>NC_136073.1:417590427-418897570 GCF_964261635.1 Lissotriton helveticus | reverse complement strand
ACGAGAGAATACAAGAAGAGAATAGCGAAGGCCAGTCAGATAAGATAAAGTAAGGAAAGAATAGGAGAGCCAAATAGTCAGTCGAGACAGGGATCAATCAGCTCTGACATGGATTAGTAGACTCGGCCAGACCCTGTCATCGGTTTCCTAAACATGGGCAGGGGGTTACTTTTTAACAGAAGAGACACGCAGCAGCTGGAAAGGACAAAAATACTCAGTTCGCCGTGTCGCCTGAGTGAAGGCAACACAAAATGGCGGCAGGCCACAAAATGGCGGCCGAATACGGGTCGAAGTCGGAAATCAAACAACCTCAGACCCTCCTTTTGCCATTACTCAGGCAAAACACGAAAGACTCAAGTTAATCTGAATCATTGTCAATGGCCATGACGTCATCGAGCTGTAGCTGCACCATCCTCTTAATGTGCTCTGTTCTCTGCGACACAGGTCTTGGGACGCACATGGTGGTACAAAGACCACAGATGGCGGGACCACATTGTACACACAGACAACAAAAGAAAATGATGGCCAGAACCATTCCAACGAAGGTTAACACTTTCCATCCCCATGTGGACAGTAGTCCCCAAAACCATCCCATCACCGACCAATCTCCTGCATCCTGATGAATTGACTCGGAATATACGTGTAATTTAGAGATGGCTTGGTATACTGTAGGGGCATTATCAGGAATATAAATGCAGCAACTAGACCCGATCAATTTACAGACTCCTCCGCGGTCTGCTAAAATAATGTCTAGAACCATCCGGTTCTGCAAAGTCATAAGGCGGTCCGCCTGAAGTGCAGCTGTTAAATTACTCAAGGCTCCAGAAGTCACATTTATGGTAGCCTCAACAACACAAACTTGTTGTCTAATATTTCGGCTATTGACCATTGGGCCCCAGAAAGGAAGGAGTCCTTTGAAAAAGTCCCCTCCCTCTTGTCCTGCGGTGTCTTTAGTATCAAGAACCCCTCTGCCATATCTATTTCTATGATAACCGGAGGGAGCAGTGTATGTTGGAGGGAGAAGAAAAGCCACATAACATGTTCCTGAAAAATTGGTGGGGAGCCATGTGTAGGCTCTGTCATGGCAGACAAAATATGTGCCTTGAGATGGTACTAATGGTGAAGGAATCTGTGATGAATAGATGTATGTACGGGAACAGACACGCTTTTCCTGTTGGTTTTTAATATTTCTACCATTGATCTGCAAACACAAATTTCCTCGATGAGGTACGGTCCAAATTGGTGGTGATACTCCTTGTTCAGCCTTATCTGTGAGGCTAGTAACATAACGAGTCACATTCCAGCCATCATATGCTCGTTTCTCATTAACGGGAATCCTACCACTTTCGGGGACTCTAGCCATAGCCACTATTCCCTTTATCACAGAACTATGACTAAAATCTGTTCCACCAACATATGGACCAGCAAGAGGATGTCGAAGTTCATTCGGATATGCATTAGAAAACATAGCCAAATAGGCCCAAGCAGAACCTTCATAAGAGAATGGAAGGACTAGATATGGCATCCCTTTCTCTGTGTTATGGGGCATGAGCCCACAAATCCAACAATCGGTAGTATTAACTGCTAGTTGATGCTGGTGCAACATCTGAATAAATGAATTGTTAAAATATTCTGTTCTCCTGGTTTGTTTGTGTTCTGGCAGTGTATGAAACTGATGCGGAAAGACAGTAGTGGAAGAAGACAAAGTAAAAGAAGTAGGAACAGGTGCTTGCTGCATAGTATGAACAACCCAACCCACACAAGCGAATAAAATACACATACATATTAAAATGCACAAAGTTATGCCACAAGGGCTAAACAACAATTTCTTACATTTACTGTTAATTTTTTCATTCTTATTGTTTTTTTCAAATTCAATATCCATTCTCTAAAGCGTTGGTCACGGTAATCTTCCTAGATCACTTAGTTGTGGTTATTAGCGGTCCTATGACACTGCAAGTCCTGCAGACCTATGTCACTACTCAGGTAACAGCCTAAGACTCCTACCGTGACCCTGCAACTTGATGGATAGTAAAAAAAAAATGTCTCCTAAAGAGTTCAAGTGTTTTTTGTCAATCTCGGTCTCAGACTGTACCGAGTCTTATCAGGTACTGTTTGCTCTCGAAACAGAGTCTCTGGATTTGTTGTGTTCAACCTCAGATGTGATGGTACAGCTTCTTGTAACACGTCGTCGTCTTCTTTCTCAGATTTTGTCCAATCCAGATGTGCACTACTGAAAGGTACAAACTGAGGGACCCTTTCGCCTTCACTATCACCTATACCTTTGTGAACCCACTGATCAAAAGGCAAAGGCAAAGGTACCCTTTTGCAGTGCACACCGTGGATCCAATTCTTCTTTCCGACGACTTTCACTGCTGTACGTGTCACCAGAATGACTTGTCGAGGCGGCCCCCAATGAGGTTCCAAATTCTACTTCCGCTGAAAATTCTTCAGACAGACCCATTCTCCAGGTTGGATGGAGTGCCCTGGGTCTGTGGAAACCTCTGGTAAAGCATTTTGTACCTGCTGATGAAGAACACGCAATTTAGTGGTGAGGTCATGCAAGTAGTCAATTAACATAGGATACAGAATATCAGAGTAATTTTTAGGACGTGGGACTCCCCAGACGTTAGCTGGGCGTCCAAAAACAACCTCGTATGGGCTAAGTCCCAGGCGAGAATGTACAGTTGTTCTCATAGATAGGAGTGCCAAAGGTAAAGCATCGGGCCAAGGAAGACCCGTGCTGGCCTGAATCTTTGCCAGTTTGAGCTTGAGAGTGCCATTATAGCATTCTACCAAACCCGCTGACTGAGGGTGGTTTGCCGCATGAAATTTCTGCTTGATACCAAGGCCTGCACACACCTTCTGCATAATTTGGCCTACAAATTCACTTCCGTTGTCACTCCAGACAACTCGCGGCAAACCAAACCTCGGGAAGAATTGGCAGTAGACAAAGCAGTATTATCCTTTAGGGTGTAGGTCTCTATCCATCTGGAAAAGGCACACACCACCACCAGAACATACTTTAAATTATTGGAATGTTCCATGTGAATGTAATCAACTTGCAATACCTCAAAAGGATACGTAGGGGGAGCAAAATGACCTGCCGGAGTTGGGGTTCCCTTTCCTGGATTATGCATCAAGCAAATGATACAATGTTTCACCACATTTTCCGCACATTTAGGGATTCCTTCATTTTGCCATACTGGAGCCAAAAGTTTGCATATCCCTTTCGCACTGATGTGAGCTGGACCATGCGCCATAGTAACTACTGGCAATACATAAGCGTCTGGTAACAGCCAACGTTGGTGTTCTGACAATTCAATCCAACACCCTGTCACCTCCAACATTCCCGTACTTTCTCTCCACTTACTCAATTCCTTTTCTGTAGCCTCTTCTTGAATCATTCTCACACTTTCTATCGTGTCCTCACATATTCCTGCTTCTCTGACCCAGCTTGCAGGGCCTGCAACATACATGCGACTTGTAGCATCTCTCGCTTTTTTTTTCGCTAACTCGTCTGCAAAAGCATTCCCGTGACCCACATCATCAGTGATCCTTTTATGTGCACTACACTTCACAATTGCTATCTGGGTAGGCAAGGTAAGTGATTCCAAAAGATCATTCACTAACTAACCATGCTGTATTTTAGTCCCGTGTGAAGTAAAGAATCCTCTTTCTTTCCAAAGGCGGCCAAAACTGTGGGCCACCCCGAATGCATAGTGGCTGTCGGTGAACAAATTCACTCTTTTTCCCTCAGCCAATACACAAGCTCTAGTCAAGGCTATCAATTCAGCTGCTTGGGCTGAATTCTGCCTGATACGTGCTGTCTCAACAACCGTATGCAAAGTAGTAACAGCATAGGCTGCAGTCGTTTCACCATTAGGGAGCTTAAAACAAGACCCGTCCACCCATGAGATCCCACCCGGGCCCACGAGTGGTGTATCTTTTAAATCTATTCTGCCTTTCGTTTCCTCCTCTGTACGGAGAAAACATTCATGCTGTTCTTGGATAACCTTCTCTTCTGTAATGGGTAGCAGTGTTGCTGAATTCAAAGTATTACATCGCTTGATGTGTATATGACTAGCCAAAAGCGTCAGCTCATACCCAGACAAACGAGCACTCGTGAGATGTTGTGTTTTTGTTCTGTTCAAAAGAGTATCCACTGCATGTGGTACCATAACAACAACAGTGTTATCCAGTACCAATCCAGCAGATTGACGAATGGAGATCGCTGCTGCTGCTGTAGCTCTAAGACAACTAGGCAATGCCTTGGCTACTGTATCCAATGTAGCCGAAAAATAGGTACATGGCCGCTGTTTATCCCCAAATTGTTGTGTTAAAACTGACAATGCGCAACCTTCTCTTTCATGAACATAGAGTGTAAAAGGTTTACTGTAATCTGGAGTACCTAACACAGGGGCAGAACACAGAGCAGTACGTAAGTCAGAAAAGCTCTTCTGACATTCGTCAGTCCAGGGAAGAGGTTGGGTTGTGTCTTTCAAAGTAAGTGCAAGCAGAGGTTTAACCAACAAAGAAAAAATTGGAATCCACTGCCTACAATAGGAGGTAATGCCCAAAAAGGCACGTACCTCCCTTTGTGTGGATGGTACAGACATTTGTGCAATTGCTTTAATACGTTCTGGGGTCAATCGCCTTCCCTCCTTCGACAAGAGATGACCTAAATAGGTAACCTCTTGGCGACAATATTGTAATTTAGAGAGAGACACTTTATGATGTAAATCAGACAAATAGCGCAACAATGAGACAGTCACACTTTTGCAAACATCCTCCGAATCAGCAGCAATCAACAATTCATCCACATACTGAATAAGAGTGGCACCTGGAGGCAAAGTAAAAGCATCCAGCTGAGATTTCAAAGCCTGGCTATAAATGGAGGGACTCTCACAATAGCCTTGGGGTGTACGTTTAAATCGAAAACTTCGGCCCCCAAGAGAGAAACCAAAAAGATCTCTACTCTTCTCAGCAATAGGAATACTGAAGAAAGCGTTCTTGAGATCAATGACCGAGAACCAGGTAGCCGAAGCAGGTATCATTGTGAGCAAAGCAGTTATATCTGGGACAACAGGAAACTGGGGTATAACAATCTTGTTAACCTCCCGAAGATCAATTACAAATCGATAGACAGGAGGCTGAGAAGAATCAGTACGTTTAAGAACAGGCAAAACAGGACTATTTCAAACATTTCCTCTAGTTTCCTCAACCACACCCTTCTGAACCAAATCATAGATAATAGCCAACAGAGCTCTTTCTCCGTCGCTAGAAATTTTTTACTGAGGAATGCGTGGTAATTTAACATTAGGCTTGACAGTAACCACATAAGGTGGAATTTGAAGCAGACCAACATCATTCGGCCCTGTAGCCCAAAGCGTAGCTGGAAGGGAATGCTATTCGGGTGGAAGGTTGTCCTTAGACAAATACATAGGAGAAACCAAGTTCTTACCTAAAGTAAGATGTACACCAAAGGGAGAACAATACAATGTTGCATGAAGATGTTTTAATAAGTCCAAACCCAACAAATTCTCACTGCAACCCGTCGTTAAAATGAGCGGGGCCGCTAAATCATAAAGACCAATGGAAAGAGGCAAAGGGCAAGAAACCGGGTTATGAACTGGGGCGCCAGAGAAACCTACAGAAACGTTTGTTAAGCCAGACAAAGATGCCCCAGGGAGTTTAGAGTGAATGATAGAACTTCTCATTGCACCAGTATCCAAAAGAAATGGCTACGAAACACCCAATGCAACAACTTTAACATAAGGCCCAATCTGATCCACTGGAACTGAAACGACTCCCTTGCTTTGTCCATGGCTGTCCTAGCTAGAATGAAAATCCTGATTGTCACCTTCAACACAATAGTTGTCATTGTAATATTGTGCAGACTGAGTATTCTGTTGGTCAAAATAATTCGTGGAAAACTGAGGGGGAGAGGGACGCTGTGTATGTGACAACGCACCTCGCCCTCTACCACTGGGTGCTGACTGAAAACTACCACGGCCTCATGGCCCTGGCAATCCACCATTACACTGCAATAAAACCAGACAACTATTCTTAAAATGACCTTCCTCTTTACAATAGGCACATTGATTAGGACCGAGTAAAGGTCGCGGGACAAAAGGTTCAAGTTTCTGTAATAACCTCTGAAACTGGGGAGCCTTTTGAAATTGGCGCTGAGCAGAACAAGAGGGATATGCCTGTTGCAAAAGAACCTTCGTTTTTAATTCTTTAGTCTTTTTTTCGAGTTTATCCTTTTCCTCCTTATCCCTATTCTCGTAATACTGAGCAGTGGCTAATATTTGGGCAGACGAAGAAACAGCCCACTAACTCTCGGAGGTTTTTAATTTATGCAACAATTCTGGAAGTAAATTAAATACGAATTTGTCCACAAATAATCGTTGTCCACCCTCAGTACTCATGTCTTGACCGCTGTGGTCGATAAACGTTTCCTCAAAACGGGTAAAGAAATGGGAGACACTCTCATCTTTCTTCTGTTTACACACAGCTAATTTATCCCAGTTAACACGTAAGGCAGGCATCATCATTTTCATTAAGGTAATTATCCTACCGGCCAATTCTGTAATCAAAGAATCGGGTTTAGCACCACCTACTTGTGCTGCATCTGCGGCAGTTATAGCAGCCCACGCACCACCTAAAGCTTGATCATGGTCCTCCTTACGAATCCGAGCCCATAATGCTTGTGGGACTACATTTTCCATCAACATATCAATATCGGCCAAATTCATGACACACGCATCAACAGTCTGAGACAGCTCTTTATAATACCCAGCAGGATTTTTAAGAGGGTCAGGTAAAGACTGTTTAAGCGCCAAAACTTCAGACCATTTCCAGGGGACATGTACCCATATACTCTGGAAATGAGCAGGGACAGGCGGATTAGCACCTGCCTGTGGAACTGCATCTCTCCATATTGAAGGAACTTCTCTCATAGGATATTGTTTCACTTTTTGTCTTACTGCAGGATCAGGTTCAAAAGAAGCCTGGGAATAACCTGCACGCACTTTCACCCTCCTGAGGCGGAAGCCGGGAGGTCTCTTGCCTTTCCTTGATTTTTAATCTGTTTTAAAATTGAAACTGTGTAATTTTGTACTGTGTTGCACCTGATCGTAATAGGTGCCTGCGACCCCCCTGTTGACCCCCCTTGCGCCCAATAGTGCCTTAGACCCCTGTTACCCCCTCATTTTTCGATCCGGACCTGCTCTCGGCCGAGTGTTGACGCCGAGAGCAGAGTACCGGTTTTGGCGGCCATCTTGGGTCAGGCTGTCATTTGTGACGCGATTCCAAGCGCCATAAAAGGGACGCGAATGGGAGAGTGCCGGTAATTCTAACCTGCACGCACTTTCACCCTCCTGAGGCGGAAGCCGGGAGGTCTCTTGCCTTTCCTTGATTTTTAATCTGTTTTAAAATTGAAACTGTGTAATTTTGTACTGTGTTGCACCTGATCGTAATAGGTGCCTGCGACCCCCCTGTTGACCCCCCTTGCGCCCAATAGTGCCTTAGACCCCTGTTACCCCCTCATTTTTCGATCCGGACCTGCTCTCGGCCGAGTGTTGACGCCGAGAGCAGAGTACCGGTTTTGGCGGCCATCTTGGGTCAGGCTGTCATTTGTGACGCGATTCCAAGCGCCATAAAAGGGACGCGAATGGGAGAGTGCCGGTAATTCTAACCTGCACGCACTTTCACCCTCCTGAGGCGGAAGCCGGGAGGTCTCTTGCCTTTCCTTGATTTTTAATCTGTTTTAAAATTGAAACTGTGTAATTTTGTACTGTGTTGCACCTGATCGTAATAGGTGCCTGCGACCCCCCTGTTGACCCCCCTTGCGCCCAATAGTGCCTTAGACCCCTGTTACCCCCTCATTTTTCGATCCGGACCTGCTCTCGGCCGAGTGTTGACGCCGAGAGCAGAGTACCGGTTTTGGCGGCCATCTTGGGTCAGGCTGTCATTTGTGACGCGATTCCAAGCACCATAAAAGGGACGCGAATGGGAGAGTGCCGGTAATTCTAACCTGCACGCACTTTCACCCTCCTGAGGCGGAAGCCGGGAGGTCTCTTGCCTTTCCTTGATTTTTAATCTGTTTTAAAATTGAAACTGTGTAATTTTGTACTGTGTTGCACCTGATCGTAATAGGTGCCTGCGACCCCCCTGTTGACCCCCCTTGCGCCCAATAGTGCCTTAGACCCCTGTTACCCCCTCATTTTTCGATCCGGACCTGCTCTCGGCCGAGTGTTGACGCCGAGAGCAGAGTACCGGTTTTGGCGGCCATCTTGGGTCAGGCTGTCATTTGTGACGCGATTCCAAGCGCCATAAAAACGGGCAGAGATGACTCCGCGCAGCGGACGCGATCAGCGGGAGCGCCGGATCTGCGCCGGAGTCATGCCAGAGTCCTGCCCGTCTGCGCCCGTCCGCGCATGACCGGGTACAGGGTTTAGGGACTCTGGTACACGCACCTGCTATTCCTCAGGGGATCTCCGAGTATTGAATTCTGACAGCTATACACTATCCCCCGTTATATGTGCTACCTTAGAGGAACTTAACATCTTGCACATACCCAGTGGTAAGAACTCTAGTCCCCTAACCCCCCTCAAGCTAGCCACCCTTAACACCAGGTCATTGCAGAAACATCACCTGGAAATCTATACCCTTTTACAAGACGAGACTATTGACTTCTTGACACTCACCGAAACCTGGTTGAGCGATGCCTCTTCCCCGGATATCATCGCCGCCCTCCCTGGTGGGTATGATATGATCTGGCACAACCGACCAGAGGGGGCCCGAGGTGGGGGTGTTGCAACGATCTTTAAAAGGAAGTTTACGGTAACAAAAATCTTATCGGAGACCATAAGTACCGTCGACATATTAGGGATAAAAATCACTATGAACAACTCCTGTTTTACCATCTTAACAGTGTATTGCCCACCCCAAAGTACCTCAAAATTCAACGACCTCTTTCTCCCTATATTATCAGACCTATGCACACGTTACAAAAGCATCCTGGTAACTGGCGACTTCAATGTCCACTGGGATAAAAGCGATCAAGATCCGTTAGTCCAGAAATTACAGACTACTATGACCTCTCTTGGTTTAGTACAACTTGTGGAAGCTCCAACCCACAAAAAAGGCCATATTCTTGATCTTATCTGGTCTTCCATGCCAAAGGCGGTCATTACAAGTATTACACCCTGTATCTGGTCGGATCACCACCTAATATTGTATGACGTACCGTTAATCAATTCCGAGGCTAAACTCCCTTTAAAAACTAAAAAAGTGCGCCAATGGAAAAAAGTGAATTCTGACACCCTGGCCCAAACTCTGCCCAAATACAAACAGACGCCCATAGTCTCCCAAGGTGATTCTGACCTTGACTCAATGTATGATGCGATAACGACTACTCTCAGGAAATCAATCGATGAGCTAGCCCCCGAAAAGGTACAAAGAGTAAAGGGTGCACAGAAAGGAGCCCCTTGGTTCACCCAAAGTTTACGCGAACACAAAAAAAAACTCCGCTGCCTTGAAAGATGCTGGAGGAAATCCAAAAAGGACACCGATAGGGAACTATATAGAATGTCGTTTCAGACATATAAAAAGTCTATCGTCTTAGCTAAGAAGGAGCACTACGAGACACGCATAAACAACGCCACAAACATCCAGAGGGAAACCTTTCAAATCCTGAAGGAGCTAAGTGTGAAGGAGGATAAGATCGACATCTCGATCAACTGTGATACCTTTCAAGGATACTTCCTCGAAAAAGTTGCGATTATCTTGTCCGATATTAAGAAGGATAATCCAGTCTCACACATCGAACAACTGCCTCCTTTAAATCCCCCAACCCCTATCTTTACTAGATTCCCCGAAATTGACCCTACCATCTTGAGTCAACTTGTAGCATCCACCAAGTCAGGCTCCCCTGCCGACCCGTGCCCACCCGATATTCTCCGACTAGCAATCCCGATCCTAGAGGATCAGATCTTACACCTCCTAAACACCTCACTAGCTACTGGCACATTACCAACCTCCTTTAAAGAGGCACGCGTCAGACCCCTGTTAAAAAAGCCCGGGGCAGATCCATCCAGCCTGAAGAACTACAGACCTATCTCTCAGTTGCCATTTCTGTCAAAAGTGTTGGAACAGCACGTGTTAAAATCTTTGTCATCCCTCCTGGAATCTCACCATCTTCTCCAGGAGCGGCAAGCTGGCTTCCGTGCCCACCATAGTACAGAATTGGTAATGCTGTCTGTGCTGGACGAGCTTAGATGCATGGCTGACAGTAAAAAGCCAAGCGCCCTGATATTATTAGACCTTTCAGCGGCGTTTGATACTGTCAGCCATGCATTGCTTCTGGGCAGACTGGCTCGGTTTGGGATAGGAGAGCAAGCCCTTGAATGGCTAACAGCCTTCTTATCTGGGAGGACGCAGAGAATCCAGGTAGCAGATCAGGTCTCCGATGAGGGTGCCTTATCTTGCGGAGTCCCGCAGGGCTCTGCGCTCTCTCCACTCCTATTTAATTTGTACTTACAGCCACTGATAGAGTCCCTGGCAAATATGAACTGTAAAGTTTTCAATTATGCCGACGATACTCAGCTGCTGCTGAGTATCGACAATACACCATCGGCTCAGTCCATGGTCCAAGGCATATTACGATTCACAGTAAATTGGATGTCATCCAATTTATTGAAAATCAACCCAGACAAAACGGAGGTTCTTGTAGTTTCAACCTTGACCTCCCCCTGGAATGATTTGTTTTGGCCACAAGAACTCGGACCCACTCCAAAACCGTGTACTAGCGTTAAGAGCCTCGGCATGAAAATCGATCAGGAACTCTCGATGGCCAACCAAGTGTCCGCTGTAGTTGGTTCTTGTACCAACTTAATCAGGAAACTGCGGAAGCTTGTTCCCTTACTCTCACGGAATATGCTTCGAACCATTGTCTCAGCCACAATAGTGTCGAGAATCGATTATGGCAATGCGCTATACCTTGGCCTCCCAAAAAATCTATCCAATCGTCTTCAGGTCACTCTGAATGACGCAGCGCGCCTCATATTTGGAGTGCCAAGGCGGACTCATGCTTCTCCTTTGCTCTATAGGCTTCATTGGTTGCCTATGGTGCAAAGAGTTGAATTTAAGAGCATGTGCATCTGCCACAAAGCAATCCACGGACAGGCGCCAGCTTATATAAAAGAGAGACTCGAAATATACGAACCTAAGCGCGCCCTGCGATCCTCCGGTTCTTTCCTGCTGTCCTGCCCACGCTTTAAGCTGGCAACTAAAGAAGGCAGATCCTTTTCAGTTCAGGCTCCGATCATCTGGAATAAGCTACCGGAGGTGCTTCGCAGAGAGTCCAACCTTCTCCACTTTAGGAAGTCTTTGAAGACTCTACTCTTCAAAGACGCATTTACTTCTTAGTATCTGGTTATTAGCTCCAGAATCCTCATATATTCATCTTGCTTCTTGTTGCTGCACTTGGTTAGTGGCGCTTTGAGACCTGTCGGTGAGTTGGCGCGATACAAAACCCAGTACAAATACAAATACAAATACAAAATAAAATAAAGACCTAAAGGTGACAAGTGTCCTTACGGCTTTTTCAACCTCAGAACCCACAATAAGTCCCTTATCAAACGTAGCCTGTACATCTAACAGACCCTGGGGAGCGAGACCCAAGTCTATATCCTCCCAACCTTTAACAAGAGTATCACACATGACATTGTAAATGTAAATTGATACTTGTATAGCGCACTACTCACCCGCAAGGGTCTCAAGGCGCTTGTACGAATACCGCTGTGGACCCCATCCTGGCTTTCCCTGTGAGGTGTCCACTCCTGGGCACCCCCAAGGTGGAGGACAGGCATCCTTAGCGTTGTGGGGGCCGTTGTGGAGATTAAGCAAGCTATTGCCCAGAGTTGCAGAGTGGGACTCCATGATTGGAATAGGCACCGAGGCGAGAATTATCAGGTCCATGGAATTTTGAGCCCAAGACCCGCTGGGGCGGGTAATTGAACCCTGGTCCCGGGCTAGACCTCTGCATCAGGGTCTGCCGCTCTAACCATTAACAAGCATTAAAAGCATTTCTCTGTCTGGGCTCATCCCACTGGGAAAAGTTGCTCATGATATCGGGCACACTATACTGGGGACCACTCGTGATCCATTTACGGGCAAGATTATCCAACACAGTTCGCTCGTCAGTACCTGGAAGTTGACTACGGGATTGTCTTCGAGAAAGAGCAGGAGTCAAGTTACAAAGATGAAGAGCCGGAACCTGTGGCAGACCGACAGGTGGCTGGACAAGTGGCAACAGTGCAGGTGCATTAGCACCTTGTACATAGGGCGGAGGCAATCTCAACAAATGGGACATTAAAGGAACTTCATCAAGATCCTTGCTCTGTGGGGAAGTAGAGGCAACACAGGGTAACATTTATCTATTGCCATACAATGCTGTCTGTCAGAGACTTCAATCGCCTGATCAATCTCATTATTTTTAAACTGCTGGGCAGCTTGTATAATAGTCATATCTTTCTTTTTCATTATCTCTGTTTGGCTTCCTTACGCCAGAGGCGGAAAGAGTCAAACATTGCCGGCCGGGCTTTACTTTTGAACAAAATTGCTTCTAGATTATCTAGTATGTCAGGCTCAAAACTACCATTGTGTGGCCACTGCAGAACACCATCTTTGTTTGTGTATCGAATCCATGCACGTTAAAGACAATAGGACCAACACCATGTTTTGAATAGAGCTCATAAGTGGGAGTTCCAACCGGCGGAATTGGACAAGAGTCCTCCAACCGGGAATCCCTATTACAACCGAAACAACAGAACTTCCTAAACTTACTAAAACCAGGCATTTTCAAAGTCACTGGTCTATTTGCAAACTTCAAGGGGATTTTAGAGCAAATTACACAGCACAAACGTACTTACCCCTTTGCTTCGGCTAGTGCAATAGTCGAATAATAAACCCAAAGAAAAGCAAAGAAATGGGCACTACCCACGAATACTTAACTAGATGTTTTCTCACGCCAACAGAGGTCCGTCTAACGTCTCGCAATACCAATAGTCACCAAAAGGGCCAAGGCAGGGCGGAAGTCAGGGCAGCAGTCATCAGCAGCCGTCGAGAAGGAGTAGCCACGCTGTAAAAGACCTTCGGTCCACTTCGACATGCAGGGGTCGCTTGACGTGGTTCGCGAATCCTCCAGAATGTTTCCTGCGGGGCTTCTCACGACGCTCGGCTGAACCGCTACCACTGAACCCGCCCCACGTTGGGCGCCAGTTGAAGAACCGGGCCTTATGGGCCTGGTGGCGCAGGGCACGCCTTAATCTCCGAGTTCACCTGCCGTGTCGGACAGAGACACGAGACACTCTGTTGGGCGTAGAAAATCAGGTTTATTAGCTGCAGCTAAGCACAGTTGTCCCAGAAGTACAGAGTAGGTTCTCAGGAGACTGCCACTACAATTCCGTGGCGCACAATCTTTTATAACACACATATTTACGAAATGTATTCTCAACACATACAAAGCTAACCAATAGGAGAAGTTGGAAAACAAGCTTTCGAATGTCCCAAATATGCCCTTCTTTCAGACTCTGTGTGTTACCCCTCCCCACAAGTTAATCAATGCTAGTGCCATAATCTAATTCGCAGGTGGCAGGACATATTTGTGTGCCTCAAAGGATAGTTGTGTAACGAGAAAATACAAGAAGAGAACAGCGAAGGCCAGTCGGATAAGATGAAGTAAGGAAAGAATAGGAGAGCCAAATAGTCAGTCGAGACAGGGATCAATCAGCCCAGACATGGATTAGAAAACTCGGCCAGACCATGACATCGGTTTCGTAAACAAGAGCAGGGGTTACTTTTTAACAGAAGAGACACGCAGCAGCTGGAAATGACAAAAATACTCCGTTCGCCGTGTCGCCTGAGTGAAGGCAACACAAAATGGCGGCAGGCCACAAAATGGCGTCCGAATACGGGACCAAGTCGGAAATCAAAGAACCTCACAGCTCAGGTTGGGTGACCAACTCCAGCAGGGAAACACCCTAGGGGACCTGAGACAATACTTTGAACAGTTACCTTGCCACTAGAGTGTTTTTAAAGCAAGTTCCAAATTTTATAGGACGATCGCCATAGTCATCAATAAAGTTGTCCTGACGCTGGTTGTGATGCGGTTGGCAGGTGTGTCTCTGCGGTGGTCCCTCGGTCCATGGGTGATTATGGATGACTTTGGCTATGGAGATTGGGGTCTCTCAAAGACTTCTACGTTGCAGTAGTCGGTCAGCCAGTGCTGCACTACTGGTGTCCTTGCACCGCAGTTAGGGCACAATCCTTAGGTGGGAGCAAATGTCCCCATAGTATGATGAATTTTGGACTTTGATAGTATTCCTGGGTCTGGCAGACACTAGTTCAACTTTTAGCTATCTCAGATTTGTCCAGAGTCATGGTAGTCCCACTACTCAGTGGGAACACACTCCTTGATGACCCAGGCGCAACCAGTCTCCTGGGCAGTAGGCATCACACGATCAGTGCCCCAATTGGACCACTTCCTGCACCATGACCCTGTCAGACCACTATTCCCGCTCCCCATGCTTGCACATGGTGCCCACCTCACCTACCACAGCGCAGGTTTCCTCAGAGCCTGATATCCACTTCAATCTGTACAGCCACAGCAGCAATATCAGATGCAAATCATGAAGCTCCCAGATTCCAGATCTAACTTGATCTTTACCATTCATCAGGTTTTCACATGCACTAGGAGGCTATAACTCTGCTGTCCGCCTACTCTTCAGACTTGGTGTGGGTGGGAAGCAAACACCATTTTCAGTTTCACCAGCCGTCATCACATCCTCATCATAATAGTCTAATAGTGATTTCACACAGTTATTGTGCCGTAACATATCTTGGTCTCAAATGCATCAGTTGGGCATGTCAGTGGTGCCCAGAACTTCACGATTATGGCCAATGTTGTAGGATTGCATTGGAGGATGTTACGGGAACGTCCTGTCAACCATCTTCCTTGCCCCACATCCCAATGACCCTAGAGTTTAAGGAATGCTGCCTAAACGGCTGAGAGAGGGAGGGAATCTAAACAAAAAGCTTGCATAGTGATTAGGCCTGGGAGAAATTGTAATTACGCCTGAGTAATCGGGGTGGTTTCAGTAATTACCCATTCTTCTTGTGATGCAAAATACGTGAAATAATGCCATTATGCCAGCTTGAGTAATTAAGAGTAATTTGGAACAAAATTCCTACTGAGGGAGCACAGGGACAATGACCTAAGAGTGATCAAGTGGTTGGTGGCTACTGCTGTTCATGTCCTGTAAAATGTAGTGCTATTTTCTTAGAACAAAATGCATCCTCAGGCCCATTTTGGATGCCAGGGTGCATTTTGCACTAAGAAAAAAGAGCTAAATGCTAGATTAAGCTTCTCACGTAATTACGAATAATTAAAAGTAATTATGATGGTTCAACAACAAAATATCGAGGTAAAAAATATAGAAGTAAAAAATATTAGTGAAAAAATATTGAATGCAAAAATATTGACTCCCCATACTTAAACAGGTAAGAACAAAAATATTGGAAAAAAATATTGATGTAAAAAATATAGTTGTACAAAATATCGAATTTTATATTATAAAATAACAAATAATAAATATGTTAAATAATACAATTAATATAACAAATAAAGTATATTTATTATAAATTAAAAAAATATAGTAAATTAACGTAATTAAAAAAGTTAAACACATACATACTAATTCATATACATTTAATTTAAAACAATTATTACATTATTAATTGTAATTTATTTTATAATTTTAAAATTATATAAAACATTATAATATATATATATATATATATATATATATATATATATATATATATATATATATATATATATATATATATATATATATATATATATATATATATATATATAATTTTCTGAAAAAACCATAGGTTTCAAGGCTGTTATAGTTAGCTGGACATTTCACTCGTATAAAACCATTGAAATTCCCTCGTTATAGTCAGTTGTTCTAACTATAACTCACGCGCCCGCAATCCGCTGCTGATGATGTCACATATTACATCATCCACGACATGGTCAGTGACATCACTGATGACATCTCAAATGATATCACTGATGACATCAGTGATGACATCATCCAGTGAATGTGGTTGCTTCGATATTTAAATAAGTATTATATATATAGCAATCTGCCTTGAAGTCAGAATTGATGTATAAGTGTGTGAATGGAGAATTTAGTAGCAGAGTGAATGACTATCTAAGTAATTATTTAAAGTGTCTCACTAAAAATATGAGATACTGAATAAAAGTTGTGAATAACTGTATCACTCTATCTCTTGATGTGTAAAGTACTACATAAGTTGGTTAGTAGCTATGTGAAAGTGTATATTAGTTATTAATTAGTTAAGTGATTATTTGTATGTAATAGTGAATGAATTTGTGTGTGGTTGGGTGGGAGTAGGGGTGGTTGGAATTTGCATAATCGCGTTATGCAAATATCTGTGAAACGGTAAAAAATCCATGCGAACACTCAGAAATTCCGCGAACACGCGGAATTGCTGGTTCGCAATGCTTTTTTACTGTTTGCAATCGATGTTTGCGTGCTTGGGGGGAAATATCTAGTGAACACGCATTTAAGAACGCGAACAAGCAAAACATTTTGCGAAGTCGCAGAATGCAGAATTTTGGACAATTTTGCGTTCTCCACGGAACGCAAGATTACCCAAATACCGCGAGCAGAACGGAATTTGCTGCCCAGGCCTAGGTGGGAGGTGTGTGACTGTTCAAAGATGTGTAAATAATTGATTTAGTAGGTATATGAGATTAAGACTGTATGTTGAAACAGTTGTTTGGGTGAGTGAATCTCTTTATAGGTGTGATGATGAGTAAATATATTTCTCAATAATACATGTCCAACAAACTAGAAATAGAAAAGGCAGTGTATGTGACAGTTGTTGTATATAAAAAGTTATACATAAGACTCAGTGATTGTATGAGTGCCATATGCATAACTGCTTGTAATAGTGATTTTATAACACACTAAGTATGAGTTACTATCTACATGAATAAATAAAGTGGTCTTTGTGTAAGTGTGTACCTTAGTAAATATAAGTATGATCAATTGTTTCCATAAGTGAGTAGCATAACTGAATTACTGGATATGATGTAAGCTGGTGTGTAATGTTGATGTAAGTGTTTAAGTATATGTAATAGTGTTGTATTAATTTTTGTTACCATGTATGAGTGAATCTATAGGTAAGTGATTAGATGTATATGTGGATCTAGGAATCACTAAGTGGCTATTTAGAAACTTGTATTAGTGTGTCAATGCTTTAAAGTATGGTACTTCATATTTTATAATGAGTGTCAAAAAGTTATACTAGTGAATGATAAAATGTATCAGAATGTCACGTGGTTGATCACATCAGTTATGTCATTTGAGATGTCATCAGTGATGTCATCAGTGATGTCACTGACATGTCATGAATGATGTAATATGTGACATCATCAGCAGTGGATTACGGGCGCGTGAGTTATAGTTAGCACAACTAACTATAACAGGGGAATTTCAATGGTTTCAAACAAGTCAAATGTCCAGCTAAGTATTACCCCCCTGAAACCTATGTTTTTTTCAGTGAATTTCAAAGGTTTTTTAAATGCTAATTCCTAACTATAACATGTCTAAAACCTATGGTTTTTTCAGTGAATTTTAAAGGTTTTTTTAAATGCTAATTCCTAACTATAACATATCTGAAACCTATGGTCTTTTCAGTGAATTTCAAAGGTTTTTTAACTGACAATTTTTAAATATATTTATTCTTATATTTATTTTTTTTATACTGATTTACTAATTTTTTTAAAACTATTTATTGTTAGAATTGTATTTTTTAAATTACATTACATTGTGTTGCCCCCCCTTCCTTTTACTTGTTTGGGGCCTTGGACACCATCCCCTAGAGCCTGATCCGCAAATCTAAATATATTAATTTTTTTTTATATAGGAAGGAGATTCCTATGGAAGAAAATACAAGTTACTTGTAAGTTTAGTTAGAAGTACTTTTCAGGGTCAGTGCTGGCTAAAAGATGCAGCACTTGTTTCTCTCCCGATAACAGGTGAGTAAATGGGAACTCGTTGTTCCAAAACTCCACCTTTAGAAGAATTTGCAAGTGAAACCAGTCAATATTAGCCTATGAACGGAAATTCACTTAGCAGGTAAATAGTGTTATCGTTACCTTTTCTTACTCAATGGTGCATCCTGCATCCAGCACTGCTGCATCTCCTCTAAACAGCAAATTACCAAAGACGCGCGGGAGCCCACGTCTTTTTTTTTAATATCGCTAGATAGTGCGGATCATAAGCGCACCAAGCGATTTTACCCCCCAAAAAATTAGGAGCCCTGTCTAGTTCCAGCTGTGGGCTGCTTTTTTGCGGTTTCTGTGTTATTCTGATTCCGCCAGCGGCCCAGTGGGTGCCTGGGTGGCCTTTCTGGAGGCAGATGAGCCTCAATTACTTCTCTTTTTTCAATGAGCAGAGGTGTCATTCCCTTTCTCTCGCTGGGGCCGGCCATTAACATATACCTATTGAGCGGGGGCAGGGAGCCTGACCAATAGCGGCCTCACTTGTATACAGGTGTGTTTCACCAGTGCAAGCTAATCCGTGCATTTTTCTTAGCGGCCCTTTTTTTTATAAAACTTCACCGAAGCAGTGTTTTGCAAAGGCAATATGCAAATGTGGGCCACTGTTTTTTTTATCATGACCGATTTTTAATCCCAATCCAACCCTGTCCGAACTCCATCTGTATATGTACCCCCTAGGAGTTGCCTTCACTTTGTGCATGCATATTTGTGGTAGCGCATGCGTGTTAATGTTACGCATGCGCAAAATACGTCCCACCATCTGGCTATGTACCCCTAACGTATTTCATTTTATTTGCGCATGCTCAATTACAACATGCCCAATCACAGCTCTCACACCCAGTGACATCATGCTCAACCAATCATCCTTCTGCAAAGCATTTATAACCTGCCAACCTTCTTGAACTTTTCCTATTCCGCAGTCGCAGCCATTGAAAGTGTTCGTATCCACTTCTTTGTAGGTGAGCATGTTTTTTTAAGAGTAAATAAATTAATTAATCTGAACGATATATAAATACCGCGTAAATGCAAATTTTTGTTCGATTTGGCAATGTTGTTTTTAAGCACGCTTTCCTGCTTTTTTATATCGTTAAAGTTGAGTTCGTAACTTTTGCTTCTGGGCAAATCACTTAATCCTGCCGCGTTTCTTTAATTTGGCAAGTGCCACGTGGCCGTTCCCGCAGCAGTGTGCTACGTGCTGTTCAAGTTAATGCGAATTAGTTTTTCTCATGTAAGTAGTGCGTCACGTGCCACATGCATTGCAAAAGTAATGTTTTCGGCAATAGTGTATTTTAGCACGGTTTCCAGCTCTTATACCTCCAATATCTTGCCTTGGTAGGCGATGTTTCTGGCCAAATCACTTAATCTTGCCGCCTTTACTTTTTTTAAGTAGTACACCACATGCTGCTTCCTCCCCATGCACTGCACATGTAATCAATTGGTCAATGTTTTATTTTAGCATGCCCTCCATGTTTTTTAACAACGTTAAACTTGATTTGCTATCCTTTGTTCTGTGCAAATCACTTAATCCTGCCACGTTTCTTTAATTTGGCAAGCGCCACGTGGCCCTTCCTGCAGCAGTGTGCTACGTGCTGTCTAACTTAATGCGATGTAGTTTTTCTCGTGTAAGTAGTGCGTCACGTGCCCCATGCATTGCAAAAGTACTGTTTTCGGCAATGCTGTATTTTAGCACGGTTTCCAGCTCTTCTACCTCCAATATCTTGCCTTGGTAGGCGATGTTGCTGGACAAATCACTTAATCCTGCCGCCTTTTATTTTCAAAAGTAGTGCGCCATGTGCTACTTCCTCCCCATGCAATGCACATGTAATAGATTGGCCAATGTTGTATTTTAGCACGCTCTCCAAGTTTTTTAATAACCTTAAACTTGATTTGTCCCCTGTTCTATCTCATTATACAGATATCTCAACCATGGGACGTACTGGTCGACACAAGCTGTTCATTCCTGCTCATGCACTATACCAGATGGTGGTCAACCACTCAACATACCAGATCCACTGACTGCTCTCCATATGCTATCAGCCAATAATTACAATGGACCGAATGGAGTTATCAGGTTTGACTTTAAAATGTCATGATTGAAAAGCATTCTGAGATAAGCATTTGTGTATTTCATGGGTTTGCAGACAGATAACTATGCTGATCTCATGTTTTGGTAGAATTAGTGGGCATGCTGGTATCAAGAAAACGATTAAAAACATGTCCTCCACATTTTATTGGCCAAATATGTCATTTGAAATTGAACATTGTGTGTTATAATTTTTCTTGCTTCTATAAATATTTTTTATAAAATGTAAATCTCCATTGTGATAGTCTTATAGACGTTTGTTTCTGAAACCCATATGTTTCTCATTTAAATGCTCGTTACACGTTTTGAGCCTGCACTTGAGTTACAAAGTGAAAATGTTGTTTTGGATTTTTTTATTTGAATACGTGTCTTTCAATTTTTCTTGATGTTTATTTCTCAATTTCTAGATCATGGAAGACCAAAAAGGGTTCTATCAGATCAAGGCCAGGAGTTTGTAAATGAAGTGAGTGACCAATCTCGGCATAACATTTGAATAATGCAATGCTATTTCCTATTTTGCTTGCCAAATATAACCTCTGATGATTGCTTTTCAACCCCAATCCTATTGAGAACAAATGTTTTTATGTAAATTAAAATTAATCTTGGACATATGTTCAACATATACATTTTTAACTCTTTCTTCCGTTGGCAGAATGTTACAGACTAACATGTTCACTTCTCAAATTCCATATTCCATATTCAACTATACTAATATACTGCCCAAATAACTGAATAACATATCTACTACTCAAATTACTTCATATTTATACTATGCTAATTTTCAACACTAATCCTTTATGGGTTCCGGAGTGGCGTGCTACTCGCCAAAAATGCGCTTCAACACCCATCAGGGATAACAAAGTGCTATATGAATGCAAATCTTTCTTCCCCTTTCATCCATCCGCTATCCTTCTCACTCCAAGTAACAGACTAATATCCACCACTGAAATTACCTCATATTTCACCATATTAATTCACCACTAATCCTTTATAGGCTTCCCTGAATAGCATGCGTCAACAAGGGAGCGATAAATAAATACAAACCTTTGTCCTACTTTATCCTTCTGCTATCATTCCAAATCCAAATAACTGACTAACCTATCTATCACTTAAAATGTACTTGCATGTTTCACTATACTAATTCAACACTAATCCTCTATGGGTCCCGGAAGAGCGTGCTACCTGCCGAAAAAGCGCTTTGACGCCTCGTCAGGGATAATAAGCGCTATATAAAGGCAATTACAATACAATACAATACGATACATAAATCAGCAGCAAATTGCCAAGGTTGAAAAAAAGTATATTCTCCTGTTCCAGCTGATTACACCGATGTCTAAAATAGTTGTCTGAAGGCATACAGATTCACACATTTTTAACAGATAACGTTAAGGTAAATACTCTCAATATGAATAGTCGACGAAGTTAAAAAGTAACAGATATAAGTACTTGAGGGGTTTTTGGTGTCAGATAATGTCCAATTCACACTTGTACCGATGAGTCTGATACAGGGTGGATCTCTGTATAACTAATGGATGATTAGGTATTAGGATGGCATACAAAGCTCCCAACCTTCTTACTTTTTCTCTTAAAGGGTTCCAAATTGGTGACGAATATTAGGCTGTGCAGTAGAGGTTGACGTGTTGCTCCACTGGTACTTGGGCCTTCTCATGAAGCAGAAGGAGCCTCTCTCAATATCCTTAAATCTTCCCTTCTAAAGTTGACCGGATTCTTAGTCTGCAAGTCCTTCCGCATACTTGCAGTTCCACACCAGTATCTTTATTGGGGTCTCCTCTTGAAAGCAGTCTTGCATATCCAGCAAGTAACAAACCTAAGCGGAGTTCAAGTTGTGAATTCTGCTGGTCAGAGTGTTTACACAAGGTATGCAGAGCGGCCTAGATATACAATACCTCCAATTAAATGCATTAGAAATAAAAGAGCTTATTTACAAACCCCTTGCGACACTTTTGTGTCACTTTCAACATGAGAAAAGTAACACATAATAAGCCCTAAAAAATATTGTCCTGCATAATGACTTAATCTCTCACCTAATTCTGTCTCATCTGTGAATCATTATAAAGACCTTTAATGTTGTGGTAGGAATTGATAATTTAGGATGATCATGATGTTATAGGCCCTTTTTGCAGCAAGCTAATGCGCAGAACTTAGCTTTTACCATGTTTGGACAGTTTCTTAATGTGCAATCTGATCAAATCCAACTCCAGGACTGAAATCCAGATTTATGGTAGTGGGCATTATTGTAAAGCCAGCCTTTCTAACCTTGACTGGTGGAATATGAATGTACCTCTGCAAGAACAAGCCAAACTGAGGGCCTCATTTACTAGAGTCCTGCACTGCCAGAGCATCACTTTTTATGACACTCCGGTGGTGCTAGCCTCGCCAACATATCCATGTGGTGACACAAGCCACCCTGAATGGCTTTGCATGGCCTCATAGACATAGCGTAAAGCATTGCCTTGCCTTACTCTGTGTCAAGGAGGCATTCCATGGGTGCTGTGGTGGGGTTCCCCACGCAACACCCATGGGTTTTGACACACTCCCAGATTTACGAGGATCTGGTCAAAACTGGGCGCCTGCCCAGGGGAGGGGTAACAAGGAGAAATAACTTTCTTTCCCCTTGATTTTTCCTCTTTCTATGTGTACTGCATTCTGCAACACACATAGAAAAAGGAAAACGCCTCCATTTATTGTTTTTGTGCAGGAAGGTGATCAACACAGACACCCTTGTACCGTGGTGAAATGGTGCCTGCGTTGGCACTGGGCACCAATTTGTGCCCTGGGGCAGGCAGAAAGAACAGGAATGTGCTGTATTTCATTAAAACAAGGATTTCCTGCCCTTTTTCTTTTGACGCAGGGCGCCGTTGCAAGAAGCCTTGAGGCGCTACCCTGCGCCAAAAAGTTGTAATGAGGCCTAAATTGTCTTGTAGCGGAATGTAAAAGAAATATGTTGACCATGAGGACGTTCTTTTTCAAGATTGCCCTTTAACTCAAAATGTATCTTTGACAAACGCGCCCTTTTCTTCGTTTCATTTCTTTCCTTCGTGCACCTGCAATGTGTCTATTATCAATTATTACTATTTGGAAGACAAAAACCTGCAGTTCTGCAAGAAAAAGAGAGCAGTTATGTCAAGAGACTGGTGCATTTAACTGAAAATAGTTTTAAAATTAAATGTCTACATACTGGAAAGCAGACAGATTGTATCTTGTTTAAAAGGTTTTCATCTAAGGAGTGCAAAACCTCTATTGGCAGAGATAACCCAGTCTGAGTTACAGTTTTCAGACACACACAGATGTTAGGATAAGGGAGCATAAATGGAAATTAAAGAGAAGCAAATTCAAAACAGATGTCAAGAAGCAATTTTTTCATGCAGAGGCTCAGAACTGCGTTGAACGGCCCACCAAGCAAGGTTGTTAAGGCAAATGCACTGGGGATGTCGAAGGAATGATCAGATGGCAGCGCGAGGGAATAGGGTTGTAAAAAAGGAAATGAAAATGCATGAGTTGAATGCCCCCCATTTAATCCCTAGCAATGGCCTTGTTTTCATGCCATGAATGTTTACTCTGTTTGGCAAATGCGCAGTATTTTAGCTTCATATTTGTTGAATTTCGGAAGGTCTTCAAAATGAAATAACTTATCAGAAATATCCAATGAACAAACACGAATATGAGTTCATTTGCATAAAACGCATAGGAAGAAAATAAGTACTTCCAAGATAAATGACTTGCGAGGCAAATCTATTCAAATAATCAAACAGCGCGCAATGTTTTCCTTTTGTCTAATAGTGAGCCATCCGATGGGATGATGAGCATATGCTACAGCTCCCCATACTGAGCTGCAGGCAGTAAATAAGAAATTACACTCTCCCTCTGTTCTGTGATGTTGGTGGTTAAGCAGACAGATGTGCGAGCATCTCTCAGTGGCACTAATGTTATTCTGGGAGCAACTGGTCCTTAAATGGCACCAGCTATTGAAAATCAGCATGTCCATTACCAGTGTGCAAGGATGCTGCTTTGCCAAGGCAACAGTGAAGAATCTGTCGCATCCTTCCAAATGGTTTGCCTGCTTGTGTTTGGCAAGGAACTTAGGGGCATATTATCAAGAACGGCGATAAAATTATCGCCGCTTTCGAGGCAGGAAACTGCCGCTAAAGCGACGATAATGGGCTTGATAATATGTCCTTGTGAATTCCCATAGTGGTCCAGGTTCTGGTGTTAACCTGGGCTTCTATGGGAATTCACAAGGGCATAATATCAAGCCCATTATCGCCGCTTTAGCGGCTGTTTCCTACCGCTAAAGCAGCGATAATTTTATCGCCGTTCTTGATAATATGCCCCCTAGGGACTACTTTAGAGTTGGGCGGTATTATAAAATATTTCATTTTCTGGAGGAAGTGGTAAATACCGAGATGCGTCCCCAGCTGGATTTTAAATTGGAGACTTTTTGGGAGGAGACAATTCTACGTGCTAACTCTCCTATGGATTTACCGTTAAATCCAGAAAGTTGGGTTTTAGACGTTGCCATCCAACTATAAATCAGGCACATAATTTTCTTAACCCCTTCACTGCGGCGGCTATTCCGCCGCAGTGCTAAGGGGGCGGGGCAGCAGCGCGGCGCTCCCATGCTCGTGAGGGAACGGTTCCGTCACGGCCCCGCCCGCCCAATAGAACGCTCAGCGCAGGCGCGGAATTCGTGCCGCGCAGGCGCGGTGAGCGGGCCGCGACGCAACCGTTCCGTCACAAGCACAGCTCACCCGAGGCTTGTGACGGAACTGTTCCGTCACAAGCATACAAGGGGTTAATAACCAACAGGTTCAAATTATTTTAAACCTCTTCGAAAGATATTTTAATACAACCACAGATTCCTATCAAAGGTGTGAAAATTTACACAGTAGTGTAAGGAATGGTGACCCTGGAAGAAGGCTGTGGATAATGTACATTGTGAGATTAACCTGAGTAAACGGTGTATTTGAAATGTTTGTATCACGCAGTGAATGGGGCATTCTAATTTGTAAGCATTGCAGCTTTGCTCACATACAACATAATAACGCCACATTTAAGATACAATAAGTCTAAATTGAGGAAGGGCACTATTTATGACTTTTCTAGAAATCCAAATACACCTGCTAGTTTTTTTTTAATTTTTTTTTTATTTTATTGAAACTATTCAAAAACAAATTAACAACATTCACAAGGCATGAGTAAATTGAAGCATGATCATGGGTCGATGTAGGCGGAGCTCCAGCGATACAGTATACATAATGCATCAAATACTCGCAGGGGGGGAGGAGGCAGCGAGAAAACAATCAAGGTACAGTCACGATAATAATTGGAATGTCATTTAGGGGGACAAGGAAATGTCGGGAGATGAATCATGTGGGGGAGTACATATGTTCCCACGATACGCGTTCCACTGTGACCAGATCCTGCCCCATTTCCTAGGCCTGCCCCGTGTCAAATACACAGTTTTCTCCCTAAACATGCACCAATCCATGTTCTCCTTCCATTGTAATACAGTAGGTGGCCTGTGGGAGCCCCAGAGCTGTGCAATATCCCTCTTCGCAATCATATTACCAAGGGTCGCCCAAGTGACCTGTGCAGCGTTGTAATCGTTAGGCTCCCAGACATTCAAAAGACAACGCCTGGCTTCGGGCAGCATCGATACACCAGTGACTCTTGCCATCACCACATGCACTCGGGATCAAAACTCAACCACCTCCGGACATTCCCATAGAATGTGGAGGAAGGTGCCAGTCATACCGCAGCCACGCTTACACAACCCATCTAGAGAATAACCCATGCGAATCAGACTCGGACCAGTAAATTACACACGATGGAGGATCTTAAGTTGAACAAATCTAAGGCGAGCAGGTATGGCAACTTCCTTAGGCGAGGACAGAGCAGATTGCCCGTCCTCATCATCTAATTCCAGTCCGTCAGCAGTCCACAGAGCCCTGAGGCGCACAAGCAGGTCAGCTCTATTATTGATCAGCTTCTTATAGATCAGTGAAATTGTGCTGTCGGGCACATGGCCATCTAGGATACGGTCCTCAAGAGGGGAGGACTCAGGAATATCGGTACCCGCAGCAAAAACTGACAATAGGGCATGGCGGACCTGAGCATACCTAAAGAATTCTGTGTCGCCGAGCTCGTATTCCGCTTTTAGCCCCTCGAAGGACTTAACGTTACCTTTGGACCAGAGATCACCCACTTTGCTTATACCAATCATATCCCATTTATCAAAGCCTTTCGTTCTCCACAAATTACCCAAACATTCAGAATCATACAAAGGGGTTGCGCCGGTAAGTCTATCACGCCACCCCAATGCCGTATTCGCGTCCCGCCACACCCGTACAGCAATTTTAGTGGGACCGGTCAGTGTTCTATACAGCCCCCTGGAATATAGCGCCCTATTGAAATTCCCGCCTGGGAGAAGATATTTGTCCATTGCAAAAGCCAGAGTAGGACCGGGAGCGTAAGTCGCGTGGTTGACCGCACTCAACTGAGAAGCCCAATAGTGGTGCCTGATGTCCGGGAGGGCAATGTCACCGTCATACCACGGAAGCGTGAGTTTGGAAAAAGCAATGCGCGCACGCCCGTCCTAGACCAGTCGCCTCTGTAAACTCTCCACTTCACGAAAATAACCCGAAGGGACTGGGTCAAATGAGTTCAGATGTGCGTACAAAAATCTAGGCAACGACATCATTTTGAAAAGAGCCGCACGACCAAGCGGTGACAGTGGCAACCCACGCCAGCGTGCAACATCCAGCTTCAGCCGTTAAAGAGGGGGTAGCAGATTACGCTCGTAGCGTACAGAGGGGTTCAAGGAGACATAAGTCCCTAAGTACTTAAAGCCAGTCTCAGATACTTGAATTGGAAATCTACGAGGCAGTGGAGGGAGATCACCCGCCAAAACATAGACACAGGATTTAGTCCAATTAATAATGAGACCCGAGGTCTTCCCAAAAGAGGTCAAAACGTCAAAAAGTGCATTCAGGTACTTCCGAGGGGAGGTGAGGTAGAGAAGGATATCATCTGCGTATAACGAGATACGATCCTCGAAATCGGGAGTCCACCGAATGCACTTCATGGAAGGCTCCCAACGGAGCCATTCCGCCAGTGGTTCTAAAGCGAGGGCAAAAAGCAGCGGAGACAGCGGACAACCCTGTCGAGTGCCGCGTCCAAGTGTAAAAACACCGGACACCTTTCCGTTAAGCACCACCTGAGCCAAGGGCCTCTCATACAGAAGTTTCACCCAGGCGATAAACACCGGGCCAAATCCAAATTTTGAGAGAGTAGCCCAAAGATAAGGCCACTCGATAGTATCGAAAGCCATAGTAGCATCAAGGGAAGCCAAAATGGCCGATTCAGTGAGCGTCCCAGCCCTCGCAAGAACTCCGTGGAGTCTCCGAAGATTAAGGGCGGTGTTTCGGTGTGGGATAAAACCTGACTAATCCGGATGAATCAAGTCCCCGATCACCCTAATCAAACGATTAGCCAACAACTTAGCTAGAATTTTAGGTTCAGCATTAAGGACCGAAATAGGTCTGTACGAGGCACAATGATCACGAGGCTTACCCTCCTTATGGATAACTACAATAGTGGCGAGACGCTGATCGGCGGGAAGGGAACCAGAATCCAAGGCCTCAAGGAACATTTCCCTTAAGTAGGGCGCCATTTTGTCGGGTCGCAGCTTATACAGTTCAATGGGTAGGCCATTGGGGCCCATTCCCTTGCCAGAACGAAGGGAACGTGTGGCAACCGCGACTTCGTCCACCATAAGAGGAGCCTCCATGAGGTCTCTATCGGCGTCAGAAAGGCAGGGCAATGCAATATCCCATAACATCAAGCGAGAGTCCTCCTCATCTCTATCATAAACCGAGGCATATACAGTTTCGAAGTGGTCCACAAAACACTGAACGATCCCAACTGGGTCAGTGACGCACTCACCATCAGGCCTCTCAATCACCGGAACAACACGGTTCACTCTCTCCTTCTAGTCCAACCACGCAAGCAATTTACCAGCCTTATCCCCCACATCATACAGCCTGCCCTGTTGCTCTCTACTCATCACTTTCGCCGCATCAGTAACGAGAGCTCTGTAATCGGCTTGTTTCAAGCTGAGTGAGTGCAGCTTTGCGCGAGTCACCCCTGATTCGAGACCAGTCTCAAGTGCAGTTATTTTGGTTTCCAAGCATACAAGTTCCACATTGTTAGCCTTCTTTGCAGCAGTAATCAGCGACAGCGAGTGCCCACGAAGAACCGTCTTAAAAGCTTCCCACAATGAAACAGAAGAAGAAACAGATCCCACATTTTCATTAAAGTAATGGTCAATAGCTTTAACAAGTTCAGAACGGGTTTTGGGATTGCGGAAATACCAGGGATTAATAGGGGCAACTCTACCCTCACTGCCCACCCCGACCTCAAAACAAAGCCACAAAGGGGAATAATCAGAAATACCCCTGGGGAGATGGCAAACCTCTCTAATAGAGGAGGACTGTGCCGATAGCATTAAAAAATAATCTAGCCTGGAGAGACTGCCATGGGCCCCCGCATGGAAGGTGTATTGTAACTGTGTAGGATGCATCAACCTCCAACTATCTATCAGCCCAAAAGTGTCAAGCAAGTCACTCAGCCACATATGGGACCTAGCCAAATCCCTCGGGGGACAACGATCAGAAATGCCAGAGACCACAGAATTAAAATCCCCACCAGGAATCAGGAGGCCCTCAGGAAGCCCTAATATAACTCTGCCAAGATCAGCATAAGTTGAGGCCTGTAGGCCCGGAGGAATATATACCGAGAGAATGGACAATGTCTTCCCCTCCCACTTACCAGTGAGCGCAGCATAGCACCCCCTGTCGTCAAGCGTCACTTCATCAATTTCAAAAGGGAGATAAGACCGGATAAGGATGCCCGCCCCCCTGGAGCCAGAAGTAAACCCAGAGTGAGCAACCAGCCGGTACCCACGCCTATTCATGGCCTGACACATGTTACCTATTAGATGCGTTTCCTGCAGAAGGACGATATCAGGGGAACGGCGTCTAAGGAACTGTAACACAACCTTTAACCTGTCTCCAAGCCCATTGACATTCCAGGATAGCAGTCTCAACTCGCCATCCCCCATCCCCAAGATGAAGGCTGAGCCCGCCCCACATAAGACCCAAGGACCAGAGAAGATGGAAAGAACAATGCGATGCCTTGTGAAAAGAAAAAGTCACACACACACCCTCCCACCACTCCCCAACATGAATCCGTTACAACACCCCCCACCCTGCACCCCTGCATACGACTCATGAGCCACCCCAACTTGCAGTGTGCCTGTCGCCCCATATGAAAACTAATCTACACAAAGAACCCAGGAGGAGGAAGAGTCCCCATTCACCCCCCACCACCCTCGGGCCAGCCTATAAAAAGAACAAGAGAACCAGTGTCCAGACTCAGCTGAGATAGTTGGAAAGTTCAGACGTCAGGACCCACAATGTCACTCTCACTCCAGCGCACCACCGTCGGCACCGCCAGGGTGCCCGGATCGATCGTCTCTCTTGGGCAAAGAATCAAGCCAGTCACTGACACTGTCCGGGCGATCAAAGAAAAACGTTTGTTCCTCATACTCGATCCGAAGTCTGGTCGGAAACAACATGGCATACTTGAGGCCCAAGTCCCGCAACCGTCTCTTCACTCCCTGAAACCCCAGCCTCTGCCTCTGAACGAGCGGGGTAAAGTCGGGATAGAAGGTCACGGTGGTATTTTCAAACTTCACAGGGCCTTTGTCCCGAGAGGCTTAAGGGATAGCGTCCCTATCCCTAAAGTGGAATAGTCTCACGATAATGGGTCTCGGGGGGGCACCCGGTTTCGCCTTTCCACCTGGGACTCGATGTGCTCGTTCAACAGCAAAGAATTTGCTAAGTCCGGCGGGAGCGAGATAGTTCGTGACCAGATCTTCCACTAGCAGGTCGGTTGCAAGGGTCTCAGGACTTTCAGGGACATCGATAAGGCGTACATTGTTGCGACGGGCCCTATTTTCATAATCCTCGAGACGACGGGCCATCATGTCATGATAAGAACGCAGATTACCGATCTCGGTCTGAGCGTCCGTGACATCCGCAGTAAGACTGGAGGTTTTCAAATCCAACGCCTTTACCCTCTCATTAGTCTTCGCCAAGTCCGCTCTAATCAGCATAACATCAACGGCCACCGTGTCGATCTTAGAGGCAAGGGCCTCATATTGCTGTCCCATGAAGGCCTTCATACTGGTGATGGCACTCATGACGTCTTGCAACGATACTTCTGAGGTCACAGCAGAATCGGCCTTAGGGTCGTCAGGAGTGCGGCCAGCGCGGCTGGGGGACCCCTTTAAATGGGAATAATGGTCCATAATATTCGTCTGGGTCTGTCCCCCACGGAGGGGTGTCTTGGTCTGTCGTTTCTCAGGATCAGGTCTGGTGGCCATATTGGAAAAGGGACCCGGGAGGGGCCCGCGCGACCTGGTGAAAATGGCCGGGTGTAGAGTGGCCAAGAAGACAGCGAAACTGGACCAAAGTCGCGTAGGTGCCAATAAAGCTGGAGACGAGGCACTCAACAGGGACAGCAGACAGCAGTGTAGTAACAGCAGGCCAGAAAAAAGGTCGATACGAGCAGCGCGTCAGGCTATCTGAGCCGGGAGTAGAAACGAAACTGAAAGTTAGGCTGACGCCGACTGGGGGAAAACCCCTTCGGCCGTTGTTGTTAAACTACTCCTCGGCCAGCCAAACAACGGAGCCCCCGGTTCATCTTGGGGCAGGCCGCAAAAGTTCGAGACGATGTAAAAGTGGATCCCAACGTCCGAATTCAGTTCTTCAAAGAATGTCGAGATCAGCAAGATTCTGCCAACAAAAGCCCATCTTCAGAATAAGAATGTAGTCAGGATATTTGCGAAGGGCGGCGCGGGTCCGGGGAGCTCTGTGCTCACACGACCATCTTGGATGTCCGCGAAGCTCCTCCTCTCACACCTGCTAGTTTTAAGTAAAGGCAGCACACATCCAATAAACTTAGGACACAAAGAGTGTCTGCACATTAAGGAATATGATTTTGCAAGGTGTAGACAGCTGTCCATATCAAAAATAAATTGCTGTATATATCAATATATGTTACTTTTCCATACCCTTGTCTTGCACCTGGGCACAAATCTTCCTAAATAGAGAAAATGCTTTGGAGAGGACATTCTTGCCACGCTATTGACTCAGATGATGGAATGTTGGAGAAACAAAGGTAATAGCCATGCTCAATTCAGGATCAATATGTCCACATGCAGTGCTGTGCTGTGTTGTGTGAAAGGGAGACATCAGAAATGTGCCATATTTACAAAGATATAGAGACTTTCTGCTGCCTCCTTGCCGTGGGGCACTGTGGGCTGCCTAGTGCAAGTACAGACACCCTTGCATCATCGTGCAAGCATGCCTGCATTAGGATTGTTATTGCACCAGAAGGGATATCTTCCTACATAAAAACAACCCTTGAAGGCATTTAATTATTTCTATTTGTGATGTGAAATGCATCAAACATTGAAAAAGGAGGTTACGAGGAGAAATAAAGGTATTTCTCCATGTTGTTCCTGGGTCTGAGAGGCATACCATTGTGATACATTCCCATGTTTACAACTTTTTGTAAATCATGGAATATGCCAAAATCCATGGATGGATAAGTTAGAAGGCCTACACTCCACCCATGGAATGCTTCCCTGCCGCAAGGTAACACAACGCAGCGAAATACGCTGCCTTATGTTACCTTGGATTTGCTAAATTACAAAGAGTCACACACGGTGGCTTAGTAAATCCCAGTTAAGGGCCCTGTGTTGCCTTGCAGACATAACTGCAGTGCAAGCCCTTTGTAAATCTCGTCCTCTATGTATATGATTCAATCAGTGCTTAATTTGAGGCTGGCGTTTGCCAGTGCTCTCACCAGCACTTAATTCTTAACACTAGAACCTTTTAATGCCAATCTACCACATAGTGTCACTATCTGCCTATTTTCAGGCCTTTCAGCAAATAGATTTATCAATTTACTATACACTAAAACAATGATAGCAGTAGTGCCCTCTTAAGTAATACCTTTAGCGCTGCCATTTATATTTTAAAAAATTAAACGTTAGCTTCTACATATTCAAAGAAATCAAATCTTCTGGCACCAATTTGGGTCGTACATTAAAACTAGAAGTGAAGAATGAAGACAGGGATGATATGGTTCCCTATCAACTTGGAAACTTCGAAGAGGATTATAGTAAATTAGGACAAGGTAAGTTTCAAGAGAGAAACGTCCTCTGTTAAGTACACTTGTGGCTGTGTCCCAGTGCAGTGGAAATAGTTGCTCTGTGCAGTGTGTTAAACCAATCTAGTTAGCCTTTGGATATATTCTTTGATATTGCTGAGCCTCTCAGGAAATCCAACAACAGGGTGGTCATCACCAACAGCCCATGCCACCGAGTTCACTCCATCTCAATACAAGTGACCTGGTCATTATTCTGCTACTAAATGCAACAGAATCCATAGAATCACGTGCCTAAATGAAACAAATAAAAGTGTAAAGCCTATTGATAGATCCCTGCCAAGCACCATATATACAAAAATGCATTAGTAACCTTATCCCAGGTATTACTGATCTGCTCAATAGTTCATTTCAAAGGGTGTGGGTTGCAGACCCATTTAAGTATGACCCAGACAACCCAGCTCCAAGTCCATCTCCTACCTACCTTGCCTGAGCAGTATTTTGGAAAGATAGGGGTAGATGTATCAAGCCTTTTCTGATTCGCAGAGGCCGAAATTCTGCACATTTCGGCCTTTGCGAATTGCAAAAAGGCCATTTTGCATTTCTGGGAATGTATTAAATAATCGCAAAATAAGGAATCGCAATAATTTGCGATTCCTTATTTTTCTTAAGCATTTAAGGAATCGCAAATTTTGCGATTCCTTAAATGCGATGTATGTGGGGTTCTGAAATTGCGAATTTTTTTTAAGAAATCGCAAATTACCACCAACTTGTAGTTGGTGGTAATTTGCGATTTCATTTAAAAATGCCCTATTTGGCATTTGTGAAGGTGGCATGTGAAGCGGATACACGCCTATAGGGCATGTATGTGCACCATATGCACACACATGTACATTTCAGGGGTGCAGCAGGGAGTCTTTGAGACACCCCTGCACCCTTGAAATTATTTTCAATTTGCGAATACGCAAAATGTGATTCGCAAATTGAGAAATATTTCGCAATCATTCCTATGGGCCTCCTGGCCCATAGGAATGCATGGGAAATTATTCCTTATTTGCGAATTCGCAAAGTGCGAATTCGCCAATAAGGTAGACTAAGAAATCGCTAAAAAATAGCGATCTTTTACAAACATTCCATTTTGCGATTTCTAAATAGCGATTCCTTAAAAATCGCTATTAAGAAATCGCAAAATGGAATTTTGATACATCTACCCCATAATTCACAAACCAGTTCTAGGAGTATGTGGAATCAAGTACATCTATGACTATCAACTATGGTTGAGGCAGCAGAAGGAGCTGAACCAACAATTAAATCCTAAGAGATAACCTCATCACTTCTATGAATGAGAGTCACTTTTCAACAGCACTAGCCCTCACTGATATGATTGCAGTATATAGACAACCATCATTTTTAGGTACCGGCATGACAGTATTACTATGTAGGGCAACACTTTGAGCCAGATAAAATGTATGTCTCCCATTAGATTCATAATGAACAGTACCTAATCCAGCATGACGAGGATAATTTGCTATCTGCAGCAGAGATACTCCTGCATCATTTGTATTTAACATTGACATATGACACTGTAGCCAAGCTATAGACCAGTATTGTCTGTTTTGCAGAAAAGAGAGTTACTTGCTCCTGATAGATTCCAAAATAAAAGCCTTCATAATTGATGACTCCCAAAGCCACACCATGCTGTTTGCAGGGCAACACTCACTGTGCACAGATACTTGTTTTTTTATGTCATGCAGAATTGGAGCGTTATGATCAACAGGGTCGACCCAAAATAAGTCACTGGGACCTGGGTATAAAGTTATATATAAAACGAGGGGTCCCAGACTGGGAGAGATAGAAGAGTCAAAATAGAATTGTAAGAATCAAAAGAAACAAGTACAGTGTTTTAATTCACAAAGTACTCAGCCATGTTATTAGTTATACATTTGCATATAAAAAACTCATCAAATTTCAAATTAAAATTGTGCCCAATAGAAGGAGGAAAAAGGGGGGGGTATGTGCGGTGAAGGGGTTTGTGTAGGATAAGAAAGAAGATTCTTCACTTAAGTGCAAGTCAGAAAATTACATTATTCACAAATACATTATTACAATGGCTTTCAAAAGAAGCCAAACAAACATGCCGCAATGGGTCAAATAATTCCTATAACCAGGCTTCAGTAAAGCTGTAACAATCTTGCTAGGGGTAGAAGCTGGTCCCACGGGGGTTAGATAGTCTATGTTTCGACCCTTTTACGTGTAGGGTATTTTTCCCTTACAGAGCGGGTCTTCTTCAGGACAGGAGAGGAAGATTGGGCTGGTTTGCTTACAAAAGAGCCGATCACTGCGCCAGAATGTTTAATCCTGTGATAGCGGGTCACACGCCATGGTATCACCGGGGGCTGCCAACTCCAAGAACGCCGGGGCAGTCCGGCCGTTTCATCGTAAAATGAATCCCGTACCCAGAAAATCTGGTTTTACAATGGACCGTAAATAGTGTTGGCTCGTTAATATTCTCCCAATTGGTAGATGTGCCTCGTATCATTCAGCCGGCGGCTGATCAATCTGGACCGCGGGACAGAGCAGGTGAACACGGATGAATCACGATGTCCCTTCTTGTGGCAGAATTAGAGAGCACAATTTCAAGCAGGAGGGTATTCTGGCATTGAGCAGATGTGAGTGTAGACAAAACTAGGGCCTAATGGATCTACTCGAGTAGCCCGGTCTTCAGCTTCTTGCGGAATTCAAAAAGTGAAGGGGAGGCTCTTATGTATAGTAGCAGGTCATGCCAAGCTTTAGAGAGATGTAGGAGAAGGCTGAACCCTCTGATCTGGTTCTACATCTGCATGGGATTCATGGAGTACAAGTTGGAGTCCGAATTAGTGGAGGTGTCTTGAAGGTTTGTGAAAACAGATGAGATTCTGAGGTAAGCTGGGCCAGTGTGACCTCGTGCTGATCATGTGGGGGTATAAAAACAAATATAAAACGAGATGGGTGTTGAAGTTGGGTAAATGAGGTGCGCAGAGTAGTTAGTGAGAATAGACACTCCCCAATTCAAGCAAGGTCTGTCATCAGCAATGGAAGGATTTTTTGTCAATTCAAAGCACTGCAGGACTGTAAAACTTTTTGGTGGACAAAAATAGGAAGGCAAGCCATGGAATCAGAAGCAGGGACTTGAGATAGACAACAAAGCTCTCCAATCATGAACAAGGGGCTGATCAAATCACACTCTAAGTATATGTTGAGTATTTGGAATCATAGGTCTGCCGGCAGACAGCTAAACCTGTGTGTGGACGAAACCCTAACAATGGCCTTCCCTGATGACACTTAAGTCTTAAATCACTTATGAGTGTCCATTCAACCCAACCATATTTTACTGAAAAGATCACACCATAGGAAATCCTTCAGATTCTAAATCGTTCACAGGACAGCTATGCTGTTGTTGAGGGACCAGGCCCCATCTTAGACAAAACAGTAATTATTTGCGAACTATTGTTGATTTCAAAGCTTCTTCATCCAAGTAATAATGCTCTGAAAAGTTGCAAAGTTAAATAAAAAAACAAATACACAAAATATATATTCATGTCACTAACGACTAATATTGTAATTAGCTTTGATGGGATGAATTTAAGAAACATTAACTCATGCTGTATCTCTCAGATTTCTATAGGCATCTTTTGCCAAAGAGCTATGCAGAATATATTGCATTTGGGCTTGAACTGCTTATAAGGGGCATCTAGGGCTACTGTGGGTGATGCTTGAAGTGCGTGGGATATGCAGATGGAAAAGCCACACTTTTAAATAAGGAAAGACCGTTTTCACACTAAATGCTACTACCATCTTATTTTTTCTAGACTTTAAAGATATGGATCATTTCAGGGATATCATGTCATCGTAACACCTCGAAGGATACAGATCTTCAAAGCCTGGAATTATATAGGAACCTGGTAAAAACTGTGAATTGGACACTACTCTTCATTGATTATGTATATGTTACACGTTATACAGGAGAAGATTATGTCTATCTTTACATGAATTAATTTGAGGCACTTCTTCACTGATGTCAAATCAGCTCTCAAGTTTGCAAAACACATCTGCCTCAAAAAACACCTGCCCGCTCTTCCGACCAGGCGGATTCAGAAAATGGACTTAGTGACAACTATTATCAAATGCCGGGGCACACAGCTGCTGATCGCTGCAATGCCTTGCTTGTACTGACGCAATCTGAACCTGTTTGTCCCCTGGCTGGAGATCCGCTCCTGCTACCCTTGTTCCATGGCTCATTGACTTTCATTGGTTTATATACCCCCTGATGCTTGACAACCCGCCCACCCTTGCATGTGTGCAGGGCAGTTTGCCTGCAACTCATGCCCCCAAATGGAGATCTACCATGGGTTAAAATGTTTTTATTTTCTTACTGGTTTATTTGTGAGGCGGTGGGTAGGGCAAACATAACCTAATTGGAAGGTTGGTGTGGGAGGTGGGAGGTGGGAGGTGGGAATGGTAGGGTAGCTATAGAGTTAGAAAATGGGTGTGGTTTAACGCTCAGAAATTAAAACTAACTATTCTAGTATGCACGCAGAACGTTAGGGCACACAAATTGACAGGTCATCTCTGCTGTTGCAGCAGCATTTGTTTTCAGATGACTGACACACAACAGACAGCACCTTATTGGCTTACACACCATGACACTGCAAAGACGACAATTACGTTCTTAACGTGGAACATACGTTGTATAAATGATCACAGGAAGGCGAGGCTGGTTCATGCCTCCCTGATTAGGTACAAGATCGATGTCTGTTTCTTTCAAGACACACACCTACAGACTACCACTGATCCTAAGTTGCATAACAGATACTGGGGGGGATTGCAATCAGCTGCATAATTGAACTATGCACGTGGAACAGCAATCTGATAAGTTGTGGTGTGGCTGGACTACTACTAGCTCATTCATTGACCCTGAAGGCCACTACATCCTACTGAGAGGCACACTGAACACTACCCTGATGACTCTAGTGGTTGTCTACGGGCCCAATGTAGAGAACCCTGCTTTCTTTGAACACATTTGGGCCAAAGTTACACTGCTGGGCGCTGACACGGTTGTGTAGGCGGGAGACTTTAACGCCGTCCTGCAAGATGCTCAGAACCGAATGGGGATCTCCTGACAATGACATCCCAAGGGCATGTACACGATCACTTCTATAGCCCAGGAACTTGGTTTGAGGGATATATGGCCGGCCTGGCACCCTGGGGTGAGGGAGGGGACTTGTATTACTGCGCACCACAACACATGGCCCAGACTCGACTACTGGCTGGTATCCAGTAACAAAGCGTCTTGGACCACGGACATCAAGCACATGCCATGAACCCTGTCCGACCACACCCCTATATTGCTTAACTGGACTATACCAAGCTTGCGTGCATTCAACTGGCGATCACCACCGCATGCCCTGAATGACACAGTGTTTGGGAGGAAGTGTGCGCAGAACTCCTGCACTATTTTGCTACAAATGTGGCTTTGGTGGAATCCCCCTCCACTCTATGGAAGGCCTTTAAGGCTCTCATGTGAGGTACATGTATAGTCAAACAATCTGAAGTAATAAAATTGATCTTCCTTAGCCAAGATAGAGGAAGAAATCCATCAAGCAGAACTCCTCTATTACCAGACCGGCCTGCCGGCTCATTTAGATACCATCCACAAGAAACTTTCAGAATATGATGCAGAAGTGACCTGAGAGACTCGTTTCTTTGGCAAGCATGCCAGAGTCCGCAGATATGAGGAGGGGGACTGCCCAGGCAGAGACCTGGCCAACACTCTTAAGCTGCAGTACACATCTTCCTACATAACGGAACTCTTAGATGATGAAGGCAATGCTATCAGTGGGCAATCCACCACATTGCAGAGATTAAGGGAGTTCTATGAAACCCTCTACGCTGCCACACAAGACGGCCCCAACCTGGAGCTTCAGGCCTACTTGGATTCCATCAAGTTGGTGTGGCTAAGCAACGCACACTATGAATATTTGGATGAACCTTTCACAGAGGAAGACATCTCACAGGCTATAAGAAACATGGCCAGAGATAAAGACCCGGGCCTGGATGGTCTGCCAGAGGCATTCAATAAAACATATGCCAAGGAGCTGGCCCCACACTTACTGGCAGTTTACCAGGAATCACTCGAAAGCGGACAGCTCTCACCTTCACTGCGCAAAGCTGTGATCATAACAATTTTAAAACCAGATCAGCCAGCCAACAAATGTGAATCTTACCGTCCACTTTCTCTCATCAATAATGATGCCAAGATACTCGCTGAATTGATCACCAGTAGATTGCAACCTCTTCTCCCAATCATAGCTAGGACAGACCAGTCCGGATTTATTCCGGGTAGACCCACTACGCATAACCTACGCACCTTTATTTCAATCATCCACCCATTAGACCGGAACTTGCCGGCACTCTCTTCCTTTCTGGATGCAACTAAGGCGTTCGACTCCCTCGAATGGCCATTTCTCTTTACTATTTTGCTCAGAATTGGCTTAGTATAAATTTTCTGAAGTTAATTCAACTTCTCTATACTCGTCCTACTGCTAGGCTTAGGGTTAACAACCTGATGTCAGAGCTGTTCCATATAATGCGCGGTACATGACAGGGGTGCCCCCTCTTGGCCCTGTTATTTGCAATAGCGATGGAACCGCTGGGAGCTAGAATGCATCAACATCACACGGCCAGGGGGTTGGGCCTCTCGGACATGGATTTGGATAATATCAATGTATGCCGACAATAATACTTTGTACATACGCGAACCCGAGACAAACCTATACCCTGTGCTATGGGAGGTTCTCATGTTTGGAGGCATGTCTGGCATACAGGTAAACTGGACCAAATTGATGCTACTGCCCTTGACACAGGACCCAATAGCGCTAGACCAGGACTTCCCACTAGCCTAGGCCAATGGTGCAGTCAAATCCCTGGGGATATGGCTCAGCAGGGAGACACAAGAGATCTGGCGCATGAACTACGGCCAGGTAGTCACATCGCTGGAGAGTAAAATAGCTATCTGGGTTGGCAGAATAGCTATTGTGAAGATGGTGATCCTGTCTAACTTCCTGTACCTCTTTGTCAATATTCCCCTCCCTCTCACGCAGGCATTCTTCAAGCAGCTACACTCTCTCTTAATATCCCATGTCTGGTTGTGTAGACAGGAGGTGCTGACACTGCCACTCGCCCAAGGTGAGCTCGGGGCACTGGACTTGGAGCTTTACGAGTTAAGTGCACAGGCCCAATATATCCATTATTGGACCCATCCCATCCCATTCCAACCACATGTTGCTGTGGAAAGGGACGTCGTCTTCCCTGCCTCATTGCCAGCCGCCACTTACCACGCATATAAAAGATCAAATGAAGAAATAAATACTGTAGAGGCCGTGCGCTGGGTTTGGGAGGGTCGCAAACGACGCGCAAACATTCCATTACTGTTCGCACCGTCAATGCCAATAGCCTATCACCCAGACTTCCCCCTATGCAGGACACTGGCTTTATTCAACGTGCGCTCCGGATGAATCTAGTTACCTTTGGTGACCTCTATGCAGGAAATGTGTTCCTTGCCAGATCACTAAGCTCTGACAGCGCCCAGCCACCTATTCTTGAACGTTTTCTCTACTATCAGCTGAGAGCGGGCTGTTAACAGATCCACACTGCCTTTCCCACTGCACCGCCGCCACTAGCTGCACTTGAGAGTATATTGGCAAACCTGTCGCCTTGGAGACTAATCACACAAATCTATACCTCCATGCAGTTGACCTCGCTGATTACGACACTCAAAGCACTAGAGCAGTGGAGCAACAACCTTGACCCTTCCCCCACTGCGAAAAATTTGGCTTTCTACTGCTCACAGCTTAGGCATCTTTCTCCCAACTACAAGCTGAGGCTTATTCATTTTAATTATATTCACAGGGTGTATCGCACACCAATATAACTCCACAAAACGGGGCTGTGCCCTGACACATAATGCTGGAAATGTGCTGACACACAACCACTTTATCCACATGGTGTGGACCTGCCCAATCATATAACCATTTTGGGACAAGGTATTTGACATTATTGACAAAGTGATGGGTTTTCATTTGTATCGCACTCCCCTAATAGCCCTATTGGGGCAAGTAGCTGACACACCTCCGGGGTGGGCAGTCTATCGGCCATGATGCTACTCCTGGCCAAACGTTGCATTGCGATGCACTGGGGTTCATCCAAGGCACCCAAGGCTGACACCTGGGTACACGGTATCACATATTGCCATGAGATGCTGACGGCATATTGGGAACTAATACCCATGGCTTCAAGGCCCAAGGACATATTGGCCCCATTTGTGACATGGGCTGGGACCTGCGCAGCGACAACAACCTCACAACCCCAAACCTCCATGTCGCCTATCTCTAGACCGTAACTATATCTCTGAGCTCATGGACAGCAGTGTAACACATCTGAATAACTCACCACACCTGGATACTAGGATTGACCCCACCAGGCGACCTGAACTATGAAAAAAACACACACGCACCCTTGAGTTAATCCACTACATGTATGCTGTGAACTTGACTAGGATGTATACTGCCTAAATTTTACAATGTGCACAGATGTCATGCATAGACGCCTGCTGTCGACTGTGATTATACAAGCCTGTTAACATGCTCCTGATTTGCTGTAGCTGTGTGCTCCCCTGTACATGTTTCATATTGCTGTATGATGCAAAATCTGTAAATAAAATATATATTTTTAAAAGATCTGATACGATCCTCAACGAAATAATTAAAAAGATTGAGCTGGTTGGATCACATTTATTTCTTCATGCAGTACTATTTTGTGATAGGCTAGAGAAACGAAGATGTTCAAGTGACTATTGGCATCATTTAGAGTTTGGTGGAGCAGTAGGACTGCTGTAAATGAGTGCTTCTCCCATCCAGTCACATTTGAGGTTCTCCCACTCTATTTAGAGTCAGGAAGCCACTGGAATTCTGGTGCTAGAGCCCCAGTATGCTCCATCTCAGTATGCTCCATCATTTGAAGTCTCTGACCTAGCAGCTCACATGTCCTAGGACTGTCAGGTCAAAATGACTGTCATCCCATCCTATTTAGAGCAGGCTATTGTCACTAGATTTTCCTTTTTGTGTACATTTTACAAAACATGGTTATTGCAGACAGAGAGATTTCAAGGAAATGCCTCTTTTTGCATGTGCACCTCCTCATTTTTGGATTGATTTTGTTGGTTTTTCGACTCTGAGAGTGCACTGAGGCCTGCTAACCAGACCTCAGTGCCACTGTTTTAACCCCATTCAAAGGTTATGTGAATAGGATACACCCAATTGGCAAGCACTGACTTACTTATAAATCCCTAACACATGGTTCTCAGGGGCAGGGTATGTGAGGCAGAGTTTTCCCCCAGGTCTGCAGCACGGTTTGTAACACCTTGAATGTGCCAATACACAAGAAACAGGATGCTGCATGCACAAATAAATCATCCACTGGTGATAATTGCAAGGACATTGCCAGTGTAGGGATTGGGGTTGAAGTTGTCCCTGTGGATAGCAGGGGTTACACTGAAACCACATTAGTTTCCCTGGGTGGTGAGGAAATTCAACCCTTGGCGCACTGGCCTTCAAGTATGATAAAAGACAGACAATGGCCAAGAATTCTTGGGTTGGAAGTCCAGGCCTTGAGGATTACAAGTGCCAGCAAAAGCATAGTTATGGCTCAAGCAGGTTTTTGCAAGTCAGATCCTACCTCATGAGGTGCATTACATTTTTAACTTTGACTATGTTACAAAGCCACATCCCATAGCTATGATAAACTGGGGAGGAAGAAAGTAGCCGTGTCCCCTACCATCCCAGTGGAGTGTCTATTGGCAATCACCTTAACCCTTCTGCCTGGTCAGGAGGACTCATGCAGCAATGCTGGGTCTCCCTGAGAGGGTCTGTGTCTCCACTGGAGTACAGAAGGTCTAAAGGGAAAGTCAAGGGACTGTGGATCCAGAAAGAGTGCACCAAGCCCCTAGTACCAAGAGTAGAGGGAAGAAGCCTGGGAAGGCCTCTCCCAAACGTCCACAGACCCAGAAGGAGATTAACCCTTAATGGGAGACCTGGTGTCTAAAGAGGAATGTCCTACACTGAAGAACTGGCAGACCTGGCAGAACTTCAATGAGCTGGTGGACCCTCCAGAAAGGGCTTAAGCCAGGGGCAAAAGACGTGTCCCTCGGGGGAGGGCCTGAGACAGTTGGCTGTCAAACAGGAGATATCAGTGGTACTCATAAGGTATACTGGGAGGGGGTAATCCTGAGGCAAGAGATCCCAAACTAGGGGCAACCAGGAGAGTGGTGGTCCCTCGACAGTACAGACAATTCCTACTTGACCTTACCCATGAAATACCCTTACCTGGACATCTGAGGCAGACCTAAACCTAGGACAGGTTGGTAACTCACTTTTATTAGCCTCCAATATCAGAAAAGGTGAAGGAGTCCTGTCACTCATGTGTTACCTGCCAAGCCAGTGACAAAACAGGTAGCAAGCCAAAGGATCACATTATATCACTTCCAGTGGTGGGGACTCCCTTTGAGAGGGTTGGGATTGATATGTTTGGTCCCCTACACCCAACTACTGTTGGGCACAGGTTTCTCCTGGTGTTAGTGGACCATTCCACTATATATCCAGAAGCCATACCCCTTAGGACAGCCACTGCCCATGCAGTAGTTAGAGTCCTACTTGGCATTTTTATCAGAGTTTTCCTAGGCAGGGCATTGCAGATAGAGGCACACACTTTATGTCTGTCTATCTGAAAGTAATGTGGGATGAGTGTGGAGTGTTTTACACATTCTCTAATCTATACCATCCCCTAGGTAATGGCCCTTTTGAAAGGTTTTAACAAGACCACGAAAAACATGATTATGGGTTTACTAGAGAAACTCAGGAAGGGATAGGATGTGTTACTCCCATGCCTACGGTTGCCTACAGGGATGTTCCTCAGAGAGGTATAGATTTCAGTCCCTTTGAACTACTCTTGAATAGCCTATAGGTGATCCCTAGGTAAGAGAAGGTTGGGAGAGACCTCTCAAGGATTCCAAACAGGAGATCCTAGATTATATGCTAGGCCTTCGCTCAAGGATAGCTGAATGCATGAAAAAGGTAAACAGATGTTTAGAGGACAGCCAGGAGCTTGTCAAGCACTAGTGTCACAAAAATGCTTCCCTAAAAGAATACCAGGCTGGGCAATTGGATAGGATGTGGGAGCCTGTACAACACAGGGCCCTCCAAGACAAATAGATTTGGTCTTACCTTATCTTGGAAAAGAAGGGTGAATATATATACTTTGTGGACTTAGACACCCCAAGAAACCCTCATTGGGTTCTACATGTGAATAGCTCCAGTTACATCATGACAGAGCAGACATTACAATGTTCATGGTGACAGATGATGTAAAAGAAAAATAAAGTTAATATTTTCCAGTCCTGATGTCAACCAATGCCAAAGATGGTTCAGTGGAAGGAGTAGTTCTTTGTACGAATTTGACCAGTCAGTAACAGAAAGACTGTTACAACTTGCTTAGATAGTTGCTGACTTGTTTTCCTTGACGCCAGGTTTGACAACATGGTGCTCCCATGATGTGGACACAGGTGGAACATTACCTGTCAAAAGTGAAATATACAGATTGTCGAACCAGGTCAAGGCTAGCAATAGAGCAAAAGTAGTAAAGATGCTAGAGTTGGGAGCATCGGCCAGCCCAGCAGCTCTGGTGCCCAAATCAAAACCAAAAGGATTTTACAACCCAGAAGACCACTTTCAATTCAAGGCAATAAATGCCAATTGGGTTGGAAAAATGCACTGGCCACCTTCAGATGCTGGTGAATAGAGTACTTCCAGTCTTGGAAAACAATAGTGCAGCATATCTGGATTATATCTCTGTCTTTAGTTCCACCTGGGAGGATCACCTGGTCCACCTCAAGGAAGCGCTTCAAGCCTTTCAACAGCCAGGGATGACTATCAAGGCATTTATGTACCAGATAGGTCATGGGTCTGTAGTGTACTTGGGCTACAAAGTAGGTGTAGGCCATTTACAACCTCCGCAAACTAATATCCAGACAATCCTAGCCTAGGAAGTTCCACAGTCTCACACCAAAGCCAGAGCCTTTTTAGGCCTGACTGAGAACTACAGAAAATCTGTAGAAGGATATGCATGGCAACTTTAGCAGAGGTAAACTTCATGAAACAGCAAAAGAAAGTAATTTTTGACTGATTTATGTCAAAAGGCCTTTGACACCCTTAAGGAAGCTATGTGCTCAGCACCTGTCTTAAATAAACCCGGGAGATATACTCTGCTCCACCAGCGGAGTTTTCAGATTTTCACCAACTCCGCATTCCGCTGGGAACGCGAAGTCAGGCAAAACTCTGACTCCATGGCAGAACGGAGTACAAGGCCAGCCTCCTTAAGAATTTTTTTTAAACCCACCCATCTTGTCTTCTGCCTGTCCTCCTCCGCATCGTGGTGTCTCCCTTCTTCCGTCGTCTTCCTCCTCGCATCTCCTTACATATTACGTCTTGCGTGAAGTGGGTTTTTACATTTAAAAAGAAAGTCTTTTGTGGTCCCAGGGCGAAGCTCCGCATAGTTCCACATAGTTTTTTTTAAACTCTGTGCAACTACGCGGAGCACCACTACGCATATTCTGCCCAGGGTTAGTCTTAAAGGCAACTGACATTAGTAAAGAGATTGCTGTCCAAACGGACGTGTCAAAACATGGGATTAGGGCAGTGCTGTCACAGCAGAATGACCTGGGTCAAGATCAACCAGTTGCCTTTAGCAGCAGGCGACTCCTCCCCAGGAAGCAACGTTGGAGTGCCATTGAGAGGGAAGCCTTTGCTGTGGTTTGGGCCCTTAAGAAGCTAGGACGCTGATTCTCAAGAACTCCCTTCAGAGTTCAAATTGACCACAGGTCATTCCGATGGTTAATGCAGATGAAAGGAGAGAACCCCAAACTGTTGAGGTGGTCCATTTCCTTACAAGGCATGGACATTACAGTGGAACATAGATCTTGGACTGACCATGTCAAGGCAGATGGTCTTTCCAGATTCTTCCACTTAGATGATGAGAATTACCAGGATAAGGGTTAAGGTGCTCATCAACTTTCCTCTAGAGGGGGCAATGTAAGGAAATGCCTCTTTTTTCACGTTCACCCCCACATTTTTGGACTGATGCTGCTAATTGCTCAATTCGGAGAGTGCACTGAGGCCTGCTAAGCAAACCTCAGTGCCAGTGTTCTAAACCTATACAAAAGGTATGTGAATTGGATACACCCAATTGGCAAGTACTGACTTACTTATAAGTCCCTAGTATATGGTACCCAGGGTAAGCATGGTATGTAAGGAAGCGTGTTCAATCAGGGCTACAGCACTATTTGTGCCACTCTGAATGTAACAAGGATGAGATGTATCCCAGCCTACCACTGCAGACCGAAAGGCAGTGTTTACACAGCTATTTCGACTTTGCCTTGACAGCTAATAACAAAGCCCCCACTTCCCATAATGATATATTTAAGTATTTCCTAAGGAAGGCCTATGGATCCCTCTGGCAGGGAGCCACAGATTATTAAGCAGGACGTAGAATGTTCCTATGTCTTAATATAAATACTTTAAGATTGTCATTTTGCTGTAGAAAGTTTATCAACTCCATTGGCTGAAACGGTTACCGGCTGGCATCCCAGTCTGGCTAATCTCTGAATGGGCTACCGAATGTGGTCGAGTAATGTATTGCATAAATCCTGGCTTTAAACTAACCTGATGTCCAGGTTGAATTTAAAGTCTCTATTAAAGATAGCAACTTTTAGAAAGTTGCCATTCTGCACTCCAGCTAATCCAGTGCCTTCGCAACGGCCCTGGCAAACAGATAGATTTCTAACAACATGGACAGACCTGTGAACGACTCTCAGGAACAAGGGCAATTTCTGCAGAGTGAGGTGTGACCTCCTCTCCCAAGATGGTCACACAGTTGTTAGGCCAAATGGCGAGCATCAAAGAGAAAGCCTTCTTTGAAGGTCCAACTGCAACAACACCCCTGGGCAGGATGCCTTTTGTTCCTTCAGATAATTAGGAGACAAAGTCAGAGAGAGAAAATCCATCCCCAAATCAGTTTTCCCGTGGGTATCAAGTCCATAGGTACCCACATCTCTAGTGTGGGCTACTATGTTCTGATGACCACGGAAGGGTCATGGCATTTTGAAAGAGGCAGGAATGGGTCACTCTGGGATAGCTAGATGCCATCACAAGGAAGGAGGGGGCCCAGTTGCCCATTGGCTAGTGACCACGTGGTCTCCTCAGGACTCTTTCCTGGGATGAATGTGGCACCTCTGGCACCCTGACCCTCAGATCACACTATAATCAAAGAGTGGACTGCTCCACTTTAAACTGCACAAAGAGATGCTGCACACTTGGAAGGACTCCACCTGCTGCACTGTGGGCTAGCAAAGATTGGAGTGGGCCTATGGCTCCTGGCTTAGGGAATAGTTCATCTTAGCCCTAACCTACAGCAATGACTCAAAAAAATCAGCTGAAGCCCTGGAACCAGCTCCAGGGACACAGGAGGTGAAGAAGCCCATACTGACAAGTTGGCAGCCACTGCAAAACCTTTGACTGTACCAGTCACTAGTCACACAAAAGGACAAAGCCGAGATAGCCAAAAGTTGCACACGTGTCTGCTGGACCTGGGAGTGCTATCAAAGACCTGATATGTGGCACCCAAGGAACAGTAGCCCCCACCTAGGATTTTGCTCCAAACCTGGTGCAAGGAGACCAACAGCCACAGAAACACACAAAAGGACCTTAGGACACCCCAAACGTACACCAACAACTCCTTCCTGTGTGGAATTGTGCAGGCATTCATTTTGTCTGGACAAAGCATCTTGAAATAAGACAAACAGAATCCACTGAAATTCTCTGACCCCACTCAATCATCACAAGCAGAACCCTGCCAGACTCTATCATCTTAGGCCCAGGCAGGGCAAGGAATGAACATTAACAGATCCTGAGTTGGAGGTCCTGGCCAAGGAAGTGGCAATACTTCATGAATGCCTAATTTGCAATATCCTCCTGAAAAACAAACAAATACATGCCAGAAGAAGGAGATAATGTACAACATCAATACTGAATCAACATAACCGCATGATGTTGAGAACATTAACAAGATCCTTAAATTCTAGGTGCTTAAGCAAGTTGGCCAGCACAAGCACGGAAACTGGCTTTAGTTCTCCTCCTCAGCTCTAAATCAAGCTATGGGAAGAAAAAATAACACCATCTTCAACAAAAGGAAGACATGAAAGAAGGTGTAAAGGTCAGAGGAATCATAGGTAAAATACATGAGAGTTGTAATGGATTTACTTGTGGTTGTTAAAAAGATATTTTGGATGAGAACCATCATCATCGTGAAGAGTGACCAGTCTAATTTTTTACACATATTTGCCTTGATCCATGTATGTTATGTCATAGGGGCTAACAACTCTCTAATGGTACTGCAGATGTATTGGGATTATACAATCTGTTGTAATCTTGATGATGAAGGGTTAGTTTGTCTGCCCAGTACCCTCAGGGTGATCTGCTACAACAGTACGACTAATGTCGCTTTTCGACCAGATCATGTCATTGTAGTTTTGACTAGAGCACTCAAAAAAGCAGTTCAGAATATATAGATCCAAATCACACAGCATTTGCAAATAAATAGTGTGCTTCATTTTACAGTTTTAGCAAATCTGCTAAATCTACGTAAATCCACCAGGTGAACATGAGTGCAATTAATTGACACTAGGATGTCAGGAAATCATGCTGTGGCACAGATTTTTACTTTGCTGGCATTAGCTGAGTGGGTGTCCCAGGGGAACTGTATGTGCTGCTCATTTACTCTCTGCAAATCATCCATCAATTAGCAGAGTATTTTGCTAAAGGTTGCCTGAGAAATGCCATGCACCAGTCCTACTGTCTGCTTTGTGGTGTCTGTTGCAAAGAATTCTAGAGCTGCCAGCATTTTCAAGCTGCCTTTAGTGGTTCAGCCTGGCAGGGATTGTGGCTGTTATTTGAGCAGGGTTAACAACCTATTCAACAAACAACTTAGGGCGAGATGTAGGTAATTTAAATTTACCAATTCGAAAATACTGAATTTTACCGATTCTGTATTTTTGAATCGATAAATGCTATGTGGGTAAAAAAATCGGTAAAAAATACCGAATCGTTAAGATTCGGTATTTGCCATTCATTCCTATGGGCCTGGAGACCCATAGGAATGAATGTCAATTACCGAATCGGTAATTACCGATTTGGTAAAATTGGGAAAAAAGTCAAGGGTGGCAGGGTGCCTGTTGCACCCCTGATTAGTGCTTGTGTGCACATGTGGCACGCATACATCTGTCACATGGCACAGGTGTAAATGCACAGATTTGCATTTACATAGGAATTCGTTATTTACCACCAACTAATAGTTGGTGGTAAATAACGAATCCTTAAAGCCCAGAAGCGCTCTTTGAAGTCCTTCCTACATTTCATTTACCGATTCGGTAAATACCGAATCGGTAAATGATGATTCGGTAAATACCGAATCGGTAAATACCGATTCGTTATTTACCGAAGCGGTAAATGTGCCTCCTACATAGGAAAATTCTATTACCGGTCGGTAACGGCCGTTACCGATCGGTAATGGCCTTCCTACATCTGGCCCCAAGTTTCTCAAAGTGTTTAAAAGTGCAAAAGAATGCTTAGTTTCTGGCTTGGTGGAATGATGTGTGGGTTAGACATGACACATTTACAAAATACTTACTGTTAGAACTGGGGGTCTCTAGTTGGCTGAGGTGGGTACCTTAGTCCACATAGGGACCCTTTCTTCTAGTCAGGGAAAGGAGGGACACCCTCTTAGATAGCCCCTGCTCACCCTCCGGTAGCTTGGCACAAGCATCCAGGCTTTTCTCCAGGGCAATGTGTAAAATATTTGCAACCACACTCCCAGTAACACAGTGATAACACCACACTGTTTTTGATAAAAATAGCGGTATCTTTATCAAAAGGAATATGATGAGACCAGGCGATAGAAATCCAACATATGCGTATTCGTAATATTGCACTTTGCCGGTTATTAGGCCAGCAATCACTTATAGGTTCTTGCGATATGAAAGAGCAGTGCACAATGATCTCCTGCAGTCCTAATGCAATGCTATGCAGTTTGTAATGCAGTTCATAAGGTAGTAATAACACTGTCCCTAATGCACGTACTAATGCAGTATGTAACACTGGAATAATGCAGGAATAATGCAGGTCGTAATGCAAGAACAATGTTATTCGTAATGCAAGAATCAGGTAGGTCGTAATGCAAGAATAATGCAATTCATAATGCAAGAATCGGGCAGTTCGTAAAGCAAGGAATAATGCTGTACACCAATCTGCCCGCTCAACTTGGGCCCCCACTAGGCCCCAATAACAGAGACAACGTTCATACACTTAAAAAGGCAGCCCCAGTACTGCGGGCAGGTACAGGCCGCTCGGGGACTCAACGTGTCTAACAGGTAGAGCGGGAGAGAGCTCGGAGCACTCCTGTACTCCTCCTGCACACCTCCCCAGGCCACACACACTTGCGGCTCCCGATCGGAGTCCAAGCCATACCTGGGGGGTGCACTGTCTCGCTCTCTCTCCATTCCCGATGACGTTGCAGCTCCGGTATTAGGCAATGCTGTAGCCGGACGGGTTACGGTGCTGCCTTCTCCTTCGTTGACTATCTTGGGCAGATTTCTCTCGGTGAACAACGATCACAATCCCTTTCACCTTGCTGCTCTCTTAGCTTCAAGAAATCCTTTAGCACATTGCAGCTCGGGTCGACGGCAGTGATCCTCACTCACAGCCTCAGTTACGATGACATCTCGGGCTACAAACAGCAATGCAGCAGAGTGGACAATGTTTCACGTTGCGGGGGTAATGCGATCAAGGGGCACCTCGTAAACAGTACCAAGGACCACATGGTGGTCTACCAGAAATCCTGTAGCACGTTGCAGCTTGGGCCGGCGGCGGTGATCCTCACTGACAGCCTCAGTTATGATGACGGCTAGAGCCACAAGCAAGAATGCAGCTGCGTGGGCAATGTTTCACGCTGCAGGGGCAATGTGATCACGGGCTCCTCGTAAACAGTTCCCCGGACCATACGGCAGTCTCAGGCGTGCAAAAGCACCATACACCAAACATCACTGAGTTACGGTTGGAAACTTTTATGTTCCTGAGTTTCCACAACAGGGGACCAGCTCTTCTCAGACCCTTGGAGACATGCTACTTCAGGACACAGCACACAGCAAAGTCCTCACAATCAGCAGGACACAGCACACGGCGAAGTCCCTTGTCCTCTCCTTAGTAAAATAAGCAAACTGCAGTCCAGCCCCAGAACACACATCAAAGGCAGTTCTTCTCTTCAGTCTATTCAGCTGTTCTTCTTTGGCAGAGGTTCCTCTTGATCACTAAGTAGATTCAATCCTTTTTTATTCTGGATTTCAGTCTTGAGTTGTCTTGAGTTCAGGAGTTTCACCTCCCACATTTATACCCCTAAATGCCTTTGAAGTCTTTGTGTTCAGGGGGCTCTGAGTCCAGTCCAAACCAGACCTGGGTGTCTTCCTGCCAGTGCATACCCTCTTCCTTTGATAGTGGGGGTCTGGGCCCCATACACTCAGCAGGAGGTGGAGCCATCCTTTTGTGGCAGCAACACAGCCCTCTTCACATCCAGGGGGCTACTCCTCCCCCCACATCAAATGCAGGCCAGCCTGTTGCTGTCTCACCTAACCTTTTCTGAGGTCAGGACACTCCCCAGAACCTGTCACATCCAAACCCAGATGGTCAATATACAAACAGGCAAGGGCACACAGGATGGTTTAAGACAAGAAACCAGCCACTCTAAAAACATGGTTTCTAAGCACACAATTAAAAAAAAACATCTTCACAAAAAGATTTGTTATTAAATTCTGAGTTCAGGCACTCTAAACTCCATCTCTCCATCCTATGCCTATGGGAAGATATGCTAGAAACATTTGATACAGCATTCCTCAATCTCTCATATGGGAAGATGGCCTTGCAACAGTGAACAACGAATTTGGCATTATTTCACTGTCAGGACATGGTACACACCTCAGTACATGTCCTACTTTTCACATATACTGCACCCTGCCCAGGGGGTACCTTGTGCCTACTATAGGGGTGTCTGATGTGCATACAAAAAGAAGGTAAGGCCTGGCAAGTGGGTGCACTTGTCAGAACAACTAGGCAGTTAACAAACCGCGTGCAGGTACTGCAGTGGCAGGCCTGAGATCTCTTTTTAGGGCTACTTGTGTGGCTGGCACAATTATTGCTGCAGGCCCACTAGTAGCATTTGCATTACAAGCCCTGGCACACATAGTGCACTTTACTAGGGACTTTAATAGTAAGACAAACATACCAATTATAGACAACCAATTACCATAACACTTTATACAGGGAACACTTGCACTTTGACACTGATCAGCAGTGGCAAAGTACCCAAAACATCTATGCCAGCAAAACGAAATCAATCATAGCATCAAAAATAGAGGAGGCAAAGGCAAATGTCAGGGGTAACCACGCCAAGACATGCCAGGTCTAACACTTATATTACTACCAATTGCTACATGCTTAGTTACCCCTAAGTACTACAAACAGAGATGCACAATAAGGGCCTGAGTGCAAGTTTGGTGGTCTTACTGACATACCACTGTGTCGGCTGTCCCAAGAAGACCATCGAGCTGGCAGTATTTTGCCCACCATATTAGGATGCATTTAGCCTGAACTGCTGACCACTGTCAATGGAGTGGTTCCTACCTTTGACTTCAATGTGGGTGATGCGTACTCCGACGCTGTCGGGCTGTGTTTCCCACTGAGCCGATTATGACAACAGAGTTGTGCTGGCTGTCCCCTAGTGGTGGTTCCTCTGCAAAAACAACGCAGCTGATATCCATTGCCCAAGTGGACACACCTGCAAATCACACTATAAAACACACCCTATCCCAGACCATGATTCTCTGCCTCTCCGATGCAGCACAGCAGGACAGAGCAGCAATTTTTTTGTTCAGATAAGGCAGACCTTTTTTCCCTCTCCCATTTAACACTCTGCAAACACATCACATTTTTTAATAATATCCTTCAATGTTTTTGTTAGTCATTGTCACCCACTTTGATTTCTAGCTATGTTACACCCAAAAAAATCAATAAATTTCAGAGGCTGAGGTATCAGTCATGGTGGATGAAATCATAAGAGTGAAGTCACAAATGTTTGGAGTCTAAGTCCAACATACTCTTCTTAGTAGGATATTGGAATTGTGGTCCAGGGTAGTCGGCAAAGCGAATGCTGTAGGTACCACCTTGCGCATAACGGAGGAAATGAGTAAGAGGTGACACAACCTGAGGATGAAGGTGCGTCCCCAGGTCTCCAAGCATTGCCTGGAGGCCCAGAAGACTTGTGGTGGTCCTCCCAGCACCCCATTGCAACTGTTTCCCTGGGAGGAGAAGGTCTTGGCCATCCTGCATTCTGAGGGCTTGACAGGAGTATCTGAGGCAGTGGAGTCTGGTATGTTACACCTCACTAACTGTCACAACACTACAATGTCCTGTATGCTCTCATCTCATCTCAGCTTTTGTTAATTGTGTTCTCTATCTACTTTCCTAACATGCTGTACTCTAAGTGTTAGAGACGATTGATTGTCAGTTCCAATGTACATTGCTGAATATAAGATCACATATATCAATCTCCATTTTATGGCACATGATATGGTGTCTGTAAGTATACTACTATGAAATTATCATCCCAGGACCCATTATATGTGTCAATATGTAAACGCATGATCCAGCCCAACTGCATTTTGACAACAAGTATATAACACTAACCATTTGTCAAGTATTGGCCACTAGGGATTGAAATGACTACAACTAACATGAGGCCCTGTTTCTGTAACTCTAAACAAGATGCAGTAGTGAGTTTACCCATCTTCACTTGTCTCAAATGTTACAACTGATTTCCACTTCTCATGCACTTAGCCATTTGTCAAGCGCTGGCAAGTAGAGATTAGAATGACTACAAATACCATGATGCCCTGTTTCTCTTACTTTAAACAAGAGGAAATTGTAATTTTGCCCATTCTCACCTGTCTCACATGTTACAACTGATGTTCATATCTCCTGGACTGAGCAATCTACATACAGTGATCTACTCAGAGACATTTCTGCCTAGTTAGCTTGATGTTGTCCTGGTCTCCTCAACTGAAACCATTGATGGCATGTGTGACACCATACCAAGTGCGTACCTAAACTATTTGTAAGGCATTAAGGTAACTCAGCTGATTAGAAGTGAAAGGTGGCCTAATGACTCGGCACTGCTCATATGATAACTAATGCTAAATATACATCTACGTTGTGGGATCACCTGTATTGTACACAACTAGGCCTTGGAATGGTCAAATACACGTTGCTTATTCACTGTGGTGCCTTAAATGTTCAGGAGATGTCATGTGCAGTTCCTAATTCAAAATGCAACATATCAGCACATCTAATGAGTGGCTCAATCCTAGTACTTGTATTGAATGTCTCCAAATGTCTTCTTAACAAGTTCTATACCACGGAAATATATCACAATGATAATCTTTACCTATTTTGCTTCTCCTAGGCCTCTACTTACTGTGAAACAAAACATTTGCATGTAGATAATATACTGGCACATGCATCAACATTGGAGTTTGCGATTCCTTAATTGCGAAAAATAAGGAATCGCAATTAGGTAATCGCAAACTGCAATGCATCAAGAAATCGCTAAATAAATTGTGATTTCTTAAAATTCCTTAATTGCGATTCTCAATTTAAGAATCGCAATTAAGGAATCCCTTCCCATTCATTCCTATGGGCCTAGAGGCCCGTAGGAATGAATGGGAAGACATTCTCATTTTGCGAATCGCAAATAAGGATTCGCAAAATGAGAATGCAATATCAAGGGTGAAGGGGGGGGGTCCAAAGGACACCCTGTTGCACCCCTGAAATTTGCCATTAAGTACATTTTTCAGACACACATGCCCCAAGGGCATGTGTGTGTGTAGAATGGCACTTTGAAAAATGCACTTTTGTGCATTTTTAAAAGTTTTCGCAAATTACCATGAAGGTCAACTTCATGGTAATTTGCACCCCTTATTTGCGAATTCGCAAATTTTAAAAGTATGATGCATTGCATTTAACGAATCTCAATTTGGGATTCCTTAAATGCATTGCAATTTAAGAAATCGCAATTTTGCGATTTCTTAAATTGCGAGAACAACAAAATACATAATGCATGCCAAAAATGGAAATTGCATTCGCAAACGTCCGAATTTTGCGATTCGCACCGATGCAAATACAATTTCCTTTGATGCATGTGCCCGATAGTTCCATGAATAAAAATATTCTCTATTTCTGAACAGGTCGATTAGAAGTGGAAGGTGGCCCAATGACTCAGCACTGCTTATATGATAACTAATGCTAAATATACAACTACGTTGTGTGATCACCTGTATTGTACACAGCTAGGCCTTGGAATGGTCAAATACACATTGCTTATTCACTGTGGTGCCTTAAATGTTTGGGAGATGTCATGTGCAGTTCTTACTTCAGAATGCAACATATCAGCACATCTAATGAGTTGCTCAATTCTAGTATATGTATTGAATGTCTCCAAATGTCTTCTTAACAAGTTCTATACCACGGAAATATATCACAATGGTAATCTTTACCTATTTTGCTTCTCCTAGGCCTCTACTTACTGTGAAACAAAACATTTGCATGTAGATAATATACTTACACGAATACAAATATTCTCTATTTCTGAACAGGTCGATCTGGTACTGTACCTGTTCAGAACTTGGCCACCAAACAGACTCCCACTCCATCCCCAGATGAAGCCCTCAGTGATAACAACACTCCTGGAGATGTGGACGTGGATCACCATCCTGGCACATCTGGTCAGCCTGGGCAGATGGCAACAGTGAGTCTTATTGTGTGAACTACAACACTTTCCATGGCAGGTGCAACACCTCAGCCCAACCTTCTCTCTCCAACCTGTGTACCTAGCACAGTCACTTCCATTTTGTGCCCCCTGGTCCTCGATCCTGAGGTGAAAATCACCAACCCCGTCACTGAGGAACCACAAATCAGTGGGAGGGTGCCCCTGGCCCAAAGGCACAGGCCCATGGGGGTAAGAGGATTACTGTGGACCTGCTGAGTGAGGCCACTGGAGCCCCTCATACCCAGGCCACCATCAACCAATTATTGGGAGCCTATTGGGAGTCTCAATGCATGATGGGCCAGGTACTAACCAAAATCCGGGAGATAAAGCAGCTGCAGAGAGACATACACCAGGAACTGGCCTCCCACAACACCAACATAGACAACTCATTGGGGCGCTGCAGGACATCCACACAACCATCTGCAGGGCTGTTTCACAACCATCTACTTCTTCCTGTAGTCCAACTACATCTGGACCAAATACATCTGTGGCAGCCACATAAAGCGAGGCCCTGTCAGAGGAAGACATGTCTGCAGACACCCCTGTCTCAGCAGCAGTGAATCCCCCCACACTAACAAGCGAGGACGTCCACACAAAAAAAATTCAGGAGGTGCAGTTGGAAAAACACCCACCACCATCAGTAAGAAACCTCAACCTTAATTTCCTCCCCTGAGTGCAACACATTCACTTTCTGAGCTATTTCTGGACACTTTTCCCTTTCTGCTGGGAGTAGTGTTTTGTACTTTGGACAAACAAGTTGGCATCTATAACTATGGTTTCATTCACCAAGACTGACTTCTTCACTTTTGGTGCTCCCTGTTTGGTTTTACGCAATGGTTTTTTTCTCCTTGTTCACTGCAATAAATACACTAGTCACAAACTCATTGCCTGCTGTAGTATAGCGCACATCTAGCAATGTATACCCATGTGAAGTTTCCATTGCCAAAACAATCTACATCCATAAGCATGGTAATGTTGCATGTACACAATGTTTAACTCACAACATGTCACACCAATACATACATACAAGTGTCTTGTCTAATTACATCTTTATTTCATTGTTCAAACCATAGGCAAGCATGATGTCAGAAACATAACAATTATACATGGCTCAAAGATTCTGTTTCTGTGATCACATTTACAGGTGCAAACTTTATAGCCAAGATGGCGGCCACGCTGCTGGACGAGTGAGCTGACTCTAGGTGCTCTCCTGACCGACGCGCTCCCCTCTATGTGTAAGGTCTGAAAAACAGGGTGATAAGAGAAGAGAAAAGAATCAGTAACCTTCTGGCATGATCTGGCGCTCGTGGTTGTGGTGTCTTGAGCTCCCAGCATTTTTTAGTCTGATTTCTACAGGCCATCTTTTCTGTGCAGCAGGGGCTCCAACTCGGCGCTGTGTCACGGAGCCGATGGCGCCTAAAATCTCTGGAAAGAATCCCAAGACCCGAGGTACTCCGGCAGGAGCGGGAAGCCCGGGGAAAACAGATCTGGATGCTGAGGCGGCCCGGTCGGTCACAGGGGTAGCAGCTGGCCGGCCAGGAACGGGGGGAACAACAAATCGGGCTGGTGGCAGAAGCACTTCTGTACGCGCACAACAAACAGTGCCCTCAATGTTTAAAGTCCACAATCAAAAAATAAAAACCACAGAAGATCCCCTTTCTGGGGAGAAAGTCTCAGCAAGACAAGCAATGCTTCCTGCTCCACCAGCAGAGACACTGGAGATATCGGAGGAAACGTCGACCCAAGGAATTTTAATTACAGATTGAACAGAACTTAGCAATACAATTTCAAATAACTTGGAGGGGGTCACAGGGCAGGGCAAAGTACTCATGGAACTGAACTGTACTAGATCTGAAATAAATCAAGACAGTTTGGCCATGACTAATGAGTCAGGAATTGTGTTCAGAACCAAAGAAACACAGGAACAATGCCTTATGGGTAATGTAGTCCTCCCAAGTAGCAACCAGGGGAGTGTGCTAAATGGATTAAGCTCAGATTTAACAACAAAGAAGCATTCCTCTGATTCCCAAATTGAAGAAGTCGAAGAAGTTTGTGCTTTGGGTCCTGTGAAGGAGGGGGACTCAGGGGACAAATTCTATTCTCAATCAATCAGTCATTTGTAAAGCACACTACATACCCACGAGGGTCTCAAGGCGCTGGGGGTGGGGTGCTACTGATCGAACAGCCAGGTCTTGAGTATACTCCTGAAGGTCAGCAGGTATTGTGTCTGTTGTAAGTTCAGTGGTAGGGTGTTCCATGTCTTGTTGCGAGGTGGGAGAAGGATCTCCCACCGGTGGTTGTTCTTCAGATGCGTGGGACGGTGGTGAGTGAGACGTCCGTGGATCGTAGCTGGCGGTTGGGGTGTAGAAGGAGAGCCCTCTGTTGAGGTAGGCTGGGCCGGTCTTGTTGAGTGCCTTGTGTGCTTGGGTGAGGAACTTGAAGGATATCCTCTTGTTGATGGGAGGCCAGTGCAGGTTTCTCAGGTGAGGGTGATGTGGCCGTGGTGTGGTATGTCGAGGATCAGTCATGCCGAGGCGTTTTGGATGCATTGTAGTCATTTGATGAGCTTGGTCGGGGCTCACGCGTAGAGGGCGTTTCCTTAGTCGAGTCTGCTGCTGACGAGAGCCTCAGTGACTGGCTTTCTTGTATCTGTCGGGATCCATCTGTAGATCTTGCAGAGCACGCAGAGGGTGTTGAAGCAGGAGGAGGAGACGGCATTGACTTGCTTGGTCATTGAGAGCGTTGAGTCGAGGATGATTCCCAGGTTGCGTGCATGGTTGGTGGGTGTCAGGGCTGCCCCCAGTGGCGTCGGCCTCCAGAAGTCGTCCCAGGCTGAAGGGTTGGAGCCGAGGGAGAGGACCTTCATCTTGTCCGAGTTCAGCTTCAAACGGCTGGTTTTCATCCAGTCAGCGACGGCCTTCATTCCTTTGTGGAGGTTGGCTTTGGCAGTGATGGGGTCCTTGGTGAGGGAGAGGATCAGCTGAGTGTCGTCGGCGTAGGAGATTATGTTGAGGTCTTTCTGTTGGGCTATGTGTCTATGTCTGAACCATCCATTTCTTCAGGGGATGAAAGCCTTGGGAGGGACGGTGCTGAGGAGGAGAGTGATACAAGCAGCATACACGTGAATGAGGTGGAGCTGGGGGAAAATTCTACCCATAACTCTGCAACTGTCTGGAAAAGAGACCATGATGCCCTGATTTTGGATAAAGCCTTCGACTCAGCTGGCTCAATGGTTTGGGATTACTCCTTTTCCTCTCAACTGGGTGGGAATGATATAAGCAATGGAATGACCGCTTTAGGAGGTTCCAACTCAGAACAAGTTATTTCCAGCGAAATAACTTTCTCCACTATCTACCAGCGTATCCTTGCCCATAGGGAGGAGACCTGTGTGGAAAGTTCACGTACTCAAGGCTCATACCGAAACCACAAAATTCAATACGCAGAGTGGCCAAAACCTGCTCGGACTTCGCTACCAGAATTAGAGAGGCCGAAATCAAAATTTCATTTTTGGACGATGAACTAACAACGCAAAAGGCCATTACTCATTCTCTGGAATCCCAGAAAGTGGATACTTTATGGAAACTGACCGATTTGGAGAATCACTCAAGGAGAAATAACCTCCGGGTACTGGATATTCCAGAAGGCAAAGAAGGTACGGATATTTGCCAATTTGTCGTAGAACTTTTTACGGAGGCATTTCCTGAATTGAAGCAATGGGACTGGAAAATCAAGATTCAAAGAGCCCACCGATTCCCGTTTAATCAACATAAAAAAATGGTCTTACTGCTAATAAGCCCTGTGCTATTCTTATCTGTCTTAAAAAAAATTTTGGCCAGAGAGGCGCTGTATGATTTAGCAAGACCAGACAGGAAGAGGGCAGGAAAAGGGTGTGATTTTTTTGTGAGACCTGACTACTGCCCAGCAACAGTTGAGAAAAGATGGCAGAGTAATTCCACGATTCCAGGAAAAAGGGGCGCAGGTGTTCCTTCTGAACCCTGTTAAGCTGAAAGTAGTGGTTAAGGGGGAGGCAAATCTTTTTTTGTCCGGAGTTGTAGCAAAGGAATTTCTTCATACACTGTAAGACAGGCAGGGGATCAACTTATTTTTTTCTTTCTTTCTTCCAATCTAGTGAATTCCACTCGTATTCCGGTTTAGGTTCATAATGAATTAATGGAAATATTTTTTCACATCTGATTTATTGTAACATAGGAGATTCTTTTCAACTTCTCTTTGCGGTGGTAGGGGGCAAGTGTTCAGGAGAGATAGGGAAAAGTCAGCTCTCCATCACAGAGGACTGAAGGTCCTTACGCCTCATGAGATAGGTGAAAGGGAGGGGTGTTGGAGGAGGGGGAGGGAGGACCGAGATTAAGGGCATGGGGGTGGGGAGGTGGAAGGGTGTGGGTGCTTTGCTTTGTTTCTTTTTTTTTCTTATACTGGTGCTATGTTGCTGCTATATGGAGATGTGCAACATGCTGTATTACTGTGTTTATCAATGTGCATCATGGTGTAAAGGGGTACTTGGTTTCTATAAACTACAAGGATGACGGGTAATTTGCGGATCTGCTCTCTCAATGTATGTGGTCTCAATGATAGCAAAAAGCGGGGCATGTTAGCAAAACAGATTCGGTACATGCAGATTGACTTGCTTTGTATTCAGGTGACCCATATACCGTGGGGTAAATGGGCTTGGTTAAGGGATCTTGGTATGGAAGTGCTGGTGTGTACTCGGCAAGGGACTACAATCAGAGGGGTGGCTATTCTAGCTTGGCAAGGGGTGGGTTTATGCAAACGAGCCAAAGCAGATCATTTAGGCAGGTGGGCCATTGTTGAAATTATTTTAGAAAAATCTCTATGACACTTTGCTCAATTTATGGATCTAATTTAGATGACCCGGACACCTTAAACTTTTCAAGTGTCAAACTCACTTTATGGCCACACCCCTTGATATGCTGCAGCAAATGTAATATCCATTTAGACAGCAAATTCAATATATTTGACACTCTTCCATACCAAGGCAGGAAAGTTAGAGTTTTTGAAGCACTTCACGGAATGATGAAGGAGGTTGGTTTATTAGATTGTTGGCATAAACTTAGATCACCTGATCCTGGGTTTACGTTCTATTCGGCTCCACACAATAAGCTAGTTTGGCTAGACTACTTCTTTTTGTCTAAACAACTGGCCGAGACATGTCAGATTGAGGTTTTTCCAAGAATCATATCAGATCACAATCCTTTAACGATTAAAATTCCCTTAAACAGCATGCCAAAAGTTCAGCGACCTTAGACCTTTGAAAGGAAACTTCTATTTAATGAAGCATACTGTACCCATATGGTTAAATGGATAGTAGAATTCTTCTCTATTAATGATAGCAGTTTCCATTGCCAAAACAATCTACATCCATAAGCATGGTAATGTTGCATGTACACAATGTTTAACTCACAACATGTCACACCAATACATACATACAAGTGTCTTGTCTAATTACATCTTTATTTCATTGTTCAAACCATAGGCAAGCATGATGTCAGAAACATAACAATTATACATGGCTCAAAGATTCTGTTTCTGTGATCACATTTACAGGTGCAAACTTTATAGCCAAGATGGCGGCCACGCTGCTGGACGAGTGAGCTGACTCTAGGTGCTCTCCTGACCGACGCGCTCACCTCTATGTGTAAGGTCTGAAAAACAGGGTGATAAGAGAAGAGAAAAGAATCAGTAACCTTCTGGCATTATCTGGCGCTCGTGGTTGTGGTGTCTTGAGCGCCCAGCATTTTTTAGTCTGATTTCTACAGGCCTACTTTTCTGTGCAGCAGGGGCTCCAACTCGGCGCTGTGTCACGGAGCCGATGGCGCCTAAAATCTCTGGAAAGAATCCCAAGACCCGAGGTACTCCGGCAGGAGCGGGAAGCCCGGGGAAAACAGATCTGGATGCTGAGGCGGCCCGGTCGGTCACAGGGGCAGCAGCTGGCCGGCCAAGAACGGGGGGAACAACAGATCGGGCTGGTGGCAGAAGCACTTCTGTACGCGCACAACAAACAGTGCCCTCAATGTTTAAAGTCCACAATCAAAAAATAAAAACCACAGAAGATCCCCTTTCTGGGGAGAAAGTCTCAGCAAGACAAGCAATGCTTCCTGCTCCACCAGCAGAGACACTGGAGATATCGGAGGAAACGCCGACCCAAGGAATTTTAATTACAGATTGAACAGAACTTAGCAATACAATTTCAAATAACTTGGAGGGGGTTACAGGGCAGGGCAGAGTACTCATGGAACTGAACTGTACTAGATCTGAAATAAATCAAGACAGTTTGGCCATGACTAATGAGTCAGGAATTGTGTTCAGAACCAAAGAAACACAGGAACAATGCCTTATGGGTAATGTAGTCCTCCCAAGTAGCAACCAGGGGAGTGTGCTAAACGGATTAAGCTCAGATTTAACAACAAAGAAGCATTCCTCTGATTCCCAAATTGAAGAAGTCGAAGAAGTTTGTGCTTTGGGTCCTGTGAAGGAGGGGGACTCAGGGGACAAATTCTATTCTCAATCAATCAGTCATTTGTAAAGCACACTACATACCCACGAGGGTCTCAAGGCGCTAGGGGGAGGGGTGCTACTGATCGAACAGCCAGGTCTTGAGTATACTCTTGAAGGTCAGCAGGTCTCGTGTCTGTCGTAGGCTCAGTGGTAGGGTGTTCAATGTCTTTTTGCGAGGTGGGAGAAGGATCTCCCACCGGTGGTTGTTCTTCAGATGCGTGGGACGGTGGTGAGTGAGACGTCCGTGGATCGTAGCTGGCGGTTGGGGTGTAGAAGGAGAGCACTCTGTTGAGGTAGGCTGGGCCGGTCTTGTTGAGTGCCTTGTGTGCTTGGGTGAGGAACTTGAAGGATATCCTCTTGTTGATGGGGCGCCAGTGCAGGTTTCTCAGGTGGGGGTGATGTGGCCGTGGTGTGGTACGTCGAGGATCAGTCATGCCGAGGCATTTTGGATGCATTGTATTCATTTGATGAGCTTGGTCGGGGCTCCCGCGTAGAGGGCGTTTCCATAGTCGAGTCTGCTGCTGACGAGGGCCTGGGTGACTGGCTTTCTTGTATCTGTCGGAATCCATCTGTAGATCTTGCAGAGCACGCGGAGGGTGTTGAAGCAGGAGGAGGAGACGGTGTTGACTTGCTTGGTCATTGAGAGCGTTGAGCCGAGGATGATTCCCAGGTTGCGTGCGTGGTTTATTTATTTATTTATTTATTTGCTTGTTTGTAAAGCGCTTGAATAGACTCCCGAAGGAGTATCTCCGCGCTGAGAGACAACAGAAGCAAAACCGGCACAGTATAATCGTACAGGGCCAAGACTCACAGAGTAGCAGATCATTAATTTCCTATTAACTTAACTGATTAGACCTGAAACAAAAAAGTTTTCAATTGTTTTCTGAAAACAGAGTGGTCAGAACACTGTCTTAATTGGAGAGGGAGGCTGTTCCACAAAGTGGGTCCAACCACTGACAGGGCCTTGCCGCCCATTCTAGTCCTGCCAACCCTAGGTATCCTTAGCAGCAACTGCTCACTTGACCTAAGGGAGCGTGTGGGAACATAAGGGACAAATTTATTAGCTAAATAGGCAGGGCCTAGATCATGTAGTCCTTTATCTACAATACAGCAAGTCTTGAATTTCACTCTTTGGCGGATGGATAACCAGTGAAGTTTCTGCAACAGGGGTTTAGATGAGGATCTGGGGGGAGCATTTAGGACTAGCCTAGCTGCAGTGTTTTGTACCACTTGCAGTCGGTCCAACACCTCTTCGTTTGCAGACACCAGAAGACCATTACAGTAATCAAGTCGGCTGATCACTAGAGCCTGAACCAGAGTCTTTCTAATGGAGTCCGGAAGGAGCGGGAATATCTTACGGAGGAGCCCTATCACATGGAAACAGGACCCCACTGTATTATTTCCATGTTGTTTCATAGTCAGCTCCGGCTCCAGACGTACCCCAAGGTTCTTGATTACTAGTTTTGGTTCGGGGACTGGTCCTAAATCTAAAGGCCACCAGTCAGGGGACCATAACATCTTGGCCTCACCGAAAAGCATCACCTCAGTCTTACCAACGTTACACTGAAGGAAGTTGGAAGACATCCACTGGGATACTGCTTTCATCCCCTCGGAGAAAGATTGTATGACCTCCGGGGTCAATGATTTAAAAGGAAAAAGCAGCTGAGTATCATCAGCATAAGACACTGGACAGAAACCAAAGGCTCTAGTTATATCTGCCAGGGGTGCCACATAGGTGTTAAGAAGAGTTGGGCTCAAACATGAGCCCTGTGGCACCCCTTTGGTGATCTTAACCTCATCCGACTGAAAATCACCCATGGTGACACTTTGGGTGCGGTCGGAGAGAAAGCTCTTTATCCAGTCCACTGTCTTACCCCCCAGTCCCTTCACAGTCAGGCGTTCGATCAGGTTCTTATGAGAGATAGTATCGAACGCTGCCGATAAATCTAGCAGCACCAGGACAACGGAAATACCTCTGTCCTGGCACATACGAAGATCGTCAGTTATCGACAGCAGGGCCGTTTCGGTACTAAATTTTGGCCTAAAACCAGACTGTGAAGGATCAAGGCTTCCCGATAGTTCCAGGAAGTTGGACAAATGCTTGTTAGTATGCTTTTCAATGATTTTTCCCAAAAATGGTAGCAGGGAGATGGGTCTGAGATTGGACAGGTTAGTCCAAGGGATGGCGGTGTTCTTCCGGATAGGTCTAACTAGAGCCTTTTTCCACTCCCGTGGGACACGTCCTGTTTCCAACGAGAGGTTCACCAGGCTCTGAATATCTGGACCAAGCACTTTCCCAACCTCTCCCATTGATCTTGCTGGTAATAGAACAGAAGGGCTCCCACTTTTGATGTTATTGATCAACATCTCTACCTCTGGCAGAGTGATATTCGGAAAGTTAAGAAACAAATCAGAGTTGGCCGCAGCTGCTTGACCCGATGTATTAGAGTCATGATTATTATTTCTAGATGGAGTGGATGCCTCAATTTTTTCGTAGATAGCATCGATCTTATCGGTGAAAAAACTTGAGATGTCGTCACATAGCTGTTGGGATGACATATCCGCACTTTCACATGCTACAGGTTTTAGGAAGGTGTTTATGATTTGATATAACACTTTCGGATCGTTACCTGCCGCCTCCAATTGTGAGGTAACATGGCTCTTCCGTGTAGCTCGAATGGTTTTATGGTAAGTGCTTATTGACATCTGATAATTAGTTTTATCCATCTCCAGGTGCGACTTTCTCCAAGCTTTCTCGAATTTCCTGACAGTACGCTTAAGGCACCGCAGCTCTTCTGAAAACCAGACTTCCTGTTTTCTTGCAGGACGACTTTTAAATGTTTTGAGTGGGGCGATCTGCTCTACTGCAGAACGGGTGGCTGAATCATATTTAAGTAGGGCAGAATCAATGTCTTCGGTGAATAGAATTTTCGGAGCAACATACACCTTTTTAAAGGTTACATCAGATATTTTATGCCATTGCCTTCGGCGCACCGGAATTTGTACGGGACGGTTAGAGGGGATGTCAATTTTAGGCATTGAAAACTCTAGAATAAAATGATCTGTCCAAATCGTTTGTTTGGGCGCATAACACTTTATGTCCGGGAAGTTGGAGAGAATCAGATCTAAAGTGTGCCCCGCCACATGTGTAGGCCCACTGATACACTGTTTCAGTCCCAGCAAAGAGACATCCATCAAGAAAGATTGTGCCTCCATATTGTCTTTTATCTCGCTATGGATGTTAAAGTCTCCAAGCAGTATAAAATCTGTATCTGCATCAACATACGGGGCGAGTGCTTCCACCAACATACTGGGGACTTTTTTTATGGGGCCTGGAGGGCGGTAGACTAATGCTCCCTTCCTGCTATATTTAGCTGACGTGTCAAGTTTGAAGACCATCATTTCAAAAGCAGAGTTGCACCACTGGTCTAAGACAGAAACAGAAATGCTGCTTTTATGCACGATCGCTATACCCCCACCTACTTTCTTCGGACGATCTAATCTAACAATTTTATAACCTTCCGGGATCCCAAGAGTGATGGCTGGGATAGAGTGGGGTTTAAGCCATGTCTCTGTGAGGAAGCACAGATCAGGTTCATGTGTAGAAATAAGGTCCCAAACTTCGATGCAATGTTTGGGAAGAGACCTTATGTTACACAACAAGTTCTTCCCGCCCTGAATAATTTCATGTGTGTAACATGATGTTGAATTTTGTCAATCGTTCTAGAACATGGATAACATACCGCCTGAAAATGGCATTGCCTGCATGAAAACGGTCCTTCGGGAGGGGGATGTTCTTTTAACTCACAGTCCAGCTGTGGATGATGGGTGTCAGGGCTGCCCCCAGTGGCGTCGGCCTCCAGGAGTCATCCCAGGCTGAAGGGCTGGAGCCGAGGGAGAGGACCTTCATCTTGTCCGAGTTCAGCTTCAGACGGCTGTTTTTCATCCAGTCAGCGACGGCCTTCATTCCTTTGTGGAGGTTGGCTTTGGCAGTGATGGGGTCCTTGGTGAGGGAGAGGATCAGCTGAGTGTCATCGGTGTAGGAGATTATGTTGAGGTCGTTCTGTTGGGCTATGTGTCTATGTCTGAACCATCCATTTCTTCAGGGGATGAAAGCCTTGGGAGGGACGGCGCTGAGGAGGAGAGTGATAAAAGCAGCATACTCGTGGATGAGGTGGAGCTGGGGGAAAATTCTTCCCATATCTCTGCAAACGGTCCGGAAGAGAGACCATGATGCCCTGATTTTGGATAAAGCCTTCGACTCAGCTGGCTCAATTGTTTGGGATTACTCCTTTTCCTCTCAACTGGGTGGGAATGATATAAGCAATGGAATGACAGCTTTAGGAGGTTCCAACTCAGAACAAGTTATTTCCAGCGAAATAACTTTCTCCACTATCTACCAGCGTATCCTTGCCTATAGGGAGGAGACCTGTGTGGAAAGTTCACGTACTCAAGGCTCATACCGCAAACCACAAAATTCAATACGCAGAGTGGCCAAAACCTGCTCGGACTTCGCTACCAGAATTAGAGAGGCCGAAACCAAAATTTCATTTTTGGAGGATGAACTAACAACCCAAAAGGCCATTACTCATTCTCTGGAATCCCAGAAAGTGGATACTTTATGGAAACTGACCGATTTGGAGAATCACTCAAGGAGAAATAACCTCCGGGTACTGCATATTCCAGAAGGCAAAGAAGGTACGGATATTTGCCAATTTGTCGTAGAACTTTTTACGGAGGCATTTCCTGAATTGAAGCAATGGGACTGGAAAATCAAGATTCAAAGAGCCCACCGATTCCCGTTTAATCAACATAAAAAAATGGTCTTACTGCTCATAAGCCCTGTGCTATTCTTATCTGTCTTAACAATTTTTTGGCTAGAGAGGCGCTGTATGATTTAGCATGACCAGACAGGAAGAGGGCAGGAAAAGGGTGTGATTTTTTTGTGAGACCTGACTACTGCCCAGCAGCAGTTGAGAAAAGATGGCAGAGTAATTCCACGATTCCAGGAAAAAGGGGCACAGGTGTTCCTTCTAAACCCTGTCAAGCTGAAAGTAGTGGTTAAGGGGGAGGCAAATCTTTTTTTGTCCGGAGTTGTAGCAAAGGAATTTCTTCATACACTGTAAGACAGGCAGGGGATCAACTTATTTTTTTCTTTCTTTCTTCCAATCTAGTGAATTCCACTCGTATTCCGGTTTAGGTTCATAATGAATTAATGGAAATATTTTTTCACATCTGATTTATTGTAACATAGGAGATTCTTTTCAACTTCTCTTTGCGGTGGTAGGGGGCAAGTGTTCAGGAGAGATGGGGGGAGAAGTCAGCTCTCCATCACAGAGGACTGAAGGTCCTTACGCCTCATGAGATAGGTGGAAGGGAGGGGTGTTGGTGGAGGGGGAGGGAGGACCGAGATTAAGGGCATGGGGGTGGGGAGGTGGAAGGGTGTGGGTGCTTTGCTTTGTTCTTTTTTTTCTTATACTGGTGCTATGTTGCTGCTATATGGAAAAGTGCAACATGCTGTATTACTGTGTTTATCAATGTGTATCATGGTGTAAAGGGGTACTTGGTTTCTATAAACTTCAAGGATGACGGGTAATTTGCGGATCCGCTCTCTCAATGTATGTGGTCTCAATGATAGCAAAAAGCGGGGCATGTTAGCAAAACAGATTCGGTACATGCAGATTGACTTGCTTTGTTTTCAGGTGACCCATATACCGTAGGGTAAATGGGCTTGGTTAAGAGATCTTGGTACGGAAGTGCTGGTGTGTACTCGGCAAGGCACTACAATCAGAGGGGTGGCTATTCTAGCTTGGCAAGGGGTGGGTTTATGCAAACGAGCCAAAGCAGATCATTTAGGCAGGTGGGCCATTATTGAAATTATTTAAAAAAAATCTATATGACACTTTGCTCAATTTATGGATCTAATTTAGATGACCCGGACACCTTAAACTTTTCAAGTGTCAAACTCACTTTATGGCCACACCCCTTGATATGCTGCAGCAAATTTAATATCCATTTAGACAGCAAATTCAATACATTTGACACTCTTCCATACCAAGGCAGAAAAGTTAAAAATTTTGAAGCACTTTAAGGAATGATGAAGGAGGTTGGTTTATTAGATTGTTGGCATAGACTTAGATCACCTAATCCTGGGTTTACGTTCTATTCGGCTCCACACTATAAGCTAGTTTGGCTAGACTACTTCTTTTTGTCTAAACAACTGGCCGAGACATGTCAGATTGAGGTTTTTCCAAGAATCATATCAGATCACAATCCTTTAACGATTAAAATTCCCTTAAACGGCATGCCAAGAGTTCAGCGACCTTAGACCTTTGAAAGGAAACTTCTATTTAATGAAGCATACTGTACCCATATGGTTAAATGGATAGTAGAATTCTTCTCTATTAATCATAGCACAGCTGCAGTTTGTACAGTGTGGGACGCTTTCAAAGCTGCTGTTCGTGGGGAAACAATGAGCTTCTCTATAAACCATTAAAAAAACTTTACAGAATGAAATTAAGAACTTGGTAGAACAACTAAAGATAGCAGAATTTGAATTAATGAGTACAATTCAGAGGGGTACAAATACAGAGGAATGCCACCAATATATTGCTGTTATAAAATCCAAGATACATTGTCATTTTAGTACGGAGGTGGCAGCCAAATATAAACAGCAGAGGTTCGAATCATATGAATTAGGAGAAAATACTGGCAGGGTCTTAGCTAAACGACTACACCAACATGGGATAGCCAACTGAATCTGAAAAATTGAGGATCATACAGGGCAGGTTCAGCATTCTACGGCAGGAATTCTCAATGTTTTTCAGAAGTTCTATAGTGAACTATACACTGAAGGACTTGATGTGACAGAGACAGCCCCCAGAAATGCTTTTTTAATGGTATGGAAACATCAAAGGTCACGCAGGAGCAAAATGGGATACTTGACACCCAATTCACTTGGGAAGAGATTGAACTGGTAATAACATCTTTAGCCATGGGGAAAGGTACAGGGCCAGATGGCATTTCTCTGGAATTTTATAGAACATTTCGACAAGTGCTTCAACAAAATGTTATACTCTTATTTGAACAGACATGGAAATTCTCTTATTCCGGACTCCTGGCATAAGACAACAACCTTTGTCTTTAGGAGAAAAAATAAACCAGAACTAATCCCAGGTTCTTATAGGCCCATTACTTAGATTAATTGCGACATCAAAATCTATTTGAAACTCTTGGCCGTAAGACTGGGAAATGTCATTACCCCCCTAGTATTGTTACATCAACATGGGTTTATCCCAGGAAGAGACACGGCGGAACTTGTCCACCGGGTGATTACCCTTCTGGACTGGGCACAGGCCACGGGGTCACTGCTGGGGGTTCTCCTCTTGGACGCTCCGAAAGCATTCGACAGGGTCTCCTGGCGGTTCCTGTGGTCTGTCCTATTTTAGAAGGGGTTAGGTAAAGGGTTTGTGCAAGCAATAAAGACATTGTATCTACGTCCAGAGGCTGCAATCTGGATTGCAGGGCAGGAATCTAAGCCATTTACCATCTCCAGAGGTACAAGGCAGGGGTGTCCTTGCTCACCCCTGCTTTTTGCCCTGTATATAGATCCTTTTTTGAGAAAATTGGAGGTATGCACCCATATTAAAGCTGTTAGGATGGGGGAGATCGAGTACAGAGCACTGGCATATGCAGACGACATTGCGGTCCTTATGAGCAACATCGTCTCTGCCTTCCCAGTGGTGAAAGACCTAGCAACATAACCCCAGATACCACACTTGTACAAACAGACTCATCCTCAACACCCAGCATTACCCCAGGCACAAAACTCACACCCACAGCCCCATCCACCCCACAGCATTACAAAAAACTACACACCCGAACCCACAGACCTATCCCCAACACCGAGCATACCTAGAACAACCACATTCCACACACACAAAATGAACACACTCACCCACACAAGAGACACATGCAAAAAACAAACAAGAAATATCAAACACAGACACATGCACCAATAACACACCCAGCCATACCTGACACTTCCACTCTCTTTACCTCTGCCTTCCAACCCCTATTCTGTCCTGAACATCGTGCCCATTTGCTCCTGGAAAGTATCTTATCTGCCCTTGTCCAGTCAAACCTGTCCCCCTCCCAAAGCCAAAAGGACCTCATCCACACCCCAACACATTCCTTTCACACCTCAATCCACCCCAGAGAAGCCTGATCGCCCCACCACTAAATCCAGCGTACCCCTAAGTAAACTAAAACCCCGCCCAATACCAAACCTACCCCTCTCGAGACCAACACCACCCCTCCCAAGTAAGATCTTTGAGGTGGTTGCCATGCCCAATGGATGCCTCTTTGTGAGGAGGTTCCTTGGCAATGTCATGAAGGGCAGGTTTAGTGGTACAGCTGTGTGCGGGACAACACCATCTGAAAATGGACTGGCCATTGGCCTTTTGTTTAGTAAATTTTCATGTGTTTGCAAAATGTAACATTTGCTTTGTTACTTTTCTACCTATTTTATGTTACTGGATACTTTGTGATGTATGACTCCAGTTGTGTTTGTTTCACCCTGATTACTAATCCATTTGAAATGGTTAGCAAGATGTGACCTTGTAACCAGTGCTGGAGTCACACGGGACAAGAAGAAATGTATTTCATATGGTAAGTATTTCAGCTTGACTTGGCCAATGTCAACACCATTTAACTTGCATTAGCTTGCACTTCTCCCAGTGATGTAGGTTGGATATGTGTGCAAGTTAGATATTTGTTTATCCACATGTGGAGGGTGTTAAATTGTCATACCTGTGTAGATAGATTTATGGATGTGTTCATTGTCATGTGTGTAACTTACACCTACTTTAACTAAATGTGTGACAAAAGCTATTACAGATGTATTTGCTTGCCTGACTTGCACTTGGTTATGCTATTGGTTGTCCCTGATATACTTCAATCCACAGGTCCTGTGCATATGTAGGTTTTTAGGCATATGCAAAGTGGACTGTGGCCTAGGGACCCAGCCTTTCAGGGGTTGTCCTGGTGGAGCTGTATCTATTCTGCAGAGAGTCTTTACATTGTGCCCTTTGAATACTTCTCACACTGTTTATTTGGAATCCCATTTACCTGACATTAGATTTTAATGTGGGTGATATGTGAGAGTCCATTACAGGGATTTAGCAGAGAAGGCATGTTTCAGTTTCTTGACACATCAGTACAGATGCACCTTTGACATCATAACATGATGTAGCATGTGAACAATTGGAGGATGTCACAGAGATCAATAGGTGTGATTGTGATGAGGAGGTGTTGTTGTGTGACACAATTTAATCCACACATCACTATCCCTGATTATGAGATGTAAACACGTTGACTTTGGTAGAGTGTGCCTGTGCAGTGTGAGTGGCCTGGCCAAAGAGGGCACCATATAGCTGTAATTGGATTATACATCGTGAACAATTCCGAACAGAGGCCCACAAAATATGTTTGGCCCAGGGACCTCAAGCCCCTTGCCAGGTCCATGGCGGGGCATCTATTTGCAGAGGAGTCTATGGAAATGGGAAAGAGTGTGGCTTACAGTCGGTTGCGTCCAGGACAGTGTGGATTTTGGACATCACAAAGCATGAGCAGCAGCTGCAGTAGGTGTATAATTGGCTCTATAGCAGCATAGTATGTGTTAAGCTGAGTGCAGGTGAATTTCAGCCTTATATCCCTCCCTTTCAGCCAGTTCAGATGCAGTGCTTGAACCACCACAGTCATGCCGGCAGGAAGACACATTGTAATTGGGCCGGCAGTAAAACTGGTGGTCTGCCCTCCAAGAGAGGCATTGGCCTGTCCCGCTGCAGTAGAGAATTCCTGTCGGCACCTGGGGGACCACGGCAGTCTTTCGTCTATGAAACCATATACATTTTAATAGGACTGTCAGATTGCCTAGTCAGTGGCAGTGAATCTAATGTGATGGCGGAGGTTGGACCACCGAACTAGTAATCAGGACCTCAGTGAAAGGCATCCAGTGCATTTTCCCTATCGATGTGCATGTCCTACTGTATGAGGTGCTATTTTTTTTAAACCTCTTGGCTCTTTTTCTGACTCAATGAGTCCATTTGATCATTAGGTGAAAAAGTCAAAGGTCAGCGTTGAAACTGTGATGGAGTTTGAAGCCTGATAGAATCACACATCACCTCCCACTCCTTCCATTATTATTAAAAGATTGTCAGTGACTAGTGGCAAAATGTATCAATTATTAAAATGTACTACTGATGCTTAGGCTGTGCATAGTGGCACATGATTATAAACTGCAAAAGTGGTTATGGTGTATCAAAATGGTGGCAATAGCTCCCGGCACTGCAGCAGAAATGGTAAGCTTGCTTACCATTATTTTTCAGGGACACTGCACATCTTTCATTTCTGCACTGGTAATTGTTCCAGGTAAGGAGCAGTGAAAACAGGGAAAGGAGATGATAGTTTCAGAGTTGTGGCTATTTTTTCACCTGCTGACACTCAGAGCAGGCATGAGCAACCGCAAAAACAACATCCCTTCAGCCTAATGCAACATCCACTTGCATATGACTGCAGGGAATGAGATGAGTGAAAGGGAAAGTATGCCCCATGTCCCAATGTACTTGGCTAACATAAGATGAGGTTTTAAATACAGAGAATAATTTACACTGCACACCAGTTGACATTAGGAAACAAACCAATAATTGAACAGGAATCCTGGGTACGTTATGGACAATGATGGTTACCCTTTATCAGCGGTGGGACGTCTCTGAATGGAAAAAAACGGTCAGGCATCTCTGGAGCAGGGGAGGAAATAACCACCAAGTTGTGGGGAAAGTGAGTATTTCTCTATCATAATGGGAGAAAAAACAGATAGAGGGTCATGATTGTTTGTTTAGTGGAAGAGAACACCCACAGACATATGAGAAAGAAAGTTGCTAAAAAGCTATACTCAAACAAGCAAACATGTCATCAGAGCTAGGAGCTGAGCTTGGACACAGAGATGTCCAAATCACATAAATCACATAAATAAGCATGAGTTGTAGTATATGGGATAAAGTACCCCCATCTGTACATTTTGAGGAAATTGCAAGTCACAGAGGAGTTCCATGACCATATAAAGGGAACAGGTTGAAGGCCAAATTCCTTTATAAGGTTATGGGACTTTGAAGTGGGACTTGAAGTGATAAAACCCAGGAGTGAAAGTTCAAGAAATTCCTGACTCACCTAGCGACAGCAAATCAGAAGGCAGTGTCGGTCTTTCACAATGAATCCTGAAAACATACATCTTGTATTTCTATTCCGACCCCAAACGGGTCACAAACGGAAGAATTCCATACATCCTAGGCACCAACGCACTGCAACTGCGCTAACCCCGGTCCTGAGAGGCTGACTGCTTGAGTCTGTGGAAGCACCTGCTGCGGGGGGAAGGGCCGAGAAACGGCACAGTTTGCCGACGACGGAGGTCAGAGCCTACCTAGGCGCTCACTGTGACATCCCCGCAAGAAGGATCGCTGACCCGTGTGTAGCCGCATTGATGACTGGTGATCCGATTCTGGGGCCTGGAGCAGAGCGATCGGCCCTGCCATACACTGGGGATGGATGCGCTGAGGGAGCCGTGATCGGCCTGGGCCTGAAAGGGGAGTCCGGGCTGCAACACTCCTGAGACTGTGCACGCCCCCCCACCAATGATCCGGGAACCGGCATGTTGCTCATGATCTGGGACTGCCGGCCACCCCCGCCTTAACATGCAGAACAGTTACACATTTAACAGACCAACAAGATAATTTCTTTGGAAGGCAGGGGGTCTCGAGCCCGAGACCCCCCGGCCGTATTTATTAAAATATGAAACAAAATAAAAAAATTTAATAAAATAACATTTACATAATTATTAAATGCAAACATCAGAACATTAGATTTACATCCATTTTTGACAGGTATGATGGGCTAACCTTAACAAATGTCTAATACAGCATGTTTCCTAACCGAATCTAACATCCTGATATTAAATTTGCATTCTAATATTTTCGGGTCCTATGGCAAGGTCGCTAACCGGTGTCAGATCCTTTTACCAGCTATGCTCTCACGTCCGAGATGCGCATGCGCAACGAGGGCCCGTTTTACCCGCGTGCGCTCCGTGAACTCCATTTAACCATAACAGGAGGGCCCTTACACTCGCGCCCCTTTATGACGTCATAGTGTATGTGAGGGGTGGCTACCAGCCTGAGGAAAGCGTGACTCCCTCCCCCGCACCCTTCTAAGCAATGGATATCCTGCCCCTGAAGTTCTGGGAGAGACCAGTGGCCCCTCCCCCTGGGCGGTCCCTTTCGTGAATGGGACCGCCCCCACCTAAGGACCTTAAATTGCTGCTCACCGATTATGACCTTACCGCCAGACCCGCATAATAAATACGACATTACTAATCTAAGAGGAAAAAAGGCCTAAAGGAAAAAAGAGTTAATGTAACCGCAAGACATACCTAGACAACATAATACCTATTAATATTGCCTGTAAACGTGGAGAAAAGGCCTAAGGAGGAAAACTTTATTCTTACGACATTGCATAGCATTACACCGTATACCTACCATTGTCCTTTCCAGGATTCTGTTACCAGGGATGGAGGGTGGGGAAAATTACCGGCTCCCAAAGCGGGGCGAGGAGCGAGCCTGGGAAGCGCGGGCACAAAGAGTCCACTTCCCGCGCTCCCCAGGCTCCTAAACCCCTCCTATGTCTCGGCCCCGCCCTCGTGCCCCGGAAGGGCAAAACTGCTTCCGGGCCAGGGCGGGACGCACCAACCAACCAGGACCGGCAGAAAGGGGGGGGCTGGGCCCAGCCATGTGTGCGTGGGGGCCGATCGCCCCCCCCCTTTTCTCATGGTCTGGGACTGCCGGCCACCCCCCGCCTTAACATGCAGAACAGTTACACATTTAACAGACCGACAAGATAATTTCTTTGTAAGGCAGGGGGTCTCGAGCCCGAGACCCCGGCCATATTTATTAAAATATGAAACAAAATTAAAAATGTTAATAAAATAACATTTACATAATTATTAAATGCAAACTTCAGAACATTAGATTTACATCCATTTTTGACAGGTATAATGGGCTAACCTTAACAAATGTCTAATACAGCGTGTTTCCTAACCGAATCTAACATCCTGATATTAAATTTGCATTCTAATATTTTCGGGTCCTACGGCAAGGTCGCTAACCGGTGTCAGATCCTTTTACCAGCTACGCTCTCACGTCCGAGATGCGCATGCGCAACGAGGGCCCGTTTTACCCGCGTGCGCTCCGTGAACTCCATTTAACCATAACAGGAGGGCCCTTACACTTGCGCCCCTTGATTACGTCATAGTGTTTGTGAGGGGTGGCTACCAGCCTGAGGAAAGCGTGACTCCCTCCCCCGCACCCTTCTAAGCGATGGATATCCTGCCCCTGAAGTTCTGGGAGAGACCAGTGGCCCCTCCCCCTGGGCGACCCCTTTCGTGAATGGGACCGCCCCCACCTAAGGACCTTAAATTGCTGCTCACCGATTATGACCTTACCGCCACAGGCCAGCATAGTTGACCGACTATCTGCCCCCCCCCCACAAATCTACACTGAAAGGTCATATCCTCCTCGCAAAACCTTCCACCCATGCTAAGATGTTCCTTATGAATAGGGCATTCCTTGACTCTGCCAAATGGACCCCATCCCGCACATAGAACTGTTCTCCCCAGATGCACCCATGAGGTATGGTCTGTAAAACAGGAGTTCGGAATAGCTTGTCAATTTTATTGTTGACCCTCTTTACCGAGTGATTCAACACACTGACTGATTCCCCCCCCCCCCCTCCACTGGAGTCTTGGGATCAACTGTGACCATACAATAGTGCAATCCGGTAACAGTTTTGCCAGCCACCCTGCTGCTGATATGATTTCTTCCAGCAAGACCCTTCTACCCAGATCCACTAAATCGTTCCCCCCAGATGCAAAATGACCGCTGAGGGTGGTGAGGTGTGTCTTTCCAGTAGATCTGACATGTAACCCCTAAGCTGTCTGAGGCGAAGCCCCCCTCTGCCATGAAAGGAGACCCTGCATCCCCCGCACTCCGCTCTCCGTCTACCCGCTCCTGCAAGGAAAATAGGGTTAGCACGTTTCACATAAGAATGGCCAACAACCCACACTACCAAAGTCTTCTTTGCGCCTTCCTGCCGTTTCTGTGATGTTGATGGATGGTTGGGATGATCTTCAAGTAGTTTCCGTCCTGCGTCATAGGCCCGAGAAACTATAAATAAATAAAACAAAAACAGCAGGCGTCAGAAAGGCGGCGACTGACCGTTACAACATATGCAACCGCACATAGCGCTTATAGGCATTGGAGGACCATCTCCCAATCCTTTTCACATTATTTGTATTCAACCCCCTTGCAGTGGCTTCCGTGGCTGCCCCTATCCGGAAAGAGTGTGTCCCAAGTTCTTTGTGATTAAAGCCTGCTTTGGCAATGCTCATGGCTAAGACTCTCTGGAACTGAAACCTGGTCAAAGGGGTGCCATCCTTATGCATTAGCAATGCTCCACTAGGCTCCCTCGCGCGCAGCTTCATTAATGCTTCCACATGTGACACCGGGCAGCACGGGTTATTCGGCGCCTGGTGTAACACCAAACTTTGACCCCTAGCCTCCTGGTCAGTCTTGGATTTCCGAATGGTAACCCACATCGTGTCATCTCTTATGCTGACATCACGCAGCTGAAGTCCACCTTCTCTATCTAGCTTGTTGGCTGCCACCAGTTCACCCATCCGGAAAGCCCCATAGAATGCCAGAGCAAAAGCAGCACTGAATAGTCCCACCTCAGCCGTAGAACTGCATGTGTCCGGAAGGGCGAGGAGCACCGCTGACAAACGTTCTAAACCTATCGGTTTCCTACCATCAGCGGTGGGAGCCTGCAAGCGCCGCCATCCTTTCAACGCTTTCTGCACAAGGAAACTGTTTGTTGGATCCCTGACTCCCCTGGCGCGTGCGAAATAGGAAACTGCTGTTTTGTGTCTGCTATCTGTCGCAGCCGTGCGCACTTCCTTGTGTAATGTGCTCATGTACTCGTTGAAACTAGTCTCCTGATCCCATTTGCTCTGCCAATCATGACCCAGAAAGTTACAGTAAGACCTGAACGCCCCTTCGTAAGCTGTCCTTGTCTTTGGCGCTAGGCTGGCTGCCACGAGGTTGTGTAGTTGGGGGCACCAATCTGCCAGAGAGTCGATGGGAAGTGAGCTGGGGATGCCTCTGCAGCCGGTAGGTGTTCCCTGAAAAGCTGCATCTTAAAGCGAGAAAGGGCATCAGCCGCATTATTTAAGACCCCAGGGACATGCTTGGCCCTGAAAAGTTTATTCAGTCTCATGCAACTTAGCACAATTTCCTTCAACAGGCGCAGTATGAACGGACACCTCGCTGCCTGCTGATTGATGCATTCCACCACGGTCATGTTATCCGACCAGAAAATCACCGAGCGATTGGCCAATTGTTCGGGCCACACCTTCAACGTCACCCAGATTGGGAAGAACTCTAGGAACCCAATGTTTGCAGTCAGCCCGCTCTCTTCCCACCAGGCGGGCCATTTTTTCGTCACCCACTTCTTGCCAAGAATCGCGCCAAACCCCACACTGCCTGCAGCGTCCGTCCATAAGCATAACTCTGCTGAGGACAGCGTGGGGGCACCCCACAGCACCTTGCCATTAAAGTCCTCCAGAAATTCAATCCATATCCGCATGTCCTGGCGAACCTCAACAGACAGCCGTGTGTGATGATGCTTTTCCCGCAGACCCTTCATGGCTTGTGCAATTGAGCGAGAAAACGGGCGTGCCATGGGACTCACTCTCAATGCAAAGTTTAGCTGACCCACCGTCTGCTGCAACAGTTGTAGAGTGACTTTCTTTGACTGCAAGCATAATTCCAGGGTCGACATGAACTTTTGAATTTTGTCTGTGGGTAACCTGAAACAGCCTTCCACGGAATCCAACTCAATTCCCAAAAATTCCAGACACGTCAACCGCCCTACCGTTTTCCCCTGCGCCAGCGGGACACCAAAAGTACGCATGAGCACGCAAAACTCCTGCAATGCCCACGCGCACTCCTGTGAGCCCGCCGGACCCAGGATAAGAAAATCGTCTAGGTAATGCATGACAGACTGGTGGCCCGTGGATTGTCTCAGTACCCACTCGAGGAAAGAGCTCAATTGTTCAAAATAGGCACATGAAATAGAGCAGCCCATGGGCATGCACATATCCATGTAGTATTTACCTTCGAAGGAGAAACCCAACAGGTGCTGATCCACCGGATGCACTGGGAGAAGTCTAAAAGCTGACTCAATATCTGATTTGGCCATCAATGCCCCAGGGCCCAAAATCCTCAACATATCAACCGCCTGGTCAAAAGACGCATATTTCACACTACAAATTGTCTCATCAATTGCATCATTCAAAGATAAACCCTTTGGTGCCGACAAATTGTGTATGAGCCTATACTCGCCCTTTTCCTTCTTTGGTACTACTCCTAAAGGTGAGCAGACAAAATTCTGAACAGGGATGTGAGGAAAAGGTCCTGCTATCCTACCTAGGCGCAGCTCCTTCTCAATTTTGTTCGCCACTACCTTGGGGTTGTTCTGCACTGACAACTGGTTCCTACACTGCGGTGTCCCAATGTAACCCCCAGCTGGAATCCAGAAACCATGTGTGAAACCCTCTTGCAACATCCTTGCGGAAGTGTGGTTAGGGTATCTGTTGAGCCAGGGGATCATAGCCGTCACAAAAATAGGGGAATGCGCCATAAGGGGATGTATCCTGCTATTCTGGTTTCCTCCTCCCTCTGTTACCGGACCCATTGCCCATTGACCGGCATGTCGTCTCTGGGTGGGAAGGATGGCCGCATAAGTTACACGCATGCCTGAATTTGCAAGTGCCCAGTGCCCTGTTGCACGTCCGCCTATTGAAATCCCAGCACACCCCTTTTCCACCTGCACTACCTCTGGTCTTGTTGACCATCTCCCCGCCCTGAGCTGGGCGAAAGGGCTGCTGAAAGGGCTGCTGGGGCTTGGGAGAATAACCTCTATTCCCGGAAGCGCTAGTACTTGTGGCCTGGCCCTTCTCAAACTGGGAATGCCAGGAAATAGAATCAACCATGTCCCAGGCTAATGACCTGTTGAACTCCCTCGATTTCCTGAAAGCTATGTCGTATTCCTTCTATGTGTCCCCCCCATGATTCTCATGGTACATTGTAATCCTGCTCTGATAGCAGGCCATCACAGCTTGCATACCCGGGAAGCGTTCACCAATCACTGCACTATATACAGAAAAGGCTCTGATCCAATTGATGAGTGTCTCCTCCACCCTAAATGTGTACAGTTGTGATCGCCATTCGCTAGGTAACATCATATCCTTCTGTGATTTTGCATAGTCCCACTCCCTGTTGTCAATCAGTAATGAAAAAATATTAACATATTTGTCTGCCCAAATTAACTCCTTCACACTCTGAGATACATGCTGCGCTAAACACTCCCCCCTGGAGGGAATCGTGCCCTCGCCCAGCACCGGCAGGGCAGCCTCCTTACCATTTTCGGTGGGTTGTTTTGCGTCCGCGGTCGTGACTGCACCACCATCGCTCGCTGGACCTGTTTGGGGAGAAATCGGTGCACCCGGAGTGCCACTCCCGCCCTAGCCAACAATATTTGAGCAACCATTTTTTGGTCCTCTGCCGAGGGGTCCGCTGCGGCAGGTAACACTCCCCCAATCCCCAACCAAGGAAGTACCGCCGCTATCTGTGCTGCCAGTTCGGGCGGCACTGGTCCCGGAGCTAAATCAACCGGCGGGACAAATGACGGGATAGGGCCAGTTGCTGGCGCGACTGGCGGCGGGATAACAAGGGGGACCGGGTCAGTGAGTGGCACGACAAGCGCTACTGGCACACTCACTGGTGGTTGCAGGGCAGGAGCCGGAACGCTCGCAGGGGGCTGAGGGATAGGAGTTGGTGAACTAGGAGCCGCAGGCGGTACATTAGGAGTTGGACTCGGGGACCCCCCACCGGACCTGGGGGGGCGACCACCCACTTTCTTAGTTCTGGCATGTTTGGGCGGTGTTTCAAACTCCCCCCTTGGTTTGGGAGGCACTATGGTGAGCTTAGGCCTACCCGATGGGCCTGCCTGGGCATCTACCCTCGCACCCAATTCAGCCACAGTCTTACCCAACTTGTCCACCTTCCCCAATCGTTTGTCCATTGCTGACATCCTGCGCATCATTGTTTGAAACATTAATCCCACATTCGCACTCCCTGTACCCCGTCTGGCAGACATGTTGCTCTTAACCTACACTACACAATAGGTTTTGTATGAGCACACCGTGCTCTGTACCTGTCCCAGTCGGAGGCTCACGAGCAGGCCGTTGGCACCACGCAACTGTGACCGCACACCCCAGCTAGCCTGGAGTGTTTGGGCGAGCGAACTCTAGGCCAGCGGCCCGCCAGAAGCAGTGAAATTCAGGCCTGCCCGCGTCCTCAGGATCCGCCGTCCACCGCGACCTCCACCGCTACCCGGTCCGCAGCGATCCCTGTCTATGGCACCTGCCAGTCGAGTTGTTGCAGCACTCACTAAGACACAAACAAAACAGTGTACATAAAACTTTCTGCCTGAATCAGCCTGGCACAGTGTTATTAAGTGATTTGCCCAGAATCGTGACACAGAGAACGAGAACAATGCCTATCTTATTCAAGTGAGCCCACAGAATAGTGCTATGGAGTACCTTAAACAATATCACACTGGACTCAAAAGCATAATCGGTTTTTTTGCCGCCAGTACCGCCCTCAAAACAGTTAAGAGCAGTGCCCACTCAATCAGGAAGAAAAACGAATTCACATAACCCCACTTGCATCCGCCCCAACTGCTGAATCTAAAAGCGTGTTGTTTAAATTTACAAAAAACAAGCTCTCCTGTAATATTCAGGGCTGCCCTGCTTAATAAAATGCCTGTTAACAAACCCCCACACAATATAACCGAGTCTGCCAAATATTGCAAGCGCTCAGTAATCTCAGCTCAACTTGTGGTCTCCCACCCAGTTGCTGCCGAAGCCGACCCTGCTTCGCAATTAAAATATCAACACAGTTCCCTGCTCGTGCACGTAACGTCGTCTTATCGACCACGCTCACTCCGTTGTGCAGATCCTTGATCTGGGGCCGTACCAACGAGCCCGACACCTACCTTGTGCCCGACTATGCTTCGCAAACCCCGATTCACTCCGAGACTGTCAACCCTTTGCGCCCGACCACGGCCGTCCACAATACTCCGGGCTGCTGTTTCCGGACCTCGCCCGCTCTCCTCGATGCCGTTCTCAAGCGTCTCCTGCGCTCCCAGTCCGCCGCGGATGCTGGCCGACGCTCTAACCTTCAATACCTGCAGGATAAAGGAAAAAACTCCTGCTCCCTCGGATGCAGACGCCGACCGCCGCTCGAATTCGCTACGACCTGCAAAATAAAGAAACAGAAAATTAACGGCCCCCACGGCGGGGCGAGGAGCGAGCCTGGGAAGCGCGGGCACAAAGAGTCCGCTTCCCGCGCTCCCCAAGCTCTTAAACCCCTCCTATGTCGCAGCCCCGCCCTCGTGCCCAGGAAGCGCAAAACTGCTTCCGGGTCAGGGCGGGACGCACGAACCAACCAGGACCGGCAGAAAGGGGGGGGCCGGGCCCAGCCATGTGTGTGTGGGGGCCGATCGGCCCCCCCTTTTCTTTCTCCCTCCTCTCAGTGTGCGGCACTGGAGGTTGTGGCCCATACGAAACGAGGTAGGCGGCGGGCGGAGGTCCTTGTCACATGAGCTCTACATAGTCGGACCAAGCTGCGGAAGGGAGATGACCTCGCCATAGGCGGCATTGACATGACTGTGGGACTCCTGGGGTTAAACCTCTGTACTGTGTGCTGCAACTGAGGGGTGGAAAAGCATTGAATAGCAGCTCCCAACTCTGTGGCCTGAACTGCAGATACTCCAATGTGTAGACTGCGAAGGCTATAAGTCTGCTCCCCCCCGCTGAGGATATGGGGTCGTGAAAGCCTCTAACGCACAACCTTAACAAGGAAGAGGGTTGGGACAGTGATCGCTAGTGCAGATGTGTGGTGGCTCCCTTCCCCCGTGCCCCCCCATCAGTGTGCCTGGCATGAACTCCATAACTGCGACCCCTGGACCACAGTCGACAGCCGTCCTGATCTCCTTGGCCACCATAGACTGCAGGGCGCACAGTATTAATGCCTGAAAGCTGGTCAGTAACCTGAGGCATGCTCTGTCACCCCTGCCTTTACAGCTGATTGCCCTGCACCTTGGGAGCTTCCTGTTTGACACAGCCGTATCTGCCCAGATGCTGCAGTTGGGGCTAAGAGAGGATGTGGCTGCACACACCACTGTATTGCTTCTATGACTTACTGACTGGTTTGACTCTCGACACGTTCAGCGAATGGCTCCCCTCCAGGGTGCAGAGGTGCAGCTGGGTGACCAATGCTACAGCCTGCACGACATCGCCCTCCTTGCCGTCAGGGCACCTGACCTTTGGAAGCCCAGGCCGATTGTTAAGGAAATATACAGTAAGGCAAACCTGTGCAGAGAGATGGGCCGCCGTAGGGGCGAAAGCCAGGAGGCAGTGGCTACTAACTCCTAGGGTGTAGACGATGGAGATGCAGACCTGAGCATACACTCACTCAGGCACGATGTAATAACATTTGCGTCATTGGTCTACCGGAACGAGTGAGGGAACTGAGGCAACGACCTACATGGAACATTGGTTCCGCACACATGTGGCCCTTTAGGGTCTTTCAGAATTCTTCTGCATTGAGAGGGTGCATTGGATCCCCATGGGGAAACCAAGAGTGGGAGCCCCGCCGAGACCCTTGATCATGAAAATTCTCAACAACAGGGACTGTGACATGCTGTTGCAAAAAGCACATGAAAAACCACAGATCCAGTTTGAGAATTGCCAGATCTCACTATATCCTGATTACACGCTACTGGTAGGCGCTCTTCTTTTCAAGAGGTGCAGAGGAAGTTGCGCACCATGAATCTCAAATGTGGGCTACTATTCCCAGCACGTCTCAAGATCATCTACGAGCAGAAGACCTACTTTTTTTAAAGTCCGGAAGATGATGAGGAATGGCTGGAAGTTATCAAACCTACACAGCGCTCAACCCGCTCCCCTTCCGGTGCGTGTGGCCCCGGAGCTCCAGGACACCGTCGGTCACAAGGAATAACTGAATCCACTAGTGTGTTGCCCATTCCTGGACCCACACAGCAGCAAGTCCGGACAAGTAAAGAGACGGCCCTTTTGGCTGCACACACCTTCAGAGACAACCCCTCCCGCAGGCTGTCAGAATCATTGGAACACAGCACAGTCTGCTCAGATTCAGACGGCAGTTTGCAACTCTTTTCTACTGTGACACCACAAATGGCAGATGGAATACTTGGATAGCAGCTCACGTACGCTGTTTGCATTGCTAGAAACTGTTGTCCAGAGATGCATTGCCGGGGTGCCATCCCCCAAACACTCACATATCCTTTTTTGCTTTGACTCTCTATAAGAAACTATGTATAATGTAATGGTCTACATGTTACGCTTGGGCTCTAGGGAGGTGCAGATTATGTGTTTCTTTACATGATGGTGGTAGCTGCCAATCCCCACTTTGCAACTGCTACAGTTTATTATGTTTTATTCCAATGTTCATTTTGTTTGGTCTTGCCTGGTTTAAGTTGTAGGCATGACCTGGTATTAGGTTTCGGTTGGGCTTTTCAGGGCTCTAGCACATTATTAATGTTATATCTCACAAGGTAGCATGGTCCACTGCAGGGTAGGCATATTCACAGGATTGAATGGTACTAGACAAATATAAATGTATTACATGGAACGTCAGAGGCTTAGGCTCTGTACACAAACAGCACAGAGTACATGCATTTTTGATACGCTGAGGGGCGCAGGAGGTCTTCCTCCAGGAGTCGCACCTAATGGAGGCAGAAGCCGCGAAAATGAGGAAAAAATGGAGGGGTCAGGTCATATCCACAAATTACTCTGCTTTTGCCAGGGGGTGACGATCTGGATAAGAGGGGGAGTACCATTTGTGGTGCTGGACAAATGGGCAGATACGCAGGGCAGGTACATAATACTGCACGGTACACTAGATGGTATACAGATTATCCTTAGGAACATCTATGTTCCGAATTATGACCAACACAAATATTTTCTGGGTCTGAACTCCATTCTGGCAGGGTGGGAGTCATATCCATGGCTCATAGGAGGCGACTGTATTGCGGTCATGGACGTGTCCCTAAATCGTTCACATCCACCTCTGGGAGACACAATGGCTAGCAAACAGGCGGAAGCCCTTTGTGATTGGGTAAAGAGTTGGTCCCTATGTGACGCATGGCGATTCAAAAACCCGCTCCACACAGAATACTCCTTTTTATCCCCAGTACACCAGTTGCACACCAGGATAGACAGGATTATGTGCTCTACCTCCATAGCGGATCAAATTAGAGATGCCACACACCTAGCAAAGACTTTCTCTGATCATAACTCCCTAGAAACAGTTTTAGTTGGGGTAGAATACCTTCTCTGGTTCCTACATGGCACTTATGGCCTCAAACACTGGAAGACTCAGCTTTTCGCAATACGTTATCCACAACACTTCATAACTATTTTACAGGAAATTATAACACTGCTTCCACAATACTGGTCTAAAGGGATGCCGTAAAAACTGCTATCCAAGGGGCGGCAATCAGTGGGAGCCAGACAAGAGATACACAGAAAGCTGCAAGGCACAGAGGCCAGCATGTGATGACTAGTACAAGAGGAAGTGCATGACCCCAATAAATAGACACCATTGCAAGAGACACACATTCAACACGCAGAACTACTTGAAACACTGAGGTTAATGGATTACAGATCTTATACACAAATGCAACACTCAGATGCTGACAAGTCAGGTACTCTCTTAGTGAGGCTGATCAGAAATGATCCTCCCATTACTGTCATTAGCCATATAAATCTGTCAGGGGGAGAACCTGTGACCAGGCAATATACTATTAGTGAAGCCTTTAGTAAACATAATGAAGAACTGTACAGTGCACCCCCCCTTTTGGAGGAGTCCTCCATCGACTACTTCCTCACGGACTTATCTTACCCACAATCTCCAACAGGCATGGGGAAGGACCTGGAGGGACCTATTACTAGGGCAGAGATTAAGGCAGCTATAGCCGGGCTCTTGCGCAATAAAACACCGGGCCCAGAAGGCCTGCCAGTAGAATTCTTAGACGCATATTCTGAAATATTGATCCAGCACCTGGAAGAGCTCTATAAGAAATCACTCTAATTGGGGCATCTTCCTCGTACCACTGATCAGGCACTGGTGGTGTCATTGCCTAAACCAGGCAGGGATCCGACCGATATATCTGTCTATCGCCCCTTGTCACAGCTATTCACGGAACATAAAATCTTAAGTGAGGTACTGGTGAATAGAATTCACCCATATCTTAACAAGTTGATCTATATCGATCATAGTGAGTTTATATCAGCTAGGAATATCTCATTAAACCTGCGCATGTTGCACCAGATTATGTCTAGTGATCTTACACATTTTCCAAACGCTGGCTGCATGTCTCTGAAAATGCGACAAGCATTTGACACATTGTCTTGGGAATATATATTCAGGACCATTGTGAAGGCAACCGGATTATATTGGTTCCAGAGAGCTCTGGCTGCCAGTGGCCCCACACCCTTTCAAATATTTGGGAATTAACGTCTATCGCTCACAATTGGACATGATAGAAGGCAACCTGGGTAACGCTATTCGCGGAATACATTCCCAGGTAGCTTTCTGGACCATGCTGCCTTTATCGGCTATGGGACGTGTGGCTCTATCCAAGATGGTGGCACTTCCCCGTCTTTTGTATTATTTCACAAACTTGCCATTATTCATTCCCGCAACAATCTTAGTACATTAGATACTATCCTGGCAGACTTAATATGGGGTACGGGCTGATGCCGGATAATTCTAGAGAAGCTCCAAAACAGTACACAGGAGGGCGGACTGGGGGAGCCAGATTTTAGAGTTTATTACTACGCATGCCAAGTACAGTGATGGTCCTATTGGATGGCGGGTCTCAACTTTCAAGAGATTGATTATAGTACTAGACACATTGAGCAGGAAACACTCCACGCCTTATTGCTACTGCATAGTAAACCACCCCCGGGACTACCTTACCTCCTCCACACAGCACTACACTGCTGGGGAAAAGCGATGCAATACATTTCTTGGGGTGGCAGATATGCCGATAACATTCCACTGGTAGGGATACCATTGACGAATGGCAGGCTGATGCAGCTGGCACTTGGACCTTGGACGGATGTGGGGGTGGAGTCTATTGGGGCGCTCTTTGGTGACGGGGACACTTATGAATCACAACACCTTCACACATATTACGGTAGCGCCTACCACATTGTACATGACACATGCAGCACTAATCCACTACATTAAAAGCCACTGGGCGCCATAGCGGGAGGAACCACAATCAAACATGCTTATCAAATCGCTCTACTACATGGGGCGTGGAAGCCACCTCATCAAATGGTTATACCTTAGTATCCACACATATGCCCTGCCCCTGCTAGACACCACAGGGACGCAATGGGTGGCAGATTTGGGGTGGAACTTAACGGATAGAGAATGGAGTCACATATTGGAATACCAGCGAAAAATACCACGCAATGTCAAGTTCAAGTTTATCTAATGTATGATCGTACACAGAGCTTACTTGACCCCGCGCAGGCTACACAGAATGTACCCGGAAGCACCATATCAATGCCCCCGATGTAAACTGCCTGAAGCAGATCTACTTCATATGTTGTTGACATGCGTAGGTCTTGCTGAGTTCTGGAGGGAGGTTAGACAAATGATAAAGGAGGTTACACACCTGTCCATGAGGAACATAGCACTAGATCACATATTAGGTGTTCGTAGGTGGACGAAAACACACAAGGTACAGCTACGCTTCTTAGACTTGGCGCTTAGAGATCGATCACTATGCGCTGGTAGTCATTCAGAGCCCCCACTACATTTATGTGGCATAGCGAATTGCTTAGATGGACAAGAGCTGAAAGTGCGGCATTGCGCAGAGAGGAGGCCCGCGGCCTGAGGAAAAATCCAATCTCCCTTGAATGGGATGCAATGGTGGAAGCCTACAAAAATATCAACCCGGATGAGGCTTCTACTGTTCCAAGTACTCAATAGTAACTGAAATAGTAGGGTATGGAACATAGTAACTCATGTTGGTTATGGAAGGAGCAGTGTGTCCAGGAATTGTACACAAAGTAATGCATTGTATGGAGATGATTAATTGAATTATATACTGAATAGCCAGAGACAGTTAAGGGGGGGCATTAGAAGGTTGGAGGGTGGGCCATAGGGTGTTGATTTAATATAACTATTCTTATAAGCGACCTGTACAACATACTGCAGGAGAAGTTTGTTCAGAATCAGTCAACAAATGAAGCATCTCCGGAAACACATGAAGGTGATGATGTAACTTATTGTGTAACAGGCCTTATATGTCATAAAAGTATGATGCTGTATAAGTAATATGCTTAATAAGTTTATTCCTTGGTTAAAGAAAAGGAAAAACCTAATAAAGTTTGTTTAAAAAAAATGAAAGAAGCTTTAAACATTTTTGGACCGGTGACTGAAATTCTATTGTTGGGTTGTTTTTTCTGACAGATGTGAAAGTCTTAGGTAAAGATAGGTGTAATTTTCATATTAATGAATGCCATACTCAATTTCAAAATGCTTCTGACTGAGTGGTTCCATATAGAGACTGATTAGATAGAGAGACGGATAGAAATGGAATAGAGCCTTGAAGTACTAATTTCATTTGAATTAATTTATTTTCATAAATTGTGATCCTGATGCGTGTAAGAAGGAAATCCTTTTTACGTTTGGGTGGAGAGAATGATTCAAAATATCTTGTGGTCAGTGGTATAGTATAGCATGCCATTGATACATCAAGCAATACTATGATACAGGCTTCACCTTTGGTCAGAAACTATTGAATGTACCCAATTGTTTTGAAAGCTGCTGCCTTAGTGCTGCGTATTAGATGGAATCCAGATTGCAAAGAGTTTAAGAGATCATTTTTTTGTTTGAGCAGGAATGGAATGTTGTTGAGACTTTTCATTTATTTACCCATACAATGCAAAATTGGACGCTTGAACTAGGTTGCAGAAGCCCGTGGAATTTAGTTTACATTTTTAAATAGGAGCAAGGTCAGCCATAGTTCAGGTGACAAATAAAATGCACGTTTTTTAGTAGAAGAGTTAATAATTTTTTTTTAAGATTAAGGGAAGTTTGTCCTGGGCAGATGATTTTATCAACCTTGCTGGAGCAGGGTAATTTTTGTAGGAGTAATAGTTAGAAGAATATACAAATTAGCTAGTGATTGTATGTCTAGCCATTGAAAGGGGGATCATTTAAAGGTGTTTCTGTTTCTCTATGGTATGTTTGGATGGTGTAATGGTTGTTTTATGTTTTCAACTCATTGCTTATCTGCTTGTAATATCTGCGTGGAAAACAGGTGTTTATTTTTTTATTTAAGAACATATACTGCTCTGTGAGGTTGTAGTTTGTTTCCTCTTGCCCACTTACTGGCAGTAAGTTCTCTGGTACTTCATGGGGTGGAGGCTTTATCTTTCTTAGCAATCTTTATATTGCTATAATGTTTTGTACCTACAAAAACTCAACACCACCTTTCAGAGTACATTAGCAATATATCACATGTGCATTTGGTCTCCCCCAGCACATGAGACAACTGTCTAGCCCGGCAAGTGCATATGTGTTCTCTCAGGACATTGTCACCCCATTAAAATATACTCCCCTTACCTGACCTGAGTATTTGTTTTTGATAGCATATTGTGTGAAAGGCCCACATTGGCTAATGGTGTTTATAATGACAAGCTTGTAGTAGTTAGTGAGATCTACTGCTGCTTTAAAGGATGTTGACATCTGATACCAGCGATCTATATTCTTCGGAACAGTGTTGAATTGAGATGTATTTCAGGGATCATCCTACAATTGTATTGTTTTGACTGGTCTTTTTATGAGGCCCTATTGACTGCATCTTGAATGTTAAAAACGAATCTGTCCAGTCAAGCTTGATAAGCATTTCTAGGTTGGGGAAGTTTACAGATGGAATTAGTATATCAAGGGTGTTCCCATTAATGTGAGTTTAGAGGGATTAAGTCGGAAAAGATCATGCAGGGTGATGATTTGTTTTCTCTTTATTGAAAGTGAATTTTGTCGATGGTCCACACAATATGCAGTCTGCTAGGTAGATAATGGACGAGGGGGGTGGGGGGTTGTTGATATGGTTTAAAAAAATATTGCATGTCCCAGGGGAATGGTAGATGTTCTGAAATCTATTGTATTGCTTTCAAAAGGTACTGATATGTTTGAAGGAGGAGTAGAGCAGAGAGTCAATTACTTTACAGGCAATTATGATTCTTTATATTTATTATAGCTAGATACAATATTAGTTGAAATTCTGCAGCATCACAAGTGCTGTAGGCCTTGGCATGGCTTGATTGGTTAATGAGTGTGTCTCTTTGTGGTGTAAGAAGATAGGGGTAGGGTTCTTGCTTTGTTTAAACAGGCATAATGGTGCTGAGCTTATGAGGGAGATAGTATATTTAGAGGGCTGATATATTTGGGTTTTTCAAACCCAGAAAGTTTGACAGACAATAGGCCCAAGGGGCACATCCCATTGGACCAAAATGGATTTTCTAGAGGGTATACAAGTGGCAGGGAATGAAATGGCAGAGTTTGCATTCTAAGCTATGCATTTAGCCTTTCAGAGTCTTATATTATATGCTTACAAAGTCTACCCTTCCTGAGGCTGAGTGCATTTAGAAAAGCCACAGACTCATGTGTAAGTCTAACATTACACCTGACACATAGGGGCTCATTAGAATGGTGGACGGAGGAGCTACCGCGGCCCTGGAGTACGCGGAAAATGCCTTTTTCCGTGTCCGCCTGCCGCGGACACTCCGTCCGCCATATCAGGATAGGAAACAGTGTCAAATTTCCGTCCGCGACGGAAAAGCACGCACCGCCGCCCAACTACACCCGACCACGCGGCGGACGGAACACATCCTGAGACTCCGCCGTACGTACTGACGTCTAAGATCGTCACCCAAATCAAGATGGCCGAAATTACACATACAACCGCAGCGGACAAACAACCTGTCTGAACACGGTGGATTCCCCACAGCGAAGAAAAGATACATAGCAGAGATATCCACCACAAGCTGCTCGCCACCATGGACCCAGCGCTACACGCTTTCCCGATGCTCTTCGCGATCCACCACGTCCTAGTCTTGGCCCACCATGGACGCCGACGCAGGTAAGACACAAACCATTGGCTGCATGGAGGGGAATACCTGCAAGGGTCGGGACGTAGGGAGGGGGAATGTCATGTTACCGAAACCACTGATGAGAAGCAAATAAAAATACACATTTGTAGTACGCAAGCATGAATGACAACGACAAACCACGAGACTTGATAGACTACCTTTATTGCACATAATAGGGGTATAATCACAGTGTATGCGTGAGCATGGGCAAAGTGGGCACCAGAGCATGAACATTAGAGGCAGCACGTGAGAGGGCAGAATGCAGTATCAGAACAGCAACAGGGCATTGTGGACAACAGAGCAGGTACATCATTGGCAGTAAACGAGAGGGCAGAATGCAGTATCAGAACAGATACAGGGCATTGTGGACAACAGAGCAGGTACATCATTGGCAGTAAACGAGAGGGCAGAATGCAGTATCAGAACAGCAACAGGGCATTGTGGACAACAGAGCAGGTACATCATTGGCAGTAAACGAGAGGGCAGAATGCAGTATCAGAACAGCTACAGGGCATTGTGGACAACAGAGCAGGTACATCATTGGCAGTAAACGAGAGGGCAGAATGCAGTATCAGAACAGCTACAGGGCATTGTGGACAACAGAGCAGGTACATCATTGGCAGTAAACGAGAGGGCAGAATGCAGTATCAGAACAGCTACAGGGCATTGTGGACAACAGAGCAGGTACATCATTGGCAGTAAACGAGAGGGCAGAATGCAGTATCAGAACAGCTACAGGGAATTGTGGACAACAGAGCAGGTACATCATTGGCAGTAAACGAGAGGGCAGAATGCAGTATCAGAACAGCTACAGGGCATTGTGGACAACAGAGCAGGTACATCATTGGCAGTAAACGAGAGGGCAGAATGCAGTATCAGAACAGCTACAGGGCATTGTGGACAACAGAGCAGGTACATCATTGGCAGTAAACGAGAGGGCAGAATGCAGTATCAGAACAGCAACAGGGCATTGTGGACAACAGAGCAGGTACATCAGAGGCAGCACATCAGAGGGGCTAAGTGCATCAACAGTCCATAGCACTGAACATGTCCATCAGAGGCAGCACGTGAGAGGGGCTAAGTGCATCAACAGTCCATAGCACTGAACATGTCCATCAGAGGCAGCACGTGAGAGGGGCTAAGTGCATCAACAGTCCATAGCACTGAACATGTCCATCAGAGGCAGCACGTGAGAGCGCCTAAGTGCATCAACAGTCCATAGCACTGAACATGTCCATCAGAGGCAGCACGTGAGAGGGGCTAAGTGCATCAACAGTCCATAGCACTGAACATGTCCATCAGAGGCAGCACGTGAGAGGGGCTAAGTGAATCAACAGTCCATAGCACTGAACATGTCCATCAGAGGCAGCACATCAGAGGCCAGAATGCAGTATCAGAACAGCTACAGGGCATTGTGGACAACAGAGCAGGTACATCATTGGCAGTAAACGAGAGGGCAGAATGCAGTATCAGAACAGCTACAGGGCATTGTGGACAACAGAGCAGGTACATCATTGGCAGCACGTGAGAGGGCAGAATGCAGTATCAGAACAGCAACAGGGCATTGTGGACAACAGAGAAGGTACATCATTGGCAGTAAACGAGAGGGCAGAATGCAGTATCAGAACAGCTACAGGGCATTGTGGACTACAGAGCAGGTACATCAAAGGCAGCACAAGTATGTGTCCCAACCAACCCGTCCCAGGGACCACAACAGTGCAAGGCTGTTCTCAATGGACAATGGACACACCATGTGAAATAACATGTGAGTGAAGTGATCAGCACCTCACATCACAGAATCAGGTGGACTGCGTGAACTACCTGCGTCGGACACACTGCCAGCACCAGAAACAGGAGTGTGAGACACAGACACAGCCCGAGTGACAGACACATGTGCCACAGACCCAGACACACTGCCAGCACCAGAAACAGGAGTGTGAGACACAGCCACAGCCCGAGTGACAGACACATGTGCCACAGACCCAGACACACTGCCAGCACCAGAAACAGGAATGTGAGACACAGCCACAGCCCGAGTGACAGACACATGTGCCACAGACCCAGACACACTGCCAGCACCAGCAACAGGAATGTGAGACACAGCCACAGATGTTGTGACTGACACATGAGCCATAGACCCAGATACACTGCCAGGACCTGCAACAGGAGAGGGCACAACTGAGACTGTGCTACTACATGATGCATAAAATTGCAAACACAACAATGATGGACAGAATGTGGATCAATGTCACACATTCACCCCAGTCCAAAGATCTGGGCCCAAATCCATCGTTTTTCCACTCCACACCACCCTGGGTTAGACAATGGCGGTATGCAAATCAGCGCTGACCCTGTGCCCCATGGGAACAGTCCAGTCCGAACTACAAAAGCTATGTCCTTCCCAGAACGGAAACAAGCATCCGAGGACCGGCCCGGTTTCGAGGTAACACCTCTCATCAGCCCGGCTAGCTTGATTCCAGTGGTGTGGAGTGCCTGGGACTCACGTCTGAGCATCCCCAGTACACTTAGAGCGGTAATTGCAAACACAACAATGATGGACAGAATGTGGATCAATGTCACACATTCACCCCAGTCCAAAGATCTGGGCCCAAATCCATCGTTTTTCCACTCCACACCACCCTGGGTTAGACAATGGCGATATGCAAATCAGCGCTGACCCTGTGCCCCATGGGAACAGTCCAGTCCGAACTACAAAAGCCATGTCCTTCCCAGAACGGAAACAAGCATCCGAGGACCGGCCCGGTTTCGAGGTAACACCTCTCATCAGCCCGGCTAGCTTGATTCCAGTGGTGTGGAGTGCCTGGGACTCACGTCTGAGCATCCCCAGTACACTTAGAGCGGTAATTGCAAACACAACAATGATGGACAGAATGTGGATCAATGTCACACATTCACCCCAGTCCAAAGTTCTGGGCCCAAATCCATCGTTTTTCCACTCCACACCACCCTGGGTTAGACAATGGCGATATGCAAATCAGCGCTGACCCTGTGCCCCATGGGAACAGTCCAGTCCGAACTACAAAAGCCATGTCCTTCCCAGAACGGAAACAAGCATCCGAGGACCGGCCCGGTTTCGAGGTAACACCTCTCATCAGCCCGGCTAGCTTGATTCCAGTGGTGTGGAGTGCCTGGGACTCACGTCTGAGCATCCCCAGTACACTTAGAGCGGTAATTGCAAACACAACAATGATGGACAGAATGTGGATCAATGTCACACATTCACCCCAGTCCAAAGATCTGGGCCCAAATCCATTGTTTTTCCACTCCACACCACCCTGGGTTAGACAATGGCGATATGCAAATCAGCGCTGACCCTGTGCCCCATGGGAACAGTCCAGTCCGAACTACAAAAGCCATGTCCTTCCCAGAACGGAAATAAGCATCCGAGGACCGGCCCGGTTTCGAGGTAACACCTCTCATCAGCCCGGCTAGCTTGATCCCAGTGGTGTGGAGTGCCTGGGACTCACGTCTGAGCATCCCCAGTACACTTAGAGCGGTAATTGCAAACACAACAATGATGGACAGAATGTGGATCAATGTCACACATTCACCCCAGTCCAAAGATCTGGGCCCAAATCCATCGATTTTCCACTCCACACCACCCTGGGTTAGACAATGGCGATATGCAAATCAGCGCTGACCCTGTGCCCCATGGGAACAGTCCAGTCCGAACTACAAAAGCCATGAGAGTCAACTGCACCTGCGGCACTGGGACCACTGAAATGATGAGCCACAGGGCTGTATGGGCCAGGAGGCAGGGTTGCCCTGGGAGCTGGGGATAGCTGACCTTGAGCTACATCGAGGTGGGCAGGTGTCAATGGTGTGTGTCTGCGTTTCTTAGGGATATGTGAGTGCACCCTGGACAGGACAGGACTGGCAACTGGTGGTGACTCTAAACAAATATCACCCACCATAGGTGGAGCATCTGCAGCCGGGGATCGGGTGTCTGGGGACGTGCTGGAGCAAGCTTGTCGTTTGCTGTGTGCCTGCCGCCTGGACTCAGATTCATGTGTAATGGGGGATGCAACAACAGGGGACTCCCTCCTCTGCTTCTGACTGGCCTGGATGGGAGTGGAGGTATGGGGGGACTCCGCCGCGGAGACATCTGTTTGGCGTTCATTCGAAAACATCAGCCGCAGTGCAGCCAGGGGTGATGTATGCCTGTCCTTGACTGCGCCATCGTCCATGGTAGAAGTGCCTTATCCGTAGGTGGAGTGTTGTCTCTGAATTTTGCCTGTGCCTTGGTCGGTGCCCTGTTCCTGCCAGCAGACTTGTCGTCTGTGGTGTACCTGTCTCCAGTAGACACCTGCTCTCTGTGTGTGTCCCTGCCCTTGGGGGATGGACCTTGCTCTGTTGTGTGTCTGTCCTTGGGACTCTCCCTGCTCTTAGGAGGTGCCTTTGTCTTTTGACTGTCCTTGTCCCTGTCCTTGGGAGTGGCCCTTTCCTCTGTTGTGGGCCTGCCCTTGGAACTCTCCCTGCTCTTAGGAGGTGCCTTTGTCTTTTGACTGTCCTTGTCCCTGTCCTTGGGAGTGGCCCTTTCCTCTGTTGTGGGCCTGCCCATGGGACTCTCCCTGCTCTTAGGAGGTGCCTTTGTCTTTTGACTGTCCTTGTCCCTGTCCTTGGGAGTGGCCCTTTCCTCTGTTGTGGGCCTGCCCTTGGGACTTTCCCTGCTCTTTTGAGGTGCCTTTGTCTTTTGAGTGGCCTTGTCCAAGGGACTGTCCATGGACTTGTGAGTATCCCTTGCCTTGGGAGTACCTTTTGTGTTGAATGCCTGGGTAGCATGTGAAGGCATGTCCCCCAACAACACTTGTGGATCCTGTGTGTGTACTCCAGTGTATCTGACGTTGTCTTCGTGAACAGATTTTGCTGACCTAGGGGATGGTGTCTGTGCCGTCCGTGCCCTGACGTGCTGTCTGACGCTGCTTCTAGTGCAATAACCTGTATTAGAGTCCTGCTCTGAATAATCACTACCCCCTGAGACATCCATATCATGGTCTTGGAAAGCATTTGTCATATTGGTCTGCCCCACGCACAGCTGTCGCAGCAGATCAACGGCCTCAGCACACAGTGCATTTTGCCTCACCGTGGCAGGGGCAGCGGTGCCTGCACCAAGCGCCACTCTGTTCCCCCTACTCCTGCGTGCACGAACAGTACATGGTGCAGTTGGCGGAAGTGTGGGCCCTGTGTGCTGTGTTCCGACAGAAGGTGTTGATTGCCCACTCCCAGTCTGTGACAACAGTGCTGGCTCACCAAGATTTTCCGAAGATGAGGACGATGGTGTCTCCACATGCGAGTCCTCAGGGACGGTCCTGTCCCCCTCTCCGGCGCTGCCCTCCTCTGTGTCAGTCTGCGTGTGTGCGAAGTCTGACCCGGACTCATTGCCTCGACTAATCTCCTCCGTCTGTGGCTGAGTGTCCTCTGTCATAGCTGAAATGCACATAAAAGAGGTGTAAGTCATGGGCACACTCACGTACAGAAGGACAAGGATTCCCTAATTCCATAGCTGACAAAGTTCTTGTAGCCCCCATCCTGCACACGGCCCACCTCTACCAGTCATCCTCACATTACATAAGCGTTGGTGGCCGTGACACATGTACAGCATGCGGACAGGGCAGGAGCACGTACATCTGCACACATGTCTTGCCATGGGGCCTTGGACCACTACGGCATGTGCTTCAACACTCAACTACTAAGCAAGTGGCGTGTCAACATGCCGGACCTGGATGTCAAATTACACCCACCCAATGGGACCAACATGGCATCGCAGAGATACATACGCACCATGGAACTCAATACTGTGTCTGTGCACCAATACCTGCATTGAACTCACAAGTTTCCTACACAGACAGTATGCTCACGGCTAGTTTGCTGTTGATCATCACTCAGCCGTTCGGACAGGTCAGGATACGTCACAGCAATGATACGGTGCATGAGAGGGGTCATGGAGCGTCGGGCCAGACGTGGCGTCCTTGGAATCATCCCCAGTGTCACTTCCTCTACATTCTTGCTCAGCCTAGAAATGTCGTCCCAGCGTTTGTGGCAGTGTGTATGTCGTCTGTTGCACACCCCCAATGCCCGTACTTCACGTGCAATGCTCCTCCACACGTCCTTGCGAAGGTGCAGCTTGACCTACCATGATGGGAGACAAAAGGGTGTAAGTCAGTGGACAGTTGGCCTGTCACACAGATAGGGGCAACACGTATCTGTCATCCGCCATGCACAATCCTGAAAATATGTCGAGCCCACACTACACAGCTAAGATTGCAGTAGCCAGGAGTCATTGGCCCCCTCATGCACACCAACATGTACCACACTGCACTTACCACCTGTCCGGGTGCGTGTAGAACCGTCCATAGTTGCGGAGCACACCGTCCACGAGGACATCAAGCTCCGCGGCGGTGAAGGGACGAGACCGGATCTCTTTGCCTCTCGACATGGCAAGATCACGGAGTATGGCACTAGAGCAGCAGTCGGTGGTCAGCTCAGCAGCAGCAGCAGGTCGAGGTGATGGTCACAGGCAGCAGTCGGTGGTCAGCACAGCAGCAGGTCGAGGTGATGGTCACAGGCAGCAGTCGGTGGTCAGCTCAGCAGCAGCAGCAGGTCGAGGTGATGGTCACAGGCAGCAGTCGGTGGTCAGCTCAGCAGCAGCAGCAGGTCGAGGTGATGGTCACAGGCAGCAGTCGGTGGTCAGCTCAGCAGCAGCAGAAGGTCGAGGTGAACAGGCAGCACTGGTTCCCAGGGTAGGATGTGTGCTTTTGGACAACACACATATATAGGGCCCTCAGCACGTGTCAGTGGCATACGTCACCAGCAATTGGTCAGCCCTGGATGCGTGTTCGTAAAAGGGCCAATGACTGGCCCTGGTGTTGGACATGGCTGGCACTGCGGGTGTGGACCTGGCCGGCACGGCCGTCCTAGGCCCGGCCGCTCCGGCCGGTGTACGGTGGATGATGCAATGTGACTGTAAGAGGGGACATGAACTGCCATGTCCATTGAGTACATCTAAAGGGTGTATAGGCCTGCACCTCCCCCGCTGAGTACGCGCACCGCCATGGTGGCGCCAGTGATAGAACATTGTTGCAACTGAAGCTTCCGTGTAGGAAGCTTGTACGTGCGGTTGACGATGTGTGCCCGTGACGGTCGTGCACATGTAGCCAATGGGAAGAGGGCCGCTGGCCGCGTATGGCCATTGGAAAGTAGCGGAAGCTGTGCACCGCTATGGCGGCGCCAATGATTTTATCTTGTCAGACGCTGCACCGTGATGTGTTGTCTGCAGTTGCGTCATGAGGGTTGTGAGCGTCATAGGGAAACTTCATATGTCATTCACTATTCCATGTGTGTCCATACTATGCCCATCGGTGGGTACACAATGTGCAACAGATGTGCATTTTGACGTGTTGACATCGGGTATGACCCTACAGACGTTATTACATCTTCACAACTACACAGTACATCACGGCTGTATGGCCAAATTATGAATCTGTTGTCAGTGTGTGGTTCTGGTGAGGTGACTACAATGGTGGTGGTACACATGCATTCAGTGTATATGTCTTGGATGTTGTGTCACCATGCATGTAATTACCGTATGCTCAACATTATTGGTGTTGGCATTGGTGCATGATGACATGGTGTGTGTGTATCATTATCGTTTGTGTGCATGCACTTGCATGTGTGTCTGTGATGTGGCTTCTAAACATTAGGGTCAAGACACACGTATTGTCAGTAATGTTCACATGTGACTAAGTTGCGTTGTAGGTGTTGACACACTTCCTGTTGCAAGTGGCTGCACATTGTTAAAGGGCCACTCCGTATTGTATTAACTATCAGAGATGTCACACATATGACCATTCTCCTATACATTTTTGTTCTTGCTAATGTTGGCTTACATGTGATGGAGTTGCACACGTATGCGTCGTTTGTAAGTTGACTCAAGTTACATCTCTCTCCCACACAGGAGGGCTCCAAAATGTGCATCGGCCATACACTGTGCTGGAGGATATGGTTGACGAGGAGGTGATTAGGAAATTCCGGCTGGATCGACGTCGGTTGATGGAGCTTGTTGCCCAATTGTCTCCTCATCTGCAGCCACGAAGGACGTATCCTGGTTCTATTACACCCACAGCAAAGGTTATGGCGGCACTACATTTCTTTGCTACTGACACCTTTCAGTACACAGTTGGATATGCCGGGGGGATGTCACAGTCCATGTTCAGCACGGTACTTCGGGATGTTTTAAGAGCTATGATGCTGTACAAGAATGACTACATCCATTTCCCACGGCCGGAAGAGTTGCCAGCAGTCAAAGCAGACTTCTATGCACTGGGCCAGATACCACACGTAGTGGGTTCAATTGATGGCACACATATCGCTATCATTCCACCACGGGCACGTGAGCAGGTTTTTAGGAATCACAAACACTTCCATTCGCTGAACGTGCAGGTGGTGTGCCTGGCAAACAACATCATCTCCCATGTGTGTGCAAGATTTCCTGGCTCCGCACATGACGCCCACATCATGCGGAGCAGCATTGTCCCCCAACTGATGGCAAATCTGCGACCCGGTCAAGCGTGGCTTGTTGGTGAGTGTGCAGTGGGGACTTTTGTGATCTCTGTGTGGCATGGGGTACCCACCATATCTTGTTGTGATATTTGTGTCTGTCATCCCCCTACATAGGCGACTCGGCGTACCCAAACCGGCCCTGGCTCCTGAGTCCCCTACGTAATCCTACAACAGCGGGTGAAATGCGCTACAATGATGCACATGGAAGGACACGGAGAGTGATTGAACGTACCTTCGGACTGCTAAAGTCTAGGTTTCGGTGCCTGGATAAGACCGGAGGGGCCCTGCCTTACTCACCAGGAAAAGTATGCAGGATCGTGATTGCCTGCTGCATGCTCCACAACCTGGCCGTGCGCAATGACATTGAACTGCTCTTGGACCCTGAAGACGAAGAAGTTCCTCGGCCTCCCATCCCACCCATGTCGACTGATGAGGATAGTGGTGAGGAGGAAGGTGTGGACCAGAGGCGCCAGCTCATTGATCGCTACTTCCCTTGAATGTGAGTAACTACCTCTTGTGCCGGTTGACAATGCCTTATGTATGTTTGCTGGTGTTGTGTGGATGTGGGGTGCATCAGCTGTGTGTTCTGGTTTGTGATGGTTGCATATGTGTGTCTTCATTTCTTTGGACATACAAGTCTCCATGATGTGTGTCCTCTCATCCCATGCTTTTGTGATGAGTGTAGTTTGTGGAATGTTGCTGTGCAGTGTGTTGTGATGTGTGTGAATCTGTTTCCTGACGTGTGTTTGCTGTCTCTGATTTTCCCTAGGTCACTCCCGCAGCGCCATGATTATGTACGACTAGGATCCCTGCACCTGTTTACGTCTGTTTCTGAAGGCAATCTTGTGAATAAACATGGAGGCAAAACATCATTGAGTGTGTAAGTGACATTTATTTACAGGTTGTGCATTTGTGCTGGTGATTATTTACAAGTAAGTGGGGGGAGGGAGTTGGAGTTGAAGGTAATGGCAGATGAAATGTCCGTGCTGACACCACATTGGGGGGTGTCAGGCTAGTCCAGCAGACCAGTGGCAATGATTGTCTATGTGGGACAGGATACTTTGCTGGGTGAATGTCTGGCACAGGCAGTGACAAAGTCATTGGCGGCCCCTCTTGGAGCGTGTGGATGGCGCTCCAACACTGCTCTCACCCACTTCCAGCCTCGGGCGGCCCCTCCGTCTTTGAGGTGGATCTGAGTCAGCTGGGGGTGCAGGTTGTTCATGGGCCACATCCGTCGCCAGGGGCACAGGTGGTGGTGGCGGTGGAGGTGGAGGTGGCGGTGGCATTGGAGGTGGAGGTGATGGTGGCGGTGGCGCAACGACAATTGGTGGAGGGGGGGTAGGGTTGTTCCGGGCAATCCATTCCCTCCACATTGTTGTCTGCTGGCCCATGATGTGCACTATCTGGCCAAGGTACCCCGAAATTTCACGCAACATGTTCGTGTTGTCCACCGAGTCCTGGTGTGCACGGTCTGCATGTTCCTGGGAACGGTCGTATGACGCCTGGCACCTGGCTAGGGCTTGAAGGGACTCTGCCACAGGATGGGGTAGCTGTCCTTCCTCTGTGCGGCGGAGTGTGGGTCACCTGATTGCCTGATGTGCCATCGCCTCTCTCCTTTGTGGCCCACTCACCCTGCTTGGGTGTGAGGCCGATGGACCTGCGTCGTGCCCTGGGTTAGGCAGGGTGGCACAGGCAGAAGTGGGGGTACTGGTGGTACTGGTGGTACTGGTGGTGGTGGTGGTGGTGGTGGTGGTGGTGGGGAGTCTGCAGATCACTGAGGCAGGTGTCGCTGGAGTCACACATGCGACGGTTGTCGGGCCCGGGAGTCCCTGTGAGCCAGATGGCCCTGGCTGTCTGCTTGGCCCCGCACCATCCTCCGCACCGGAGCTGCCTGTGTCATCGTCCCCAGAGAGTCCGGTATGTGTGGGAGGCAAGTCTTGCGGCCGGGTGCTGGTTTCCCCAGTCAGTTCACGATCACCTGAGGGACAAGATTGAGCTGGTCAGTAATGTGGACATTACATGTTCATATCGATTTGTAAACATTTCTGTGTCTCTCCCCGTGAACATGGGGGCCTGTTGGGAGTTGTAGTTGTGAGCTCTCACACACCCCACCCACCACCACCACCGCCCTCCCCGTGAACATGGGGGCCTGTTGGGAGTTGTAGTTGTGAGCTCTCACACACCCCACCCACCACCACCACCCTCCCCGTGAACATGGGGGCCTGTTGGGAGTTGTAGTTGTGAGCTCTCACACACCCCACCCACCACCACCACCGCCCTCCCTGTGAACATGGGGGCATGTTGGTAGCCATGTACATATTGGTGAGTATGTGTCCGACGTGCATGGGTTGGGGCGTAGGAGATGTGTCTTATCAGTTGTGTGAGCCTGACCATGTCGTACTGATCGTGGTGCTTGGTTTGTACTTACCAGCCTCTTCTCCTTCCTCAAGTCCGTCTAGGCTCTCTGGGTGAAGTATCACCAGCACCTTCTCCTCCCAATCGGTGTAGGGTATGGGCTCCGGGGGTGTTCCGCCGCCAGTATGATTGGCTCTTGCATAGTTTTTGGCGCGGATGCCTTTGACCCTGGTCTTCAGGTCATGCCACCGCCTCTGAATTTCGTGCTTCGTCCTTGGCACGGTCCCTGACGCATTCACCCGACTGACGATTCTGTCCCACATGTGATTCTTTTGCGCCACGGAAGTCTGCTGGACTTGGGCCCCGAAGATGTGGGGCTCAACACGGATGATTTCATCTACCATTACCTTCAACTCTGTCTCCGTGAATTTAGTTTTTTTTTTGGGTGCCATGGTGTGTGGTGCTCAGTGTGTGGGTTGAGTGAGTTGGGGGGTGCAGGTGTGTGGTGTGTGATGTGTAGGAATGGTGTGATGGGTGTTTGTGTGGTGGGTGTGGTAGGGTGGTGGTTGTGTGTCTTCTATTTGAGTAAGCTGTATATCGATTAGGGCCTCTTGCTAGCAGCAATGCTGTGATGCAAAGGATTGTGGTAGTGGGTGGGGGTCATTTTATAGTCGTGTCTCAATGGTTGTTGGCAGTCAGGTGGTAGGTGGGCGTGTTGACTAGTGTGCATTATTGGGTACTTGGGGGTGTCATGGTGGCTTGTGCTTGGTGTTGGTGTATCAGGTGGGGGGGTTGTCAATTTTCGTGTGTTTGCTAATTACTTGCGGTACACTTTCTGACATTTGTTTGACGTTAGGGATGTTGTGCGTGTTGGCCTTCCGCAGTGATGCACTGTTTATCGTTACATTCTTTCCGCCGCGGACGTGGATGGCTGTGCGTACCATGGTACAGGCGGATTTATCCTAATTGCGGACACGGAGTTTTCACAGGTATGGCGGTAAATGTGTATTTTTCCGCGGTCATTGCCGTCCGCGGCCGTGGCTGTTCATTAGGCTCCGTCTGCCACGGACGGAGTTAGATGTGTTCCGTCCACCGCGGACGGTGTTTGTTATGATCCGTCCGCCGCGGTCGGAGTTTCGTGACATGAATATCCTAATCGCAACCGCGGATTCAGAGGAGAGGTATTTTACAGAAATGAAGCATTCTATGGTGTGTTTGTGTTTCACTGCAGGGCAGGCTGATTCTATCCATACATAGTAGTACTTCACAGAGTGAGCAGTGTCCTCAGTCTATGTAGTCATGTTTCAAGGTATAGGGCTAGATGTAGGTAATCTCATTTTACCGATTCCTAAATACTGAATTTTACCGATTCGGTATTTAGGAATGGTAAATATGATGTAGGTACAAAATCGGTAAAATTTACCGATTCGGTATTACCGAAAGAGGAATACCTTCCCATTCAAGGAATGAATGGGAAGCCATTCACTATTACTGATTCGGCATTTACTGAAGCGGTAATAGCGGGAGCATATTCAAGGGTGGTAGGGAGTCACATTGACACCCTGTTGCACCCCTGTTTCATGCAAGTGTGCACATCTGCCGCATGGCACCTTGAAAAAAGCTAATTATTTCTTTTTTAAAGGTATTCGGTATTTACCACCAACTTGTATTTGGTGGTAAATAACGAATCCTTAAAGCAAAAATGCACTCACTTAAGTGCTACCTACATAGGTTTTAAAGAATCAGTAATTTACCGATTCCTTAAAATATGAATCAGTAAATTATCGAATCCTTATTTCCAGCCTCCTACATTAGAAAGGGCTAAATACCGGTCGGTAATGGGAAATTCACCAATTTTCGGCCATTACCGACCGGTATTAGGCTACCTACATCTGGCCCCTAGTGCCAATGCCATGTGGGGCAAATTCAGAATAAAGACGAGATTATTCACAGTTCCATTCTAATTCCTTGAGTATCTTTATACATTGCCGGCCTGCACCCCCAATGATAGCTTCCAGATGTATGTTATGACTTTTAATTGAAGCCTTGGGATTTGGTAAATGGCCAGCCATTCCTTTAAAGTGTGGAAAGCAGTCAGCTGTTCTACCTAGCTTCAGTTGATATTCAGATGCCTATTGGTATGTTGTGCCCCTCTCCCTGTGTAGTGTAGTTCTTATATCCCTGATAGGCTCTGCGCATTGTAATAATATACACTATAGTTTTGACATAGGACTGAGGTCAGTATGTCTCTAACGAGGAAATTAAACGTATTTACTTGTGCGTGCCAGCTAACTCAGAGGTCACTAGAAACTTCTCAAATAAACAAGAAGGGATTAGTTTCTGACAACCACCTAAACATGACAGCTCTGTTTCCCTTAGAATCGGAAAAGTCTCATAATCGTGGAAACAATAGATAACAGTTTCACTCAGTCAATCGTGCATGCTTACTTTCGACAGAGTTTACACAGAAATATGTAGACGGGCATTTCAGCAAAAAGGGTTTATTGAACAGTCTTATTTCTCGTGCAAGCGATATGAACTGCTACAATCGTAAGACAGAATGCGAAGTATAATACGTACAGCGTTAGCAGTAAGATAAAATAATACTGCAAAAGCATCGTTTGTAGCTGTGACATATATTCATAAAAATACATTCATAAATAACACAGGCTAAAATGTGGATACTCATCTGGTGCTTCCATAATAGTTCTACCCCAGTGTACCCAACCTAAGTGTAGCACGAGGTAAGAAGTAGGTGTTGTAAACTAAAGTATAGCTAGCTATAGTTTTAGTTTTGCCAAGAGTTGCCAAGAGTCCCTCCAAGTTCTAGTCTGCTCCATACCTTAGAATGTGAGAGGTTTGAATCTCTTTCCGGGTCTCAATCTCTAACACTCCACAAGGGGAGTCAGAAACACTGGAACTTGTGGTGAGCCGCGTTGTACAAGTATGCAGCCGAACCGTGGTTTGTCATGGCAAGTGAAGGTATATTTATACCTTAAAGGTGTTTAGGAATGCCAGTATTGACGTAAAAGTTGGGCAGAGGAACATCATGAATGAACCCCTAAGGAATAGATGTTCATGCATAATAAATGAGTTCTTTGAGAAATCAATAATCCAAGCAAGGGGAAGTCCTTAAGGCTTCTGGTTTTCCAAGAACGCATTGTGACGTGGGAGGATGGATGTAGGTATCCATGCCTGTATTTGGTTAGCATAGATAATGCCTAAATAAGGGTTAGATTTCTATGCCTATATAAGGGCATTGTGAATTGTGCCTATATAAGGGCGTCAATCTGTGAAACCTATATACGGTATCTAAATCGACAAACAACACCCTCTTCTGTTTTGTATGAACAACATTACTAAATTCTAAACATGCTAAACATATGTAAAATATAGCTACACATGAATTGCTAACAACATGTCTAAATTATATTGTAAAAAATGCATTAAAACTGTTGCTTTGCATTAAAATGCAATGGTGCTGTACATATTAAAGCAATGTTTCATTCCAAGCATAAGTTTGCATTGAATGCTAAATGAATGAACATACATATATATACACATGATGAAATGGCTCGTAAATAAAGAAGAAAAAGCTGAAACAAGTTCATGTCAAGTTACATAAAACAATCGTTATTGACAAGGTGACATAATGTCTCTGAAAGTCTTTCAAAGAATTCTGTTCTCTATGAATAGTTCTATTGTAAGCAGATTACTTTGCCAAAAATACAAATTTGGAAAAAAAAATAATCATAGGAAAAAGTTCCAAGTTTTAGGGCCCGATGTAGGTAGGATTGATTTACCGATTCATAATTACCGAATTTTACCGATTCGGTAATTATGAATCGGTAAATCAGAGGGGTGGGTATGTAGGTATTCCAGATGTGCTGGAATACCGAATCGGAGGAAAATTGGTATTTACCGATTCGGTAAATACCGATCGGTAATGCCCATTCATTCCTATGGGCTTTGAAGCCCATAGGAATGAATGGGCATTACCGATTCGGTATTTACCGAATCGGTAAATACCGATTTACACAAGGGTGCAGGGGGTGTCACTTTGACACCCTCTGGCCCCCCAAAAGAGGCTTGGGTGCCATGTGGCAGGCATACCTGCCCTAAGGGCAGGTCTGCCTGTCATATGGCATAGGTGTGCATGCACACATGTGCATGCACACTGGAATCGGTATTTTACCATCAAAATGGATTTGATGGTAAAATACCGATTTGGTAAGGCTTGTGGGACTCAGAAGAGTCCCACCTACATATCAAATTTACCGAATCTGTAAAAATACCGATTCGGAATTTTACAGAATCGGTAAATTTACCGATCGGTAAATTTACCGATTCTGTAAAATTCAGTGCCCTACATACCATTTCTGCAATACCGGTCGGTGACGGCCGAAAATACCGATTTTCGGCCGTTACCGACCGACCTACATCTGGCCCTTGGTCTTTGTTTTGAAAAATTAAGGCCAGATTCAGGCCAAATTCAGAGTCTACCCGGTACACTGTGTGCTGAATCAAAAGTCAGTGTATGGGGATGGAGAAAACATGAAATCTTCTAACCCTGTAGACAAAAAGTCATCTACCGCTGTAGGTGAAAGTTGGATTACCTTGTTTAGAAGACTAACTGCACATAGATGAGAAGCATCGCCTTCAGCATTGGTTACATCAGCATTGGTGGCATCAGCAATGTTCATATCGGATGTTACCTGCGTACCTGTTTGTTTCCTCTTGTACCTCAGCAGTAGCAATTTGCGCCTGTGAGATCTCAATGAATGGCGTCATCAGGATTGGTAGCCACTAGGGACAAGACAGAGCATGGGCCGTAACTAGGCCCAGCAGAGTATTGATATCCATAGGCATGACTGTGACTGATGGGAGTGTTAGACAGATGTCTAGCATGCATTCTTCACCGCAAATCATGCAGAGTAGAACAGGTAAGATGCAATCTTGACAGATTGGTCTGAATGACAGAAACCATGTGGTGTTTAATTCTCGTAGACGAGGTAAACCTAAAATTTGGACGATGCGCTCACGACACTTCATCTCCAATAGAGCTCTCTCTATGGTGCTTGGAGTGATGCTGGTGATTTGGCTTGCCATATTGTAGCAGTAAGAGAAAAAAATCGGATTCCTGTAACGAGTCCTAAAAGTAGTGGCTGTCCGCCAAACAAAGAGTGCACGAAGTTGGGAAGTATTCCTAGGACTGCTTGAAAACTTACTAACAGTCCTGAACACACGTTCTTAAATACATGTACAATACTGCTCGTATCAGACATGTTTTGTTCCAACATCTCTGAGAAATGTATGGGGCAGTTTGTATTCAAAAGAGCTTGTATCTCCGCCGCAGTCCTTGCGACTTCTAGATCATAGGTTTCTTTGGCCGGAGTCAGAGGCACTGTTTGTTGTAAAAATAAAGACCAGAATAACAGAGCACAGAAGCACAATTAGATGCAAGAAGAACACTAGCAGACTCACTAGCCACTTCATTACCCACTGTCACTCACCCAATGACCTAACCTAGACCATCATCGAACAAATCCCAGAGAGCGCCAGTGAAAACGACAAAATGCTGCTAAGCCAAGAACAACGTTGGATCTATCGCCTTTCAAAGGCAATGCAGGGGCTGAACGATGCCATTCCCTGGAACTCCCTAACATGTCCGTGAATCCACCTACCAGTTATCATCATCACTGTACCTCTGAACCCACGAACCAGTGAACTATCACCTTCACTGTAACTAACCGCCACCCACACACCCTTCATGGGCCTGGGTTGGAATGTAACAAATACTGAAACCACCAAAAATTAGCCCCCTGGTGACATATATGTAATTAGAGCCCCATAGTTCTGAGTAATTGGGGTCATGGTCCTCCTTGATTCCACTTGCAGTGCCATTACCCCAACCCCCCCCCCCCCTTACAATATTCCTCTGGGCACTGAATAGTCAAGGCACTTCACTTCTATATTCTTATTTTTACCGAGGTGTGTCAATGTATACTCTTCATAGGAGGAACCCCTTCCTTTATTTACACATAGCTGTCAATAACGAGCGCCCAGCATACACGCAGTGTTTCAAGCGTTGCTTACTCATTAGAAATGCCAGGAAACCGAGCACATGCGCGTAGCGTAATACTACGTGGTCACGCATGCGCAGAACGCCCCCTAGTCAATGCTCATGCGCATTTGAACGGAATAGCGGCACCGCAGCACTCAGGCGTTTTACCAGCTCCAATGACTCGGCGAAACACTCGGTTTTGAGTCTGTCTACCCTTGCTCCCTTTACTCAGGTGGACACGATCAGCCAATCTTCTACAGTATATAACAGGCTGCAAAACCGGACACAAACCACCGGTATGCGAAGGAGGCACAACAGGTCCCAGGCAGGCTCTGCCCAGAAAAGCTGTGAGTATGAGATACCACACCTACAACCACTGGTAAGCGCTATCTTTTCCTTCCTTACAGGTCTCCTATCTAAGTGGCCCACCTTCTCTCCCACAGGGTCATCCCCTTGCCACTTCTCTACCTTGAAGTCATATACAGCTAAAACTAGCGTAAGAAGGTCCTCTTGTGCCCCATCACATTTATGCACCTTTATGTGATACCCGTGTCTTAGCCACGCCACGCCCGCATCACCATAATGGTACCACCAGTACCATTACACCGTAGCCATCTATAGTCAGCACCCCTAACGCTATAGAGCCGGCAACTTGAAATGTATGACACTATACTCTCCAGTGACTCTTTTTTCCTTGTATGTTTTGTCTCTGTCCCCTATATGTTACATGTACAGGTGTTTTTGAGAAGGGAATTCCCCTCTCAGACATAGATAAACACTTTAGGGCGTGTATACACATAGTCTGGATTACACACCCATTACCTTTAATTCACACCTACACCTTTTTATCTTGGTCCTGAAGAAAGCCAGCATAGTTATAAGGCACTGGCTGAAACATGTTGACCCACTACTGGATGTGAGAGGTCGTAACTCGCCTCCTACATCCGAAAAGCCTTATTTTTAACCGCTGACGGAGGCCCAGTTATTAAAGTTTAATTTACCCTCGGGTACTGGGACCCCCGCCAAGCCGTTTTAACATCACTATACCTTACACCGCACACTGCACACTCAGCAATATACCTGCTCCGCTGTAATCAGGCGTCGAAGCACACCCGGGACAAGCTAGGTGTTACTGGGTGGGCCCGATGATGAAGCATGCCACCAACTAGGTTGGTGGGTGAGGGCTTCATGAACACACCTACAAGGTGTTCCTACCCCCTGACAAAACATATTTGAGTCCTTTAACTTAGTTGTTGATGAGCTAGTCTCCTTTTGATTAAATATATGTTGTAAAAGAATGGCTTTCATTCTGCTTAGAGTATCAATTTGTGTAGAAGAGATATTCAGTAAGGCCATAATGGCGACTCCCTGGCTGCCTCTATTTGAGGGTTACAAGACTTGCATACAGCAAGTGACCCTGGATGTAACCGTTACTAGATATGGGATACCTGGCAACATGCCACAGCAGCTGTGACCATTCAACACGAGATAACTTCAATATGAAAGTTGTCCAAAAATTGGATTAATCACTGCAGCCGGTGAACCTTGCAGGTGGCAGGATAAGTTTGAAGTGGAACCATCACAGGTCCCCTGTAAGTTGATACCCTGGCATAGAAGACAACCGCTTAGTGCGTTTTCACAGTTTGTACTACTAAGAAAAACTTCATGCCCCCACTCCAACATCTATGTGTGTAAGGTAAATCCCAGGATGTCTTGATGTATTCTTTACCCAACCTTTCATATTTGCCTGCTGGTATATGTTTTAGGCAATACTGAAAATGTAAAGTTGTAACAGGCCGAGCAATTTTGCGATGTATGATCCACTCAGTAGCTGGTTTTTCTGCTACCGTATATGGTAATTTTTCCAGTTTTTCAATGCTCAGCACCGTCTAGTCTGCTCCCCTTTATACCATTTTAAACTGTTTATCAGTGAGATTGAATTCGGAAAACAGTGACGTAGTGTTGATTAAACGCCAAGGCACATAGCCTGCATGCAAGTTTTGTAGCGTCCAGCCTAATAGCATGATAGAACGTAGTTGAGACTGACCCTGTTGCAACATGACCAAGTCTTGTACCATAATGTCTATGACAGAGAAAACAATGCTGTCCAATGAATATATCCTGGACGACCGAGTCAGTAACCCATTGTCTACTACAGCGAGAGATTTCTCTAAATTATTGTGATCAATTTCTTGTATTCTTTCTGCAGTTTCTGCTTGGGTAACCTTCTATATTTCATTATATGCAGGGTAGATACTGGTATATATGAAACGTTATTGATGTGGTTTTCTTGGACCTAGCAAGAATTCTCTAAGGTCTGCTCCTTCTTGTAGTAAAGTTAAGTGTTGTGTCACATCCTCTAGTGTAGCTTTCTATAGCCAATCAAGGCAAAGATTCCCTACACTGTATGTTGTTACTACCCCTGGATACGGTCTTCAAACATAGCGCGAGTCTGGCCTATTGATAGTGAAACCTTGTGTTTTGTTCAGGAATCGATCTTGTCAGTTGTTTGTGTCTGTGGGCCAGAGCAACAATTTGTTCCAATGTGGATCTGATTTGTTGTGATGCAAAATAGTATATACGTCGACCTCCCCCTGTGTAGTGCTATTACTTGCAGGTGCAGGTATGGATGGAGTGTTCATTTCTTTGTTGGAAAGTGTCATTCAAAAACATAATTTGCTCAGGGATGATACAGGCTCTAAACAATGCTTCTATCCCCTGCACTTGCCAATCTTTTGTACCCCAGACAGATTTTGTTTCAATGTTGTCTTTCCAAAAGTCGAAACCTTGTCTAGACAGTTGGGCAATAAAGGATGCAGAATAAATCTGTTTTGTATTAGTTCACATATTTTTCATTCCTGTCTTGTTCACATTTTTAAAGAAAAACGTTTCTGTATTTGACAAGTTGAACCCTGAAAAATACGGAAATTTCTTTGCAAAAGGTTTTGAGCTACCCTTTGGAGGTGTAGGACAATGCCCCAATTGGTTATACATACATAAATTTCTAGGTGATACTGTTCTATGCAAGAAATGATGATCATAGTGGTTATAACAATACATTTGTTCATAGTCTGATGAACCCTCCAAATATTCATGATTTGTGAATACTGCTGACATTTTAAGATCAGACATCATGTTATTAACAGTCTCGAAGTCCCAATCATCAGAAAAGGTACTAGCGATAATAAAGTCACTTAATGAAATTTTAAACAAGTGTGGAATCTTCAAGAGTTCCGAAGGGCCAAAAATGTCAAAATCAGTTTTGTGCCAAACGATACCATCTGGAATAGGAACAGCTGTGATGTTCACTGATGACACGTCTCTTGCTTCACAATGGGATGATTTGTGTGGCTGGAGAAGTAATTTCACTCTTTTACTTGCTGTGTCCATTTGAATATATCTTCCATTTATCAGCATACCCAGATTTATTACCAGAGGTAACCAAAGTAGAAATAAGAATATTCCCAAAACAATCCATAGTGAAACCAGATAAGTCTTTTTCAGATGATGAAAAAGGTCAGTTGCTTGTTCTTTGAAAGTTCTTTGTGCTGGTGTTGTTTCAGGTTCACTGGAATCCTCAGAAAACATATCAAAGTTAATGAAATAGCCAGAGGCAGTTCTGTCAATGGTTGGAATTGCTTCAGGATTCGTTGAAATCGCTCAAACCAGTTGATCGCTTGTTACTTCGTTGTAGACAGGTGTATCAGGACAACCTGTTATTTGGGTTTAAAGAGGAACGAGTTCCATAGCTTTCTTGCTTAGTCCTTCACTTCTCACTGTAGAATCTTCAAAGGTGATGAGTCTCTCAGTTTGAACCTCTTGAATTGTAGCTAGAGGAGTGCGTCTGCTACATTGTCGGAGTCCACATACTTTCTGGTCTGTTTCCTAATACTTGGCCACCAGTATCTCTGTTTTAATAATGATTCTGTGGCGGAAACACCTGCATGAGCAGAGGCAATCCTTTCATGTGCTGCTAGGATTAGTCTTAATCTATGTTTCATGTTTGGTATTACCCTATCTCCCACTCCAGGGATTCGAACAAACAGAACATTGTTCGCATCAAATATATTTGAGTATTTGAGTGGAAACTTTTTAGGTAACGCTGCACCGCTGCCTTTGCTTAAAGCATTGACAGCCAGTATTATTTCACTGTCTATTTTTGTTTTTTTAACGAGTGATTGCAGCTACTGAGCCGTTTGCATAGCCCCCTTCATGGCTTCATCAACCAATGAATTCCCTTCAACGTGAACGCCATCACGTTGATGACTCAGCGTATGTATCACGTGAGTGTTTTGTAGTACATTTTGCAACTGAACTACTTGTTCCCAAAGCATTTTGTGCTTGATTGTGCCACCTTTTGCATCTTTGAAACCATTTTGAAGCCAATTCTGTAAATATTCATTATAAGATTGAACACAGTAAAAAGAATCGCACACTATGAGAGTGGGGAATTTGCGATCCGTATTTTCAAGTGCCATTTTAAATGCTTGTAGTTCAGCTCGATGAGCTGTACAATATCTTAGAGATTGTGTTTTTGTGACCATTGGCCTAAATTTGCATTCATGCATACAACCTTTTATGATCGCGCACGCTGCACTGTAAGCTTGCTTACCCCCGTAGCGGGTTCTGCAGATCCGTCAGTATACATTTTTAATTCGTACTGGTCAAGAGGGAGAATCTCAGTAGGTAGTGGACATTCATTTTTGTATTGCAGGAATGCTTGTGTTTTCAAATAAGGTTCAAAAACATATTCAACATCAGTTGCAGCAAGTGAATTAAACCATTGTATCCATCTTGGATGTAAAGCTTTTGCATTTGGAATACAAGCTTTTGTAACCGCATTTAAGGCTGGTACAGAGGTTACGACCATAATGCGTTTCCCCTGCGCTAGGGCTCTTTCTTTTGCTACATCGGTTTGAACTGCTGTCGGAATTTTTTCTGTTGATGTAAATTTCATTTCTGTTTGTGTATACAAATGTGATTTCGATGCAATTGGTACTTTTTCACCTTTGTGAAAAGTTAAGTAGGTAAATCTGCATTGACCCTGAATGATTCGGATCACTAAGTTGCGTACGTTTACGCGTGTTTGTAAGTGTTTAGTTGCTAACATATCAGCTTAAATGGAATGCTGGATATCTGTGTGATCCTGTGTCCAATGTGTGATTTCAGGTTTGATTAATTCGTAGAGAGGCTTAACACATTCTGCATAGTTAAGAATGTAATTTATTCCAAAATTCAGGAAACCTAGAATCGACTGTAAGTTTTTTAGCGTTTTTGGAGGTTGGAGCAGCGCACACTTTTCTAAAAAGTTGGCTGCCAGGCTTTTGCCTTAACTTGATAGTTCATATCCTAGAAAAAGGACATTTAAATGGGCAATTCTTGATTTTTTAAAATTAAATTTATAACCCTCAGAGACGAAACCCCGTATAATGGTGTTCACCCTGTTCAAGTGCCTGTCCAGGTTATCGTCTGTCAGCTAGATATCATCGACATATGACAATGCCTCGTCATCATAAATTTGTAGTAACTCTGCTACCCTCGCTGAGAATAGCCCCGTGCTGTTTTCAAACCCTTGTGGGAGTCGACAGAAGTGACCCTGGGTTCCCATTATTGAGAACATTGTCAAATACCTGCTTTCAGGTGCTATGTTTTGACAAAAGAAACCGTTACAAATATCTAATGTGGTTTTATATTTTTGACGCACAATATTATTCATTAATGCTGTACTGTGTGCATTTTGCACTGCAAATGGTATTGTAATACTTTATTCGATATATAGTCATATCATAAAAGTACATACATTTATTCAAGTCAATAAAAAATGACATATATGATAAAAGTATCCAATTTCATAGAATAAAACACAATTAAAATACTGTTTACATTTAAAAAACCGATTCTGATGACGGTACTAAAGTGCAACAACAGTAATATACATATGGGCTTTCTATACAGGCAAGATCTATACTTTAGTGGTAATTAGCAATCTAGTGCGAGTAAGCCAGGCACTTGATAGGTACTTTGCAACTCTGTATACAACAGCCAAGGATGTTTTATCGGTTGAGAGAATGCGGAGGGCGACCCTGAAATCTCTAACCCCCAACTCCCTGCATACTGGTTTCAGCCATCTCGATCTCGCCCTCTTGTATGCTTTACAACCAAAGAGGAGATGTGGTAGGGATTCGATCTCACATGGACAGCTTGGGCAGGACCCATTTGAGACCTGCATTCCTTTCCATGCCTTGATAAATTTATTCAGGGGTAGAATCCCATACCTCATTTAAAAAAAAATTGATCTATCTTTTGGTATTTGGATGAAATCTAATAAAGGTTCAAACCTCCTAGTGGGCTTATGCTCCAAACATTGTAAGGTTAGGGCTCCCCATTTTGCGCTCTTCTGTTCCTCGGTGTGAACCCACTCCCAATAGATTTACTTAACAACTTGCTTAGGGGGAGGGGATTGTGAGGTCCAGGATTCGACCAGTCCCAGTTTCATAACCATTTGTCTCAATTTATTTAGCCACTGTATCTTGTTCGCACTATTCAGGGCTATCAGTTCGTCCATCACCAGGGCGTAATTGGCTAGTTCTGGGGTCCTTCTCAGGCGCACCCAGAACAGCAGAGGGCGAAGGCGAACTATGTCTAAAATCGAGCGTTTGCCCATATTGTGAAAGAGGGGCTTCAATGGTGTTGAGATAGGGAGGGAAACTAGATCCCTAATGAACTTTCTCAGCTCTGACCAAATCAGTTACATTTTTGCAGCCCCACAGTTCCGACCCATAGACTGCGGAAGACAACGCCTTCCCTTCATATACAGCCAGAGCCGGGGCTATATGTCTGCTGACTGACATACGCTGACTCCTCAAAATGGCTCCCGAGACCCTCTTGAGATTTAACAGCATCTTGGCAACGTGGGAGACCCATTTCATTTTATTGTTAATTCCGATTCCCAGGTAGTCAAAATCCTCCACCACCTCAAGGGGCGACCCATTAAGGATAATATTAATTTTCTTTGCTTTTTTTGAGGGGGGCAACACCATCAACTTAGTTTTAGATGTGTTAATGGTCAGCCTACGTTCATCACAAAACAGACTAAATCTGTCTAATAGCTTCTGCAGCCCCGAGGGGGTTTTGGACAGCAGGAGGGTGTCATCTGCGAAGAGGAGGGTAGGTGTTTTCTCCCCTGCCAGGACCGGGGCATCGGCATTGTCCTCCCTCAAATGGTCTACCACCCCATTGATGAAGAGGGAGAACAATGTCGGGGCCATTACACAGCCCTGGCGTACCCCCCTATTCACTGGCACCCTCCCTGTTAGCTGTCTCTGATTCCCCCATCTAATTCTATCATAGTTATCTTGGTGAAGTTTGACTATAAACTCCAGAAGGTAACTCCGAAGCCCCATTTCCAGCAGCACCCTCCAGAGTTTATCGCGAGGCACCAAGTCAAAGGCGCTCTTGAGGTCTATAAATGCCAGGTATAGATTCCCCTTCATAATGGTTACTGATTTCCAGTATATTGCCCAAAACCTAAAGACCTGATCCATTGTGCCCACATTTTGGTGGAAACCCGCCTGAAAGTGGGACAGTATATTCCCCTCCTCTAGTCTATTTATGATGACCCTGCCAACTATTTTCTGAACTGCTTTGATTAAACTAATCGGCCTATAGTTGGCAGGGTCCTCCTTGTCGCCTTTCTTATGGATTGTGACAACTTCGGCGCCCCTCCACGAGTCCAGGACCGGGTATCCATCAAGGATTTTATTAATTAGTGGAGCAATGAAATCGGACCACAGCTTAGGATCATATATATACAAATCGCACTGTAACCCATCCGGGCCTGGCGCTTTAGAGGGGGTTATGATCCTGATGGCATCAGAAACTTCCCGAGCTACAAAAGGTTCTACCGGTATAAGTTCCCCATTAATGAAATCATTTTGTGCCATCCATGATTGACCCAGCTCATCCTCCCCACAATACAAATTTGAAAAATGGGAATACCATTGCTGCTTGGTTATATGGTTAGGGAGGGACTCTGCTCCTTTCCTGTCAAGTTTATTTATCAAGTTCCAGAACAGGGTGGAGTTCTTTAGACCAGCAGTGATCTTAAGTTGTTGCCAATATTCTTCCTCCCAATCCTTCTTTGCACTTTTGATGCAATCATTATATTCCTTTCTAGCAGTCCTTACTGCTATGGCGTCCTTTCTCCTAATGGCATTTGCTATAGCCCTTCTCTTTTCCCTACATCCTGTTGTGTACCAAAGGGAGCCACTTTTTGTTGGGTTCTTCTTTCTTGGCCCACTGATATCTCTTATAGTGAAAAATGAACCAATTTGTTCTATTAGACTCTTGTAGGAGTCTAAAAAATTTAAACTTTGTTCCGGTAAGTGAGCGGAAGTATGGGATAGGAGCTCCCTAGTTTCTGCCTCTACTAATTTTTTAATACAGATCAAACTGTCTTCTTGGCACATCATCCTGTTCCACTTTAATCTGCATTCACAGTTAGATGGGACTACTTCTTTTGTGATCATAAGTGGGCCATTTGATGCTTCTCTCTCATCCCCCATCCTATATCCATGCAGAGTGGATTATGAGCACTATCCTGTGACTGTCTAAGTTCCATATCAACTAGTCTGCTCCAGGAACTAGTATCGACCAGAATGTAATCAAAGCGGGATGAGCAGTTAAGTCTGTTATAGGTCATATTGCCGTTTGAATCTGAGGTTGTCCTACCATTCAGGGCACAAAGGTTGTATTCTAATGTTAGGGTGTTTAATTGGATCGCTCTTGGCGTCCATTTTCTGATTGGCACTATAGTTAGAGGCAGGATAGACTGTCTAGAATCCTCTTCATTAAGTCCCAGGAGATCTTCTTCACTTAGGGGTTCATATGTACAGTTAAAATCTCCCCCTACAATAACACTAGACAGTGGGTGAATCTCTGCCAGTGCCGTCTGGAGTAAGGCTATGGTGGGGGGAGTTTGCCCTCCTGGGGAGCCTCTAGAATAAATATTGAATAGCTCAATCGAGCTTCCATAGTGGGAGCCCTTGATGGAGATATGTAATATGTCCTGCGATGGTAAGGTATGGACGGTGAGTGCCCAATTCTAAGCCACTTAAAACCATACATGCAGTCCTCCCGATGGGCGACCTTTCCCTGAGCTAATTGCCGGAATGAAGTGGGTGGAATATCCACATTTGTACAGGGGAGACATGCTCCATGTTTCCTGGAACATACAGATGTCGAACATGTCTATACATTTGTTCCATTCTGGGTGTGCCATATTTTTTGAAGCCTCGCTATGTTCCAGGAAAGCAATTTGATAATACTTGTGTTAGTAGCCCTCTCTGTATTAACTACTTCTGGGGCTGACCTTCCAACTGCTGTTATTAGGGGATATTGAGCATTGACCACTTCATTAGGACTTTCCTCCACCTGAGGGGCAATCTCATCATTAGTCTTCATAGCCTCCGTATCTAGAGGACTTGTGATGGAGTTGATCTGGCGCTCGGGCTTGTGCATATTGTATGTTTGTGTAACACTATTCGGATAGTTGTCCTTTAATGGTCAGTCTATGTTGTTGAGGCCCGATACCTCCTCGGGCATAGGTTTAGACCATAGGGGTGCATATCTAATTTGTATGTTAGAATTCCTGCGTGGGCATGTCCTGTACTCTAAGGCTACTAGGTTCTCTGCAATTGCTATATTGCCAAACTGTATCTCAATACGGTCTGTTGATGAGCTAGGCAAGGAAAGTCTTTTAACATTAATCATGTCCTCCCTAATAACTGATCTGCACCCTCTCACGTGGCGAAGCCAGTGGATGGCTTTGTTGCGTATGGATTCGCTATTCTCATAGGTGTTAACAGCTCCAAGCTTCTTGACCCCAGTCATGTAAACAATACCAGGAGGGGATCTGTGTAGTGTGTTTATCTGCTTGTTACTCCGATTAGTTGTTTCAACCACGTCGCTATAATATTTTTTATCCCCCTGCAGGTCCCTACATTGTAATATTGGCCCCCTCCGTTTTGCTACTTCGGCATATAAACCCGAGATGTTTTGCCTAGCAGGCTTTTTAGCTGGGGGGTTATGATCTGGGATTTTAGGACGTAGCTCTACTACGGTTTTGGGGACACATGATGAGGCTGTTCGTATGCTGGGTTTAGATAGGGCCATTCCTGCTGTTTGATTTGGTGAGGCCGCTCGCAGAATAGGGGCTTTTACAGGGATGGGTAGTAACACTGGATGTGTAGTGTTTGTTGTATGTTGTTCCTCCCGTTTTGTAAAATCCATCGTGATTTTCTTAATAAAAGCTATATCCCTTTCCAGGATTTCCATTTTCATCATGATCAAATTATTAAAATTTGAACATCTAGAGCATTCACCTGGACTATTCGCAGCCTCCACAGCCTCCCCTGGCCCTTGTGATAAGACCTCACTTAGTTCGCTGGATTCCCCTTCCAATACTGAAAAGCGATTAGTACAATTGATACCCATTTCACATGCTAATACCTGCGAGGATCTATCTATATTCCCAATTGATGTAACCGGGAGTTCGGCATTAACACTCATACTTACCCCTCTTAGTGCCTCTGTAACATTTACCTATGTGGGGTTAACAGGATTAGAATGTATTTCAACTACTGAGCACCTGGATTTTGGTCTCTTCAAGAAAATAGCTGGAATTACTGTGTCCTTTTTCAGCAGTAAACCTTCGACCAAGGGATCACAATTATCCACATTTCTTAGGGTAGGGGCCGTCAGTAAAATGTCCTCACAATCTCCAACAATAGATTCAATGCTTGACATAACACAATTAGAAGCGGCATGTAGCGATTTTTTTGACTTCTTCCTTTTTTTTGTTGTAGTGGCATGGGCTCCCCCCCTTCCATTACCTTCCTTTTACCCATTGCTAACTGCAGAATACCCTAGTAGATAGAGCAATATCCAACAACTCGGAAGTGGCCCAACACTATCTTGTATATCAGGGAACAGTCAACTTATCAAGTGAGCACAATACCTTGTTAATATGGATCATCCGAGTTCTCACATGTAAAGGGGTTGGCCTTGCCCTGCCTCTTTCTGCCTAGGACGGCAGCAAACGGCCACGCCCTTGTCCCGGGCTTCTCCCTGCGCCGCCCGCGCGCGTCCTGCGAGGCGGGAGAATTTAGTTAGTTAAATACTCCTGGTGGTGAAGGGAGGGGCTGCCTTGCTCCGCTGAGCCCCGCTGGTAACTGGGGTGTGTAGTCCGCTGATTCAGCCCCCTGCAGCCTCTAGTGAGCGTCTCCCGCGAAGCGGGAGGAGCGAACAGTATTTAAAGGTCCCGGTGGTGAAGGGAGGGGCTGCCTTGCTCTGCTGAACCCCGCTGGTAACTGGGGCATGTAGTCTGCTGATTCAGCCCCCTGCAGCCTCTAGTAAGCGTCTCCCGCTAAGCGGGAGGCGGGAAAAGTATTTAAAGGTCCCGGTGGTGAAGGGAGGGACTGCCTTGCTCCGCTGAGCCCCGCTGGTAACTGGGGCGTGTAGTCCACTGATTCAGCCCCCTGCAGCCTCGAGTGAGCGTCTCCCGCGAAGCGGGAGGAGCGAACAGTATTTAAAGGTCCCGGTGGTGAAGGGAGGGACTGCCTTGCTCTGCTGAGCCCCGCTGGTAACTGGGGCATGTAGTCTGCTGATTCAGCCCCCTGCAGCCTCTAGTAAGCGTCTCCCGCTAAGCGGGAGGCGCGAACAATATTTAAAGGTACCGGTGGTGAAGGGAGGGGCTGCCTTGCTCCGCTGAGCCCCGCTGGTAACTGGGGTGTGTAGTTCGCTGATTCAGCCCCCTGCAGCCTCTAGTGAGCGTCTCCCGCGAAGCGGGAGGAGCGAACAGTATTTAAAGGTCCCGGTGGTGAAGGGAGGGGCTGCCTTGCTCGGCTGAGCCCCGCTGGTAACTGGGGCATGTAGTCTGCTGATTCAGCCCCCTGCAGCCTCTAGTAAGCGTCTCCCGCTAAGCGGGAGGCGGGAACAGTATTTAAAGGTCCCGGTGGTGAAGGGAGGGGCTGCCTTGCTCCGCTGAGCCCCGCTGGTAACTGGGGCATGTAGTCCACTGATTCAGCCCCCTGCAGCCTCTAGTGAGCGTCTCCCGCGAAGCGGGAGGCGCGAACAGTATTTAAAGGTACCGGTGGTGAAGGGAGGGGCTGCCTTGCTCCGCTGAGCCCCGCTGGTAACTGGGGCATGTAGTCCGCTGATTCAGCCCCCTGCAGCCTCTAGTGAGCGTCTCTGCAAATGTTTTACAACAAGCGTTTAGGCGTTTGTAATCCAAAACTAGACGATATGTATTGTCTGGTTTGGAAACAGGAAACAAAGGATTCTTCACTGCTGAGGTGCATGTTTCAATCACCCCTTGGTATTCAAGTTGATCTAAGATCTCCCTGACCTGTTTGTTAGCTTCTTGCTTAATTGGATACTGCCTTTGTGCAGTTGGTTGATTTTTTAACTGGTTCTTTTGATGAGGTGAGTCCTCATCCCATCCTACATGCCCATTTCCTGGCATAAGTATATTTTAAATGTACAGCAACATGGTTGGAGAAGGCTGGCACAATGATGTCTTCGCCATGTGGGCACTCCCTGACAAATTCTGGTGGCCAATCCTGTTCTGCTAGAAGTATATCATAACCCTCTGAAAGTCGCTCCCAAAAGAGTGCTTTCACTTTATTTTGGTATGTCTCCCTCCATCCGGAGAGTTATTTTATATAACTTTTGTGGAGAACTAACCCTGGTGTCTACAGTCTCTATTTGTATGTACTCATTCAAGTCCACTGTCTCCAGAAGTTACTTCAGGTTCTGGCGAGCTATTGTTACTTCTGCTGTACTGTCCAACATTGTCTGAGCCCATTCTCCGTTCTTGAGTTGTGTTCTCAAAATTCTCAGCATGTCTGGTCTTCAGACTTGCTACCTTTTTTTTGCAGAATTGAGGTTTTGGTTAGTTTTTCTGAACGTGTTAATCGTCTTTGGAATTCAGACATTCTTCTTTTTGATCTGACCGTCCTCTTCTTTTGGATGTCTGTGACAATATCTGAAAGATACGAGAGTAACGTGTATCAGTATCTTGATTCCTGTCAGGTTTTCTCAAATTATCCCTATTCCTGAGGTTATACCTCCATTCAGAGGGCTCCTTTTGAGGAGACCTTCTTCGGGATTGAAAACGTTTCTCTTTTGAATGTGGTTAATTTTTTTCCCACTTCTTTTTAGAAGAGGTAGGAGTATGTTTAATAGAGTCCTGCTCAGGACCTTCAGACAGTTGTGGTTTAACTGTGTAATTCTATTAATCTTTGTATTTGATTAAGTAATGCCTTGTCTGACATTGCTTCAATGTCTGAATGAGGAGTGTAGCCGGCTAAAATCAGCCATGTTGCTCCTGGTCTACCTAGTGGACCGAGCCTGGTAATGTGATTGTAATGTTTTAGGGTGCCTTTAAACCAGAGCTGATGCTCCTGGTATGTGAGTGGAATTTCAACATCCTCGAAAGGAATATATTCGTCAGGTGGATCATCTTCTTTGTAGAAGTGAAACATTTTAGTTACGGGATGTGATTCAGGGAATACTATCCATGAGTAGAATACCTCTGTCTGGTGAGATTCATGTGCCTCTATCACAAAAATTGCTCTACCACCTCTTAGTGTTAGGTCATGTTTTATACGTTTTAGAGTGATGGCTTTCCTTAAATTTGGATGGATAGGAATCGCATCCGCATTTACAGTGATATTGTCCTCAGACATTGTTTAATGAAAAATGCAGAGCACGTTTCAAGGGAACAAAGGTAAGGTGCACAATATTTTGAAACACTGTATCCTTCAACGTTGTCTATCGAGTACATTAAACTTAATTACTTGTGTGTGCCAGCTAACTCAGAGGTCACTAGAAATTTCTCGAATAAACAATCAGGGATTAGTTACTGACAACCCCATAAACATGACAACTTTGTTTCCCTTAGAATCGGAACAGTCTCAGAATTGTGGTAACAATAGATAACAGTATCACTCAGTCAATCGTGCATGCTTAGTTTCTACAGAGTTTGCACAGAAATATGTAGACGGGCATTTCAACAAAAAGGGTTTATTGAACAGTCTTATTTCTTGTGCAAGAGATATGAACTGCTACAAACGTAAGACAGAATATGATGTATAATACGTACAGCGTTAGCAGTAAGATAAAATAATACTGCAATAGCATGGTTTGTAGCTATGACATATATTCATAAAAATACATACATAAATAACACAGGCTAAATTGTGGAAACTCATCTGGTGCTTCTAAATAGTTCTACCCCAGCGTACCTAACCTAAGTGTAGTACGAGGTAAGAAGTAGGTGTTGCAAACTAAAGTATAGCTAGCTATAATTTTAGTTGTGCCAAGAGTTGCCAAGAATCCCGCTACGTTCTAGTTTGCTCCATACCTTAGAATGAGAGAAGTTAGAATCTCTTTCTGGGTCTCGATCTCTAACACCCGCAAGGGGAGTCAGAAACACTGGAGCTGGATTCTCTGCAAGGAGGATGGCAGCTTCTGGTCAATGCATCAGGCGGGGACTTGACTTCCTTCCGAACTTGCCGTAGCGAGCCGCGTCATGCAAGTATACAGCCGAACCATGGTTTGCCATGGCAAGTGAAGGTATACTTATACCTTGAAGATGTTTAGGAATGCCAGTATTGACGTAAAAGTCGGGCAGAGGAACGTCATGAATGAACCCCTAAGAAATAGATGTTCATGCATAATAAATGAGTTCTTGTAGAAGTCAATAATACAAGCAATGGGAAGTCCTAAAGGCTTAAGAGTCTGGTTTTCCAAGAACCCGTTGTGACGTGGATGGACGGATGTAGGTAGCCATGCCTGTATTTGGTTAGCATGGATAATGCCTAAATAAGGGTAGGATTTCTATGCCTACATAAGGGCAATGCGAATTGTGCCTATATAAGGGCGTAAATCGGGAAACCTATATACGGTATCTAAATCGACACACAACACCTAGGTTGCATATTATGAAAAATGGGTTTCTAGCTATATTATTGTCCCTTTGAGGAGCTACATGGGAGTTGACCTTGAAAATCATTGAAGCATTGAATCTTGAAAAACGTGTTTTCAGATATGTTGGTTCCTCATTGAACGCATATATGCATTGGATGAGGTGTCTCAGCACAATGCACGTGTACTTTATTTCACTTTTCGGTGAAAAAGGAACAAGCATTACTTACAGTATCAATGCTTAATGACTTTTTTTAGATCGAGCATTCAAGACCTCTTGTATATACTTTAGTATATACTTATATGTGTATGTACTTTGTGAGCTCTGGAGATCAGGCCTAGGACTTGTTTGCTTCTGCTTAGGGACTTTTTTTTACTGTTCAACTGCCTCAATTTAACTGTCTTGATAGAAAACGGCCAGGAGAGGTCAGTAAACTACCAGAATTGCGTTCTGCTTGTTCAACTACCTGTATTTAACTGTCTTGATAGAAAACAACCAGTAGAGGTTAGTAAAATACCAGAATTGCTTTCTGCTGGGAGACTTTCTTTTTTTATTTTCCTGGCTACTGCCTCTACTTAACTTTCTTGATAGAAAACGACCAGGACAGGTCAGTAAAATACCACAATCACTAGAGGATTCTCTAGATTCAAGTCTATAGACATTTTCTTCCACGAGCACCCGTAGACAATTTTCTTCTCAAATCTTGTATTTTCAGTGATACGACCACTGAAGCCCCTGATTTTATATTAAAACAGAGCTTTGGACTATACCATTACCTACTGAAAGGCAATATGTCTCTCCATGTGTTCCAATACCTATCATGTCACGTAGTTTGGTGCTTACTTTCCCTCCATGTTAATGTAATGTAATGTATGTATACTTGTAAAGCGCACTGTTACCTCGTTACGTGGTGTCCTGGTGCTGTATACCGCTGGGGAACCCGTCCTGGCTTTCCCTGTGAGAGGGCACCCCAAGGTGAAGCCAGGCATCCCCGGCATTGCTGGGGCCGTTGTGGAGATTAAGCAAGCTATTGCCCAGAGTTGCAGAGTGGGACCCATGGTTAGCGTAGGCACCTAAGCGAGAATTATCGAGTCCGCGGACATTGACCCAAGACCCTGCCGCGTCGGGAATTGAACCCTGGTCCCGGGCCGACCTCTGCTTCAGGGTCTGCCACTTCTAACCAGTGAGCCACACTTCCTTCCGAACTTGCCGTGGCGAGAACAGTATATTTTTAACAGTTTCAGCACCCAGGCTAATGTGCTGCATGGGTAAATGCGTATAAGGTCCCAATGGCGAGACCGATGGCATTGCAAATGCTGGTTTTATATACCATGACTCTCACACTGTAAATAACAGGTGTTTCTATTACCCAAAGAATTCATAATTAGTTTAATCACGCCGGAAGGATGCAGTGCAATTGCTGAGATGTGAACTTCTGAGCTGCTGATTTCCACTTATTTGAAGGACAAGCGTTCAAGTGACTGAGCCATCATTCCAGAATAAAGAAGAAATAGTTGAGTCGATCAATTTTACAATAAACAGAAGAAGCAGTTCTATCTGTAATCTAAAATTTAAAAACATTTCATTATATTATAAATGCTGCAATACGATAGTAGATTGAACCATAGATGAGTGTGGTACATGTTTTAACATTATACATTACATGCTAAATCGCACATAGGCACTCCAGATTTCGACAGATTTTGGCAACGGAAGAAACCAAAGCATTGGGAGATAAATATAATTGTTGTGAACCCCACAATGAGGCCAAATGACCATGCCAATATCTGACCTTTGCTCCCCAGTCCTATTTGTTCTAAATAACACAATGTTACCATTTACATCTCACCTCTTTCTTACACTAATGTTCAGCGCGTTGTGCATAGAATAGTGGTCTTTCAAGAGGAATTCTTTATAGAGCCTTTAAAGCAATATGCGCGGTTTTAGAAAAGTCCCAAACTCATGGAGTGCTCTGAGAAGGGTAACACATATGCCAGATTCACAAAAGATCTTCATATGAGTGGGTGACACTTAGGCCTTAATTAGAGTATAACCTACCGCCTGCCATATTTAGAGATATTAGACCGCCTGGCAAAGATCTCTATGCCTTCAGAGATGCCACCGCCATGGCTGACACGCTGAAGGCAGTGACAGTTTTCTGAGTGGCAGCCATGTTCAATGCAGCTGATCAGCAAACTTTGTTGTTTTACAGAAAGCAAACTCCTAAAGCAGGGTTTTCTTTTTGTAAAATAAAATGCTAATGGCCATTACTCTGGGAGTTTTCTCCCAGGGTGTGGTGACCAATTTATAGTTTTTCCCTTCAGGGCGACCAGCCCTTCCCCAATGGTCCTAAAAAGGTACAATAGTATATTGGAGCATCCACTCTAAATAGGGCTGACAGCTATAAGGTAGTAAGGCTGACAGCTTGAACTTTGCCGGCCCCCCAGTGTAAAGTTTCTGCCAGTGTAGTTTAGGGGTCACCACCGGCAGAAACATGAGAGTCTGTCAGACTCTAATTAGAGCCAACTGAAGGTCCCTTTGGCAGACAGGGTAGCCCATCTCTTTTGTGGTGGAGCTCCTTGTCCACCAAATTCTCAATAAGCCTCTTACTCTAGTAGCCCTGATTGCTTTCTTCTTGATTCTTAGAGTAAGGAAGGTACATTTCTGCCTTTCATATAAAGATTACAGGAGTAACTCAAAAGTACAAACGAGCAGAACAAGAGTAATTCTCTGCACAATCTTTATGAATCGAGCTTATTGTATTTTACAACACATGCTTTTTAGAATGTACTTTAATATATTTCATTATCCGCTAATAAAGAAGGCAAACTATATTAATACCAATGCGGCAGTACTCCACGCTGTAGAACATGCAATACTATTTAATATTCAATGTTTGTGTATAGATGTCTTTGAGGAGTTATTCGTTATAAATGCCTTTATTGTAGTTTGTGCGGCAGAGAATTGTTCTGATAAAGAGAACACATTTAATTAAAGGGCACATGCGTTTTTATTTGAAGGAAATAAATAAGGTAAAACTCTGTATTTATATGTTACTACCAGAACTATCCCTTCTCCCATGGCTACACGCAAAGGGGAATTATATGGAAATCAATCTAGGTTAGTTAGGCTGTTTTCCCACATCTCTGTACTGTAAACACAATTAATTATCAAAACAATTTTATCACAGGGTTCCCACTTCTCTAGGGTTTCCTTCTGATGTGTGAGAAATCTTCAAAGTTTCGTTGATTAGTAGGTTTGTGACCAGCTGTGTGCAGCAGCTGTGTGACCTCGTAGCCTTCAGGGCAGAATTTCTCACCACTAATACAGAGAATACTCACCCCCTTTAGCTTCTCTCTAGTGAACCCAATATTTCGGAATTCAATAAGCGTGGCCCGTTATTGGGAGAGATTTGGACCTAAATTCAAGCATCAATTAAAAAAAAACGACTCCAGATTTGAATGTGCAGATTTGGGGAACATAATTTATACACTCCCTGTATGTGGGTATGTTTTCTACAAGATGATGCTGCCCTAATATTGAGGGGTGACATCTTTATGTCTACTTGCAATGCTATGTTCACATATATTTCTAAAATGTAAAGATACTTCAATTAACTCATAAAGATTGGTGTAATAAGAGCTTGTATCTTCCAATTTTATTTAATAAATGGACTACAATGGTTAAACAATGTATAGGGTCTTGCTTTCCCAACAATGGACTGAGGGTAATTCGACGGAAATTCTTTGGAACGTCTAAATTGTGCTGACTGATGTGCATTGCTATACCAATTAAAATATTACCAATATTTACTTTGTCCACATAAACATTGCATCTCCATTTTGACAAAACTGGGAATTATTCTACGAGCATACTTTCTGTGCTAGATACTAGTGTGGAAAAGTGGGTCTATTGTCTTGCCATTCACTCCGCCATTTTGTGATTCACTCCAACATTTTGTGCTGTGCCTTTGTAACTGACCTTCTCACTGTATCACAAACACTCTGGAGCTCTACTTTTGACCTGCCACATTCCTGCACGGAAACTCCCACCCTGTATGTGCTTTGGCCTGCTACAAACTGACCAGCTTGTGCTCAACCAGTCGGACAGGGAGTTTCTCAGATGTTTATCGTCCTCATTCTGTACATCACGCCCTGCAGGCGTCCATCAACAGGCCTATCCCTGCTTACTGTGTAATCATACCTCTCGCCTGTGCCCTTCAGTGGTTCAAACAACTAATATTTGTGGACTTATTTGTATAAACATGCTTTTCGCCTACACCCTGCAGGGGCCTCACCGTTACTTGTGCATATCAGATTAACCTTTGTTTGCCTTGTAATCATGCTATGCCCTGCAGTACCACCTAATCAGATTGACCTCTATGTACTATGTAATTATAATGTTTTGCCCATGTCCTGTGTAAACCCCCAAAGGCTACTCACCTGCTGATTCTCCCTTACATGCCTGGGGCAGGATAGAGGGTATATAAAGTGCAGAACCAAAGCACTGATCAAACTGCCTCCTCAGACAGCTATGGGGGTCTGTTGTTGATGCACCTCTCCATCTCATGAGATTGTAATAATATCCTTTCTCCCTGGCTCCAGCATTGGTCTCAGTTTGTATTCCGGACCCGTGGACAACAGGGTGAACCTGCACCTTTGGTGGTCTAACAAAAGACCCCCAAATCCACACTAGCCAAGACAATACCATAATATGGTCAGTGATAGTATAATAAAATATTGTCCACCTCAGTACTCATTGTGCACAACAGTACTTTAGGTGTAACATTCATCTGCTTACGTAGCTATTACCAGGCAACTGAAATTGTCCAGGCAACAAGAGTTTGCTGAGCTGAACGTTGTATGCAAAAAGTTCTCCATGCCTCCTGTGTGGTGTTCTACCACAACATCAACATGGACATGTTTTAGTCATTTAGATTGTGAGAGTGTGAAACAGAGATTTCCCAAGCATCACTGCCTTTGCAATGGCATTGAAATAGCTTAGCGGGCTAATGCACCGGTGTGTCTAAGTGTTTGCATTTCTTTAAGACCTCAAAGTTGCAGCTATTTTATATGGGGTGTTAGAAATGGGGTTATTGGTTGAAGGGGGTGGAAGCCACACTTAGGCAACAATCAAAATCCTTGTCAGGGTCAACCACAAAAGTTAACCAAATGATCCTGTGCTTGACCTTTTGGTAGCCTGACACAAAGCTTAAGGCTTAACTTAGAGGAAAAGTGTAAAGTAATAAAGCAGCATACATAAAAATAAAGTGAGAAAACAAAATAAGAAAAATCCCAAACCGTTTGTAAAAAAATAATTAAAAAAATGATGCCGAAAAGACAAAAATCAAATCAGTAGACCCAGAGATATTGAGTTTTAATGTTTTTAATAAAAATAGCACCAAGATCACAAATGCCAATTGTGGTTATCTGGTTGATCAGGACCAGGAGAAAGTCACAAGTTCAGGCTGACTGCGATAGAGCATGGGCCGTGTACAGCGACCAGGTTAGTCCCAAAACGAGTTGCACCTTATGTCAGTGCTACGAGGCTTTGCATCGCTCTGCGTCAGTTCCGATCAGGTGCTACGCTGTGCTGCAATGCAAAGTCCTGCGTTGAGTTGCATCATGCAGTGTTGGTTCTGATCAGGAGCTGGAAGGGCTGTGATGTGAGCACCTACATCAAGTTCTGTCTTGTTGTATCAGTTCTGATGCGACTGCTAATCAGGAGCTATGGGAGGCTGAGACACGAGGTTCTGCATCATGCTGGATCGTGTTGCATCGGATTAGGGGGGACAGGCGGAGAGGAATACACTCTGATGTCAAGTATGTGTCCAGGTAGAAACAAAAACCTCTCCTAGATCACTTAATACATCTAAAGGTAGTACATCCAAAAATTAATACATATCAACATTGTCCCACACCATAGCTCTTTGAAAAAACATATTCCTAATTTATTTTTTATCAGTTAGCATAATAGCAGTATTCATAGAAATATTCAACATAGATAATATATATAAAAATATACAGCATAACCCCCAATCATCCTGAAACAACCCCAAATCATCACATTCAACCAAACAACCATACACGACACACAATAGTGAAAAAGTAAATTAAATAATTACACATTTAGCAAGGGCAGTACACAAGAAAAAGAAAAAACAACAATACAGTGGAAATCAAGTAATAACAAACAACCAAACAAAGAGGCGCCTACGCGCGTTTCGGAAAGGACAATTATCCACAGTTCCTTCATCAGGGCGCAAAAATATAATGTACAATTTCTCCTGGAGTGTGGATTTCTTCAAATTGGATCGTTCAGGAAATAGCCAACCAAGGGGGCTCAGTCTTGAGATCAATATCTACAATTTCTACAATCTCAAAAATCCAAAGGAAAACAGAGACACTAGGTTCATGACGTGCTCAAAGATTCTAATGAGGAAGTGGCACATCACACTTCCTTCGGCTCGAATAGCCCTCCAAAGATGTATCCAAAGAGTGTACCCTCAGTAGGGAAATGATGTAAAAACTGCAGTTTTAACACATATACTCTTAGGGATGTTCAACAACACGAGTTAGATAGTACCAAAGTACGCGGTAAGGCAGACCCGGTGGGGCCCGACAGCCCAGTGAATGCCGCCGAATATGAGAATTCTCCCGTTCAAATCAGGCACTGGAGTCAGTGTAGAATAAATCTGTAAATGTCCTCGATGGAGCCGATATCACCGACCTGGGGGCACCTCTTGGGGATCAAGACTCACTCCATGCAGAGGCCAGCAGCTGGACTTAGGCATGTCCAGGTACGTCCATTGCAGAAGGTCAGGTGGGCAGTTGCACAGAGGCCACAGAAGCTTGTTGTGTTCCTAGAGTTCACACAGGAGGTTGGCTAACTGACCCTTAGAGTCAGTCTGGTTAGCCTGGGATGAAGGCTAGCATGTCCAGCAGTAGCATTCGGCAGTAGGTGTTTCTGTAGGGTGGTGACGTGGGCAGGGTCGGGGGTAGTAATGTATGGATTACGGAGTTTTACAGGTAAGTAAACATTTAAATAAATAAAACAAATTTAGTTGCGCGCACTGCATCACCAAATGTGATGCAGTGCGCACAACGAAATTCGTTTTATTTATTTAAATGTTTACTTACCTGTAAAACTCCGTAATCCATACATTACTACCCCCTACCCTGCCCACATCACCGCCCTACAAAAGCACCTACTGCCGACCGCTACTGATGTCCAGTCTTTCTCCTCAGACAGCAAGTCAGTCCTTCAGACTACAGAGCAGTCCTCTAATAGCAGTGCAGTCATTGGTCAACTTTTACAGGTCCAAAAATGTTCTGATTAGCTCTGGAGGTCCAACGTTTAGATCTGGGCCAGCTTTTGTTTGAGCTTTATTCCCTATACTAACCTCACTTTTGGTTCTAGAGAGGTCTTCCCCTTTCCCTGTCAAGGGACCTAACTATCTGTTGTGACAAAAGACAGGGCAGATGTGGTGGCAGATTTTGTTGTGTGTGCAGGAGGCAAAGCCCTTTAAAAGGTAAGTGAGGCTGAGTACAGCTTCTCCCAGTCATCTTGCTAGGATAGCAGATCCTGTTCAAACCTAAGCCCCCATTGTATTACTGTCTGGAATCAATCACAAACCCCAAAAGCAAAGCAACTCACAGCCATGTGACCTAGGACACTGGCAGAAGGTAGAAATAATGCGAAAAATAAAATGCCAACTTTCCATATGTGACATTTTCAGAATTATGACCTAAAATCTGACTTTATCATTAAAGAGTGTTTTAAATTGCAATTCATTTGAGTGCAAACAGCTTATCTCTATATTCTCCTAATCCAAAGTTATCTCTTGTGAAATGTAATAAGGTAACCCAGTGCTAGACAATGGAAGAGATAGGTCTCAGAACAGTGACAAACGACTTTAGAAGTTTTTCACTACCAGGATATGTAAAATGTAAGCACACATGTTCTTCTTCTTAAATACAGTGCACCCTCCCCTATGAGCCTGGGTACATGTAGTACCATTTACTAGAGGCTTACAAGTAAATTAAATGTAGCAATTAGGTGCAGGCTAATTTTACAAAATTTGATGGGGAAAGCACAAGCAGTTTAGCACTGGTTAGCAGTGGTAAAGTGCACAGAGTCCTAAATCCAACAAAAATGAAGTCAGCAAATGTGAGGAGTGAAGGCAACATGTTTGGAGGAATACCACATCAAGGATGTCAAGTCTAACATGAGGTGTTAGACCTGTCATATTTGGTGTGGGGTTCCCCTGTATTTTTGCCTTTGCCTCCTATGATTGTACTGTGTGTTGGACTTTGTTTTTGCTGGTCTAGATGCTTTGGGCACTTTGCCACTGTTGTTCAGTGCCAAAGTGCTAGCGCTTCCTGTGTAAATTGTTGTCATGGATTAGTGTCTCCATAATTGGCTTATTTTATTTACTGTTAAGCCCCTATTATAGTGCACTGTGTGTGCTCATGGCCTTTAAACTAACCCTGGGCAGAGTTCGCAGAGTTACACGCAACTCCGAGAAGTGTGAAAAAAACTCTGCGGTGCTACGCAAAGCCCTGCAAGCAGCGGAGTTCCATAGAAAAATGCAGTTTGCGGTGATTGCATAGTGCGGATGCTTGTCCCCACTGTGCAATCATCGCAAAAGGCCCCTTGGACAGCTCAAGCAGCCCCTTCTTTCCCTTTTCTACCGCTCGAGTAGATTTTTAGTCGAGCGGCAGCTTTCTCAATGCGAAGAAGCAGTTTCTCATAGCTAGCGGTTGCGAGCATACACGACCACTCGCAATGACAAACCTAACCACCCCGCGTTGAGAAATCTCGCCGGGATGTTTATTTTCCATGCTCGCTCTCGCCTACTTGATGTTGGCGAATGCGAATGAGGAGAAATCTCGCCGGCAGGTTGATTTTCCTCGCTCGCGGTCACCAACTTGACGTTGACGATCGCGAGCAAGGAAAAAAACTCTGTGAGCTCCGCGTAACGCGGAGTGCGAGAAACTCTGCAAACTCCCCGAGCGGAGGGTAGTTCACCACCCAGGCTTACTTTAATCTAAATGCTGCTCGTGGGCTTGCAGCACTGATTGTGCCACTGACACAAACAGCCTAGCAAAAGGGCCTAAGGCATGCCATTGCAGTGTCTTTGTGCAGTCTAGTACTGCAATGTGGACATGGCAAGTGCACCCACTTTTCAGGCCCTAGCATTCCCTTTCCTTACATGTGTGTCACCCTTCAGGCAGTCCCAAGGTACCCCTGTGGGCAGGGAGAAGTCTATGTGAAACGTAGGACATCTCCTGATGTGTGTGGCACATCCTGATAGTGAAACACTGCCAATTTTGTTTTTCACTATTGGAAGGCTATCTGTACCATATGATAGAATGGGAGTTTATTTATAACATCTTATAAATATAACTTTCCAAAGGGAGAAGATGCGAAGGTTATGTTTAGTATGCCTGAACTCAGAATAGAAATATGCATCTTTTAGTAAGGATGATTTTTACATTCTGTATTTGAAAATACAATTTTTAGAAAGTAGGTCTTTTCTTACTTAGCCATCCTGTGTTCCTCTGCTGGTTTGTGTTTTGACTGTTTGGATTTGGAGTGACAGGGGCTTGGGATATGCATTCTCTTCAGACAGCCACTTGGGGGGATGAGGTGTGTCCTGCCTTTCCAGGGTGAGTCAGGGCTGGGCTGAACAGATCTGGGCTGCATTCAGAATGAGCATTGTCTGCCTTGGACAATGCTGTCTCCACCTCCTGCCAGGAAGCTGCACCAGAGAGGACAGAACTGGTTTTGGCTAGGCAAAGAGCTTCTCTGCCACCAGAGAACAAATTATTTGTGCTGTAAAAAGTGGGCCCCAGACCCCAGACTTTTAGATTACTTCTGGGATCGAGAGGAAACTTTACCAAGGAGAATGGCTAAAAAAACTGAGGAGAAGTACTACCCTTTTTCTGTGCACTGTTTGGGGATGGCCTTCAGTGACTGTTTCTGCCAAAGAAAGGACACAGACTTTGCTGTGTGTCCCCTACTTGAGGAAGATCTCCAAGGGCTTGAAGTAGAGCTTGCCTCCTTGAAGTCTCAGGGGTACAAAGACTTCACCCCAGCTTCCCTGAAAGCCCTTGCTGGGGGTTCTGACCAGCTAAGAGGTGCCTGTTGCTGTTTTGGGCCTATAAAGGTTGCTCCTGCTGTTGGGGGCTGGAAAAGCAACACAACTAAGAGAAGGGTGACGCATCAGCACCTGTTTCTGATGCATCGCTGTCATGCGGGGAAAATTTCCATGCATCGTCATCATGCCGCTGAAGATACCAATGCATTACCTGACCCCACCTGGAGATATTCAACTTCTCCGCAAAGTAGGAAACCAACGCATCACCTCCCCTGAGTGGCAGTAAGGAACCGACACATGATCTCTCCTGAATTAAGTAACCGATGCATTACCTTCCCTGCCGCTGTTTTTGTTTATGATTTTGATAAATCTAAGATACTTTGTGTTGAAAGTGTTGCATCTATACTTTGCTATGGATAGTACTATTTCTACCTTTTAAAAGTCATATTTGGATTACTGTAATGTGGATTTTTGTTGTGTTTGTCTTGTTTAATTTAGATAAAGGTCACTTATTTTTCTAAACTGGTGTGGTGTCTATTTGTAGTGTTTTCACTGTATTACTGTATGTGTGCACAAATACTTTACACGCTGCCTCTGAGATAAGCCTGTCTAGTCGTTCCAAGCTACCATGGGGGTGAGCAGGGTTTATTTTAAAAGTGTACCCCCTTACCCTGACTATGATGAAGGATCCCTACTTACAAAACGGTGCAAACTATTGCCAACTAGAGACCCCCATTTCTTACACAAGGTATTTAAAACAGTGTGAACACAACTTAGAAGAGTTGCAGAGCACTGTAGAAGGCATATTTTTGTCTCAGTGGGAGCACTGAAAGTTTAGGTGCAGTGGATATTCCCAAAGTCTGCATGTAGTGTGTATTTGAAACCACAACAGAACATGAAGAGAAGGTGCATGATAGGAATATGTCTTTGGCAAGATTTATGCATTGCCTACTTTCAACTACAAGACATAAATACTCCATCTACCTCTGATAAAAGAAGAGCTGCCTGCTGCCATACTCTCCTCATTCTCATCACATCAAACGTTTTTTGATATTTTCTATGAGCCCGAAGCACCTCAAGAAAAATAAACTGTTCATTTGTTAGTTAAAAACTGGATACACATAGTGTTAAATGTAAAAGGTTTCTTTGTGCACATAAAGCTGTCCATTCCTTTGAGTATTCCTGTCCTGCAACATGTGAAAAGAAAGGAGATGCGGGTGTATGCGTTCTCTGCAAAGTTTCGTGGAGGCATATGATTATGCTGATAGGGCTCCTAATTCCAAAGGGAAACCCGACCACAGGCATTGTTATCCTGACCGGAGGCCGCTTGACCAAACTACCCACCTAAGAATCCATTTATTAGGGGGGTGTTACACCCCAAACACCCCACCAGAGATACGCCCCTGAATATCAAGTGTACAATATCAACCTGCAAAAAAATGGGGTGCAAGATATTGACTACCACTATATAATTAAGTTACATACATGCAGCTAAGTATAGATTGAGTGGCATATTTATGACCCAGTTTGTGTCGCTTTTTCACCACACAACATTGTCCAAGTGCAACACAAACCATAAGCCTGATTTTGAAGCCATGCAAAGCCACTTTGTCTGGCTGTTATTGGCTTATAAAATCTGGAGTAATGCAATGTAGCACAAATCTCTGTGTTGCATTACTCTACGTAAGAGAGGCATTCCATGGGCATAGCGTGGGTGCAACTATGCAACTCCCATGATTTGGGGGCATTTCCAGATCATGGGATTCTTTCTCCTCGTTACTTCCTCTTTCTATGTGTGCTGCATCCTGCAGCATACATAGAGGAATATGCCTCTAAGATTAGTTTTTTTGTAGGAAGGTGCCCCTTCCTTTACAAAAACAATCCTGCATGCAACAGGGGCCACCTTGCACCACCGTGCAAGGGTGCCTTTTTTAGAGCTAGGCAGCCCATTGTGTGCCAGCATTACTGCCATTTCCCAGTGATGCAGTGCAGTACAGCAAAGTGACTTGCTGCTCTGTGCACATTGCCATAAATATGGCCCTTAATGTTCTATTCCATAGTTACTATGTGCATTTGGTGGGTGAGTAATGATTTTCAGAAAAGGGGCTTATGTTATGATTTGTGAATTTAAGCAGAAATTAGTTCATAACCATGGTTTCACACTAACGATGTTCCTAAGTGGATACCTGAGGTTTTAAAAAACATATGTTAAAGTGCTTTGAGAAGAAGACAGCATACTTTACCTTTCACAAAGATTGTTTGTGATTCTTTGACAAGACACCTTCAATATCCACAATGCACAGTGGTGATGGACACAGTACCTGCCCTTTAGCAAAGCAAAGTCCATTTCCTCTATGACCCATGCCTACCCACCATGAGTGAGGATGATATTTGACTGCATGTGCCGGGACTAAGCTGCAAGTCATGTGACCAACCACCCATAGGCAACTACACCCCAGTGCACATGATACTCTTCTTTTTCTGTACTTTCTCTACTTAGGGTCTAATTATTAGTTTGACTGTCCGAGGACCGTCAAACTCATGGTGATGCAGTAGTGGCAATCTGGCTTCCACTGCACCGGTGGTCCGACCACTGGATTAGAACTTGGACAGTCAGACCCCCATTACACCACCGCAACCACCAGGGATCAAAGATCCCTGGTGGTGGCAAGGCGATCTGAGAGCTGCAATATGCTTGGTGGTGCCCTGCAGCACCGCTAAGCATATTACGACTTTCCTCACTGCCAGCGGTCTCATGAAGGGAATTAATCCGTGAAACTGCTGCGGGTAAGGAAAGAAAGTGGGCGACAGGACCCTCTTGTCCCTGTACAAAGGGGGCATGCAGGGGTGCACATGTTGTGCCCCCTTGTGTGCATGCACCCCAGTTCCCACACGGCATATAGTGCAGAGTCCATGCCATGCAGGAACGGGCTTTGGCACTCCCATTGTTGTGCCCCCTTTCAGAGGCACCACCATGGGACCACCAAAGAAACGCCCACCAGACGCGAGAAAACTCATAATCAGTGCCCTCACGGCTTTGGCGGTGTGGTGGAGTGGTGGACTCGCCAAAGTCGTAATTGGGCCCTTAGTGTCTGGCCAATGTATTTCCACTATTTTTAAAATTTCATCTGTCGACCATTATGTTTTTGTAAAATGAGCTAGTCAGTAGGAAGCAACAATCCCAGCAAAAAGGTAGTCTATTTAAGGTTGCAATATCAATCACTACATCAATTCTTTATACATAAATGCATCCATGTTGTAACAATTACAATGTCAAATAACAATTAGAATGCTTTGATCTGATTAAAATGGATGCACAATTTCCAGTATGTCATGGACAGTGCTTTTTAGATTTACAAAAACACCCTTGATGTGGGGTTCGGTTTTTGCATGTCTGATATGTCATTGTGAGATAGTGGGTTAGAAGGGAATGAGCAATTTCATCAGAAGTGCTTCCGGCGGGGGGTGTGGCTAGCAGCCACCGAGAATGGCCGCTGCCTGAGTGAGCTCCTGATTCCCCGTTCGTAATCCTGCCCTATCCTGAGCCATGCACGGCTTAAAAGTAGCCATGATTGTGCCGCTGCCTGCTTACTGCCCCTGGAGAGAAAATCAGCAGTTTTCTGTAGCTGGGAATTGAGTTTAGGCGCCCTTCTGGTCGGCATGGACTGAGCGGTAATGGCGGCTTCCCGATGCCCTGCGATCTTTGGCCTTCAGGATGTAGTGACTCTCTGAGGCCACGCTCCATGTTGGTGCCTGCCGGGAGAGAACCTGGTGAGTGCTGTGGCTACTGGAGGCCCCGGCTCAGCGGCCTAGGAGACGCGACGCAATGTGACAGGTGCGGAGGCCTGGCAGAAGTAGAGGGCATGGAAGCCTTGGGAACAGAGACCAATAAGTGTTGAGGCAGGCTGAGGTCCCGGCTCAGAGGCCCAGAAGTTTTCACACGCCACGAAAGAAGGAGGTGCGAGGGCCTTAGAAACTCAGCCCTGGTGAGCGAGACAGCTAATTGAGGTTCCGGTCCGGCGGCCTAGGGGATGCAGCACACCGCAGACAGCGCCAGAGGTCTGGCAAAAGAGGGGGATGCGGAGGCCCTGGGAGTCAAGGAGGGCGCTAAGGGAAGATAAGGCATAGTAGTGCGGAGCGGAGGAGCAAGACTTGTCGCCCCAGAGTGGGCTGAAGAGTAAGCATATCCGCCGCTGCCATCCTGTGACTAGGGGAGGTAGCGGCGGCGAGCTTTAGTACCCGGGCCCTGGGCGTGCGTGGTCGGCTGGGCCTCTTGCGGTCGGACCGCGGCCGGAAGATACTGGTGGTGACTGGCGCTGAAGAGGGGACCCTACATCACCTCATGGTCTACAGCACTGGAAGTACTAGACCTGGTGTGCTGCTATATAGCGGTGCTGGAGGGGGCTGGGGACTGGTGTTGCGTGGAGACCTGTATCCAAGAAGAACAGTCCCCTGACTCAGGAAGGTTCTGAATGACAGTAAGTGTGGCTTGCACATCTGGCACCCATAAAGGAAATTAAAGAGGGAAAGCAACGGATTTCAGCGCCCTGAAGGTCCGCAATTGGCTGCATGCACCCCCACATGACTGGCATTGCATCTCGGTGACCGCAGATTATACTGGACCTAGCTTGGCTCCTCTGTGAGAAGAACAGCAATATTCATCCCCACGAGGAAGTAAAACACCCCTGTGGAAAAGGATCAGCGTCCTAGAGCGCCACTTGAAAGGGGCCAACATTGGTGCAGTGGGTACGGGAAATGAGGCAGGATGCCAGACCTGCCCAGGAGGGGCCAGATGTGGGCCTTAGCTGGGTTGTCTGCGGGTCCCAAGACGACGGAGGGTCAAGGTCGAAGGAGAGATCCACCTGCAGAAGCTAGACTCATGTACGCAACAAAGTGGTGGCAATTCCAGAGAGACAACTGTAGGCAGACGGTGCCATCGTCATACTAGTCAATCAAGTTGCCGGTGGACGCCGGTGTTGTCCCTGACTTCCACCAGAAACGACTGTCATCGCCCCACGCTCATGGTGCCAGGAGGAAGGGGTCCTAAGGCTAACGCCCAGAAGCAACTCAACCCCAAGACCTTGTCTACCTAATTCTCAATTGAAAGGGCTCATAGAGTCCCAGGAGGTAGGCCAAAACCTGAGGCACACCTGAGGCCCCTTATAGCCAGAGTATTCAACTACTGAGATATGGATATTATCCTGCAGACTGCGAGATCCAGTCCCCCACTGAAAATAGACAATAACGAGGTGGCCTTCTTTCCTGACTTCATGGCCAAGGTCCAGGCCCAACGTCGCAGCTTTCAGGCAGTAAAGAAGGAACTTCGTGACCGGGAAATAAAGTATGCTATGTTATTCCCAGCAAAGTTGAGAGTGGAGTTGAATGGTAAAACATGGTTCTTCGAGTCACCTGAGGAAGTGTGGGACTGGATGGAGGGGTGGAGCAGAGTGGGAAGCCAGAGGAGAGATCGAGCTGGCAGATCAGGACAGTAAAGAGGTGGCCGTACTGAAGTTTGCAGAAGTGGCTCAGCGGAGGGAGATGGTCAGACGAAGGAGATGGAATAACAACCCCCTGATGAAATTGCGGAGATATGGTGCCTAGTCAAGAGCGCAAGTATGGGGGAGAGGGATAAGGTTTTGGATAAACATTTGTGCAAGACACTGCCGTAGAGACCTGGTGATTGGGTCATGATATGTGGGCACAATCGATGTGGATCCATCCATGACTAGAGTAAACATGAAAAGTGGATGGCTGAACTTACGTAATTGTGATAAGTACATGCGGGGATGGGGACTGGCTAACCCTGTGCATTTTTGGCATTTCAGGGAGGGAGAGAGACACTCTGCCTAGTTTGGGAGTCGGTAGTTCTATATCCATGGGCATGGGGGCAGAAAGGGGGTGGTAATGGGGGGATGGGCAGAGGGGGGTGTTTTGTTGTTTATTGTTTTATTAGTGTGGAATGTCACACAGATGAGTTGGCTGTTTCGAGTTATCTCTCCGTTTGAATTGATCCGTATAGTTGGGAGTTGTGCTGAGGAAAACTATGGATGGGGATAGAGACCGAGTTCTTTCCGTCCTAACTTGGAATGTTAATGGTATGGGGCCATGATTAAGAAGGGGATAGTGCAGCAACACTTAAAGAGACACTCCCGGATGTGGTTTTGCTGCAGGAAATGCACTCTGTGGGTCAGAAGACTAAGGCTCTCACTAGGTGGGGGTACAAACTCTTGGTTCATGCAGAATACACCATAGGTTCGAGGGGGACGGAAATCGTGGTAAAGAAATGCACACCACTTATTGTTCACAAGACCTAGACTGACCTGGGGGGAAGGTTTGCAGGGGCAGAGGCTCAGTGGGAAGGTAGTGACATTAACATAATCTCAGTCTATTTGCCGCCGGCCCTGGGCATGGCACTTTGGCAGACCTTGGACGTATGCTTACAGGACTCCAGGCAGGCTCATTAATCATGGGGAGAGACTATAACATGACATTAGATGACATAATTGATTGACACCTGCCGAGGCCAAGAGCGAAATCAAATGGGCTGATGGCTGACTTCACGAAGCACCTTGATCTGATTGACGTGGGTCGGATGCTCCAACCCAATGACAGGTTGTTTACGTACTTTTCCAATGTGCATCAAAGTTTGTCTCGTATTGACTACTTCCTCACACAATCGGCATCGATAGGAAACTTTAGTCAAATCCGTGTTTTGCCCAGAGGTGTATTGGACCACTCCCCAGTTTGGGTAGAATACACACACTGGGAACGGCAAGCACGCACCACCATTGTCCTTAAACCATGGCTCCTACACATATCTGACATAAGGAGGAACTTTGTACGCAAACAGAGAACTATTTCAAAGAAAATGTGGGCCCATCGCCTCAGCGTAAACAATTTGGGAAGCCTACAAGGTGGTTTTGAAAGGGCAAGCCCTTTCTTTAAAGACAGGGTACGTCACCAGGAAGCGAGAGCTCCTGGTTCACGTAGAGACAGACCTTCTTGACTGGAACGGGAACATGCACACAATCCCTCAGCCAACACTAGTCATAGACTCTTACTGAAGCAAGATGAATATCGAATAAAAACTAGAGAACACATGATGGCTAAGTATCGAAACACCCAACACAGAATATACAAAATGGGAGATAGGGCAGGTCGGACTCTAGCGTGGCTGGAGAGGCGAGAACAAGGAACGAGGTGGGTACATAGACTGACAAAGCCAGGGGGAGAAATAGTGACCCATCCATGGGAAATAGCAGAGGTATTTGCGGACCACCTAGAAGAGGTATATTCTCCACCTACCCGTTACACAGCTGATGACTCTTGTCAGCTTCCCCAGGACAGCGATGTGCCAGTCCTCTCAGATGCGGAAAGAGATATTTTAGATGGGGATCTGATGAACGAAGAGATCAGCAAGGCCATAGGACAGATTAAATCTGGGAAAGCGATGGGGCCAAATGGTATACCTGTTGAGTTTCTAAAAGCCACTGCGTCTCGGACTGTGCCACACTTACGGGCCATGTACAAGGAAAGCTTAGAGGTGGGTAGGCTACCTGAAGATCAACGGTTAGCTACCATTGTAGTGATTCATAAACCAGGAAAACGAATGGATAGCTGTGGCTCTTATAGGCCAATTTCGCTCATTAATGCGGAAGCGAAGACTTTGGCAAAAGTGCTAGTGAATCAGCTGGTGACTGTCCTTTCTTCACTGATCCATCCGGATCATTCCGGTTTATGCCAGGAAGGAATACGGCCCTCAATTTACGATGCCTACACAATGTAATGGCGCGTAGAGAATACATTGAAGAAGACGCAGCGGTGTTGTCTCTCGATGCCTCGATGGCATTCTACTCAATAGAATGGCCACACTTGTTCGCAGTCCTGGAGAAGGTAGGATTGGGCCCTAAGTGTATAGCCTGGGTAAAGTTGTTATACACTGATGTGCTGGGACAAGTGGGGGTCAACAGCTACACGTCCCGGCCATTTAAGTTAAAGAGAGGTACTAGATAGGGGTGCCCATTGTCCCCGCTGATATTTGCTCTCCTGTTGGAACCCCTTGCAGCATGGGTGCGCAGGGATGCTATGGTGTGGGGATGCGATGGGCAGAAGGTGTGGAGGATCGTATATCCCTATATGCCGATGACATATTGTTATATCTGGATTCCCCGCACAAGTCTATATGCGTAGTGTTCGACATCTTCACAAACTTCAGGAAATATTCTGGAGATGCTATTAACTGGCATAAATCCATATTGTTCATGCTGCGGGGCCGGGTCCCCCTGCTTCTGGTCGACTGTACCATAGCAGTGGTGGAAGACGGGTTTCGGTATCTTGGGGTCTTTGTCACCTCACTTGCTAGACTACGAGCTGATGTGAAACACTAGAGGACCCTGCCTCTCTCATTGTTAGGCCGAGCTGCCCTTTTTAAAATGCTGGCTCTCCCTCGTTTTCTGTATATACTTCTTAACTGCCCGCACAGAGTCCCAGACTATTATTTCAAAACAGTAGAGGGTGAAATCCACACGCTGCTGTGGGATGGAAGGGCCCCCAGGGTGGCAACGAAGAAACTAACAAAAGGATGGAACGACAACTTTATTATTGGGTGGCGCAACTGGTGACTGTAAATCACTGGCTATATGACCTGGCATGCGCTCTTGACAGGTTTCAAACTGATCACTCCGGCTACCTAGGGGCCTCATACTCCAGTGACAGAAAGAACAAAAAGAAATACTTCGGGCCCACACTTCACACACTAGAAATATGGCACATAGCAAACTCTCATCTGGGATGGGCGGGTGTCCTTTCTAGAGCAACGCCATTGTGGTATACACAGAAGCTGGGCATGCTGTGCTATCAGCCTGGGTTTGATAAGTGGGACCTCATTGGTATCTCAGCAGTGAAAGACCTGGTAAAAAAGGGTTCTGCACTAACATTTGTAGACCTTCAGAGCCAATTTCACATAGCCCAGAGAGAACTGAACAGATACTTGCAGGTAAGACATGCATTTCAGGCTGCATTTCTGACCTTTATTGACATACCGGAGTCATCCCCATTGGAGGACCTCCTGCTGTATGGGCCTCTACTCTCCAAGGCTATATCTCTCACATATAAGAAGTTGAGTAATAACCTCGCAGACACCTTTACAAAGCTCAGAGAACAGTGGCAGGATGATCTGGCCCCGATAAGTGACGAGAATTGGCAACTGGCTCTCATGTCTCCCAGGGAATCAGCCATCACACATAGATTTAGGCTTATACAGTTCAGGATACTTCACAGATCATACATGACAGGGAAGTCTTTGGCGAAAATAGGGTCTAGACCTGGTTGTCGTAGCTAGGGGTTGCCCCAAAAAATGGGATCGCAAGTGGTCAAAGTGGAATGTATATTGTGGAGATATATTTGTGTGTCCCCTATGGTGGAATTAGAGTTGCGCAGAAAAGCAGATGGGAGTGGTTGATGTATATCTTAACTCAATGTGTGCACATGTAATGTATTGAATGACTTGAAAACTGTCATCTATCTATTCTTGTATGGCTGTTATTAAAACCAATAAACACATTTAAAAAAAAAAGAAGTGCTCCTGTCATGCCAACACAAGCTCTTTCAGTAAATCTTTGCCACTCATTTGGTGGGAAAGACAAAGTCTGCCATGAGGCTGCAGCTGATCTGGTAGTGATGGTACCTCCATTTCCCTACCTGCATAGCAGTCTAAGCGCTACAATCTATAGAGGCCCTTAGCTAGTTGTCATTCTAAGAGCTCACTAGCTCATGAGCAGTTAATTGATTGTGTTGTTTATGTGGAGTATCTATTGAGTGTTGCAGCCTTTTTTTCTATTTTCATCATTCTTCTTCTGTTTTACACTTCATTTGTATCCCATTCAGATCAACGATAATTTTAAGAGCTTGTTGCACAAAATTAGGAACTCTGTAGACAGATAAAAGATTATGCCTTTGATTATGTGAATAAACATTATGTATGTATTGTTAATCCATTGCATGGCACCCTATTATTTGAATATGTTTATGTGGCTAATATCAATCTTGCATAAACATTACATAAATATATGTCACACTCCCTCGAGTAGTTACGTGGCACTTGTGAAATAACTATTAAAGATTTGCTGTAAGAAACTGGTCTAATGCAATGTAGCAGCACATGCAAAAAGAACAGATGAAGGACAAAATGATGAACAAATCAAACATTCACCTCCAATCACAGATCTGGGTTAAATCCATCGATGTTTTACCCGCCACACCATTCCAGTTAAAAACCAGCCATATGCAAATCAGTCTTGACCCTGCTTCTATGTGAACAGTCAAGCCCAAACTACCAGGCCAGGTCCTCCCTGTACTAGAAACAAGCATCCTGGAGCCAGTTTCAGGGTATCACCCCTCATCAGCCATACTAGCTTGAATCTGATGGTGTAACGAGCACTGGACCCACAACTGGGCATACGCTTCCCACTTAACTCGACCAATGCAAAATTAACAGATTGTGGATGGAATGTTGAACAAACCAATCATTCACCCCCAGTCAAAGATCTAGGTTGAATCCATTGTTTTTATGCATGCCACACCATTCCAGTTAAGACCCAGCCATATGCAAATCAGTCTTGACCCTGCTCTCCATGGAAGCAGTCCAGCCCAAACTGCAAATCCAGGCTCTTCCTGGACCAGTAACAAGCATCCGGGGAGCAGTTTCGGGGTATCACCACTCATCAGCCAGGTTAGCTTTAATCTGGTGGCATGGAGAGCACAGGACCCACATCTTGGCATACCCTTCTCACTTAGGGGCGACAAATGCAAAATGAACAGATGATGGGCGGAATGCTGAAAAAATCAAACATTCACTCGCAGTCACAGATCTGGGTTAAATCCATTATTTTTTTGTATGGCACGCCATATCTGTTTAGACCCAGACATATGCAAATCAGGCTTGACCCTGCTCCCCATAGACAGATAAAAGATTATGTCTTTGATTATGTGATTCTATATTGTTCAGTACTTTTCAATTAATTGCATACCACATTAATATTTGAATTTATTTATGTAGCTGATATCAACCTTGCATAAACATTAAATACAATTATTTCACACTCCCTTGAGTAGTTCTGTGACTCCTGTGAAGTAACTATCAAATATTTGTTGTGAGAAACTGGGCTAATGTGATGTAGAGCAGTCCACATCCTATATTTGAGTAGGTTTCCCTGAAGGTTCCATGGATTACATTTAGAAGAACAACCTGTGCACCAAGGCAATGCTCAGAGAAATTAATTGTATATGTTGTGCATAAATAACAATTAATATACCAGTATGGTATGAAGAAACAAGTATCAATGTTCACATTAAGTTTAAGTATAAAGGAGAAAAATGTAATAAGCAACATGAAACAAACATGAAGTAAAATTGATAAGAGGCTGAACTTAGCAAAAGGAGAAAGGGAGAATGCATTAAAACTAATCGAGCATACGTTCCCCAAATTTGAATTAATGGGATACTCTGAAAATGTCCTCAAAATCCAAAGATAGGACAGGCTCTTACTTGCATATTTTCATAACTTTGGATCAGTGCTAGCAGACCTGATCAGCATTTGGTGGCTATTAAGATGAAGGTGCACCTGGGTAAAGATGGGTCAAATACCCCAGTCATGCAAACATTTGGACAACCAGCAAAAAGATATATTTACAGGCAGTGGTGTAACGCAAAGTGAAGAGACCCCCTTCAGAATGTACAGAGGGGTTCAAGAGTCTCCCATGTCTCAGAGATATTAATTGACTTTGGCCTGAATCCCCATTCAGGCTGAACGGTTGGGGGGACCCCTGAAGGATTGTAGAGCTTCCTGCAACAGAGGGCCTGCAGGGGCTTGTATTATGCCTCTTAATCCATGCCCAAAAGCCATAATGCACTGCTCATTGAGATGAAGATGAATCTTGACCCTCAAGGTTAGATTTATATTGATGGTAGGGCCATTGTTCGTCCAAGACGACTTAATGAAAAAGATAATGCTCCCCTCACCATGTGAGTGATCTCCCATGGCGAGTGAGGAGCATTTTTTCTTTGTTACTCTCCTCTACACCACAGTTTGCCTGGCAGTGACAGACAGACAATAAAACGGCTATATGTACACCCATCCTAATTGGGCAGGAAGACATACAGCCAATTGTTGGATGGCCCTTGCTTTATCTGGCAGTTGGAGAAGTTTGCCTATGACAGTGATGGAGTGTCGTCACTAATGGCCTTCTATGTTGGTGGGGAGAGAACTCTGTCAACATTGCGATGGAGTACCCTCTCAGTCAACATATAAATCAGGCCTTCAGTTTCTTTCTGATTCAAAAAGCTAGAGTTTATGGCTTCACATAAATTAAACTGGGTAGCGCTAATGAAGGAGTTACACTAAGGGAGCAGAAGAACTTTCTAACCTTCAAAGTTGGTAAGGTGTGGCAGCCATTTTTTCAAATCAATGGTTCGCTCCATGTGGGAACTGCAAATGTACATTATTTGTTATGTATAAAAGCATCTAACAAAGTTCAGTACATTTGAGTCTCATCAGGTCTGTTTCTAACAATCCTAATCCTCTTTTTGCAGTCTGTTGCCGGTAGCTCCTACATTCTCAAGAACTAGACTTCTCTAAGTAATAATCTTCCTAGTAGATAAAGGTTCAAATATCACTGTGGACAAGGTCACTAAATTAACTGTTAAAACCCCTGGAACAAGTCTTCTCCAGCAGATACATCATGGTGTAATGTGTGTGCAGTGTCTCAAAAATATGCTCCTCAAGTGAAGCCCTAATATGCCTTTGGTGAGCACAATCACATTTTCTTCCCAAATCAAATATTCATGCTATTCATACACTGTGATGTTGTACTAGAATTTTGATATTTTACTTAATTCTGGGCAGACGTACAAGATGATGAATCAGTCAAATTAAAATGGTGGAGGCCTACTCTCTCAAGCTTAAACCTCCCCTTGTTCCTCCCACAAAACAAAATATCTATCATGAGAAGGCCATTGTTCATCTCCAAAATAGCCAACCATTAACCCTGCACCCTGTAGATAGTAGCAAACAGCAGGTCTAAGAAGGAATCCCCAATAAAAAGCAACTTTAGTCCAATATTGTTTCTTAGGTTCCTAGTTAATGCCTAGTAGCTTTTTCCCTATTCCTGGCTTTTGCTGTGTTAGGCCCGTGACATGGCAGAGCTATCAACAGATTTATTTTTCGAAGCCATGACTGTATTTTCCTCTCATCTCTCAAGAGTTAATTTACCTGGAAAATATAAAATGTCCATTTATCATAACTTCCAAATGAAAGAAACTAATTCAAATCTGTCTTGTAACATGAATGAATTAACAATGCACTCAATACATTCTTCAATTGGCATTAGTTTTGATTGAGCGATTACAGCACTCTAAATTGTGTGTGTGCATTATACTCATAGTCTAAACGCACTCCTTTATATTTTTTTCTTTTGCTGTGTATTATGTTTATTAAATGCATTTATTCAGCATCCACAGCATAGAAATGTAATGGGCACCTTTTATTAAGATTTATATGTATTAGAGACAGTATCATCCCTGTATGTATAATGTGCAGGATGACATTATATTCATATTAATGTAGCTGTGTGTGTTTAAGTTGCCTGCACTGTAGGCCCAGAGCTGCAATTTGTTGACAGCTTCGAAATCTTCGGTTGCTAAAGAAATAATTAAATGAATCTCTTGTGTGTGCCAAGCCAGTATGCTCTCATCCCACTGCAGGTACAGGAATTTGACCTCGTTATTCTTAGTTTAAGGAGTTACCTGGAATGTCTTTGAATAGTCTGAAAAGCTGAAAGGGAGGATATCTTATGTGCCTGGCCTATCTGAACCTCAAGGCCACTGGAAGAGAAGAAGAACTTAATTAAAGAATTAACGGAAAGCTACTGGTGAACCTTGCAAGTGAAATAATTTGTCATGTGTTACATTTAGGGGGGCTGAGTTTTGTCTTTTCAAAGTTCAAAGTTCAAATAACACTTTACTCAATTAATTAAAATCATAAAAGCAGTGACAAAAATACATTTATGTATAAAAGAGAAAATAAAACCAATTTAATCATCAGTGAGCATCATATTCATAAAGTTAAAATACCAAAGATAAAAATAAATTGAATAGCAGGAGAATTCCAATCATCCCACAGTCTCTAATGCCGCTAGTCTATTAGCTTTTTTTCGGACAGCAGCTACCAAGAAACATGCAACCCCATAGATCACCTGTGAACTGCCCAGGAGTTGTAGGTACATTAATGCGGGCCTTACTTGTAAGAACCCTGCTTCTCTAAGAAGTGGTACCAGAAACTGCTTCCTAATATCGGCATAGGGGTCACAAAACATGATAAAATGCATCAAAGTTTGGCAAGAAAAATTATCTCAACTGCATGGAGTTGAGGACTCAGGTCTACCCCAAACTGGAAAATGTGCCAGGGAGAAATGAGCAATATTAAGCCTAAATCAGATTAAAAGATGGCGGTGGAAAGGAATTGACACAATCCTAGGGTATGGTTCAAGAAGTGGTGATGTCTTCAGAACAAAGTTAGCTCTAACAATAGGTTTTAGCAATTCCATCTTCTCCCGTTCTTGCTCCGCCAGACTTAAAAAATTTGACTTAATCCACTCTAAGTCACGCTTTTGTAGCAAGTGAGGCGACGAGTATAGTTCCGGTCGACCCAATTTGCAGAATGTGTTTCTGACATAAACTAGCCAAGGTATTTTATTAGACTTGTCTAGCTCCATACAGTCTTTTAAAATAGAATGATTTAATGTGATCTCACTATTAAGCCTGATTTTAATCCAACAGATCAAAGGGGCCAACTGTATAAGATCCGTAATATACTGTAGGCCTAGCTCTGAGTGCAGGGAAAATACAGGGGTGGACTGAGGAACTACTAATAATGACCTTAAAAACTTATTTTCCATAATCTGTATTTTGCCTGACGGAACATAGCCTCAGAGTGAGGCACCATACAGTGCAATAGACAAACATTTAGATTTATATACTGTTAAAAGGGCTTCTATAGGCCTCGAGCCCAAACGCTTCGCGAAACCCAGAAGGGCAGAAGATGCTCTTGCAACAGCTAAACTCTTAGCGTTTAGTTGAGGGGCCCAGGTGCCCTTTTCGTCGAAGATGACGCCTAAGTATGGAAAAACCGGGACCCTGGATATCACCGACCCATTGCAAGTAAAGCATTTTATTTTCTGGGCCTTCGGGCGTTTACCTGCCACCATAACGTGGGACTTTTTACTGTTTACCTGTAGGTCTAGGGACCCCATAAAACCACCAAAGGCGTCCAAGAGTCTCTGCAGTCCCAGACCCGTGCGGGCTAATAGGACAGCGTCATCCGCATAAAGAAGGACCGGGACTGCAGAGTCTCCCACACGCGGGACATCCAAGGTAGCCCCCTCTAGATGTTTGTCCAAGGAATCTATACTAATATAATAAAGAGAGAGCCCAAACCTTTGAGGCGGGTAATCTCAGGAACCACAGCACCAATCACAACACCCAATACAGCGTTGGAAAGGGCAGTTGCAGCAGAAGGACATAGGCTATGCCGACACCCACCATATACATTTAAAAGGTAAAAGAACCGTGCCAGCAAAGTACTCCCTTGTGGGCGTGTCTGCGTTGTGCTGTGGGCGTGTGCTGGGGGTGTGACAAACGCTGGGGGCGAGTGGTACGTTCGGCCCTTCATGCCATGTCTCATATCGTGTGCTAATCCCTCCCTGTTCCCTTTAAATACCCCTGCACCCCATACTCATAACCCACCCTTACTCTTTAAAATACCCCAACACCCTTAAACACTAACCCATCTTAACCCTATAAATATACCCTGTACCCCAAAACCCAAACCTATCCCTAAACCCTAAAAATACCCCTGTACCCCAAAACCCAAACCTAGCCCTGAACCCTATAAATACCCATGTACCTCAAAACCCAAACCTACCCCCGAACCCTAAAAATACCCCTGTCCCCCAAAACCCAAACCTAGCCCTGAACCCTAAAAATACCACTGTACCCCAAAACCACCCCTGAACCCTAAAATACCCCTGTGCCCCAAAACCCAAACCTAGCCCTGAACGCTTAAAATACCCCTGTACCCCAAAACCCAAACCTACACCTGAACCCTAAAAATACCTCTGTAGCCCAAAACCCAAACCTAGCCCTGAACCCTAAAAATAACCCTGTACCCCAAAACCCAAACCTACCCCTGAACCCTAAAATACCCTTGTACCCCAAAACCCAAACCTAGCCCTGGACCCTAAAAATACCCCTGTACCCCAAAACCCAAACCTAGCCCTGAACCCTTAAAATACTCCTGTACCCCAAAACCCAAACCTACCCCTGAACCCTAAAAATACCCCTATACCCCAAAACCCAAACCTAGCCCTGAACCCTAAAAATACCCCTGTACCCCAAAACCCATACCTATCCCTAATCCCTAAAACTACCCCTGTACCCCATAACCCAAAACTATATCTGAACCCTTAAAATACCCAAACACCCCAAAACATATACCTCAGTACCCCAAAACATATACCCCTATACCCATACGTACCTTATCCAAACATTAAAAAAAAACATGCTTTTACCATTCATGCATTTACAACGAATTCCGTTGTAAATGTATGCGTGGTAAAAGCATATAAAATGTAATGCCATGCGTTATAATGGCATTGCGGAGTCATGGTACTTTCGTAATTAAAGTATGCGGAGTGATGGTATGCGGAAAGAAAGTTACGGAATAATGGGTGTTTACCCTCCCCCGGTAAGTACATTGGTGGCAGGGCGGCCTACATCTCCATCAACATACTCATATTTTTTCACCACCCATTTGAAAAATGCACAGGTCTCTCTCATTGATGGCTAGCACCGACATACACTTTTAGACACACCACCCGCCACAAGTTCTAGAATTGCGAACTTTAGAGCTGGGAAGCTCTGTTCGAATCTCGGCATCAGCTCAACATCCTATGATTCCAGGCAAATCGCTTTGTCTCCCCGTGCCTACCACAAATGAATGTGTTCTTCTGTAATGTAAATTGTGCTCATGCCATTGTTGTCGAGTTCGCGCTATATAATATTGCAAGGAAAAATAAAGTAGGGAAACTCGAGTTCACACATTACTGAACGCGCACTGTTAAGTACATCAGCAGTGCACTGTGAATCGGAGCGTCTCACAGGCCTGTCACAGATAAGATATGCTATCAAAACGAAATCCTACAAAACAATATACTACTGGCCGGCAGCAATTCATACCCGGACAACGTCGGGACGGGCTGCTAGTTAATGTATAAGGTAAACAGGAGGGGTGCGAGGATGCACCCCTGCCTGACACCACCCTTGGAGTTAAAATAGCTGGTACAACCCCTCTCTTTGTTAACTCTAATTGATGCTCCGAGACCTTGGTGAAGGGTCGCTAGAAAGTTAACTAGGGAGGGATCGAAGCCTATGTTGGATAAGATCGACCATCATTTTTCCCGGTTTACCAGGTCGAAGGCCGATGACAGGTCCATAAAACCCATGTAGAGCATACCGTCCTTCGCCTTGGTATATTTACTTATAAGCATCTGGAGGTTTAGGCACTGGTCTAAAGTTCCTCTTTTTGCCCTAAACCCATACTGTAGGTTGGAGAGGACTCCCCTGTCCTCTAGGTAATCTTCCATCTTATGCAGGATGACTCTGCCCAAGATTTTAACGGCAGGGTCAATCAAGGAGATGGGCCTATAACAGGAGGGGTCACTCCGCAAACCTTTTTTAAACACAGGAATTATAGTTGATGTTGCCCAGGATGATGGAAATCCACTACTACTTAATGAATTAAAAACATTTGTAAAAATCTTTGCCCAGAGTTTTGGAAAGGTCCTATAAAGGTCTGCTGGGACTCCGTCTGGCCCTGGAGCCTTATTTTTTGATGTCTTTTCTAACGCCCTTTGAACCTCAGCCATCTCAAAGTGTAGCAAATAAGCTAAGTTCAATGAGTTATGATCCGTGACTATTACGGGTGAACACTCCTCAATATTGTAAATCTTACTGAAGTGTGAGACCCATAGGTCGTCAGGGATCACACAGTCCAGGACCGTGTTATCAACTCCAGTAAAGAATGGGTGGTTTATTGTGGCCCAGAATTTACTACTATCCTTCCGGATATCTATAGAAATAAGATTGTTCCAAGCCTCATTTTTAATGTCCTTTTTCCTACGGGACATAGCCAACTTGAATGCCTTTCTCATCTCAGAGATGAGCTCACTATCCTGAGGTTTTAGTTTTAAGGCTTGTAGAAGATCCTTATGTGCTTTAGAGCATTTGGCATCAAACCACCTAGGGTGATTGAGCTCTTTCTGCCTAGAGTTAGTTTTTAAATCCTGATTAATTCTGGTACAAATGGTGACATAAGCACCAATAATGTATTGTCTAGGCACACTGCAAAATCCAGCTCTGCATTAATGAGGAGATCCGACATAAAAGTATCTGGAACATCCGTGGTCCAATTTAGTCTCCTGGCCTGGGCCTTGGAGGTCAAAGTGTTGGTATTTACAGTGTTTAAATCTCGTCTGATTATTACATCCCCGAGATCCAAAGCCAGCACAAGAGGATTATGATCACTGAAAATAGAAACTACTACTTCATATGAAATGGCCTTTGTTATCAGTCCTACCGATATGAAGATAAAATCTATTACAATGTCTGAGTCTCTTCCTTTAAAAGTCGGGCCCTATCCTCCCCCCCAAAACCATCTACCTCAAACAGGTTCATACTGGCTAATAGTCCCTCGAGAGCTTCCCCCTTTGGGCTATGTTCGAAGTGTGTGGAAATAGATCCAACGGTTCCCATTACCTGTTCTGCTAGACAATCCCAGGTGCATGGATGAATATTAAAATCTCCCATCAAAATGGTATCGAATACTGTGTTATGTGAGGATTTATATTCCTCTAAAAAATCTTCCAGAAAGTTAAGATGTAGGTTACACTGGTCCTTCTCCATGGCATTGTAAAAATTAATCAAAAGGGTAGTTAAATGATTTGGGCCTGCCTATTCCAAAATTAATGTATTGTCTGAATGCAGCTCAAGCTGTTTAAAGGAGCCACATAACTCGAGTGAAATAAGCATAAGCAGCCCTCCTTTGGGTCTACCCCCTAGACCGGGAACTGCCTGAACAGCAAAACTGGAGTACCCATCAAGACAGAAGCGGTTTTCTGTGTCCCAGGTCTCCTGTAAAGCGATAATGTCATGCTGTATGACAAAATTTTTCCATCTCTCGTCAGCACATTTATTTTTTAATCCTGCTATATTCCAGCTAAGGAATTTACGCATAGAGGGATGGGGTATCGCCTTACTACCACTTAGATGCACTTGTTCAGTTGTATTTAGTCACTCATTGGCATCCATGTGAGAGAGAGGTGCAAACCTATTTGCTAAAATTAAATCTGTGGACCTTTGGTTAGAAGAAGTACCCATCATACATTGGTGAATTTGACTCCCTCCCTCCTTCCTCAATGAGGCCTGCTGAGCTTGGTAGGAATTATTGTTGGTGAGGACCATTTCGGAATGGGGACCTCTACATTTATGAGCAACTAACCTAGAAACTTGTGGTGTGTTTATATTGGTAACAGCCGTTTCAAAATAGGGACGTCTGGTTGTTTGGGCATCTAGCCTAAGAGGATATCTGTATGGGTGTAATACCGGGGGGTCAAAATAACCAAGGGGGAAAGGTCTAATACCAGGGCCCACCGTTTCTGATCCGTCCCAAAACAATCTATCAGCCACATTTGGGCAGTTAAAATTTACTACCACACAATCACCGGGTATACATTTGGTTCTCCTCCCTAGCCACGCGACCCGTCTAGCAGAAATACCATGCAGGGTAATGTCAGCTCCTCCGCTGCTGAGTTGGGAACACCATATTTTAGCCTGCCTCAATAGATCAAAATTGGTTTCCACTGCCCCTGTATTTATTTGAGGAACCCCGGTTAGAACTGCTACTAGGGGCGCCGCATCAGGTGGGAGATTTAAGGTAGGACCCCGGTTAGAGATAGGCTTTGTGTGGCCTAAGGCAGATTTAAAAGGTGCCAAACCAACTCCTTGCTTTAAAGAAGATTCTTCGGAGCTGGTCAGCCGCCCACTATAATTGACCTCTTCCCTGGTCCCCAACTTCTCTACACTAGGGGTTGCGCTGTTGGTAATTACACACAATTTGAAGTTTCTAATGGTGCATATTGAACAATCTGTGAATTGGGGCTCTCCCATGCCTCCCGCGACTCTACTAACCTAGGATGTTGAACCCTATATTCCTTTATAAAGCGATCAATGTGGTTGCATTTATTTAAAAGGTTAGCCACACAAGAGTTAAGGGTGTCCACAATGTCTTTGGCGATGTTCACAAGGGCAGGCTCCAGCCGTGATTCAAATAAATGTTCCATTCCATCTGCTAAGTGATCCGTGTGTCGTACTTCTGGCGGTGCATTATCTGAAGACAAGCTAACGTTATTATGCTTTTGTTTTTTTTTTAGAGTGCCTTAGAGTGCCTTCGTTACCCCCTTGATCCTACGTGTCCAATACAGTCTTGACCCTGAGTATGCACCTCACTATCCTGATCAGGAGCCCCAGTTCCGTCTAGATTGACCTGCGTGATCTGTGGAGGTTTCACGATCACCACGGTAGGTTCAAGAGGGGTCGGGGGAACAGGCTCCGAATGTAGTGTAGCAGCAGAGACATCCAGCATGGTAGGAACAACATCCAGGCCCAGTTCTTTCTCGGCATTGGCAATTTCTGCACTGAGGACCCCAACTGCCAATGTGAGATAAGATATTATGGACTCAGATTTCCTGGGGACTTTAGCTTTCTTACCTTCGCCTCCTGCGGTATTTAGTTTTCGTTTCCCCATTTCCACAGCCCAGAGGGGTGGCCCAGTCCGGCCTCTGCTGGCCCCTGAGAGCCACAGAGGGCCCGCCCTTTGCCCGGGCTTCACCCGGCGTCCCGCGACACGGGGGCGCGCTGTTTAATTGCACCTCCTGGCGCTGTGCTGGCGTCTATGGTGCGCGCCGCCGCTTAGCCTGCCGGGAGATGTAGTCCAGAGGCGACGGCGCGAGGAGAATACGCCTGATGACTTGTGGCGGTGGCGGTGAAGCAACCCTCTCCCCTGCTGCCTCTGGTCTCAGGCAGTGTCCACTGGAGAAGAAATGCAGGTAAGGACCCCCGCTCCTGCCGGGGGCGCGATGTTTAAATGCGCCTCCTGGCGCTGTGCTGGCGTCTATGGTGCGCTCCGCCGCTTAGCCTGCGGGGAGATGTAGTCCCGGGGCGGCGACGCGAGGAAAATACGCCTGATGACTCGTGGCGGTGGCGGTGAAGCAACCCTCTCCCCTGCTGCCTCTGGTCTCAGGCAGTGTCTGCTGGAGAAGAAATGCAGATAAGGACCCCCGCTCCTGCCGGGGGGCGCGCTGTTTAAATGCGCCTCCTGGCGCTGTGCTGGCGTCTATGGTGCGCACCGCCGCTTAGCCTGCCGGGAGATGTAGTCCCGGGGCGGCAACGCGAGTAGAATACGCCTGATGACTCGTGGCGTGGCGGTGAAGCAACCCTCTCCCCTTCTGCCTCTGGTCTCAGGAAGTGACCGCTGGAGAAGAAGTGCAGGTAAGGACCCCTGTCTTTTTGTATTATGCGCAGGGACAGAAGATCAGACTTCTAGATTTTCGGAAGAGAAGGAGAATCTTAAGAGCGAGCTGCATAGCCTTACGCTATCCTGACCCATTTGACGTGAGTACTTCTTAGGAAGGCTACACGTGCTGACACCTTTAGGAATTGATATAAGGGACATAGGCAGGACCCTCAGAGAGAGTAGTGTAGGGAAAGATAACTCATGCTTTCCTTCCTAATGATTAAGGAGTTAGACTCAGCCTCAATCCTGTGTTGTATTTTAATTCTAGAGTTAGTCACATTAGGCCTTCTGTGCCAAATTAATTATATGCATAGGTTCGGCTCTGTATTGATCTTATGTACCTATATTCGTTGATTCTCAGATGTATTTACATTCAAATATTTTTGGCCTTATAATAAAATCAATAAACTGGAAATCGAAGTCTATGGTCTTGTAAGCATGACTAAATTGTAAGTAAAACCTTGAAGTGTTTGCTCCCCTCAACCACTTTCAGCAGGCAAAAAAAAGAACATCAGTGCTAAATTTGGAAGGGAAGGCAAGGACTAAATTTAGCGTAATCAGTTTCAGTCTCAATTCCTGAGAGGAGAATGCAACAGCACATTTTAAATGTAATGGAAATGGTGTTGCAACTGTGATTAGCAGTTGCAAGAATGATTCTGTAAGCCAAATAAATATTAGTTACCATGGAAAGGATCCATTATGCCATATGCTTCCTGAACTCAGCATTTCTGTAGCTGTGCAGGCCTTCTAAAGTACTGCAGCTGTATTGCACTATACTAGCTATTAGCAATTAACACAACCAACAGACAGAATACTGTTTTGGCTCAGGTCATGTTAGCCCTACAGTCATAATGTTGTAGTGCAGAAGATGACCAATTACCAATGTATTCAGAGTTTACACTGCTAGCATGCCGCTGTCTGAATTAGAGACCACATTCAAAGGATCCAAAACATGAAAAAGAAATGGATTTTACCAGGGGGAACGGAATTCCCACCACTTTATGCTCAATACTGATTACATTCTTTCATTAAGGAAGGGCCCGAGAATGCTGCATTGGTACTAGAACGCCCAAACACAACTGCTCGTTCAATAGAGATTACTTGATTGATGTTTTTCACAATTTTACCCTTGCTTTTCCATATATTTAGACTGTCTTTGCCCGCACATTTTGTCCAGGATTACCGTGAAATATCTAAAAATGAAAACATTGAGAGTGCAGTTTTTCCACTGGCCTAGTAATCTTGATTTTTCTGGTAACTTTTGCTCCCATCTGAAGCAGGATTACCCTAATCTCAGAACGAGCGCCATAACTGTATATACACAAATGCATACCACAACATTCCCAGTAGATGAAGGCTCTAGACTTGGAAACGTCTGTTGGTCATCTGAGTTTATTTGCAAGGATCACACTTCTTGACAAGTAATGCTCAAACAACTGAATGACTCTAACCACCAATCCCCAAGCATATACACATCCCCCCACTTGATTACATACACAATCCCTTCCATGAGCAAGAGCTCGTTACAAAGCGGAAAGGCCACATATGGAATAGGCACAAGCACTACACAACCGCATTAGGCTTGTGTCCATTTCACAATAATACATTAATACAAATGTAAACAACAATGCGTGAGCATAAACTCTCGGGCGCATGCAACACACCTTCCCACTGTATTTTCTTTTCAACTTAAATCACAGTCCTGGAACCTCATGGGTGGACTCTGAGATATCACACTTCTATGAGCATCCTTGACAATATCTGCAACACCAGAATCAGTGTTTTTAACACACTCCTGTTCCTTCACATCCAGTCAAAATCACTTTATTCGATTATTCAAAATCATAAAAGCATGTTAAAATACCCAACACGTACAAAACATATAACACTCAAAATCCATCATTATTAAAATACAGCTCCAAAAATTCAGCAGTGAAATATAAAATACATAATATAAAGGGAGAATCCATTATACGGAGAAATGAGTAATAACAATTTCTTTTTCTTCTTGCTCTAACTGCTGCAACTATAAAACTAGCGATAATAAAAATTTCCCAAGGGCTATTCAAAATCTGTAGATATGTTAAGGCTGGTCTAATCTGCACAAAGCCTTTATCTTTTTAAATGGGGAAAAATAAAATGCGTCCGAATCTGCAAGTAGTGGTCACAAATCATTACGAAATGCAGAGTATCTTCCCTCGAAAAACTATTGCAAGAACAGGGTCCTAGATCCTCTGACTTTTTCCAGCTTTATGGTTCGGCCAATAAAAAGTGTAAAAAATTCAACCTAAACCTCGTCAAGAGAAAGCGATGTCGAGGCTAAGTGACTATGTCCAAATAGGGCTCCCTCATTAAAGAAGATTTTAAGATCTGATGGGCACGGACTGTTGGTTTTAATAGCTCAATTGCCTTTCTTTCTGCGGATGTCAGATGCAAAAATGAAGTCTTTGCCCATCCCAGATCGTTTTTACATATTATTTCAGGGTAGTCAAAGACCTCTGGGCGACCAAGCGCCCTTGCTATGCTGCTCACATGACTAAACCATGGAATACTGCTAGCACCGTCCAGTGTGATACAATCGCGGATAATCTCTTGGTTCAGCACTAATTCTGGGTTATACCAGATCAAAATACATTTAAGAAAGGGGGCTATTTTGATTACGTCAGACACATAACCAACACCCAATTCTTCATGGACTGCAAATGAGGGCGTGGACTGGGGGACTGAGCGGAATGAGAGCAGACATCTTAGAAATGTGTTTCCACCAATTGAAGTTCTATGCAATTTCTATACCCCAAAAACACATTGCTCCTCAGGTTATCCAAGCATACCATCAAACATACCTTCCTACCACTAAACAATGATACCCTGTAAAGATTTCAAACACCACCCCCATAGCTATGCACAGGATTCCTGAAAACGAGTTTAACTCTTGTGGGATCCGACAAAATAGCGCAACCTTTTCCATCCATTCTCACTTTTTTGTTCCGGACCATGTCACCAACCTTCACATTCTGCTTGCTTGCATCACCTTTCCTTCTCCTCAAATCCTATTTCATTTTAGACTTATACTACTCCACCCTGCATTGACTCCCTTTAAAATCCACCTCAGCAATTTCATCTACATTGCCCTGTTTCTTTTTTAACCATCAGTGTACCAACGTAGTGCTTGGTTAGCTCCCCTCAACAATTCAAATAGACTCGCTGAAGCTACCGATTTGGGAGAAGCCTTATATGCTAACACCATAGAGTGCAATGTATTTCTCCAGTTCAGGCCCCCCTTCACAGAAAACTGGATAGCTTCTTTAACCAAGTGGTTGAACCTCTCAACCTACCCATTCCCTATTGGGTAGAACACACCAATTATTTTAGGTGTCACTCCACACTTGTCCATATAGCTCCTATTTATTTACTGATAAATGGGGGTCCATTGTCAGTCACAACTTCATGGGAAATACCATCCCTACAGAAAATGTCATCTAAAAACTCAACCACAGTCTCTGAGGTGACTTCCTTTATCTTCTTACCCTCCAGCCTCTTGGAGTAGTAATCGACCAGCACAATCCCAAATGCCTCCTGCCTAGGTAACACACAGGGCCGGACTGTGAACCAAAACTGGCCCCGGTAAAGTGCTCGGCCGTCGGCCCGGGGGGAGATTGGGGGTGCGACCGAGCTCTTTGCCGGGGCCGGTTTTCGGCCGATTTTGTTACAGGGCCAATTTTGCAGCTATGCTGCATAAACGGCCCTGTAACAAATACGGACCCCAGGGGCCCAAAACCGGCCCCCACCCTTGCGCCGCACCGGGGGAATTGCCCGGTGCCCGCAACTGCCAGTCCGGCCCTGGTAACACAGCACATAGACCAATAATATCTAGACCGAATTTACACCATGGAGCTTCAGGGAATTCAATGGGCTGCAGATCAGTACACATAGCTTTAGCTGATTTATCACAATATTCCCAGTAAATGAAGGCTCTAGACTCAGAACATTCGTCCAGGTAAGCCAAGTTTATTCGCAATGATCACACATCTTGAAAAGTAAGGCTCAAACAACTGAATGATTTTAGCCGCTAACCCCCAAACATATACACATACACATCCACCCCCTCACTTGAATATATACACAATCCCTTCCATGAGCCAGGGCTCGTTACAAAGTGGAAAGGTCACAAATGAAATAGGCACGAGCACCACACAACTGTGTCACACTCGACTCCATTTCATAATAGTATATCAATATAAATTTAAACACCTATGCATGACTGTACATAAAGACTTCGCTCGTGCACATGCAATAATATAACCATCCTCTTTGTGTATGTCTAAAACACATTGACGCTTCTCTTAAATGGATTATGGTGCTTTAACCCGTTGCATGCTCGTGACAGAACCGTTCCATCATGAGCCTCGGGTGGGCTGTGCTGGTGACGGAATCGTTCCGTCACGGCCCGCTTGCCCTGCCTGCGCGCTGCGAATTCCAGGCCTGCGCTGAGCTTTCTGATGAGCGGGCGGGGCAGTGACGGAACCGTTCCGTCACAAGCACAGCTCACCCGAGGGCCGTGATGGAGCGGTTCCGTCACGAGTACGGGAGCACTGCGCGGCCCCACCTCCCCCTTAGCGCTGCGGTAGAATAGCCGCCGCAGCTAAGGGGTTAAGAGAAAATGGGTGAAATCAAGATTAATCAAACATGGCCAAGAGGCCTCTCATTGATAGAGTCCTGTAAACCCCGGTGTAAAACACGAATGTGGCAACAGCAATAGCACAGGTGGGAGGTGGTGTATGACCCCTGGATTAGAGCATTTAGGTGTAAATGAGAAACACACATTGTAATAAAGATATTCATTTTTGTTTTGTTTTTGCTGATAAGATTTAGCAAGTAGTGACCTTCAACGAATTCTTTTATTGTACAGTATTACACATGTTTGTGATGTAGTAACAATTATCCTAAATCAGAAAAATGTACAAATGTGCAGTGACACCTCCAAATGTTAATCAGGCCATTTACCTACAGCTGACACAACGCCTTATTGACGTAAACTCTTGTTGAGGCATTACAGGGTATTTTCTGTATTTCGTCATTCTGAGACTGCTAAATTAAGTGTAGTTGATTTAATTATAGTAAGCCTTTTATTTTGAGCGCTACAAAATGTAGATGTTTCCCTATTATATTAGGATTAGATATGTGTGTCAATATATACACACCCGTATTATTCTTATCGGTTGCTCTCCTTTCTTTCTTGCCTCCCTAACTAGTTAATATATTCTAAGCGGACTACTACTCACCAGAAAGCATGAATAACTATAGATCAAATTACAATCTGAAAACTAGCTTTGATTAATGAGATTTTGTCATTACTCCTTAGTCTCCAAGTCAAATGAAATCCTTTATTTAAAAAATATGCGTCTTTAGATATCGAAAAAAAACAGATATTACTAAAAAATCTATATGTGAGAATCCCGCTTTAGACAGCCTGCCACTGCTACACTATATTTACAACAACGTATGCCACACCTGCTAACCATGATAAATGCCCCCATGCACTGCACTCAATAGCCTAATGTGATAAATATTTGACTAACCTACTCTTTCAATAACAACCCTGTTACTGTGACTCAGATTCGAAAAAAATCTATCTCAGAAAAATCCAATGGCTGCACCAGGAACCGTGTTTGTTTCAAAGTCAGCTGCCCATTAATTCAGCGCATGGTTCTGCAAATACCATATGGGCCATTACTCATATTTCTCTGAACAACTGCGTTACCGTTTAGTGTAAGAACAGAGTTTTTACCTGTGGCAACAGCTGCGTCTTTTCTTTTACAACGTGATTTGAAAGAACTATTGTAAATTTGCTAAAATGGCTGCTTTTGAAGTTTGTGTCTCAAATGTAAAATGGCACTCATTCAAACTCTGAAAATGCTCAGCTAAGGCAGCGAATGTGAGTGTTTCTTATTATTGTTATAATTAGTGCACATTTTTCTAGCTTCACCTGCGTTCCTTTCTGCAGAATCTCGAGATTTGATTGCCTGCATACATTAGAGGCGCAAATCATTTTCCAAGTAGGAAGATCTAGTCAATCAGTGTTGCTTGAATAGAAATGGATTTGATAAATTGAGTGATTATTATGCACCAATGAAAACCTCTACAAATCAGTACATTGGCTCCGTTGCTGGTAATTGCTCTGGCACAAGCTGTTAATTAAGTGAGTTCTTTGATTTCATAAACACAGAAAATGAACTACATTAAAATGAGATAGATGTTGTCAAGTCTTTCTTAAGATATCACATATAGGGCTGTTCTTATCCCTCCTCTCAGACGTTAAAATCTAATAATTGTGAATTACGGAATTCTGACAGGATTCAATAAGAGGCCCGCGCTCCCGTGTCGTCGTATGATGTAAGCATGTTGCATGGATGCCAGTCAATGCTAATTCGGTGGCTTCATTTAAACTGCATTGTAAACATAATATCAGTGCATATTGAATCCATGTATGGAAAGATATATATTTTATCCTATATTAGAAATCTCAATGTCCATCTTCAGATAGCCCTGGCGACCACTATATCACTCTCGACTTCTAAAAAAGGCAAAATAATCATGATGTTGACAATTTGTTGTGGTATCATATGATAGGGACGTTTCCTAATTTAGATTTTTCCTAATAGTTCTCATGGGCCAGAGTATTTTTATGGAGGGGTTGAATAATTCAATGCCAGTTGTTTAATAGCACTTTATCTTCTTGTGTTTTTCCCCTAGGGAAGGTATGTTTTTTTCCGCGGATAAACCTCTTCTCTTACACTCATAACAAGTTCACAATTCTTCTGATGCCATTGTCGATTTCCAAAGGCATTTACTTTTGTCTCAGTGCAATACGTTATTTATTTATTTTTGTAGGGTCTGTGAGAATTGGCATGCCAGATAGACTGATGCTCTTCTGCAGCATGGTGTCAGTAACTCTACGCTGGTGGACGGCATTTCCCTTCATCTCCAGGTTACATGCTTGGATACTGCCAAGGTATAACCAGCCTTCTATCTTTCAGAAGCTCGTCAAATCAGTACCATTGAAGTAGGTAAAAATAACATCTGGGAAGGTTTATAGCAGTGCACATGCGTTTTGACTGTCCATTGTCTCCCTTGCAGCACTGCCACATTGGATTGGTGGCCTTAGATTCATGCATACCCCTTTCTATAATATGTATTGCCTCAGCACCATTTTATACCTCAGCAACTTAAGGGGTGCTTCTTAATTTGCATGGATATGTACCCTCATGAAAATTAGGGAACACATGTTCTTTTGTGACTATGCCATATTATTGCAGAAGATGCCTGGGCAAAAAAGTTGTCATGGGTTGAACAATTGTGTACTCTCTAGGAAGTGGTATAGATTTAACACACCAGAGGGTGACCTTTGCTTGGACGGTCCCAGGTGACCTCAAGGAATCTGCTCCAGGGGCACACTGTGTTCTTCTTCTCCCCCAAAGCTAGGCCAGCTCCCTCCGCACTGAGAATCTTTTTTTTTAATATATATATTTTTTATTGTGTTATGTCAGCAAGCATTCTTCATAGATTATAACATAAATAAGATTGCAGTTTCTACAAAGCACAAATCTTAATATGTACATCGTAGTACAACATAATTCAATATTCAATAATTAATTCCTTCATAAATACGTTCAAAAATTCATATCCATTTTGACAAAGGAGACCAAAGATTCTGACCGAATAGTTTTTCCTTACCCCTTTTGTTTTGTATGCAGCTATCTCTAAATGATATATGGATAATAATCTAGGTTGCCAATTATTGAAGACTGGTGAATCTGGATCTAACCATTGCGCAGTGATACATAACCGAAAAATCGACATACAAATAAATAGAAATCCTTCCTCTGCTCCCGTCCTGAATCCAACTTGATTTGACTGCATGCCCAAGATTATCATCTCTGCTGATAATTGCAGACGGATCCCCAAGCTGGCATTTAAAAAATATTGAACATCAGTAATAAATTGTAGTCATTTAGGACAATGAAAAAACATATGAGCAGAATCCGCGGCAATACAGCCGCAGCGGTTACATTTATCACCTCTTTTTGATTTCCATTTTGCCAACTTACTTGGGGTATAGTACAGATCAAATATAGACATAAAGTGCTGGCTTTTTAGTGAACCATTAAACAAGACTTTACTTGATAATTCGATTACTCTAGTCATGTCTATTTTATCAGTTTCCAAATTTCTTTGCCATTTGTCCTCAATAAAACATAAATCGTCTTGTAAACTATTTAACAAAAGTTGGTAAACTGAACCAATTCTATGTTTTGCTCTTATCACTTCCAATATGTCGATTCTTTCCACCTTTAACTGATCCTGGATCCTTCTTTGATCCAAGAAGCTTTGAATTTGAAGATACATAAAAAAAAGTCTGTCCTAGCCAAATTATATTTATGCTGCAAGCAAGTGAAGGAGGCAAGTTGTTTCCCCTGATATAGATCTCCTAATACACATATCCCTGCTGAATACCATCTAGCCATCACTTAATCCCTAAAAACGTCTGGTAATGGACAGCAAGTATTTAAGGGTGTGTAAAAGTTCAAGTTGAGATTCAGACCAAATCTAGCTCTTAATTTTTTCCATGATTTCAAAAGCAGTCTATAGAATTTTAAATTTCGTTTTTTTATAATAGCTAGGCTCAATTATTCTGACTAAACATTGTTTAGCCTCATCACCCAATACCATTTCGTAAATTGAAGGGCTGACAGATTCTTCTAGTATTGTATCATGAAAGATCAAAACACCCATGTATTTCAGCAATACTGCCCAATAATACAGCCGAAAACTTGGGATCCCCCAGCCTCCCCTAACTCTAGGTAATGTACACCACTTCATTGCTCTCGTAGACCTAAGATAACCCCACAGAAACCTAGAGCACAGTCTCTCAATATTAATAAAAAAGGAGGTTGGAAACAGCAGAGGAATCGTACTAAAAAAAATCAAAAATTTCGGAAAAATTTACATTTTTAAAACATTACAATGACCACATAAAGATAAGAGAAGATTATTCAGCCTTTCCAAAGTTTTATTCACAGAACCTAATATGGGATCCACATTCAGCCGCACTATGTCATCCATTTTTGCTGAGATTTTAATACCCAGATAGAGAGCCTCAGAAGAAAACCTCATATCTTTTGGGCGACCTCCATCCGAATGAATAAGCTGTGTTTTGGCAATATTCAATTTATAGCCCGAGTATGCCGCAAATCTTTCAGCCGATTCTACTATCTTTGGTAGAGCACTCTTAATATCTGTAGTTACAATAGCGACGTCGTCTGCATATGCAAACACCTTGTACGCTACCTGATGTATCCTCACCGGGGTGATTCCTGTTTCCTTTTCCAATCTGGTTAAAAAGGGGTCAATATATAAAGCAAATAACAAGGGGGAACAGGGACAACCTTGTCTGGTCCCCCGTGTTATTGCAAAACTGCCCGAAAAGTCCGCGGAAATGCGGATTGCAGCTTTCGGGTATGCATACAATGTTTGTATCGCATTATTAAATTCTTTAGGAAATCCCTTCCAGATTAAAATAGACCATAAAAACTTCCAAGACACCCTGATAAATGTTTTTTCCGCATCTAACAGAGCTACTGCTACAGGAGATCTAGTAGCTTGTGCCCAATCCAAGAGAGAAACAATCCTTTTTACGTGATCTGTTGTAGCTCGGTTTTTGTATAAATACATGCTGCCTTATTGAAACTAAACTTGGCATTAAATCAATCAATCTATTGGCCAGTATCTTTGAATAGACCTTGCTATCCGCATTAATAAGTGAGATTGGTCTGTATAAAGCCATAACGGTATCAACCTTGTCTTTCTTCTTGAAAATTACAATGGTTGCCATAGACCAAGATTATGGGGAATTACTCAAAAAGGCTTGTTGACATAGTTCTATCAGTTCTGTTTTTAATATTTTTCTAAAGGTACGATAAAATTCGAGGGGAATATTATCCGGTCCCATAGCTTTCCCTGAAGCTAAACCTAACAAGACTGCTTCTATTCCTTCCCACATTATGGGAGCTGCCAACAGTGTTTTTTGTATTTCTATAAGTTCTGTGGTGTCTAAATTCTCCAAATATGCCACAGCACCATTCTCAACTCGTTCCCCGTTTATTGGTTCACTATATAATAGTTGATAAAAGTTTTGAAAGGCTTTTAATATGCCAGTTTTAGACTCTTTCATGGCCCCATTCAAATCGAAGATCTTTGAAATATCATTAGAGACTGCTTTTTGAAGTAATCTTTTTGCTAAAACTCTTCCAGTTTGTTCGCTAAATTCATAACATTCTGCCTTATGTTGTTTATGTTTGGCTGCAATTTGATCAGCTATGTTAGAATACACTGTGGCCCTTTTAATTGTTAAATCTCTTTGTGCAGCTTCTATATCCTGACCCAATCTGATCTTATCAGCTAGCTTACGTTCTGCCAGCATAACCATGTCTGTTTCCTTCTTAAATTTTAATCCATCTTGATTTACGTCGAAAATTCATATAACTAAGAGTTTCTCCCCTGACTATCGCCTTAAAAGCACCCCAAACAATATTATTAGATGTAGTATTTTTATTGATTTTAAAAAAGTCCTCTATAACTTTAACCATATGTTGACAGTAGTCCTCCTCAAGTAATACATTTCTTTCAAAAGACCAGATACCTCTCCCTGTTCTTGTGTATGGGCCCAAACTTAATTCAAGTAATAATGGATTATGATCAGATATGAGTTTTGGCAAAATTTCAATGTTAACTTTTCTTGTAAGTTGTTGCGAAATAAAAAAGTAATCCAAACAAACAAATTTCTTGTGTGGAGCTGAAAAAAGTATATCCCAATTCTTTTGCGTGAAACATGTTCCACACATCGATAAGCCCATGTTCTATGGTTAACTCACGTAGGGCCCTAAAAGTCCAATACTTTCTCCCAACATACCCTCGTTCCTCCGAATATCAAAATCTGCATCCATATGAACGTTAAAGTCCCCACAAATAATCGCTGGTTGAGGCCATAGAGCTAATTTGGTATTGATAAAATTCATAAGCTCAGAATCATCCAAATTCGGACCGTATATAGTACAAACAGTAAATCTATTCTCATCAATCTTAAATTCTCCCTTTACCCATCTTCCCCATTTATCTTCCAAGGTCTTTAAACAAACCCCCTAAACCCTATTTCATAAGAATCGCTACCCCTCTCTTGATCCCTGTTTGTTTTGAGCATACCACTAAGTCTAGACCTAAGTCTTTCAGCCTCTCTTTTCCCAAGGAATATGCGTTTCTTGTAAACATAATATGTCAATTCGTAATAGTTGAATAATTTTAGCCAATACGTCCCTTTTCTTATAATCATGGAGCCCACTAATATTTAACGTGCATATCCTTAATTTCCTATCAATTTAAATTAAGAGAAGAGAAAAAAAATTCTACTATTTCGAGATAAATGATTTGTGCTACATATGTTGCATGCCTCTTTTTTGTATTTATATAATAGTTCACTGTGTAATGTAACATCAAAAAAAGAATACACACTTCCGACAGAAAAGGAATGCTGCTGACTTAACACCCGCCCACCCCCACCGCCCCCCCACCTCACCCTCCACCTTTCCCTTCTCCCTTCATCCCACCCAACCCACCATATGAGGCACAAAGACTATAAGTCCCTGAGAATATCGAGTGCCACCCCCATCTTTACTAGGTTAGGAAAAAGAATATCATTATCATTAAACTCAACTTAGAATCCCCTTAGGCTGGGTGTTCACACTGTAAATAAACAAAAGTTGCAAGCTTATCCCGTCATAATTGCAACAGATATTCTTTGGCCGCAATCTCAGAAAAAAAGAACCTAGTTTGTCCTTTTACAGTGATCTTCAGTTTAGCCGGATTTTGAAGATAGACTACCGCCCCCTTTTCTTGAAACCCTGGAATAAGCTGACGTAGATGTCAGCGTTTTGATACAGTAGCCAGACAAAAGTCCGGCCGGACAAAGAAATTACAGCCTTTTGCCTGTCTTTTTTGGTCAGGCCTAGCAAGCCCAAAAACCGCTTCTCTAGCTAAATAATTGCTAAAACGAACGAGAATAGCTCTTGGGCGATCATCCTCTCTTGGCGTTCCTCTTTTAATGGTAAACGGAAACCAATGCGCTCTCTGTATTTCCATAGACCAGTCCCATAAAGTCAGCTCTGGAAATGCTTCTGAAAAAAGTTCACAAACGAATTTTCGAACATCAAACTCAACTCTTCCCTCTGGAACCCCCAGAATTTGTAAATTATTCCTTCATGCTTGATTTTCCAAATCCGAAAGTTTGAAACTAATATCATCACGTTGGGCTATTATAGAGTTAATTTCTGACTTCTGAGCGGCCAAATCATCCTCCAGTGTCGATATTCTTGATTCTGCTTCCGTCATTCTGAGCGAGATATCAGAACATGTTTTTGCAACTTGCAATATAGCGTTCTGCACTTTTCGACATGTAGCTTGTGTGCGAGTATTTTCCAACTTTTTTCTGCTCTATGTTCCATCATAGTCTGATAAATCATCGATAATGTTACTTCCTGCTCAGGACTCTGTTTGTCAAACCCCTGAGCTTCTTCGGAAGGAACCTGTTGTATATTAAGTTCTGGAGAGGCCACACCCGTGTCTAGAGATTTATTTTTGAAACTCTGGGTCTTTCTTATTCTGTATTTTTTAACTGTAGTAATTCCCGGTGAGGTCTCGCTCATTCTCAGCTCATCATCCATGCTACTGCCGTCATCTTGGTAGTCAGCCCAGTCTTTACTCACACTTTCATCAGATGAGTGATCTGACATCGAGTAAAAATTATCTGCGATATCCCGAGAGCCTGCCAGATCTTGTGAGCAAGCACCTTCCGTTAGCACGAGTGAGTCTATGTCAGAAACAAAATTATCCAAAATGCCAGTGATTCCTTCTGTCAGAGGATTCGGAGAATTCACGGGGACTACAACTCCCAAAATACCGTTCACAGGCCTAATTCCCCAGTATATCCTGCTCCTCCGTCTTTCTCTAAATCATCGGGTAGTGCTTCTGCTACATCCTTTCGTAAACCAGTTAAAGAGAGGTCTTGAGATGGATATACCCCCTGAGTAGGAGAAGAACCCAAACAGGTCTCTTTACTTGCTATATTAAGTGCGTGCTTTACTGGGGTCTCTAAACTCGATGTCTGTACGTTCTTAGACAACTGTTTTTCAAATTGTGCTGGTAATGTTTGACCCCCTGCTTACCAGAGTGAGCAGCTAGACTCGCCTTCGTGGAGCGCTCCCCTCCTTTCTTTTGATTTATGAGTGAGGGAGCCTGTGAGGGAACCTGGGAGGCTGTTTTTTCTCCTTCTTTCACTTCTCCCACATCTCCCATATTTCAGTGATTTCCATTCTCTATACCTTCAGTCGATGCGGGCTGAATTCTTGTTTTTCCGCTTCTTGTGGTTGTTTTTGGAGGCATTCTGGTCTGCGATCCTCCAGTCCCACAAATTGCTCCCAGGTGCAGTCCGGGAAAGAAAGCCGGGAACTGGCAGACCAGGACTGTCTGTGTTCCGATAAGCAAAAGCAGGCACACCATCAAATAATCAGTGTGAGGAGTCCGTAGTATACTGTCACTATCTATCAGCAGGATTTCCGCGACGGTGCCGGTAAGTCGGTCGTTAAGCTTTGTTCGAATGTCTAAGCAAGAGCTTGATTGCCAGGAACACCGTGAACATGCCGCTTCAGATCCTTCTTTTTCCCAACCCGGAGCGGGGAACTAGCTGCTCACACAGCCATCCCTGCGGCCGCCGCCTTGCCTCTACCCCTGAATCAGGTCCGCACTGAGAATCTGGGCGATTCATTGTTCTGTCTTTCACAACTGCTCTTTTATTATTGCTGTTTGCATTGCAGGGAATATGAAGCCCCTGCAGTAGTCTCAAATTATCTTATGTGTCCTGCACCTGTTTGGTCGGGTAAAAAGTTGACAGCTATTCCAGCACTTGCTATGTAAATTAAGATACCTAAACAGTGGTGAGCACAAAGGGCGAAAAAAGACAGCAATGGTTCTTGAGCGTCTCTTGCTGAAGGCTCAAGGAGGGGCCTGTCCCACAAGTCCTCATGTCAGGTTTGTCAGTGAAAAAGACGAAGGAGAGAACCTTTCTTTAAATTAGGAGGGCCAACTATATTTCCTGGAAGGCACCAGATTTGGGAGCTAAGAGGCATTTTCTCGTCCCACTGTTTCACCTATCGATTAGGGGGAGGGTCGCTTATAAACAGAATGTGGATACTCCAACCTATATAGGTGGTCAACTTCAGTTAGTCTGGTAGAGAGCAGTGCTGCCATTAAATGTTTCATCCTGAGATCTTTTCATCTTTCTATGGCGAGTGGAGTTAAGGAGATAAAAATAGGGGAGAGCAGTCTAGGCTGTAACAATGGGGTCCTGAAGCCTTTTCACTTCTCTGTAGGAAAGGTTGACTGACCTGGAGCTGCTACAAAGGATAAAGATAGGAACACCAATATATAATCAATATTCTAATTCGACATATGCAGGAGGAACTGTTGAAAAATATATATATTTGAAATAATGTAAAGAATAGTAAATAAAAGTACTTATGTAATCCTTCATAATGAGTGTGTCTATCATACTATTGTGATTCTTGGTAAGTGGTGTCAGAAGATAGAAAAGGCTTTTGACATGGTGGGTTGGAAGTACTTGTTTCATATTTTGAGGGTCCTGTGATTTGATGATGAGGTGATGGGTTGGATCCCGCTGTTATACTCGCTGTTAGGGATTGCAAAATTGCTTCAGACAGATGGTAGGTGCTTAGTGGTACATAAAAAGGATGCACTCTGTCGCCTCTGCTCTTTGCACTTGCGATGGAGGTACTGGCTGCCACTATGCCTAGGAAAGAATTAAACAGAGGTATTATGCTGTATAGGTACCATCATCTAATATCATCATATGCGGGCAATTTTCTTATGTACTTCAATAACCCTGTATTGGAGGTGACTCCACTGTTTGATCAATTAGATTGATTTGGGCAGCTGTTGAATCTCAAACTACATAAAGAGAAATCATGTTTGTTTCCACTTTGTGATTGGGGGGATACAGCTGGTTTACCTCTCCTGCCATTGAGATGGGAAATTTGGTATCCAGATATAGCACAGAGAAATAGACACTTCAGAGGGTAACTTGGGGAAGACAATATCTGCCTTAATAGAGTCTGTACATTTGTAAAATAAACTGACAGTATCTGAAATAGGATGAATTGCTTTGTGGAAGATGGTGGCTCTTCCTAGGCTATTTTATTACTTTCCACATGTGCCATTAACTATTCTTTGGACAATTTGCAAAGTGCTGAATACTTGCTGTTAGACTTAATATGGGGTAGTTGCTGAAACGAGAATGCTTTATGTGAAGGGTGCTGTCTAGCACAGAAGGTGGAACCTACATGCTGTGCAATACAATGGGAGATATGTTTGAGCATCATGAGCTTCGAACATTTAAAGACTTGCCTGCTAGGGGGGCCTACATATTGGTGAATTTTTAACACATAGAGCAGTGACCGGCATAGTAAAAACTGCATGGGGGTTGGGACCGTGGGGTCATCAACACATATTACATTAGAAACATTATTAACCCACAGGTTCAGTCATAAGGCTGTAACAATATTCAATTGCTCACTAGTGAATGAGACTAAAATTAATTTGGGAAATGTATGTGCCAATTTGGAGAGTGATCTGCAGATACACTTTAATGACAGGAAGTGGGCTAAAGTGCTGGAGCACCCCGCAGTAGTGTCTCACAACACAGTGTTTAAGTTGCTTCAATATACATTGCTGCAAAGGACTTATTTGACTCCCTAAAGTCTTCATAAAATGTATCCCAAAGTCAGTGACACATGTTCCAGATGTGTTGCTGGAAAGCCAGGATGTTTAGGGGAGTACAACCACCCCCCCAGGGAAACACTTACTGTATGTGTTGTGCAGGAGTCTGCTTGGTAGAGGTTTCCTGCCCCCTCTTCATGCGACAGAGCATGGAGCCCTCCCAAGCCAGAAGTGGCATCATGAGGGTCATTCCTGGAGTGCTCTGAACTAAGAGCTGGCAATCCCTTACCCACCAACCCCTGACCCACCGTTCCTTCCACTGGGAAGTGTCTCCCCTGCTCATACTTCTGCCAGAGTGGGACTGCCAGACACCAGAATGGGTGGGAAACTTGTGGCAGACCCCCCATGTTCTCCTGACACTATGGGGTCACCCTCAATGATGGTATCCCAGTACAGACTAGGCTTCCCACCTGGTGCTCCCTCTGAGAATCATCCAGGCTCTGGGACTGGGTTTTGGGAAACCTGGGCCTCTGCTCACCTGCACCTCTCATCCTACTTTGAGAAGGGACATGGGACCCTCTACCCATCCCAATACCCTGGGAAGTATCAGGGCTACTGCAAGCCTCCCCTGCCTCCCTCAGGTGGGGAAAGCCTGAGCCACTCCCTTCAGGATCACTCCAAATGCCTCTTCAGAAGATTTGGCATCCACCAAGAGATCTGCCTCCAATGTAAGCTTACTGGGGTCAGAGAGCTAACACTCAACAGGGTGCTGGCATCACTGGAACGTCATGATGACACAAGCTCTCCAGCACTCCAATTGTCCAGCTCCTCAGATGAGTTAACCATACTACCCTTCACTCAACCATCCTGTGCCTTGAAAAGAAACCCACATCATTATCACAAGACTGGTGAGACAGTATCTGGTTGTCCCTGAAACTCAACCCACACTCATCTGTGGTGACTCCATACTTCTCCACCAGAGCTTCCTCCATTTCTGCATGTCATTCCCTTCTAGAAGCAGTAGGATGTATCTCCCACAACTAGGAATGTGAATCCCTGTGCCAGTTCCCCAACCCTCCTCAGGGATTCTGAGCACCTCTGGAGCTACCTATGCCTGAACCCACTGGTGTATGTCATTCCCCTCCTTGACATTGGGCACCAAGTCTCTAGGTATGTGGACCTTTTCTTCAGTACTGGGCATGGTATTTTCGCTGCCACCACCTGAGCTGCACTCAGCCCACCTGGTGCCCAGCTCTCTTATTCTCAGCTCATTAACTAAAATAATTTCCCTTCTCTCCATCTCCCATTTCTTTCTCTCCCTCCCCAATTTCTCAGAAGCGTATTCGCTCTCCTGATTCATCCTGAGCTTTACAAGCTCCAACTTGAGCCGTTGGGCTTTCCACCTTTTCTCTAGCTCCTCTGGAGATAGACCTGGAGAGGAAACACTGCTGCTAGCTCTGGAGTGGGCTCCTGCACCATTCAGACTGGCCCCCGGCCCACAGGCAATGCTGGCTTCGCCAGCCATCTCAGGTACAGACTCCTCTGAGTACTCAATAGCCTCCCTGGCTGCCTGCCAGCCCTCTGTGCCCTTTGCTGCTCTTCCTCTCCAGTGAGGGCTTTAAAAGAACACTTGGAATCCCATAAAGACTTTTTGAGCTGAGGCACCAGCTTCTCCCTCTCAAACACTAACTTTGCAGGTACTAATGATGGCTCACCAGTCTTAGACATGATTGTGGATCATCTGAAGAGATACCAGTAAAATAGAAAAATCAAAAACAGTATGTGGTTGTGTAATGGTCTGCGATATGGAGTAGTGTACACCAATCATTGTATGTAAAGTACAAACACAAGTCCTATCCTCATCTCTGACCACCAATGTTAGAAATTTGCACCCTGTCTAAGTAGGAACCCTCACTTTAGTCAGGCTAAGGGAGTCCTGAGGCTAAGATAACCCCTGCTCACACCCTTGGTAGCTTGGTATGAGCAGTCGGACTTATCTCACAGGCAATGTGTAAAGCATTTGTACATACATGCACAGTAACACAGTGAAAACACTACAAAATGATTCCACACCAGTTTAAAATGATAGCCAGTATTTATTTGAATAAAACAAGACAAAAAAACCAAAAAAACAACATACACAAATAAAGACATAATTCAAAGGTTAAAAAGTTAAATCCATAGAAATCAATCGATGCGTTTCATTTAGCGCAAAGTACCTTGGATGTGCCAAAACTCAAAGACGATGCAGGCACAGAGGAGGTGAGGTGCTGGAAAAGCAAAACGATACATCGGTTCCTTACTCTCAGGGGAACTGATGCATCGGTTCCTTACTACCTGGGGATGTGATGCAACAGTTGCTTAGTGCTACGCAGGGGAGGTGATGTGTTGGTTTCTTACTGGAAGGCCAGGTGATGCATCGAACTCCGGACACACGGTTCCTTACTGCTGGGCAATGTTGTTGAACAAATCTGCGCATAGTGAATATGCATCAAAAATCCACATGCACTATGTTGATTCTACAGCTGTGAATCAGACATTGCATTGGTGTCGGAGGGGTGCGCCATAGGCTTCTGTGATGTGGTGCTCGAAACTCATGCTGCGGTGGTTCTTCTGACATGCTGCAATGGAAAGCTGGGGACTGCGTTGAAAGCTATGGTCGATGCGCCAATTGGGAACCACTCTCCAGGGCTTGCAGCAGAGATGTGTTAAAGTTTGCAGCAATGCGTCCATAAAAACTGATACTGGGAGTCGATGTGTGGATTTTCTCCTTCAGTTCACCAGATTCCACTTCAAAGGACCCATCAACTGGATTTGGCACTACTTGGCAAGTCAGGATTCATCAGAAGAGCCTTGGCACTGGTAGGTGAAGTCCTTCATTGACCCTGAGACTTCTTAAAAGGAGACAAGCACACACAATCCCTTGGAGAGACTTGGACACAGGATACAGAAAGCAACGTCCAGTCCTTTCACTCCCAAGACAGCAGCGGAAACAGCAGGTCAGCACAACAAAGCAACAGGCAGAGTGTCATCTCCTCCTACAGCATCCAGCTCTTCTTTCTGGCAGAATGTCCTTTAATCCCGAAGTGACCTAATGTGAGAGTGTCAGAGGTCCAATAGTCATAACACCTTCTTCCTTTGAAGTAGGCACACTTCAAAGGAAAGTCATTGTAGTGCACAAGACCCTGCCTTTCCCTGACCTGGTTCAAGACATATTATCGGGTTGGGGTGGAGACAGCTTTGTGTGTGGACAGGCACAGCCCTGTTTCGGTGTCAGTAACAACTTCTCCCACCACTCTAACACAGGAACGTCCTTCAGCCTGGTGATGGCCCATCAGGATATGCAAGGCTCAACTCAGCTCCCTTTGCGTGACTGTCTATAGTAAAGGCACAAGAGCCCAAATGTCTTCCTAATCCAGACGTGGATTCTACAGACAACCTGAGGCACAGAATTGATAAGTAGTCAAATGCCCACTTTCGAAAAGTGGCATTTTCAAAAACGCAATTAATAACCAACTTCACCAAAAGATGTATTTTTAAATGAAGAGGTCAGAGACCACACATTCTAAAATGCTCCATGCTGCCAATGGGAAATTGCACTTTAAAAGATATTTGGGCAATCCCCATGTTACCCTGTGGGAGAGATTGTCCCTGCAATAGTGAAAAACAAAATAAGCAGTAGTTCACTGTTAGGACATGTAAATCACACCAGTACATGTCCTTCTTTTTAAATATACTGCACACTGCCCATGTGACTGACTTGCCCTACTTTAGGGGAGACTTACATGCAGAGAAAGAGGAGGTTTGGACCTGGAAAATGGGTGCACTCGTGATTTAGAAATGGCAGTTTTAGACTGCACTCAGAGTCACTGCTCAGTGGCACAATCAGTTTTGCAGACCCACTAGTAGCATTTGATTTACAGGCCCCGGGCATGACTGGTGCACTTTTCATGGGGCATATTAGTAAATCAGATATGCCGATCAAGGATAATCTAGTCATCAATACATTTGACACAGAGAGCATATGCACTTTAGCACTGTTTAGCAGTGGTAAAGTGCCCAGGATTCAAAGGCCAACAAAAACAGTTCAGAAACAATAGGAGGAATAAGGCACAATTTGGGAGATAACCCTGCAAAAACGGCCAGGTCCAGTATAATACAATACATCGATAAGAGACACAGTTCTACTGACTCAAACATCAAACCTGGTTATTTAGTATTGGTGTATCAAAGGCAGGTTAGAACATCGGAGCAATCTTCCACGTAGAAACATAAACATTCAAAGTAACATAGGTCAAAGGGACCATGGCCACTGCTCAATTAGGGCAAATGTCCATAACACAAAATGCTTCTCATTTCAAGTAGTTGAAGAATCTGATTCAATACATCTGCAAATATCTCTATTCTTGATTGTGGAAGAGGCTTTTGCAGAGACAATGACAGTAACAAGAGAAAATAAAGATGAATTAATTGCATCTAATGTAAGAGTACCATCTCAAACTACTCTTTTATACTGATATTCAGCAAGAGTACTTGGGCAGCCTCAGTGACTTACTGAGTACATTTAAAATGTTGAATCAAATGTGATTTGTGGTTATGTTAGCCACGTTAAGGAATGTTGCATTGTTGCATTCATTTTCTGGGTTAGGCTAGGTTTATTCCTTTAATTTTCCTCCTCTTTCTCCCTCTTTTCTTTTCTATTCTTTATTGTATGGACAGGGGAGAAATCACATTCTATAACAAGTGCACAGGTTCACAATAGAATGTTGGTTTATCCAATCAGGTCCCCGAATGCTGTAAGGATGTAGAGAAACAGTTGGAACAGTTGAGGTGTTCTGGAGCAATCGCTTGAGAGAGACTGTGAAAGATATAAGTCCCAGAGCTAATTTATTTTTATTTATTTATAAAGTTTTGTATCGCACAGACAAGACCCTAAAGGGTATCAAAGCACTTTACATTATTGGGTAGTTAGGATACAGTTGTGCGAAAAAACATTAGTTACATATATGAGAGTAGCAAGGTAACACTGGAGTTCATGGTTGCACATCAATGTAGCAGTAAATCAAGGCATCTGGATAGTGGGCAGGCAAGTATGTTTCTTTGTAAATTATGCACATGAAGAAATAAAATATCATTATTATTTGAAAGAAACAATTCCTATGTCTGGCTCTCAGTCAGTCAAATGTCTTTATTCGGTTTATATACAAACCATAAAAGCATTCTAAAAAACGGTTTATGTTAGCAAATTGTAGATTCCTAATATATAAATCACAATCAGTACTCATAAATACAAGTAAAATCAATAAATGAATATGGTACAAACTAATTACATTTTAACACAATGATAAAAATATACATGATTATACGATATTAAGTTATTTTCCTCAGGGTTCTTACAGCTGCAGACAAAAAATTAGCAATGTTAAAAGTTTCCCATTCATTTGACAGCATTTGCAAATAGAGAAGGGCTGGTCTCACTTGCATAAAACCTTTGTTAATTAAAATTGGAAAAATAAAACGCTTCCTAATGACAGTAAGGTGCTCACAGAAAAATATGAAGTGTATGATGTCCTGCCCTAGAAACTATCGCAGGTACAGGGCCCAAGGTCATCAACCTTCTTCCAACCTTTCTGTTCACCGAGAAGAAAATGAAATTGATTAAGTCTAAATCTAATAAATAAAAAACGGTGATTGTTGTTTGTTACAAAACCTAAATATGGTTCCATGGATAGTGTTGTTTTACATAGCTGGTGGGCCCTTACTGTCACCTTTTCCAGCTCTCTCTCTTCTCTGTCCGTGGTTGCTAAGCGCAGGTATGTTTCCTTGGACCATTTTATATCTCCCTTCTCTAGAGTTTCTGGGGAGTTATATAATTCTGGTCTACCCAGCTTAACTAACAGCTTCTGGATGTATTTGAGCCAGGGTATACACAACCCATGATCGAGTGACATACAATCTTTCAAGATGTCATGGTTTAACCCCTTCGACGCTCATGACGAGCTGGGCTCGTCATGAGGTAGCCTCCTCGCACGCTCATGACGAGCCCAGCTCGTCATGAATAATGGGTTTTTAAAAAACTCAGCGCAGCAGCAGAATATCGACCGCACGCATGAGGTTAACACTAAATCAGGGTTTAGCCAAGTAGTTATCCATTTCTGTAGGGGTGCCATGGCAATTGCATCTTCAACAAAGCCAATACCACATTCCTGGTGGACAATGTAATTGGCCGTTGTTTTAGGGTCAGTTAGAAGGTTCTTTAAAAATCTATCTTCGACAATCTGGATGGCCTTCATATTTTTAATGCCCCACAAATCGGCCCCATACATAGCTAGTGATATACACTTTACTCTATATATTTGAATTAGGGCCTTCATTGGCCTAGCTCCTAACTTCCTGGCAAAGCCCAACACGGCCGATGTGGCTCTGATCAAAACAGTTTTTTTTCGCTATAATTTGGGTTCCCCAGGATCCTTGGTCGTCGAATAATACTCCTAAATATGGAAACGACGAAACCCTGGATAATATATGTCCCTCGCAATAAAAAGTTTTGACCTTTAGGGATTTCTGACCAATGGCCATTATGTGTGATTTTGAAAAGTTTACACTTAATGCTAATGACTTCATGAAGGCCGAGAAAGAGTCTAACAATAACTGGAGTCCCACTGCCGTTCTCGCTAAGAGTGCGGCGTCGTCCGCATATAAAAGTGCGGGAATCATGCGTTTCCCTGCACAGGGATAATCTTTACAGGAGGCAATTAGGGAGGAATCTAAGTTGTTACTATATAGTGTAAAGAACAGGGGCGCCAAAATAAGCCCCTGCCACACTCCATTGGAAATGGGTATGCCTTCCGTACAATTACAATGCTGGTCGTACCTCACCGTTGCAGATAAATCCCTGTGCAGGTCAGTTAAAAAATAGACGATGTTTTTGTCTACGCCTAGCATTAGAAGATTGGAACACAGCTTTGACCTGTTTACTCAGTCAAAGGCCGAGGACAGGTCCATGAAGGCCAAAAATAGTGCTCCTTTCTTTGCCACCGTGTATTTGCCTATCAATAATTGCAAATGTAGGCATTGATCTATTGTGCCCATCGCTTTTCTGAAGCCATACTGTGCTACAGAAAGCGTTCCTGTTTCCTCAAGCCATCCAGTCAGTTGGCTTAAGATCACCCTGCCAAGTACTTTTACAGAGGAGTCAATTAGGTATATCGGGCGATAGCAACTCGGGTCACCTCTATTCCCTTTCTTATATATTGGTATAATAACAGATCTTGCCCATGTAGGTGGCAAACCCAAGTGACAAGCGTTGACAAAGACATTGTACAATATATTTGTCCAGGTCTTTACGTCTGCTTTAAAGAGGTCTGCCGGCACTCCATCTGGTCCCGGGGCCTTATTGCTCGTCATTTTCATTATGGCTTGAGTAACCTCTAGCTCTGTAAATGACAATGAGTTTTTTTCCATATTTAGGACTGGACCTGCAGGCATCCCTTCCCCATCATAAACCTGTTTAAAATGACTGTGCCAGCCATGTTCCTGGATACCACAATCAAGCTCACTGTTACTTTTGTCCTGGAAAAAAGGCTTATTAACCACGGCCCAAAATTTGGCGCTAATTTTAATTACATCGATGGATAAAAGCTCATTCCAGGCATCCTCCCTGATTTCATTTTTCCGCTTTTTTTGTGCCATTTTGTATGAATTCCTAAGGACAGCTACTTCCACTTTATCAGGGGGGTTGGATTTCAGTGCTACCATCAGCTTCCGATGGGCTATTGAGCAGTTGTGGACAAACCATTTCTCCCCGTTCCTTGATTGCGCCTTAACTACTTTTTTAAGATTGCTATCGATCTGGGTACAAATTCTACTGTAGGCCATAAGGACCTCCTCACCGACTATGCCATCTGTCAAACAGATAGACATTTCTTGGCCAACCTTTGCCAGTAAATTGTCCTCAAACTCCTTAGGCACCACCCAACACCATTTCAATCGTTGTGCTTGATCGGTGGGTCTTAAATCTAACATTCCAACTGTCAAGTTAGTTTTATCTTTTTTCTTTAGGTCATCTACCAAAGTCAGCCTTATAGGGTTATGATCTCCATATGAGGACCAGGAGACATTATACTGGCAAACGCTGTTTGCCACATTTTGGCTGACAAAGATATAATCAATAGTTGACCCAGAGCCTTTGCCTCTAAAAGTTGGAACGTCCCCTCTAGATTGGGTAGGGTAGATCAGGTCGTTTCCAGCCACCAATTCTTCTAAATATGATCCCTGCGGGGAATGCTCAAAATGAATGTTGTCTTGGTTAGCTGGTTCTAGACTGTCCCAGACATAAGAATTACCATTACAACAATGAACATTAAAATCTCCAAGTACTATAACCGAATGACAATTTGTACTGTTAACATTATACAATTCTAAGAAATCATATAAACTGACTAGATGTTCATTAAAAAAGGCCTTATCAAAGGAGTTATAAAAATTAACAATGAGCCAATTGCCAGTGGTTTTGGTTAAAATTCCCACAGCCAAGCAGTAAGGCGTACCTGTCTCCACTTTGGTATAAGTGCCCTCAAGTTTCAGTGAGATAAGGGTTAGGAGGCCACCCTTCGCCCTCCCCATAGGGGAAGCAACTGCTGGTGACCAAAAAGCTGTATACCCATCCAGAAGAAAAGTAATATTTATATCCCAAGTTTCCTGGAGCCCGATGATGTCACAATCAGTAAGACAGTCCCTCCACTTGGCGTCTTTTGCCTTACTGTTTAGCCCCGCAATGTTCCAGCTAAGGAACCTGGTTCCTGGTCGAGGGACCTTGGCTACCGCCATGCCATTACTACAGCCACCTCGTACATCCCCTAAAGTGTCTGTAATGTTAAAATTGCCACCCCACATGCACTCACTGAATTTCCTCATTTTCCGGCCTCCACCCCAACACCCGATAAACAAGCTTCTACACCAGGTAGAAAATGGGCCTGTAGAAAAGTCAGCCCACATCGCACCCGATGCCCAGGCTGCTGGTGCAGGGTGACTCTTCGTTCCTATCTTGAATAATTACCAAATGAAGAGACGGGCACTGGAAGCAGGAAGACAAGGAAAAAGGTTTATTTCTCATGAGGAGAGCATGTCATTTGGGACACTCGCATAGTGTCTTCGGGAGGTGCTCTAACAAGTTTCTCTGAGGCTTCGTCTTTTATACACAGGTTTAAGGCACACACACATCCTTCATTACAATAAGACATTGTGAAGTATGAAGATATTCCAACACGTGGCTACAGTAGGGGCCCTTATCCTCCATGCAATAGGAGGGGGCTTTCACGCAGCTGAGTGTTCTGCTGATTCCATTGGAATGTGTGTGTCTGATCGAATCTCAGGGGGTGGGGTGGTCATGATCAATAGTGGCTCCTTTCAAGAGAGGCGAGTGCATACAGTAGTGGGCAATAAACTGTATCCTCGGGCTAAGGGATGACCAGCGGTCCATGCAGACATTCAGGCTCAGAGGTCGGGGTCATCAAAGGAGGGGTATTCATGGAAGGAAAGGAGGTGTTGGTCAGGCGCGGGGTGTGATCCCTAGAGACAGAGTCATGCGGGAGGGGAGGTGCTCATGACTTGTACATGTGAGAGCGGGGGCAGTCAGGGTGCATGGGGGAAGCTTGCAGGGTCAGGGAAGGGGCTGATGATCGATCGTGAACAAGGAGACCATGATACCTAAAATGGCTGTCGTGTACGTGTGCGCATGGGTCTATGCTAGCGGGATCGTGTTTTAGCGATATCCGTTCTGCTTACAACAATGGGTACTGTGAACACAAATGAACGCCGCTTATGTACATACACATTGCTATTTTCAACAGTCGCCGCTTTTTTACATAAGCGAGTTCAATTTCTACATAGTCGATGCGATAGGCAGAATGCACTACATGTCAGTTTACATTTGTTGGGTTCTTCATACAAGCCTATAGATCGGCATAATATTTAGTCGGAGTCAAGAAAAGAGGTTCCGAAACATTACAGAATCAAGTTCAGACTTTTTCTCCGATGACATTAATTAAGAGTAATCTGATACCTTCGGGTCTTATCAGTACTTTGGGAAGCTAGATACATGGGTGACCGACGAAACATTTTTATAAGCAATAAAAATTGAGGGAGGAATGCAATTCGATGTAAACAACTAGTCAAGGGGTGGGTAGAAAGTTCAGGAAGGGGGGGGTCTTAGTGAAAAATTTCTTTTTCAACGATGAGCCACCACTGGTAGACTCTGGTAGTCCGTTTTCTTTTCGTTGGCGCTTTTGAGCACCGGCGGTGGAGCTATAAGTCCAGCTCGGAATCATCCTTATGCGTTGCAGGGTGCGATCAGTCCTCTGCTGTTAGATCACAGTCCTGTTTCCTAACTCATTTTCTTAGGGGTGCCTCATGCTGGGCACCTGCGTGTCTTTCTTTTTCCGTGGCAAAATCCCATTCCATAGTCAAAAATTTATATGAAAGAGTTTGTTGAATAATCGAGGGAAGAGAGGGCGGAGTGGGGCCAGATCTTCGAACACACCAAGAGACCAAGGGAGCAAAGGACAAACGAGCAGGCAAGCCCAACAGTCGGACTCAAAAGGGGACGGGGACTTCAGGCACGAGTGGGTCAGCAAGTCGAGGGTTTCAAGGTAGCCCTTCATTCTTTCATCTGCTGAGTTTGAAAGTTATGCCTCGTCCCGCGTCTCGTTGCTCTGCGGCTCCACCTTTGGTCGTCACACGTGCTCCATGATCTGTGGCCAGGCTGTGCGTTACGTCCAGCTCCTCTCCTCCGGTGATTATATCTTTGAATGGGTAGAAAACAAGTTTTAGAAAAACTGGCAGGAGAAGACATTTATACATCTCAATTCCGTCCCCAATCCTATGTAGGTGGGGGATAAGTTCATCGGTCACAGTCAGAAGTCGTCACTTATGGAGTCTGTAGAAAGGCATTGCTTATTGAATTCATAGACCTGCTTAGCGTTCATTCGCGACATATGATGAGAGAAGTTGGACTTTTATACCCAGTGTATTACATCAAATTCAAAATCGAGTCCTTATGTAGAGACTCGTCCTTCCCTTTAACCCAAGTATCGACCATCTTACATCTCCCTTCGGGGTCGGCTAACTCTTGTAAGGGGGGCGTTATCGTCATGAAGAAGGGGGAGGGGGTGGACGTAAAACATGCTCTTCTTGGGGAGTGAACGTTAATCAAGGTTGTCAATTTTGCTTTCAAGGGTAGATGACATGAAGCTGGGGTTAATCGGGGGAAACGGGGACGCTTTGGACAGGGAGCTGGGGTCGATCGGGAGAAGTGGGGTACTCTGGACATCCACACTTAAGTGCAGAGGAGCGAAGTAATCTGTGCATTGGGAATTGCATTTTTAGCGAACTGAGAAACAGGAGGCCATTGACGTTATAGTCCCCCTATAAAGGCCAGATTAGGGGACGTTAGTCGTCTGACCCGTCCTTTCTTTCATGACGAACTCGGGTTCTATTGTTTTGCAGAAAGGAGAGGTAGTAATATGGCAAGTTACAGTCATTTTAGTTCCTGTCAATTTTTCCAAACACCTTTGTGCTCGAGGAAACCCAATTAGGTGTTGTGCCGGGAGGGGCACAACGTTACCATTACAAGAAAAGAGGGAACAGGGGGGTTTTAGAGAGTGAGAGAGAGAGAGAGAGAGAGAGAGAGAGAGAGAGGGAGAGAGAGAGAGAGAGGGAGAGCGAGAGAGTGAGGAGAGAGAGAGAGAGAGAGAGAGAGAGAGAGAGAGAGAGAGAGAGAGAGAGAGATCGCACTCTAAATGGTCCATTCTGTACACGCATGGCATGGAGCGAGAGAGAGAGACGTGTACAATAATGGGCCATCCAGTGCACACAGAACAACAGGGATTAAGTACTACGGAAATACAGACAGAGGGATGACGTAGATCCATGCATCACGTATACACAAACTCAGGCGGAGAAGACAGTACATGTATTATGTACGAAAATCCAAGACAAAACATAAAACAGTTATTGGCCAAAATTATCCCTTTCTGTATGCTGTGCATTCTTAGCATCCTAAGCTCTTTTTACCTTTTTCTTCTCTTTTAACCGTCGGCTGCCCTTACTGGTGGCTTTGATTGTACACACTTATGCTTTTGGCAATTGGTCAGGAACTAACCTGGTCGGGCTAATGCTCACGGTGGTTTATTCGAGTCATTTTTAGCAAATGCGTTTCCAGGCTGAGACAATAGTCGGTGTCAGTTGGAGAATAATGGGGCAGCTTTGGGTTACATGTCTATGAGGATGCGAAAAAGGAGGTAGTAGGTCTTTAAGTGTCGGCAATATCCCTAGTCCTCCCGTCGGAGGGTACTTGTGTAATCCTTACCTCGGAATTTTACTTAGACTTTCCCTATTTAGTTAAGTGTGGAGGGTTTAATCATGTGCGCACATTAGTTTAGATTGTATTATTCGGAGTGTATGGGCACCATAATCGAACGCCTTCTTCCCGTCTCTTCATCCGTTAGATCACCATTTTCTTTTTCTCGTATTTTTAACCGATGTTCCAAAGTGACCTGCAGAAAAGAGGGAAAAAGAAGGGGGCGGGGGCAGCATTTAAGAATACATCAGTGCGCATAAACCCGAAAAGGCTTTTACTTACTACATACGCGGTCTATCTCCCCGGAACGCAGTTGTTGCCAATTCGGCATTTAAGCCCAGATGAACCTTTTAGTGTGCGAGAGATGATTATCGGAAGCCGGTGGATAGCATAGGTCACCCAAGTGTGGTATTACGGATCGTATGTAGGGAGGCCAGATGGCACTCCTTTGGAGCAACTTAGGGGCATTTTAGCACATTTTTTCTGATACAGGTAGCATATAAAGTATAGACTGAATTCCAGGGTCTTTTTAGCGGTTGCTTTAGGCCGTACAAAGATGTGCAAAGTACATACAACAAAAACCTGTTCCATTCATTTTTGCAGTATCTCTGCGTACTATACCTTTTAATCCTTAAACAGTGGTCATTTATTCGAAACTTACTAATTCACACGTGACAACTACGTTTGCTTTTTCCAGAAAATCTTTAATAAGAATGTCGGTGCATAAATATGGGCTTACAACCCCGTGGGCCGGCCACGGAGCAGGCTGGAACTGTTATATGTGGGGATACTTATTAGCGGAAAACTTTAATGGAGTCGGTGGTCGTTTATTTCATAATCTAAAAGTGCGACAAGTGCAACAAAATCATGTCGAGACTTTAGTGTGAGCGAGTGTCATGAGTGTTGGGCTTCCAACTTTCAATAATCATGATGCGCCAAACTTAACAACAATTCATTGTCCGAATGTTCAATTAATACCCATCTGATGTCAATTTACCGTCTGAACACATAATCAGTACCCACCCAATATCAATTCATTGTCCGAACATATAGCCAGTACCCATCCCATATCAATTCATTTCCCGAACTGACAGTACACATCCTGAATCAATTAATTGTCCGAACATATAATTAGTACACATCCTATATCAATTCGTGTGGTTAAAAAACAAACCTTCATACATATCTCATGACACCAGGGCTGAACAATCGGGGTACAACAAGGAGTTGAAAGTTTCATTTGCATCGGCGCCATTTTGGGTGCGGTCAGGCAGAACCAGGCATAGTCTAAATTTCTAATAACTCGTGGTTGGCCCAGAGTTCTTTTGGCAGTCCAAAAGTTCCGTTAAAGGGCAAAAGAAAGGATCGGTGGTCTGAACCATCAATCAAAAGGGGAGGGAGGCAACAATGTTCCTACCGGGTCATACTGTGCTTTCACCGGAACTGATCCGAACTGTAGTCTGCAGGATTCTAGTCATTCAAACTGAGGCTGGCGACAGCATGGAAGCGCTGACGTCCTGCGGCTACGTTTCCATCGTTCCGTGGGCAATCATGGCAGTCATTCCCCATCGGGGGTATCTGCGGGGGTCGGGGACTCCCGCGGCTCTTCTAGAATCTTCAAGGTCGTGGAGAACTATGATGGTGGAGTCAACAAGTGACCGGGCCATTCCTTCATGCTGGGCCCGCTCTTGCCAGGTCGATCGCCATTTTGAGAGTTCGGCAGCTACCGGCGATCGCGGGGTCAAATGAGCGGACGGGCTCCAACCTGCCGGGCGAGGCGTTGCAGCATCGCCACAGTGGAAGAACCCTTTTCCGGGTGCCTGGAGCGCTGAGGGTGCAGCTGGGAAGCCTCCACCTGGGGAGGCGGGAGAGACTTGTTCGCACCGTCTCTCCCTCCCAGTGCACCCCACGGCATCTCGCTTGACATTTGTTATGGCCGGACCAGGCGATGAGGACGAGGGGGGGTCGGAGGCATGTGCAAGACATCCCCCCCCCAGGGTTGTCGCAGCCATTATTGAAGAAAGAAGTGGCGCCTGGCATGTTTTCGGGCCGGGCCTCCGGTGGATGGCGGCCGGACGCTCTTCGCCCTGGCCCCAGGAACGGGTTCCTTGGTTCATCCGGTGGGGTAAGCCTTGGCGTGTGACGCCTCTCCTGGGCCTTTCGGGTAGCGGCCTTTCCACTCCCAGGCCCTCCATGGATGCTGGTCCAGACTGGGAGAGAGAGGGGAGGGTCGAGGACATAGACATTCCCCCCCCTGCAACTCTCCAGGGTTGTCGTAGCAGTCCCCTTGGCCGGGTCCCTTCGGCCTCGGCCTCTCCTCCGGCTACACCCTATGTGATGATCTCCGGCCGACGGTTGGCAGCAGGACCCGCCCTATATGTGTTGCTTCCGGCTGGGCGTAGCCGCAAACCTGTTGCACTTTGGAAGTTTCCAGAATGGGGCGGATGTCTGTTGCTTTGTATCTATCTCATGTTGCCGTTATTGGGCGTGGCAGGCGGTGGGACAGACATGTTTGGAACAATGAGGGGCGATGAGGCCTCGTTGCCTCGTGGCCGTCGCAATGTCAAGCTTGGCTTCTCTTATTATTTTCAGGTTTCTTATTAAGGGCTTATTTCTAACGTTTCTTGTTTCTAGGACAATAATAGATTTTATCATTAAGTATCGTTATCATTTCCTTGTTCGTTATTTAATAAAAAGTTCATCAGTGGCCTACTGATTTCGTTCTCCTATTCCTTTCTTTCCAGGTTGTTTCATGCTAAAGTTTCTGTTAACAGGATACAGTGATCACTTCGTTATTATTGTATATGTCCTTTTCACTAGGGGTGCTCTCTGGTCGGGCCAGATGACCTACCTCTAGTAAATGGTCCGGGTGAAACTGGCGTCTCAATCAATGGGGAGTAGATAGGCATGACAGATTACAACGGGGGACAAAGGTCCGCATTACCTACCCTTCACTACTTGCAAAGATTTTCCTACGTTTATTTGCAAACAGGGAATACCTCCAAAAAGAACCAATTCCCCAACAGTCAATGTTCAGGCAAACAATCAATCAATGAGGAACGAAATAGGCACGACGTGTTAAAGGTTTGCGTTACCTACCCTTCACTATCTGCAAAAGGAGAGAGAATATTCCTATTCTTCCCCGTTTGCAGGCAGAGAAGATCCTTAAGAGAACCAACTTCGAACAATTCAATGCTCGATTCAAACAATCAATCAATGGGGAGAAAAATAGGTATGACGGATTACAATGGGGACAAAAGTCTGCATTACCTATCCTTCACTATCTGCAAAGACTAAACAGAGTATGGCGATTCTGTGCTTGTTTGCAAATAGAGAATCTCTCAGAGACAATCAATAAGTAATACTAGTATTTTCAAACAATCAATCAATCAATTTCGCAATTTGTCGTGCGTCACGACCTTACCCGGACCGGACCATATGGACAGTTCTTCGCCTTCCTTTTTCCAGCGCCCGATCGTTCTCTTTCTCCATGTTTTTACCGCAGCATTCCTGTGGGATTCCAGTCAGGACAACAGGTCACTTGAGAGAGGTCCGTTCGGAATCGGTGAAGTTCATTCAATCGGCAGCCGGACGAGGGCCCTCTCAAGGCAGGTATACTCCAATCATTTAGATGTTCACCTCATCGTCTGGACCTCTCTTACCGGACCCTATGTCGCTGATGGACCCCGCGTTGGGGCGCCAATTGTAGAAAAGTCAGCCCACATCGCACCCGATGCCCAGGCTGCTGGTGCAGGGCGACTCTTCGTTCCTATGTTGAATAATTACCAAATGAAGAGACGGGCACTGGAAGCAGGAAGACAAGGAAAAAGGTTTATTTCTCATGAGGAGAGCATGTAATTTGGGACACTCGCATAGTGTCTTCGGGAGGTGCTCTAACAAGTTTCTCTGAGGCTTCGTCTTTTATACACAGGTTTAAGGCACACACACATCCTTCATTACAATCAAGACATTGTGAAGTATGAAGATATTCCAACACGTGGCTACAGTAGGGGCCCTTATCCTCCATGCAATAGGAGGGGGCTGTCACGCAGCTGAGTGTTCTGCTGATTCCATTGGAATGTGTGTGTCTGATCGAATCTCAGGGGGTGGGGTGGTCATGATCAATAGTGGCTCCTTTCAAGAGAGGCGAGTGCATACAGTAGTGGGCAATAAACTGTATCCTCGGGCTAAGGGATGACCAGCGGTCCGTGCAGACATTCAGGCTCAGAGGTCGGGGTCATCAAAGGAGGGGTATTCATGGAAGGAAAGGAGGTGTTGGTCAGGCGCGGGTTGTGATCCCTAGAGACAGAGTCATGCGGGAGGGGAGGTGCTCATGACTTGTACATGTGAGAGCGGGGGCAGTCAGGGTGCATGGGGGAAGCTTGCAGGGTCAGGGAAGGGGCTGATGATCGATCGTGAACAAGGAGACCATGATACCTAAAATGGCTGTCGTGTACGTGTGCGCATGGGTCTATGCTAGCGGGATCGTGTTTTAGCGATATCCGTTCTGCTTACAACAATGGGTACTGTGAACACAAATGAACGCCGCTGATGTACATAAACATTGCTATTTTCAACAGGCCCGGCCAGGTTCAAGTCAATCATTAGAGTCTAAACCACTCAGGGGTTGATATCGGTTGGATGTAACAACCTTAAAACCAGTAGACCCATCAGTGCTGTTACCTCTGCCCCATAAAGACTCATTGAAAGGCTGCTGGATTAAGTGCCTGTAAAAGTATCCCAGAGGTCGAAGTGTAATACCTTGGTCGTTATGGGGAAGAGAGGTGGCTCTTAACAATACAGTATTGGCAAGATGAGGATTTCTAAAATGAATAATGACGCAATCGCCACTGACATTCTTATGAGATCTGCCTACCCAGCTGGCTCTTCTAGTGGTTAAGATCTGGTGTGATAATGCCACTGGAAACCCACACTCTCGATTAAGCCATGACACAGTTTTGTTCTTCAAGGAATCGTGAGATTCTGGCTTGTTTAAGTGCCCGGTCACTCTTACCGGTGGAACATTGGTTAGGACTGCCACAAACGGTGCACAGTCCGGTGGTAAGTCTGGTTGTGAGTTGACCAAGCAGCTATTCTTCACTTCTGCTTGCCCTGTCTTTCTCTCTGGGCCTGTTGCTGGGGGTGGGTTTTTACATACAGTTTCCGGGGCTACAAGTACAGCTGGTTCAACTGTACAAGATCCCCCATTAGGAAGCTTGGAGGTCTTGTTATTAACCCCCGGACCCTTTTCAACAGCTTTGTTACGTTCAGTTATGTCGATATATGGCCCCAAAAGGCCACCTAATCTCACTACTTCCGTAGAAATCAGGTCAAGTTGAGCCATTAGGGTTTTTACGATCTTGGCAATTTTTGCTCTATAATAGTAATCAAGAGATCTAATTGCTCAGTGTCAATTTTAACTATGGCATTGTTAACTACTGACTCGGTAGCACATGCAACACTGATGGGTGGCGATTCTGCTCTTTTATTGTTGCCCCCCCCGTTTAGTTTGTGTGTTCCTACGTGATCTCAGTACTCTCTGTGTTCTAGAGGCCGGGGAGAGCTGAGCTGGAGAATCATGAGAAGCACCCGGTTTGTCCTGATTAAGCGATGGTTCTATATATGGAGTGGCGGGAGCTTCCATGTTTAATAAATCATGGTGAACAGGATCACAACTATAATCCCGTGGGGATACAGACAGTAAAATAGGCGATGTGGGTGGTGAAACAGAAGAGGCCCCCCGGCCTAGTGACCGACGTCATTCACTATTGATTTTGTTCACAACTTTCACAAGATAGTTGTCTAAAGTGGCTTATACAGGGGGGGGTTTAACAGCTTTGGCCTTAGACATTGTTAATGCTATCGATTTTATTCTAAGGTGTTTCGGTTATTGAGAACAGAAACCAGCACAAAAACCAAACTACAGTAGAAAAGGGCTTATTTCAACTCCTTGTCCTGCGACCTTGTAAATCAAACATTACAACAAACACACACGGAATAATTAAAAAGTCTCACTTTGACGGGTATAATGGAGCACAGCTACAATGTCCGGAAACCAAGGTCCGTGGCCCAGCCCAGCCTCGTCCTGCTCCGGATGGCCACAGATGGCCCCGCCCTTGTCCCTGGCTTCTCCCGGTCGCTCCCGCGCGCGACTCGCGTGGCGAGAGGCATTCTGCTGTTTTCAAGTGCCTCCAGGCGCGTCTCAGGTGTCACAGGTGCGCCTGGTCAGCCGGAGCAGCTGGGAGCTGTAGTTCTACCGCTACTGCTGGTGGGTCCGGCGTGGAGAGGCAAGTGTCTGCGCCGCTGGTGCCGGTGCCGCTTCCCTCACAAGGATCTAGAGGGAGAAGTTATGCCCGTTGCCCTCACGGGATGCTGGTAGGTCCGCCTGTGTGTGTCCTATGTCTGGCATTAGACAAGAAAGCTATCAACCCTGTGTTTGTAGCCAATCACAGGAGATCGCAAACAGCAAGATTCCTAATTAACAATCCTTAGGCAGTCCGGGTGCACTTTACAGCCACTTTTTACTTCCCTTAGTATATCGAGCCCTAAATGCTCTAAGCAAGGTTTAACTACTCTTATCTTAATTTTATTAAACATGTGCCCTCCATCTTTACAGGTACTATTTACTCGTGGTTTATGTTTGACATAGGCTGTCATTAAGAGAAAGCGTTGGATAGTCTCCTGCTTTTAGGAGGCCTGTTATCATTACCTCCACAATAGGATCCATCATGTGCCTTATGGCAAATATATGTTTTTATCATGGACTGAGACATTAGGTTAGAGACTATTGTCCATATTTGCTGCATTCTTCTTTTGAACAAATTGTATACACTTTTTCTCTGATGAAGGCGATGTTTCCTGGTGCCCACACCCTTGTTACTGCCGGATAGCATGTAGACAAAATACAGATGAACTGCTTTCAGTACATAATCTTGGCTGAGTGTTTATTGGACAAGGGTAGTGATGAAACGCCGATAGTCTATGGTACTCTTCTGAGTGTCTGTTAAATGGCTGCCTGGGCCTGAGGTGATAGACTCATAGCATTGCCTAAAAGTATTGTTTATATACACAAGGTTGAGACTTTTTACCCTTGTTTTGCAGTTGCGTGCGGCTGCTCGGTTTAAAATGCCGTTCGGGCTGTCTATACCCGTGAAGACATTGACTGGAGTATTTAAACCTTGCATTACAAAGAGAACAGAAGAGAAACCTCAAAAAACGTCCTCAGCCGATGAAAATGTTCAGACTGGAAGGTTTAAAATGCGTGCCTTGCGGCAAGGTAAGCTCCTTTGGAATTCCATGCTGATGACGCAATGAGGGCATCAGTGAAAGAATGAACTCAGGCATTTTTGTCGATGTTTAACAATTGTTGGCATTCACATGTTTTTCATTTCAATACATGCAGATCAAACCGATTTTTCATATTTACAGAAGAGAACGAAGGGTAAAAATAGACTTTATTACTTCATGTGCCCTCAGGCTGATACTTGTAAGTTAACTGAGTCGCAAAATAGCAGGTGCAAATATGTCAGCGGGTTAAAGCGCTGTAAGTAACCTGCAGGTTACCGCTCTGGAAACCTCGCGACAAAGGCAGCCTCTGTGGCCAATAAAAGATGGCACCGGCGAATGGGGTTAAAGTTTCATTTGAAAGTGGCAGTGTGAGAGATTAGAAAATGTACCACTACACAAAAGACCCGAGGCCAGTTTACATAAACTGCAAAAATGGAGCGAACGCTTTCCTTTGCCATCTTGCTGCTTATTACCAAATAGAACAAGGACTGCTTGTTCCTATCTATATTACAAGTATATATGTACATCAGGTCATGAAATGGAAGCTCTGTTTTTGTTGTGCTTCTTTTATAATAAGCACATAATTTTATTAGCCCTTTTCCTGATGTCTTAAGCACGATACAGATTCAACTGTTTGTTTCATTTTTTTTAACAAAGTATCTTCATAAGCCAAGCTTTTTTAATTGTTTAAAAATGTGAGATCCTTGTAAAATGAATTATACAAGAACAGTGTGTCACGCAGTTTTTTAAAATAGTGTCGCCATCTCTTAGCCTGTTTTAGCCCTGCTGGTTCAATGTATATAAAGCGAAAAGTACCGCACACAGGGCCTGTCCAAATATATTTCCTTTACAGGTTATATATTTTAAATACCAACATCTTTCTATTCGTTGTTCCCAGGAATGCTCACACGAAACATGTTTATAAGCTGTACTAGTGGTTTCTGCTGACTGGGGTATCCTGAAATTTTCTTCTTATATTGTATGTTGTTTTAAAAAATAATTGGGTGAAAATAAATACATACTTGTTTCCATAATATGACAGACCAGGTTCTGATGATATCACATACTTATTTAGGGTGTTCTCAAACCAGTACTAAAATAAAAAAAACACTGCTTGTCCAATTGCAGTGGTTTGTTAAAAGTTGTCTTTCTTTTTTTTTTTTTAGTTAGCAATGTCTGTTTATGCGTATTGTGCGGTGCCTATAAGCCTATCGAAAAGCAAAAGTTTAGGACAGGAACATTGCTGACAGTATTTTCCAGCATTGATCATTCACAGTTTGGAAGTTTTGCATAATAAGACCACTGCAGTGGTCTTTGGGGAAATTGAAACTAAAGTTCTGGTCAGTAGTTTTTGTGGCACTCCAGATCTTGCCCGCGCGGTGGTGACCATGTAATTTGTCATTGTGATTGAGCTCCAATGGAAGCTATTGTGCATTGAATTTCCATAACAATCGGGGTCTTATGTCATCATAGGTCTCAATCATACGGGAACAATAGCCTTGAGTCAATGTCTGAGTGAAGTGCCGCTCATGGGGCAGGGGTGAAAGGGGCGCACAGAGCATGTGCCATCCATCCATCACTGCAGAATATAAAGGTGCGGCCATGTTAGGACAGGCTGTCGTGCAGCAGCTGGACCATAGGGTTATATTGGGATCCGCCGCTCTATAAGACAGTGTGAATAAGGGATACAAATGGCGCGAATAACATTCGTGACAATTTTAGCATTTCCTCTCATGAGGACTTCAGCATGAAAAGCACCTGATCCGTTTTTGCTGAGGCCGTTACCACCAGGATTTAGCTGTATGACATTACTTGTGATAACATGGACACCATCTGTGCAAAATATTATTTCTGCATGTTATTCCCCGTTATTTACCAAATAGGTCACAGTCAGCTGAAGAAATATTTCTGCTATCTGATGTTAATTGCACCACTGTGTTTTTGAATTTGTTATTGACATACGTGTTAAATGTTTAGGCATGTATATTATTTACTTTGGCCCACTGGATTAATTGCAAATGTAATGTTCTGTCTTCTCTCTGCACCATTGGAATCTGCATTTAGAGAAGTGGGCATCACTTAGACGGTATAATGTCCCCCCAAAACATTTTGTTATGGTGTCTCCTTAAAGGATAGGCTACCTTCATAACATTTGGTAAGAGATAGGAAAGGGAGTCAAGAATCTAGGAACGTGACTGTAGGAGTAACACCAACAAAACTATAAGGTATGGATGTATTTATAAATACATTACCTTTAAAAAAAATCCAGTCTCATTATACATAAATATACAATATAAACACCTGATTGAGAAGAATGTTATCGACCCTTAGTGCAAGCCAACATCGCTTTGTGAAAATATTTAACCATTGAATGATTTATGAAGAAATATTATTGTAATGATCCTGGCAAACCGACCGTTCTGTGCTTACCCAAAAAGGCACCTATCCCGTTTTTACACTCTGATTTTTTAAGACTTTTTGACAGTTTTACAAAAACATTGCTCCTATTCCTCATACTTGCATTAAGATGTGAGAAGCCTCAATCTTAACACAGAAAAAAACACTCCAATCCCTCACTGATCAAAAGCTTTGCACAAAATGTGTTGTATGTTACCCACCTCATTATTATTACGATAGTGAGAATTGGCTGAGCACCTCATGGCACACCATAGCAAAGAGTTGGACTGAGGCCTGTATGAGGCAGCTTCTCATTATTCAAGTAAGCAATGTGCCAGCATTACCACCGGAAGACATTGCCACTAAATTGTCACATTGTGAATGGGATATCAGGGAGATCAATGAGTGGTCCCTGAGACTACTCCCTGCTCCACCCAGTGTTTGCATCCTGTACATCCAGAGTGCAAGCTGTTGGAAGTAGACAGTTTACACTTTAGGTATGAGTATTGATAGAGCGCGCAGGTCACCCAACTATAATTTTACCATATTGCACACTTGGGCCCATAAATTCAATTCACCATATTTATTAATCGGGGTAACCCACACGTTACTACCAGTAACCCAGTTCCTTCCTATTTATTACCAGTGTACCCGACTTACCAATCCTCGTCATGGGTACCTATGATCACAATGGATCAGGGAGCTAGCTGTAAAAGATAAGCAGTCACAAAATACAATAACATTTATAATATTTGCACTCTTTGTAATAACCACAGACTCGGGAAGTTTTGAAAACCTTTATCTAGTTCTCATTATTGTCAGAAAGAATACAATTCACAGTGAGTAAGCTATCAATGACTAAAATCATGAAGATAGTGTAACTATGCAAGAACCAGATTATGTCAACCATTTATAGAGATAAAGGGAAGGTAAGAACAAGGAACATGCTAGTATTACATTTCAGAGATTAGACTTGATATGGTGTCTAAAGGACGGGAAAGATAAGGAACATGCTAGAACGTCACAGTTGAATACCCCTAAAAGGTGGGTAAAGCAAAAGAACTTCTATTACTCTATAGAGATTTGGAAGGTAACATGTGGCTATAGGGAAGGTAAAAAGTGGACCACGCTAATAATCCAGAGCAATCACTTTACTTTGACTAAAGGAGGGTAAAGAAAAGGAACATCTATTTCATGGATAGTACGTCACAATTTCACTTATAGGATGGGGAAGAATGGAACATGCTAATATAACTACTATAATCTAGGATTTTATCATTGGTCAGCACAGGGAGGGTAGGAAAAGGAACAATGTGCAAGTTCGATTTTATTAAAGCAAGGATATAGAGAATGCGAAATGGGTTCCCTCAGATTTATATTTACCTAGAACAGTGTGGAGACCAACCCTGGCCACGGGCCAGTTAAGGACAATAGGAATGCCAAGTAGGACAGTCGCCAGTAGGCCAGCCGGTGCAGAATGGAAACCTAGGACAGGAAAACCAGATTAGGATCAGGACAGGACCACCAAGGCAAGACCAGCACCCGCAGTTAAGTTGCAATGCCTGCGCTACACCCTCTCTGCAGCTATCAGCCAAAACCCCGATTGGGTTCTCGAATTCACCAGCAAAGTGCTCCGACAGCACTTAAGGTTCTCAAAACCCCGATTGGGTCTGTGAGACAGTCGGACAGAGTGCTCCGCAGCACCTCTGTTTCTGAATCAGCTATTGAGTGCGTTCGGTCAGTGACAGGTCAGCTATTCGGACAAGTCGGACAATTTCTCTAGCTAAACTAGGCTAGTTATACTGTTTTCGGGTCAGTGTACCACCTGCCAAATGTTGCAAGTGTAAGGATCCCCAATTTCGATTGGACAACAGAAAGGACAGGTCATCACACCAGCTAGGATTCGATTTTCTCAAGCCCCTAACTTACATTTTATGGGCACGTCTTTCGAATTTCAGGTTCACATGACATCTTGATTTGTACAGCAATACATGTTCTATTTACAAATACATTGTAATTCTCTTGGGATCATAGGGTGAGGTTCCCAGGAGCATCGGCTCAGTCAGTCAGCTCCTTGGCAGGGTTGCAAAGGTCATCTGCTCTGGAGACTCGCCGAATCTCGCGCAGACTCAGTTACACACAGGATAGAGAGCGGCAAGGGAAGGCAGGCCATATTTCGTAATGTACCATAAAATAGAAAAGAACAGTTTTAGAATACAGAAAAATTGAATGCACTGTATACCATGAATCCCTATACTATTCCCATTACTTTATAATAACTATAGCATTAGGATTAATGCAAGACAAACAGTATAGCGAAAGCAGCAATACAAGCATCAGGCATGTGAGAACACAAAGCAGCCATCTTAATGCTACTGCGCAAGTGCAAAGGTTTCCCACCAGAACTGCGAGTACGTCACGGCACGTGAGTGTGACCGACGCATGCGCAGAAGAAATTCCCGCGTAGCAGCAGCCATCTCTAGCAGCAAGGGTATTATGGATTATGGATTAATAAACACATAGGCAAGCGTCTCTGGGACACCCCAAATGTCAGAATAAGGGCAGATTAGTAAGTCAAAAAGGTTGATTTAGACTATTAGGGTTATTTGAGGTTCATGCATTCAAGCAAGACGCTTACGTGCAAATTCTTGCTCCATCAATCCCCTCTTTGATGATATTTTATATCATCACACATTAATAGAACCAGATGCCAAATTTTCACATTTTTCCCAGTTCAATCTCTTCAAACATTCGATTCAGCTTTTCCTTAGTCTCTTTATTAGGGTGAGAATTTTTCACCCTTTTATAAATCTGATTATTTAATTCTTCTAATTCAAGCTCATCAACGTTTCTTTTCACTCCTCTCTTGTTCACAGTGTATTTCTTTTGGTGTTTTCGACATTTGCAGCAAATTACTATTATGAACACAAATAACCCTATTCCCGCAATTGGCATCAGTTCCTTACTCAAAAGACTTTTACCTAGGTTAGAAAACCAATGACCTACAGCAGAGAGACCATCAGTAAGTCACTTCCAGGCGCTGTCAACCTCCAGTGGTTTCAGCTCTTTTTCCAAATTAGTAATGTTCCTCACATACCCTTTAATTTCCACACTTTTGTCAGGTATGTAAGTGCAACAATGTTGAGCTTTCAACATTCTGCAGACTCCACCCTCTTTTACCAATAATGTATCAAGAGCAAGTTTGTTTTGTAAAACCATTGATCTGATCGCAACCATTTCAGTATTGACCATCAGGAAACCTCCAGCAGTGTCAGTTGATAATCGATCTACTACTGTTGACAATTTGCTAATTCTGTGTGTATTCAGAGTCACTCCAACTGCAGGTATCAATGCGCTAAATATATCACCTACTATTTCACCCACACTTTCTCGTTTACTACGTACTAATTCATTAGTTCTTTCAGTGCTTCCAGTGATTTTCCCCCATGGTATATCTTTGGGAAGACAATACCAAAATAACAGCTTCAGTACCAATGGTCGGGCAATTTGAAATAAGCCTTGTTCCCACATATAAATAAATTCCAGGAAACACAGGCTCTGACCCATCTTTGAAACCCCAACCCCCAATTACCTTGTAATTGTGTTCACATTCACTGGAACCAATGAAGATATTGTTATAATCGCTAGTTTTCTCCTTTTAAGACAAAGTTTCCCTTTCTTTTCGAAGTCCAGCAACAAAGCAGCTTTAGCTCCACCATTTGAGGTGCTTTCTATGCTTTCGGCCCATTTAGGAATTTTCTGATTTTTGTCCTTTGCTTTCTTTGGAAACTTTCTCTTCTTTTCTCTACCATATTTAAAAATGTTTCTCTTTTTCATGTAATGAACAGGTCAAGTTATCTTTGTGTGCGTTATCTATGTCTATTTTACCTACAGTTAGAAAATAATCACTCATGTATTTTGCTACATCTCTAGTTGTATGTACAGGGTTCAGGTTTCTGCGGACAGGAAGTCCAGCAAATGTCACATCAACGTTTGAATAATAATACTGTAAAGGTCCTCTTCTATAAAATAAACTAGTTAGTATACTACAGGAAATTCCATAGGTTAAGGGTAAGTGGTGATGTCACACCTTCAGCTACTGAAGTGGGTAGCTTCATGCAGACATAACAATCATCTATTTCCATAGCTTCTACATAACGTACTAACAGGTTTGCGAAAACATTTAAATGAGTTTTGTTCTTGATTTTACTGAAATGTAACCCTTCCTCATCTGGTGCTTCTAAATCTAACTGTGTTTGTTTAAGGCTAAGTGGTTTGTCTAGTGCATCTACTCTTCGTGGTGTATTTCTAGTATGTGATTCTACAGTGTTGTCAGGTAGATTATTATTTGGATACAGATTTGGGTCTTTACTCATCATAGAAGGAATAGTTATGGTTAGTCCTATCCAAAGTATCAGTACTATTGCTACACTACATAAACATACTTGGCAGTCAAACAGCTTCGTCTCGGTCTCCCATTCACAGAGGAATCAGACATTTTGACTCAAAAAGAAGCTTCAACCCCTCTATGTAACTCTACACTGTTTGCTTACTCAGGCAAAGTTCAGGTAGTGTCTGCTTCTTCTTCGGTCTGTTCAGTAATCAATTCTTCCCCACTTTCGTCACTTATTTCCAGATTTTCAAATTCTTCAAGTACAAAGTAAGTCCACTCCGGACTTGGGTACTTGCTATTCAGTTTCTTGATACGAGCACTTCTTCTCTTAGGCTTTGTCACTTCTGGGTAAGTTTGACTTGAGACCTCATTTACTTGTTCAGATTCTTCGTTTATTGTCTTTAGTCGCAATCTCAGTCTTTTCACAAATCTGGGTACTGAGTCACCTTTTTTGAGTCTTTTAACTGGCACTGTGTCTTGGACTTCTTCAAACACTCTTTTGTTGTCGTTCAGTTGTGGCACATTTGGTTCAGGCTCACCCTCTGTATTTTCCCCTAACTGACTAGGTCCAGGTCTTTCCTCAGTGTCTTCTGCCTGGTCCCTAAACTGGCCTTGTTCAGGTGTATGCTGATTTTGGCTTTGATCTGTTTCGATTTCTTCTTCCTGAACACAATTGTCTAATCCTATCTGTTCCTGTTCAAGCTCTTCGAACTTTTGATTTTCTTCCGCTTAAATGTCCGCCCTAGTTTCTATCTGTTCCTCTTCTGGCGCAGGAGTTTGTGGTAGAGTGTCAATTAATTGTTCTTTCCCTATGGTTCTCCTCAGAATCAGATTTGACTTGGATTTTGATGATCTGAGTACCTTCTTCTTCACCTGTCTCGTCCTCACTATCCCACTGTCTATCTCAGTAGATTTGTTTTCTGGTTCATATAGGATCGATAGTCCGGTCGATTATTGGGACCCAATCATCTTGACTGGAGCTCGGTTGTTCTTCTTCAGCTACTTCAGGACCGATATCTTGGGACCCCTCAGCTGCACAACCTTCAGCCTCAGTTTCTTCAGGTTCTCTCACTCTCTTCGTATGGCTGGCATGGATCCAGCGAGGTACTCCTGCACACTTCACAGCTGTGGTGGTTACCAGGATCACCTGTCGCGGCTTTCCCCACCGTGGTTTAAGACAACTCTTCCAAGTATGTTTCTTGATTACGACCCAGTCACCTGGATTTAGGTCATGTGCTGGAGTCGTTGGCCTGGTGACGGCGTCTCCCCCAACCTGGCGAGAGATAGAACGCACTTGGTCAGCCAGCTCTTTACAGTATTCTAGCACCAAATCGTCAGATATGCTTATTATTTTGTATCCCGGCACCCATGCTTGCCGCATTGCTCTTCCCATTAGGATTTCATGGGGGCTCAAGCCTGTGTTCCGGTCTGGAATACTTCTGAGTCCCATCAACAGAAGGGGCAAAGCATCAGGCCATTCCAATTGAGTGTATTCACACATCTTTCCTAATCTTGCTTTAATTGTGCCATTCAGATGTTCTACCACTCCAGAAGCCTCTGGGCGATATGCACAGTGCAGTTTTTGTGTGATTTTGAAAGCTTCACAAATCTGTTCCATTATTGCATTCTGGAAATGACTTCCTCTGTCAGATTAAATTGTGACTGGGAATCCGTACCGAGGGATAAGCAATAATTTAGCTACTGTAATGCTGTCATTCTTACGTGCAGCGTAAGCTTCTACCCATTTTGAAAACAGGCAGACAATGACAAGTAGGTATTTCATTCTTCGACAAGGGGGTAACTGAATGAAATCTATTTGTAATCGAATAAAGGGACCCTCTGCCTTTCCAATTGTACCTGGTAATACCACAGTTTTCTTTCCATGGTTAAATTGCTGACAAATCAGACACCTCTGGTAGAGTGCTTCTGCTATGTTTATGAACTTCGAATTGAACCAGGTCTGACGAAACATGCGAATCATCGCGTCCCTGCCTAAATGTGTGTCTCCATGTATCAGCCTAGCCATAGGAGCAAGCATACAGTCTGGCAACACAGGCATATCATCAAGGTAAACAATGACACCATCTTCACTTCTCCTTTGACAACCAAAGTTTCTACATCTTTGCTTTTCCTGTGGCTCTGCTGCTTCCTGTAAGTCTCTCACTTCCTCCCATGTATTCACTCCCTCTAGCATCAAAAGTTGGCAGCTGTTTCCATTTCCCCCAACCTTTATATTGATTGATATTCGGTATTTTGCACAATGCTGGGCTAACTGGTCATCATATCGATTACCTGCTGCACACTTGACCACAGCCAATTCTTTTGGAAACTGGATTGCTTCCAGTAAATTCTGCACATAATTTCCATTTCGGATAGGGGTGCCTGAAGAAGTCAGGAACTCCCTCTGCATCCACAACTGGCCAAAGTCATGCACAACCCCATAACCATACTGGCTATCAGTATATACGGTTATCTTTAAATTTCTCCAAAATTTACAAGCTTTTGTCAATGCAACAAATTCAGCTATTTGTGCAGACTTGACTCCATGTAAATAGGATTCTTCGACTGGACCTCCCACTGTACATACTGCATAGGCAGCGCTTAGGCCTCCCTCCTCATGTCTCATGCATGAGCCATCTACAAACAGCTCATAATCTTCGTCAATTAAAGGATTTTCTTTGATGTCTGGACGTGGTTTCGTGCTAAATTCTGTCAAATCAAGGCAATTATGTTCAGTTTCCCTCCTCATTTCTGCGGCAAATGAACTTGGCAGTAAGGTAACTGGGTTCAGAATATTACATCTAGAAATGGTCACATTTTCTGCACCTGCAAGGATTCTCTCATACTTAGTCAGCCGACTAGGTGTGAGGTACTGGGTTTTCGTTCTCGTCAATAGAATCACAACAGAATGGGGAACATACACAGTTACTGGATGTCCCATCACAATGGACTCACTCTGTTCAAGACTTCTACATGTTGCAGCTACAGCTTTCAAACACCCAGGTAATCCAGCTGCTACTGGATCTAATGTGGCAGGGAAATATGCCACGGGACGTCGAGTCAAACCATGAATCTGGGTGAGGACTGAAAGTGCACAATTATCTTGTGTGTTACAGAACAGTGCAAAATCTTTTGAATAGTCAGGCATTCCCAATGCCGGAGCAGTACACAGGCATTCTCTCAATTTTACAAAAGCAGTCATGCTTTCGTCATCCCACTCCACAGGATCTTTTGCTCCTTTCTTTGTCATTTTTATCAATGGTCTTGCTAGGACTGCAAATCCCACAATCCACTGCCTACAGTATCCTACAACTCATAGAAACATTCTGATTTCTTTCTGCGTATTTGGCAATTCCATATTTCGAATTATTCTAATATTTCTGTGGTTACTTTCCTGATACCCCTCTCTATCTGGTGCCCCAGATATTTCACTGACGTGGTACAGAATTGTAATTTTTCTGGCGACACTTTATGTCCACCTTCACCTAAGTGGTTCAGTAGGGCAATGGTGTCGACAACACAGTCTTCTCTGTTCTTAGATGCTACTAAAAGGTCTTCTATATATTGCACCAGGACTGATTTTCCGGGCAACACCAGAGTTTCAAGGCACTTTTTCAGAATCTGATTAAAAATCGAAGGACTTTCCGTGTACCCTTGAGGGACACGATTCCAGACGTAGACATGGCTGTCGAATGCAAATGAGAAAAGACATTTACTGTCTGGATGTAATGGGATTGAAAAGAACGCATGACATAAGTCAATGACGGTAAACCATCCAGCATTTCACGGTATTTGGAACAAAATCACTGCAGAGTTTGGCACGACAGGACAGCAAGGAACCACAATTTTATTTAGCTTGCTCAGGTCCTGTACTTACCACTAGGTTTCTTTATACCCATTATCGGTGAATTACAAGGACTGCTCAATACTTCTTGTAAAATGCCTGCTTCTAGCAATCTTTTTATTTCAATAGCAACTCCTGCTTTCACTTCTGCACTCATTCTGTACTGTTTGTGTTTGGGTATAGTGCATCTCCCTTAATGGCTATTTTTATTGGGTCAACATTTGCCATTAATCCTACATCTTTTCCTGTAAAATCCCATACCTCTGGTTTCACTGTTTCTTGGAGTTCTTAAGATAAGTCTTGTATTGTCAGTCTTTTAATTTCTGAGTCAGGTCTTGCTAACATCAACTTGTAAATTCCATCTTCATCTGGGGTTTGAATTTCTACACCATTTGGAGTGCAAAAGATAGTACAGTTCATTTTACACAACAAATGTCGTCCTAGTAAGTTTACAGGACTGGAATCACACACAACAAATCTATGCATTTCTTTAAAATTCCCAATTTTAATCTCCATGGGTTCTGTAACTGGGGTACTAATTAGCTGATTAGAAACGCCCACTACTTGGATCGCTTCTTCCGAGAGGGGTAGGTTTGGAACGTCTGCTGTTCTCACAGTAGAACGGGTAGCACCAGTGTCCAACAGAATGGTGACGTCATTTCCTTCAACCTTTCCTTCAATGTATGGCCCTGACTGGTCCACCGGCAAGGAGGCGCCAAGTACGCACTCCTCGTCCTCCCCCCTCAGGCACCGTCAGTAGGTGTCGTCACAAAGAAATGTGTCATTTACCAGAAATTGTGAAGTTGCTGCATTTTTATCCTCCCTTCCTTCCCAACCATCAGTGTCTTCACTCTGTTGTGCTTTCCTCATGTAATTTTGCCTAGGTGCACGAGGCAACTGATTCTGTTTTACCTGTTGCTGGATCTTCCGTGGAGTCTCTTTCCGCATCTGTGGATTTAAATCAATAATTTGCACATTACCATTCCGTACAGCTGGACACTCGTCTCTCCAGTGACCTATTTTTCCGCACCCGTGACAGGGGAACTTTTTTCTTGCCTCTTCTCTACTCATTTTTACTCTGGGCTTTCCCCCACCCCCGGGGCCTTGACTCTGATTATTAGCCGTTTTATTTAACTACTGTTCTTGGTGCTCTGCTAATTTAACCTGTGCCCACATGACTTTCTCCTTTAATTCTTTTCGTTTATATGCCAATTCATCCTCACAATATTTGGCATACTTCAGGACTTCATCAATTGGTTTTGCTTGCCAGCAGATTTTATTATCTTTGATCCACTGTGAGATTTCAGGCCTTAACCCTAACACAAATCGATAAATAAAATGCGTCATGTCCTACATCTCAATGTTGTCCAGACCACTGTAAGTCTTGATTACTTGTAACAGTCGTTCATAAAAGGAATGCACAGTTTCATCTCGATTTTGGGTAGTACTGTCTATTCAGGTCCAATCAGTTTCTTTTGCAGGCACCTTCCCTTTCAGATACAACATTACCTGGTCGTACTTTCTCATCACGTCCCCTGAAGGAGCCACTGTCTTCGGGTCCCTCGGGAATTCCTCACTAGGCCAATCAACAGCAATTTTACATTCAGTCCATAAATCTACAGGAACTACAATGTCAAAGAAACCATCTAGATCTTTCAGGAGGCATTTCTGAACTTTCACAAATCTCTCGACCTGTCTGTACCAATCTACAGGTTTTTCTCGTAATTTTGGGAAGTCATTTGTAAAGGATACAATATACTGTCGGGACCATGGAACATGTACATATCCTCCACCTGGCACTCCTCGCATAGGATATAACTTTTCTACCTTTTCTGCTTCTTTTAAAACATATTCAGATGTTATTTGCTTTGATCTACTATCTTCTTTTTTCTTGGCCCATCTGGCTTTCCATTTTTCTAAATCTCCAAATTTTTGTAACAGGTTTAGCAATTCTCTGATCTGTACCTTTTCCCCTGACACATTCATGTTCTCCAAGTCTTTGTCTGAGAATTCTGCTCTGTAGGGTTATTGCAATACCTTTGATTTGCTAATGTCTATTCCCATACTATCGGCAGTGTCCATCAATTTCTCATGGTACACTCTGGTATTACGGGTAATACTTTTGCAAATGAATAACAATTCCTCTTCAGTCAGGGTGTTTAGTCTATCCAAACCCACATTCCCAGCCATTAGTTCCTCCAATTCTATTCTCAATTTGTATATATCCAATGGCTTTGGCTGGGGATTTGGCTTCTCTAATTCTCGGGTCCATCTGTCAATTTCTTCAGGATTCACTACGGTAGCACTTCTAGTACCGGAAGCTGACTCAATTTGTACTTCTCTTGAAGTAAAAGAAGTGTTTCTTCTGTGTGAACTCCCCACTGGTTCCCTTATCGGTAAATCCATCAAGGAAATCACAGATTCGCATTCACTTGCCTGATCATCTACTATCAATGGCTCTTTTCTTGGCTGTACTACATTCAGGGTTATAATTGGAGTTTTCGGGCTACTTTGTTTGTCCCCATACAGAGGAACAACTGGTCCAATAGTTACTGGGATTGTCAGAGCTTCAGGATTGGTATTTAATTGGGAGATTTTCTGGATTAATTCAGTTCTTTGTTTAATTAAAGCCTCTCGCTCTCTTTCCTGCAGTACCTTATCCATGGAAGTTTCATGTACTATCTGCGGAGTTAGGGTGGGAGTATAATTCGGGGCAGTCGGATGTGTCATACTTGGCCCTTCACCATAATTAGGTTTTAGAAAGGGATTTCCCGTACTTAAGGATCTTGATTCCTCCTGATAAGGAGGTCGTATACATGTATCTCTTGCATCTAAGGATCTTGATCCCTCCTGGTAAGGTGGTCTTAGACAAGTATCTCCCACACTTAAGGATCTGGGTCCTTCATTATAAGGTGGTGGATTTTTCATTAACAAATCCTCCAGGTATTCATCGTCTGAGTCACCCATGGCCATTAATTGCTTGGTATTTTCTGTTCTCTTCCCTCCCTCGGACTCTCCTACTGTTATTACAGGGTACAGTCCTTCTACATCATGTTTTGTCTCCATTCTTTCATTCTTTTTCCCCTTTTCTCTCTAGTTACCTTAGGGTAAAATTTTGTTAGCCCTTTGTCGTTTCTGGGTCTGTCTCGCTCAAAAGCCTTTATTTCCCATTCCTCTAATGCCTCATATTGCGTTAGTCTGGGTCTGGGATGTAATTCATTCATTCGGGTTCTCAAATTGAACAGAATCCTGCCATTAAACGTACCTTCTAACGGAAAGGCCAATATTCCGTCATCTTTAGTATATTCCACCCAATTTTCCAACCATACGCAAGCATGGTACCCTCTGTCAAACATCATAAATGATGCGGGAGTATTAGGTGGTGGAATGATAACTCCTTCTCTAGTTTTGATGGGTTTGTCTTTCTTGAAATAATTTTTCACTTTGTCGACAAATGTCATTTTTCTCTTGCTTCCGTACATATCAATATGTCTATTTGTTCTCCACTGATCTCTCACAAAATCTTGATATCTAGGATCAGATCGGGTGTCGGGATGATGCGAATACCACATATGTCTTTTTCGCAATTTACTTTGGTTACAAAATCACTTCCAATACAAATGCGTCTTTTAATTTTCTACAACCAATCAAATGTGCAGTTTCAAATAATTCCTGCCAATGGGTGCGCGGCGTTTCTCGCAAAACGAGTTCTCACGCTCCTGTGCTCACCCCTCCTTTACAATACTATTTCAGCTACACGCCCGCTGTTTCAACCAATACCAGCGCGGCACTGAGTGACGTCAGAGCAGCTCCGCTACTGACTCCCTCCTTCACAAGGTAAGGAAAAACTCAATTCTTTTACTTAAAGTGCAAGTGCTCTGTTTAATTTACAACACAAAAACATTCGCCACTGTACTCGAGTGTCTAGAAAGAAAAGATTTGTTTCACTGCAAGTAAATCTCTTCCGTTTACTTTTCATATACTACGAGTAGATACCTTCTGCCTACTCTTCACACAAGCATTAGAGAACCTTCTACTCCTTCGACTCATCCACTCAGGGATATATACTAAGCCAAAAGCTTCACCAGTGAACCCCTTTGCTATCAGTCAAGCTCAGACGAACCTGCTACTCCTTCCGTGTGACCCTTTCTAGGTGATATCACGACAGAAGTTTTGCCAGCGAACTCTTTGCTATCATTTATTCATACATTTATACAGAAAACCCTAATTAGTGCTTCCAGTTCTGCCACTGACCTCACTGCTCAGTGGATTCTCCTCACCACCCGCTATTCTGCCCCTGGGGATTCCAGACAAACATATAACAATCACTAACAAGTTATTAGTACATAGATCAATATAGCAGCATTTCAAGAAAATCAAAACATTTCATAACATTTCAACACAATTTTCATTTGATCGATCGATACTTTTAGCAATAAAAAAAGAATTTCACAGTTAGCAGCAATTTACCTATCTACCTATCCTAACTAGTCCTACCTACCTTTAACTAGTCCCTAACCATAACTCTGCTACCAGAAAATTACTGATAGAGCGCGCAGGTCACCCAACTATAATTTTACCATATTGCACACTTGGGCCCATAAATTCAATTCACCATATTTAATAATCCGGGTAACCTACACGTTACTATCAGTAACCCAGTTCCTTCCTATTTATTACCAGTGTACCCGACTTACCAATCCTCGTCACGGGTACCTATGATCACAATGGATCAGGGAGCTAGCTGTAAAAGATAAGCAGTCACAAAATACAATAACATTTATAATATTTGCACTCTTTGTAATAACCACAGACTCAGGAAGTTTTGAAAACCTTTATCTAGTTCTCATTATCATCAGAAAGAATACAATTCACAGTGAGTAAGCTATCAATAACAAAAATCATGAAGATAGTGTAACTATGCAAGAACCAGATTATGCCAACCATTTATAGAGATAAAGGGAAGGTAAGAACAAGGAACATGCTAGTATTAAATTTCAGAGATTAGACTTGATATGGTGTCTAAAGGACGGGAAAGATAAGGAACATGCTAGGACGTCACAGTTGAATACCCCTCAAAGGTGGGTAAAGCAAAAGAACTTTAATTAGTCTATAGAGATTTGGAAGGTAACATTTGGCTATAGGGAAGGTAAAAAGTAGAACACGCTAATAATCCAGAGCAATCACTTTACTTTGACTAAAGGAGGGTAAAGAAAAGGAACATCTATTTCATGGATAGTACGTCACAAGTTCACTTATAGGATGGGGAAGAATGGAACATGCTAATATAACTACTATATTGTAGGATTTTATCATTGGTCAGCACAGGGAGGGTAAGAAAAGGAACAATGTGCAAGTACGATTTTATTAAAGCAAGGATATAGAGAATGCGAAATGGGTTCCCTCAGATTTATATTTACCTAGAACGGTGTGGAGACCAACCATGGCTACGGGTCAGTTAAGGACAGTAGGAACCCCAAGTAGGACAGTCGCCAGTAGGCCAGCAGGTGCAGAATGGAAACCCAGAACAGGAAAACCAGATTAGGATCAGGACAGGACCACCAAGGCAATACCACCACCCGCAGTTCAGTTGCAACGCCTGCCCTACACCCTCTCTGCAGCTATCAGCCTTAACCCCGATTGGGTTCTCGAATTCCCCAGCAAAGTGCTCCGCCAGCACTTAAGGTTCTCAAAACCCCGATTGGGTCTGTGAGACAGTCGGACAGAGTGCTCCGTAGCACCTCTGTTTCTGAATCAGCTATTGAGTGCGTTCGGTCAGTGACAGGTCAGCTATTCGGACAAGTCGGACAATTTCTCTAGCTAAACTAGGCTAGTTATACTGTTTTCGGGTCAGTGTACCACCCCCCAAATGTTGCAAGTGTAAGGATCCCAATTTCGATTGGACAACAGAAAGGACAGGTCATCACACCAGCTTGGATTCGATTTTCTCAAGCCCCTAATTTACATTTTATGGGCACGCCTTTCGAATTTCAGGTTCACATGACATCTTGATTTGTACAACAATACATGTTCTATTTACAAATACATTGTAATTCTCTTGGGATCATAGGGTGAGGTTCCCAGGAGCATCGGCTCAGTCAGTCAGCTCCTTGGCAGGGTTGCGAAGGTCATCTGCTCTGGAGACTCGCCGAATCTCTCGCAGACTCAGTTACACACAGGATGGAGAGCGGCAAGGGAAGGCAGGCCATATTTTGTAATGTACCATAAAATAGAAAAGAACAGTTTTAGAATACAGAAAAGTTGAATGCACTGTATACCATGAATCCCTATACTATTCCCATTACTTTATAATAACTATAGCATTAGGATTAATGCTAGACAAACAGTATAGCGAAAGCAGCAATACAAGCATCAGGCATGTGAGAACACAAAGCAGCCATCTTAATGCTACTGCGCAAGTGCAAAGGTTTCCCACCAGAACTGCGAGTACGTCACGTGAGTGTGACCGACGCATGCGCAGAAGAAATTCCCGCGTAGCAGCAGCCATCTTTAGCAGCAAGCGTATTATGGATTATGGATTGATAAACACATAGGCAAGCGTCACTGGGACACCCCAAATGTCAGAATAAGGGCAGATTAGTAAGACAAACAGGTTGATTTATACTATTAGGGTTATTTGAGGTTCATGAATTCAAGCAAGACGCTTAAGTGCGAATTCTTGCTCCATCAGTATCACCTGCACTTTCCATTAATAACTGCTTCATGCCTTCCTACAGCAGGAACTGTCACACAGCGTTTCTGCATAACCTTGCAAAACACTAGAGTAAGGCCCTGTTCCAGTAGGATTTTTTTGAAAGAGACTGGGCTTGAGTTGAAAGAGAAAGGAAGAAGTGGCGCTCTAAGTGGTATGATCTCTTGACGGCGCTATCCGTGCGGTAGGCACGCGGTGCAAAGCAGGACAGGGGATCACAAACCCAGAGGGAGAAAACAACCCTGCACCGGTATAGGAAGGCCTAAACCGAAATAGGAGAAGAACAGATCCTGTGCACACGCTGAAATATCAATGGTCCTAAAGTCAGGACGCAAAATGGCAAGAAATGGAAAGTTTTGTCAAAGGTTCAAAAGATTACACTCAAAAGTTCATGTGGGTGAAGATGTCTTTTATAAATCAATTGTTGGTCAGTACAGAAAATAATAGCCAGCCGACACGTGTTTCGTCACACCATGAAAGAGATGTGACTCATCAGGGCTGTATGGTAAAGGTGTAAGCATGGTCGTGGTGGCGACGTACCGGGTCCGTACGTACACGAGACGAGGTCTGGGTAACGGCTCCATTACCCGGACCTAGTCTCGTGTACGTACGGACCCGGTACGTTCTCCTACATTGATCTCCCTAGGTCACCTCGATAAGTCCGTGGACGTACCCACCCACCACTTTTGCTCACCCATTTGAGGAACGGGGTACCTAGGCTTTACCACTCGATCCTTACCACGTGGCCGACTACTGATAGGCAGTCGCCACCACGACCCTGCTTACACCTTTACCATACAGCCCTGATGAGTCACATCTCCTTCACGGTGTGACATCTTCACCCACCAGAACTTTTGCGTGTAATCTTTTGAACCTTTGACGAAACTTTCCATTTCTTGCCATTTTGCGTCCTGACTTTAGGACCATTGATATTTCAGCGTGTGCACAGGAACTGTTCTTCTCCTGTTCCAGTAGGAATTCTAAGAAGGGGGAGTGATTCTGTTCAGGTAATACAGAGGTTGGAATCAAAATAATCATCAATGTACACAAAAATACCTCTGACACCGTCAATCGATTTGCTATTTTGCTACAATGGTTTTCTCTATTAACCTTGGGCTCCCATTTATTTATGGATTCATTCGTTATTTTTCATTGACCAAAAAAGAGGTAACCATCACATATCACTTTGGGACATACAATTTTTTTTTTTTTTTTTGAAAATATACGTGAAATACTTTAGACATAAATAGAATAAACATGGACACTACTTACATCACCAACATTAAGAAGGCCTGATACCATGAAACATTAATACATAAAAACACAATAGTCCTGATTGTGAAAGTGCTGTACGAACTAATCATTTCCAACATAAATAAGTCCTACTACATTACAGTGGGATTGGGACTTTGTTTCATCCAGCCCTCAATTACATTCATTGTACAGGTCCTGGAGAGGTCAGAGAAATATCAACAAACTCCAATTTGGAGCGTCAACTATTCAGCTTATGTGCACCTATTGTGGAGCAGTTTATTTTAAATAGGTTGCTCTAAACCTCTCTTGGTAAGATGCCAACGTGTTTCGACCTTCTATAAATGGAACCAAACGTAAAGTTTCAAACGAAGGTCTTCATCAGAGCGAGGCTTTGAACTCATAGCGGTATTTATCCGATTTGTATTGGAGGGGGACGAAGAAGGGGACCAATTTCTATTAAATGTGTCTTCCTTTTGGGAAATAAATAATTCTCTGGCATGCAATCTAACTGTCTTGGTGTTATAAGTGATAGCCAGGGTTAAAAACGCTTGTCTTGCTGGCACCTCCGATTAGTGAAACCTTGAACCGCCGTATTCAATTAGATCGTGTATTGGCCTCGTTCACCGTTGTTTTATACGTTAGGACTGGTTTATGCGCTCACGAGAGTGTGCAGGGATACCGTACCCTGGTGTTTCTGTGCTCTCGGACTAGATTATGCGCATGACTCTCGTGGGTTCACAGTGCTCTTGCTACCAAACGTGCTTTAAATCCTTAAGTGCCCGAAGTTACTATGATAGCCAAAAATGGGGTTCCAAATACCTATTTCTGGATATCTAACTCGGCGGCGTATTTCTCTTCGTGATTTCGCCTCCCGGTACGTGGCGTCAGCGGATGTGTCACCGTTCAATCCCTCTACTGGCTTGGCTCTAGCATTGTTCTTCAGTGGATGCCAGTGGCCCTGATGCAAGCAAGGAAAATAGACCCTATGACTGCTGTTGGGGTACTAAATAAAAAAGTTAGCAGGGTTCAATGGCCCCTCCAAGGCTATGGGTCCCAGAGACACTTCCCTTTCAGCACCAATAGCAGCTACGTCCCTGCCCCGCTCCTATTGGACACCCCTTGCAACCATAAGGGCTGCGTGCATTGCGATTCTCAATTGCTACTGGAAATTGAAATGCACATTTATGCAGTATGCAGATGAATGATGCTCATAAATTGTTTTCTCTCCAATTACACGTGCCTCAGACCTGTCCAACACCACAATATTTCACGTAAAGATGAATCCACCCCCATTAAATTGTAGGACACACTTTTAATAATCTGTCATACAGTTAATTTTGATATGATTTCTTTCAAATACATCCAATGGTAGCATACCTTTAGAGCTTGAACTTGGCTGCATATTTGCACTACAAATATGTACATTTTCACTTTCCCACTTGAAGACAGTCTTTCTTTATAATTGCACGAAGCAATGGAGTAATGCAAACTGATGGAGCCCCCCCGCTGAATCTGGTCAGGGGTCCCTGAGCCTCCCATAACTCACAGACATTCATGTGACTTGCGGTGAAGGTGAGCTCCTCAAAGTGTGGGAGTCACCAGTTCTGAAGGGGCTGCAGGGACCCGCCTTACAGGCCTGCCAAGAAGAGAGCATGTTTCATTGGAATAGTTAAATTATGCATAACTTACTAAATCTTAACTAGGCTGAGGCATTTACGATAAACCACATCCCAATCAATACAGTATTCTAATACAATTCCTCCTTGTTTTTTTACGGGAGACAACCATTACAACGCAAAATTAACAACGCGATACCTTTACGACGCGGTCATCACAACGCAAGTCGTTACAACGACTTGCGCTGGATAACGCTATATACTAAGGAATAGAATGATTTACTATTCCAACACCTTCCCTACTGTTACGTAGGCTGCAGTTGGAATAGTAAATTATACTATTCCTAAGTCCAGCGCCTCTAGTGCAAGTCGTTGTAACGACTTGCGTTGTGATGACCGCGTCGTAAAGGTATCACGGTGTAGAGACCGCGTTGTAATGACATACATCCTTTTCTTACCTAGCTTACCTTGCAGATGTGGACCATAACACCTTATCAATGAGGTGGTACACGAGACCCTTCCCCAAAATATATCACTTATGTAACCAAGTCCTACTATTCAACAATTAATTGGCATAAATACTCATTTCATTTGATTTTGCTGAATGCAAAACACTGTACAGTATTTACTGTTAGTTTTTTTTATTTCTATCTAGTCAAGGGGCTACTTGACGGTGTCCTTAGTTGTTTTCTTTTCTGCCATCACATCTGTCCTTGATAGGCTTCAGGCTAAACTGCTTTGTGGAGATTCCTCTGATATCATCACCGTCCAAAATACTTCTGAGCTCCCTTCTCCAGTCCAGTGTTTCTTCTGGAGCCCACTGAAAACAGCCTCAAAATAAACCAAGAAAATGTGTTACAGTTCCACATCTCATGATACAATGAATCATGCCTCACTCAGAACCCTGCCTCATTTAGAGCTATCTTGCAGTTCCTCTGACAGCCCAGACTCTGTCCCACAAGTAGGAGGTTGTCATTTATGAACAATAAGGCCTTTCGCCTTTTGCCCCTGCATGATCAAACGGTCCTGTTCCCTGCTTCTCACACACTCATAGTCTCAATTTCATGCCCGCTTAATGCATGTATCTGGTTGCTGATGAATGTCTGTTTATGCCTTGTTCTGAGCTACAGATATTCTATGTTCCTCCATAAGCACAACTGACATCCAGTGCTGTTGACAATGTGGGGAACAGCCTACACATCTCCTGCTCCGCAGCAGACTTCTTTGCCCTATTTCGTGCTATTCTTCTGTTGCTCAATGTAAGTCATAAAAACCTGTTGTCACTGTATCCTAAATTGCTATGCAGAAAAGAGCACCAGATCTTTCAACGCTGCCCTGTTGGTTTTACTCTTAGGGATCTTTACAGGCAGCCACGTTGCTACTGGGGGTCCACAATTGTTGGTCATCTGACAAAAGTGGAATGAGATCGCATTGTTGCTTTATCATCACATTAACAGAGAGATTGTTCTGGTTAGTATAATTTTCTGATGTCCGTAACTAGGGATTTGTAGACTCACGGAAATGTCAATAATGTACAACTTTGACCTTTCATACCCAATTTTGGCCTTTTGTATTAAAAGAAGGATAATGGCAGATGCTCTTCTCTGTCCACACTCTTCATTGTAGTAGGAAATTCAAGATCTGGTATTTAGTTACTTTGAATTCCTGCTTGCAAAAGTGATCTGTAGGCCATTCACGTCACTTGTGTATGCCTTGATTTAGCATCCACCTATACATATCCTTTCCACCACCCTTCAAGTCCTTTCTAAGCTTGGCTCAGCATGTTCTCACAATGGTTCAAAGTGCAATGCCTACACCCAAGGTTTAACACCATAAGTGGACAATCTGAGATTCATCCCACTAGACAAGCAGTGAACCATTCAAGTGATTTCAGACTTGATTTCATCCTCTCCTTACATTTCAGAACTTTGCACAATGATCTATTGTACTATTTGCTGCTCTCGCCACACTAGGGCCCGCTTCCTCATCCAAGGACAAAAATGTCCCAAACACTAAATATGCACAATCCCTGAAAGGTGCTAGTTTAGAATCGTCCATTGTCCATCCTCCAACTCATGTTGACCATAGAAGACTCATCCTTGCCAATCTCAACAAGATGTCTTCCCAACTGGAGGGCAAGACCACAGAAGCTTGAAATCAGTTAGCCTCTATTTGGTCACTCACATAATACTTTTACAGATGAACCACCCATTAAAACAGAAGAGCAGGTCCTTGAATTCTGCCCAGTCAAAAACCCCTTAGATGTCTCAATTAATTCCCGTGGTTATAAACATGTGTTTACCTGCGTAAATGTGGTTAATGTTTAACCCTGTATTGCAGGAGCTGCAATGATTTTTCTCTGAGCCATTCGCCATCCACAAAGAACAGATAGTCTCTATATCATTGCAAAGTGTATTCACTTTCTCCATCGAGCTCTGCAACAAATACATGGCTTTCTTTTTAAATAAAACGTAAGTTATCAGTCACAACACTGACCACGGTTCTGCATCCATCAAAATATTCCATGCTACAAATCAGCTCAGGCTTTTAGTACTTATGGAGTTCTTCCAAGAACCTGTCCAGATTTAAAACATTATTCTATAACACTGATATTTGTAAATCAAATGCCTTCCAATGGTTACACCCTCTGCTAACAACGTATTTCATGCCTTACTTTTTGCAAGGAATGTACCCAGAAATTCAGGCATACTATAATCAGGCCACTGATAACATTAACATTTATTGACACACAGTCGAGCTAGAATCCCTTGGCTGCCTTATCAGGTGTAACCATCATGCATATTCAAAGATAAATATTATTTAGAAGACAATCATCTGTTAAATGAAGTTCTGTTTAATTTCAACCCCCTTAAGAGAATTCAGATTGCTTAGTTGAAAATCAGAAAAGTGCTCCTTTCCACTTGTTACAAAGATTAGTAGTGCCCAATCATTTTTCTAAACCATCTTGCAGCACTCATCATTGATCATCAAGTAGTTCTAGAGCACTAATTTTCATCCGCCTAATTTCAAGGGACAACCTAAGCTTGTTTCATGTCCTTACTGACAAATCACACCCAGGAAATCAAACCCAGCACTTTCTGCTGTAAAACATTGACTATTAGCTTTGGGGTCCCAGACAACTGTCTTTTTACTGAGCCTCTTCAACATTTGAACATCCCTCAAACTCAATGTAATACAAGTGCATAATATTCTCCATCACCTCTACACAGATTATACACAGATGCAACTCAAGCTGGAAATACAGAGTTAGTGGAAAGAAAACCCATAAATAGCAACCTGAAAGATTTTCTGTCACTGATGCTGTGTGATTGTCTCTCCTTGAACAGAAGAAGACTGATACATTTTTCTTGGTTTTATTGAAATCTCAAACTTCCATTCCCTTAGCTTGAATCTGTGGCCCCAACTCTTATATCAGGATAGAGAGGTCATAATGTAAATGCAGTGTCGTAGAAGGCCTTCACTCATCTCCATTAGCTCCCCAAAGTCCCAGTGTTTACCGTTATCTCTACAGAAAAATACTCAATCAATCAATCAATCAATCAAGAGTATTTGTAAAGCGCGCTACTCACCCGCTAGGGTCTCAAGGCGCTGGGGGGGGGGGGGCTGATACTGCTCGAAAAGCCAGGTATTGAGTTGCTTCCTGAAGGAGAGATGGTCCTGGGTGAGTCGTAGGTGGGTGGGGAGGGTGTTCCAGGTCTTGGCCGCCAGGTAGGTGAAGGATCTTCCTGCGGTGGTGGTTCTGCGGATCTGTGGGACGGTGGCGAGGCTGGCGGAACGGAGCTGGCGGGTTGGCGTGTAGAACGTGAGGCGGTTGTTGAGGTATTCGGGGCCCAAGTCGTGGAGAGCCTTGTGTGCGTGGGTGAGGAGTCTGAACGTGATCCTCTTGCTGACGGGGAGCCAGTGCAGGTCCCTCAGGTGGGCGGAGATGTGGCTGTGTCAGGGGATGTCCAAGACGAGTCGCGCTGAGGCGTTCTGGATGCGCTGGAGTCTTTTCTGTAGTTTGGCGGTGGTCCCAGCGTAGAGGGCATTCCCGTAGTCCAGACGGCTAGTGATGAGGGCCTGGGTGACCGTTTTCCTGGTTCCAGTGGGTGTCCAGCGGAAGATATTACGGAGCATGCGGAGTGTGTTGAAGCAGGAGGAGGTAACAGCGTTAACTTGCCTGGCCATCGTGAGGGAGGAGTCAAGGATGAACCCAGGTTGCATGCGTGGTCCATGGGCTTGGGTGGGGGGCCCAGAGCAGGGGGCCACCAGGAGTCGTCCCAGGCGGAGATGGATGGTCCGAGGATGAGGACTTCCATCTTGTCTGAGTTCAGTTTCAGGCGGCTGAGCTTCATCAAGTCTGCAATGTCTTTTATTCCGTCCTGGAAGCTGGCTCTGGCGGAGGTGGGGTCGTTGGTGAGGGAGAGGATCAGTTGTGTATCGTCGGCGTAGGAGATGATGTTGTGGTTGTGCTTGCGTGCGATGACTCATGTAGACGTTGAAGAGGGTGGGGCTGAGCAAGGAGCCTTGAGGTACGCCGCAGATGATCTTGGTGGCTTCGGCTTCTACACAAAAATACTGGCCCCCAACATTTAGAGTATTGATTAATTGAACTCGAAAACTGGACAGACTCTCCAAAGTCAACAAACCTATAACCACTAAACCTGATGGATATTTGGCTTGAGCTACCAGGCCCACACCAATCTGTCTCTGAAGGCAATTTCCAATAACTCACATCTCAGTTCAAATCACCTAGCCTAGTATTAGAGACATTTATATTTGAGCTCTTAATTTCCTTACCAACATATTGCAGACCTACTGTGAAAAGGTAGTTCTGACCATCTAATCCACCTCAATTATTCACTTTCTGATCTCCTGATTTGTGGCCTTTTACTGTTGGAAAGCCTCATAACCTGTGACTCACCCATGGAAAACTCATGGTAAAATGGACTGCACATGTTTACCGCTAGTGTCCGCCTTTTAAGATAAGGCTGCTGTGACATAGCAAGGGTAAGAGGAGCTTGGCTGGTTACATGTGAACACATGTGCATACGTGTGAGGGCTGCGCATGGAAGACTCCTGTTATGTGCAGCCCAAGAATTGCATACAGGTAGCCTGGTGCAGAAGGTACTCTGCAGGGCTGGATATTGACCTGGGATAGGCCTTATATTGTTGCTGTACACAGATAGGAAAAGTCAGTGTTCTTTACTCTCTGGTCTGCAGTGACCCTCCATTATACACTATGGGAATGACTGGTTTAAAGTGCAGTTCCTCTCCTGTTGGGTCTACAGACACCAAAGTCATGCCAATGTACAGTGTAACCTGTCTGAAAATAAATAACAATCCTGTAAAGTCCGAAGTCATAACTGTACATCATATGGGTGATCCAGGAATGTCATGTTTCTCTGGCACAGCTCAGGATCAGAGTCCAGCAGGTTGTCACAATACATTCCGTTGCAATGCATCACATGCCATTACCATGCATGTATTACAATGTGATTGCCATTACCATGCATAACCTTTACCACAAACTTGCCTTTACCACAAAGACCTTTACAACAAATGTTGTTGTAAAACCATGCATTGTATGGGCCTATTGATGCTAAAGGATATCTCAGACCCCTTCCCCAGGTCCCATAACTGGTCCCTTGTGCCCTCCTACCTCCAGCCCTCACATCATGAAAAAATAAAATACCCCACCCCTGTTCCCTCGTGTAAACCCCCCCCACACCCGGCCCGCAAACCTTCTAAGAAACACCCCTCCCCTGCCCTGAACCCTACAATTAGACCCCTGCATGATTCCCCAACCCCCAAACCCTTCTAATAAATACCCCGGTCGATTACCCCACCCAAACCCTTCTAACAAACACCGCTCCCCTCCCTGAACCTTAAAAATGAACCCCTGCACAATACCTAAACCCCCAAACCCTTCTAACAAATAACCCAACTGATTTCCCCAATCCCAAACCCTTCTAACAAATACCCCTCCCCTGCCCTGAACCCTAGAAATAGCCTTCTGCGCGATCCAACCCCTACCCCTTTTTTTAGTCAAATATTAATTTATCTATAAAGTAAAATCCCTCTTACCTCTCCACGACGTCTCCTCTCCAAGTTTTTCTGAGGCGCAGTGCATATCGTAAAGAGGCAGCGGAAGGGTCTTTCTGTTTCCTTTAATGAGAGCTGATTGCCTCTACTACCCTTACCACACACATACCTTTATCACACATGCCTTTACTATGTCTCTCATTGTAATGGCATGCGTGATAAAGGCTGTGTGTGGTAACAGTGTTTACTCATCACACACGTACCTTTGCCAAACATACCTTTACAACTTAATTCATTGTAAAGGTATGCGTGGTAAAGGCTATGTGCGGTTAAGGTTATTCGTGGAATGAGCTGCATTGTAGTGGCTGTTTCCCAACCCAGGCATGTTGTCACCCTGCAGGGCTGGGTTAACTACTTTTTTCTCCATCAGCAGGAACAAAATCATCCTCCCCCCATAAAGGGAGCAATGAAGCTTGATTTGGTCAGCTTCTAAATAAGAAGGGATGGGGTGGACTGCTCTGCATCAATCAGCCAGCTGTCATACTTTGCTAGGAAGAGGGCTGTCCCAAGCCCACCGAACAAAGGGAGGGATCCCAGAAACTTGAGCCAACTCAGCAAGTGGCCTCCTATGAAGTTTGATGAGGCAGGCCCTTGCAGTGATGTCAGCGAGGGGTGGAGGTGAGAGCCACAGGGCACATGTGGTAAGTGAATTCTGGGTGACGCCATCTTGAAGTATCCCAGAAGGCTGTGCAGGGAGGCTAGGAAAGGGATAGAGAGATGATGTGGCACACCACGATAGGCCACGGGTGCAACCCTGCTCAAACTTCCTATCCCCATTTAAAAGGTCCTCCGCAAGGGTGAGAGCTCACCTTGGATGTGCTTTTCTGCTGAACACTGGAACTGGAGGCCGATGCCTTGGACAATTGGAAGGAGGAACCCCCTGACTTTCCCCTGGACTAAGGACTCTGCCTCTGATTGACCCCAGGACCTGCGGTGCACTTCCCCAGTACCAGGGAGGACCCTGGTCTCCTTACAACCCCTAAGGACCAGTTGGGGGAAAGACCGTCCCAGGAAGGAGAGACGCCCAGAGGAAGAGCAAAGCAAAAGTCTGTCCCAGGGACCCATTGAAATCTGATCCCTGCGGAGTTTGTTGCCATGGAGGTCAGGAGCCCTGATGATAGGCTCCAGGTGGCCAGGGTTCACCACCAGGAGCAAAAGAATATCAAAATCATAGAGGTTGGCCCAACGGGGGCATAGATATGGCCTTGTGAAGGTAGCTGACCTTTGACCTTTTGTGAGGCACTGGCGATGAAGCCTGTTACGCTCAGTCCCTGTTTTCAGCCTTGCCCCTGGGGTGGGCTTGGGCCTGGGTCTGCCCCTGAAAAGCAAGAAACTAAAAGGGGAAGCACTGTAGTGCTTTCCCCCAAAGAGAAGAGGCCCAGGACCCCATCCCTGGGACTGGAGGAGTAATCTCAATAGGTGAAGTGCTGTTGCACCCCGCTTCTTAAACAGGGTACCAGGACCCCATTCCTGGGCCTCTGAATGAAGATGGAGGCAAGAGAGCGTTGTCATGCTCCACCAGGAGAAACAGAAGTGGCCCAGGACCCCATCCTTGGGCCTCGAGAAGACATGGGGTATGAGGGAGAACTGTTGGACTCCTCTGTGGAGGAGAAGAGTGGCTCAGGACCCCATCCCTGGCCCCCAAAATGCCCGAATTGGAGAAGGAAGGTGAACCACATACTGCGTGTCTGTCCACAGGAGTGGGCAGACAGGAATGCTCCTGTGGCCGCACGTCAGTGTGCTGGTGCACAGGGAGCCGTTTCAGGGCAGCCCGGGTGGACTCCAGAGGCTGTTCCATAATGATGGCTGCACATAGGGTGCACGGGTAGGAGCAGGCAACCTGAGGAGAGGAAATGTGGGGCAAGACAACTTGTGAAAAAAACACCAAAAGAAAAGACAATGAGTGGAAATAATAAAGTGGCTCTCCCCAGGAAAGCCGAAGAGCCTCTGCTATAAAATTAATGAAGCTCAAAGAGAAGTACCCCATAATGCCTTGTGGGTCTGGCTGCATTTCTCCATGAAAAACCCTCGTTTTTGTGTGTGGTAGCCCTAGGAGGATGGGGTTACCACCAAAATGTAGCTTAAGTGTGGGGGAAGCTGCAGAATAAATGCATCCTCCCGCAAAATAATTAAAAAGACTCAAAGTTTAGGGGGACTTAAAAGAGATCACCCTTCAAGAGTTTTAAAGGCCTTTTAAGCATTTTCCATGCTGGAGCTTTAGCTCTACATGTGGTTATGCTGCACCCTCTAGGAGCAAAGAATATGGCTGCAATGGTGGTGGCCTAAAAGTGCTCAATGTAAGTTTTCATATTGTATTAATACCCTCCAGGGGTGAAAGGTGAGCGGAAGATGATTATTGAATGTTCATGCATTTATAAAAGGATGAGTCATTTAGGAATTATTTCTGAAGTGCCTAGTTTATACAAACTCCTCTAGGGGTGAGTGATATAATTGCACACATTCTGATTATAAATGCTATATTTGAATTGCTTTATTCATGATAAAAGTAATGCCTAGACCTTTCATCTTGTCATATGTCCATGCAGGACCATTGTCATTTTCCCTGTTAGTATGAGCACATTGCAGACTGCCCTCTGCTTTGCACACATTACTCTACAGACCCATTTTGCTTTGTGCCACACTGTACTTTCACACAGAACACGCTGTTGTTTTTGCGTTCTGTTCTTTCATGGGATTTAGTCTGAACATGTAGACAAGGTCAAACACAATGGCCCTCTTTATTCTGTTCTGGTCAAGCTCTAGCACCTAGACAAAACATGCAAATGCAGCTGTTGCTTGGGAACGCATACTTTTGTCATATAGGTATGCACAGATAGGTGACACACACTTGGAGAGGGACCTTTCCAGGGACTGCTGCTAACACCCGGAAATCTTATCTTAAATAATCATTTTAATTCTGTAAAAGGGGAGGGAGATTAGGCTACACTGTCGTACATAATGACAGCTCCATTTATGATTAACGGACTACTTGCTATGCTGACCCTATTTGTATTAGGCATTACTTGGGTGACATGTATACTGCATATTAGAGCACAATAGTTAAAATAAATGTTTTAAACTTTCCTTGTGTCTCTGTCAGAATTTATTGTGGACTAGTACGAGTGTGAGAGCGAAAGGGTGTCTCCTATAACCACGATTCCTGGGAGGGTCGGGAGTGTTGTGCTTTGGGATGTTTAATCACTTGTTCCTTTGTGAGGGAGACACTATAGCAGGCACCCCATGGTGCCTGCCTCACAGTTTTACAGGGTGTCCCTTAGGTATCCCCAAAGCTCCCAACCGGAGGCCTCAGGATGAAGGGGGCCTGTTAGGGGCCCCCAAAGTCGGTTTCTGACAAGCTTTTCGCGTCGGACAGACCGAGTCGGAAAGGCTGTCAGAATCTGGCATCGTAATTGGTCGGTTGGAAACTCTGTCCGTGGAACTGTACAAATCGGGTCCGACAGACTTGGATTCTCCAAGTGCTAGTCGGAACCGATTCGGAATGACCAACTGGTTCCGAGTCGGTGGATGGCTTCTGGCACAGTCTAGGAGAAAGCGATGGTCGGTCGGAGACTTTCCCACCGCCCAACCAACATCCCCAAAATACTATAATATGTTTTTTATTATGCTCTTTTATTGTAATATTATTTTCACTAAATAAGCCACTGTTGCTTTTTAAACTTAGCTGTTACATATACTTTTGGGTTGGTGATTTTACTGGGAATTCGAGTGAGTACTATTTGTTTCTAATTATATATAACTCAGTTAATTTATTAATTTTGTTATATCTTTATATCTATATACTTATTTGTTTAAACAATTTGTAAATTTTCTATTATGTATACATATTTTATTTGAGATAGAGAGGGTTGGGTGGGTAGAAATATTTATTAAATATATATTAATCAATGTGAATTCCTTTATTTTTGATTAGGTTATATATAATAATAATACATTTTCTTTAATCGGTATTTCGTAGTAAAAATCCATAAAAGCAATGTATTCCATGTTATTACAGAATTAAGAAAACAATCAGTTATACAATAAAACCAAAGAAGATTGGTTAAAAATGAATCGCTTCACATTTCATTAAGTTCGTTGTTCTATGTTTTGGGCATATTCCTCACAAGTTTTTTCTATGCTTAAAAATACATTCCAGAAAATTTACAACATGGTAACAGGTAGATTCAGACTCTAGGAACTGAAGACGCAACATAGCAGGACGGCACTGTCTAAAGCCCCACGATTTTAGCAGTGATAGCTGCCACAATTTGTGATGAGCATGGTAAAACTTGCAAAACAGTACAGTGTGTATAGTAGTCTGGACTGATTTATCATCGCAGGGACATAGACCTAAGATTGGCTCCCAAGTATTCCTCATGGGAAAGGCTACCAACTGATGAAAAAGATTTAATCTACATCTGGTTAGTAGAAATCGATCGAAAATACCAATTTCAAGCGTTAGATAAGGCTGAATTGTGACGGTAGTCTGAACCATTATTGCATGGTGGACGGAGGCTTTCCCTATTTCACTGACGAGCCTTAGTCCATCTAAATGGCTCAGGGCCATTGCTTTTAGATCCTACTTAGATATCTCACTGATCTTAGCTGGTGTAATATAATATCTCCCTAGGCCCAGGTCAGTGAGAACATTTCTAATGTAGTCGAGCCATCTAATTTTCACCGAGTGATCTAGTGCCATTGAATCTGCCACAATTCCTTTGGTTAACATGTTTTATCAGAGGTCCAAATACGCCGCCACAGTAGCAGTGGTTGGATTTTTGCCAGGTCCTCTATATGTGGTATACCTAGTTCAATATGGCATGCGTATGTAGAAATTTGTCTCGGTGCAGCAAGGAGGAATCTTAAAAATGAATTTTCTGCCACCTGTAGAGCACTAACGTCCACATGCCCCCAGACGCCAGCCCCATACAGTGCTGTTGACTGACATTTAGCATTGTAGATTTTCAGTAGTTCCACAGGCGACTGTTTGCCCAGTTTTTGTGAAAAAGACATCAGGGCAGCTATTGCCCTCTTAAAACAGTGCTTTCTAGCCTTTCCAGTTCAGTTTTTCATCTACTGTTATACCTAGATAAGGATACTGTGCCGTCACTTCAAGTTTTTGCTTGTTAAGGAATATATCCTTGGGCCGTTTTCTCCCTTTGCCTGCCACCATTACAAAGGTCTTCTTAATATTAATGTGGAGGTCAAGACTGCCCATAAAATCCGCGTACCTAATCAGCGCCTTCTGTAGTTCACACGGAGTACGTGCCAGAATGACGGCGTCGTCTGGATAGAGAAGAGCGGGAATCAGGCGTTGTTTTGCCTGCGGGAGGTCCTGGGCCCCCCTTAAAAGCTCCACCTCCAAGCTGTTTGTATACAAGGAGAAGAAAAAGGGGGCCAGGACACATCCTTGCCTAACTCCACGCTCTACTCTAAAAGGTGCAAACAACTCGCCCCTCAAGCCGAAACGTACTCTCGATGAAGCCTTGGAATATAATTCCCTCAAAAAATCTAAAAGTGGGGGATCCACTCCCATTTGTGACAATACTGACCAGAGCTTTGAATGAGACACACAATCAAAAGCTGCGGACAGGTCCACATACACCGTGTAGAGCTTGTCCTGTTTTGCGTGAATATATTTACCCAAAATCATGGATAAATTTAGGACCTGTTCTACTGTGCCGAAACCTTCCCGGAAGCCGAATTGTAGATCGGACAGGGCACCCCTTTCCTCCACCCACTGCTGGAGTCGCTCAAGGATGATCCTGCCAGCTACCTTGCCCAGCGAGTCCAGCAGTGAGATAGGGCGATCTCCCTTTTTAAAAATTGGGACCATGATGGACTTGGTCCAAGACTCCAGCAGCCCCTCTTTTACGGCTGCCGTACATACCCTGGTAAGTATGGGGGCCCAGAGGTCCACGTTATATTTAAAGATGTCCACCGGGACTCCGTCGGGCCCCGGAGCTTTTCCATTTTTGCTTAGTTTTAGGGCCAGAATGACCTCAGAGATGTCAAATTCTATGGAAATAGGGTATACGGCGGCTGGATGGATTACATCTTCGCTTCCTATATGTGATTCTTTCTGAAAAAGTTTTGAGAAATGGAATACCCAGGCTCCTTCTTCTATAGCCACTTCGATTTTAGGAAGATTATCATCAGCTAGGAATGGGGACTTTACTATTCTCCAAAACTCCTCACTATTTTTATCTAGGGCACTTTTATGTAATTCGTCCCACAGAGCCTGTTTTAGTTCGGCCTTTCTCTGGTTCTGCACAGACAGGTATTCTTTTCTAAGTCTGGCAATTAAGTGTGGATCTCTAGCATTGTTGTTCAGGGCCACTTTTAGCTTAGAATGTGCCAAGGTACAGCTATGGTTAAACCAGCCTTTCTTATTTGATATTTCTGCGTTTGGCTTTGCTGTCAGGAGGCCCTTGATGGTGGCTAGAATTATGGAAACATTTCTTAGAACTTCCTCCTCTGTGACTGTTAAATCCAGGCATTTTATAAAGTGGGGATAGGCTGATTTGATCAGCTCTTCAGTAATTTGCCCAGGATTTATCTTCCCCCATTTTAAAGTGTACCCATTTAGCTGATCCATGTGTAATTTATTCTGGCTCAAAGCTTTTACTATCGTTAGTGCAAGGGATTGTTGGTACATTAAATTCAGTTCTATCCTAAGGGCCCAGTAGTCGCTTAGTATATTTGGCAGAACCTCGAAGTGCGTAGCCCTGTTTGACAGACCATCCGATAGAAGGATATAGTCGACTGTTGATTGGTAACCCCTCCCCACATATGTTGGCTCTAACTGCTTGGTATTAGGGTTTGAGTTATTGACTATTAGGAGGTCCAAGTCTGATAATAGATCGTTCATAGCTATACCCAATTTGGTATGCCAAAAATGGGTAAGGGGGATATCCTGCTCGTTTTTCCAACCCACCACAATTTTTTCCGACATGTTTGCAGGGATGTAGATTAAAATCCCCCCCATAGGAAAAATACGGCACCTTTGCCTCCTTTAGCCTGTCTAAGATTTGAGAGTTTCTCATTAAGGTTTGATACCACCTTCAGAAATCCTCCTTCCTCCAAGTTGTTATAGAAATTAATAAGCAGGACGGTCTCGTTTTTGGGTTGGGAAAGGGAGAGAATTTGAAAATTTACGTCTAGTTCAACGGTAGTTATTTTTAGTTGCTGAAGAGTGTTTGCTATATAGATGTTTAATCCACCCTTAGGCCTACCCATGGTCCCTACCAATGCTGGAGAAAAATACGTCCTAAATCCCAGGAGATGGAGTTCCGTTGATGACCATGTCTCCTGTAGGCAGATAATTGGTTGTCTACCTAGGAAACTCATGGCACTCCCATCTTCGATCTTAGGGCGAAGACCAGCGATATTCCAGGAAACAACGGCTAGGACTTGGGGGTCCTTGCTGGAAACATCAACTATTTGTGGTTTAGGGTTGAGCTCTGGCTCCGCTGACATAGGCCTAGGGTGGTCTTCTGCCAGTGGTGATCAATCAACTGACTCAAGACCACTATATCTATTCATCATTGGGATACCGCTCCAGCCCTCCCAACACGGTAGCTCTCTATAGAAATCCCTCTGATGTTGTCCTCCCCACTCTTCTCTTTCTCTACCCCTATATCGAGGACCCACTGTGTGCCAAGATTCATCGCAATGGTAACCATTACGGGGTCTCGGGGGTAGAAGAAAGAAAGGCGCTTTGTTCCTATACCGCTAGTTAGACTCGGGTGTTCCCATGAACAGATATGGTCAACCACTCTGGGATCTTCGAATGTAATAAGGACGCAGTCTCCCTGTATTGTTTTCCTGCCATGCCCTACCCAGGGGGCTCTTCTTACCATCAAAATCTTGCTTGAGGAATGTGGCGGAAGTGGCCGATTGATACTGAGCCAATGTTGGGCCTTGTTCTTTAATGACCAAATTGGTTCAGAGTTTTGATCCGTCAATTCTGGTACGCCTGTCATTACGACTGCGAAGGGACTAGCTTCTGGTGGCAGATTAACAGAAAATCTTCCGTCAGAATGTCCTCTGTCCCATCCTCTATTCAATTGTGTTGCTGGTGTTTTTGGACCAGTGTTGTTATGTTCCAAATTAGTATTAGTGATGGTATTTGGGGTATTGCTTGATGGTTTCTCTGTTATTTTACTTTTAGCCACTATAGTTTGGATTGGTTTAGCTACTGCTCCTGGGGGAATAGATATTTTATTTTGGGCAGTGGAAGTAGAGGAAGGCTGCTTACCTCCCCCAATCTTTTGTAACCCCTGATTTGGCTTAGCTTTTATAGAGGTTGTCAGATCGGCTAATACTTTTTCTATTTGGAACATTCTAACTTCTAGTGGTGTTAATAATTGCTTAAATAACTCTCCAATTTTTATTGGCAATTGGGTGTTAGAATTATCATCTGCCACCTTTATTGGTGATGGATCAGTTGCAATTTCTAAGCTGATGGGGGGCAGGGTAACATGTGGTGTTTGATGGATAATCACCCTATGGACAGCCTGATCTTCTACTGACGGGGTACAAGGACGCTTCTCTCCTGTCTTATTAGGAGCTTTATTGGCATTTTTTGTTTTTTGATTAGATGGGCCTACTTTTTTTTTTCCTTATTGCTCCCTCTCTCCTCCCTCTTGACTGCCTTATCTCTTCTGGTGTGGTTTGGATCACTAGGTCTGGGGTCTTTTCTAGGTCCAGAGTTAATTGTGATTCAGAAAGCTGTGAGGCCGATAGATCGACTGTGCTTGGTAAGCTATACCTTTGGCCGCAGCCTTCACTCCGTCCAGGATCCCTACGCTGATCCGGCGTTCTTGCATCTGCCAGGTGACCTATGGAAGATCTTTTTGCAATGGCTAAATCTTGGGACACTCTGCGTTCCATGAGCGAAATACTCTAATCCATAAACGAGTTAGCTCTGGTGATAAAGCTATCAATGGGACCTATAAGTTGCCCTTCCTTAGCAGCAGTTTTGCTTCTGCTTCCTCGTGTAGACATAATAAAAAATTTAAGAAATACTAGAGTTATAATAAAACAATAAATAGATAAATATAGATACCCCTAGTATTGGTTTTGGACAAAAAGAGAGTACATACAGTTTGGAAGCTGGTCCTGGGTGGTGGTAATTTTTAGAGGGGGGGCCCGGCCCGGCCTTTAACGGTCTCTAATGGGCTACAACGGGCCCGCCCTTGGCCTGGGCTTAGCCCCGGGCTGAGTCCCGCGCGCGTCCCGCATGCGCGTTACGATGATTCCTTTTGAGGGAGGAGACACAGGAGGGGGCAGGAAGAGGACCAGCTGCGGCCGATCAACGCCGCTGGGCAGGCTGGTCCTCGCAGTCCCGCCTCTGTCCGTGTGTGGGGCAGGAGTTCCAACAAAGTCCTCAGGGTCCCAGGAAGACAGGAAAAGCAAAGTTCCAAAGCAGGCGAGCGGCACCCGCAGAGCGGGGCCGCGAGAATTGGCAAAGTGGCCAAACAACCAGGTAATGCGGCGATGACCGTGTCAGCAGCAGCCCTCCAACCAGGGATCAAGGGCACCCACCGGATACACTCGCTGCTGGATCTTTTGAGCAGGAGGGGGCGGGAAGAGGACCAGCTGCGGCCGATCAGCGCCGCTGGGCAGGCTGGTCCTCGCAGTCCTGCCTCTGTCCGCGGGGCCGCGAGAAGTGGCGAAGTGGCGAAGTGGCCAAACAACCAGGTAATGCGGCGATGACCGTGTCAGCAGCAGCCCTCCAACCAGGGACCAAGGGCGAGGGTTATATATAATTTATTTACCTTTGTAAAGATTTATTTAAAGGGTTATTTTTTAGGTATATATAAAATTTTAAGTTCGGATTCTGAGCTTTATTTGAGTACTGGTGAGAAAGTTTTTTAATTATATATACGTTTCATGGTAATTGATAAATATGAATTTTTAAAAAATGTTTCAATTATTATTCAATAAATCTAAGTAAAATAGATGAATGTTATAATGTTCTTACACTTTAAATTTGCAAGTCATTTTTTTACCTTTTAATTGTCAAATATTATTTTAAATGTTTTAAAAAAAATGTTATTTCTAACAAGTTGTCTGGTATTTATATCTTCAACTGTGGGTTTTAAGTGAAACACGACTCAGTAGCCCTCTCAGAGCATTTTGGTCAATCTGGTACATCTCTTGCAAAGTTGCAACTCACCCAAGCATGGCTCACTTACTTTCAGAATGATAGTGCTGAGCTGACGTACAGTGTCCTATCTAAAAATAGCAAAATATCAGTGTCCTTACTGGAAAATCTCCAACCCAGCAAGATTAACAACTCTGAAAAAATAATTATGAAGTAGATTGACTGAATCACTTCTTTCCTTCTAAACCTAAACATAGCAAGAGAGAATGTTTACCACAGTACTACAACATTTCCAATCTGCCAGTCCGAAAATGGCTGAAAGTATTTTCTCTACTTAGTATCTCACCATCTGTACACAAACATGAGGAGAACAATTGACGAGATGCATGCAATTTCTGACTTGTTCTCAAGATACCTATATCAATGAAAACCATGAATGTAAGCCGGCATTCTCTTGCTTAGCCTCATGATTAAGGAACCAGATTTGGGAAATTCTCAAACTTAACCCTAATCTCTCTTTCAGAAACAACCTGTTAGACTGACCTGTTTAGACTTCAATAAGTGTGCTACGTTTTTCATCTCCCTTCCTTTCTCAACTCCATGCATATAATACTGATACCCACTAATCTCCTTGTCTATTTCCTGTTATTCCCGCCTTCTTAGTGAATGAGTGCATATTTTTTAAGCACAAACTAAAGCCCAAAGGCTTGATAGCACAGACTCTCCGGTCAGTAGAAATAATGGGTCTTTCAGGCTTTACGAAATGCAAAGTGGCAGTCAATTTGGAGAAGTCACAGTGGTAAGGCATTCCAGAAGGAGGGTGTGATCAAAGAAAAAGTCCCACACTGACAAACAAAAGAGATAAAGAATTTGAAAATAGTGCCCATTTGTAGGCATATCTCAGAGGAAGGGTATAAAAGAGGAAAGATCTAACCTGTGGAATGCTTTGTTTGGCAAAAAGAAACATTAATTCAATTAGAATGAGGATTGCCAGGGAGTCGATGTTACAAGGGTTTGTGAACCCCTCTTGTATTCCCTAAAGATGTAGACCATCTACACTGCTATATTTTAGATACTTTGCAGTTGATGAATTGGAGAGAGTGGATGGCCCAAATGACAGGCATAATTAAGTCTGGACATGATCAAAGCATTGGCTATACAGGCTCTGATGTGGGCAGGTCAGAAAGAGAAAATCTTTTTCAAGATCCTCTTCTGGAAATAAACACAATTTTCTGAGGCATTCGGAAAAGCTCTTTGCCTAACCAGAATTTAAGGCTCTTTAACTTTTGAGTTAATGATGTGATGTCACAAATACAAGACAGCCATATGTCCGGATACCATGAATATTCCTGTCCAAACATCAAAGCATCCATTTTAAAAGAATTTAGCTTGAGGCAGCTGAGAGCCACCCAGTGACAGACCACAGAAAAACAGGAGTTTATTTGGTCTCAGAAACCTGTAGTTTATCAAATCTCAAGATATCCTGGATGCCATATGCATGGGAGATTACTTTAAAGTCAAAGGGGCATATGTACAAGGAGTTAACGCCGCGTTAGCAGCAATTTCTCGCCGCCAATGCGGTGACATTTTTATCGCCGTATTCACAAGCTGTCACTAACAGCCGTTAGCAACAGATTTCAGGCAAAACCGTCCGTTGTCACCATCGCCACTTATGTTAGCAATAACTATCGCCAATGAGATGCAAGGTAGTTGTTTCCATGCAAAAATGCACGCTAACCCCACTTTGCGATATTTACAATGATCGCCTGGGCCCGCGATATGTTCAGAAAACAACACCTAAAGCCCGTTAGCGGCTGGGACTTAAGACCGGAAAAAAGGTGGTCTTAAAAATGGTGATAAAGAACAGTACATAAGGGAGACTAGCCCAGAGCCTCATTTGATGCCATGGACGTACTACTCATGCAGCTTGGAGCACCTAGAAGCCCACAACAACCACCGCCACTGCCGCCGCTCCCAGGACCACCAAGGAGGCAGCGCTGAAGAAGACAGTGGGTCCATCGCCCATGCCTCACTCTCACAGACTTAATGCCAGAGAATGTGATCGCCCACTACAGGCTTAAAAGGTCATCCCTTCTACGCATTCTGGCCCAGATAGCCCCTAGGCTGCAGGCACCAATGGAGCGGAGAACCAACATCCCTCTGCAGTGCTGGACATGTTGGCCTCTGGTACCTTCCAACCAACAACTGCCAGAGTTGGGGGAGTCTCACAGTCAGCCCTATCAAGGTTCCTCCCAATTGTCTTAGATCGCATCATCAGCCTGACACCCCAGCACCTACGTTTCCCCAACACTGTGCAGGAACAGCTTGAGACGAGGAAGGCGTTTATGCCAGTGCTGGCTTCCCGCAGGTGTTGGGGGCAATTGACTGCACACATGTCATACTTGTGTCCCCTGCAGACACTGCACACATATACTGCAACAGGAAGCACAAACATTCCATCAATGTGCAGGCAATTGTGGACCACCGGGGCTTGTTCACCAATGTCGTAGCCAAGTACCCAGGGAGTGTGCATGATTCCTACATCTTCCGCCAGTCCATCATCAACCAGCGGTTTCAGGTTGACACATATGGAAATGCACTGCTGGTTGGTAAGTACTAACTGAACACACCACATTCCTCAAGTCCACAATCATGGAACTCACAAATGTGAGAATGCACATGTAGCAAATTTCATACAACATGCCTAGTAACATGTTCACCTAGCATACACAACAACCCAAGTGACTGCTGTCACTGGGGATAGCCTTGCAGACAACTATCCCCAAAGTCTCAGCCCCTCCGCCACACATTAGTAAATGCTGGGAGAGGTGGGAACCAAGTAGTTGCGATGGAGGGTCTGGACCTGCGAGGAAAATATGAACACAAGGCCGAGTTTGGCGATGGTGTCCTGTATAGTCTAGAGCTTGCAGCGCACAGACTTGTCTATGCGGGCATATAGGGCGTTTCCGTAGTCCAGTCTGATGATAATGACTGCATGTGTGACTGTCTTCCTTGACTCGGGGGATCCATTTGAAGGTCTCATGGAGGATGCAGAGGGTGTTGAAGCAGCTGGAGACCATGGTGTAGACCTGTTGGTTCATGGAGAGGGAGGAGTCGAATACGATGCCTAGGTACCTGGGGTCATTGGGGGGGGGGTGGCTGCCGAAGGTGGTGGCCCACCAGGTGTTGTCACATGCTGATGGGGTGGTTAAGAGGATGAGGATTTATGTCTCCTCCGTGTTGAGAACCAGGCAGCTGTTGATCATCCATGTTGCAACTTCCTGCAATCCTCCTGGAAGCCCAGTTTGGTCGGTGTTCACGCCTTGGTAAGGGAGAGTATAAGCTGGGTGTTTTTGTAGGTGGTGAAATCATTTGGGTGTCTTGATGTTGCTCCAGTTCTTCTCCAGACGTCTGCAGATGCATCTGGCATCTGGGAGGTCCGTGGTGACCGAGGCGGCTTTTCTTGCACACTGATTGTTGGAGTTGCATAGCAGGGCAAGTTTGTATGCGCAGTTGGAGATCCATGTGTGGAAATCCCTGGCAGCACCATTGGTGTTGGTTGCAGCGTTGTGGGTGTTGCCATTTTGATGGAGTGGAGCAGCTCCTCGATGACTCAACTCCAGTTCCTTTGTGACTCAACTCCATTTCCTTTGTGTGGCATGGGCTGTGGGATTTGGTGGCTTGGGTTTCTCGACGAAGAAGTGTACGCAGTGGTGGTCACTCCATGGGGCTTGAGTGGTGTGGATGAAGTGGATGCTGTTTCCAAATGCGAAGATGAGGTCGGGGGGGGGTTGTCCTGCCTTGTGGGTCAGTGTGGTTAAGAGTTGGGTCAGTCCGATGTTTGCGAGCTTTGGCCAGAGGGTACTGGAGTTGGAGTTGTTGTGGTTTGTGAGGTGGAAGCTCAGGTCAGAAATGAGTACGTAGTCCATGGAGTAGATGGTGTGGTGTGTGATGAGGTTGATGGTGTGGGCGAAGCGGGCCTGGCCTAAGTGGGCTCTGCAGGTCAGGGTGTCATGGAGTGTTGCTAGTGCAGGTGTTGGGCGGTGATGAAGGTCTGGCAGCAGCGGCAGCATGAGAACGGGACGTGAGTTGTGTCTGGTGTGGCATATTGGCAGTTGTGCGTTTTACTGGCGTTGACTTTGAGGAGGGCGGGGTAGTCGTAGTGCTAGACAGTAGGAGAACCAGGGTCCCTGCTGCTGTTTGCGTTTGGCTTGCGAACGGGCGCAGACGGGATTGCCTTTGGTGAGCGAGTTGGAGAGCCAGTGATGCAACCTTGCTGTGCCTACAATAAAATAGGCTAGGGGGTAGGGACGAGCAGCTGTGAGGCAATGTAATTTGCATTGATGCTGGTCAATTGTCTGAAGCTACACATTGCTAACCTGAATTCCTAGATAGCACAAATCACACACCGCAACATATAAACACTGCAAACATAGCATGCACAGCAACGTATGGACACATCTCTCCATTACATGTTTCAGGTGATCAAGGATATGCACTCTCCCCATGACTGATGATACCCCTCCGAGCCACAAACACCCAAGCCCAGAGGCAGTATAATTTGGCCCTTGGACGCACCGGGGCCATTGTAGAGCGCACTTTTGGAGTGCTAAAGTCACGTTTCCTGTGCCTTGACATCACAGGTGGCAGACTGTTGTACAGCCAGGAAATAGTGTGCAAGATAATCAGCATGTTGTGTGTTTCACAATATGTGTACATACACCAAGGCCTCATGGATCCAAGTACCAGATGCACTGGACGTGGTCAGAGATGCTTTTAGGCTGCCTTTTGTGGTCAAATATGCTTTTAGGGTGTCACTTGGGGGTAAAAAATTATTTTTAGGGTGTCATTTGGGTTCAGATATGATTTTCAGGGTGTCATTTGAGGTAAAATATACTTTTAAGGGTGTTATTTGGGGTCTGGTATGCTTTACAGGGTGTCATTTGAGGTCAGATATGCTTATTAGTGTGTCATTTGGGGTCAGATATGCTTATTAGGGTGTCATTTGGAGTCTAAGATGAAATTGCATCTAATACTGTTTATCTGTGTAACAACAACTTGCACATAGTGTGCACAATCTGGCCGCATTAACATTAACACCATGTTTTTTTCAGAATCGCGATAGAAAATCTATTGTTACACACATTGAACAACACAAAATATTACCCCTAAGCCAATTTGTGTGCAGAATCCCACTGCAAAGTCAAAAACGGGCCACAAACACACAGGAAGTGATGTTTGCATGCTTCCTGCTTCATGGAGGAGTGCTGTGCACTTTCACTTTCTCTTTTGAGCACATTGCTGGTGATTGTGGAGCATGTTGGATGCGTATGGTGTTGTGTGCTACAGAGTTTTGATTGAGAGAGTGTTGCTGTGTCCAGTGAACTGTCGATAGTGTCTCGTTGAAGTGTTGTGTACTTGTTTTTACATGTTTTTTTGTGTCTTGTCCTCAATCTTGTCATGTGTTTGTCTAATGGGTAGTTTAAATAATTACTAGTTGTTGGGGCATATATTGGGCTATTTTTTCTTAGGAGTGGGTTTAGTTGTGTGCTGGGAGATGGGGATATGGTGAGTTTGGGTAGGGAGGGCAAGATGTCAGAGGGGACATTTGGGCAGGTCACATTTTACCTGCCTTTGATGGTGGAGAGTAGGGGGGATATCCAGTCCATGTGCAGAAGGTCAGGTGGGAGCGTGTGAGAACACAGATGCTTCGTGTCTTCGGTGTGGACAGGACTGTCCGCCAATGAAAGAACCAACAGCAGGATTGCATAGGCCGTGAGTGTCATCTGTTGGACCACCTGGGAGTCATCATTGGACTATAGTGTGGAAAGTTCAACCTTAAAATTGATATATGAACACTCATACAAAAAGCCCAAAATGCGGTGTGTGACACAATGTGGTGGAGTGAGGCATTAGATGTCATACCATCATGCCTAACGTTGCCACATCAGAAATGCACTGCAGCACCATATGTACAAGCATAGTGTGCATGCTTGTGTTTCCCTGTGCTGGAGCAACACTTAGCACAGTAGTGCCAAAGCTTGCACCCTTGCACCATAGTGCATGCAGGGCAAAGATTGTTCATGTACAGGAAGGGTGACTGTACATAAAAAATCCAAGGCATTGTTTTTTGGGCATGTGTGCTACACAAAAGTTAGAGTAATAATGCATTCCTCTTTGTTTTACAAAGTTAGGTACACTGTCCTTGCACATAGGCTTTCTGTTACAATGGATGAGATTTGAACAATTGTTCTATTAAAATAGGACATCTCCAGAGCGTCATACACCACCAATAGTTGTTACTCAGCCTGTGTGATCTGCAGTGATATTATCGTCCACAGAGCATGTATGACATCATGTTGGGTGGAGAAATGAGGCCTTGGGAATGTGTCACACAAGAAGTATGTGCACATTTGTCAGCATCATTGTCTTGTTGGCCTAACTCAGCATTCTAAGATCTTGTAGGAATGACAGGCAAAGTAGACACAATCATGTACGCAACATGGACTGCAACAGCACAGTCACAGAGCATTGTCAGTGATGGTGATAAATTGTATGATGAATAGGACACGTGTGATTTTACGTCTGATACCAACACACATTTCTTTTCATGTCTCACAGCTGGAAGACAACTCATCACACAGGGGGATATCGACACCTTCAAGGACCCACATGCCACTGGTGAGTTCAGCCAATAAATATTGGCATTGTGAGATGGAATGAATGTCTGAGTGAAATCATTGATGTTGTAGTATGCAGTATGGGTGTGCATCACATGTACCTTGGCTCCAGTTTGATGATGTTTTGTGGAAGTGTGAAGTGTGTACAAATCAGTAAGTGAAGATGGAGCAATGCCTATGTTTTCCAGATGTAACTTTGCACATTACCAGTTAGTGATACTCATGCAAGTGACATCTATTGGTTCATTTGAATGTGTACGTGTGGTCATGATATGTTACTTAGCTGGGTGGATAGTGTCAGGATACTTTAGTTATGAGCACAGTAAACTTGCATGGGTAACATGGTGGCAAGTATGAGTTACGGCCTAGTCTAGGCACACTCTTTTGTGAAGTTTGACATCTTAACTGTGACTTACAGAGTTGGTCAGCACATTGTTGTCCATTTACAAAACAACGTAGGGACATGGGCATGAGCAGATATTGACATTGCAACTCCTATCCATCATGAAGATGGATGTATGCGCCAGGTACCACAGCTTACGTCCACTCCTACATATCAAATGAGCCTGGCGCAGAGCCCATCTATCATGCACAGACATCGGCACACTTGCTGCTTAGCGCAAGTGTGTCAGCGTCATTTGAATTGGATGATCCTGTGCATGGAGGCTCAACCTCCTGCCCATGCAGAATGTTGTCATTTAGCGGGTAAAATGTGCACAGCATATAGCAGAACAATGAGCCTGATTCACAAAAGTATTCTAAGACAAAATCCTAACTTTACGACTTTTGGTATTTACAAAAGGCATTTAGGAATAGTAAAGTTAGGAATCTTAACTTTACTATTCCTAACTGCCTTTTGTGAATACTGAAAGTGGTAAAGTTAGGAACTTGTCTCAGATTACTTTTGTGAATTGGGCCCACCGTTCTGCTGTACACAGGAGGGGAAATGCAGCATCGCTACCTGTAGGGCCAGTGTCATGGCTACTTCTTCCAGCTGCAACTTTTGGCATTGGCTCATAGTGATTTCACCCTTGAAATGGTGGTACAGCAACTGAATATTTGCTAATTGCAGTGCACTACACATCCCTAGACACATTGCCCTATCCGCTCACAGAGGTCACAGCATGAGAGGGTTCATTATGGATAAGACATTGTTAGGCCGCAGAAAGGGGCTGACTGAGTACTTGCACTGGGGATAAGAATCTATTCCCAACACCACTTCACTGAGGCAGACATTGTGGTTCCAATAGGGGCTGGTAGACATATGCCCTAACCTTTCTTCATCTATGTGAATATGGTGTACTTTATCTTGGAATGTGACATGCAATGAGCCCCAGCACACCAAGCTTTGTCCACCCCATTGAGTGTGAGTAGATCTGCAAAGTGAGAGTTTGTAGCAATGGTAAAGTGAGACACTACTTGAGGCATGCGAGTGACTTGGACACATTTGCACACATGCCTATTTCCATCATGTACATAGGGATAAGTTGGAATCTTTCTAGAATGTTGTATTTGAGCAATGGGGGCATGGCTAGTTCACACATAACCGGTCATCTCACTGCCTATCTGGGACACAGATAAACATGGACATTTCTCATATGTTCCTAGGTTAAACTTGGATATTTCTCCTATGTTCCCTGGTGTACATTTTGATGGATCCACTGGCCCAACATTTTTACAGACTTCTATACTTGAATGGTAATAGACAACACACACCTGTGTAACTTAAATATTTTTTTAATGTGCATGGTCTCTGTTGGAGACTGGGCCAGTACTCGGCTCTAACAAGCCCCACATTCCAGAGATGCCCAGTGGAGGGCCTGACAGAGTACTTCAGGAGTGACATGTCCAGTGAAAAAGGTTGAGTTCAGTCAGCAGGCTGATTGCAGTGTCATTGGGAACAACACAAATCATGGCAGTCCATACTGAGGTCCAAGGTGAATGTCGAAGAGTGGATCTGGGGACAGTGGAAGCTGATATTCCGGGGCATGATGCCAAGCACTGATCCTTGCAATAATGCAGATTCATCTACATCTTCGTCCTCTGATGGGTCATGTGCCTCACATGTGCGTGGTGGTAGATTGGCTGCAGCACTGTGAGGCACTGACACATCAGGGGGTGGAGATGTGGACGTAGAAGCAGCAGCCAAACCTTGATGCTGCAATGCAGTGATGATCAGCTGCAGGGCATGGAAGATTCCAGCTACGTCTCATTGGTGTGCAGCCATGGCAGTCATTTGTTCCGCTTGCATCTGCTCCATGTTCTCCATTATCATGCGCATGTGGGCCAACTCCTGGCTGACATCACTGGAGCCACTCTGACTGGAGAGTTGTTCTTGTCTCTGAGTCATGACTCCAGCGATGTCAGCCATGGAATGTCGGAGGGCATGAAGCAGACTGTGGGTGTCTGTGATGTTCCGTAGGTGGTCTCGAATGGCATTCAGACACCCACGTACAGCATCGAGTTTGACCGTCAGGCTGTCAAACCCCACCCGCACCTGATCAGCCTTCTCCTGCTGGACCTCTACCGCCTGGCATTGAAATGCCAGAAGTGGGTCATCAAGGCCCTGGTGGTAGGTGCTTGCTGGTGGGTGGTTCGTGCAGGGGTGGAGTTTCCATGATGTAGCTGGATAGCCCTGCTTTCGGAGATGGTGTGCTAAATGACTCTAGCAGCTGTGGAGGGTGTCCTGGTTGATGGTGGCGAATTCCTCATCTTTATTAGTGAAGAGTGGGGCAGGCTGCTGTTCAGGAGGTGATATTTCTCCCTCTGCAATGTAAAGGAGAGATGCAGTTAAATGTGTGTTTCAAGTATAATCATGTATTGGATGAGTTTACAAGCAGACTGCATGACAATATCCATTCTGACTGGTTAGGAGCAGATGCCTATTAGATGTCGGATAGTGATTATTTGTACAACATCACGGATGTGACGTTGTATTTGTACATTATCATTGTGAAAGTAATGCAGTTTTACCACATTGTAGTCAATGTTGAATAGCTCAGATTTATGTGTCTGTGCACTGCATTGTAGGAGAGTCACCACTGCAGCTTTTATTTTACTGCCCCTTATCCCTTTCAGCCAGGGAGCCTTTCACTTATGTGCATTTACAATGATGAGATGTTGCAAGCTGGAGTAAATATGGGTCTTGGTCAGAGTTGGGAAACTTGTGCATTGTTTGGTAGCAGATATCTTCTTTACATCAGGGGTTGTATGTACCCGAGGAAGTGTCATAGTGTGACCTGCTACTTTGAGGATGAACTCCACACCCAGCCACTTCAGTGACCTGTATCATGTTAAAATGTTTAGGGTGCAGAAATGCAATTCATCATGCACTGTCACTTGCCTTGTTAGTGTGGCTCACAGAGAGTCAGCTTTGCTGGGTAGTGCACATGTGCATGGGTTTGGTGCGAGAATGGTTATGTGTGAGGAGAGACCCCTTTAGGCAGATTGGCAATGATGGGAATATTGCTGTTTCTATGTGTGCTGCGCAATGCAGTACACATGTACATCCAGGTAGCTTAGGCTCTTGAGTGCATGTCGTTAGTCATGTTTTTCCTTGCATGCATTGCTTACTGCCCTCCTGTTGGCTTACCCGTTGAGTATGATGCAGTGTGAGTTTCTATCTTTGTTGCAGGCTGAACATACAGTGACAACACCCATTACCCTCAACGTTGGCCCTAGGTGTGGTGTGAAAGTGGGCCTATGTTTTATGGATTTGGATTTTCAAAGGTGTATTAGTCTTGCTGAGGCCCTATCACCGCCACCCCCTCCCATCAAATACAAATAGCAGGCTGATTTGTGTTTGTGTATTTGCCATGCAGATGGTCACATGGATGATACATGCTGTTCTGGCTCAGCTTATTGAATGCCAGGGTTTGCGTGTGGATGATAACAGACATGACTGTATATTTGTTCACTGAGACACTAGACCTAACAAACAGACAGGTTTACATGCACATCATTGTGTAATGGGCAATTGACACCAGGACTGATGTGGAATGCTGTTTTCTGTATGGCACATGTGTACACTTGTGAGTGGAGGAGTGCATTTTGACCTAAGGGGTGATGGTTCCATTAGGCTAATTGTCATTATTTGGTGCTACTTCGCTATTCTTACTTGTTGTCATACTGAGGATGTCATACTTCTTTACAGGGACATTGTAGTTCTGTAAGTATGGCACACAGACAAGCCATGTAGTACATATTTGGGTGACACATTCCAGATTTGCATAGTCCATGCACTGCATTTGGACTCAAGTCTGCTGAATGTGTGCATTGTGAGATATGCACCTTTTTAGACAGATGGCTACATGATCAGTTTGTTGTGACAATGCATGTGTTTATGGTATACAGACTCACTAGATGCTTTCTCACTTGGTGTACACAGGACTGAATCTCATGTACAAGCAAGAAGGCACATTGACTGGACATGCAGAAGGATGTCAAAATGGCCCCCTTGCCTCAACACCACGCATATACAATTTGTCTGCACAAGGCCACATCTCTCTGACACCTAAATGAGGGTGCCCTGTGAATGTGACTGCTCATGTGCATAAGTAGGCATGCCACCACCAATGTCAGCACGTATGCACCATTGTACCTGTGTGTCTGAGTTGTGTGCAAGATTGTGTGTATGCAGTTAGGTCCCCCTTGATGCACATGTACATTCTTGCACACAACTCAGACACACGGGCACATGCATATGCATGGTGTTGAGTCAAGAGGTCCAATTTATTTTAACACCCTGTCGCATCTTCAGTCAATGTGCTCCCTTGCTATTTCATGTTGCCCATATTTTGTGGTCTGATGTGAATCTTGGACTATATTTGGGGTACTTTTCTGTGCACATTTCCAGGTCTGTGAGCCCACCAATATGTGTCTTGCAATGTATTGTTTGAGTAGGGTGATATGTGCATAAGCCACCAGGGACAAGGGTATCCGGGACATGATCTGCAGTTATTGGGGGTGTGCACTGAGAGCTATTTAATTGGACATGAGTGCCATTGGGCCCATCCACCCCGTCCCCCCAGTCCCTGGTTGTTACTCACCCTGTTACTGATGTGTCTGGTCCTGTTCAGCAGTATGCTGTCCTGGAACTCCAACCACTGTCTCCTTGCTGATAGCAGACACCTGTTCCTCCAATGCATCCTGCTCTTCCTGTGGCGCTAGACTCCCACCTCCAGTGTACATTGCTGCTTTGAGATTGGCTGCAAGTTTCGCCTTGGTCTTGGGCTTAGCCTCATGCCAGCGCTTCTTGCAGTCCTCCACTGTCCTCCTCACCTCTCCGACAGCATTCACTTTGGCTGCGATGGATTGCCATATTGGATTTCCTGTTCCCAATGACACTGTGGAGCTGACAAATAGTTGTTGTCGTTTTTCTGTCACCTCCGCAATCAGGACCTGGTTTTCCAGCTGACTGAACCGGGTCTTCCTATTCTCCTTGCCCTTCCCCTGGGTCTCTGTCTGGTCCTCCTGGGTGTTGGGGGGTTGTTGTTTGCTTCGGTACTGGGTCCAACTTCCTCCATGGTTCTTCTGTATTTGTTTTTTTTGTGTTTGGGCTACAAAGCGGGCGTTTTATAATAGTTTTTCTGGCCTAACATGAAACAAAAGTGGCCTTACGAATATTAGCGTGCAGTTTCTGGCCGCTAATTGGCCCGTTTGCCACTTTTTCCACATTAGCGTCAGGATTTTTATCGCCTGGTAAGAGAAGCTATCGCCATTTAGCGGTCTGTTGTGAATATGCCACTAACATGGCGATAGTTTTCCGTGGTACAAGGCTATAAAAAAACTACAGCTAATTAGCGCTTGCGATAGTTATAACCAATTCTTGTACATATGCCCCAAAGACTTTCATGACCGAGGCCAATAGGTAGAGATAGATCGTAAAAAGAGCCCTGGGGTTTGCATTAACAACAGAACTCTGTCAGAATGGAGGGGTAATACCAATTGTTTTCAAGTTCCACAGTTAATGCAGATCGAGTGTACCTCTGTTGTTCTGGGTTATACATTTTCTTTTGATTTATTGTTAAATATTTGTTATGTGTAATTTTCCACCCTGTCCCTATGCTTGGTCCATGTTATATAAATACATCAACAAAAAAATACACAATATAATTTGTATGGAATTGGAATGCCTGTTTATGTTATTTATTAACACTAATGTTTAAAAATATAATCTCCTACAACAACTGTTCTTTGCATATTGACATACAACACAACTGCAAAGTATATTTTAATGACTTTCCCCCCTCCTACCCAACCCTGCCCCACTGCCCCACCGTGTTTACCTGTGCCGGCACCCGCATTTTTCACTTGGTTAGAAGCAATTGTCATTGGTCCTACAAGGAAATGAAGCACTCACGATAATGTGTTTTCACGAATAAATTATATATTTTAGAACACAACTTCAATATTATTTTCAGTCATGCACAACTGTCCACAAAGTAATAAATATAATTGTTTCCATTTTTACACCCCTTGTGCATAATCATGAATATAATGACTTTATTTTTGTTAGTATGTCCAGGTGAATTAGGTTTCGTGTTATTCTGCACGTGTTAAGGAATTATTGGAATTACCAACTTTGAACCTGATTCACAATTCCATTTGCACACCTAAATGGTCCATAGATGTGCAAATGGCTTTTGTTACACATCAAAATTCACATTTTGTCGGCCTTTACCTTAACAAACAGCACTTGGAAAAGTATTTTGTTTGAATTGCACTTATGTTTTAGTGAATTGCAGACTACTGTGTAATTATCTGATGAATTCTATAACCCTTCCTTGGAACTTGCGGCAGTAAAATTAGTAATATTTTGTGAATTTCTCCTCACTCGCATGCATACCTATTTATGCATGTGAAAATGTACATGGTATGCACATGCGTCTGTGTGAATGTAACAAAAAAGTGCAATAACTCTAAAAATCTTATATTCATTTTTTACTCATGGGGAAAATATTGTTTTCCCTTGGGGAAACACATTTATGTACACTCCCACCAGTTTTTGCAGGGACCCCTCCCAAATGTCACACTGTTTAAAGATGAAATTGCGTATTTGCATTTAGTCTTATGTTTATTTTGACCCGCAGGTAAAACCTGCTGGTCATTATGTGGGTGATGAATGTCCTCACTTTCCCCACCACATTTCTTTACCAACTTCATCCAAAGTAACATCTTAGCTTTATATTCTGTTTCTTACTACTCTGTGTGTGTTTTTTCCAGAGATTCTCTGTTGTAACTATAGAATTCCTCCACAAAATCATGGCAAGGAAGAAGAGTTATTTTTGACCCAGTTTGGGTGATGTCTTAAGTCAAAGACCAGATGGTTGGACTGCCGAATGCTATTGCAGTGGTCAGGAGACCGCCAACAAGCATGCAGTGGTCCGACCGCCATATTAGGATGCAACTGATGGGCCAGCGGCTAGCAACCTGGCCGGGACATGCCTTGGGAAAGGGCCGCAGCACATGCTGATGCCATGAAGGCACATCCTGCTTGTTCGTGCCCATGACAGATGGGGGACCTATTCGGGGTCCCCAACAACATATGCATGGGGGTGTTTCCAACATAAAAAGACTGTCAAAAAGGGATATTTTAATCCTGTTGAGATTCTCCGTCTTGATCAGTATGAATTTATAATTTATAGTGACGAATCAGCACAACCCACTACGGAAAGTAAGCAAGCTTATAGTGCGATGGTAAATTCCGACCGATGATCACAAAAACTCAATCTCTAGGAGGTTTTACAACTCAGCGAGCTGAACTACAAGCATTCAAATTGGCACTTAAAAATATGGATCGCAAATTCCTCATACTTATAGTGTGCGATTCTCTTTACTGTGTTCAATCATACAATGAATATTTGCAGAATTGGCTTTAAAATGGTTTCAAAGAAGCAAAAGGTGGCACAATGAAGCATAAAACGCATTGGCAACAAGTAGTTCAGTTGCGAGATGGACTTCAAAACACTCACGTGATACACACGCTGAGACATCAAGGTGATGGCGTTCAATTTGCAGGGAATTCATTGGCTGATGAAGACGCGAAGGGGGCTGTGCAAACGGCTTCCGTAACTGTGATCACTCATTCAGAAACGGGGAATAGACAGTTAGATATTATTGTCTGTCAATGCTTAAAGCAAAGGCAGTTGTACGGCGTTACCTAAAATGTTTCCACTCAAATACATATATAATTGATGCGAACAACGTTCCGTTTGCTTGAAGACCTGGAGTGGGGGATAGGGTAATTACAAACATGGCAAGTAGAGCAGCTATGATTTATAAAGCACATCTGGGAGAGGGTCTGACTCATCAGGGGATCTCTAAAATAATATTGACATTAAAAGACATGTACTGGTGGCCAGGGATGAATACACTGATTCACATCTTCATCAATAATTGCATAGACTGCAATAGAGATTGCAGTACAGAACACCACCAGAAACCTGACTACGAAGTAGCCAGCCCAGTACAGACACCTTTGTTAGGCAGCATTAGACTATCTATGTGCAGGCATCCTTTTGAACGAATGCAGTCCCACAAACACTAAGTCAAGGTTCCTATGGATGTGGCCTCAACGCTCGGCTGACGCTCAAACTGTTATAAAAGATTTGCGAGTCTTTATCGGCACATGTGCAATTGGCACACTGCATTCTAACCAGGGCCCTGCGTTTAGCTCTAGAGCTTACAAAGAAGCCATGGCCAGTTTTGGCATAGCATTGCGGTACTCCTCTCCATTCCATCCTGAGGGAAATTTGGTTGTGCACAGGGAAAACCGGGACATAAAGCAGTCTATAACAGCTAGGGTATTAGGCTCGGGTGATGGGTGGGTCAAACATCTTTGTGGTGTCCAACGCACATTAAACTACTTGCCAAGAAGTTCTCTAGGGGGAGTCTCTCCATATGAGGTCCTATTTGGGATAAGAATGTTGGTTCCGGTTCTTGAATGTATAGGCACAGTGGTGGAAAATAAACCTTTTGATATCAAAGATCGTTTGGCTGTCTTACAGGACTTAAATGAACTAAGATCGAAACAAAGCAACGTGTTCCTGAAGCCAACCACCACTGGGGAAAAAACAGCTGTCCCAGCAAGGCCAGTCTGGATCCCAAAGCTTGGGGATCTAGTCAGAGAGAAGATCACGGACAAGAAGGAATTTGGGCCTACTTACAGACAACCAGTACCTGTCCTAGCCATCCACGGATCAAGAACAGTAATGCTGCTGCCCCTTGCTTGTAAAAAGGGGAAGAGATTTGTGTCCATCGACCTATTCAAACCACACTATGTGGCCGATACTAAGCAGTAGGCCATGTGGACACCGACCAAGTAGCTGACGCACTCCTCTAGTTACTATCCAAGAGGTTCAAACTGAAAGACTCATCACCTTCGAGGAGTCAGAAGTGAGAAATGAAGGACTAAGCAAAAAAGCTATGGAACTTATTCCCCTTGAAACCCAAATAACAGTCCTGAAACACCTGTTTACACCAATGTAACACGTGATCAACTGGTTCCAGCGATTTCAACAAATCCTGATGCAATTCCAACCATTGACAGAACTGCCTCTGGCTATTTCATTAACTTTGATACGTTTTCTGAAGATTCCAGCGAACCTGAAACAACGCCAGCAAAATTAACTTTCAAAGAACAAGCACAAGACTTGTTTTCTGGTTTCACCATGGATTGACCTCTGGATTGTTTCTGGAATATTTTTCTTTCTGCTTTGGCTAGCTTTAGTAAATACTCTGAGCATGCTGATAAATGGGAGATATATTGAAATGGACAGAGCAAGTAAAAAGGTGAACTTACTTCTGAAACCACACAAATCCTCTCATTGTGAAGAAAGAGACATTTGTCACCAGTGAACATCACTGCCATTCCTATACAAGATGGTATAGTTTGGGACAAAACAGATTAATGTATAAACAGCCCGTCGGACCTTTTGAAGATTCCACACTTGTTTAAAATTTCAATAAGTGACTTTATTACCTCTAGTACCTATTCTGATGATTGGGACTTTGAGACTGTTTATAACATGATGTCTGATCTAGAAAAATCAGCTGCATTCTTGAATCATGGTTATTTAGAGGGTTCATCAGACTATGAAAAGCTTTATTGTTATAACCACTATGGTCAGCATTTCTTGCATAAATCTGCAACACCTAGAAATGTATTTATGTATAACCAATGGGAACATTGTCCTACACCACCAAGGTGTAGCTCAAAAACGTTTGCAATGAAGTTTCCATATTTTTCAGGGTACAATACATCCAATCCAGAAAAGTTTTACTTTAAAAATGTGAAAACAACAGGAACGAAAAATATGTTAACCAAAACAAAACAGATTTATTCTGCAGCCTTTATTGCCCAACCTTCTAGACAGGGTTTTGACTTTTGGAAAGACACAATTGACACAAATATGTCTGGCGTAAAAACCATTGGCAAGTGCAGGGGATAGAAACTTTGTTTAGAGCCTGTATCATCAAACAGCAAATAATGTTTTTGAATGACACTGTCCAACAAAGGTCTTGCCTTGGGTTAGGCAAGATCAAACCATGAACACTCCGTCTATACCCACACCTGCAAGAAATAGCACTACACAGAGGGAGGTCGACGACATACTATTTTACAAAACAACAGATCAGATCCTGAATGGGAAAAATGATTGCTCTAGCCCACATACAGAAACATCTGTCAAGAACTATTCCTGAACAAAATACAGGGTTTCACTATCAATAGGCCAGACCCATGTTATGTTCAAAGACAGCAACCAGGGGTAGTAACAACATATAGTGTAGGAAAATGATGCCTTGATTGGCTACAGAAAGCTACACTAGAGGATGTGAAACAACACTTATCTTTACTTACAGAAGGCGCTGACCTTAGGGATTTCTTGCTAGGACTAAGAAAACCACGTCAAAAACGTTTCATATATGCCAGCATCTATGCTGCTTATAATGAAATATGGAAGGTTACACAAGCAGACGCCGCAGAAAGAATACGAGAAATTGATTGTATTAATTTAAAGAAATCTCTCGCTGTGAACAACATTGGTTAACGACTCTGTCATCCAGGATATATTCACTGGGCAACATTGTGGAACAACATTTGGTCCTGCTGCCACAAGGCCAGTCTCAATTACGTTCTATTATGCTATTAGGCGTGGCGCTACAAAACTTGTGTGCAGGCTATGTGCCTTGGAGTTTCACCAACACGTTGTCTCTGTTTACAGAATAAAATCTCACTGATAAACAGATCGAACTGGCACAAAGGGGAGCGAGATATACAGTGTTGAGCATTGAAAAACTGTAAAAGTTGCCATTTACGGTAGCAGAAAAAACAGCTACAGAATGGATCATTCATGGCAAAATAATTCTGCCTGTTACAACTTTCCATTTTCAGTATTGCCTCAAACAAATGCTAGCAGGCAAATATGAAAGGTTGGGTAAAGAATACATCAAAGCATCCTGGGATTTACCTTACACACACAGATGTTGAAGTGAGAGCGTGAAGTGTTTCTTAGCGGTACACACTGTGAAAATGCACTGAGAGGCTAACTAATATGTCGGGATATTAGTTTACACAGGGCCTGTAGGTAGCGGTTCTACTGCAAACCTATCCTGCCACCTGCAAGGTTCACCGGCTGCTGTAATTAATCCAATGTTTGGACAACTTTCAAATGGAAGTTACCTCATGTTGAATGATCACAGCTGTTGTAGCATGTTGCCAGGAATCCCATATCTAGTAACAGTTACTTCCAGGGTCACATGTTGTATGCATGTTTTGCTCCCCCAAATAGACACAGTCAGGGTGTTGCCTTTATGGCCTTGACGCAACATCTCTTCTATTCAAATTGATACTTTAAGCAGAATGAAAGCCATTCTTTTACAACAAATCGTGCCTTTGACCTTGGCCAAAGAAACCTATGATCTACAAATTGCAAGGACTTCAGCTGATATACAGGCTCTGTTAAGTACAAACTACCCTACACATTTCACAGAAATGTTGGGACGTATCTTAAACATTTTTGATACGAGCGGTATTGTGCATGTATTTAAGACCATATGTTCAGGACGATTAACACCTTTTCAAGCAGTCCTCTGAATCATTCCAAACTTCGTGTACTCTGTGTTTGGTGGTCTGCCGCTAATTCTAGCACTCTTTGCAGGAATCCTGTTTTTATTCCTACTGCTGCGCTATGGCAAGCCAATCCACCAGCATCACTCCCAGCACCTTGGAGAAGGCTCTCCTGGAAAGGAAGTGTCGTGAGCGCATTGTAAAACTTTTGGGTTTACCTCGTCTACGAGAATTAAATACCACATAGTTTCTGTCATTCAGACCAATCTGGCAGGATTGCATTTTACCTGTTCTATGCTGCCTTCACGGTGAAGAATGCATGCTAGACATCTGTCTAACACTCTTATCAGTCATGCCAATGGATAGCGATACTCTGCTGGACCCGATAACGGCCCATGCTCTGTGTTGTCCCCAGACGCTACAAATCCTAATGACGGCATTTATTGAGATCTCACAGATGCAAATTGCTGATGCTGAGGTACAAGAGGAATCAACGGGCACACAGGTAACATCAGAAACGAACATTGCTGTTCCTTCCAATGCTGAAGGCGATGGTTCGCATCTAAGTTAATCTTCTAAAGGAGGTATTCCAACTATCACCTACATCGGTAGATGATTTTTTGTCTACAGGAATAGAGGATTTCATGTTTTCTCTATCCCAATACACTGACTTCTGATTCAGCACACATTGTACCGGGAAAACTTTAAATTTGGCCTTCATTTTTCATAAACAAAGACGAAACCTTGGATATTTGCAATGATAAAAAAATGTTCTCCAAATTTGTATTTTTCTTTTTTTATGGTAAAGTAATCTGCTTACAGTAGAACTATTCATGGAGAACAGACTTCTTTGAACACTTCCGAGGACAGTCACCTTTTCACAACAATTTCATTTATGTACCATGACATGAAATGGCTTTGAACTTTTTTTTCTGTAATCATGAACCATTTCATCACATGTATATATATATATATATATATATATATATATATATATATATATATATATATATATATATATATATATATATATATATATATATATATATATATATATATATGTGTTCATTTGTTTAGCATTCACTCTAAATATATGCTTAGATGAAACCTTGCTTTAATATGTACTGCACCTTTGCATTTCATGTCTAGCAAAGACAGTATGCTTTTACAAATGTTTTAGCAACCTATGGTACTCACTTGTATGTGTTTAGCATTAGCATGTTTAGCATTTAGTAACATCGATCATTCGAAATTGGGGTGGGTGTTGTGTTTCAATTTAGATACCCATACATAGGTTTCCCGAATCATGTCCTTATATAGGCACAACTCACATTGTCCTTATTTAGGCATAGAATTCCAGTGCTTATTTATGCATTAGCCATGCTATCCAAAAACAGGCATGGTCACCTAATTCCTTCCATCCCATGTCACAACAAGTTCTTAGAAACCAGACCCTTAAGCATTTGGGATTTTTCTTGCTTGGATTATTGATTTCTTCAAGAACTCATTTATTATGCATGAACTACTATTCCTTAGGGGTTCATTCATGACGTCTTCCTCTGCCCGACTTTACGCCAATGTTAACATTCCTAGCCATCTAGCAGGTATAAATATACCCTTCCTTACCAAAGCAAACCACGGCATGGCTTGACTTGGCTGCACGGTTCACCTCAGCAAGTTCGGAAGAAACCACATCTCCAGGAGAAGATGTATCCCAGCCTGACGCTCTGACCAGATGCTGTCCTCCCTGCTTGCAGAGAATCCAGCTTCCAGTGTTCTGACTCCCTTCGCGGGGTGTTAGAGTTTGAAATCTGAGAAAGAGATTCTAACCTCTCTCATTCTAAGGTATGGAGCCGACTTGAATCTAGAGCGACTCTTGGCATGCAAATGTAATACAAAGTTAATATTTACCATGCTATAGACAACAGCACCTACTTCTTGCCTCGTACTACACTTAGGTTAGGTACACTGGGGTAGAACTATTTAGAAGCATCAGACGAGTATCCATATTTTAGCCTGTGTTATTTATGTATGTATATATGAATATATGTAATAGCTAAAAAACATGCTATTGCTGTATTACTTCTTCTTACTGCTCACGCTGTACGTATTATGTTTCGCATACTGTTTTGCGATTGTAACAGCTCATATCTCTTGCACGAGAAATAGGACTTTTCAATAAATCCTTTTATTGAAACACCTGTCTATTTCTGGGTAACTCTGAAGAAACTAAGCATGCATGATTGACTGAGTGAAACTCTCATCTATTTTTTCCATGTTTCTGAGACTGTTCTGATTCTAAGGGAAACAAAGTTGTCATGTTTATACAGTTGTCCGCAACTACTTCCTTCTTGTTTATTTGAGAAGTTTCTAGTGACCTCTGAGTTAGCTGGCACACAAAGTAATTAAGTTTAATATACTCGATAGAGGCATACCAACCTCAGTCCTATGCAAAAACTATAGTGCATATTATTCCAATGCGCAGAGCCTATAAGGGAAATAGTAACTACACTACAGTAGGGGCTAAAGACCACAGCTGTCAGGAAAATGCTGTAAAACTGAGGGAGGAATCGATTTTTCTACTCTTGCAGTTGAGCTTTTCAGCGCTTCCTGGTGCCCCCCCTCTTTTTAATGAGCCACTTGGGCATCAGCTCCAATGCTCTCCTAGATGAAATCTAAGTAGTTGCTTGGACACTTGGACCTCACAGGTACCACCATCAAACTTTTCTGTGGGAGATGGCCCATAAGGCACATGTGCAAGGATGCTGCAGTTAATGGCAGTCATGTATTTTTTCCAGAGCTTTATATAGCGCAAACTCGACCCGAAAGTATCAGAGCGCTTTACATGAGCACCAGTTGCATTACAGATGGACAAATTTATTAGGTCGATCCTAGACAACGCTGTGTATGCATTTTCTTTTGTTGTATGCATGTGTGTGTAAGTTATATTTGTGTAAAGTTTCTTCCAAAATGCTGTGCTAGCCTATTTCAGTGATGCGTTACTGGTTCTGCATATGCTGTGTTTAAAAGATTTTTGTGAGGGTACTTTGCTTGTTATCTAATCTGTGTACTGATTGTTTTTTAAATATTAGCTGTTATATATTTATTTATTTTTGTCCTCATGACCTTCAGCCACAGTGTCTGATCACTTCACATAAATAGAAAGACAAGCATTTGCAATGCAAAAAGTCTTGCATTTACGAGAGGTTGAGCTATTGGCATTGTAAATGAATGCCTTTTATTTATGTGTTGGCTTTAAAAACGGATAAATAAAAGGCATTATCATATACAATGCCGGTAGCTAAAACTCTCGCAAATGCGAGACCTATTGCATTGCAAATGCTTGTATTTTTTAGTTATTTAATTTGATGAAGCTTTTTTCCAGCATATAGATCTGAAAAGTATTGAAAGGAATATAAGACTGTTCTGCAAGGAAGTAGTTGGCCCTGCACCAAGAACAGTTGGAAATTAGTTATACTCCATACGCCATACTCCATACTCCAGTTACTACCACAGCCTCGCCTAGCTCCCTGAATGAGCTTTGACCGCCGTCAAACGCCACACTCCATACGCCATACTCCATACTCCAGTTACTACCACAGCCTCGCCTAGCTCCCTGAAATTAGCTTTGAAACCCACGCCTAAACCCACTTAAAAACCACCAAAAGTTCGCCAAAAGATCGCATTAGAGTCGCTACTCCCGGCCGGACTTTTCCCCTGGTACAGGTGGAACAGGTAGGAGTAGTGCAACGCCAAGGAACAGCGAGCGCGACTACCATTAGCAGTAGCCGCAAAGTAAGAGCCGCGGAGGCGACCTGTCTAGGACAGGTGTAGCCAGCGGCCCCCCGTGAGCTCCGCTCGCGAGGGAGAGCAGAAACAACTTTAGCCATCACCGTCACCATTGCCCAGTGCCAGGGGGAAAGTACCAGACTTAAAAGGACCTAAAAAGACCTAAAAGGAAATCACCATTTTCTGGCCTGGACACTCCTGGTTTTACACAATTCTGGAAATTGAGAACTCTACCTTGCACCAGCCCCCGTCCAAAAACTCGCCGGGAAGCTCGAGTTAAAGGGGCAGTGACATTAAAAATAAAAAATAAAAACGGGGGCACTGGACAGAGGATGCTTATACCCATTAGAAACCATGAGATCAGGTAAAGTGTGACAGGAGGTAACCGAAGAAACAAGAAATGTTGAAAGTAAAGATCAAGGGGCAGTTAAGAATCAAAAAAAGAAAGCCATACAACGAAGAGAGAGGCTGGTTTCAGCTCCCGAAATTTCAACGAGCAGCCCAAGAAAAATCACCGGGATTAAAAAAAAAATTCTTTTTAAAGGACCCAATGGCTACCATTTACGCGCAAACCCAGGAACAAGCCCATCTGCCAAGTCCAATTGCACCTGCATCAAGGATTAATAAAGGCCAATATCCATCAGAACGGAGAGAGAAGAAGGAGAAGGGTATACAAATATTTAGTATTGAGGAAATCCCCCTGGTCAAACAGCAATTGACAACCCAGGACGAAGGGTTAAAGCCAACAGAATACCTCCAAAACTCTCAAACTATTGCTGAGACAAATAGCAAAACTCTAGGTTGTAAACCGGTTTTGGCAATAGCTCAGATACACCAACACAACTCTTTAAAACTCAAAAATGTTACAAAAATAAATAAAGGGTACAAGGAAAAGGTCAATATTTCCCCAAGCAAGGAAAATAAAACTGGTGTTGAGCATATCACCATACAAGATGACGCTTGGTCAACCTCCTTCTTCCTATCCAATGAGGTAAGGTTGGACCAAATATCAGAACCCAACACACAAATACAAACACACAAGCAAACCCGAACCCAAGCAGATACTAGTAAACAAAATGCATCAAGTGGATGCAGATTACCAGCAGACCCCGAAAAGGCATGGATACGGGGTGGAGAAGAAAGGTTGCAATCAATACCACTATGCCCAGATAATAATCTTGACAAACCAGAAAACTTGTATGAAGAAGATAGATGTTGGCCAAAAAAGTTAAACTTGTCATCCCCAATAACAATTTCATCCATGAGCAAGCTCGAACAAGGGTCAGGGGACCTGGAAATATCGGTTGGAGAGGCTCATAAGGTCCCTTGGAGTGAAGCACTGTTAAGTACATTGGATCAGGCAATAAGGGCCTTGAACTTCCAATCGGATAAAATGGAGGTTCAGATTGATCTTATAAATCTTATCGCTGGACACATGGCAGGTATAAACACCAAGTTGGACCACATTGCAGCCCTCATACCCAGGAGGGCAGATAGGACGCAACATATAGATACCCCGCAAACCCAGCCAAGTTGCGTATGTGGCAAACTAGTGGACAAATTGACAAATCTGCTCGACATACTAAAAGACATCTTAGGGGCAGTACAGTCATCGATAAAGTACAACAAATACATGAGTCCCAACGGGGTCAAGGAGGCTAATGAGGAAAAAGGGCGATTTGAAGAAACCAAAGATCCAAGTGTAAATGATGACCTGGAACAAGAGGTTAAAGGGTCAAATGAGGAATGTTTAGATCAGAGATTTCGCCAAATTGATGCCACACAAAGTACAAGCAATATCGTAAAGAACGTTAAACTAACAAAAAGACAAAGGAAACGGGTCAGAAAGGGTAGGGTCCAGCGTAATGAGAAACTAGCTACAACGGAACATATTTATCCCATTTTCATTAATCAATCAATAACAAAGACAGAGAATCACCCGCAGGAAAAAGGCCCATCAAACCTCTCAAATATGAACAATCAAACCAATCAGGTGTGGTTAATAGACGTAATTCGCAGAACGATTCCTTGAACTCTCCAATCTTTACAAAGCAAGGAAACAAACAAAAGATAAAGAGTAAAGACTTACAAAATAAAAACTGCACAGCAACCATGTAAAGACCGGACCAACATAAAAGGGGATATAAAGCAACCACGTCAAACAGAAATCGAAGAACATGTAGGAACAACACATTGGGTACACGAAAATCCAACACCTAAAGACAGAGGAGCGAAGAGGGACATGGGGGTCCAAAATTCTCCCAGGCATGAGGAAAAACAAACTTCTGAAAGTCACGAAGGAGGCAAAATCATACCACATCAAAAATCAAAAGAAAAAACAAACAATGTAGAGAATAGCGCAAGGATACCAATAAAAATAAGGATTAATTAAGTTGCCACAAAAAGAACATCACTTAGAGTCCACACAATTATCAAAGCATACAAAGAGTGATAAACTTGAAGAAGTCAAAATAGTGGAGAATAATTTGGATGCAGTAAGGAGCAATGTCTACACTGAAAAACCGAGAAAAGTGAATAATACGAATGGAGGAATAGTAAAAAATATTCAAGGGCAAAAAGGAAAAGAAGTCTTTCCAGTTACTCAACTACAAGGAGAAACCCCCGAAAAACTAACATTTGTACCAGAATATCGTACAAATGGCGGACAAGATTTCTTGAATCGAGGGAATTTAATGCTGCTCTTTAGAGAAATTCCAGAATTAGAAGAAATATCATCCCAAGACCTTCTATCCGTAGAGTTTAAATCCAACATAAACTCCCCTGATATTGACGAGTCGATAAACACCTGGTCCTCAAAGGCCTTAGTAGATAGGATATATGCCATGAGCCTAACCTTTGATACTTGGGGCATTGTGCTGAGACGTCTTAAACGGCAAAAATATCCATTTCCCCATCTAAAAAATACCATAAACCAAAAAAAGGAAGACGAAGTTGGGAATAACCAGAAGTCATGTTTAAAGAGCGGGTGCTCCGTAACTCCTCAAAAAGCAGTAAGTGTGAAGAGATTGGCAAGCTCAGAGGAGCAAGATACCAGGCTGGATAAAAGCACGGATTGGTCCTGGGTTCCCAAGGCCTTAAGCAATAAATGTTTCTAACATGGAAGTAAGGTTAAATGAGGAAACAAAATCCCAGTATCAGATAAGAAATCGCAATTGGCAGAAAACAGAACACATTCAAAGAATTAGGGACGAGCCCAGCTTGGAGAACCCGCATAAAATCTGTATTTGTTCATGGAATGTTCATGCTTTTAATAATATGGGAAATTCCTGGAACAACATGAATTAATATTACTCCAAGAAACTTGGAATCTGAGCCCAGTATCAAACCCTGGATATATAGAGCTTCATACCCTAGCAGAAAGATTCTCAACGTTCGGGCACCCGAGAGGAGGTCTAACAACATACATTACACAAAAGCATGGATGGCAAGTGGAAGAAATAGATACAGGGGTAAATTGGCTGCAAGCCACAAAACTCACAGGGAAATCTGACCTAAACTCACTTCATCATAATTTATTAATGCTCAATGTTTACGTTCACCCTGATAAAAAATTGAAGAAGGAAAAAATCACCACATTAATGACCCTGATTGATTCAAGCGCTACAAAAGTCACACGATTTGTACTTCTTGATCATCGCTGGTGATTTTAATAGCAACTTAGTAAAGGATAATCACATAATCAAAGAACTGGGATGTCTGGGTCTCACAATTTTGAATGGGAACACAAACGTGGATAGGCCTGTGGCTGTAACTTTTTTAAGTGGCAAAAGGCAATCAACAATAGACTTTGTGATAATCAGCAGCAATCTGGTTCCAAAAGTAGTCACATTCGAAGTTGGTCAACGTATAGAAAAGTGACCACTTCCCATTAATCACAAAAATAAACATTCCCATTAATAAAACCCCCAAAATAAACACCTTGATTCAACATACCGAAAATTTTAACTTACGGAAATTGAAATGGGTTTGAAAGGATATAAAACCAATACTGGATACATTTAAAGAACACTTGCTTTCAATAAAAACCCATAACAAAGAAGATATCATTAAGACTTGGGAACATCTATGTGACGTTTTAACTCGTAATTTTCCTGTTTCTAATTCTAGTAATGGAAGAATGGATACTGGGAAGAAGCCATGGTTTAACCTTAGTTTACGAGAGGAAAAAAGGAAGATCTTACGTGAAGTCCGAAGGCAAGCCATAGTGGCGAAAAAGGGAATGAAAGTAGATGAGGTGAAATTAAGGCTCCTACAAAAAGACTATAAGAAGATGCTGGGCAAAGCAAAAAAACAATATCAAGAAGGTATCTGGTTAAAACTATTACTGGCCGGTAAAACCCCAAACAGGCGGACATTTTGGGGTATTATTAGTAACTTGACAAAGGGCAACCAACTAAGACAAGAGGCAGGAATTGGAGAAAATATCTGGACTCAGTATGTACAAAATATGTTTATTGGCAGGGAGACTGACCAAAAAAGGCACATTAAAAAAGAGTGCGAAATATGTGCAAAAAATATGGAGTTTGCTAAAACATTGCGAAAAAAAGAAGAACATTTACAGGAAGATATTAGCATGCCATGGCAGGATAAAGAGATCTTGACCGAAGAAGATATTTGCAATGATCAAGTTACCTTGCCAGAACCTAATTACTCGAAAGAAACATCAAAACATACAGCACCAGTTTCAGACATCCTGATAAATATTAAACAGCTGAAGGGAATAATAAAACGCCTAAAAACAGAGGGTGCGGCAGGCCCAAACGGGCTTCCTAATGCCCTTTTCAAACACTCACCTGACTTTTGGGCAGAATATCTAACACCACTTTTTAATCAGATCTATAGCCAAAATAAAATGCCCAAGTCCTGGAAAGGGAATATCATCCATCCGATTTTCAAGCAGGGCGATCATAATGAGCCAGGAAATTATAGGCTGATATCGCTGATCGACGTGGAGAAAAAAATATACGGATCATGCTTACTGACGCACCTTCAAGATTGGATGGAGGAGACAAACATAATTCCCATTTTCCAAACGGGTTTCAGGCCAGGGACTGGCACATTAACAAATCTGACAACTTTGGTGCTCCTAACAGAAAAAGCGGAAAAAAAGAAGACCAGACTGTTTGCATGCTTTATAGATCTGAAAGCAGCTTTCGACAGGGTTAATCGAAACCGTCTATGGGAAAAATTAAGATCATGGGGGCTGCCGAGGAAAATACTGGAGGCAATAATAGGCTTGTACAGCGAAACCTGGGCAAGAGTAAAACTAGGCGACGGTTGCAGCGTCACTGCCGAAATCAGAACGCAACAGGGTTTAAAACAAGGCTGCGTCCTGGCCCCTAGTTTATTTAACCTATGCATGGCAGATATGGTTAAACACATGCAGGTAGGGGAAGGTCATCCACCAAACCTGGCAAATAGCCCAATTCCTTTCTTACAATATGCCGATGATATTGTGGTGCTGAGCCAAACACCTATAGGGCTTCAAAGAATGATCAACAACATTGTTATTTATCTAGAGCACCAAAGCTTGGAACTGAACAAAGAGAATACTAAGGTGGTACGCTTAGTAGACCCCAAAAAAAATCGAATTTTAAATGGTATGCAAAAGGATCACCAATAAAAGAGGAAGCGTCTTATAAATATTTAGGTCTAAAGTTGGGGCGAGGACCGACCCACAAAGAACATAAATTGGACCTAAAGGCGAACACACATTCCTTGATCTATGCATACAGGTTATTATATAAAAAATTGGATTGCCCGAATTACTTGCATCTTCTAAAGGTGATGGCATCACAAACTTTACCCACTCTGTCATACGCTCTGGTTACCTGGCGTGGCAAAGTGGATGGATTGTTAAACAACCTCCAAACAAAGGTATATAAAGCAGTTTTTAACCTTCCAAAATCAGCCTCGCCGGCACAGGTTCGACTGGAATTTGGGTTGCAGAACCAGAAGTTCCGGGGCATGAGTAGTTTTGTGAAACTGTGCCACAAAATACGCCTGTCAGCACAAGGTTCACTAGACAGCCTGTGTTGGAAAGAAATTGAAAATCAATTGAATCAAACCACCTTAAGTTGTTGGGGAGCTTACTTTATCAAATCCTTGAGAGAGTTAGAAATCCAATCAACATGGGATTCCATTCCAGATAGAGCTAGCTTTGACAAAATAAAAAAATAACGCTGCTAAGTGGAAGTCCTTTCTGGAAGACAAATCAGCAACCTCCGAGCGCCGACAAGGGTGGACAGTGATTGACTCATATTCCTTGACAAAACCCCAGGCATACTTAGAAAGTCATTTTAGCACGATGCTCAAGAAGAGATACATAGAATTTTGGCTGGGCTTACACCTTTCGAAAGATTTACAACCATCTTGGAAAGGCGTTTATACGGATCTTCACTGTCGACTATGCGGTTACCAAAAAGAATCACTACCCTATCTGTTATGCGTGTGCCTGACTCTCATGGATCTTAGGAGACATAAAGGACATTTTTAACAAATTGAACATTCGCAGATGCAGGCAAGCTGTAATTTGATGGCTGGGGGATCGTCACCAATGTTGGCTTGTAGGGGGGTCAAATATATGAGAAAAGTACAATCTCTCCTACGACAAGCTGAACTTGGGGAAACAAGCAAAGAAGGAAACAGTAACCCCAATGCTTGACAGATAACTTTAGCAAGGGTGGAAAACATGTTAATAATGGGCTAAATTGAAAGACTTAATTGAGACGGCCAGCTTAAAACTTCTATGGACCATTCGCACACTTATTTAACGTTGTATAAAATATAACCCCCCAATGATTTTAATGTTGTATAAAATAAACCTCCCTAATGATTTTTATAATTATAAGCATATGGTAATGGTCAAGGCAACCAGATGAAAATTTTATGTAATGTGTATTATAAACTGTTGAAATTTTAAGGATCATTTTTCTATTTGCGATTTGTGATGATTTTAAATAATCAAAAATAATAAAAAAAATTGACTTTGACTTGACTTAGTAATAAATGGAGAAAAACCAAAGGTGGTGATGGACGGAGCGTTGACAATACAAACACTCACCCCCAGTCAACTGATCTGGGTTTAATCCATCACCGTTCTTTAGCTCACTCCGCCACCCCAGTTCAGACATGGCCATATGCAAATCAGTCTGACCCGGCTTATATATCATAAAGATATTATACCCAAACATTGGTTAAACCTTGATACTATTCTTACCACTGAGCACTTCTCACCAAGCTATTCCATATTTTCGTTCAATATCCTCTCATCTTTTTCAGTTTCTACACATTAAACACAGTCACCCGGGGTCCCATCTTTTTCCTTTCTAACTGACAAACCATGGACTACTTTGCCTGCCTCCTTGAGAAGTACTGTCTTCTTTTCTTGTTCGGGAAGGTAATGTCTTCTTTTCTTGTTCGGAAAGTAGATGAAAACATGGCTCTTTCACTTCATGTAGTGTTCATTCTGATGCCTCATGTCATCTGATGCTTATTTACTGACTTTAGCGCCAAGACACCCAGGTGAAGGTATCAGTGTGCTTTATACATTCTTCTTCATTCAATGAACTGAAATATCACTAAATATTGTGGTGATATGGGTTTTTAATAAGGGACGCCTGTTAAATATAGAGAATCAGGCACATTTAAAATATTTTTGTAATGTAAAATTGGTCGAAATGTGTTAGACAGGACTGCTTTACAGTGGGTTGGGGTTGTCTTCAGACCTTTTTGGGCAGTTCTGTTGCAGAAGGTGCAATTTGTAACAAACCCGAAAGTAACATTTTCACTCCTGGTAGAATATATGATTACTTTAAGCCCAAGTCTCAGGACATTTCGTCTTTTTCCACAATGCCCTTGTGATAACACTTTCCAAGTTTCCATAATACATCTTTTATCATACTAAGCTCTACAGGCTTTCACAATTGCCCCAAAGTTCAGACTTTGCGAATTCATAATAGCCCGATAGGTATTATAGCAAGCACATTATTCAAATTGGGCCCTCCTACTTTTGTGGAAATTAAATACAAGGACTGCTTCACAGTGTTATGTGATTATATGCGCTGTTTAGTAATACTATGAAGAAATAGGGTGAATAAATTGACAAAAGATGTATTATTTCGTATAGTCATGGTTTGTCATATATTAAGAATGGAAAGGCAAGGCATGTGATAGGGTATATTGGATAAGGAATTGAAATGAATTCACAAGAGTGATTGTTTCTGCTAGTGTGGTGGGCAGAGAACTCTCTTTTGTCAACATATTGTATATATTCCCAGGATCACATGGGTTTATTCAGATACCATTATATAACCTTTAAAGGGAAACTTAGCTTGGGCATGACTGCCAACAGGCACCGAATGTTAGGCGTCAGGAAGAGGCAGAAGGCAGAAGACACAAGCATTAAAAGCAATGCACCTCAATGACAGTTCCTGGACACTTCACAGTTCATGAACTGCAATGGAGGCACTTCCAATGTGAGGAACTAATACTCAAAGTCCACCAATTAAATAGAAGAGAAAACACTGCTCTTTGCTGATTCAAAAAGTGATTGACACTCAATTTCAATTCAAGCAATGATTGAAAGATTTTGTGTCTGTTTATGCAATTTCTTTATGCACACTTAAAAAATGCTCTTGCACGCTAGATCTAATAAATAAACTTCGTGCATTGGTATGCCTTGTCTGTCATTACAGTAAAACTGAAACTCATTCTCACATCGCCGATCTCGTGAATGAACATCAAATTCTTTTTTCAAAACGTTCATATTATATGAATAAATATTATATTTGTATCATTACTTTTACAATAAATCAAGAGTTACCAATCAATAAGTGGTGTTAATCAAAGAGACTAAAACATATTTCATCTCTGAATTTATGAAAGCCAAAAACTCAGCAGCCCTTCTGCTCTTTAACACGTAGGTAATAACCTGGGAAGAGCAAACAACTTTTGAAATTGAAATTTCCTCTTGCTTGCACATTTGTGCGCGTTCTGGGATAAGTACACAGAATGTTTCTTTCTACTATGGCATCATGAAATTAAGTGAACCCTACGGGCCTCATTTAGAGCTGTGAGGAAAGGCGAAACCCTTTGAAAATGAACGGGTTTCCTGAAGGCACACTTCCCAGTTTCCACATCTCACCTTGAAGCTGGGAAACCAATTCGTTTTTGACGGAGGACACCCTGCCTGGGTCACCATCTGAAACACTGTGCTGCCATAGTTGCACTACATTGGACGGGGCTCCACAGCTGTTTCACTCACCTGCAACTTGGTGCATGGTGTATTTGTCAAAAAAAGCATACTTTTCTCTATGTTGCTGTGAGAACGTGTACAATGTCACGAATATATTGCATGTTTTATTTTTCAGGAGGCGACAAAGGCTTTTCGGAATTGTTCTGAAAAGCAAAAACAAAATGTTGATTCAGTTGCCACGACTTAGGGGTCAGACAGCATTGCAGTTTCTCTGAATGTTCTCGTACCACACCAGGGTGGCCTGCACTGAGCCAGTGTAGCCAGAACCCACACCAACCCAGTGGCTTGGCACCAAGCCTGTTAGGTCCTGAACCAACTCCCCTTACTGTTTTCTATGAATTATATCTTCTGCAGAACAGTTTTATTCATTTTACACTTCGATACATACATGTGACAAAAAGTGTGGTAAAAGCCAGAACGTTTCTTAACAAAAAAACTTCTCAAACATGGCAAAGTTGTGATGTTTTGCTTGAACCTTAAAGAAGGTTAAAAAAACGACAACTTGTCAAAGCCCGGCTAATAACCTAACTGACAACTCTTCCTTAAGGAGTACTAATTTGCCACGTCCATGTGGTTTGCCTAGTCCGATTAGTATGTGCGATTCCAAACATTAAAGTAATATCTGGGCACTTTGGTGAGCATAACTCTATCTTATAAGAGGCGAGAGGCGAGAGGTGGAGCTGAGCAGAGAGGAGCGGCTGCACCGGGTCCGGGTCCAGCGTTACAGCAACAGGCGGATTAGACTGCCGGGCTCTGGAGTCTGTTGCGGCGAGAACCATCGAAAAGCCCGCTGTACCTAGACGGGGAGCCAAGCGGCGAGCTGAGCCTGGAGGCCTGAGCGAAGCTTTGCAGCCCACCGGAATCCATCGGAGGTCGGGCGCAAAAGCACCCTCCCACCCGCCCGCAGGTGAGATCTGTTCTCGGGGGGTGAGACGGAGTGAGGACAGTGACTTCTGGGGGGAGGGAGGAGAGCATCGGAGCCAGACTCTCTCCCTCACCCCACCATCTCCAATCCTGTCCAGGCCCCCAGCACAGCACAGCTCAATAATTAGAATACGGCCCCCATCTGCCTCATTGTTGAGTAAAAAAAAAAAAAAAGCCGCCAAAACTAAACAAGTATTGGCGTCCAACGCTGCAAGTCTTCTCTCTAAACCTTAACATTTATTTATTTAGTCACCTACTTTGCTAAGACAGAGGGTTGTCCCTGTACTGAAAGTAAAGAAGAAAGAAGCAAAGAAGCCCCACCACTCTCACAATAATCAGCATTGGTCATCGTTGGTCAGGGCCAAACGCCATATAACAACGGCACAAAACGGTACAAAATGGTCCAAAACTGCGACAGCATTGACCTGAATTGCTTGGAGGAGGCCTTCTGCTACAAGACAGTATCAAAAGCCCAGCCCAATCAAAAACAAAAACAAAAACAAACAAACGAATAAAAAAACTAAAAAAACTTGAGGAATAAAAACCCACAATCATCATAACAGACCTAACAGTAATATTAAAAGTTCACAAAACAAAATATAAACAGATGGAAATTTAAAATATACTAATATACCAATATATATTCATGTCAACTACTTAATAAGACGAAGGTCAAGCATGAGATCAGGCAAAGAAAGGCGATCAGTTACAAAAGTGATCAACAACAGGAAAAGGAAAAGCGCGATTTTAAAAGAGCCACCCAAAGCCCAAGCAGCAGCATTAACAACGTTGGGCACAGAAACGTTTAAAAATCCACAAGGCTCCCGACATATTGGTGGACATAGGGGACGTATCGAGCGTGTCATCAAACAAAGAAATCCAAGAAAAGATCTATTTCCAACCCAAAATATATTCTAAATTTTCTTTTGTAAAAGATGCCAGAGCAGTGCTAAACCTCAGCATCAGCAAATGGCTGGGCCTCCCTTCCCCACTGCATCCAGAAACAGAAATGGAAACAATTGGAAAAAGTCCCACAATTGAATGGCTCAATTTCAGAAATCACAACTACATCGGAAATTAGGGGCGAGGTCCAATTTGGAACAAATACCTACCACAAAAAAAAAAGCCAAAGGAGACCAAGAGGGGGGTCAAGCGACAGAATGCGATGCTTTGAAAAACGCTAAAAGCTCCAACAATAACTCAGTGAAACTGGTTAATGTAAATTAAAACACCTACCTTCTCCCTTTGGGCCCCCAACAAAACACCCCCTATAATTCTAATAGAGCCAGCCATCAAAATACGGTCTCGCCAGCGCTCTGCAACTCATACAGCTATAGCCCCCTTAGGATCTTTGGAATAACAACTCCACCAAGTCAATCCTGAGACCATTCCAACTAGAATTATCTTCCCAGACAACTCTCCAATCAAACTAGCAGAAGCTAGGATCCTGCAATTTAGTCTGGGTGCCAGACAAAACATCTATGGAAATGGAAACGAAAGCCTCATTAAGACCCCTCAGGACAACGGGGCTCACGAAAGGCTCCTGGACCGATCAGCAGCAATGGCAATACCGACAAGAACACCATCCTCAAGCTAGAATCGTTAACTCCAGCGCTTACCAGCTCACCCTCGGACCCGGCGTTTACCAAACCCGCCAGCAGTATAGGGGAGGTCCGCGGTGACGAGATAGAGGCTCCAGCTTGCGAACCTGGTAACGCTCCTGCACTTCCAAACGAAGAATGGGAAAATCCGGCCACCACTCATTCCTCTGAGATAAAAGGTGAAATAGCCGGTCAAGAACCAGCGAGAGCAATAAGGAAGTCGAAAGAGGATATGTCAATCACAGAGAGCACAATTTGGGCATCTTTGCTGAACACAATGCAGCTTAAAACAAAGGCCATAGAATACCACTCCAACAAGATGGATATACAGTTAACTCTTCTTAACTGTTTAGCCCTGCATGTTACAAGCATTGACAGGAAACTATCGGATCTGAACAGCCTTATCACAAAAGCTCAATCTAAAACAACAACAATTCCTCTAAGCTGTACTTGCCATTTAATTATCAACAAACTTGCAACACTGCCTACAGTGATGGGCAACCTTCTATTGGATCTAAAAAACATCAATACAACTGGCTCAAAGAACTCAGGCAAACCGATTTCCAACAATAATAAACAAAAAGGAAAATTCAAAATCAACAGGGCTCCGTCCACAAGACCACAAATACTCTGGTCCCTACTTCATCCGAGGTCAGAACTGAACCATTATCTGGTAAAGTAGCGGACATCGACCAGGAACAACAAGGCGACTTAGAAATCCACGGCTCGTACAGCGTGTGCACACACCCAAGCTTTGCCTCCACAAGCAACACGGATGCTTTAGAACAACTATGGGTAGAGCAGAGATCTAGCACCTGCAATAAGCTCTCAAGCCAATCAGCTGAAGGGGAAGTTTTACTAAATAAAAACCAAACTTCCAAACAACATCGAAAACAGAGGAGGAAAGGGAGGAACAAAACCCCTGCCATCAACACTTTCTTCCAAGCACCAGCGAAAGCTCTGAGTGAACACCAGTCAGAACAAAGTGAACGGAGAGAGCCATCATCTCCACAGTCCAGGGCTAGCTCCCCTGCGGCATCAGGCTCAACAGCGCTAGAAAATACAGGAAATACACACTTAAAGGAACTCAAACTCCCCGAGAACATTAACATAGTAGAACGGTCAGAAAACAACTCGGCACCATTAATCATAGGGGGATCCATCCCAGCAACAAAAGCAGCCGCAAAGACTTCCCCCAAGCCATCTGGATCAGCAGAATTCAATTTAAAAATGGAAAATTAAAAAAAGGAGGGCCCTACCTCCCTCAACACAGGATGGTGGAAGAAAGGGCTGAGCACTGAACTAGTAGACAGAGCGGGATCCGCAAAACAGCCACCCCAACCCTTAGTGGGGAGGGAAATGGTCCCGCACAGTGTTACTCCTTCAAATAGCCTTCGTCAGGATACCAACCAGTCAATTCTGTTTATCCCAGAATTCAAATCCAAAGGATGGGGCGACATCCTCAACAGAGGCAACATTCTTCAAATACTAACTGCCATCAGCAATCTGGCAGGGATTGGTTCACAAGACCTAGTATCTGTTGAATTCGAAACATTTAAACACCTTTCGGACCAGGAAGCAACAAAAACAACCTGGGCAAATCAGGAAATAGCAGAGAAAATTCTTAAAGAGGAGCCCCAACTACAAGTCTGGGGGATTCAACTACATGCTTCGCGCGAAGCGAGATATCCAGAACCACTACTCCGACAGCTTCAAGAAACTAACATCGACAAGACAAAAAAAATATCAATTCTGGACCCTGCAATTCCGTGCTCAAAGGCGCTCGAAGCACCTCCATTGAGGCAACACAAAACAGCAGAGCAACTGCCCCAAAGGGACGGGACGAAAGAGGAAAGAAATTACCAAATTAATTGTCATGGATAGCAAAAACTATAAACTGCAGACCCGAGACCCAATGACAGAGAGCCGAACAGGCATTAAGTATTTCAAATCTAAAATTCTGCTCCTGGAATATAAATGGCTTTGGTGCGAAAAACTTTGACAAAAGATTACTGATGTATCTCCAACAGTTTGATATAATCCTTCTACAGGAAACATAGTTGGAAGATCCTTTTCACTTACAAGGATTTAAATCATACCATCTTCAGGGCACCAGAAGCTCAACATTTGGGCACTTGAAAGGCGGTCTCACAACCTACGCTTCAAATAAATCTATAACTACTGTAAAGGAGCTAATAAGCAAAAAGACCGAAACAAACGGAATAAAAACAATACGGATAGAAATATTAGCCCCCAGAAACAAAGAACACCTAATACTCGTCAATACCTACATACACCCCCCACAAAAAAAAATTGGCGCAAAACGTTTGGTACCCGAACTAACAAAACTTGTCACAGAAGAAACATCTTCAAATTACATCATTTCAGGGGACTTCAACGTGTGCCTCACAGGGGGGCGTCGATCTGGACTGTCCGGCAGCAGATCGTCATGCAACATGGGGCATTCCACGCCAGGAGGATTGCAGATGGGGCAAGGTATCCAAAATCTTGAGGGATCTTCTGATGGAGCTGATGAACCTGTATTTGGTAGCAATAAATGGCAGATTTGCGGGAGATCGCCCACAAGCCGCCACTTTCCACACCGCCCTCTCAAACACTGCAATAGATTACACTTTAATTTCTCTATCGCTCTTTAGCCTAGTAAAAGGGTTTATGATTGGAACACCGGATTATAGTGACCATCAGCCCCAAGAATTTATACTTGACGTTCATGGAACGGCTACCACTTACCCAATTGAGGATCCAATCTCAACGATCACATTAAATCACCGGCGAATCAAATGCAACACGCATGATCCAGAAAAACTTCTGGCCCTTTCGAAAAAAAGATGGGTGGAAAGCAAGCAGCTGAGCGTGAACTGTTTAACGGCCTGGGAGAACTTCATTGAAAGCTTCGACCCAATTAAGTCCAAAAATTAACCAACAAAAGGAATAGTATGACCAATGAAAGACGGGCCTGCACCATGCAAGCTGGCAAGCAGCGAAAGAATCTGTTTTTCAAGAAATCAGGGCTCTGCGCAGTCTCCGTATCCAGGGCCCAGCGGATAACATCTAGTCCGAATTAAGGAGGCTTGAGGCTTGCAGAAACAAAATCATTTGGCTCGCTAAAAAAGAAAGTGCCGAATCAACATGGGCAAAACTGACATATGATGCAAAAAACAACAACAGCGCCAGGTTTTGTCAGACTGTCAGAAGCCTAGAGAACCCATCACCCCCAGGAATTAACTCACATATAACGGAGGACATTTGGGTAAAGCATCTACAGAGCCACTTTAACACGGAAGCTGGTGAAAGCGCGCAAGACCCATCGGTATTTCAAAGCGACCTACAGCAATCCAGATTTGAACAAACGAAACTTGACATCTTTTTTTCAGCCAAACAGCTCGCGGATACAATCTTGAAAAGCCGGAAAGATGGAGCTCCTGGGCCCAACGGTCTACCGCCAATTATATATAAGTAGGATCCGAACTACTGGGTTGAAGCACTATTAACCCTCTACAACAACATCTTGGAACTTGCGAGAATTCCTGACTCCTGGAAAGGGTCAATCATCTCACCAATTCATAAAAAGGGGAGCTTGACTGAGCCAAAAAACTATAGGCTCATCGCACTAATAGATATCGAAGCCAAATTCTATGCAGGGCGAGACTTTTACCTTTGATCACTTACGGTAGTGAACCAATGAGAGGAAGAGACAAGGTTACCTTCGACAATGTGGTCCCCAAGGCGTTAAGAATAATATTCAATTTCCCGCAGTTCTCTTCGCCAGCTCAAATAAGGTTAGACTTTGGGCTTCAAAAGCAGCAAATTTCACAGAAGGGTGCCTATGCCAAGTGCTGGTTCAAAATAAAGAGGGCTGAGCCGGGCTCACTGAACTCATACCTGTGGAAGGAAATCACAAGGAAAAACAACAGCCCAGCCATGAGTTACCTTCAATCAGCAATCAGGCTGCTAGCTCTACAGGACCTATGGGAATCAAGCACACCACAAAAATGTTTCAAGGCCCTGTTAAACAAATCAGTAAAGATTGTATCCCTTGCAGAAGACAAACTGCCCTCAGAATGAGGGCCCATTGCTGGTTCGTAATTCAGTTATTCGTCGGCAAAGCCCCAACCATACCTAGGCACTGGTTTTTCTAGATTCACAAAAGAAAGGTTCTTGCTTCTGAGGCTGGGAATCCTGCCCGCAAAGCATCCCCTTCCACCGTGGAAACGCATAGATACTTCAAACCGTTGTAGACTATGCGGAGACCTCAACGAGGATGCATTACATCTACTATGCATCTGCAACGGCTCGGGACTGGAACGAAGACAGCTACTAAAGCTGCACCTGATCACAAGCCAGGTACAATCATGCAGGGAGGCGGTAAAGGCCTGTTTTGAGGGCAGCAACATCCCGCTGGCCTGTAGCCTTGTCCGCTTTATGAGTGCAACTAATGTAAAGTTAAACCAGGAAGCTCTCCAACAATCTGGTCTTTAGCCCAGGCCCATTGGTCCCTGAGAGAAGTATAACAACATTGACCATCATGTTCTCCTCCGGCAACTCTGTCTATTACCATGGTTCTTACGCTCTCTTGCAGCCACTTTGGCCCGCAGCCAGTACAGTGACATAAACTTCTACACACATTTTTACTACGGGGCGCAACGACCCAGGAGAGCAAGCGACATAACGAACTATACATTGTTCCATTAACTACAAGCTCTCTGTTGCCCGCTACACTCCAAAACACCTTCAAGATCTAAGTTTTCATTACTAACTTTAAAGGAATGTGGTCTACCCAGGCGCCCCCACTAATTAGCTCTCTGACAAATGTTGTACTTTGCACCATCCGACCCCCCCTTATTGAATGCCTCATACACCAGTTTTTATTCCCCTGCTATTTTTTGCAACTACTGTACATTAGCAATGTTAGCATTATTATTGAAGTTGTTCTGTTTCTTCTAATTTATGTCTTATCTGTTTGCAAAGGTTTTAATTAATCATGCAATAAAGTGTTACTATTATTCCTATCCTATCAGTAAGCCTGCATATGCTTTGAGTTGATAAAATAAGCCACTGGAGACGGGTACAGATGCACTGTTAGCCATATGAAAGGAGGGAAGAGGAGAACTACTTTTTCCCCTAAATATATTATGGTACTGCTTTTATACGAAGTCAGCTCTGAGCACAGAGATAAAATGTGCGCATGCCGAGCTTCGAAAGGTGCATGACTACAGAGACAAACACAAGTCTTAAATTAGTCTCTCTTGCTTTGGCTCAGTGGGAACCCAGACTTGGCTTGGAGTTTATATATAATTGCCACAGAAACAGGGAATCACATACCTACTCTGCAACAGAGGGAGAATAACAGAGACAGGATATCATGGTCTTCTTGAGAGGGCGACACTGATTCCGGGTCAGAGAACCAGAGAAAATGGAATAGGAATAAACAAACTTTGGTGTAAAGAGACCCAGGCATGAAACGCTGAATATCATCGGACATTAGAAAAGGGGGCAAGGCTTTGATGCAGTGTGTTATTGACACAAAAGGAAACTGAAACTCAAGCAAAAAAAGTGAGACTGAGGCAAGATGTATATGGATTGAAAGACCCAGTGCATCATTTGGAGATAGATATAGATGTAAAGGACACTTTGAAAAGAGGCATGTACACGGGGATGGGGAACAAATACAATGTAAAAGGGAGTTACAGATGTTTGACTTTGAATCGTGTAAGGTATTGGTACCGAGACAAGGAGATATGCACACAGTGGTGTAAAAACAGGACCTTGTGTCTGAATTTGGTCTTTAGAACTGTAAGAAGTGGACACTGGTATAGAAAACACAGTCACTTGTTTGGGAATACATGCCAATGTGACTGTATATCGCGGACCCTGAGACCGGGCAGGCAGAGAAGCAGACAGGAAATACAGACTCGAGAAAGAAAGCTCGAGAAACTCTTACCAGGAGACATGGATTCTGACACGTCCTGCAGACTTGGACATCACGACAGCGACATACAGATACGGGGGTTAGGAGACACGGACTCTTCGATAGGTCAACAAACCTACTGAGACATGTAAACAAGGACTCTAGGGAACCACACTTGGCAGGGAGATAAGGGACAGAGAGACGCAGGCACTGGGGTGTGGAAATAAGACATGGGGAAGGAGCTAAATAATGAGGAGAGACCGCTAGGATGACAGCCATCTGAACCAGCAAACATAAACAGTGAGGAAGGGAGACTGAGACACTGCAGCAAGAGGCAGACTGTGGCGATAGTCACCAGGAAAACACAAAGACTGAAAGACATAAAAAATGAGTTAGAGAGGTACAAAATGAAACAGAAAGACTTAGACTCCACCCATGTTAATGTTAGTGTTATATGGGTAACAAAGAAAAAAATGTACACACACCCCGAGATACAAAGAGAAGGTCCCTTAGACTGAGACACATGTGCAGTGCCAAGAATTCACAACTGCTAGATGAAGACAATTAGAAGGTATCACAGGCACGGGCACGTGAAGAGCAGTACACTGGGGCTAGGCTAGGGAATAACACTTTTCTAAAAATTGATTAACCTGAAATTCAACTCTTTTAATTTCACTCATTGAGTGAATGTGGGAGAAAAATATGTCCAAATCCACCTACCAAATATTACATTCATTACTTAGACGATTACAAAAAAGTCAGTGTTTAGACCGCCGTGCTCCTTGTACACCAAAATGTGGTCGTGGATACAAATTCACTGCAAGCAGCAAATCAGAATAGCCTTCACACATGGATCCTTTTAACTAATCAGGATAGGGCCCTGTGGAAAGATTATTCTGAATGACTGCTCGCAATCGCTCATCAAAGCCTCTTTGTGAACAACTAGCAGCAGGTTGGCATTTTACAGCAGTCCTTTGGCTCTCAAAAAAGAATCTATTCCATGTTACCTATTTTCGTTTTCGTTTGATTGGCAGATATGGACCAAAGAGTAATAGCACTGTTACACACATTTTCCACGCCCTTAGTGGCACATGGTGACTTGGACTCTATGATAGGTCGATGAAGCCACTGGCAGTGGTGTAGCAAGGTAGGTGGTACCCGGTGCAGAACATTTCTTGTCACCTCCCCACATTGAAATTGTTAAAAGAAGGAAAAATAAGATACTTAGGGGCACATGCATCAAGGTAAATTGCATTCGCAAACGGTGCGAATCGCAAAATTCGGCCGTTTGCGAATGCAATTTCCTTTTTTGAATGCATCATGTTTTTTTATTTTTTCGCAATTTAAGGAATCGCAATTATGTTGCGATTTCTTAAATTGCGATTGCATTTAAGAAGTCGCAATTTGAGATTTCTTAAATGCAATGCATCACACTTTAGAAACTGCGAATTCGCAAATAGGGAGAGGTAAATTACCATGAAGTTCAACTTCATGGTAATTTGCGAAAACTTTGAAAAATGCACACATGCAACATGCCCTTGGGGCATGTGTGTGTGAAAAATGTTCTTAAAGTTCAATTTCAGGGGTGCAGGAGTGGTCCTTTGGACCCCCCCTGCACCCTTGAAATAGCATTCTCATTTTGCAATTCCTTAATTGCGAATTGCAAAATGAGAATGGCTACCCATTCATTCCTATGGGCCTCTAGGCCCATAGGAATCAATGGGAAGGGATTCCTTAATTGCGATTCGCAAATTGTGAACCGCAATTAAGAAAGTTTAAGGAATCGCAAAAAAAATTGTGAATTCTTAATGTATAGCCGTTTGCGATTTCTTAATTGCGATACCTTAATATTCGCAATTAAGAAATCGCAAACGGCAACAATGATGCATGTTGGCGTTAAAGCTTTGCCTTTCTGTATTTTTCTTTGCAGCGCACCACTCATTTTAAATAATATTATTTTTCCCCAAAAAGTGTTGTGAGAACCAACATTGTTTTCCTATTTTAAAAACACATATTTTTGCCATTTTGTCACCCCCCCTCAGTGATGACACCCTAGGTGGCACACAGCGACCGCACCTCCCTTCCTACGCCGCTGGCCACTGGGACAGGAAACTACAAACACAGTACCCCTGTGAAAGGAAACTTGAAACTCTGGAATATGGTGAAATACACAATAGCATAGGGAGACAAGAGCTCCTGGACAGAGAAACTAACATACTGGGGCCATTTTCCCTGCGGAACGTGTACAGTGTGCCCACAAACAGTTAAAACAACACAAATTGATATTGGCACCGAGAGACCATGGAAACTTATGAAGCATACCAACTGTGATAGTGAGAAATTAATCTATCTGATTTGGTGCCCCTGTCAACTCCAGTATGTTGGTATGACAACAAGTAAAATGAAGACCAGGATACTAGAACATAAGAGCACTATTCGGTGCAACAAAAGATCAACAAAACTGACAAACCACTTCCTGGACAAACATCACACAGAAACTGATCTGCGTTGGGTTGTTTCGGAACAGCCTTGGATACCTTCTCATCTTACAGATGTCTCAAAATTCCTGCTAAGAAAAGAACAGTGGTGGGTGTTCAAATTGAAGACGGATGTTGAAGGTCTGAATGACAACATACCTTGGTTAGCATTATGTAAAGTACTTGCTAGCAACTACACATTTCCATCAAGGTTCCACAAAGATACTTACTCTCAGTCAGTAGTTAAGTATACAGTACACCATTCTCTCTAGAAACATACCAAATCACATCAGATCAGGTGACTGCCATAGAAAAAACAGGATGTGCAACACTCTGATGTCTAAACATATACTAAGCAGTAATTTAATATCAGGGTTGATTTGGCATTTTGAAGGAAAAAAACTTGCATACCACTTGTTAAAAAGATCTTTATGTAGACACATTGTTATACACAAATGACCCCTTAGCAAAATATTCTAAAATGTGATAATTTGGCACTTTTGAGTATACAGGAGCATTAGAGTCACTCTAACAAAACTGTTTGCAGTTTTTTGGGTTTAGGTGTTCCTCATAATTATACAATTTATTCCACACTGAGCGGGGCCTCCTTCCCTGAGCTGCCTGCCAGGATGAGGTGAGGTTTTAATATCCTGCTATAGAGAGTAAGTGAATCATTATCTACTATTGATAACTAAGGCTATTGACAATAAGAAATGATCATGTCAGTAGCAGAGCACCCAAGATGATATGCTGTTTTTTGTTTGTCTCTCTCCTTGATTTTACAGATATTCCATGTATTACCTGACAAAAGGACGCAGGAATACCGGTTTTGTATCATATTTTCTTTATTTACACAATATATCATCAGCAGCATATTAAATTTAGTCATCTTAGTTGGTCCTGAAGAAAGCCATCGATACAGGAAACTGATCATACGGCTGAAACATGTTGACCTTGTCCTAAAATCTATACTACTGATTTGCATTGCGTTTTAATCCTGTCAGGTAGAGCATGTGAATAAATTTGTGGTTGTGTATCTAACCTAGGCAGTTTTAACTTCCTTTTCACCCTTATTATTCACTATCAAAATCATTTTTCCTTTTTGCGCTGCACCCTCACTACTCCTTAAGGCTCACATATGGGATTTAGTATCCATCCCCCCATAATAACTGCAAGAAAACAACTCTGAGTTCCTTCATCATAGTGAAGAAGTTGTAGCTCCCAGTGGGACTAGGTTTTCCTACTGGTAAGGAGGAACCCATATGATGAAGCTTGTCACCCACGGGTGAATGAGGGTTCTAGTCCTTAAGGGATACATTCCCCTTATTGTTCATCCCCTTAAATCAATATTATTTGTTTTAAAACACAAATTGATCTGTTTGATGTCTGTTGAGAGAGGCTTGAAAAACTGCTTATTATAGCCCAGTAAAGGTTTATGCGCATTGATACGACCCGAGAAGATACTGTGTTGTTCACGTAGAGCTGGATATCCCTGGTGTAGGTAAGCAGGGATCAGTTGAGATGGAATTTCGGCATGTAGCAACCTCGCAGTGTCAGCTAAGTGCTTCCCTCCACTAACAAGGAAGTGGTTCTGTATATATAATAAACAGCACCAATGTGGGAATGTCAGGCTGCAATTGTTTATTCTAGTTGGATAGCATTGTCGAGTACTGAACAATAACAATGATGACATTTGCACTGACAACTTTACCCCTTGGTCTAAATGTTCAAGGTGTCGTGATAGTGTGCCCACGAATAAGAAATATAAGCAGTGCCAATTGAGAGAAGAATATCCCGCATTGTCACACATTTAAATGTATGTCAAAAGTCATTGTTTATAAAAGAAAAGGAAACATAAGGAACAAAAGCATCTACATGGCGATGTTTCTCACCAGGCCTATCCTGACCACACAATATTGCTTGGCATTCTGCCAGAAATGTATTCATCGCTATTTTCCTACTCCTTGAAGTGCCAGGATCCCCAGAAATTGTAGTTGCAGTGGGTGGGAAACACTAGAGATTACTCCAAGCCACTAGAATTGAGGCTTAAATGGCTGTGCTTTATGTAATGGCAAGTAAGATGAGGTTTTTGGCAATTTGAATAGACTTGGAAAAGTTAGTAGGAGAGGTTAGTTTTCATCAGAATTACAATACGAGACAGGAAAAGGAGAAATTTGCCAAGATCAGGCTCAGCAGTCAGGTGAAATATACCCTTGGCATCTTCATGGCTGCACTATGCTAACTCTCCTTGGATGATAATTATGCTACCTGACAGGAACCTGTTGGCTGTGACTAATCGCTTCGCCTCCCATACCTCTAGAAAGTCACAGAGTGCTCTGATGGCCTCTATGAGGGTAACCATGCTGATAGATGAGGTACTGAAGCTACCGGTGATTCACTGTTCCAAGTGTACAGTGCATTCACCTTACTTTTCAGTGCCTTCATTACTGACAAGTGATTGATTTGAATTGCCAACATAGATTTTACAAGGGTCAGCAATTCACCTCTTGTAGGGATCACCACCCCTGCCTCTTGGTGGACATGTGCCACCATGTGAAGTGTGCAAAAAACACAGTTGATGGACAGAATGTAGAACAATGTCATACATTCACCCCAGTACAATGATCTGGGCCTAAATCCATCGTTTTTTTGAGCTCCACACCCACCCTGGGTTAGACACTAGCTATATGCAAATCAGCTCTGACCCTGTGCCTCATGGGAACAGTCCAGTCTGAACTACCAAGCCATGTCTTTCCCAGACCGGAATCAAGCATCCAAGGACTGGTTTCTGGCTATCAGCCTTCATTCAGCCTGGATAGCTTGACTCCAGTGGTGTGGAGAGCCTGGGACTCACGTCTGAGCATACCCAGCCCACTCGGGGTAAAAATTGCAAAAAACACAGTTGATGGACAGAATGTAGAACAATGTCATACATTCACCCCAGTACAATGATCTGGGCCTAAATCCATCGTTTTTTTGAACTCCACACCACCCTGGGTTAGACACTGGCTATATGCAAATCAGCTCTGACCCTGTGCCTCATGGGAACAGTCCAGTCCGAACTACCAAGCCATGTCTTTCCCAGACCGGAATCAAGCATCCAAGGACCGGTTTCTGGCTATCAGCCTTCATTCAGCCTGGATAGCTTGACTCCAGTGGTGTGGAGAGCCTGGGACTCACGTCTGAGCATACCCAGCCCACTCGGGGTGAAAATTGCAAAAAACACAGTTGATGGACAGAATGTAGAACAATGTCATACATTCACCCCAGTACAATGATCTGGGCCTAAATCCATCGTTTTTTTGAACTCCACACCACCCTGGGTTAGACACTGGCTATATGCAAATCAGCTCTGACCCTGTGCCTCATGGGAACAGTCCAGTCCGAACTACCAAGCCATGTCTTTCCCAGACCGGAATCAAGCATCCAAGGACCGGTTTCTGGCTATCAGCCTTCATTCAGCCTGGATAGCTTGACTCCAGTGGTGTGGAGAGCCTGGGACTCACGTCTGAGCATACCCAGCCCACTCGGGGTGAAAATTGCAAAAAACACAGTTGATGGACAGAATGTAGAACAATGTCATACATTCACCCCAGTACAATCATCTGGGCCTAAATCCATCGTTTTTTTGAGCTCCACACCCACCCTGGGTTAGACACTAGCTATATGCAAATCAGCTCTGACCCTGTGCCTCATGGGAACAGTCCAGTCTGAACTACCAAGCCATGTCTTTCCCAGACCGGAATCAAGCATCCAAGGACTGGTTTCTGGCTATCAGCCTTCATTCAGCCTGGATAGCTTGACTCCAGTGGTGTGGAGAGCCTGGGACTCACGTCTGAGCATACCCAGCCCACTCGGGGTAAAAATTGCAAAAAACACAGTTGATGGACAGAATGTAGAACAATGTCATACATTCACCCCAGTACAATGATCTGGGCCTAAATCCATCGTTTTTTTGAACTCCACACCACCCTGGGTTAGACACTGGCTATATGCAAATCAGCTCTGACCCTGTGCCTCATGGGAACAGTCCAGTCCGAACTACCAAGCCATGTCTTTCCCAGACCGGAATCAAGCATCCAAGGACCGGTTTCTGGCTATCAGCCTTCATTCAGCCTGGATAGCTTGACTCCAGTGGTGTGGAGAGCCTGGGACTCACGTCTGAGCATACCCAGCCCACTCGGGGTGAAAATTGCAAAAAACACAGTTGATGGACAGAATGTAGAACAATGTCATACATTCACCCCAGTACAATGATCTGGGCCTAAATCCATCGTTTTTTTGAACTCCACACCACCCTGGGTTAGACAATGGCTATATGCAAATCAGCTCTGACCCTGTGCCTCATGGGAACAGTCCAGTCCGAACTACCAAGACATGTCTTTCTCAGACCGGAATCAAGCATCCAAGGACCGGTTTCTGGCTATCAGCCTTCATTCAGCCTGGATAGCTTGAGTCCAGTGGTGTGGAGAGCCTGGGACTCACGTCTGAGCATACCCAGCCCACTCGGGGTGAAAATTGCAAAAAACACAGTTGATGGACAGAATGTAGAACAATGTCATACATTCACCCCAGTACAATGATCTGGGCCTAAATCCATCGTTTTTTTGAACTCCACACCACCCTGGGTTAGACACTGGCTATATGCAAATCAGCTCTGACCCTGTGCCTCATGGGAATAGTCCAGTCCGAACTACCAAGCCATGTCTTTCCCAGACCGGAATCAAGCATCCAAGGACCGGTTTCTGGCTATCAGCCTTCATTCAGCCTGGATAGCTTGACTCCAGTGGTGTGGAGAGCCTGGGACTCACGTCTGAGCATACCCAGCCCACTCGGGGTGAAAATTGCAAAAAACACAGTTGATGGACAGAATGTAGAACAATGTCATACATTCACCCCAGTAAAATGATCCGGGCCTAAATCCATCGTTTTTTTGAACTCCACACCACCCTGGGTTAGACACTGGCTATATGCAAATCAGCTCTGACCCTGTGCCTCATGGGAACAGTCCAGTCCGAACTACCAAGCCATGTCTTTCCCAGACCGGAATCAAGCATCCAAGGACCGGTTTCTGGCTATCAGCCTTCATTCAGCCTGGATAGCTTGACTCCAGTGGTGTGGAGAGCCTGGGACTCACGTCTGAGCATACCCAGCCCACTCGGGGTGAAAATTGCAAAAAACACAGTTGATGGACAGAATGTAGAACAATGTCATACATTCACCCCAGTACAATGATCTGGGCCTAAATCCATCGTTTTTTTGAACTCCACACCACCCTGGGTTAGACACTGGCTATATGCAAATCAGCTCTGACCCTGTGCCTCATGGGAACAGTCCAGTCCGAACTACCAAGCCATGTCTTTCCCAGACCGGAATCAAGCATCCAAGGACCGGTTTCTGGCTATCAGCCTTCATTCAGCCTGGATAGCTTGACTCCAGTGGTGTGGAGAGCCTGGGACTCACGTCTGAGCATACCCAGCCCACTCGGGGTGAAAATTGCAAAAAACACAGTTGATGGACAGAATGTAGAACAATGTCATACATTCACCCCAGTACAATCATCTGGGCCTAAATCCATCGTTTTTTTGAACTCCACACCACCCTGGGTTAGACACTGGCTATATGCAAATCAGCTCTGACCCTGTGCCTCATGGGAACAGTCCAGTCCGAACTACCAAGCCATGTCTTTCCCAGACCGGAATCAAGCATCCAAGGACCGGTTTCTGGCTATCAGCCTTCATTCAGCCTGGATAGCTTGACTCCAGTGGTGTGGAGAGCCTGGGACTCACGTCTGAGCATACCCAGCCCACTCGGGGTGAAAATTGCAAAAAACACAGTTGATGGACAGAATGTAGAACAATGTCATACATTCACCCCAGTACAATGATCTGGGCCTAAATCCATCGTTTTTTTGAACTCCACACCACCCTGGGTTAGACACTGGCTATATGCAAATCAGCTCTGACCCTGTGCCTCATGGGAACAGTCCAGTCCGAACTACCAAGCCATGTCTTTCCCAGACCGGAATCAAGCATCCAAGGACCGGTTTCTGGCTATCAGCCTTCATTCAGCCTGGATAGCTTGACTCCAGTGGTGTGGAGAGCCTGGGACTCACGTCTGAGCATACCCAGCCCACTCGGGGTGAAAATTGCAAAAAACACAGTTGATGGACAGAATGTAGAACAATGTCATACATTCACCCCAGTACAATGATCTGGGCCTAAATCCATCGTTTTTTTGAACTCCACACCACCCTGGGTTAGACACTGGCTATATGCAAATCAGCTCTGACCCTGTTCCTAATGGGAACAGTCCAGTCCGAACTACCAAGCCATGTCTTTCCCAGACCGGAATCAAGCATCCAAGGACCGGTTTCTGGCTATCAGCCTTCATTCAGCCTGGATAGCTTGACTCCAGTGGTGTGGAGAGCCTGGGACTCACGTCTGAGTATACCCAGCCCACTCAGGGTGAAAATTGCAAAAAACACAGTTGATGGACAGAATGTAGAACAATGTCATACATTCACCGAAGGAACAATGATCTGGGCCTAAATCCATCATTTTTTTTAACTCCACACCACCCTGGGTTAGACACTGGCTATATGCAAATCAGCTCTGACCCTGTGCCTCATGGGAACAGTCCAGTCCGAACTACCAAGCCATGTCTTTCCCAGACCGGAATCAAGCATCCAAGGACCGGTTTCTGGCTATCAGCCTTCATTCAGCCTGGATAGCTTGACTCCAGTGGTGTGGAGAGCCTGGGACTCACGTCTGAGCATACCCAGCCCACTCGGGGTGAAAATTGCAAAAAACACAGTTGATGGACAGAATGTAGAACTATGTCATACATTCACCCCAGTACAATGATCTGGGCCTAAATCCATCGTTTTTTTGAACTCCACACCACCCTGGGTTAGACACTGGCTATATGCAAATCAGCTCTGACCCTGTGCCTCATGGGAACAGTCCAGTCCGAACTATTAAGCCATGTCTTTCCCAGACCGGAATCAAGCATCCAAGGACCGGTTTCTGGCTATCAGCCTTCATTCAGCCTGGATAGCTTGACTCCAGTGGTGTGGAGAGCCTGGGACTCACATCTGAGCATACCCAGCCCACTCGGGGTGAAAATTGCAAAAAACACAGTTGATGGACAGAATGTAGAACAATGTCATACATTCACCCCAGTACAATGATCTGGGCCTAAATCCATCGTTTTTTTGAACTCCACACCACCCTGGGTTAGACACTGGCTATATGCAAATCAGCTCTGACCCTGTGCCTCATGGGAACAGTCCAGTCCGAACTACCAAGCCATGGCTTTCCCAGACCGGAATCAAGCATCCAAGGACCGGTTTCTGGCTATCAGCCTTCATTCAGCCTGGATAGCTTGACTCCAGTGGTGTGGAGAGCCTGGGACTCACGTCTGAGCATACCCAGCCCACTAGGGGTGAAAATTGCAAAAAACACAATTGATGGACAGAATGTAGAACAATGTCATACATTCACCCCAGTACAATGATCTGGGCCTAAATCCATCGTTTTTTTTAACTCCACACCACCCTGGGTTAGACACTGGCTATATGCAAATCAGCTCTGACCCTGTGCCTCATGGGAAAAGTCCAGTCCGAACTACCAAGCCATGTCTTTCCCAGACCGGAATCAAGCATCCAAGGACCGGTTTCTGGCTATCAGCCTTCATTCAGCCTGGATAGCTTGACTCCAGTGGTGTGGAGAGCCTGGGACTCACGTCTGAGCATACCCAGCCCACTAGGGGTGAAAATTGCAAAAAACACAATTGATGGACAGAATGTAGAACAATGTCATACATTCACCCCAGTACAATGATCTGGGCCTAAATCCATCGTTTTTTTGAACTCCACACCACCCTGGGTTAGACACTGGCTATATGCAAATCAGCTCTGACCCTGTGCCTCATGGGAACAGTCCAGTCCGAACTACCAAGCCATGTCTTTCCCAGACCGGAATCAAGCATCCAAGGACCGGTTGCTGGCTATCAGCCTTCATTCAGCCTGGATAGCTTGACTCCAGTGGTGTGGAGAGCCTGGGACTCACGTCTGAGCATACCCAGCCCACTCGGGGTGAAAATTGCAAAAAACACAGTTGAAGGACAGAATGTAGAACAATGTCATACATTCACACCAGTACAATCATCTGGGCCTAAATCCATCGTTTTTTTGAACTCCACACCACCCTGGGTTAGACACTGGCTATATGCAAATCAGCTCTGACCCTGTGCCTCATGGGAACAGTCCAGTCCGAACTACCAAGCCATGTCTTTCCCAGACCGGAATCAAGCATCCAAGGACCGGTTTCTGGCTATCAGCCTTCATTCAGCCTGGATAGCTTGACTCCAGTGGTGTGGAGAGCCTGGGACTCACGTCTGAGCATACCCAGCCCACTCAGGGTGAAAATTGCAAAAAACACAGTTGATGGACAGAATGTAGAACAATGTCATACATTCACCCCAGTACAATGATCTGGGCCTAAATCCATCGTTTTTTTGAACTCCACACCACCCTGGGTTAGACACTGGCTATATGCAAATCAGCTCTGACCCTGTGCCTCATGGGAACAGTCCAGTCCGAACTACCAAGCCATGTCTTTCCCAGACCGGAATCAAGCATCCAAGGACCGGTTTCTGGCTATCAGCCTTCATTCAGCCTGGATAGCTTGACTCCAGTGGTGTGGAGAGCCTGGGACTCACGTCTGAGCATACCCAGCCCACTCGGGGTGAAAATTGCAAAAAACACAGTTGATGGACAGAATGTAGAACAATGTCATACATTCACCCCAGTACAATGATCTGGGCCTAAATCCATCGTTTTTTTTAACTCCACACCACCCTGGGTTAGACACTGGCTATATGCAAATCAGCTCTGACCCTGTTCCTAATGGGAACAGTCCAGTCCGAACTACCAAGCCATGTCTTTCCCAGACCGGAATCAAGCATCCAAGGACCGGTTTCTGGCTATCAGCCTTCATTCAGCCTGGATAGCTTGACTCCAGTGGTGTGGAGAGCCTGGGACTCACGTCTGAGTATACCCAGCCCACTCGGGGTGAAAATTGCAAAAAACACAGTTGATGGACAGAATGTAGAACAATGTCATACATTCACCGAAGGAACAATGATCTGGGCCTAAATCCATCGTTTTTTTTAACTCCACACCACCCTGGGTTAGACACTGGCTATATGCAAATCAGCTCTGACCCTGTGCCTCATGGGAACAGTCCAGTCCGAACTACCAAGCCATGTCTTTCCCAGACCGGAATCAAGCATCCAAGGACCGGTTTCTGGCTATCAGCCTTCATTCAGCCTGGATAGCTTGACTCCAGTGGTGTGGAGAGCCTGGGACTCACGTCTGAGCATACCCAGCCCACTCGGGGTGAAAATTGCAAAAAACACAGTTGATGGACAGAATGTAGAACTATGTCATACATTCACCCCAGTACAATGATCTGGGCCTAAATCCATCGTTTTTTTGAACTCCACACCACCCTGGGTTAGACACTGGCTATATGCAAATCAGCTCTGACCCTGTGCCTCATGGGAACAGTCCAGTCCGAACTATTAAGCCATGTCTTTCCCAGACCGGAATCAAGCATCCAAGGACCGGTTTCTGGCTATCAGCCTTCATTCAGCCTGGATAGCTTGACTCCAGTGGTGTGGAGAGCCTGGGACTCACGTCTGAGCATACCCAGCCCACTCGGGGTGAAAATTGCAAAAAACACAGTTGATGGACAGAATGTAGAACAATGTCATACATTCACCCCAGTACAATGATCTGGGCCTAAATCCATCGTTTTTTTGAACTCCACACCACCCTGGGTTAGACACTGGCTATATGCAAATCAGCTCTGACCCTGTGCCTCATGGGAACAGTCCAGTCCGAACTACCAAGCCATGTCTTTCCCAGACCGGAATCAAGCATCCAAGGACCGGTTTCTGGCTATCAGCCTTCATTCAGCCTGGATAGCTTGACTCCAGTGGTGTGGAGAGCCTGGGACTCACGTCTGAGCATACCCAGCCCACTCGGGGTGAAAATTGCAAAAAACACAGTTGATGGACAGAATGTAGAACAATGTCATACATTCACCCCAGTACAATGATCTGGGCCTAAATCCATCGTTTTTTTGAACTCCACACCACCCTGGGTTAGACACTGGCTATATGCAAATCAGCTCTGACCCTGTGCCTCATGGGAACAGTCCAGTCCGAACTACCAAGCCATGTCTTTCCCAGACCGGAATCAAGCATCCAAGGACCGGTTTCTGGCTATCAGCCTTCATTCAGCCTGGATAGCTTGACTCCAGTGGTGTGGAGAGTCTGGGACTCACGTCTGAGCATACCCAGCCCACTCGGGGTAAAAATTGCAAAAAACACAGTTGATGGACAGAATGTAGAACAATGTCATACATTCACCCCAGTACAATGATCTGGGCCTAAATCCATCGTTTTTTTGAACTCCACACCACCCTGGGTTAGACACTGGCTATATGCAAATCAGCTCTGACCCTGTGCCTCATGGGAACAGTCCAGTCCAAACTACCAAGCCATGTCTTTCCCAGACCGGAATCAAGCATCCAAGGACCGGTTTCTGGCTATCAGCCTTCATTCAGCCTGGATAGCTTGACTCCAGTGGTGTGGAGAGCCTGGGACTCACGTCTGAGCATACCCAGCCCACTCGGGGTGAAAATTGCAAAAAACACAGTTGATGGACAGAATGTAGAACAATGTCATACATTCACCCCAGTACAATGATCTGGGCCTAAATCCATCGTTTTTTTGAACTCCACACCACCCTGGGTTAGACACTGGCTATATGCAAATCAGCTCTGACCCTGTGCCTCATGGGAAAAGTCCAGTCCGAACTACCAAGCCATGTCTTTCCCAGACCGGAATCAAGCATCCAAGGACCGGTTTCTGGCTATCAGCCTTCATTCAGCCTGGATAGCTTGACTCCAGTGGTGTGGAGAGCCTGGGACTCACGTCTGAGCATACCCAGCCCACTCGGGGTGAAAATTGCAAAAAACACAGTTGATGGACAGAATGTAGAACAATGTCATACATTCACCCCAGTACAACGATCTGGGCCTAAATCCATCGTTTTTTTGAACTCCACACCACCCTGGGTTAGACACTGGCTATATGCAAATCAGCTCTGACCCTGTGCCTCATGGGAACAGTCCAGTCCGAACTACCAAGCCATGTCTTTCCCAGACCGGAATCAAGCATCCAAGGACCGGTTTCTGGCTATCAGCCTTCATTCAGCCTGGATAGCTTGACTCCAGTGGTGTGGAGAGCCTGGGACTCACGTCTGAGCATACCCAGCCCACTCGGGTTGAAAATTGCAAAAAACACAGTTGATGGACAGAATGTAGAACAATGTCATACATTCACCCCAGTACAATGATCTGGGCCTAAATCCATCGTTTTTTTTAACTCCACACCACCCTGGGTTAGACACTGGCTATATGCAAATCAGCTCTGACCCTGTGCCTCATGGGAACAGTCCAGTCCGAACTACCAAGCCATGTCTTTCCCAGACCGGAATCAAGCATCCAAGGACCGGTTTCTGGCTATCAGCCTTCATTCAGCCTGGATAGCTTGACTTCAGTGGTGTGGAGAGCCTGGGACTCACGTCTGAGCATACCCAGCCCACTCGGGGTGAAAATTGCAAAAAACACAGTTGATGGACAGAATGTAGAACAATGTCATACATTCACCCCAGTACAATGATCTGGGCCTAAATCCATCGTTTTTTTGAACTCCACACCACCCTGGGTTAGACACTGGCTATATGCAAATCAGCTCTGACCCTGTGCCTCATGGGAACAGTCCAGTCCGAGCTAACAAGCCATGTCTTTCCCAGACCGGAATCAAGCATCCAAGGACCGGTTTCTGGCTATCAGCCTTCATTCAGCCTGGATAGCTTGACTCCAGTGGTGTGGAGAGCCTGGGACTCACGTCTGAGCATACCCAGCCCACTCGGGGTGAAAATTGCAAAAAACACAGTTGAAGGACAGAATGTAGAACAATGTCATACATTCACCCCAGTACAATGATCTGGGCCTAAATCCATCGTTTTTTTGAACTCCACACCACCCTGGGTTAGACACTGGCTATATGCAAATCAGCTCTGACCCTGTGCCTCATGGGAAAAGTCCAGTCCGAACTACCAAGCCATGTCTTTCCCAGACCGGAATCAAGCATCCAAGGACCGGTTTCTGGCTATCAGCCTTCATTCAGCCTGGATAGCTTGACTCCAGTGGTGTGGAGAGCCTGGGACTCACGTCTGAGCATACCCAGCCCACTCGGGGTGAAAATTGCAAAAAACACAGTTGATGGACAGAATGTAGAACAATGTCATACATTCACCCCAGTACAATGATCTGGGCCTAAATCCATCGTTTTTTTGAACTCCACACCACCCTGGGTTAGACGCTGGCTATATGCAAATCAGCTCTGACCCTGTGCCTCATGGGACCAGTCCAGTCCGAACTACCAAGCCATGTCTTTCCCAGACCGGAATCAAGCATCCAAGGACCGGTTTCTGGCTATCAGCCTTCATTCAGCCTGGATAGCTTGACTCCAGTGGTGTGGAGAGCCTGGGACTCACGTCTGAGCATACCCAGCCCACTCGGGGTGAAAATTGCAAAAAACACAGTTGATGGACAGATTGTAGAACAATGTCATACATTCACCCCAGTACAATGATCTGGGCCTAAATCCATCGTTTTTTTTTAACTCCACACCACCCTGGGTTAGACACTGGCTATATGCAAATCAGCTCTGACCCTGTGCCTCATGGGAACAGTCCAGTCTGAACTACCAAGCCATGTCTTTCCCAGACCGGAATCAAGCATCCAAGGACCGGTTTCTGGCTATCAGCCTTCATTCAGCCTGGATAGCTTGACTCCAGTGGTGTGGAGAGCCTAGGACTCACGTCTGAGCATACCCAGCCCACTCGGGGTGAAAATTGCAAAAAACACAGTTGATGGACAGAATGTAGAACAATGTCATACATTCACCCCAGTACAATGATCTGGGCCTAAATCCATCGTTTTTTTGAACTCCACACCACCCTGGGTTAGACACTGGCTATATGCAAATCAGCTCTGACCCTGTGCCTCATGGGAACAGTCCAGTCCGAACTACCAAGCCATGTCTTTCCCAGACCGGAATCAAGCATCCAAGGACCGGTTTCTGGCTATCAGCCTTCATTCAGCCTGGATAGCTTGACTCCAGTGGTGTGGAGAGCCTGGGACTCACGTCTGAGCATACCCAGCCCACTCGGGGTGAAAATTGCAAAAAACACAGTTGATGGACAGAATGTAGAACAATGTCATACATTCACCCCAGTACAATGATCTGGGCCTAAATCCATCGTTTTTTTGAACTCCACACCACCCTGGGTTAGACACTGGCTATATGCAAATCAGCTCTGACCCTGTGCCTCATGGGAACAGTCCAGTCCGAACTACCAAGCCATGTCTTTCCCAGACCGGAATCAAGCATCCAAGGACCGGTTTCTGGCTATCAGCCTTCATTCAGCCTGGATAGCTTGACTCCAGTGGTGTGGAGAGCCTGGGACTCACGTCTGAGCATACCCAGCCCTCTCGGGGTGAAAATTGCAAAAAACACAGTTGATGGACAGAATGTAGAACAATGTCATACATTCACCCCAGTACAATGATCTGGGCCTAAATCCATCGTTTTTTTGAACTCCACACCACCCTGGGTTAGACACTGGCTATATGCAAATCAGCTCTGACCCTGTTCCTAATGGGAACAGTCCAGTCCGAACTACCAAGCCATGTCTTTCCCAGACCGGAATCAAGCATCCAAGGACCGGTTTCTGGCTATCAGCCTTCATTCAGCCTGGATAGCTTGACTCCAGTGGTGTGGAGAGCCTGGGACTCACGTCTGAGTATACCCAGCCCACTCAGGGTGAAAATTGCAAAAAACACAGTTGATGGACAGAATGTAGAACAATGTCATACATTCACCGAAGGAACAATGATCTGGGCCTAAATCCATGGTTTTTTTTAACTCCACACCACCCTGGGTTAGACACTGGCTATATGCAAATCAGCTCTGACCCTGTGCCTCATGGGAACAGTCCAGTCCAAACTACCAAGCCATGTCTTTCCCAGACCGGAATCAAGCATCCAAGGACCGGTTTCTGGCTATCAGCCTTCATTCAGCCTGGATAGCTTGACTCCAGTGGTGTGGAGAGCCTGGGACTCACGTCTGAGCATACCCAGCCCACTCGGGGTGAAAATTGCAAAAAACACAGTTGATGGACAGAATGTAGAACTATGTCATACATTCACCCCAGTACAATGATCTGGGCCTAAATCCATCGTTTTTTTGAACTCCACACCACCCTGGGTTAGACACTGGCTATATGCAAATCAGCTCTGACCCTGTGCCTCATGGGAACAGTCCAGTCCGAACTATTAAGCCATGTCTTTCCCAGACCGGAATCAAGCATCCAAGGACCGGTTTCTGGCTATCAGCCTTCATTCAGCCTGGATAGCTTGACTCCAGTGGTGTGGAGAGCCTGGGACTCACGTCTGAGCATACCCAGCCCACTCGGGGTGAAAATTGCAAAAAACACAGTTGATGGACAGAATGTAGAACAATGTCATACATTCACCCCAGTACAATGATCTGGGCCTAAATCCATCGTTTTTTTGAACTCCACACCACCCTGGGTTAGACACTGGCTATATGCAAATCAGCTCTGACCCTGTGCCTCATGGGAACAGTCCAGTCCGAACTACCAAGCCATGTCTTTCCCAGACCGGAATCAAGCATCCAAGGACCGGTTTCTGGCTATCAGCCCTTATTCAGCCTGGATAGCTTGACTCCAGTGGTGTGGAGAGCCTGGGACTCACGTCTGAGCATACCCAGCCCACTAGGGGTGAAAATTGCAAAAAACACAATTGATGGACAGAATGTAGAACAATGTCATACATTCACCCCAGTACAATGATCTGGGCCTAAATCCATCGTTTTTTTTAACTCCACACCACCCTGGGTTAGACACTGGCTATATGCAAATCAGCTCTGACCCTGTGCCTCATGGGAAAAGTCCAGTCCGAACTACCAAGCCATGTCTTTCCCAGACCGGAATCAAGCATCCAAGGACCGGTTTCTGGCTATCAGCCTTCATTCAGCCTGGATAGCTTGACTCCAGTGGTGTGGAGAGCCTGGGACTCACGTCTGAGCATACCCAGCCCACTAGGGGTGAAAATTGCAAAAAACACAATTGATGAACAGAATGTAGAACAATGTCATACATTCACCCCAGTACAATGATCTGGGCCTAAATCCATCGTTTTTTTTAACTCCACACCACCCTGGGTTAGACACTGGCTATATGCAAATCAGCTCTGACCCTGTGCCTCATGGGAACAGTCCAGTCCGAACTACCAAGCCATGTCTTTCCCAGACCGGAATCAAGCATCCAAGGACCGGTTGCTGGCTATCAGCCTTCATTCAGCCTGGATAGCTTGACTCCAGTGGTGTGGAGAGCCTGGGACTCACGTCTGAGCATACCCAGCCCACTCGGGGTGAAAATTGCAAAAAACACAGTTGATGGACAGAATGTAGAACAATGTCATACATTCACCCCAGTACAATCATCTGGGCCTAAATCCATCGTTTTTTTGAACTCCACACCACCCTGGGTTAGACACTGGCTATATGCAAATCAGCTCTGACCCTGTGCCTCATGGGAACAGTCCAGTCCGAACTACCAAGCCATGTCTTTCCCAGACCGGAATCAAGCATCCAAGGACCGGTTTCTGGCTATCAGCCTTCATTCAGCCTGGATAGCTTGACTCCAGTGGTGTGGAGAGCCTGGGACTCACGTCTGAGCATACCCAGCCCACTCAGGGTGAAAATTGCAAAAAACACAGTTGATGGACAGAATGTAGAACAATGTCATACATTCACCCCAGTACAATGATCTGGGCCTAAATCCATCGTTTTTTTGAACTCCACACCACCCTGGGTTAGACACTGGCTATATGCAAATCAGCTCTGACCCTGTGCCTCATGGGAACAGTCCAGTCCGAACTACCAAGCCATGTCTTTCCCAGACCGGAATCAAGCATCCAAGGACCGGTTTCTGGCTATCAGCCTTCATTCAGCCTGGATAGCTTGACTCCAGTGGTGTGGAGAGCCTGGGACTCACGTCTGAGCATACCCAGCCCACTCGGGGTGAAAATTGCAAAAAACACAGTTGATGGACAGAATGTAGAACAATGTCATACATTCACCGAAGGAACAATGATCTGGGCCTAAATCCATCGTTTTTTTTAACTCCACACCACCCTGGGTTAGACACTGGCTATATGCAAATCAGCTCTGACCCTGTGCCTCATGGGAACAGTCCAGTCCGAACTACCAAGCCATGTCTTTCCCAGACCGGAATCAAGCATCCAAGGACCGGTTTCTGGCTATCAGCCTTCATTCAGCCTGGATAGCTTGACTCCAGTGGTGTGGAGAGCCTGGGACTCACGTCTGAGCATACCCAGCCCACTCGGGGTGAAAATTGCAAAAAACACAGTTGATGGACAGAATGTAGAACTATGTCATACATTCACCCCAGTACAATGATCTGGGCCTAAATCCATCGTTTTTTTGAACTCCACACCACCCTGGGTTAGACACTGGCTATATGCAAATCAGCTCTGACCCTGTGCCTCATGGGAACAGTCCAGTCCGAACTATTAAGCCATGTCTTTCCCAGACCGGAATCAAGCATCCAAGGACCGGTTTCTGGCTATCAGCCTTCATTCAGCCTGGATAGCTTGACTCCAGTGGTGTGGAGAGCCTGGGACTCACGTCTGAGCATACCCAGCCCACTCGGGGTGAAAATTGCAAAAAACACAGTTGATGGACAGAATGTAGAACAATGTCATACATTCACCCCAGTACAATGATCTGGGCCTAAATCCATCGTTTTTTTGAACTCCACACCACCCTGGGTTAGACACTGGCTATATGCAAATCAGCTCTGACCCTGTGCCTCATGGGAACAGTCCAGTCCGAACTACCAAGCCATGTCTTTCCCAGACCGGAATCAAGCATCCAAGGACCGGTTTCTGGCTATCAGCCTTCATTCAGCCAGGATAGCTTGACTCCAGTGGTGTGGAGAGCCTGGGACTCACGTCTGAGCATACCCAGCCCACTCGGGGTGAAAATTGCAAAAAACACAGTTGATGGACAGAATGTAGAACAATGTCATACATTCACCCCAGTACAATGATCTGGGCCTAAATCCATCGTTTTTTTGAACTCCACACCACCCTGGGTCAGACACTGGCTATATGCAAATCAGCTCTGACCCTGTGCCTCATGGGAACAGTCCAGTCCGAACTACCAAGCCATGTCTTTCCCAGACCGGAATCAAGCATCCAAGGACCGGTTTCTGGCTATCAGCCTTCATTCAGCCTGGATAGCTTGACTCCAGTGGTGTGGAGAGCCTGGGACTCACGTCTGAGCATACCCAGCCCACTCGGGGTGAAAATTGCAAAAAACACAGTTGATGGACAGAATGTAGAACAATGTCATACATTCACCCCAGTACAATGATCTGGGCCTAAATACATCGTTTTTTTGAACTCCACACCACCCTGGGTTAGACACTGGCTATATGCAAATCAGCTCTGACCCTGTGCCTCATGGGAACAGTCCAGTCCAAACTACCAAGCCATGTCTTTCCCAGACCGGAATCAAGCATCCAAGGACCGGTTTCTGGCTATCAGCCTTCATTCAGCCTGGATAGCTTGACTCCAGTGGTGTGGAGAGCCTGGGACTCACGTCTGAGCATACCCAGCCCACTCGGGGTGAAAATTGCAAAAAACACAGTTGATGGACAGAATGTAGAACAATGTCATACATTCACCCCAGTACAATGATCTGGGCCTAAATCCATCGTTTTTTTGAACTCCACACCACCCTGGGTTAGACACTGGCTATATGCAAATCAGCTCTGACCCTGTGCCTCATGGGAAAAGTCCAGTCCGAACTACCAAGCCATGTCTTTCCCAGACCGGAATCAAGCATCCAAGGACCGGTTTCTGGCTATCAGCCTTCATTCAGCCTGGATAGCTTGACTCCAGTGGTGTGGAGAGCCTGGGACTCACGTCTGAGCATACCCTGCCCACTCGGGGTGAAAATTGCAAAAAACACAGTTGATGGACAGAATGTAGAACAATGTCATACATTCACCCCAGTACAACGATCTGGGCCTAAATCCATCGTTTTTTTGAACTCCACACCACCCTGGGTTAGACACTGGCTATATGCAAATCAGCTCTGACCCTGTGCCTCATGGGAACAGTCCAGTCCGAACTACCAAGCCATGTCTTTCCCAGACCGGAATCAAGCATCCAAGGACCGGTTTCTGGCTATCAGCCTTCATTCAGCCTGGATAGCTTGACTCCAGTGGTGTGGAGAGCCTGGGACTCACGTCTGAGCATACCCAGCCCACTCGGGTTGAAAATTGCAAAAAACACAGTTGATGGACAGAATGTAGAACAATGTCATACATTCACCCCAGTACAATGATCTGGGCCTAAATCCATCGTTTTTTTTAACTCCACACCACCCTGGGTTAGACACTGGCTATATGCAAATCAGCTCTGACCCTGTGCCTCATGGGAACAGTCCAGTCCGAACTACCAAGCCATGTCTTTCCCAGACCGGAATCAAGCATCCAAGGACCGGTTTCTGGCTATCAGCCTTCATTCAGCCTGGATAGCTTGACTTCAGTGGTGTGGAGAGCCTGGGACTCACGTCTGAGCATACCCAGCCCACTCGGGGTGAAAATTGCAAAAAACACAGTTGATGGACAGAATGTAGAACAATGTCATACATTCACCCCAGTACAATGATCTGGGCCTAAATCCATCGTTTTTTTGAACTCCACACCACCCTGGGTTAGACACTGGCTATATGCAAATCAGCTCTGACCCTGTGCCTCATGGGAACAGTCCAGTCCGAGCTAACAAGCCATGTCTTTCCCAGACCGGAATCAAGCATCCAAGGACCGGTTTCTGGCTATCAGCCTTCATTCAGCCTGGATAGCTTGACTCCAGTGGTGTGGAGAGCCTGGGACTCACGTCTGAGCATACCCAGCCCACTCGGGGTGAAAATTGCAAAAAACACAGTTGAAGGACAGAATGTAGAACAATGTCATACATTCACCCCAGTACAATGATCTGGGCCTAAATCCATCGTTTTTTTGAACTCCACACCACCCTGGGTTAGACACTGGCTATATGCAAATCAGCTCTGACCCTGTGCCTCATGGGAAAAGTCCAGTCCGAACTACCAAGCCATGTCTTTCCCAGACCGGAATCAAGCATCCAAGGACCGGTTTCTGGCTATCAGCCTTCATTCAGCCTGGATAGCTTGACTCCAGTGGTGTGGAGAGCCTGGGACTCACGTCTGAGCATACCCAGCCCACTCGGGGTGAAAATTGCAAAAAACACAGTTGATGGACAGAATGTAGAACAATGTCATACATTCACCCCAGTACAATGATCTGGGCCTAAATCCATCGTTTTTTTGAACTCCACACCACCCTGGGTTAGACGCTGGCTATATGCAAATCAGCTCTGACCCTGTGCCTCATGGGACCAGTCCAGTCCGAACTACCAAGCCATGTCTTTCCCAGACCGGAATCAAGCATCCAAGGACCGGTTTCTGGCTATCAGCCTTCATTCAGCCTGGATAGCTTGACTCCAGTGGTGTGGAGAGCCTGGGACTCACGTCTGAGCATACCCAGCCCACTCGGGGTGAAAATTGCAAAAAACACAGTTGATGGACAGATTGTAGAACAATGTCATACATTCACCCCAGTACAATGATCTGGGCCTAAATCCATTGTTTTTTTTTAACTCCACACCACCCTGGGTTAGACACTGGCTATATGCAAATAAGCTCTGACCCTGTGCCTCATGGGAACAGTCCAGTCTGAACTACCAAGCCATGTCTTTCCCAGACCGGAATCAAGCATCCAAGGACCGGTTTCTGGCTATCAGCCTTCATTCAGCCTGGATAGCTTGACTTCAGTGGTGTGGAGAGCCTGGGACTCACGTCTGAGCATACCCAGCCCACTCGGGGTGAAAATTGCAAAAAACACAGTTGATGGACAGAATGTAGAACAATGTCATACATTCACCCCAGTACAATGATCTGGGCCTAAATCCATCGTTTTTTTGAACTCCACACCACCCTGGGTTAGACACTGGCTATATGCAAATCAGCTCTGACCCTGTGCCTCATGGGAACAGTCCAGTCCGAACTACCAAGCCATGTCTTTCCCAGACCGGAATCAAGCATCCAAGGACCGGTTTCTGGCTATCAGCCTTCATTCAGCCTGGATAGCTTGACTCCAGTGGTGTGGAGAGCCTGGGACTCACGTCTGAGCATACCCAGCCCACTCGGGGTGAAAATTGCAAAAAACACAGTTGATGGACAGAATGTAGAACAATGTCATACATTCACCCCAGTACAATGATCTGGCCCTAAATCCATCGTTTTTTTGAACTCCACACCACCCTGGGTTAGACACTGGCTATATGCAAATCAGCTCTGACCCTGTGCCTCATGGGAACAGTCCAGTCCGAACTACCAAGCCATGTCTTTCCCAGACCGGAATCAAGCATCCAAGGACCGGTTTCTGGCTATCAGCCTTCATTCAGCCTGGATAGCTTGACTCCAGTGGTGTGGAGAGCCTGGGACTCACGTCTGAGCATACCCAGCCCACTCGGGGTGAAAATTGCAAAAAACACAGTTGATGGACAGAATGTAGAACAATGTCATACATTCACCCCAGTACAATGATCTGGGCCTAAATCCATCGTTTTTTTGAACTCCACACCACCCTGGGTTAGACACTGGCTATATGCAAATCAGCTCTGACCCTGTGCCTCATGGGAACAGTCCAGTCCGAACTACCAAGCCATGTCTTTCCCAGACCGGAATCAAGCATCCAAGGACCGGTTTCTGGCTATCAGCCTTCATTCAGCCTGGATAGCTTGACTCCAGTGGTGTGGAGAGCCTGGGACTCACGTCTGAGCATACCCAGCCCACTCGGGGTGAAAATTGCAAAAAACACAGTTGATGGACAGAATGTAGAACAATGTCATACATTCACCCCAGTACAATGATCCGGGCCTAAATCCATCGTTTTTTTGAACTCCACACCACCCTGGGTTAGACACTGGCTATATGCAAATCAGCTCTGACCCTGTGCCTCATGGGAACAGTCCAGTCCGAACTACCAAGCCATGTCTTTCCCAGACCGGAATCAAGCATCCAAGGACCGGTTTCTGGCTATCAGCCTTCATTCAGCCTGGATAGCTTGACTCCAGTGGTGTGGAGAGCCTGGGACTCAGGTCTGAGCATACCCAGCCCACTCGGGGTGAAAATTGCAAAAAACACAGTTGATGGACAGAATGTAGAACAATGTCATACATTCACCCCAGTACAATGATCTGGGCCTAAATCCATCGTTTTTTTGAACTCCACACCACCCTGGGTTAGACACTGGCTATATGCAAATCAGCTCTGACCCTGTGCCTCATGGGACCAGTCCAGTCCGAACTACCAAGCCATGTCTTTCCCAGACCGGAATCAAGCATCCAAGGACCGGTTTCTGGCTATCAGCCTTCATTCAGCCTGGATAGCTTGACTCCAGTGGTGTGGAGAGCCTGGGACTCACGTCTGAGCATACCCAGCCCACTCGGGGTGAAAATTGCAAAAAACACAGTTGATGGACAGAATGTAGAACAATGTCATACATTCACCCCAGTACAATGATCTGGGCCTAAATCCATCGTTTTTTTGAACTCCACACCACCCTGGGTTAGACACTGGCTATATGCAAATGAGCTCTGACCCTGTGCCTCATGGGAACAGTCCAGTCCGAACTACCAAGCCATGTCTTTCCCAGACCGGAATCAAGCATCCAAGGACCGGTTTCTGGCTATCAGCCTTCATTCAGCCTGGATAGCTTGACTCCAGTGGTGGGGAGAGCCTGGGACTCACGTCTGAGCATACCCAGCCCACTCGGGGTGAAAATTGCAAAAAAACACAGTTGATGGACAGAATGTAGAACAATGTCATACATTCACCCCAGTACAATGATCTGGGCCTAAATCCATCGTTTTTTTTAACTCCACACCACCCTGGGTTAGACACTGGCTATATGCAAATCAGCTCTGACCCTGTGCCTCATGGGAACAGTCCAGTCCGAACTACCAAGCCATGTCTTTCACAGACCGGAATCAAGCATCCAAGGACCGGTTTCTGGCTATCAGCCTTCATTCAGCCTGGATAGCTTGACTCCAGTGGTGTGGAGAGCCTGGGACTCACGTCTGAGCATACCCAGCCCACTAGGGGTGAAAATTGCAAAAAACACAATTGATGGACAGAATGTAGAACAATGTCATACATTCACCCCAATACAATGATCCGGGCCTAAATCCATCGTTTTTTTGAACTCCACACCACCCTGGGTTAGACACTGGCTATATGCAAATCAGCTCTGACCCTGTGCCTCATGGGAACAGTCCAGTCCGAACTACCAAGCCATGTCTTTCCCAGACCGGAATCAAGCATCCAAGGACCCGTTTCTGGCTATCAGCTTTCATTCAGCCTGGATAGCTTGACTCCAGTGGTGTGGAGAGCCTGGGACTCACGTCTGAGCATACCCAGCCCACTCGGGGTGAAAATTGCAAAAAACACAGTTGAAGGACAGAATGTAGAACAATGTCATACATTCACCCCAGTACAATGATCTGGGCCTAAATCCATCGTTTTTTTGAACTCCACACCACCCTGGGTTAGACACTGGCTATATGCAAATCAGCTCTGACCCTGTGCCTCATGGGAACAGTCCAGTCCGAACTACCAAGCCATGTCTTTCCCAGACCGGAATCAAGCATCCAAGGACCGGTTTCTGGCTATCAGCCTTCATTTAGCCTGGATAGCTTGACTCCAGTGGTGTGGAGAGCCTGGGACTCACGTCTGAGCATACCCAGCCCACTCGGGTGAAAATTGCAAAAAACACAGTTGATGGACAGAATGTAGAACAATGTCATACATTCACCCCAGTACAATGATCTGGGACTAAATCCATCGTTTTTTTGAACTCCACACCACCCTGGGTTAGACACTGGCTATATGCAAATCAGCTCTGACCCTGTGCCTCATGGGAACAGTCCAGTCCGAACTACCAAGCCATGTCTTTCCCAGACCGGAATCAAGCATCCAAGGACCGGTTTCTGGCTATCAGCCTTCATTCAGCCTGGATAGCTTGACTCCAGTGGTGTAGAGAGCCTGGGACTCACGTCTGAGCATACCCAGCCCACTCGGGGTGAAAATTGCAAAAAACACAGTTGATGGACAGAATGTAGAACAATGTCATACATTCACCCCAGTACAATGATCTGGGCCTAAATCCATCGTTTTTTTGAACTCCACACCACCCTGGGTTAGACACTGGCTATATGCAAATCAGCTCTGACCCTGTGCCTCATGGGAACATGTGAAGTGTAGCATCAGTTGCATTATCGCTGCATGTAGGGCTATGATTGCCTTTACAGCAGCATGTGTTTGTATTCTGTACTACTTGGTTGGTGTTATATTCGGCTGCATATGAATTGGGGACCTATGCTACTCTTAGAGAAGCTTGTGACAGAGGGATAGTGGTTGATGTGTCTCTACTCTCTGCTTCGCTTTGTGCTTGTAGCTACTTCCTTTCTTATTCACCAGCTTCCTCAGTGTGTAGTGAGGTGGTATTTGTGGAAGAAGAAGTGTATTTTAGTTAGATAGATTGCAATTCAGTTGCTCAATGCATGCCATATGGCAGTGTTGTGAAACACGTGCATTATTGGTTTGCATTAAAATACTTAGGCCAGATGTACTACTAAGACAGATTGTGATTTCCTAATTGTGAATCTTTGTGATTCACAATTGGGAAATCACAAACACTCAAGTACAAATGTGTTTAGGCATATTTTGCGAATCCCAGCGGGTCGCAAATAGACCTACCTCATTAATATTCATGAGGGACGGCTCGCTTTGTGACCTATTGGGATTGGCATACACTCAAAAGGATGGTGGCCTGCTGGTGTCAGCAGACCACAATGTCTGTGATTGCTTTTTACATAAAGCAATTTTTTTGCAATGCATTCCGTTTTCCTTAAAAGGAAAAAGGGATGCATTTCAAAAATAAAAATGAAAAGATAACTTTTCATTTTTTTACAATTAGGCAGTGGCCCCAGGGACAACTGCCTGCTCCTACAAAATGTTGGCACCCACATTCACATATGCGAATGGGTTACCACCAACTTGAAGTTGGTGGTAACTGCAAGTGTTTTGCAAACAGGTCGCAAAACATTTCTACATACCAGTACAACTCGCTATTAGGAAGGGATGCCCTTTACACACCCCTTCCTAATAGCACCTTGCAAATTGTATTTGCAATTCGGCAATATGTTTCCAATTTGCAAATAGAGTTTGGTACATCAGAAAATGCCGCAAACGGCCTAGATTCTGTGAATCGTTTGCAAGAAGAAAAAAGGTTTGTATATCTGGCCCCTAGATTCATGGGTGTAGGTTATGTTTCGTCTCTGCATTAGTTCTTGACTTAATAATAATTGTTGGCATTGTTACAGTACTACAGCTCCCACAATGAATGTCACTTTTTTCAGTTTGCTGGTATGGATTGCTGGGCCACATGTCATATGTTTGGTGGTAATGTAGGATAAGACCTGAGCAATGCATGGTGAATTATCTAGATACCAGTATAATAGGCTTTAAGGATACTCAGACTAATCTGTGGGTGGTGGTGTATGTGTGTCAATAGGTGTGCACCCCACTATTTCTACGTATGTGTGTCAATGTCATGTCTGTGACTGCCATGGGCACAAAGCTTGATTGAATTACCTCTTCTAGTGATGTTGGCGATGCCTGTTTAGATGGGCTCCCTCAAGGGCCAGGAATCTCCTGCCTGATGACAACAGCCTTCTCCTTAGTATCTTACCACATTTCATAGAATTGTTTAATGATCTAGGAGGCAACTCCAATGGCATTTATTGCTCTTATATCCTTTGCCATATTCTTTGTCGCCTCCGGGACAGTCAGGGAGATTTCCAAACAGTTTGTCGTTGATGGCACACATTCCTCAAACAGAATCTCAAGCCCCACTTCACTAAACTTTTGTGTCTCTTCAAGGTACCCTCTTCCATTTCTGGATCCTCACTGGGCATATCTGCTCCCCTCTGCAATTGTATCTGCCCCAGATCCTCTTGCGAGCCCTCCTCTAAGTTGTAATGTAGACAGGGTGAATATTTTGCTGGTCGTGATGTCACAAGGATTTGCCATTGGACTTTTGTTAATTTTGTGAATGTAGAATAGCACTCTTTACTACGCATGCATTTACAATCAAGTCGTTACAACAACAAGTTGTTACATTGCATGGCATTACAATGCAAGTCTTACAACAACTTGCAGTAGGGGGGCACTGGAGTTTGGAATAGGATAATTTACTATTCCAACTCCAGTGTCTGCAAGAGTAGGGAAGGAGTTGAAAATCCAACAAATCCAACACCTTCCACCTCCTACCGCAAGTCGTTGTAACACAATTGTGTTTTAATGGCATGAGATGTAACAACACATCATTGTAACAACTTGCATTGTAAACGACGCATTGTAAAGGTTGTTTCCCATCAATGTAATGTGCAATATAGCACATTTTACCAAATAATACTCAGGTAATCACAATTCTTTTATAGCAATATTCAAGAAATATCTATTGACAATGATACATGCACAGACATTCACGATTTGATATAGGCAAATCCTTAAATATCACATATACCAAATTACAAACATCTGTGTTCTTATATTTTTCCCAATTGGGAAACATAGTCAACCTCACAGTGAAAGACAGGCACTCGTATATGGAATCATTGTCACTTGAAAAGTGAAAAATGGCACTTGGAAACATGAACACTGGGAGCTTGATTTCTTCTTTAATAGTTTTTTTGTTCTTGATCAATTCCGATGTTCACATTAAGTAGACCTTTTTCTCTCTGTCCATGCATTTGAGTAAAACCACCATTTTAACTTGGTTACATTGACATTCTGAGCATTCAGGCATGTCAGCCACAATGCACTACACTGCCTGGCTCCTTAGCTCTTGTGTGTTTTAGGGGAATCTCCCACACACCGCCTCTCACTTACCTTTGCATATAACCTGCATTAGTATTGCAGCATTCAGTATGATGACTATTCCCTGTCTAATTCCTTAGTTCAGCAAAAGATAGTGACAGTAATGCCAACACAAAATTGTGGCAGTCCAATCTACAACTTCTAATGTTCCAATCACCAATTATGAGGTTGTTAGATGGTAGACATCCCGCTTGCAGAGTGTCCTCTCACCCTGACATTGTGTCTTCCATTGATTGGTGGTATTGCCAACAAAAATGTTTACTTAATAGCCATCGACAGTTTGTAGAGTAGTCCACCACTGTATGTGGAGGTGTTGCATAGTGAAAGGCCACCATGGAAATAATGGCAGTCTTTCACTAATGCTATACAGAATGTAACATTAATGATTGCAAGAGTCTCAGTGACTGTCAATTGCAAAGGCTACATTCCACTCCATCTTTTTTTACCACAGCGCCACTAAATCTACATTTCGCTTGCTAATTTGACCAACAGGGGAAACATTAGTGCTCAAAAAAGTATAGCAATTGAGGGATAAAGTTTTTTTCCAATTTACATGCCCTTTCTGCATGAAATGTAAATACCCCCATTGGATGGAATCCCGAGTTTGTTCCATATAAACCGTGTTGATGGGTATACAGGGTACCTCATTATTGCTCTTTCTTTTGACTGGTAGCAGCTTTAATTGATTTGTATGTGTTCCAGTATTCAGGTTTTTACTTTACTTGTCACTTGTGAATTGTTACCTTGTGAAATCACGTATTGTTTGTATTACATTTGTATTTGGTGTTTTGAATTTTTTCTGAGCCTAATCTTTCACCTCATGAAGATTTTGAAGTGTTGTCCATCTCTACCTTGTGTTGCTCTTAAATGAATAAGAAAGCAAAAATATGAATAATTAAATGATATAGACGTCTTATTAGTGATTTTGTTCTCAGTCTGTTTAATTGTTGACAGCTAGATATCTCCTTTCATCCAAAAAAATACAGAGCCACCATTATCAACTCAGTCTTCGTTCTGACTGAAAATAGTTAGTACAATCTAAACTCCAGGTCATGTAGTGTCTGAACTAGAAGTCATTTAACACATAACTGATTTCAATGTTGTTGGGCCTCATCAGCGAGGTTCGTCTTAGATTCTAAGACACAGCAAGCATAGCCCTACACCTGGGGATACCTAGGGTGACACATTAAAACTTGCAAAAGTCTCATCCACTGGCAAAAACTGGGGATAGATTCCAGTCCTTCATGTCTTTCATGCCAGCCCAGTCAGGGCAGAACCCCATCTTGTACATAGTGTACCTAAAATAATGTTACGAAGCCATCACAGCTGGGTACACCTGCAACCTGGAAACCATCAGACAATGAAGTGAAAAGAAATGAAGTGCAGCATACCTTCATCATTTATTTACCCATGCTCTGGAACAACATAGCTATACCTAATAGGACCTCCCCAACCCTGTGTCAGTTTTGAAAAGCAATTAAGACACACATCTTTAACCTTTTCCATGCTAATGACAAGGTGAACTCATCATGAGGCACACTGGAGCTGTGCTCATGACAAGGTCAACTCGTCATGTATAATGGGATTATCCAATTTCCAGCACAGGAGGGGAAACGCCTTAGCAGCCAAGGTGTTAAAGAACACTATATCATGGAGAAGTAACAGTCATCTGACAATCCACATCCAGCTTCCCATCCAGTCACTCATTGTCTATATCACTGGCCTTGACCCAATAGAGTATCCCGATGTCATTTGAATGGACATAGATGCATACATACTTACATAATGGAAAAAATGTGCATGGTGACTTGGAGGGCCATATATGCCTCCAAAACATCTGCCATCTACTAGGAGATAACTCTGCAACACATCTGTATATTAAATTCACCATGTAACGCATAGATGTGGGCCTAATAGTATTTGTTTTTAGACTCTTGCACAGTTTGGGAACACCAAGCTTCATTTAACTCAGCTAATCAAAATCTTTAAGATGAAGGACCCTGTGAATGCATAGTCTTCTGGTCCATATCCATCAAAATCTACTAAATAGAACAATTGTTGATCTCCCCATGCAGAACACAAAGGTTCCCAGACTTCATCCTGATTTTATACATAAACTGGAGCTGGTGTAAATGTATTGAAGCATTAATTTTGCCTACAATAAACAAAATCATTGAGGACTGTGCTTCTAGTCAGTTCTACTTAGTTCATAAAATTACCTTAAATGTTCAGTATAAAATAACAGAAAAAACAGGCTGTCTTCTGAGTGATTGGCAGCTCAAACCATGGGGCTTAAGGGTGTTACCAGTGAATGATATACAGCAGTGATCCTAAATGTACATTGTGCAAAGAAGAGGGAGTACTGACATCAGCGTGTCCATTTGGAGCATGCAATTCTATCACACATGTGAAATTATTTTGTCACCAATTTCTACCCATGCAGCCAATGTTTTTTGTAAGGTTCTGCAAAGTGTCAAAGTAACCCTTCATGATCAAATGAAACCTGATGATAAATGCAACAAACAAGAAATCTGATCTCTGCAAGATGATCAATAGAATGTATATTTATCACACATTATCTTGATCCTCTCACACCCACTGTCAATGCACCAGCTACAATTACTAAAGCTGACCTACAAACTTATAATATAATTACAAAGGAATACACTTTCATATAAAACAATATATTAATGGTATAAATTACAAATAAAATGCATGTTAAATATTCACGGATATAAAATTCTACTTCTTCCAAAGGATGTTCCCAGCGCAAAGATTTTAAGATGAGTTTGACTAACAGCTAAACATCTCCGAAAATTGACAGCCATTTGCCAAGAAAGTAGTTCTGTCTGTTCAGGTTCAAATGCCTAGTTGGCTGCCAAGGATTTCTAAAATCAATTATTTGTCCAATTTCTGATCTTTTTGAAGTATTGACCTTTATGCGTGGAATGAGCAATTGAAAAGAAACACATGCACCAGAGTGACAGCTTCTAATGAGCTTTGGCAAATGTTGACACGTATTTACAATGCAGTGCTTCAAAATTAGCCCTGAAGATGTGCTTGCAGACACAATATTTCAGCATGCTTTTACTGAATGTTAATTGCATTTGATATTGGCATATGATCTGATGGAGTTTTGAATGTATTCACGTCTTTCCATACAAATATCTGGTCTTGGTAATAACATTTCTTATTCAGGCACATTTGGAGGTAACCTTGATCTCAGTCCTTCAATTTGTGTAAATATTCCAAACCTATATTACTATTGGCGCAAGAGCTACCTCTTCCAGCCATCTTAGCAGTAATTCTTGTTAGACCTGTCATCCTTAGGGTGGTCTTTCCCCAGACCTTTTGCCTGCACATTTTGCTGATTCGTTTTGTTGGCCTTAGAACTCTGGGCACTTTACCGCTGCTAACCAATTCTAATGTGCATGTGCTTCTCCCCTAAACCTGATGACATTGATGCATACCTGATTGGCATATTTGATGTAAAATGGTATACCATACGCCCACGGCCTGTCCTTCAAATACTACTAACGGGCCTACACCACCAATTGTGCTACCCACATGAGTATCCTTTCAAACCTGTCTCAGGCCTGCCACTGCAGTGCCTGTGTGTGCAGTTTGCTGCCACTTTGATTTGACATATAAAACAACTTGCCAACTCTCAAACTCCCCTTTTATTACAAATAAGTCACCCCTAAAGTAGGCCCTAAGTAATCCTAAAGGCAGGGTGCTATGTAAGTAAAATGTAGAACAAGTACCTTTATGTTTTACATGTCCTGGTAGATATCAACAGCCTATTTCATTTTTCACTACTGTGAGGCCTACTCTTCCCAAAGGCTACCACTGGGAGTTTCTTAGTACACTTTTAAGCTGTAAACGCTGGAGTAGCTTTTTCATGTTTCATATGTTTGTAATGGTAATGATAAATCCTCCTTACTGGTGAAGTTGGATTTAACCTTACTGTTTTAGAAATTGCTGCTCAGTGTGCCTGGTAGCCTGTCTCCAATACATATATGGGGTGGGTGATACCTACACTTTGTGCATTCCCTCTAGACAGCCACAACTCAGGAAGAATAGGTGTGTCTAAGTAACCATCTACATGCATCTACATTGTAATAGCTTTGCCTAGCCAGAATGTAAGGGAGGGGCTACTACTTCACTTAAATAGGCTGTGTCCTGTTCCCACACTAAGGACTGATTACCCCTCACAGATAGCTTGGCAGACAGGACTGGATTGAAAGGGATACATGTGTACCTTAGGGAGCGGATTTGAAGTCACCTCCCACATCAAAGGCACTTTTGGGTATAAGTACTGGATCTCTGACCCCCTAAAATCAGATACTTCTGGATTTTGAACTGAACGTCTGTTAGATGGACTACTGTGCTGCTTAAAGGACTCAACTTTAGACTGCAAATTTGTAAGGCCTGCTTTTCTCTTGTGTTGTCCTGCTGTCTCCTGCTCTCTGACTTTGCTGAAGGAGAGCTGGACTCTGCCTTCCCTCCAAGTTTTCTCCAAGGGCTTGCTGGCTTGCCTGCTGTTTCTTGAGACTCAGCGATATCAAAGTCTCTACCCCAGCTCCTCTACCTGGCTCACTGAGAGTGGCACAGATACTTGCAACACGGATTTCAACACATCTCTTGTCTGTACATAACAGAACCGACACATAGACCTGGTTGTAGGAGTAAAATTGACGCATTACATCCGAACCATAGCTTTGCCTCCAGAAATCCACGCATCGGACAGCATATCACTGTAGCTGCAGCTCGGTCATAGTGACAAATCCCCTTGACTGCGTGGCCGAATCCGGCGCATCGCTCAACGACTCTTGACTCCGGCACCATCTTCAGAACTGACACATCACAGTGTGGAGAAGATCGACACATCTTGTTGCTGGCAATCAGGATAGATACTTTGTTCACTGGGGCCTGCGTGGGCCCAGTAGCTTGTCTTCACCTTCATGAGGTCTGCCTGAACTTTGACTTTGCTTGGTCTAATGTGCCCAAAAGTAACCTTTTTAGCGCTACTAGCTTCAAAGCGCTTAACTTCATTTATTCCATTAACCTCAACTTATTTACATTGGATTTTTTTTGTGGTCTTGTTTTGATCAGAATATAACATACTATTGTTCTAAACACATGTGGAGTCTTTTTGTGATGTATTGATTGTTTTATAATCTATATGTGTGTGTTACACTTATTTTATATATTGCCACTTTACATAAGCCTGACTGCTCTGTGCCAAGCTACCAGAAGGTGAACATGGGCTATCTTTTAGGGTATACTTATCTTAACAAGCTTGAGTGGTGGTTTCTGCCTGCCTCGGTGCATACCTCAGCCAGCCCGGAATCCCATTTCCAACACTCAAAAGTACTAAGTCTACTTTTCATTCATTTAGAAATATATTGCTGTATAATGAGCAATAATCTTTTGCCTAATATTTTTGGACAGATTATACCCAAAAGACCACTGCAGCTCCATAGGACAGGAGATGTGTTGGTTTCAATCTATGCAGTTGATGAAGGCTTCATTGATGAATTCCTTTGCGATGCTGGCAATGAGCCTTCGTCAAGCCACACAGACCGTTGTGATTGAATTGTGCAGTCCGTCGAATTGAAGTCATTGAGCCGCAGCTGTGTTGGCGTTGAAGGGTGAGGTGTCGGCTCTGCTTAGCGAAAAGTTGACAATGCGAAAGGTTTGAAGGATCAGCACAGGGTCTCTGAAGTGACCACAGGTTCTTTCTTCTTAGTTCTGGCTCCAGACTGTCAGTAGGGGCTAATCAGTCATTTGTGGTAAACACAACACTGTCTTTTCAGGTGCAAGTGTCAGCTCCTGCCTCTCTTCCTGCCCACGAAGAGCTATCAGAGTGCAGATGAGTTCCCAGTCACACCTATGCTTCCTGTGTTTGTGGCTGTCTTGTGGGAATGCACAAAGTGTAGCTGTCACCTACCTCAGACGTGCATTGAAGACGGGCTGCAGGCACACAAAGCAGTAGGAGCAGAGAAACGCTGACTCTCTAAATGTAAAACCAAACAAAATAAAATAGGACAAGAGGGTGTATTCTTTTTCTATACACATTTAAATAAATAAGTAGCATAACATGAGGGTACAAAAAAGTTCACATATGCAAAAATGAATGAGTAAATTTGCTTTTACAATGATACTATCTCATAGTCGATTTTGTAACAACCCATTTCCATTGGAAATATAATGATCAACTTTACTATATTAATGATAGTGAAAGTGGGCAATAGTTGTAGATGTTTCAGTCTTATCTTGTAAAATATCAGGAAGACCATTGTCAGGACGAAAAATATATGTGTAGAGTAAAGACCTCTATAATAATGATAAATCAAAAAAATTGGATTTCTCAACCAAGGACATCCAAGAAAGATATACACCAGAAAGTTAAAAAAACCAGAAATAACTCCTTTTGTGCAAGTAGTGTAGGTGTGTTTCCTTAAATAAAATCAGTAGAATTTCAGCAGAAGAGCAAACCATCACCCACCTGTAATGTGCATAGTACAATAAAAATTAGCTTACTTAGGATATGGATATTTATGAGCTCATAGACAATTGGCTCAAATTTAAAGACTTGTTTCAATTGAATGAGATAAATTATCCTCCATTATATGAAAGATGGAAAAAGAACCAGAATTTTAATAAATTGAAATGTAATTTTAAAAGACGAATCACAACGTATTGTAGCTCAAAAAACATTGTCGGCATAAGGAGCAAACAACTGTAATAGTAATCATGGATAAAAAAACAGCTCAACGATAATCGTGGATGCTATGACAGTTATGAATGAGATGTAAGTCCAGATATCAACAAGAAACTGACTTGTCAATACTTCAAATAGTGACAGTAAATTAATAAAACAGGCACAATAGTGTTTAATCCTAGCTTTAGGTGGTCAACCATTTGATCAGAAAAGGCCAATCATTGGTAACCATGAGAGAATGTATATGTTTATCAGTATTTTTAAACCAAAATTTCTTTAAAAAAATTGGCCTAATAAAAAAACATAAACACAAATTCACAAAAAGGAACGAATGACCTTCTGAGATGGCCCAAAAGAAGGTACAATGTATTTGTAATTTGAACTCAAGTTGAATTAATATCCACTTTGGATCTCACTAGATGAAGGCATTAACCTGAAGATATGGGCTTCACATTGTCGTATTAAGGTGCGATACTGCCTGATATCTTATTTAATCAGAGAGCTGAAGTCTACATACAAAGATAGCACAATATAGCCCAATAGATAAAAAAAGAAAATCCTTACTGATATTAACTATGCAATACATTTATCTCTATTGAAGGATTGTATATGAGACAATACTCGAGCTGTAAAAAACACACTTACAAAGAATACAAATTATTCCCTGCCTCAAAAAAGTTACTGCAAAAAAAGATAGCCTCAAAGAGCATCTGGAGGGGTCCATTTTCCCAATCTTAGACAATATAATTCTGCCTTCACATTGAAACAAATTTGGACTGCCCTTTCATTAACCCCTCAAGCAGAATTAACTACTTGGGGTAAACTGGAACAAGCCCAATGTACACCATGTTTCTTTGAATAAAGAGGTTCTTATCTCTCACACACCTAAGGCCTTTCTCTCTCTAATACTCACCAATTCAATTGCTAAACCGTTAATTGTTTCTCTTAATTCCCGTATGGACACTATGTCACAAATTCCAATTTGTTACAATAAGCACCTAAAACGAAATAACAGAGTTCTGTCTCGGAGAGAGTGCATTAACAAAGGTATCATTACCATTGGCCATATACTTAATAGGGGCTCTCCTATGGATTTTTCCGAGATTCGGGAGATGTATGACTTTTCTTATTATAATTCTACACATTATCTTCATCTCAAGGCTCTTCTTTCTCTTCTTCCTCTTCTAGCTCAGGCTTCAAGCCCTGTCCCAGCAGGTCAAACCCTCCCTCTCAATATAGACTTTTCATCTGGTATGAAAGCTTCTGGAGTATATAAGATTTTGTCTCGCCCCTCCAATTTGAGAACTAAATCCAAGGTGGAGCTTTTGTGGGAAGCGGACCTTAACCAAGTGCTCTCTCTTCAGACATGGGAATCCATCTGAACTAAAATTCATACTTCATCGCGTTCTGCAAGCCCAACACAAACATTATATTATTTTTACAATAGGCTATTTCTCACCCCTAAGGATCCTCACAGATTTAAGATGACTAATAATGCAAAATGCTGGTCTTGTTTGCATGATAAGAGTGATTTTTGACATATGTTTTTCCTCTGCCCTTTTGTTAAGAAGCTTTGGATGCTCATCTGGGAGAAGCTGAGTGACATTTTGTCCACGTCTTTTCCTTTTAATATTTTACAGGTTCATTCCCTTCCCAATATGGACTCCCAGGGTATGGTAGGTAAGATAATAGACTTGACTATAGCTATTTCGCTACAGATTATCACCTGATATTGGAAAGACTCCACTAAATTCTCTAACAATGATTTAAAATGGTCACCACTTATGCCTTTCTTAGCCAGACAAACTGCTCAATCCATGTTCACTGCTGCCAATTGCAAACCACGATAAATGTTATAAAACTTTAGTAGGTTAATAATATTCTTTAGATAATGTTTCTGTTGCTTATTATACGCTTTCGCTCTTTTCCCATCCCATCTCCTCCCCCTTTTCTCTTTCTCCCAATTATCTTCTTCTTCATCTTGTGAAAAATTAAAATGCATTTGGCTTTGGTAAATGTTAAATATGTTTCAATTCAAGCTCTACAGTATTTTAATATACTAGTGTATGAAGTCTTAACCTTTCCTGGTTTTACATTTGGTTATTTGCTCATTTCTGTTAATGGAATTAATGACTGTTCTTTTTTCATTCTGTCCATTCATTTTGCTAGGATTGAAAGTGCTTGTATATTTTGTTTAATTGATGTACATAAATAATCTAATAAAGCATTCTAAACTTACAAAAACAAGAAGCTACCAATTTGCTTAAGCCTGTGGGCCTCTATGAGCAGTGTTGCAACATTTCAGTTTTCTTGCACCCATTCATGCTAGACTCCACAGTTGAGTTGGCCATTTCTGTACTCCAAGCAAACAATAATGTAGGGCCTGATTTAGAGTTTAGAAAACAGGGTGATCAGTCACAAATGTCATGGAGAACACTGTTTGCCAAAGCCTTGGGTGTCAGGATCATTATTTAATTGTTTTTCAACAAATAAACTCCCTGTTTTGGGCAAACATGTTGGTGCTTGGCTGCTGCACAACAAACTTTCAGTGCCTTCCCAGGGGTCTCCATGGAGGTATCTCCTGTGAATGCACAGATATTGCCATTAGAGCTGGCAATGATCTCTAAACATGGCTATCCTCAGTCCATCAGAATGGCCGTCATAATGTTCCTGCTACCCTGATGGACCGAAGTAAAACCGCCATAGTCAAATCAGCCTTTAAATCTGTTACCACTGACACTCCAAACTAGTATTAATACTATCTGTCAACAATATTAATTGGTTAGTGTTGTTCCAGTGTGACAATATTTTATTACTAAGGGTTGCTAATACCCGCACTACCAAGATCTTTGAATTTGCAGAAATTGTTTATATTTAGTTCTTTCAATTGTAGCCATGGGATTCAAATCTCACTAAGCTACACAAACATGTTGTTTGATCTGTTGAGTCCCCAAGGAACTACTTTTTGACAAATGTAGTTTTTATGCTGTATTTCTATAATATAGTCATATCGTATCCATCTTTAATGCTGTAACAAGGTTTCCATAAAAACGTCTCACTGTTTACCTGTTCCTGTGTCTGTGTGCCACATACAGTTTTTTTTAAAAAAAAGACATAGGGTGAAAAATAAACACACTACAGTCATAGCCTTGGAATATGTGTGTATGATGCAACATATTTTCTAGTGTTCAGCTGTCTGCAACTTGCATTTTTGGAAAACCATTTTATCAGATTTCTATTCCAATAACTGCAATATGCTAGAAGTTGATAACTCCATTAGATGGCCGGTTTACGTTTCTCGTACAAGTATATCTGTTTTGATGTTGTTACATCAACTTTTCCTGACAAAACCAGGGATTTGTAAGGTTTGTGCCAAACCCGGTTTTTAAAAGTCAATTTGTAAGTTAATGTTGAAACAAGGTCTCTTCAGCTGTATTCCATACCTGTTAATTGTATATATCTTTGTAGGCATTTAATCATGTATAAAACACATTTTAATTACTTTACTTCCTCCTTAATTGGCCAGCCCCCTTTGTGACTCTAATTATGAGTAATTCACATTTATGTGACGGGACACAGTGCGGATGGAAATAGCATTTGCAGCCTGTATTGCTGTACGTAAATCCAGCTGTTATGAATGAATACTCAGGGAGCAGGGAATAACCATATAAACTGAACTATTTTAGGTCAAATCATGCATAAAACTCCCAATTCTGTGTGTGTTACCTGTGCCCTTTAACTCCGCCTGTGAGAAATTGGGTTACTGGTTGACTGGTGTGCAAGCCTTAGTCAAGCAGCAACCACAATCCTTGCAGGGTAAGGCACAAGCAAACCCCAAATTAACCTGTGTGTGTTACCTTATTCCCTGTACTTCTGATTTGCCCTCTATTCATTCTAGCCCTGCCCTTTTTTCTCCTCACTTTTATCCATGCACTGCTCTCCCCTCCCTTGTCTGCTTTTTTTAATCTGTCCTGTCCTCTACATCCTTTCATTCTATCTTCTCTCTTCTTCACATCATGGCTGCTTTCTTTTTGTATCTGATTTGCTCTCCTTTTCTTCTACTTAGCTCCATCTGATCTCTCTCCTCTCCTGTTGTTTCTTTATCCTCTTTTTACTCCTGCTCTCTCTCTCATCTACAACACTGCTGCTGCCTGTCGTCAACCTATACATGTCCCTGCTATTTTGAACTCTGATTTTTCCTGTTGTCATTCCTAAAGAAGTGGAAGATGCCATGTTTTACTTTCTTACCTACACTGAGTGCAAAAACAAAATGTACACCAAATGAAAATCCTTTTTTTGCATATATTAATCAGTGCGGTATGACTGGGTTTATTGCAGAACAGATGGCTGCTCGAGCACAGCCGGTGAAGTCACTGCTAGTGCTGCCTGTAATTAGTAGGTCATGGGATGGCGACGGCATTGGCACCACTGCTCAGCTTGCTGTGACCCTGCCTGCTACAGCACAGGCATTGTCCCCAGCCATAATGCTGCCAACACTGGAAGTATGGCTGTGGTGCCTACTGAACTCATGTTTGCTCAGCAATTAACATGCTGCAGTGCAGCGCACAGATTCTACAGGTGATGTAATGGTGCACAAAAGTTGTGTTGGTCCACAGCCGCATCGAGCACGTTGAGGATAGCAGCAATGCAGGGCTGTAGGAAATGCCTCTCTGGCTATGTAGCTCTGGCTACGCAGTAAGTGGAAAGTCCACACTTACTTTTGTTTATTCTTCCTCAAGAGCCCTCACTCCCAAGTTCCAAATGCGCTCTTGCAGCTTCCTTGCCTCAACTTCATCATGAGCCAGCCCCCAGGTACAATTATCCAATGGGAGGCTTAGGCTCAGGCAGCAGCAGGGTGCAGCAGACTCGGGGAATAGAATGCAAGTCATAGTTTGTCAATGACTTCTTGGATTTGTGATTGGTGTGATGATATCATCAATAATGTGGTGATACACAATCATTCCTGCCTGGACAGGCGTATGCTGGCCAGTCTATGAACATTTACCAGCCAGTCACCATGCAATGTATGTTATTCTTTTTATTTTCAATTTGAACAATGAATATTGAGACTACCATCTGCAGGGTCAGAAATTGTAGCCCCGGCCCTGTGAAAGAAGTGCCAGTGCTAAGCACCTGAAAGCACATGCTCAAATTAAACACTGAAATATCCTACGAAGCCCAAATAAATAGAGCGAGCCACCCTGCAAAAAGAACTGGAGCAAGCCAAAAGAACAGACCTCCTCTTGTATACCATTGAGCCTAATACTGGTGGTGGCAAGCCTGGATCTTAAAGATATTTTATCTCTACACATGTAATTAGTCAGAGGTCTTGCTTAAGAAAAGTCTATAAGGAAACTGGGCACCCCGGGTGCTTCTTTGCATGGTTGATTAGAAAGAAATGTAATCAGGGGCCTTCAAAGCGAATTTAGATGTGAAGCAGAACTGCATTGCTACAGATATTTGCCAGATAGGCAGGGTGTTTCTACATCACCATATGGAACTGTATACCTCCTATAGCAATCCCTTACCTAGTGTGATTAAAACCTTTTTGCACCCGATTAAATTCCCTTTTTGGTAGATTAAATTGTGAGATAGGATGGAAACTCCCAATATGTTGTCGGTAATCAAAGATGCTATTAAACTCCTTCCCAATGCCAAAGCATGAAATAATGATGGTCAACCATCTGAATTCTACTAAATATTTGCCACACCCCATGGATTTTCCAGTAATGTTATTTCATGAATTTATGGATTGAAGCTAAATCCCATGGGAAGTCACGGAGGCAGTTATCGTCAGTTTCCTTAAGAAAGATAAACCTCCAGAACAGCCCTGCTCATATCGCCCTTTAAGTCTCTTGAACTCTGACTATAAACACTTTGTTAAAATCATAACATTAATCCTGACATTAAGGCTGGCTCCCGTTGCATCGCCAGAGGTACACAGTGGCCAAAATGGCTTTCTACCGGGAAGATCTATGTCTTTAAATACAAACTTTCTTGTACAGGCAATAGATTACTATTCAGCCAATAATGTAGAAGCAGCCATTATTATGCTTGATGCCAAGAAGGCGTTAAACAGTGTACAGTGGGAGGTGTTATTCGCGATCCTCCTGCGCTTTGGATTCCCTTCTAAACTTATAGGGCTGCTGCAAACTTTATTAGCTAAAGTGGAGACTAAAATCATGATAAATTCCCTGAAAGCAGGAAATGTCCCAATACGTACAGGTACGCATCAGGGCTGTTCAATGTCACTGGTACTATTTGTACATTTTGTTGAGCCTTTGGTGGTGGCCCTCAGACAAGACCCTCAGATTCGGCCGCCACTTTCCGGTGCTCTAGAACTCACTATTTGCCGACAATATCATCTAGCAGGTATAACGCGTAATGTCCATAACCCTTCTGCAAAAAATGTTTTTAATTATTGGAGGTTATGAGATTAACCAGACTATGTGGGTTGTCATATAGCTACTGTATATCTTTATAATGTGTTAAGTTAGCATAGGCTCATTAAATTTTTAAACGCCATTTTTCCTTTTGCTGCTTCTGCACACGACACTTAATTGTTGATTTAGCTTTCAACCTAGTAGTTCGTTGTGGTTTACATGAGAATAATATGTTATTACTCTGATATCAGCTTTGCTTAATAAACTATGTCTGTACAGAGAGTGCTGAAGCTTCAGGAACAACACGATACAGAATTGTTATGAGGTCTGATCTTCGCGCCTTCATAGACATAACATAAGTGCAGCTTCTGCCAACTTTGGGCTTGAGGCGGGTTTTCATATTACTTTGCTTGAGGCACAAAAAGACACTTGATGCTGTTCGCATGCAGAGAGAGCTGGTGTATGCTGATGTGATCTCTTCATTCTAGGATCCTGAGGTATGGGCCTGCCCTAATACAACCCAAAGAGACCTTCTTAGCTATTAATATAATATGCGAGTTAGGGAGGGTGAGAAATAAGTGTGGTTAACCCTTATTGATTTACAGCATGGTAACATGCTGTCACCATTCGCTTTCTATGGACTAGTAACTATGCTTGTAGCTTTGTTGCTGATAATATGTTTACTTGTATTATCTACGATACTGCGCCTAAGAAAACGGCATTAGTAAATAAACATTTCAAATGCTCACGAGTTCTTCTTTACTCCATGTTCTGGTTTGTAATGATTGTATAACGAAAGAGTGCTCATGTGTTCCACGTAACCTGAGGTTGGTGAGTTCATGTTCTGGTTTGTCTAAACATTGGGAGTTGGTTATGACCAATGAGACACTGTAGCTAGCTCGGTAAGGGGTTTGTTGGGTACTAAGGTGAGTTTTGGGTCACCCTAATTCGCTGAGGTTCCAATCCTCTGTGCACAGTTCTGTGGGAGAACAGAAACCCTGCTACAGGGTAGCTTCTATAACACTGCCCACACTCAATTGTACCCATAGATATGCAACAAACCTTTTCGGCATCTTGCCCCAAGGTACCTAGGCGTTTTGTTTCACATTATTTCCTATATTTGTTCAAATGAAACTATACTGGCATCATTTATAAGGCATGTGCAATTTTAACAAGTTGGCACAACTTACAGTTGTCTATCATTGGATGGGTAGCAATCATCAAAATGTCAATCCTTCCACTGTTTGTTTTTTCAAATATTATAATCACAGTTAGGCAATCTTTCTTCATGGAGGTCAACCAAATGTTGAGATACCTCCTATGGCAAGGGAAGAAACACTGCACTAAACTTTCTGCACTTCAGCTCTCTACTGATGATGGTCTGGCACTTCCCTATATGCGTAAATACTGTCAAGCAGCTTTTCTTGATTGGCTAAATCGTGCAACCGCAGGAATCTCCTCTATGATCTCTTTCTATTTACAAGAAATACTTGTTGAATCTGGAGCTTAGCTACTAGCCTTTTTAAAAAACTCCAAAGCTGCCTAAATGCTCTTAATATAAGTTTCTGCAAGCATTAGTGAAAAAGTTCACATGACTTCAAGAAGAATACCAGTTTCCTTTGATGCATTTCTTGATGCCTTTGAAAGAATGTGGGTTAATAGGTGTATTACTGTAGTATGACACTATTAAGAAATGGGAGAAAACAGTGTATTATATTTCTGAAATCATTTTTATTAGATGGGTAGATACTAACCTGCGAGCAGATAGTGGGAGACCAATGCTCATCCAATCTTGCATCTTCCTAAAATTCAAATTCATGACCATCTTCAGGCCTATTCTTAGATGTCAAGCACAGCTAAGGAACATATTAGTAAAGCACGTTTTTAATAAACTGATAGAGCTAGGAAACTGGTATAAAACAATATACTTGTCCTTACAAGAATTTACTGCTTGGTGGATGTGGCAGATTCCACTTGATCTGTGGCTGAGCACTGCAGTCCCTCCCCCCTTCCCCGTTAGGACGTTGTTTGGATCCTGAGCAGTCGCTTCCGGGTAGGGACGTGGTGCTGGAGGCTGCCGTGGCATGGCTTTCTGCTATCTATCTGAGTACCACTGCACCATTAATGCATGCATTTCAGAAATGCTGCTCAGTCTCAAATCCTGATTGCTGGATAATAGGCATGGAAGACATAAGGAGCATTCGGCCACAGATGGCATGCTGCTTTTGTTTGTTAGTTTGCCTGCCTATTACGACTGTGCCTTCACTGTATGGGTTGCCTCTTCACTGTCCTGGGCAGTCTCCCGAGGGCACCAGGCTGTCTTTGTTGACCGCATTGGTGGAAACAAAGTTGGGTTCTCCAGGCCTTGAGGGAGAACTGCGCTTAGATCAACAGGCTCCAAGGAGAAAGGTGGAGCAGACTGAGGCAATTACAACTCTGACCTCTGAATTTTCTAGGTCCCGTGGAGAAGTACTTCTTTATGCATGACTGCTTGCCTCCTTGGTTATGCCGAGGACTGTACTGAGTGCCAGGCTGGGACTGGAGGTGGTTGCTGGAGACTGTAGTAAGGGCTGAACCACCAGGTTTCCTGCTGGAAGGGTAAATGCTCTCTGTTTAATCTTTGGTTTTGAGAGGCACTAGGGTTACCACCTTGGTAGGGGTCGCTCATTCGGTTCAGGTAACCGATGGTTTCTTCAAAGCTTCTTTGACTTTCTAGGCTTTACTGTGACTTATCTTAAGTGGAAACTGTTGACTATACGAAAGCATTCTAACACATCAGGTGTTTCCACCAACACAGCGACTTCAGTCTTGGCACAAATGGCTAAAAAACATGGATTTCAGGCAGCGGTGCGGGCTAACCACTCTTCACACCTATGAAAATAGATGATGATGGCTACAGGTTCAGGAAATCTCAAGGATAATTTGTCATCTCCAGATGTGACTGAATATTCTGATTTTGGAGTATCAGGAATTGTCTCTTTGCAGGGTCATACAAATATTTTGGATACAGAGGCCTTCATTGCCAAGAAGATGGCTGAGGGAGACGTAGCTGCAACTTCTGTGGAGACTGAATTAAGCCTGGGTCAGGACATGGGTGCAGTTAAAGAATATCCATAAAAACAAAGCTGGCACTGAGACCGCTGTAATGGAAGACTCTCAGTCAACTGCTTCTCCCCCTCTCCTTTTAGCACCCTTTTAGCACCCGCTCTGGCTTTAATGGCTAATCAGGATCTCCTACAATCATCTTCCTTGGCTCCTCAGGAGGCTGCATTATGGGTTTTGCAGTCGAATGGATTGGCGGAAGCGGGTGTGGAGTTGGGCAAATTGGTGGGTGAGACACAGCAGGACATTTTCAAGCAGGGTGTAGAAACTCCTACTATGCAACTGGAAGTCAGAAACATGCTCAAACTCATCTTGGATGAGATTAGGAACTTGAAGGCCTCTCAATCATCAGAGACTTCTGCCCTATATGCCAGGCACTCCACAATTGAGGATTCTATAACTCAGCTCCCAGAGAGGCTTAAGGAGACTGAATTCAGGATTTTGAAGTTGGAGGATCAGCTTGTTACAAAAGAGGAGGAAATTGCCCTGGTCCCTAAGCAACAGTCTATGTTAGAGAATGAGATTGAACAACTGGAAAATAATTCACACCATTCTATTCTGTGTATTATTGACTTCTAGAGGGCTGTGATGGCCAGCAAATGCTCCAGTGGGTCGATTCATTTATTACACCCCATGTTGTGCTAGCATTTTCTGGGGATCTAATTTTAATAAGAGCTCATGATTTCCCATCGAGTTAAAGAGCAAGAATTGTCAATGGCATTTCACCAGAGACAGTTTTCTATGCCTGATGTACACGTTTGCTGCATCTTTTCTGATTTGTCTGCCTCTGCAGCCAGAAAGTAAATGGACTTTGTTAAAAAGCTTCACCTATATAAAGCACAGGGTGTAAGAGCAAGCATTGCACAGCAATCTCAATTGAAGTTTCTGGTGAAAGGGCAATTCCATCTGTTTAGTATTGTATGTTTATTAACGTCTCTGAGGCTCAGGAGCCCTTGCAGCAGATTTCTAATACGACCAAATACTGACTCTCATAAATTGTCATTAACTAAGATATGATGTTATTATCAATACTTGTTGATATAGGGGTTCAAGTCGCTATCAGTTAATTTTGTAATCAAGATGGCTTCTTCTTTGTTTTCTTGAATGGTGTTGGTCTGGGGCAGGGGGAGAGGTGTGGGTTCTGAAATATGCGGTGTGATGACACCCAGCCTAGTTAGGTATACTTGGGAGGGGCATTGTGGGCACTCATTGGGGGTTAGTTTTCTCTTTCTGTGGTTTCTGTATGGTATTTCTTTGGTGGGGACACTGAGGTTTTGCAGGTTTGGGGGAAGGAAGGCTGGCACACATATATAGAAAATAGCAGATTTATTTAGAATGTTCATTGGTTGTGGGGTACAGAAATTGTATACATCAAAATTCAACCGTCTTTGTCTAGAGTCTTTTTTGGTTAAGGCAGAGGGGCTCGAAAGAAGGTTTTTTCTGATAGGCATTATTATTCGTAAATGGGCTATAAAGTTAGAAGTTTACCATGCATGGTTAATAGACACAAGTGTGGGACATTGATAACATGGCTGGCTTCTTTTTCTTCTAAAGTATTATTTTTACAGGAGATTCATCTTAAAGATAACTTGTTGTTTTTATGCCAAGGCAGTATTCTCATGCGCTGTTTGCATCAGCTGGTCTTGCTGTAAGAGGGGTTGCGAGGTTTTTCGGCAGAGGTCTGGACTGGGTCCTTGGCAATATAATAAGGGATCTGCAGGGACATTGGCTTTGAGTTAAGGTCATGGCTAATGGGCTCCTCCTCAATTTAGTGAATAACTATGCACCTATGATGGATGAGTCTGAACCTCTGCACTAGTTATATAAGGTTGCATTAGGAGCGGTCGGGCCAATCATTTTTGGGGGAATTTTAATTAAATTCAGGTGCTTGCCAATGATACCACTAATAAATAAAAAAAATGTTAAAGCCTCAAACTAAAAAGGTTATTGATACCCTTAAGCATTATTTCAATTTAGTAGATCCTTGAAGGTCTGACCACCCGGTATTCAACAATTCACCTATTTTTTATGTCGGCATTGCACTACTTCTCGTATTGATTTCTTTTTAATTTAACGTTCGATCACATGGATATTTGGACCAATTCTTTCTCTGATCATTTGCTTGCTATAGTTATTATTGAGGTTGAGGCAACTCAGAACAATAAGCCCTGGTGGCAGCTGGACCACTCGTTATCAATCAATCAATCATTCAATCAGGGTTTTGTAGAGCTCACTTCTCAGCCGTTAGGGTCTCAAGGTGCTGGGAGGGGTGAGTGCAGCTCCTTTGGGGTAATTCAACAAGCCAGGTCTTGAGGTCTGTTCTGAATTGGTGCAGTGTCGGCTATTCCAGAGGTGAAGGGGGAGATCATTCAAGGTCTTGGCTGTGAGGTAGGAGAAGGACGTTCCACCCGCTTTGTTCCTGTAAAAGCGTGGGACGGTGGCCAGAATGGGGTCGGCTGTGCTGAGGTTTCTCTTGAGGGCATGGATGGAGAGGCTTTTAATGAGGTTTTGTGGTCTGATGTTATTATTATCGATCAGGCAAATAAACATAAGCAATGTTGACAAAAATTTGCTCCGCTACAATGTGCCATAGATCATGCATCACGATTAAGTAGATACTCATCGGCCTATAAAGAGGGAAAGCAGATTCTGAGAATTTCTTTGTGCTATAAGAAATTACTTGTTCTAGGGCTTTTCATCAGCAACTATATGAAGAAAGCCAACAGATCAGAAGGTATTTAATTTGGTCAGCCCAGGTAAAACGAGAGTCTGAGTTTGTCAGGAAATTGGAGAACCCTGTTTCGGGTGCTCTAGTACTGGATAAGGACTAAGTTTCCCAGGTCTTTGTTGAACACTATAAGCTTCCTTACGAAACTAGCTATTCTACTCCTCAGTCAAGTATAACTAGCTATTCTACTCCTCAGTCAAGTATAGCGCAAAATGTTCAGAACATTAGAATACTATCTCTAAGGAATAGCCAGACTGAGCAATTTATGACTGCTGTTTTATTTATGCAGGTGAAAGATGCGTTAAGGTCTGCGATAACGATGGCTTACTTCTAAATTTTCTAAAACGTTCACTGGTGAATTGCTGCTTTTCATGACCGTATTATTTAATTATATCAAAGACAGGGGAGAAGTCTCATCGTATTTCAAGGAGTCAACTATCATCAGCTTTTAAAAAAAGGGAAAGGACCGTGAAGACATTAATTCTTGCAGGCCCATTAGTATGCTTCTCGCTGATTACAAGCTTTTTATGAAACTATGGGCACTTCGTATCAGTCCACTTGCTCAGGTTCTAATTCTTAGGGACCAGACAGCTTTTGTGGCTGGATGGCTGATGGCTGCAACACCGGATTTTTACTTCAGGCAATTGATTTCTTCTCAGTTAAACAGTTAAAGGCTGTAAATATTATGGTTGATTTGGAGAAAGACTTTGATCTGATTAACTGGGATGCTCTGTTCTTCAGCCTGGAAAGATTTTGGGATTCCTCGTCACTTCGTTAGTTTACCATGGGGCTCATGCTCACATTTTAGATTATTACCATCTAGCAGGCACTGTCGCAATAAATAGGGGGACTCATCAGGGGTGCCCCCTTTTGCCTATTCTATATATATTTTTTATAGAGCCTCTCACGATTAGGATTAGGGCATCCCAGGTTAACGAGGCCCCTCTTTGTGGCATTACCACGCTGAAAATGTTTGTAGGTGATGTTCTTCTCTATTTGAAACCCAAAAAAGGCAATATCCTGCAGGTTTTAAACTAATCAGATTGGTTTAAGGACATAGGGGGTTCTAATATCAATCCAATGAAAACAAAAGTCCTGCACTTTAACTCTTTTGTCTTTAACTCTTCTGTCGAGGCTCTTCCACCCCTTTTGCGTCCACAAGGTCGAGATCAGATGCTCATTCATTATTTAGGGGTATGTGTCACTCAAGAATATTCTACGCTTTTTCAATTAACTATCTTATATATGTTTTATAGAATAAAGGGGCTGCTCAATAGACAGACCTTGCTCCCCGTGACTTTGGTCAGCAGAGTGGCTCTTATTAAGATGTCTGTTCTTCTGCTCTTGCTGTTCCTCTATTCTACCATCTCCATTAAAGTCAATAGTATCTATTTTGCTGATTTGGATGTCCTTTTTAAGCGGTTCATTTGGAACAACAAAGCGCCTGGGTTAAATATTCCGCCCTCCAGCTGGATACTTTACAAGGTGGGTTGGCTGGTTCCATTTTCAAAGTTACCATCAGGTGGCACTTTTGGATATGTGTGCAAGGGTATTGGACGGCAGAGGCTCAATGGACTCTCTCTCTCTCTCTCTCTCTGTCAGACCTTTGAGTATATAGCAGTTTAATAACATTTCTTCAGGCTGGATGTTTTTCACATTTCTGGAATTATGGCATTCAGGTTTAACAATTTCCGTGGCTCAAGTCAGCCTTTGGGATCATTCTGGGTTCAGAGAGCTAGGCCATTTTCTTCTTCATGGTAGATGGATGACTTGGCTTGAGATTTCTGTTAGGTATGGTGAACACAGGCTTAAACTTCTTTTGGGCTATCATCAGATTTTATCTATTTGAACGGCTCAAGGTTTTGATCCCAGTCTTGATAGCCTCACTACACTTTGAGAATTTTTGGTTTAGATTGGGAATTCGTACCGGCTGATATGGAATCTAGGGCCAGATGTAGGTCGGCAAATACCGGTCAATCGGCCGTTACCGACCAGTATTTGCAAGTGGAGATGTAGGGGCCTTAAAATTTACAGATTCTGTATATTTACCGAATTGGTAAAGTTACTGATTCGGTAAAATACAGATTCTGTAAATTTACCAAATCAGTAAATCAATATGTAGCTTACCGATTCGTTATTTACCATGTAATACTATTGCATGGTTAATAACGAATACCTGTGTACATGCACATCTGTGCCATGTGGCACACAAACATGCCCTAAGGGGGCACAAGCCACAAACAGGGGTGTAACAGGGTGTCAAAGTGACACCCTGTCCCCCTTGGCAATTCGGTAATTTTACTGATTCTGTAATTACCGAATCAGTATTTGCCATTGAATCCTATGGGATTCAAGACTCATAGGCATCAATGACAAATACCGATTCTGTAATTACAGAATCAGTAAATACAGAATCCTACCGATTCGGTATTTTTTACCGAAAAATTACCTACATTAGATTTACCGATTCATGAATACCGAATCTAATTTACCTACATCGGGCCCCTAGAGATGCAACCAAATACTATTTAAAACATTTTTTACAAAATCCGATTAGCAACACACTATCATATCTCAGAGGGAGATTGGTAGCCCATTTCAATTTTAGGTCATAAGAAAATGGCAAACTTTAAAAGAATATCGTTCAGAATATCCAGCAGCCTTAAATAGAATGTTTCCAGCACTTGAGGATTGCTGCTTTTGCTTTAAACTCCAGGGCGAAGGGGGTTGGCTACACAATCTTTACTCCTGCCGAAATGTTAATACCCTTTTGTCTCCAGTTGTTCTCTGTTTTAAGTTTGGATATGGGGGTAACAATTGATTTAGATCCTGCCTTGGTAATTGTCAGCCTTTTAAAAAATGTGCAATCTTCAATTTTACCAAAATCAAGACAGAGATTCTAGTCAATTGTTTTTATTATAGCCCGCTCTCTGATTTTGCAAATGTGGTGAACCTGCAGGGTTCCTGTGTATGAAGAATGGCAGAGTAAAATGATTGGGAAAAGCAATGTGAGGAAACATATGCAAAGATGGTTGGGGGTTTAAAGCGTTTGAGAGTCTCTTAGCGGTATGTTGATTTAATAGAAAATCAGGGCTCTACGGTGTAGGAGAGTTTCAGAACCTCTCAAGGTAATTTTGGTTTTATTCCTTTATTGCCGGGGTTACTCCAGTTCTTTTATCTGTTATAGGCCCGAGTAGGCGATCCAATTCAGTCTGAATGTGAATATCATTGTTAGCTTACTGCACTTTATTGCTGTAATTATTTTCATTTTAGCATGTAATATGATTATGAGGTATATTGCCGGATGGTCACTACTTGGTTATGCTCAAGCACTTTACAATATTTGCAAGGAATCGGTGCAATGCAAATTACATGCACTTTATTATATGTGTATGGCACCATAGTGATGAATCTCCACCTCTTGTCTTTCCTGCATTTACCATGGTCTCAGTAGTGTTAATAGAATGTTTGCCTTCTTGATCACATGCACTAAAATATGCTTGCATTCCTTCTGGATAGGTAATTGATATTATGTATGGTTGATGTAGGAAAATGTATTTCATGTCCTTGATAGAAATTGTGAATTTTTGGTATAAATATGCCCTATGCACTTCATTGTATTGATAAGGAGCAGTAGTACATAATATTTTTTAACTCTAGTCTGTACTTGCATTTTTAGGGAACCTTAGTAAAGAAATTTAGCTTTTTAGCTCTCCTTCATCTAACTATGCCTTTCTTAGCTCTCCTTCATCTAATTATACCTCAAGCTGTCCTTTTTTTAAAATTAATTTGTATCTTTGGTTTATGTTATGTATATATAACTGTACCCCCACTTTGTGAATTGTAATTTATACTAACCATGATTGATGATTCAAATGTTTCTGTTTAAATGAACTAAAAAAATATCTATCTATATTACCTACTGGCGGTCGCCAGTAGGTAGATATAGTTAGGACCTAGTTTCCATAGGAAATCCGCAACATTCTATTGGGAATAACTTTGGCGCCGGTTGATGAACCTTCGCGAATTTCTCAAAGAAGATGGCCCGCTCCCTCCGCTCCTTCCCTGAAAGTTTTGGAGGGATTCGTCAAGTGGGGGCTGAGAAAAAAGGGGGGTGCCAAAACGTGATTTCCCCATGTTATTTTCCATAGGACCGTTAGACACGGCTACAGCCCAAACGGCTGAACGGCATTACAAGAAATTTGGCAAAATGGTAGAGTCTGATTCGCAGATCACGCTTTTGCTTAAATGGTGTAAATCCCTCCAGTAGTTCCTGAGAAAATCAAAAGAGAACAAAAATATATATCTATAAGCGCGCACCGTGCGCCCACCGTACACGTACCGTACGTGTACCGTACGCGAACGGTACGCGTACCTTTGCATGCACGAGCTGCATGCTGATTGGCTGCCACTGTCTGTCAACACTCCAAAACAGAAATTGTTGGCAGCCATCTTGTGCCTGGGTAGACTGAGGCACAAGAAAGCAAAAAAACAAACATGTAGAACTCAAAAAGGGGCACGGTAGAAGCACCCTGACCCCCTAGGTCTGCTCAGGAGGTCCCACAAGGACCCCCAAGGCACAATTTTTTTTTTTAAAAAACCCGGTCTGTTTTTTTTCAAATTACCCCCCAGGGGGACCAAATCGCGGGGGCATAGTGATAAAGAAGTGTGGGGGGCCCCAATCACCCCCACACTGCCCCGGGGACCGCCGTCCCCCGGGGCAAAGCAACGCAGCCCCCTGGTGCATACTGGAGGCTCCTGGTGGGCTAGTTGGCCACCAGGGACCCCCAGTATGCAAGGGGAATGAGTTCCCCCTCTGCAAACGCGCCAGGGGGCAGCGTTGCAGAGAGGTGTAAAAAGGGGTATAGCCTCATTACACCTCTCTCCAATGCAGCCCCCTGGCGCATACTGGAGGTTACAGGTGGGATAGTTGGCCCCCAGGGACTCCCAGTATGCAAGGGGAATTAGTTTCCCTTCTGCAAACGTGCCAGGGGGCTGCGTTGCAGAAAGGTGTAAAAAGGGGCATAGCCTCATTACACCTCTCTGCAATGCAGCCCCCTGGCGCATACTGGAGGTTCCAGAAGGGCTAGTTGGCCCCCAGGGACCCCCAGTATGCAAGGGGAATTAGTTCCCCCTCTGCAAACACGCCAGGGGGCAACGATGCAGAGAGGTGTAAAAAGGGGCATAGCCTCATTACACCTCTCTGCAATGCAGCCCCCTGGAGCATACTGGAGGTTCCAGGTGGGCTAGTTGGCCTCAGGGACCCCTAGTATGTAAGGGGAATTAGTTTCCCCTCTGCAAACGCGCCAGGGGGCAGCGTTGCAGAGAGGTGTAAAAAGGGGTATAGCCTCATTACACCTCTCTCCAATGCAGCCCCCTGGCGCATACTGGAGGTTACAGGTGGGCTAGTTGGCCCCCAGGGACCCCCAGTATGCAAGGGGAATTAGTTTCCCTTCTGCAAACGTGCCAGGGGGCTGCGTTGCAGAAAGGTGTAAAAAGGGGCATAGCCTCATTACACCTCTCTGCAATGCAGCCCCCTGGCGCATACTGGAGGTTCCAGAAGGGCTAGTTGGCCCCCAGGGACCCCCAGTATGCAAGGGGAATTAGTTCCCCCTCTGCAAACACGCCAGGGGGCAACGATGCAGAGAGGTGTAAAAAGGGGCATAGCCTCATTACACCTCTCTGCAATGCAGCCCCCTGGAGCATACTGGAGGTTCCAGGTGGGCTAGTTGGCCTCAGGGACCCCTAGTATGTAAGGGGAATTAGTTTCCCCTCTGCAAATGCGCCCGGGGGCTGCGCTGCAGAGAGGTGTAAAAAAGGTTGTGGTCTCATTACACCTCTCAGCAATGCAGCCACCTGGCACATACTGGAGGTTCCAGGTGGGCTAGTTGGCCCCCAGTGACCCCCAGTATGCAAGGGGAATTAGTTTCCCTTCTGCAAACGCGCCAGGGGGCTGCATTGCAGAGAGGTGTAAAAAGGGGCATAGCCTCATTACACCTCTCTGCAATGCAGCCCCCTGGCGCATACTGGAGGTTCCAGGTGGGCTAGTTGGCCCCCAAGGACCCCCAGTATGCAAGGGAAATTAGTTCCCCCTCAGCAAACTAGCCGGGGGCTGCGTTGCAGAGAGGTGTAAAATGGGGCATAGCCTCATTACACCTCTCTGCAATGCAGCCCCCTGGCGCATACTGGAGGTTAGAGGTGGGCTAGTTGGCCCCCAGGGATCCCTAGTATGCAAGGGGAATTAGTTCCCCCTCTGCAAACGCGCCCGGGGGCTGCGCTGCAGAGAGATGTAAAAAAGGGTGTGGCCTCATTACACCTCTCTGCAATGCAGCCACCTGGCGCATACTGGAGGTTCCAGGAGGGCTAGTTGGCCCCCAGGGACCCCCAGTATGCAAGGGGAATTAGTTCCCCCTCTGCAAACGCGCCAGGGGGTTGCATTGCAGAGAGGTGTAAAAAGGGGCATAGCCTCATTACACCTCTCTGCAATGCAGCCCCCTGGCACATACTGGAGGTTCAAGGTGGGCTAATTGGCCTCAGGGACCCCTAGTATGCAAGGGAAATTAGTTCCCCCTCTGCAAATGCGCCCGGGGGCTGCGCTGCAGAGAGGTGTAAAAAAGGGTGTGGCCTCATTACACCTCTCTGCAATGCAGTCCCCTGGCCCATACTGGAGATTCCAGGTGGGCTAGCTGGCCCCCAGGGACCCCCAGTATGCAAGGGGAATTAGTTTCCCTTCTGCAAACGTGCCAGGGGGCTGCTTTGCAGAGAGGTGTAAAAAGGGGCATAGCCTCATTACACCTCTCTGCAATGCATCCCCCTGGTGCATACTGGAGGTTCCAGGTGGGCTAGTTGGCCCCCAGGGACCCCCAGTATGCAAGGGGAATTAGTTCCTCCTCTGCAAACGTGCCAGGGGGCTGCGCTGCAGAGAGGTGTAAAAAGGGGCATAGCCTCATTACACCTCTCTGCAATGCAGTTCCTTGGCGCATACTGGAGGTTCCAGGTGGGCTAGTTGGTCCCCAGGGACCCCTAGTGTGCAAGGGGAATTTGTTCCCCCTCTCCAAACGTGCCCGGGGGCTGCGCTGCAGAGAGGTGTAAAAAAGGGTGTGGCCTCATTACACCTCTCTGCAATGAAGCCCACTGGGGAATCCTGGAGGTTCCTGGTGGGCTAGTTGGCCCCCAGGGACCCCCAGTATGCAAGGGGAATTAGTTCCCCCTCGGAAAAAGCGCCAGGGGCTGCGTTGCAGAGAGGTGTAAAAAGGGGCGTGGCCTCATTACACCTCTCTGCAACGCAGCCCCCTGGCGCATACTGGAGGTTCCTGGTGGGCTAGTTGGCCCCCAGGGACCCCCAGTATGCAAGGGGAATTAGCTGCCCCTCTGAAAAAGCGCCAGGGGGCTGCATTGCAGAGAGGTGTAAAAAAGGGCATAGCCTCATTACACCTCTCTGCAATGCAGCCCCCTGGCGCATACTGGAGGTTTCAGGTGGGCTAGTTGGCCCCCAGGGACCCCCAGTATGCAAGGGGAATTAGTTCCCCCTCGGAAAAAGCGCCAGGGGGCTGCGTTGCAGAGAGGTGTAAAAAGGGGCGTGGCCTCATTACACCTCTCTGCAACGCAGCCCCCTGGCGCATACTGGAGGTTCCTGGTGGGCTAGTTGGCCCCCAGGGACCCCCAGTATGCAAGGGGAATTAGCTGCCCCTCTGAAAAAGCACCAGGGGGCTGCGTTGCAGAGAGGTGTAAAAAGGGGCATAGCCTCATGTCACCTCTCTGCAATGCAGCCCCCTGGCGCATACTGGAGGTTTCAGGTGGGCTAGTTGGCCCCCAGGGACCCCTAGTATGTAAGGGGAATTAGTTCCCCCTCTGCAAATGCGCCCGGGGGCTGCGCTGCAGAGAGGTGTAGTAAAGGGTGTGGCCTCATTACACCTCTCTGCAATGCAGCCCCCTGGGGAATACTGAAGGTTCCTGGTGGGCTAGTTGGCCCCCAGGGACCCCCAGTATGCAAGGGGAATTAGTTCCCCCTCTGCAAACGCGCCAGGGGGCTGTGTTGCAGAGAGGTGTAAAAACATTTTTTTTTCAATTTTTACTAAAAATATGTAATGTAATTTACAAAATAAAATATCTAAAAATTAATAATTTAAAATAATGTAGTAAATAAGTATAAAAAATATAACAATTAATACATTTAAAGATTATCATTTCAAAACCATTGAAATCCACTGAAAAAACCATAGGTTTCAGCCACGTTATAGTTAGGAATTAGCATTTAAAAAACCTTAGAAATTCACTGAAAAAACCATAGGTTTCAGCTACATTATAGTTAGGAATTAGCATTGAAAAAAACCTTAGAAATTCACAGAAACACTATAGGTTTCACACACATCATAATTAGGAATTAGCATTTAAAAAACCTTGCAAATTCACTGAAAAAAGCATAGGTTTCAGGCCTGATATAGTCAGGAATTAGCATTTAAAAAACCTTTGAAATTCACTGAAAAAACCATAGGTTTCAGGCCTGATATAGTTAGGAATCAGCCTTTTAAAAACCTTAGAAATTCACTGAAAAAAACTGTAGATTTTAGGGGTGTTATGGTTAGCTGGACATTTCACTCACACAAAACCATTGAAATTGCTCCGATATAGTTAGTTGTACTAACTATATCTTGCGCACCCGCAATCCACTGCTGATGATGTCACATATTACATCATTCATGACATGGTCAGTGACAACACTGATGACATCTCAAATGACATCACTGATGACATCATCCACGTGACGATACACCTCATCATACACTAGTATAACCTTTCGTCACTCACTGTAAAATACAGAGTACCATATTTAAATCCATTGACACACCGATACAACGAGCGTTCTCTAACGAGTTTGCAGTGCCGTGAGGGGAACGGCTTACCAGGATTACCTTGCTTTGGGGCTGTTATCACTCTGCCATCCTTCCGCCGTGAGGGGAACGGCTTGACGAACAACAGCTGCACCAGCCACACCGCCGCCGAGAGGGCAGGGAACTACAATTCCCAGGTGCCCCGGCGGCTGTGACGCCAGCAGAGCGCCCGGAGGCGCGATAAAGGAGTGGAGCGCCGAGCGCTCATTGGGAGCGTTCTCTAACGAGTTTGCAGTGCCGTGAGGGGAACGGCTTACCAGGATTACCTTGCTTTGGGGCTGTTCTCACTCTGCCATCATTCCGCCCTGAGGGGAGCGGCTTGATGAACAACAGCCGCACCAGCCACATCGCCGCCGAGAGGGCAGGGAACTACAATTCCCAGGTGCCCCGGCGGCTGTGACACCAGCAGAGCGCCCGTAGGCGCGATAAAGGAGTGGAACGCCTCTCGCCCCGCGAGTCGCGCGCGCGAGCGCTCGGGCGAAGCCCGGGCAAAGGGCGGACCGTCTTTGGCCGTCAGAGGCCGACTGAGGCCAGGCCGGGCCTATTCTCTTGCATCCATCCTCCAACCTTCCTACTGCTGGAATGTCTGCTTCAGGTATGAGCCCCGAATTAACTATTGTGGATAAGCCGGGTGGGCTGCCGTTAAAAGGTACTCTTGACAATTACTTCACCAAAGTCCTCATTGACTTAGAAAAGGAGACCACGCTATCAGAGCGAAGGGCGGAGCGCCGTCGCTCAGTAGAAAATCTGAAAAACAAAACTATATTAGATCCTACGCTGAATGCCCCTTTTCCTAATGGGGGGAATCTCAGCGGAACTGAAGATCTAATTTTGCAAGAGAGTGTCCCATTTTTGCTACAAGACTGTACCCCTACACCGTGTGCCTCTATTGGACAGACTTTGAGTCCTACTCCACTTTCTAGCCCTATCAGTTTGACAAAGGATTCAGTTAGTACGAATCGCACTTCTGACAAATTTAAATTTAAATGTAATAAGAATAAAAGGTCAATTTTGCCTAAGGTACAAGGCCCACCACCCTGCAAAAGAAGACGCAAGGGGGGGGGGCAATGCAAAAACCTAAGATTTGTCACTCAGATTTTGGCAAGTCTCTCAAGCCCGGTACCACAGCCAAACAGACTTTAGCACCTGCAGAAGACAAATCGTTAAATCTGACAGTCGATTCAACATCCCTGCACACTGGACAGGACATCAGCATTAGTCTACCCGCCGATGCACCTGTAGAATCTACATTGAAATCAGTACATACTAGTGTCTCATTGGATAGCATGGAACACTTAATTAGATCCTTCATTTTACCTATCATTGAAAGGTTAAAAAATGTGGAAAAACGCCTTGAGGTTATGGAGTTGGGTGTTGGGAGGAAGGATAACTTACCTGAGGTCCTGGTGAGGGAGGCTGTGCCGCCCTTGATCCCGATCTCGGTCATACCAGCTATGTCCACTGCCCCTAAAGTTTCATCCCAACCCATTATAGTTACATCAAAACCCCCCAAAATGGCAGGTTCCATCCAACAAAAGCTATCTCCTCCTAAGCAGGCAAAAAAAATCAGTCGTAATTCCCGCGAGTAACATCATGAGGGATCAGGAAAAGGTACCTGCAGGGAAATTACGTGAGGTGAGGAGAGGCACCAAACACACAGGGGCTCCAACGAATAGGGGTCCATTAGCAGAACTCCCCCGGAAGCTGTGCCTTATGTGGTTGTCTTAACAGGGGTTCCTGTATTGGCTGATAACAAGAGGGAAGGGTTTGCCCAGCTGAAGAATAAAATTATGCATTGGTTTAGAGTATACAGACCAATGGCAAGTAACATCAATGGCGAAATAGTACATGTTCGCCGACTTCCTTGGCTGGGTAGTAGAAGTAAGGATATTGAGGGAGATGTAGTTGTAGTCAACTTTAGAGATTCGTGTGCGGTCAATTATATATTACACTGGCCTGCAGGGAATGGCAATAACAGCATTATCCCCCGCTCTCTGACCTATTTCTATCCCAGATCCTTAGTGGTTGCCCCAAAATACACAAGTGGACAATCACATACATATTTTCCAACCCCATTCAACACCGGGCATTTGTTACATGCACAATACCAAATGCCTGCTGCTGATCCCTACGGGTGGAATACTGTACCCCCCAGAGTCAATACAAACTTTAACAGAAACATGGACCATCTGAGGCCCTTCACACCCCTGGAGACACTTAACAGGTTCGATGTGTTTAGTGGTATGGATGATTGCGACTGAAGTTTACTGTCGAGGTGGGGCATGGGTGGACAATCCCATACCACTAGTCCAGAAGGTGCAGCCCATGGGGTTTTAGAAGAAATTACTCCGTATCCCATGTTTCACCAGCTTCTGGGGGAGAAAAATGTAGAAGGGGAAGGAGAGGGCTCCAAAATTCCACAAGAAGGATGTTTAAAGTTGATCTCATGGAATATAGCCGGGTTAAAAAATAAGCTACTAACCCCACAGTGGGCGGCCTTTATGGCAACACCTGACATATGCCTCATGCAAGAGACCTGGGCACTGGAAGAGAGCAGTAGCTCGTCTTTCGCAACATTTGACATCCTGGCCGTGTCTACAGGCAGAGGCCGCCCATCGGGTGGGTTGTCAATTTGGATAGGTACCCACTTGGGTATCCAGGCGACCCAAATAGAAACAAACTCATTGGATATACAGTGTATCTTATTAAAACCCGCAAGCAAACCCAAAGTAGCAATAATCAATATCTACTCCAGACCATCCAGAAATGGACAAGAGTTGGAAACAATTAAAGCCTTGAATTCTTTTATCCAGAGGCTAGACCCCTCTACTTCAATAATTCTTGGGGGAGACTTTAATTGTCAATTCGAACCACTGGGAAGTCTGGAGCTGGGTGAGCAAGATGAGGTTGATGCACTTTGGCATATTCCTGAGCCCAATATTACCCCGGTTAGGGCATGGACTCCTTTAGCTCTCCAGATAAAATCCTTCTCCCTTGAAACATCTTTGCGGGCATGTAATGGGAGATTGGATTCTGATTCCCCAGCTATAGCTACGTTTAACCGAGTAGGGCAAACATCCATTATTGACTACCTTATGGTAGACGCCAAAAATTGGGATAAGCTAAAAGAATTTAGGGTCGTACAAAGACAAGATAGCGACCATAATGCCCTGGTTTTAACTCTTAAGCCGGGGTCCTTTGGTTTAACTAATCCTGTACCCGAACCCGCGGCGTTGATGCCTTCCCTCTTGTTGGCTAACAATAGAAGAAGGGTTAAATGGCCCCACCTAGTAAATTCACCATCCAGGCTAGCAAAAATGTACCAACTTGCAATCCCACTTATCACCCAGATGGGTGTTTTATCCTGTAAGCATCAGGTAGTGGAGACACATAGGCAGCTAGCTACGGTATTGGGGGACGTGTTCTACCCTGTAAAAGGAATTAAAAGGCGAGCCCCGAAATCAAACCCTTGGTTTGATGATGCATGCAAAAAACTAAAAAAGGAGCTACTTGCGGCAATCAAATCGAATGACAGAGTGAACATTAGGGCAACCAGACTGCTATATAAAAAGGAGCTCGCTAGGGGCAAGAGGGAGTGTGAAGAAGCCAGGTGGGAAGATCTAAGAGGGGCCCTGCTAGCAAAAGACGCCAAACTATTCTGGGCAATAGTAAACTCTGGTGTAAAAGAGGGAGGGGAGCCTCTTCAACCAAACATTGCTCTGTCAGTCTGGGAGGCGCACTTTGCTGCGCTTTACTCCAACCCTGAGACTGATACTAGTGAACACCTAAATGGGGCAGAGATATCGGTGGTAGATGATGCCCTTCGGATATCCCGAGCCCCAGACCCCCCGCATGAGTATCGACTGCGGGGGGCCTCGGACTTCGGTTATCCGTTGGGCCACCGGGACGCCAGGGCAAGGGAGGGCCCTGGAGACACCAAGAGTATCTCAGTCAAAGAGGTGGAATCGGTGATCATCAGGCAACTACCTAACAAAGCCCCAGGCCTCGACAGACTACCAGGAGACCTTTTCCGCTCCCAGCCAAAAATCTGGGCCCCGTACTTGGCTGTTCTATTCAATGCTGTCCTTTGGGGAGCCAAGTTACCGGACACCTGGGCAGGAGCCGAGATTGTGCCAATTTTCAAGAAGGGCTGCCCCTTAGTGCCATCAAATTATCCTGGATACTTCACAGAAGCTAATGGGCGGAGTCCTTTTGGACAGATTGTTGGGGTGGATGGAGGAGCAAAAAATATTGACTACCCTACAGGCCGGCTTTAGCTCTGGAATTTCGACCCTGGACCAAATTTTTAGGTTGCAGGTCCTTTTTTGTGAGACAGCAAGTGTAGAGGGTGGCAGCCTCTACCTTGTTTTCGTAGACCTGCGGGCTGCTTTCGACCTTGTCCCCAGGGAAAGCCTATGGAGGGTACTGAAAGAACTAGACCTCCCGCCCTATCTGCTAGACGTCCTGATGCGCTTCCATGCAGGGAATTACGCCAAGGTGAGATGCGGGAAGAATGGGGAATTATCAGCCCGCTTCCTTGTGACTAGAGGCGTACGCCAGGGCTGCACCCTGGCTCCCACGCTCTTTAGTCTTTATATAAATGGCCTGGTGGATGAACTGGTTAGGGTCAGAGACAGCGATGCTCCTTGGTTGGCCAGTGGCCGGGTACCTGCTCTGATTTTCGCAGACGACACTCTGTTGTTGTCTCGAACATCATCAGGTATCCAAAGGGTCCTGGATGGTTTTGTATCCTTCTGCGCTCGGAGGGGATTGGAGATAAACTTAGCAAAGACGAAGTTCATGATTTTCCATCCCCCAAAGCGAACTCGCCCTAATCCGGTATTAAATGGCGTCCCGCTGGAAAGGGTGAGAACTTTTATATACTTGGGGGTTACCCTGACTGAAGATTTTGGTTGGGGCCCACAGGTATCCAAATCTGCTTTGAGGTTGGCGCAGATCAGAGGGGGCATTGGCAAGTTCCATAGAACAACCCTGTTTAAGCCAGTTGCCCCAGCCCTTGAGATCTATGGGGCGCAAGCTAGACCAGCTGTGATGTATGGTGCAGAACTCTGGGGCCATAAGAGCACACCAAGCCTCCTCAAGGTGGAACAGGCCTTTATGCGGAACCTGATAGGCCTCCCCCAGAGTACCCCGCTCACACCCTTGAGACTAGATCTAGGCCTAGAGTCCATTTCAGAACTGCTAGCCACCGGACCTCTTCTGTATTGGAGAAGGCTCTGGACAGTGCCTGAGCTTGAGGATTATAGAGCTGAGTTTGCTGCAGTCTGGGGGTACCTAAAGACCAAGAATATCCCCTGGCTAGCCCATATCAAGGCCCTTGCACATCAAATTGGTATGCCCCAATTATGGGAGACCCCGGAGGTGAGCTGCCCGAGAGTGAAGAGAATGGAGCTTTTGGCCTCCCTGAGACATTACAACCTAAGCCTTCTGTATAGCTTGATAATGCTGGGCAGTTTGTCTGCAGAGTTTTTGCAGGTGAAATTGGTGTCTAAGAGGGAGGAGTTTCTGGACTTAATACAGCCTCCCCTTGCAAGAAAACTTTATACACAATTAAGACATGGTTGTCTACCTATTGGGGCATTTACTTGCAAATGGAATGGACGAGAAGAGGGAATTTGCCCAGTTTGTAACAACACCAAAAAGGATACTGTCCACGTCTTATTCTTCTGCCCAGCCCACAGTACAATAAGGAGATGCTGGTTGGCACCGCTATGTAGAAGCCTTGCTTTGAGACAATGTGCACAAGCTGTCAGAATTTTAAGATATGACACCTCCCCCTCTATTTTGTTTGCGGTATCCCGTTTTTTATATGGTATGTGGCGCAGAAGACTTACTTTAATAAACTGCAACAATCTGTGATCAACTGGGATGTTTTGATACCATTACTTTGATACCTTACTGTTTAATAACCTTTTAACCATGTATTTTATAAGTATTTATGTATTCTATTCTGTGTATGTACATATTTTACTTGTGCTTTTATGGTCTATGACCGCAATAAAGTTATCAAGAAGAAGATACAACTTTCTAAAAATCCACTCAGTGATTCCTAGATCTATACACACATCTAATAACTTACCTACAGATTCACTCATACATGCAGTCAATGATCAATAGAAGACTATCAAATATTCTTATACACCTATATCGACATTACAAACCAGCACACATCCTATTCACTTATAAAGTCATCCTATTCACTTATGCAAACAATGGATCATACTTACATTTACTTAGCTATACACTTATACAAACACCACTTTATCTATTCATATAGATAGTAAATTATACTTAGTGTGTTATAAAATCACTATTACAAGTATACAGTTATCTATACAGTCACGCATACAATCAGTGAGTCTTATGTATACTTATTTATAAACAACAACTGACACATACATTGCCTTTTATTTTTCTACTTGGTTGGACATGTACCATTAAGAGAGATATTTGCTCATCACCACACCCATAAAGATATTCACTTACCCAAACAACTGTTATAACATGTCATCTTAACGTCATATAGCTACTAAATCAACTATTCACACATCTTTGGGCAGTCACACACCTCCCACTGAACACACACACATTCACTCTCCCATACAAATACTCAGTTAACTAATCAATAACTAATATAGACTTTCAAATAGCTAGTAACCAACTGGAGAAGTAGTTTTTACAACAACTGACAAAGTGATACAGATGTCCACACAGTTTAGTCACTATCCAATATATTTAGAGAGACACTTTAAATTAGTCAAGTAAACAGTCAATCACACTGCTACTAAATACTCCATCCAGATATTTATATTTATATATCCACTCATTCTTCAATGCAAATTGCTATATATATAATACATATTTAAATAACAAAGCAAACCACATTCACTGGATGATGTCATCAGTGATGTCATTTGAGATGTCATCAGTGATGTCACTGACCATGTCATGAATGATGTAATATGTGACATCATCAGCAGTGGTTTGCGGGCGCCAGAGGAGGAATTTCAATGGTTTTGTATGAGTGAAATGTCCAGCTAACTATAACACCCCTAAAATCTACAGTTTTTTCAGTGAATTTCTAAGGTTTTTTAAATGCTAATTCCTAATTATGTCAGGCCTGAAACCTATGGTTTTTTCAGTGAATATATATATATTACCTACTGGCGATAGCCAGTAGGTATATATAGTTAGAATTTTTTTCCTATGGGATTTTTGAAAATTCTATGTCGAATAACTTTGGCGTTTGAGGACAGAATTGGCTGAAATTTTCAGGAAAATGGAACATTTTGTTTCTGAGCAGCCCCTGAAAATTTGGGGGGGTTTCATCAAGGGGGGGCCGAGAAAAAAGGGGGGTCCCAAAACGTGTTTTTCCCATGCAATTTTCCATAGGGCGGTTGGCCTCACTTTTAGCCTGAACGGCTGAATGGATTTACACCAAACTTGGCAAAATTGTAGGGACTGGTAGCCCGATGCGCCTTTGCTATGTCTCAAGATATAGGCTCCAGTGGTTTTTACGAAAATGAACTTTGAAAAATATATATTGGGCTACATTGGGCTATATATATGTTGGAGCCCAAATGTAGCCCAATGTAGCCCAATGTAGCCCAATGTAGCCCAAAGATGGCCACCAGAGACAAAAAAAACAAATGTAGCCCAAATATCAGCCAGATGTAGCCCAACTATAGCCCAATGACAGAATGTCCCAGAGTGTTCTAAAGAACAACTAGAGTGCTAACAGTTCTACTTATTACAAAGGTATGGCACACCTGAAGCCATCTTGATTGGAATAAAGTGGTAACTCTTAAAACATTTAATTTAAAAAGGAACAAAATGAGGGGGTTCATTTTGCCATAGAAAGTATGATTAGCGAATATATGACGAAATCCCGCATACCATCAGTCCGCAAAAACTCTCCCGCATGTACTATTAGTCCGCAAATTAAAATAACGAAAACTTTTAGAACGAATATGCCTTTAGCATACACTAAACAACTAAACTACCCTAAACCCTAAAACACTACCCCCAGCATGACCCTACACTACACAAACAGTACAACACTACCCTAAACCCTAAAACACTACCCCCAGCATGACCCTACACTACACAAACACTACAACACTACCCTAAACCCTAAAACACTACCCCCAGCATGACCCTACACTACGCAAACACTACAACACTACCCAAAACCCTAAAACACTACACCCCAGCATGACCCTACACTACGCAAACACTACAACACTACCCTAAACCCTAAAACACTACCCCCAGCATGACCCTACACTACACAAACACTACAACACAACCCTAAACCCTAAAACACTACCCCCAGCATGACCCTACACTACGCAAACACTACAACACAACCCTAAACCCTAAAACACTACCCCCAGCATGACCCTACACTCCGCAAACACTACAACACTACCCTAAACCCTAACACACTACCCCCAGCATGACCCTACACTACGCCAACACTACAACACTACCCTAAACCCTAAAACACTACCCCCAGCATGACCCTACACTACGCAAACACTACAACACTACCCTAAACCCTAAAACACTACCCCCAGCATGACCCTACACTACGCAAACACTACAACACTACCATAAACCCTAAAACACTACCCCCAGCATGACCCTACACTACGCAAACACTACCCTAAACCCTAAAACACTACCCCCAGCATGACCCTACACTACGCAAACACTACAACACTACCCAAAACCCTAAAACACTACCCCCAGCATGACCCTACACTACGCAAACACTACAACACTACCCAAAATCCTAAAACACTACCCCCCAGCATGACCCTACACTACGCAAACACTATAACACTACCCAAAACCCTAAAACACTACCCCCAGCATGACCCTACACTACGCAAACACTACAACACTACCCAAAACCCTAAAACACTACCCCCAGCATGACCCTACACTACGCAAACACTACAACACTACCCAAAACCCTAAAACACTACACCCCAGCATGACCCTACACTATGCAAACACTACAACACTACCCAAAACCCTAAAACACTACACCCCAGCATGAGACCCTACACTACGCAAACACTACAACACTACCCAAAACCCTAAAACACTACCCCCAGCATGACCCTACACTACGCAAACACTACAACACTACCCAAAACCCTAAAACACTACCCCCAGCATGACCCTACACTACGCAAACACTACAACACTACCCTAAACCCTAAAATACTACACCCCAGCATGACCCTACACTACGCAAACACTACAACACTACCCAAAACCCTAAAACACTACCCCCAGCATGACCCTACACTACGCAAACACTACAACACTATCCTAAACCCTAAAACACTACGCCCAGCATGACCCTACACTACGCAAACACTACAACACTACCCTAAACCCTAAAACACTAGCCCCAGCATGACCCTACACTACGCAAACACTACAACACAACCCTAAACCCTAAAACACTACCCCCAGCATGACCCTACACTACGCAAACACTACAACACTACCCTAAACCCTAAAACACTACCCCCAGCATGACCCTACACTACACAAACACTACAACACAACCCTAAACCCTAAAACACTACCCCCAGCATGACCCTAAACTAAACAACCACCACAACTCTACACTACACTAACACAACACTACACTACACAACACTACACTACACTACACAATCACTAACCCACGAAAAAATTAACACAAACCCACTTACCTCTCTCGTCATCGTGGTTTTCACAACGCAAATGCATTTACCATACCTGCCTTTAAAACGTCATTCTTTGTAAAGACATGCGCGATAAATGCACATGCGTTTTGAAAAAATGCGGGATAATGGTATGCGAGGTCATTGACCTTGCGGGATAATGGTATGCGGACTGAAAGTCTGCGGGATAAAAAATGCGGGAAAATGGCTGCAAACCATGATTAGCAGCAGACTTCCCTGGTGAGCACTAGCTTTACTACAGTGATCTAATGAGCAACTAGAGTGCTAACATTCAGAATTTATGGCAAATGTGTGACATCTGAATGCCTTCTTGATAGAACCAAAGTAAACAAGCATTGAAAATGCAATAGATCTCGCCCTCGTTTAAGTTAAAGCCATTCTGTTTGTAATGAGGTGGCTTTTTAGCTTTGCTTTTATTAGTGTTTTTAAAACTTTCATGTAAATAACATGCATATGTATGCATATATGTATATGTATGCATGCATTTATATTTATATAGATATGCAGATTATATATGTTTATATATGTATATTACCTACTGGCGATAGCCAGTGGGTATATATAGTTAGGATTTTTTCTCTATGGGATTTCTGAAAATTCTATGTCTAATAACTTTGGCGTTTGTGGACGGAATTGGCTGAAATTTTCAGGAAAATGGCACATTTTGGTTCTGAGCAGCCCCTGAACATTTGGGGGGGTTTCGTCAAGGGGGGGCCGAGAAAAAAGGGGGTCCCAAAACGCGTTTTTCCCATTCATTTTTCCATAGGGCGGTTGGACTCACTTTTAGCTCGAACGGCTGAATAGATTTACATGAAACTTGGCAAAATTGTAGATATGGTTTGCCCGACGTGCCTTTGCTATGTCTCAATATATATGCTCCAGTGGATTTTGAGAAATTAACGTTTAAAAAATATATATATATCTGTGACAGCGCTCCGGTTAGCGCCCCGGTTCGCGTACCTGACGCGTAACGGAACTTCGCGAAGCGAAGCTGATTGGCTCTCCGGTGTCTGTCAACATTCTAAACAGTCCGGAGCGGCCGCCATCTTGTCTCTCGGTACGATCGAGAGACAAGATGTGGTGAGAAACGAAGGGGGAAATGAAGGAAAGGGGGCAAGGTAGACCACTCCTGACCCCCTAGGATTGATGAGGGGGATATTAAAGTGCCCCGCGGGGCAAAAAATAAAAAATAAATGTTTTTTGCGATTTTACCCCGTAGAGGCGCATCCCGGTATGCGAACCGGGCAACTCACCGGGCAGCTCACCGGGCAGCTAACCGGGCAGCTAACCGGCAGCATAGCTGTCAACATTGTAAACAGTCCGGAGCGGCCGCCATCTTGTCTCTCGGTAGGTTCGAGAGACAAGATGTGGTGAAAAAAGAAGGGGGAAATGAAGGAAAACCCCTCCTGACCCCCTAGGATTGATGAGGGGGATATTAAAGTCCCCTGTGATTTTTCGCGGTAGAGGCGCTTCCCGGTACGCAAACCGGGCAGCTAACCGGCAGCGTAACGGGAGTCCGCCATCTTGTGTTTTTGTAGCGTCCGGTTCATGTACCGGGTAGCGTCCCGGTAAGCGTAACAAGGGGAAAACCAAGAGAAACAGTAAAAAAAAAATTAAGGGAATAGATTTCCAGCAAACTTGGCAAAATTGTAGGGACTGTTTGTTTGATGTGCCTTTGCAAGGCCTCAAGATATGTGCACGTGTGGATTTTGTCTAATTAAGGTTAAAAAAAATATATATATCTGTAAGCGTGCTCCGGCACGCTTACGTTACGGGTTTTGTTTGCGCTGCAGAGCCGATACATCACGGTTATGCGACGTGTCATGAGGCGTCTCACATGGCTACGTGATACGTCACGTAATAAAGAATATATTTTACAGCTATAGATATTAGCTTTTAAAAAACCAATGAAATTCACTGAAAAAACCATAGGTTATAGACCATATATAGTTAGGAATTTGCATTTACAAAACCTTGAAAATTCACTGAAAAAACCATAGGTTAGAGACCATATATAGTTAGCTGGACATTTTATTGACATAAAACCAATGAAATTCCATATAAAGTTAGTTGCACTAACTATATATCGCGCACCCGCAATCCACTGCTGATGATGTCACATATTACATCATTCATGACATGGTCAGTGACATCACTGATGACATCACTGATGACATCTAAAATGACATCACTGATGACATCTCAAATGACATCACTGATGACATCATGACACACCAATACCAGTTACTACATACGCACTCACTGATTCCTACGTCTACACACACATTCACTCATTCACCCATACAATCACTCATACATACAGTCACTCATTATTACAACACTATCATATGCACTCATACACCTAGTCAGTCCTGTGAAGAATCAATCACACTTCGATTTCCTCATCTATACAGTTAAACACAGAACACCATACTTTTCACACATATACTAACACATACTTACTCTCTTATACAATCACTGATACAAGTACACATTGATATGCACAGTCACACACCTCCCAGCCAGCCACACACACACTCAGTCTTCCATACATCCACTCATTCTTCAATATGTAAAACATATTTAAACTTTACAAAAACACACAGACACTAGATGATGTCATCAGTGATGTCATTTGAGATGTCATCAGTGATCTCATCAGTGATGTCATTTGAGATGTCATCAGTGATGTCATCAGTGATGTCACTGACCATGTCATGAATGATGTAATATGTGACATCATCAGCAGTGGATTGCGGGTGCGCGATATATAGGTAGTGCAACTAACTTTATATGGAATTTCATTGGTTTTATGTCAATAAAATGTCCAGCTAACTATATATGGTCTCTAACCTATGGTTTTTTCAGTGAATTTTCAAGGTTTTGTAAATGCAAATTCCTAACTATATATGGTCTATAACCTATGGTTTTTTCAGTGAATATATATATATATTCACTGAAAAAACCATAGGTTATCCACCATATATAGTTAGGAATTAGCATTTATAAAACCTTATTTTACTCACACAAAACCAATGAAATTCCATATATAGTTAGTGGTACTAACTATATATCACGCACCCGCAATCCACTGCTGATCATGTCACATATGACATCATTCATGACATGGTCAGTGACATCACTGATGACATCACTGATGACATCTCAAATGACATCACTGATGACATCACTGATGACATCTCAAATGACATCACTGATGACATCACTGATGACAACATCCAGTGACTGTATTTTTCTGTAAAGTTAAAATATGTCTTACATATTTAAGAATGAGTGGATGTATAAGTGTCTGGATGAAGGATTTAGTAGGTACATGACTGACTGTATGAGTGAGTGGTTAAATTTGTCTCACTGAGTGCATGGGTTAGTGACTAAACTGTCTTAATTTGTGCATCATTATGTCTGTTGTTCTGTAAACTGCTGCATGTGTTGATCATTAGCTATATGAGTAACTATATGGGTTATTGATTGGTTGCCCAAGCATTTGTATGGGAGACTGAGAGTGTGTGTGGGTGGCTGGGAGGTGTATGACTCTGTGCATAGATGTATGGGTTCAAAAGTGCATGTGGAAACAGCTGTATGGGCGGTTGACTGTGTGCATGACTGTATTGGTGAGTGAATACATATCTCAGTGCTACATGTCAAAGTAAGTACATATGTAAAATACAGTACATGTGAGAGTTGACATATATAAATAACTGTGCATAAGAGCCAGTGAATGTGTGAGTGGCTGTATGGATCATTGTGCTCTTGTATCCAGGATTGTATAAGTGAGTAAATATGTTTTAGTATATGTTTGAATAAATAAGGTGTGTATAACTGTATAGTTGTGAAAATGGAGCTGTGATTGATTCTTTGCATGACTGACTAGGTGTGTAAGTAACTCCATGGATGAGTGACAGTCTGTGAGTGTCTGTTTACACTGAGTGTATCTAAGGTTATATTAGAGTCTGAAGAGGTTCATCGTATTATCACATGAATGATGTCATCAGTGATGTGATCATTAATGTCAAATGAGATTTTATCAGTGATGTCATCAGTGATGTCATTTGAGATGTCATCAGTGATGTCATCAGTGATGTCATTTGAGATGTCATCAGTGATGTCATCAGTGATGTCACTGACCATGTCATGAATGATGTCATATGTGACATAATCAGCAGTGGATTGCGGGTGCGTGATATATAGTTAGTACCACTAACTATATATGGAATTTCATTGGTTTTGTGTGAGTAAAATAAGGTTTTATAAATGCTAATTCCTAACTATATATGGTGTATAACCTATGGTTTTTTCAGTGAATTTTCAAGGTTTTGTAAATGCAAATTCCTAACTATATATGGTCTATAACCTATGGTTTTTTCAATGAATTTCATTGTTTTTTTAAAAGCTAATATCTATAGCTGTAAAATGTATTCTTCTTTAAATATAAAAATATATTTTATATGTTTATTAATAATTTTTTTTAAATATTTTTTTTGTTTCGCTCCCGGTCCGCGAACCGGGAAGCTTTCCGTTAGCTCAAATAGATGCCGCGACCCGGTCCGCGAACCAGTAAGAAATCAACATAGTGACGGTATCGCGTTGCCGCGAAATGCGTCTTGTGACGTATCGCGTTAGCGCACCCGGAAGTGCCCCGGGGCGCGGACCGAGGCGCGAAGCGCAGCGACCCGGAAGCGATCCGCGGCGCGTCGCGAAAGCGCGACGTATCGCGTTGCCGCGTAATGCGTCTTGTGACGTATCGCGTTAGCGCAGCCGGAAGTGTCCCGGGGCGCGGACCGAGGCGCGAAGCGCAGCGACCCGGAAGCTATCCGGGGCGCGGACCGGAGCGCGTAACGTAAGCATAACAGGTCATGTGACTTGGTAATAAAACTTTTCATTGGTTCATTTCACTTTTGGTTTCATAATAATGGAAGGCTAGGTCAGGTGACCTAAAAATAACACTTTTCATTGGTTGAGAACTTTTGCTTTTCCCAAATGATGAAAACCCCTCCTTCTTTCCTCACTCTGACTTTCATCTTGGTGAGAGAAAGACCCTTTTACTTTATAGAGAAATGGCTTCCATTGTTGCTTCAGGTAGTGTTCCCCCACCACCACCCCCACCTCCTCAAGGGAAGAAAGGACCACCTGCTCAACCAATGTTTGAGGAAGATCAAGAAGAGGAGGAAGAGGAGGAAGAGCCTGAGTTTTTGCCAGAGGAGCCCAGGAGGTACAATAGAAAAGAAAATTACATCTGGCAATTTTTTACATTTCCAGCAGGGCAAAAAAAAGTTAACGCAAGATATGTGTTTTGCCGTATTTGCAAAGATCGACTGTCAAGGGGCACTGACAAGAAGTACAGCTTCGGCAATTATACGATGCACAGGCATATGAGTAGGTGGCACCCAAATAATTATAGTGCTGCCCAGCTTCGTGATGAACAACAAAATCCCCTGGCAATGGTGAGAACATCTGCTGTGAAAGAAATATCGGGACCAGAGGCGAGGAAGGTGATCCCGAACATTCAAATAGACATGGGGGAAGTAAGGCAAGTGTGCGTGTGGTGCGGCCAAACACTTTGCAACGGAGAAAGAAGCATTATTCTTATAATGAGAGCTATCAGAAATCATGATTGCCCGAAACGCCCCAAAAAATAAATTCTTCTTTTTTTCGTTGCTCCTGTTGAGCCCTTCTCAATGAATCATTTTTGTTTCCCCCCTCCCCCCCAAAAAAACAAAAAAATTACAAAATGTTCAGAAAAAACAAAAAAAATATAAAAAATGTTCAGAAAAATAATAAAAAAAATTTAAAACAACAAAAAACAAAAAAAATAGTTCTTTTCAGAACTACCTCCCCATTATAAAAAAAATTGGTAGAATTTTTGAAACTCTGCCAATCTCTATTTCTTATAGTGCGCTTCCAGTTCGCACTCCGGTACGCGAACCAGGAGCGAACCAAAAAAAAATTTTAAAAAAAAGAACAGTAAGTATAAGGGAAGGAAACAGACAGTTATGTTAAAAGAAAGACAGCTACAGGGAGTAAAGAAAACATACTGTTACCCGCAATCCACTTCTGATCATGTCACATATTATATCATTCTTGACATGGTCAGTGACATCATCAGCAGTGGATTGCAAGTAACAGTATCTTTTTTTTACTTCCTATAGCTGTCTTTCTTGTAACATAAATGTCTGTTTCCTATCCTTATACTTACAGTTCTTGTTTTAAAATTTTTTTGAGATCATTCAGAAACAGTAACATTAATAGAGACAGAATGAGTGAATAATAATGAAGAAGTATGAGAAGAGAGGGACTGAGAAAAATACTGGAAGGAGTAGAATAATTAAGTAATAGAGAAAGGAATGAGAGAAGTAGCAAACGCAGGAAAGTAAGGATTAAAGAAATGAAGCAGTAGAACTAATAGATGTTAAATGTGATAGATTAAATGATTGATTCAGTATGACGATAAGGTGTGTCCTCTCCAAAATTTTGTTTAAGATGAGGCCTACTTAGGGTTGCATATCAAATTTATGCTTGTTTGAGAATACAGAGGAGATAATACATGTGAAGGCCTACCATTGAAGTAAAACATGTCCACTTCACTCTTGAACAACGGCCAGACCTCTTCTGTGTCCATAGACAGACCTAAAGTTCATCTGCACAATGTCATCCGTAAACTTAGAAAACACAAGTAATGTAATTGAAAAACGTGGAGTTTCTTTTGCTCATTTCAAAATCACATCACCTGTGTTGCCTTTGCTTAGGTATCTCATAGTGCAGATGTAGTTCAGCATATGAAACAGTACACAGAAGTGCAGCAGTGTATGCATTAATACATGTGAAGGCCTACCAATGAAGTAAGTCATGTCCACTTATTACATCATTCATGACATAGTCAATGACATCATCAGCAGTGGATTGCGAGTTAAAAGAGTAGAAAACATTTACCTTATAATTCTTGTTAACTTTTTCAAATATTTTTTCATACTTTCAATCTGTAAAAGAGAGAAGAAACATTTAAAAAATATTAAAACATGTATTTAAAAATTTGAAAAGACAAGGGAAAAGGTTCAAGAAGAAACAGTTTTTCAAAAACTTTGAGATTTACAGAAGCCTCTGCTGCTATACGTCCCCTACACAATGCTAAAGATATATATTGATGCTGATGAAGTGAGGCCTATTTTGGAACATGGTGCATCTTTTGCACTGCTGATGTCTCACAATAGTGATGCAATAGCAGCGCAAAAAAGATGTAAAGCCATCATAAAATTGTGTCTAACATTTTAAATGATTCTTTCAGGATACAAATAAGATGTGTCCTTTCAAGAGGTTTCTTTAAGGTGAGGCCTATTCAGTTTTCAAAAAAAAAAAAAAGTACCCAGAAGTGCAGCACTGTAAGCATTAACTTTGACACTTACAGAAGCCTCAGTTTCTCCATATCTACCTCACATTTCTAAATGTATATCATAAGTACAAAAAGTAGAACATTAATTATACATGCTAAATGGTTTATTTTTGCTGTTCTCAGAATGTATCAAATTTCACTAAAAACAGTGACTTGAAGGTATTCATCATGTAACAGCGGGGAAAAAAAACCACAATCAAAATGATTGTGTTTAAAAAACCCATACAACATCTGAAATCAAAATTCAGAACTCCTTAAAGTTAACTTACTTTCCATGACGTCCAAGGATGTCCTATGAACAGCTTACACTCTTTTGTGCTGTTATTACTTTCAGCCCGCCACTTTCTGAAAGAAAATCTCCATCGTTTTTAAAAACACGTTACATGCAATAAATGATTTCTTGCTCTCTACCACAATTTTCCACAAGGCCAAATCTGGTCAGAGCCATTTATAACTCTTGGATTTCTTGTAAGCCAATCCCGTCATTTGGCATTTCCACAACTTTCAGAATTAAAATGTTGAAGATAATTTTCACAATCCTGGAATAGTAATATCTTCCCCTTCTTGCTCAGTCATGTTCTACATTTCCTATGACACTGATACTGCTTACTATGAAGCAGACTTACACTACCTCTATGACTACTACAATTATTTAATTCTCTACATCACTTTTAATCACAAAGCAATGTAAAACATTAGACAGCATTGCAGACTTACATTCCCTCTACTCCATGTTTTGATTGGCTGCTTCAATTAGCTTATGAAAAGAAACAGTTTTTCTGAACTCATTGAAAGTGCACATATTTCTTCATGACATCCAGTCCTATGGTTAGAAGTTATGTCTCTGAACTACATTTATCCTCAAGGCCAAATTGTGTAGGAGCCATTAGAACTTCTTGAAATTCCACAGAGCACATCCCGAGATTATTTCCCTAAAATTTTGGTTTTAAAAACACCAGGTAAGAGTTTTTACGGTCATACGGCAATTTTTTTTGTGAAAATTAAAACAGAATCATTGCAGAATGACCAGCCATTTCTACACTTTAAATAAGCTGTGTAATGTCCTGATGTTATTGAAGGGCCGTCATGATATATAATTGCTGCAGTTACAAAAGTCCTTCCTGATATTGACAACTGCGAAGCTACAAATTTTTTTATTAAAGTTGTCAATTTTGTTCCATCAGGCCTACATCGTTGGAACATTAAAATGACATATTGGCCATATGTTTGTATAAATAATGTGGACATCATTTCAGATTTACATTGGCTACACTCCATGTTGTGATCAGCTGCTTTTACTAGCTTATTAAAGGAGACTGATTTACTGTCTGGCAAAGTTAAATATATAAATCTTTCTGAGTCTACACTAGTAGTACTTGATACCATACAGTTCTCGCAGTCATGCTGCCATTGATAAGAAAGCCCAAACAGGTGATCTACATCTACACCTTCAGCATGCAATACATCAAGCATATACATTAAAAACTCCTGACAATCTTGCTGAATATTTTGAGAGAATTGTGTTTGGCCTGAACATCTGTCTAACAGATTTCGAATTTCAGACACACTTTCTATGTTTCTTCTATCAGTGCTACATTTCTCTAACACAGAATTTAACAAACTGCAAAATCTTTGATCAGAATTGACCACAATCTCTTCTTTTACATTTTTTAGAGAAAACAAAACATTAACCACTACATTAGCATAGCAGTTGACACCAGAACTGTTTTCAAACTGAAAACCAACAACATCTTCAACAGAATCCTTTTTGTTTCTGCTTGTAATTTTAGGTTCATTGACTTTTTGTCTTTTTGCTACAACCTCCCCAGTATTGTTCTCATTTCTTCGTTTCCGGCCTACCACACGTTTCTCAAACAAAGGATACTGAGGCAAATGTGGCGCATACTCTCTTCTTAACCTATTGTATTCCTTAACACAATCTAGATCCGCACAAATGTTTGTGACATCACACTCAATCAAGTACAATCCCGATAAAGTTCTAACTCGTGACAATGCCACATATGCCATACCCTCCTTGAACACAGAACTGCCAATATTCACCAATGCACTGTCTAAACTTAAACCTTGCGATTTATGGATTGTCACCGCATATGCCAAGCAAACAGGAAACTGCTTACGGCGAACATATAAGTCTTTTACAAGCAAAAATCTAGCAGAACAACGACCAATTAGCTGTACTTCCTCAATGCCATCAAATTTAATTTTTAAAAATTCAATTCCATCTCTATTTCTGTATTTCACAAAATCAACAACATTACCCATTGATCCATTTACCAGACCTCTTTCAACATGTAAATTCCTTCTTAAAATTATACGGCAGTTCAAGCACACATTCAGAGTCTTTTCAAAACCTGCAGTTTTAGATATACTCTTCTCTAATGAATCCAATTTTGTTTTCAGATTCTCAGACAAAATAATTGTTGATCCCATATGCTCTACTCTATCAATAGCTTCCAGTTTCACAATCTCTTGCTTTTCTAAATGCAACATTTTGTTGTTAAATTTGGCACATTCTGCAAGAGTTGGCATCAAACATATTCCAGATTTCTTCTCAGTAATTTTCTGAAAAATATTCTCAGGCACAACATCTTGTTCTGGATATAAATTTGACAGTAATCGTGCATGTAAAGCTTCTTTCCCATGCTCGGTCACTTTTCCAATTCTAACATCTTGTAGAATAGTCTTGTAAACTTCATCCTTCGCCTGACGCATATTTTCATGCAGTTCAGCATAATTGAAGTTTAACCATATATTGACGTTGCCAATGCTGCCTAGGCACTTCCTGGTATCTTCATGCGTGAGCATTTTGAAAACAGGTTGCCCTTTCACTGGTGTCAGCTGCAGAAGATCTCCGAAAACAATGATGTGTTTGCCACCAAATAACACATCATACTCTGTTTTGAGAACTTCTTGCATCCTCAAATGCACAAAGGCAAGCATGACATTGGAAACCATGCTTACTTCGTCAATGATAAGAAGTTTCATTTTCCTCAAGATTCTTGAAACTTCAAAACAAGCATCTCCAGATAGCTTGTGATATTGTAATTTGTTGTCATGCTCCACTGGCAGCATCAGTAAACGATGTAAAGTAATCCCTTTAATATTATGTGCTGCCAGTCCAGTTGGAGCAGTGACAACACAAGACAGCGATGACTCTGTCCTTTCCTGCAAATAGCATGAAATTGCTTTAATGAGGAAACTTTTTCCAGTTCCCGCTTCTCCACTCACGTACAGTCGGACAGGCTTCAACGACGTACATGAGCACTCTTTCTTATCATGACTTAATCCATGATCAATTTGCATGGTAACTTCGTCATATATTTTCCTCTGCTCAACGTTGAGTTGTCTTTCCAACTCTTCTAAGTTAACCGCATCCTCTTGAGCATGTGCCATGGCTCTTTCCACTTCATTCATAGCAGTGGCAGCTTCATTTTCGATAACAGGTCCTCCTAGTGGATCCTGACTCAATGAAGCAGAACTCTGACTGTCCTGAGAACTGTCTCTGGCAATCTCGGCTGCAATCGTTGCTTCCTGCTCAATTTCCGCATTCAACATTTCTACATATTTGGGAAAAGCAGGACATTCTATGGTCTCCTTGGCGGCATTGAAAGAGTCTTCGTAACAGAGGAAATCTCCAAACAGTTCCTCTTCTGCACGCCAAGGCTTGAAAAGTTGCAAAAGTGCTAAATAGAAAAACTCCTTTTTTTCAGGAGATTCGCCACTCAATTTTCGATGGTTTACCAAGTGGCATTTTCTTTGCTTGACCAGACATCCCTCACTTCCTATTACAGCATACACTCCTTTCTCAGTATCTTCTTTGATGTTCCTCTTGAATATGTAATTTTGCAGAACCTCATACAGACAAACATTCTCGAGGTGACTGCTTCGATTTGGATAATATGTATCCAACATGTTTGTCTTTAAAATGTCGGTACTGTTTGGCTCCTTTTCCGCCAAATACTCAATTTCCCGCACAGGTTTGAGAACTCGATTACGCGTTGCTGCAAGACCAAGACTCGCCCAAATAATACTCCTGGACTTGGCATAGAGACTTGCTGAAGACAACCGGTCAGAACATTCGTACGCTCCGATTTCTCGATGCGACAACATCTTCAGACTGAAACTGTACAACTTCTTGCTGAGGCTCTTTTCATGGGAAATGTCCTCCCACATATCCTTCAATTCTGTCTTCTCTTTTTTGGTGATGTAAGACGTCACATACCGAGACACAGCCATACAGTTATCAGCCACAAACTGTATATCCATGTTAGCATTCCACATGGACAAAATCACCGGGTTGTAGTCGTTGATGTACTTGGACTCTTCGTTCCTCTTCAAATTGTAAGTGTTTTTAGGTGATTTCTTCATGACATTGTGTCGCAGCGAAGACATCAAACTGTTTACTCTTCCTTTAGAAATCACCGGTCGTGGAAAGCCGAAACGACATTTAGTGTAGAACTTGTCCTTGTTTCGGAATTTACGACGGCAGTACTTTCCACATCGATGGCTTTGGAAACGCAGAACTTTTTCTCTTAGGCTTTTCTTCTCCTTTGCGTTTGGAACAGCACACGTAGAATACTGTTGGATGAAACTCATCACTGAGTCTTCTGGATCCGTTCCAAATTTAGGTGCATCCTTGATCCACAGCAACATATGTATATGAGGAGCACCTCTTGCTTGGTACTCCTTTCTCCAGAAGAAATCCAACACCTCTCCAAGAGGTGGATTCTTCTTATTCATGATGAAAGACATCATAGCTTCAAATCTATGATTGAAGTACCTACATACATTGACTGGATCCAAAGAGCACAGTTCTCCGGGTGTCTTGAATTCGATGTTATCTACGTTAGCATTTGCCTCTTGTAGAAATTCAAGTAAGTCTTCCCAGCCATACTCGGCACAGCTCAGAGTGAGGAACCATGTGGGAGTACCTAAGTTCCTCAGCATACATTTTAAATCACCATGACGACGGTACCAGTACTCATTAGTACCACGCTGACACGCCATGAGATTAATCAGGTGAGAATCCAAAATACTGTCTTGGACATTGACTTTATCCATAAAGTCACTTGCCGAGATGTTTTGCATGTGTATACCACTTTTCAAGATGTGGTTCACTGCATATGACAGTCCAGACAGATCGCTTTCAAACAGGAGATGAAACAAATAGGGAATGCATTGTCGAAACCTAGCATCTCCTGCATACAATCGCAAAGTCCGGTATTCAGAAGCAGGAATTTGATGAGGTCGCTCATCATATCTTCCTCCCTGACCTGTTGGAAAAAGCTGTGGGAAACACCGAGCTTCCAAACTTTCCTCCCAAACACTAATGGGACTCCCTTTGGCTTGTTTCATTTGAAACAACTCAATAGCATTCCCCATGACTTCCTTGGAATGCAAAGGATGAACACTATAATGTTCATATATTTCTTCACTAGTAGAGGGTTCTACTTTCTCAATTTGACCAGCACACAAATCGCTATCCTCTTCCTCACTTACTTCCTCTTCTGCAACATATACATTCTTATAGTATTTATTATTTTTTTTCAAATACAATGTTGCCTTTTTAACTTTCCTAACATCTACTAAATCTTGCCATATTTTCTTATTCTTTGTCGGAACCCCATTAACTAAGATAACCAGAGGTTCCTCTTCCACTTTTTCTACTCCAATTGTGTTAATGTTTTTCTTCAAATCTAGAGGCAAATAAACAACTCTTCCCTTTAATCCTCTCTGTAAATCTGATGGAGGCAATTTCCCTGTCTTTGGCTCCATTCTTACAATAGCCTGAAAGGGATGGATACTTTGAATCAAAATAGATTCATAAGTATTTAAATCCTTCAATTCAGAAGGAATCTCAACCAATTCCAGATTATTATGAACTGCTCTAGCAGGCATCTGGTTTTGATTTAATTTGCAACAACAATAAGTACACACACGTTGATCCAATCCCAAATCAAAACAATTTTCTACCATCAAGTATGTTGCAAAATCCTTCCATTCACTATTATTTTCCCTTTCACTTTTTGCATATAAATCCACTAACTTAGTCTGATTCTTATAATAAGTGCGTCGACAACACACACAAGTGAAATTAGGCCTCTCACTTGATTTCACCTCAAATGTCGCAATTTCCCTCTGGAAATTATCTGTACTGGAAACCTGTACACTATCTTCCACATGACCCTCTTCTTCTTGCTCAATTTCAACATTCTCCTCTTTACTTCCAAAGTAACAAAACTCAATTTCTTCACATATATTCTTCACATCTATTTCAGAACCATGCAAAAGAGCAGCGCATAATTTTTTAAGCATAATTGCTGGACTCTTAGCATAATACAACATTCTAACTAATTTCCTCACTTTATTATGATGCACTGCTAGCATCCTGAAATGATGAAAAACACTCTGGCATACTCTCCTGGAAAGACAAGCCAGTGAATGACCATGCAAACCTGTCACTTCTCTCACTCTGCAATGATCTAATTCTTGCAACAACCTTATTTTCTGCTTCAAACTTTTCTTATTAAATGACCGTACAAAATCACAAAGCAAATTGATGGAATCCTGTCGCACACTGCAAATACTACTACACTTCCAGGTGTACACAGGACCCTTAGCACGTCTTCCTAAAACCTCATTACCTAACACCTCTTCTGCCTCTGTTGTCACAAGTTTTTCTTTTTCAACTGGACAACCATCTTTCACTTCATAAGCACGACCACTGGTGTCAACTGCATGCACCAAATCATTATCCTGGAAATAACTCTCCTCATTAAAAAATGCCTCACAGCTTGAACTATGCATCCATTCTCCAGAAAAAACTTCACAAAAATTACTACGATTAACTATTCTCTTCCATCTACTATTTCTTTTGAAATCATAAATTGCCTTGTTTAGCTTCCTAATTCTATTGATTATCAAAATAAATAACTTACGTTTAATTTCAAATGCCTGATCAATAACTTTCTCAACTTTTTTTTTTCTCTTATAAAAAACCAGTTTCTGTTGACGTTTCTTAATATTTTTTAACAAATTGCCAATTATCCTGTTGCGGAACATTCGTTTACGAATCTCCCTAAACTGTTGTTTCCTTCTACTATCATGCACAGAGTTATCTCTTGCTCTAGCAGTAACATTTTTCATTGGTCTTTCCTTTCCATTTGATTTCCTTCTCGTTTTATGGACTGAAACATTTTCTGTAGTAATATTTTTTTTACTACACATATTTCTTATGAATTGTTTTGTGCTCTTACCCGGTGCTTTCTTCGTGACTTGACAAATCTTTTTGTTAGAGGACTGCTGCTTATTTTTTTTCACCTGCTGTCTTTGACGTTTTGCATCCTTTCTTTGTCTTTCTATTGTAGGCATGGTGAAATCTTGAAATAATCTGCAGTTGAATCTGTGGTAAAATATATTAAAAAATGTTATTAACCATTATTACCAAACAGTAAAGCAATGACAGTGATCTTCAAAATATTTTGCATTTCCTAAATAGCGAATTTTAAGGAATAAATAGCGATTCTTTACCATTCCTAATTTGCAATGAGCAAATTGCTAATTGCAAGTTACCCATTCATTTCCATGGGCTAGGAGGCTCATAGGAATGAAGGTTTAATTTGCGATTAGCAATTTGCTCATCACAAATTAGGAATTTTTCCAAGGGTGCAGGGGTGTCTCAAGAACACCCTGCTGCACCCCTGAAAAAGAAATTTGGGGGCATATGGCACACATACATTCCTTAGGGCATGTGTTGGCGTCATATGGGACCTTTTGTTTTTTTTTAAAAAAGCTTTTTGAAAAGAATTCACAAATTACCACCAATTTACCACAATAGTTTCCAAATCCTTAATGTCATTTTTACATATTTTTTGTTTGATACATTGCATTTAAGTAGTCACAAAATTTGCAAATCCTTCAGTGCAATTGCAAAATAAGGAATAGCAAATTTTGCTACTCCTTATTTTGCATCAAACTTGTTTGATACATACCATTTGTCTAATTTACATTTGCAAAGGCCGAAATTCGTAGAATTTTGATCTTTGCGAATGCTAATTAGCTTGATACATATGGCCCCAAGTGAGGCCTGTCTTGCGACATGGTGCATCTTTTGCATCACTGCTGCATCGGTTTCATGTGGTACATTTTTTTTACACCATGACATATCTGCCTAAATGCATCAATTTGTAATGTTGTCGCCTCATAGCAAATCTTTTCCACCGCCGCTGCATCATAAAAGTGACGCACAGTGGCAGAAAAGAGGCATACACCTATCATAAATCTGTCCCTAGCATTTTAAATGATTAATCCAGGATGACAATAAGGTGTGGCCTATCCAAAGGTTTGTTTAAGTTGAGGCCTACTCAGGATTGCAGATTAAAGTTACGCTTGATGAAGAATACAGAGGAGATAATACATGTAAAGGCCTACCAATGAAGTAAGTAATGTCCACTTTATTGCACCAGTCATCATAAATGTATCCCTAAGCTTCTTATCTTGTTACAGATGAACCACCATATGTACCATCAAACTATTTTGCATTTCCTAAATAGCAAATTTTAAGGAATAAATAGCAATTCTTTACCATTCCTAATTTGCAATGAGCAAATTGCTAATTGCAAATTACCCATTCATTTCCATGGGCTAGGAGGCTCATAGGAATGAAGGTTGCAATTTGCGATTAGCAATTAGCTCATCACAAAATAGGAATTTTTTCAAGCGTGCAGGGGTATCTCAAGAACACCCTGCTGCACCCCTGAAAAAGAAATTTGGGGGCATATGGCACACATACATGCCCTAAGGACATGTATGGGCGTCATATGGGACCTTTTGTTTTTTAGAAAAAAATGCTTTTTGAAAAGAATTCGCAAATTACCACAAACTAGAAGTTGGTGGTAGTTTCCAAATCCTTAATATCATTTTTTACATATTTTTTGTTTGATACATTGCATTTAAGGAATCGTAAAATTTGCAAATCCTTCAGTGCAATCGCAAAATAAGGAATAGCAAATTTTGAATTAAGGACATTTTAAGTCATTTCCATATGTGCAGTGTTTTGAAATTATGATTTGAAAATCGTTTTTGGGGAAAAGTAATGGTTTGCAAATTTATGACAAGGACATAATGGTGTATGCTTCTCTATAAGGCATTTCAGTGTCTCTGATGTCATTTTTCCCATATTACATTATAAGACCTTTCCCCATGGAGCACATTCCTTGTAAATATGCTCCCACCTGAGCATGGCGAATTTAGATTTTGACTGTTTGAGTCACATAACCATGTTAAAAGTGACCCAAAAAAATTGCAAACGTTTTAAAAAAACACATTCATGTGTCTTAAGGACATTTTAAGTCATTTCCCCATGGACAGTGTTTTCTAAGTGGCGCAAAAGAGGCATACACCTATCATAAATCTGTCCCTAGCATTTTAAATGATTAATTCAGGATGACAATAAGATGTGGCCTATCCAGAGGTTTGTTTAAGGTGAGGCCTACTCAGGATTGCAGATTAAAGTTACGCTTGATGAAGAATACAGAGGACATAATACATGTAAAGCTCTACCAATGAAGTAAGTGATGTCAACTTCATTGCGCCAGTCATCATAAATGTATCCCTAAGCTTCTTATCTTCTTAGACATCAACCGCCATATGTATCATATAACTATTTTGCATTTCCAAAATAGCGAATTTTAAGGAATAAATAGCGATTCTTTACCATTCCAAATTTGCGATGAGCAAATTGCTAATTGCAAATTACCCATTCATTTCCATGGGCTAGGAGGCTCATATAAATGAAGGTGCAATTTGCGATTAACAATTTGCTCATCGCAAATTAGGAATTTTTCCAAAGCTGCAGGGGTGTCTCAATAACACCCTGCTGCACCCCTGAAAAAGAAATTTGGGGGCATATGGCGCACATAAATTTTAACAACATTCCTTTACCTCAAAAACGATTTTCAAATCATAATTTCAAAACACTGCACATGGGAAAATTACTTAAAATGTCCTTAAGACACATAAAAGCGTTTTTTGATTGCCTTTGCAGCATGTTTGTATCACTTTTAACATGGCTATGTAACACAAACATTCAAAATCTAAATTTGCCATGCACAGGTGGGAGCATATTTACAAGCAATTTGCGCCACAGACAAAGGTCTTACACTAAAATGGGAAAAATAACATCAGGGACAGTCAATTGCCTTATAAAGAAGCATACACCATTATGTCCTTGTCATAAATTTAAAAACAATTCCTTTTCCCCAAAAACGATTTTCAAATCATAATTTCAAAACACTGCACATGGGAAAATGACTTAAAATGTCCTTAAGACACATGAAAGCGTTTTTTGATTGCCTTTCCAGCATGGTTGGGTCACTTTTAACATGGCTATGTAACACAAACATTTAAAATCTAAATTTACCATGCACAGGTGGGAGCATATTTACAAGCAATTTGCGCCACATAATTCATAATTTTCTCCTTAAAGCACACTATTCTCTATCTAAATTAAAGAAATATTTTCTCACCTTAGCAAATACTTTGAGTTTGAAAACAGTCTCAGAAACACACCAATTTGTCTTCAGCAGAGCAAAAGGTATGCACTCCAGAGTCTGCAGCTATCAAAAGCACAGAAATGCTGTAATTCTTCACACATATTTCTCATGTCACCCAATCAAAACTCTTCCCTCACTTTTTTTCAAATGAAAACCCTTCCCCCTCTGCCCTTTCTGTCTTTTCTGCATGGCAACCACCTCTTGGAAGACTTCTGGTGTTTGCAAGTTCACACAACTTTGTTGCAATTGAACTCTGAACTCTCAGTGCACCTGCATATCCAGTGCATTCTTTCATTTAATGATTTTGTATTGACCATTCAAAATACATCTTTCAAAGAACACATCCGTGCACCCTAACTTTCTGTTTTCAGCAATCAAAATCCACCAATCACTGTTACTGCTTCATGAACACAGAAACTCCACAGTTTTTTTCATTTTAAACTCTCATTTTTTCAACTGCCATTTCATTGCCACACTTTATCTGACTGCAGGAGAACCTTCTCTCACCATGTTTTCTGTCTGGATTGTTGGACATAGTTATATTCACTGGGCTCAAAGGTACGTTGAAAACAGGAAATTACCTAACCTCAATTTACAAGATGTGGAAATTAAGTGGTTTGGCCACAGAGGATTAAAATGTCACCAATTGATACCATTGGTGAAAACCTTTATGCATTTGCCCAAACCTGACCTGTTAATTGTGCACTGTGGAGGTAATGACTTGGGCACTTTGACTGGTGTAGGTCTGGAAATGCTTTTAAAGGACACCTTTGAGCAATTAATGGCACTTTTTCCTCAGACTGCCTTGGTATATTCAAATATATGCCAAAGACAGAAATGGAGGTGGTCAAACCAATTTTGTCCACAAATTGAGAAGTCGAGGAAGCATGTAAACAAATCTGTTTCAGCTTACATGAGAGACCATGGAATGGGCTCCCTGTACAACAATAACTTGCGTTACTACATGCAAGATATCTACAGAGGAGATGGAGTTCACTTCTCAGATGAGGGCAACAGAGTTTTCACTCTGAATTTAAGAATGTGCATTGGTACCTACTTATAAGTACCTAAATGTACCATAAACCCAAAAGCTCTTCTCAGAGCTACCCTACATCTGATCACTCACAATTATTATTTTACTCTAACATTTTTCACTAATCTCCAACAAAGTACGCTCCCTGGGGCGCTACCCGGTACGCGAACCGGGAGCTAACCTCGCGAATTTTTTTAAAAAAATGGTTTTTTTTCGCACATATAAGCCTCCTCACCCACCCTCAGAAAACCTAGGGGGTCAAGATAACTCTACCGTGCCCCCTTCTACCCATTCTGAACATTATTTGCCCTCCATCTTGTATCTTAATTCGACCGAAACACAAAATGGTGGACTCCCGGAACGCTTAAGGTTCGCGAACCGGGGCGCTCAACGGTTCGCGTACCGGGTCGCTCTCTGGGAAGCGCACCATCAAAAAAGGTGGGAAAGTAGTTCACAGAAAAGCCACTGGAGACAATTTCACCAAATATAGATTAGCTCATACTACATACCAATCCCTACCATTTTCACAAATTTGATTGGAATTCCATTTAGTCATTTAGCCTGTAGACCTCTCTAAATACCCTGAGGTAAATTACTTCACAAAACACATCTGAAGTGTTGGAATTGACAACCAATGAAAATGGTACTTTCATTTTCTATTTTTTTTACCTGACATTTCATTGGTTATATACCTGAATATATATAAAGGAAGAGAAGAAAACACAGCCATTTTGACTACTACTTCTTGCTGTACATTTCAATAGTATTTTCACTAATTCCTTCAACTTCTTTCTAAAGGTAAGTTTTTATTTTTAAAACTGAAGTATATTGTGCACTATAAGTTAATATGGTACACTTTTTCTGATAGATATATACTATCCCTCTGTAGTAGTTATAGATTTAGAGAGACTTCTCTGTTATAGTTATGGATGGAGTTAGGCTTCTCTTGTATAATTATGAATTTACTTACGTTAAATCACATACACTTTTTTATATTCCTACTTCCACTCTGATACTATACACTGCCCAAAGATAAATTCACTGATAAAAAATGCCTATCTAAAATTATTCCCAACATTGCCCTATCTCTACTAATATATATTTTTTTAATCCAAATTTCAGGCAAAATGGAAGGCGAAAACCAAGTTTCTTTTGAAATGGACCTGCAAGAGAGCAGCCAAGAATTGATTGATACAATTGATCAAATTGACATTGAATTTTTCGATGAAACTTGGGACAATGAACTACTGCAATGTGTACAAGCAGTAGATAACCTCCTTGCAAATGAGGACATTTTACACCCTCAGAGACTACAATGTATATTCCATGATAATTATGAAATTTCTGACAATGAAATGTTAGAAAGTTTAATAAATTATGAAACACAATCACATAAAAAAAATGCTTAAAAAATAAAGAAAATAAAAAATAATCAACAAAAACAACAATCAATTAACATACAGCATTTGAAAAGTCTATCATTCATTTTTCATTGCAGTACGCTGCCCAGAACGCTTCCCGGTTCACGGACCGGGCGCTCCCCACGCAAAAAAAACAAAATTTTTTTTTTGTTTTTTTGCCCCGCGGGGCCCTTTTAAAACCTCCACATTAAACCTAGGGGGTCAGGGAGGATCTAGTATGCCCCCTTATGGTCATTTTCGCCTTTGTTTTGGCCTCCTCTTGTCTCTCAATCCTACCGAGAGACAAGATGGCGGCCGCTCCGGACTGTTTAGAATGTTGACAGACACCGGAGAGCCAATCAGCTTAGCTACGCGAAGTTCCGGTACGCTTAAGGTCCGCGGACCGGAGCGCTGCCCGGAGCGCGCTTACAGATATATATCTTTTTTTAAACGTTAATTTCTCAAAATCCACTGGAGCACATATATTGAGACCTAGAAAAGGCACATCGGGCTACCAGTCCCTACAATTTTGCCAAGTTTCATGGAAATCCATTCAGCCGTTCGGGCTAAAAGTGAGGCCAACCGCCCTATGGAAAACTCAATGTTAAAAACACGTTTTGGGCCCCCCCTTTTTTCTCGGCCCCCCCTTGACGAAACCCCCCCAGAAACAAAATGTTCCATTTTCCAGAAAATGTCAGCCAATTCCGTCCACAAACGCCAAAGTTATTAGACATAGAATTTTCAAAAATCCCATAGGGAAAAAATCCTAACTATATATACCTACTGGCGACCGCCAGTAGGTAATATATATATATATATATATATATACATCACACAAAGAACGCCCATTTCAGGAGCCTCAGCGGAAAGTTGACAGCCTTTATTTGTAGGATTGCAGCAGTACGGCACAAACAGAATGTCTCTGCAATTAATGTCAACGCCCAACGCGTTTCGAACAGCGAGTGTTCTTATTCACGGGCACAGGAAGCAGTGATTGCAGCATTACTGGGGAACACACCTTGATAAGTACAACTGGCTCCTCCTCCGACATGAAGTGCTGCTAAGCATGCTGGAGCTGGTAGTTCCACATAGTGTTACCCTTGTGGGTGCTGTTCACCATCTGCAAAGTAATCCAAATAAAATCCTCAGTAGGCAGAAGATAAAGTCTTTGTTTGCCGCACTGTTGAATTACACATCCTTCAAACTCCCTTTCCGCTCCAACGCGCTCCGAGGTTTCGAAGCGCTGGATCTGCCAGGAAGGTAGCGGGCTTCCTCGCGACCAGGCATAGCCGCTTTTTATACATCACACAAAGAACGCCCATTTGGGGAGCCTCAGCGGAAAGTTGACAGCCTTTATTTGTAGGATTGCAGCAGTACGGCACAAACAGAATGTCTCTCCAATTAATGTCAACGCCCAACGCGTTTCGAACAGCGAGTGTTCTTGTTCACGGGCACAGGAAGCAGTGATGGCAGCATTACTGGGGAACACACCTTGATAAGTACAACTGGCTCCTCCTCCGACATGAAGTGCTGCTAAGCATGCTGGAGCTGGTAGTTCCACATAGTGTTACCCTTGTGGGTGCTGTTCACCATCTGCAAAGTAATCCAAATAAAATCCTCAGTAGGCAGAAGATAAAGTCTTTGTTTGCCGCACTGTTGAATTACACATCCTTCAAACGCCCTTTCCGCTCCAACGCGCTCCGAGGTTTCGAAGCGCTGGATCTGCCGGGAAGGTAGCGGGCTTCCTCGCGACCAGGCATAGCCGCTTTTTATACATCACACAAAGAACGCCCATTTGAGGAGCCTCAGCGGAATGTTGACAGCCTTTATTTGTAGGATTGTAGCAGTACGGCACAAACAGAATGTCTCTCCAATTAATGTCAACGCCCAACGCGTTTCGAACAGCGAGTGTTCTTGTTCACGGGCACAGGAAGCAGTGATGGCAGCATTACTGGGGAACACACCTTGATAAGTACAACTGGCTCCTCCTCCGATATGAAGTGCTGCTATGTATATATATATATATATATATATATATATATATATATATATATATTACCTACTGGCGGTCGCCAGTAGGTAGTTATAGTTAGGACCTAGTTTCCATAGGAAATCCTCAACATTCTATTTGGATTAACTTTGGCCCTGGTGGATGAATCTTTGCGAATTTCTCAAAGAAGATGGCTCGGTCCGCTGCGCTCCTTCCCTGAAAGTTTGGGGGGGGATTGGTGAAGTGGGGGCTGAGATAAAAGGGGGGTCCCAAAACGTGTTTTCTCCATGTTATTTTCCATAGGACGTTTAGACACGGCTACAGGTCGAACGGCTGAATGGATTTATAAGAAATTTGGCAAAACTGTAGAGTCCGGCTCGCAGATTACGCTTTTTTTGGAATGGTGTAAATCTGTTCAGTAGTTGCTGAGAAAATTAAACTTAAAGTCAATTATATATCTATAAGCGCGCACGGGTGCGCGCACTCAAGCGGCTGCGCGCGAGCGGAATTTTTTTTTTGCTGCGTGACGTCTGTTAACGTTCGATTCGAAGGAAATCAGGAATTGTTGACGGCCATTTTGTCACTGCGAGTAAATATATTGTCATTTCAAAGCGTTGGAACATGGAAAGGGGAGAAGGTAGAGATTGTTTTGCTGCGTAGGTTCTCTCAGGGTGTGCAGTAAGGCCCTTAAACGCGAAAATATATATATATATTTTTTTTTTTTTAAGTTGCGGGGTGCGCGCACCCGGGCGCGCACACCTATTTACAAGAGTGTGAAAATGGAGATAAATCAGAAGTTTGAGTGCTTTGATATAAGGTGGCTCTGAAAAGAGCCCTTGTGTTAATTGAGTTTTTTCTGCATTTATAAGTAAGTACCGATGCAGAGTCTGATGTTGCAGAGGAAGATTCTGTTTCCCTCATCCGTGAAATGAACACCATCTGTCCTATAGATGTCTTGCATGTGGTAACGCAAGTTGTTGTGGTAAATAGAACCCATGCTATAATCTCTGAGGAAAGCAGAAACAGATTTATTAACATGTCTCCTTGCTTTCTCAATTTGTGCACAATGTTGATTGGACCAATTCCATTTCTGTATTTGGCATATATTGGAATATACCAAGGCAGTTCGAGGAAAAAGTGTCATCAATTGTCGAAAGGTGTCTTTTAGAAGCATTTCCAGACCTACCCCAGTCAATGTGCCTAGATCGTTCCCACCACAGTGCACAATTATAAGGTCTGGTTCTGGGAGATGCATGAAGTTTTCACCAATGGTATTAATTGGTGACATCTCAATCCTCTTTGCCCAATCCACGTTATCTGCACATTTGGTAAATCAAGGTTGGAAATTCGTCTGCTTGCTGCATATTTTCCACTCCAGTGAATATAGCTGTGTCCTAAAAGCCAAACCTTCATTTTCAAGGCAGATGCACTCGTACTCCGATGGGTTCTGGAAGTGGAATGGCAGTTAGAAGCTGAAAGTCAGGATAAAAAAATGGATGAAGCTTGGTGTGGTTCAAAAACGAAAAATGATTGGTTGATTCTAATACGTGAAGATTGAAGACTACGTTGCATGTTAATGTTATGTAAAAGAAAAAGTAGTATTGGGTGTGAAAAAAATGACATGTAACAGAGCTGTGGATAGGCAGGTGTTTCTGGAGGGAAAACAGTGTTGTTAGTTTGCTGTAGAACGTTGAGATATGAACTTTTGACCTGTGCCTTCAGCCAGGTGCAGAATGAGGTGTTACCATGGAAACAGTCAGAGATGGCAGTGGGTGATGGGTGACTTTTATGTGACATTGAAAATATTGTGAGGGACAACCAACTGAAATGTAAATTTGAATACAAAATTTTGCGGGAGGAAATATGATTGGCTGAAGAGACATATATGAGTCTGTATTGACTGGATATCTGTGCCATTGAATTTTGGTTGCAGTGATAGCAGCATAATTGAGACTTCCGTCAAACGAATATCTATTTTGTGACTGTCACTGTTGTACATCGTACAAAGCATTGGTAAAGGTAAGTCTGTAACTGTTTGTTTTGTCATGTACCGTAAAATATGGTTTACTCACAAACAATGATTGCTTTTCCTCATAGTTTGAAACTAAACTCATTTTTGGCTGTCATAATGTGTTGTATTTCTAAAACTATTTTTAATTTAAATGTGAAATATGAAGTATAAAATATGTTTAATATAAAGAGTAATTATTTGTGTGATTTTGAAGCCTTTATATATAATGAGAGAAGTTGTTTATGAAGTGAAAAAATGATATTAGCAGAGAGACAGATAATGCAGATAGAGAGAGAAATGGTAAATTACATGTGATACCGTCGTGAAAAAATGTTAATGGTTAATGAATTCGTAAACTTTCTGTCACACGACAAAATTAGAGTGCGGTTTCTGGACGCGGCCTGCATTGGTGGGTGTAGGGTGAGAGGGGCAGGTGGTTGAGTGAAATAAAATGAAAAGTTGGTATATTACATGTGATACCGTGTTGAAAAAGTGGTAATGCTTAATGAATTCTTAAACTTTCTGACAGACGTCAAAATTACATTGTAGTTTGTGGCCGCGGCTTGCACTGGTGGGGTGAGAGGGGGAGGTGGTCGAGTAAAATAAAATGAAAAGTAAAATGCTAATGGTTAATGAATTCGTAAAGTTTCTGTCACACGACAAAATTAGAGTGCGGTTTCTGGACGCGGCCTGCATTGGTGGGTGTAGGGTGAGAGGGGCAGGTGGTTGAGTGAAATAAAATGAAAAGTTGGTATATTACATGTGATATCGTCTTGAAAAAGTGGTAATGTTTAATGAATTCTTAAAGTTTCTGTCAGACGACAAAATTATAGTGCAGTTTGTGGCCGCGGCCTGCATTGGTGGGCGTAGGGTGAGAAGGGCAGGTGGTCGAGTAAAATAAAATGAAAAGTTGGTACATTACATGTGATACCGTCTTGAAAAAGTGGTAATGCCTAATGAATTCTTAAACTTTCTGACAGACGACAAAATTACATTGTAGTTTGTGGCCGCGGCTTGTACTGGTGGGGTGAGAGGGGGAGGTGGTCGAGTAAAATAAAATGAAAAGTTCTGACCATGAGGTTGTACACAGATTTGTGCAGTAAATGTGTTCGTAAATTGAGGTACCAAACGGAGTATAAAAATATCTCTCTCACTCCTGCTGTTTGACTGCATCTTCATCTGCCTTCTGTTTTCCGTCTCCGTTGCCCTGTGTTATCTTATTGTGTGTGTGTCTGTCTGTGTCTGCCTTCAGTCCGGGCTGAGGAACTTTGCTGTGGAGGCACACACAGATAGTCGCATCAAAGTAGTTGGAACGTTTTCAATAAACTATTTATATAATTGAAATGCTTTTTTGAAGCGCTAGTGAATGTTTTCTTTCAGAATTACCGCTCGGTTGCTTCCATAGAGCAGAGGGTATGTTGTATTTCACTACTTAGTGCCTCTGCATCTGCACTCTGTTCTCTGGTGGCTGGCGGAGAAGTGTTTGTTATTGTGGAAATTAAAGCGTGATAAGGAGTGAAATACGACATAGCGTCTGGTCTGTAGAAGCGTGGGAGCAGTGATTAACACTGAGAGAAGCGGAACTGCGACGGTGCTTGAGAAGAGTAATAAATTATTTTTTTACAGAGGTACAACTGTCTGCATGGTGCGCGACCTACTAAGAAAGGGTTCACGGGCTGTTATAGGCCTGTGGGTTCTAGTATGAGTAAATCAAGTCGACAAAAGAAAATATTAAGTTAGTACAGCTGAAGTTACGTGGAACACATGAATACTGTTTCAGTATACAATAATTTTAGTTGAGATTATGGATTAAAAGAGAGAACGTGTATATTTGAAATGTTCATTCAGAAATGCACTGTTTTCAAGGCAAGTTTCTAATCTAATACGAGTAGAGACATTGCAAAAAACAAAGTAATCGGTATAGTCAGTAGTACATAGAATACAAACGGTATAGTTGATGAAAAATGAATATGGTTTTGCAAAATTAATTATACACTCTTTTGAGGAAGTATATTATATTTTAATAAATGGAAGAAGGTCTCTGGCCTTTCAGTTTAGGAACGATACATGAAAATGCTAGTGGTTAGACATTATGTCTTTTTCAATCAGCTCTCTGCATGCGAAGCACTATCACGTTTCTGTTATGCTATTGTGTAAGGGAAAAAAACGTGCCAAAACTGACAAAATGGCGAGAGGTGCATGTATGTAATCAAAACATTTCAGTTTATGCAAAATTAAATGATCAGAGGTGTCTGAGGCGGAATTAAGCAGTTCAAATGCGAAATTGCGTTTACAGTTTAAAAAAGTTATTCTATATTTACACATTAATTAGGGCACATGTAGCATATATTAGCGAGTTTTGGTTCGAGTACGTTTGAAATAACATAAGATAAGATATACAATAGAATTGTTGAGATTAGACTTTAATAAAAAATAAAGTTCAAAATCGAGTAGGTGAAGAAAAAAAATTTAGTCCACATAAAAGATCAAAATTTAACCAGTAGGAAATCAAAATGTCCACTGTTAGTAAAGCCAATAGGTCTGTTCATGTTAAGAAAATATCCAAGAAAACGTGAAAAATATAGGGAGGCAAAACGAAATGTGGACGTCAATGGCTTGCATAACAGTCAACCCAGGATTGTATAGGCAAAGTAGGCAGCAACTGCTTCTAACAAGAAGTCACTGTTATGATCCGAAAACATGTCAGCCATCCAATTGAAAAGAGTAAAGCAGCATTCATGATCTGTTATTACCGGAGCCTCTAGTACCATCAGAGGACAGCTCGGTGGATTTTCAATGTAGCTGTCTGTCAGGAAATCTTGCGCCGCTGCGAATATATCCCAATGACCCAGAACTCCTTGTATCGCTGCAAAGGCCATAATCCCTCCGTTGCAACAAAACTGTTCATGATCAATTAACGGATTCATGAGATGATTGTAATTCACTTCAGGAGGTACCAAGTTGCAGAGACATAAGTCCAGGGCCCACATGAAATCACAGCTCAGGCAATGAAATACAGGCTGCACACAGGTGAAATAGGAATATCGAAATGATAATCGATATGAAGTATTCAGAGTCGAGAGTGCTAAGATGCCGTAGTAGTCAAGCATCTTTTGGCGAAATAGTTCTAAGTGTTCCGGCTTGTTTGCGAAGACAGGAGGGACATCCATTTTGAAATAAACGAGATGGGAACACAAACGTCGCAGCACTGGCAGTTCAACAGGAAGTCCACAGAAATAGGTCGTAGAGCATGGAGTGAAGAGTAGCAGAATGACTTGATATAATTTTTGGCAGTCCGGTCACTAAACCATTGCTTAGTAGTTATAAAAAAAATAGCCTGTCTTGAAGTGGAGGATGCGTTTAAAATTAAGGGAGTCACCTTAGTACATTGTAAAGGAAGGCCACTCTTTTATAAGGAATGGTGTTGTCTGTGAATATTAGCTAAGTGAAAGATATGTTCGCGAACAGATGCTACGCTAACTTGTTTTTGTGACAATAAGGCTGTTGTTCATGTCTTGTGATTCAAGGTCGGAATTAGCTGCCAGATGGAAATATCAAGGTTCACATGCGTGGGGTAGATAAACTACATTCTTAAAGGGAAGCAAATGCAGAGTGATTTTTACCGCGTAAGCTTTGTCGTTTAAAAAGTCATAGTGATTTTCATTATATGTAAAAAATAATATCACTGATGAAGAATGAAAAAAAATCGTTATAATAATAGGCACTGGTGTATTTTTGGAAAGATATGCAACATTACAGGGATTCCACTTAAATAAGTCATGTAATTGAAAGTGCCTGCATGTGGACGACTAAATATATGTTTAGGCGTTTAATATGCAGCTTTGAAAAAAAACGTGCGTTTGTTTTAAAAATGAAATGTAAAGGTTTAGAGCAGGAGTTTCCAAAGCGGTCGTGGAGGGCTAGATGCATGGCAGATTAAAAAAATTACTACATGTTTTTCAATGGGGTTATCTTAAACATATGGGGGTATATTACCAAGCAATAGTGATAATTATCGCTATTGCTTGGTTAGAGACAAAAATGTACCGCTGCGCTGCGGCAATTTTTATCGCAGATAAACCTTGGTATTACCAAGGTTTATCGCAAATGCGATAAAAAACGGCCGCAATGCATGAATATCGCTGAAAAGGCAGCGATATTTATGCATTACCGAGCTAATGCTCTTAGCCATGTTATCCACCTCCCATTGGATAACATGGCTAAGAACTGCTCAGGGCAGGTGTTAGCTTTTGGAGATATTCGCGCCTAGCACGAATATCTTCAAAAGTTGGTAATAGGAGATAGCGATGTTAGCGACTGTTTCCAGTCGCTAACATCTTGGCACGCCCACTTTGCATGTCATTAGTGATAAATATCCCTGACATGCAAAGTGGGCCCAAGATGGTCGCTATCTCCTACTAGCTGTTGCTAACTGGTGTTAGCGACAGCTAGGCTTTCTTGGCTTTTAAAGCCAAACAAGCGGAGATAAACTCCCTTGATAATATGCCCCTCGTTTCTTTATCTACTGTGCAGTTTTTCTGCATGTTGCCTATTCTTTGATTTTTACTGTTGCTGTGTCTTATACATTTTCCAGGGGCAGGTATAGGGTCATGGCAGCCCTGGGCAGGGAGCGTAGGTAGGGGGCTCTGTAACAGGGGGTTTGGGCGGGGCAGAGCGTGCAGCCCACTGAAGAGGGGGGGGTGGATCAAGGTGTTTGGAAGTGGAACAGACGCAGAGCACGCCAAATTCCTGCCATGGTCCGCTACGCAAATATGTATGCATCCATAGAGGATTATTATATTAAGGATATATATTAATATGGTGGCTCCTGGGGTTTGGTGGTCCTGTGCAGGTGTACTGCTTGCATATGCCCATGGTTGGCCCTGTATTTTCTGTCTATGCACTTGTTCTCCGTCACATGGGCTTTTAGTTATGAAGGCCTTGTGTCGCTGGTGCATGAGTTTTAACATGGGAAAAAGTGATATATCTGTGGCGCAATGGTTTCATAAATGAGACATTTTGTATCTTATTGTAATGATAGAGAATCTTGGGGAATTTATCTGTTATGCTTGTTATTTGCTATAATGGCTCTATGTTGTGTAAGAAATAAGTCTGTAATAAGTTAATTAAATTTTATTATTTTCTTTTTTACAGTGTTTGGTGCTGAAAAGCAACAACCTGCCTTCTGAATTACAGAATTTGAGGAATTATATTCTTTTTTTCAGGTGAGTTGGTATTTTTGCATAGGCAATTTTTTTGGGTGCACATGAAAATAATGAAGAAGATTTTTTTAAATGTTTGTAAAATTTCATTTTGGAATATGATTTTATCTTGAATTATTCACATGGGTTGTATCTGCTTATACTAGATATGTATTTTGAGATATTCTCCACTGACAGTTGAAATTATCTTTTAATGGGCTTGGTGCATGTGTTCTTTTTGATGGAGTTCAGATTTACGGATCATTGGAGTATAATTCTTTCATGTTTCCATTACTTAAATCTTGTGAAGTGCTCATGATTTTTGAAATCTTGTTGCATTATGTTTGGCAGTTTTTCTCCTTTATTTACAAAGAGGTATTATGATATGGTTCTAGGTGTGATGGGTATCTTTCCTGCATATCTGTGATTATACTATGTATAGGCATTGTTTTACATATTCATGCAGAGGTTTATTATGAGGTTGTTCTTCATGCTTAGTATGACATTTTGTATATGCTATGACTTTTACATGGTGAGTATGCTGTTGAAACATAAAAGGAACTGTCTCTGTGGGAAGTAGTAATCTGTTAAGTGAATGCTATGGTTTGTATAGTGTGAGCCTTCTCTTCAGAGTGCATATAGTTTACATAGCTCTTTGTACTGGTGAACTGAAAAAATGGGTCTCTAAAAATTAATTCTACAGATTATCAATATTTGTGATATCTAGAAAATCTAAAAAGAAATTTTACAGTAAAATGTCTTTTAACAACAGTAATTATTTAATGGAAAAAAAAGATCAGTGTTAATGTTTAGGGTTATATTGCCAATTTCTTTTCAAAACAAGAGGAACGTGGTATCTTAAAATATATAGAGTTAATAAGTTAGAAATTATAAAAATATATGTAGTTTAAAAATTAGTAAAGGTACTTTTAAGTTATACATTTATGAAAAAAGATATAATTTAGTCTCTATATTTTTTTAAAAGGATACAGAAGAATAAACTGAGTCTAGTTATGGAGAATTCCTCAGAAGAGAAACAAATTCATTTTGAAATCATTAACGAAGTGATGGAGGAAATTTTAGACGCAGTCTTTCAAGAGGAAATAGATGAAAAAAAATTATTTTATGGACATGTCTTTAGACTCCGCTTACTTAGAGATGGTAGAAGGAGATGAGGACTTTGGACTTGAAGAAGTCCCTGATGATATAATGGTGGAAGTTCTACAAAATTATGAAGATTTCAAGAAAGATATTTTTTTTTGATAGTAAAGCATTCTTGGAAACAGTTTTCTTTTCCTATTCGTCGTTGATGTGCTTTAGGAGAGTGATAAGACATGTTCTCATGAAGTGTAAAAGAGATTGTAGTAAAAAAGATTAAAACATCTACGATGACCCATAGTTCTTGAAAAAAGTGTACTGTTTGTATGCTTTAAAAATTAGAATTAAAAACTGTCTATAATGTTAAAACAGATATGGAGTGTGATAAAATTAAGAACCAACATTCACTACAGGATTTCCTACTCTGTTCAGAGACTTTCTGTTATTTTCTTTATTCTACTTAGAAAATGAATCTGTGGTTTAAATTTGTACGTTATATGCTAGTAGTCAACTATAATATTTGTTATGTTTGTGTTTTACAGATTGAGAATTTCATCAAAATCTTAAATTAAGATGCCGACCAGAACTGAAAAAAGAAAGCTCTATAAACGGACTTACAATGTGAAGAAGAAAGGAATTGAAGAAGTATCAAAAAAACATAGGACGGATAAAAAGAAGAATGCTCCTGGTAAGCAAACCAAAAGGTTTTTGAGAGCAATATGTGGAAGGAAAATTTTTAGTATTGAAGTGCACAAGGAAAAAAGTATACCAGTATCGAGAAGGAGACATGGAACCAAAGATAAAAATGTTTCTGGAATCAGGAGACAGGAAAATCTGTACAGTAAAACTCGGATGAATCAATTTAGCCAAATCAGGAAGCGTATGTTTTACAACAGAGTAGTTTCGAATTTATTACAAAAGGAGAAAGTTTCTAAAAGAAGATCTGCTTTTCTTAAGAAGAAACAATATATAGAGGGTATTGTTGAGCGCGCGTTTGAGACAAAAAGAAAATTATTTATTTTAGTACTTAATAGAATAAATACGCTAAATAAGGCAATACGAGTTTTAAAAGCTAAAAGTAAATGGAAGAGACACATAAATAGGAGTAATTTTTGTAAAGTGTTTTCTGGGAAGTGGATGCATACTTCAACGTCTGAACCATTTTTTAATGAAGAGAGTTACTTTCAAAGTAACGATTTGTTGCATACAGTTGACACCAGTGGTCGAGGATACGAGGTGAAGGAGGGATGTGTAATTGAGAAAGAGAAAATTGTGGTTAGAAATGCAGAAGAGGTGATGGCTGGAGAAGCTTCAGGGGGACGTGCTAATGTTCCTGTTTACAGTTGGAATTGTAGTAGCATTTGTAGTGTACGACAGGATTCAATTGATTTCTTTCGCAATTTCTTACGTAAGTACACTAAAGAAAGTCTTAGAAAAAAAATTGTTATGTTGCAAGAATTAGATCATTGCAGAGTGCGAGAAAAAATAGGTCTGCAAGGTCATTCTCTGGCTTGTCTTTCTAAAAAAATATGCCAGAGTGTGTTTCATCACTTCAGGATGTTAGCAGTGCATCATACTAAAATGAGAAAATTGGTGAGAAAGTTGTATTATGCAAAAAGTCCAGCACTTAAAGTTAAACAGTTAAATAGTGCTCTTTTGTATGGATGTGAATTAGATGTTAAGAAGATTTGTGCAGAAATTGAGGTAAGTTATTTTGGTCCAGAGGAAGGTAATGCAGAAACTGATATAATTATAGAAGGAAATGTGTTAGAAAATGTTGGACATGTTAATATTGAAAATTTTGAACAGGAAATAATAAAGTTTAAGGTAATTGCAGGTGAGAAACCAAATTTTTCTTGTGTCTGTTGTCGACGCATTCATTACAAAAGTCAAACTAGGTTAGTTGATTTATATTTAAAAAGTGAAGATGAAAGTAATGGTCAATGGAAAGATTTTGCAACTTATTTGTTGGTGGAAAACTATTTTGATTTGGGTTTTGAGCAACGTATTTGTAAATATTGTTATAATAAATTAAATGAAAATAAAATGCCTGCTAGAGCTGTTCATAATAATCTAGAGTTGATAAATATTCCATCAGAATTGATGGATTTAAATACTTATGAGACTATTCTGATCCAATGTGTACATCCTTTTCAGGCTATTGTTCGTATGGAGCCTAAGACTGGTAAATTAAATCCTTCAGATTTACAAAGAGGATTAAAGGGTAGAGTTGTATATTTGCCACTTGATTTAAAAAAAAATATGGAAACAATTGGTGTTGAAAATGTAGAAGAGGAACCTCTAGTTATTCTAGTTAATGGTGTACCTACAAAGAGTAAGAAAATCTGGCAAGATTTAGTGGATGTTAGAAAAGTCAAAAAGGCAACGTTGTATTTAGTTCAAAACAATAAGTACTATAAAGATGTATACGTAGAAGAAGAAGATGTAAGTGAAGAAGAGGAGAGTGATTTGTCTATTGGACAAATTGAAAAAGTTGACCTATCCAGAAGTGAAGAAATTTATGAACATTACAGTGTTCATCCACTGCATTCCAAAGAAGCAATAGGGAATGCTATTGAATTATTTCAGATGAAAAAGGCGAAAGGAAATCCTATTAGTGTGTGGGAAGAAAGGTTGGAAGGTCGTTGTTTCCCACAGTTATTCCCTACAGGTGAAGGTACACAATATGATGATCGACCTATGCAGATTCCTGCATCTGAATACCGGACAACAAGATTATATGCAGAAGATCCGAGGTTTCGCCAATGCATTCCATATTTGTTTCATCTTCTGTTTGAGAGTGACTTATCTGGTCTCTCTTATGCAGTAAATCATATCTTAAAAAGTGGAGTTCATCTGCATAATATTTCAGCAAAGGAATTTATGGATAAAGTGCAACGGAAAGATAGTGTTTTGGATACACACCTAATTAATTTAATGGCTTGTCAGCGTGGTACTAATGAGTATTGGTACCATCGTCATGGAGATTTGAAGTGCATGCTTAGAAACTTAGGAGCACCAACATGGTTCTTAACTCTAAGCTGTGCAGAGTATGCTTGGGAAGATTTACTTGAATTTCTTCAGGAGGCGAATGCAAACATAGAAAATATAAACTGCAAGACACCCGGAGAACTGTGTTCGTTAGATCCGGTTAATGTTTGCAGATATTTTAATCATAGATTTGAAGCTATGATGTCTTTTCTTACAAACAAGAAAAATCCGCCTCTTGGTGAAGTACTGGATTTCTTGTGGAGAAAAGAATACCAAGCAAGAGGTGCTCCTCATATTCATATGCTGTTATGGATCAAGGACGCTCCTACATTTGGAAGGGACTCGGATCAGACTGTACTCTATTTTATTGAACAGTATGCCACTTGTGACATACCTAATAGTACAACTGATAAGGACTTAAGAGGAAAAGTGTTACGCTTTCAAAGTCATCGTTGTGGAAAATATTGTCGGCGAAAATTCAAATCAAAGAGTAAATTCTACACCAAATGTCGTTTTGGATTTGCACGACCGGTACTTTCAAAAGGAAGAGTCAACAATTTGATGTCATCTTTGCGACATAACATCAGAAGAAGGTCACCTAAAAATACGTACAATTTAAGAAGAGGTGAAGAATCCAAATATATAAATGACTATAACCCAGTCATTTTGTCCATGTGGAATGCTAACATGGACATACAATATGTTGCAGACAACTCTATTGCTGTGGCTCAATATGTAACGTCTTACATCACAAAATCTGAAAAGACGGAACTGAAGGAGATGTGGGAAGACATTTCTCATGAAAAGAGCCTAAGCAAGAAATTGTATACGTACAGTTTGAAGATGTTGTCTCATCGAGAAATTGGAGCATATGAATGTTGTGACCGATTATCATCAGCAAGTCTTTATGCTAAATCAAGGACTATTCTCTGGGTGAGTTTGGGTCTTGCAGAAACACGAAACCGTGTTCTAAAACCTGTGCAAGAAATTGAATATTTAGCCCAGAAAGAACCAAACAGTACAGACATTCTGAAAACAAATATGTTGGATACATACTATCCAAATAGAAGTACTCTTCTAGAAAACATTTGTCTGTATGAAATACTTCAAAACTACACTTTTAAAAGGAATGTTACAGAGAACATTGATGAAGGTGTATATGCTGTAATTGGACAAGAAGGATGTCTGGTGAAGCAAAGAAAAGGACACTTGATTAATCATCGGAAACTGAGTTGCGAAACACCTGACAAAAGAGAATTTTACTATTTTGCTCTTTTGCAACTCTTTAAACCATGGCGTAGAGAAGAGGAACTACTTGGGGACTTTGATAGTTATGAAGATTCATTCAACGCATCTAAAAGTAGTATTGAATGTACTGGTTTTAGTAATTATCTGCAAATGTTGAATGATGAAATAGAGCAAGAAGTGACAATTGCAGCGGAGATTGCTAGAGATAGTTCACAAGATAGTCAAAGTTCGGCTTCATTAAGTCAAGATCCACTGGGACAACCAATTATCCAAAATGAAGCAGCCACTGCCATGGATGAGGTGGAAAGAGCAATGCAGCAAGGTCAAGAGGAAGTAATCAACTTAGAAGAATTAAAGAAGCAATTTAATATTGAGCAAAGACAGATATATGATGAAGTGACAGAGCACATTGAGCATGGCTTTCGTCATGAGAGAAAAGATTGCTCATGTATGTCATTTGAACCTATTCGATTATATGTAAGTGGAGAAGCTGGAACTGGTAAAAGTTTACTAATTAAAGGAATTACTACATATTTACAGCAAAGAACTCAGTCAACACTGTCGTGTGTTGTTACTGCTCCAACTGGATTGGCAGCACATAATATTAAAGGTATTACTTTACATCGTTTACTGATGCTGCCAGTTGAACATGAAAATAAATTACAATATCACAAGCTATCTGGAGAAGCTTGTTTTGAAGTTTCTAGAGTGCTTAAAAAAATGAAACTTCTTATTATTGATGAAGTAAGCATGGTATCTAATTTAATGCTTGCTTTTGTGCATTTAAGAATGCAACAGATACTTAAGACAGAGTATGATGTGTTATTTGGAGGTAAACATGTCATAGTTTTTGGAGATCTACTCCAACTAACTCCAGTGAAAGGACAACCTGTATTTGAAACTGTTACGCATGAGGAGACTAGAAAGTGCCTGGGCAGTATTGGAAATGTTAATATATGGTCACATTTCAAATATACTGAACTGATTCAAAATATGCGACAGGCAAAGGATACTAAATATGGAAATATTCTTCAAGATATCAGGATTGGAAAACTAACTGAAGATGCGAAACACACTCTACGAACACGATTACTTTCCAAGCTGTTTCCTAATGAAGATAATGTACCTGAGAAAATATATAGTAAAGAGGTAGCAGATAAATCAGTGATATGCTGGATGCCAACTGTGAAAGAATGTTCAGTTTTTAATGAGAAAATGTTGAATTTAGAAAATCAACAAATTAGGAAACTGGAAGCTAAAGATAGAATAGAGCATGAAGGTAGTACTATTGTTTTGTCTGAAAAGTTGAAGTTAAAATTGGATTCTCTTCAAAAAAGTATATCTAAAACTGCTGGTTTAGAGAAAAATCTGTATGTATGTTTAAATTGTCGGATAATTTTAAGGAGAAATTTACATGTAGAAAGAGGATTGGTAAATGGAGCAATGGGTAATGTTGTTGGTTTTGTTAATTATACAAATAGAGATGAGATTGAATTTTTAAGAATAAAATTTGATGGAATTGAGGAAGTTCAGCAAATTAGTCGCTGTTCAAATCATTTTTTGCTTGTGAAAGACTTATATGTCCGTCGGAAGCAATTTCCAATTTGTTTGGCATATGCAGTGACTATTCACAAATCTCAAGGTTTAAGTGTAGATTGTGCTTTGGTAAATATTGGAAGCACTGTATTCAAAGAGGGTATGGCATATGTTGCTTTATCGCAAGTTAGAACTTTATGTGGACTTTATTTAATTGATTATGATGAGACAAAGATTAGTGCAGATTTAAATTGTGTGAAGGAGTATAATAGGTTAAGAAGAGAATATGCTCCAAGTTTACCTCAATATCCTTTAATTGAAAGGCGTATGGTTGGTCAGAAAAGGAAAAATGAGGAGAAATGTGCTGAAGTAGTTGAGAAACGATGAAAAAAAGATGTAGCTGTTGTTGGTAGGCATAAGAAAACGGTTAGTATTGAAGAGATTGTTGGATTTAAGTTTGAAAACAGGTCTGGTGTCAACTGTTATGCAAATGTAGTAGTTAATGTTGTTTTTTTTCTAAAAAATGTTAGGGAACAGATTGTAGAAAATCAGGAGCAAACATTTTGCTATTCCTTAAATTCTATATTTGAAAAATGTAGTAGTGGTGAAAGTGAAGTAGGAAGTGTTTCAGAACTAAGGAATGTTTTAGACATATGTGCAGGAGTAAATCAATTTTCACAGAATATTCAGCAAGATTGTCAGGAATTTATTATGTATATGTTTACAGTTTTGGAAGATGAAGTTGTAGATATTGATCATCTTTTTGGCCTTTCTTATAAATGGGAACATAACTGTGATAATTGCTCATTTTCAAGTAGTACTGATATACACAGTGAAAGATTTATATATATAACATTACCAGACTGTAAAGAAGTGTCTTTTAATAAACTAGTTAAAGATACGCATCAGAACATGGTCTGTTCTCAATGTAAGTCTGAAATGTTATCAACTTTATTTATCCATAGATATGGACAATATGTAATATTAATGTTTCAACGATGCAGAGCTGATGGGAGTAAATTGTCAACTTTAATAAAAAATGTTGTGGCTACTCAAGTATCTATTTCTAGAAGAACATTTGTAACTGTAGCCATTATTTTTCATGAAGGGCCTTCCACATCATCAGGACATTATACAGCTTATTTGAAGTGTGGAAGTGGCTGGACGCTTTGCAATGATACCCAATTGACTTTTAAGAAACGTTTGCCTTTTGCCTTAACTAACTCCTATCTGCTATTTTTGGAACCCAAATTTCAGTAGAATCACTTGCTGTAGGAAGATTAATACTGTAAAGATATGAAACTTTCTTGTTTACAAATATCATGTGACTGAGGGTCTACAAATCTATAAATGACATTTGTGTTTGGTATAGTGATAACATCAGGTAGAAATTTAGTTAATGTTTGGTGGTATAAAACATGTTACACATTTTTTGTGTAAAGGTTCAGAAAAGAATAGATAAGATTAACATTAAGTAATTTCAGAAAAAAACTACTTAACTCATAGTATTTGGCCATATGGAAAAATATGAGAGAAGAAAATTAGTACTTTAGATAATTATTTTAGAACATATATGGACGTAAGTTTTTGGGAGAGGTATTTAAAAGGTAATGAGTTAACTTATACAATTTGGCCATGCGGAAAGGTATGAGAGAAGAAAATGTATACTTAAGATAGATTTTTATAGGAGATACTTGCACGTTTTTTTTTTAGATATATTTAAAAATAGGTCATATAGTTTAATTAGTTTGTAACTGTGGAAGATGTAGTGTGCTTACTCAAGAAATTGCGAATTTGAGAAAAACATTTAAGATATGTTTTTTTCAGGTATTTATAATATGTATGGAGATTTTGGATGGGTTTTTTAAACACAATCATTTTGATTGTGTTTTTTTTCCCCCACTGTTATATGATGATTAATATTGAAATCACTGTTTATTGTGAAAATCAATGTATTCTGAGGACAGCAAAAATAAACCATTTAATATGTTGTTTGAGTTATTTTGTTACATTGAATTTAGAAATATGTATTATAACATATTTTTTTACTGTCTTCCACAGATATTATATTTATTAGGTAAGTACAACTAATAACATCCAAGAGTTTTCTCTGCCTCTCTCTTATTGACTCCTACTTTTTTTTATTTTATGAAATGTACATTATAATCTTATTTTTACTTTTCTTCCACAGGTACTACGTTTTTAAAAGAAATTTACTTTACTTTTTTATTATTTTTTAGGTAAGTATAAAAAATAAAGAAACTTTTACATCACTGTGTCATTTTTTTGTCTATCCTGCTTAAAGCAATGTCATGTTTAATATAAGCACTTCCACATAGGAATGGGTGCATTGTTATAAGGCATGCTTTAAAAGTGATTTAATGAAATGAGCGACATTTCACTGAGTGAGTTCAGCAACACTGATATATGAAAACATTGGTGGGAAATGATATTAAATGTTACATGTTGTTCTTTCCAGGAGTTTAAGTTCTTTGCTGCAGTGGCAATTCTGCCACAGCATTAGGGGGCCGGGGGGCTGAGTGGTACTTCTATGCTCATGATAGAGCTACTCCTTCATGAGGCACGGTTGAGATCTGTTCATGATACAGTGGTTCTGTCATGGCTCTGCTTAGTCAATAGAACGTGTCATGGAGGCGCAATATTAGTGCTGTGCAAGCACAGCGGCAAGCCCATGACAAAACTGGTCCATCCTGAGGACAGCTGAGGCAATGCTCGTGATGGAGCGGCTCTGTCATGAGCATGGAAGGACTTAACAGGTGTTAAAAAAACCTGAGGGGTCTCTTCAAAGAGAGTGTTGGTTGTAATTTGAAGGGCACTTTAAAACACATTGTGGCAGCTTTATGTTGACGTTGCGTCTCTTTGCGCCACAATTTCGTCAGTTTATTTAATACAATGACAGTGGAAATAATGTACCATATTTACAACGTTATGGATCTAGGAGATATGTCACATTCTAAAGCCCTGCACCATAAGGAAGTGTTCCTCTGAAGGAATGCGTCTTGAAAGTGGCTGACTGTAATGCATGATATTTCACTCAGTGACTTTCAGACCCATGCTGTTTCAAAACTGTGCATGTGCTTGAAGCAGGCGTAGGTATTGACGCAGTATTGTGAATATAGTGCATTGTGAGCGTTGCTGGAGCTGCATCACACTTGCGATGCAACTCTAGTAATGTATTACTTTTTCAGCACAGATGTGTTACGCATGTATGGTGTTTTTGTACCATGGTGCGCCACATTTCAAATGTGGCACACCATGGGTAACGGAGCACTAGCATACTGTGGTGCACATTAACTGGTGCATATCTGGGTATGAAGTAGTTAACATAAATCTGCCCCATAGGTTACAAATCCGCGTTTAGTAGAGTGTTCGGCCTTTGTAGTGTTATGTTTTTTCTGGTATTCTATGTAGGTATGTAATATTGCAAGATTTTTGTCACGAAAAAGAAGCCATGAGTATTGGGTTTGTGAAAGATTGCAAGATTTTTAAAATTAAAAAGCAAGAACCATGGCATTGTTTAATATAGCATTGTAAATTCTTATCTTTAATAATGATGAGAGAGTAAAAAAAGGTTAACCTGATGTTTTAAAGTTATTCACAGGCTTCTTTAGAGGAAGTGTTCTATATGATTGTAGCGTGGGTGTTTGACTTTTTTATAGGTAATAGAATGCATTTTGTATGCTGTAGCAGGAGGAGTACTACATACTTGAATATTCTTCAGTGCTTATTTTCATTTTGTAAGTGGTATTGAGACCGACACAGAACTTCAATGGATCGGAGGGGCTGTTCCTGTGCATCTGGAGGACTGCCAAGCCGTTGCAGCAGTGGGAGTGAGGCCTCTCACGACACAGAACTTCAATGGATCGGAGGGGCTGTTCCTGTGCATCTGGAGGACTGCCAAGCCGTTGCAGCAGTGGGAGTGAGGCCTCTCACAGGGGCGTAGCGCAGCTCCTTTTTATGCTCACAATTGCAGATAACAGGGTAGAGATGTCTGTGGAATTTATAGATGGTTAGTCACACTAGAGTGTGGGCGGCGCCCTAGCACTTCATTACGGCACACAGGGGAGCCGCGTTGCACAGTTTGAGAATCAGAGACTTAGGAGATAAACCTTCATAATAGGAAGGCTTCTAAGTGATAAAAATCGCCGGTGCTCGGCGTTAAAAATATCACTGCTATCGGTGGAATTTTCCACGATGTTAGTGCTTCAACAGAAATGGGAACACATATCTGATAGAAAATCCTGTAACAATCTCAGTATTTCACAGTCTTTCGAAAGATGTTGAACGTTGTTCTTTTTTGAGAGTAGAAAAGATAGTGAGAGAAGTGGGTGGAGTTCTCCGTGTAAATTGCAGAATAGAAACTACTAAGAACCAATTGGAAGTGTTGTTTTCAAGTCACATGACTTCACATGCGCGTCTCAGGACGTGTACGCGGTGATAGTATCTGGTCACGTATGCCATTTGGAAGTAGCGGTCTAATTCAGCGAAGTTTCAAAACGTGAAAAGGAGTAAATCCAAACACATCCGGATTTAATATATCTTCTGAGCTCGATTGAAGCATACAATTGTTAAAGTATAAAACCTTTTATATATTTTTTTTTAAATACCAAGGTGTGTACATTCGGTCACGCACGAAAGTTTAAAAAGACATTCGGCTCCATTTAATGAAAATTTTCATAATAATAAAAAAGAAGCCTAGGTTTAGTGTCTTTGACGTAGTATAAGTTCTTTGATGGGTCTATGAAGAAATTTAATAAGTTGCAATTGCAAAGTTTTCACGAAATATATAGGCGGGTGCGCGCACACGGTCGCGCACGAACGAAAGGCAAAAAAGCGGAGATAAACCCCCTTTATAATATGCTCCTGGAGCTGTTTTTGATACAATGAGTTAGTTCTGAAAAGAACCTTTTTTTTTTTTTTTTTTTAAACAACTGTTATGTTGTTTTTGATTTTTTAAACTTGCAACAACATTTTCAAGTGTGACACAGGATCAAAATGAAATGAAGAAATGTATCTTTTCTCGGGGCATTTATGACTCTCAATTTTTAGTTTAGTAAGAATGAGGCTCTGCTCTCCGTACAGAAGAATTTCTCCACACTCGTTGCATTTCATGTGCAAGATATGGTCTCAAGTCCATCACAGCACTCGATGGAGATACAGGTCGTCCACCAGAAGATGTGCTGGCCACCTCTGATGGTAATAGCGTGGCAAGGGCTCTTGTCGATGCCTTTGCAAATTCCACAGGGTGCACTTGTTTGACATGCCGCACCATGGTATGTATGGAAAAGGAATATTTTTTTCTTGGATTTCCTCTTGAGAGAACCGAATTGCATATCGTGCAGGTAACTTTTGGCGCATTCACTTTCTTTTGTTCTTCAGGATAAGTGAAAAATTGCCAAATAAAAGATTCCTTTTTTCTTTTTAAAGGTAGTCGCTCATTTCCTTCAGATTCGGAAGATGAATGCGGGGCGGCAGCCATTTCAGCAAAGTCTTCCGAAGGGTGTTGAACGTTTTTCTCTTTTGAGAGTAGAAAAGATAGTGAGAGAAGTGGGTGGAGTTCTCCGTGTAAATTGCAGAATAGAAACTACTAAGAACCAATTGGAAGTGTTGTTTTCAAGTCACATGACTTCACATGCGCGTCTCAGGACGTGTACGTGGTGATAGTATCTGGTCACGTACGCCATTTGGAAGTAGCGGTCTAATTCAGCGAAGTTTCAAAACGTGAAAAGGAGTAAATCCAAACATATCCGGATTTAATATATCTTCTGAGCTCGATTCAAGCATACAATTGTTAAAGTATAAAACCTTTTATATTTTTTTTTAAAATACCAAGGTGTGTACATTCGGTCACACACGAAAGTTTAAAAAGACATTCGGCTCCATTTAATGAAAATTTTCATAATATTAAAAAAGAAGCCTAGGTTTAGTCTCTTTGACGTATTATAAGTTCTTTGATTGGTCTATGAAGAAATTCAATTAGTTCAGATTGCAAAGTTTTCACGAAATATATAGGCGGGTGCGCGCAGTCGGTCGCGCACGAAAGCCTGGAAATGCGCTATCCATTTTATTGAGAACTGTTGCCGAGAGTGCGCACACCGGGTCGTGCACGAAAGTTTAGAAAGGCTATTTTTATTTACAGGCAAATTTTAATGCGTTGAAAAAAAGGCAAGGTACAGACTTTCTAATTCTGTATCGCTTTACAAGGAGTCTCTATGCAACTTGAACAGTGAAGAAAACGGCTTGTTTCCCAAAAAAATATTGCCAGAACTTTATTGACAAAAGTATAGGTTGTATACACGAGATATTTCTGAATTAGCATTTTAAAAAACAATGAAATTCACTGAAAAAACCATAGGTTTTACACACGTTATAGTTAGGAAGTAGCATTTACAAAACCTATGAAATTCACTGAAAAAACCATAGGTTTGACACCAGTTATAGTTAGCTGGAAATTTTACTGATATAAAACCAATGAAATTCCACGTTATAGTTAGTTGGACTCACTATAACTTGCGCGTGTAATGCACTGCTGATGACGTCACATATTACATCACTCATGACATCACTGATGACACCATCCAGTGAATGTGTGTCTTTCTGAAAAATAAATATGTGTTATATATGTATATATTATTGAATATCTTAGTGAATACATATATTACTGAGTAATGCTTAAATATTTAAATATATGTATTAGTGTTTCACTTTGTGTATAAGTGGCTGCATGGGTTGATGAGTAGGTACATGTGTATGTATATAGGTTATTAGATGTTTTTCTTAGTACCAGTATGAGTGTTTGCATGGTTTGGTGGGGGTATTACTTACTACATAGATGCAAGAATGACTGAGTCTCTGTTTGTATGTGTTTTGAAGACAGCATATGTGCAGGACTGTGTGGGTGGATTAGTGTGCATATGTCTGTGTTACTGAGTGAATGACTGTCTTATTAGTGTCTTTATCAGTAACTACATATGTTTTAATGTAGTATATGTGAATATTGATGTAGATAAGTGACTATATGTGAGAGTGAGGGATTGTAAGAGTTCCTGTTTAAATTAGTATGTGTTTCTATAAGTGATTTTTTAAGAGAGTAAGTATGTGTAAGTTTCCTTAGAAGTAAAGTGGTAGTGTGTGTATAGCTGTTTATGCAAATAAATGGATGTTCAATAGTTTATTTGCATGTGTGAGTATGTGTGTGAATAACTTTTGGATGACTGTCGGTGTGTAACAGGATGTGTACGTGTATCACTACATATGATTAGTGAATATATGTATGACTGACTATATAGAACTGTTGGTGAATTAGTGCATGTGTATATAGATCGTGGAATTATTGAATTGGTTGTTGTAACTGGTATGGGTATCTCCATTTTTTTGAACATTTTAGTTTCTATTTTTTAATATGCGTTTCAAGGGTTAGATTACAGTGAAAGGAGGTCTGTCACTGTGTCACAAGGATGGTGTCATCAGTGATGTCATGAGTGATGTAATATGTGACGTCATCAGCAGTGCATTACACGCGCAAGTTATAGTGAGTCCAACTAACTATAACGTGGAATTTCATTGGTTTTATATCAGTACAATTTCCAGCTAACTATAACTGGTGTCAAACCTATGGTTTTTTCAGTGAATTTCATAGGTTTTGTAAATGCTACTTCCTAACTATAACGTGTGTAAAACCTATGTTTTTTTCAGTGAATATATATACATATATATATATATATATATATATACATGACCAAAATTGCTCCAACTCGGAAAAGAAGAAGCGGAAGCCCAGAGGAGAACAGGTAAGGCAGCCTTTATTCACCCAGTCTGATTTCTGATGGCGGCGAATGCATTTCGGCGTGTGCCTTCGTCAGCGCCCAACACCAGTATGACTCGTGGTTGCTCCCTGCTGCCATTTACAATATGGACACGAGTTCGCTCCTCCCCCATGTCAGTACAACTCAACCTGTGAAGTCCGTTCATGATTCTCAGAAGTCCAACTCCCAGGATGCCTTGTTTTACAGGTAACCCAGGATGTTGAGTGGGATGTTGTGGGGGGTTTTAATTGTTTGTTTTACATGCCGATGGAACTCATTTAGGCAGGGTAACATGTAAAGTGTCCCAAGTTCATTCAGGCTCCCCTCGGGTCTCCTCAAACTGCCACAGCCTCCAGGACCAAAAGTCAAAAGTGCAGGGGGCAGTATATATATATATCACACACAAAGTTGCCTGTCAAGGGAGGCTCCTCACAACAAGATGTATTATTGCCCAAAATTTCTTTAATGGAAGGGTTTCAGAGCGAGGAATCACCAGCACAGCATTCACGAACATGAATGAAAGTCTTGCCTGACGCGTTTCGTGGATGTTTCCACTTCTTCAGAGGCAGACAAACTAAAAGGGCGGCAGCACAGCAGTTTAAAGAGCATCACCTCTGATAACGAACCTCTGCCCAGTGGGTGTGGCCACAACCGTGGCCTGATGGTATTCGTAGTGCTCTTGTATTACTCAAGTGAGAAGCCATGCTTTCGCCCAAAAATTGTTCAAGTTCAACACCCCAGTGGGTAGTGAGGCACAGCTTGAGTCCCTGCTCTCACCGTTTCTCTTCCACAAGTTCGGCTCTTGTTCCATTAGCAACGGCGCATACCGTCATTGCTGGAGTGCTTGGCAAGCAACGGGGCTCCTCGGCGGCTCAGGCAGGCCGCTCTCTATCACACACAAAGTTGCCTGTCAAGGGAGGCTCCTCACAACAAGATGTATTATTGCCCCAAATGTCTTTAATGGAAGGGTTTCAGAGCAAGGAAACACCAGCACAGCATTCACGAAAATAAATGAAAGTCTCGCCTGACTCATTTCGTGGATGTTTCCACTTCTTCAGAGGCAGACAAACTAAAAGGGCGGCAGCACAGCAGTTTAAAGAGCATCACCTCTGATAACGAACCTCCGCCCAGTGGGTGTGGCCACAACCGTGGCCTGATGGTATTTGTAGTGCTCTTGTATTACTCAAGTGAGAAGCCATGCATTCTCCCAAAAATTGTTCAAGTTCAACACCCCAGTGGGTAGTGAGGCACAGCTCGAGTCTCCACTCTCACCGTTTCTCTTCCACAAGTTCGGCTCTTGTTCCATTGGCAACGGTGCATACCGTCGTTGCTGGAGTGCTTGGCAAGCACCGGGGCTCCTCCGTGGCTCAGGCAGGCCGCTCTCTATCACACACAAAGTTGCCTGTCAAGAGAGGCTCCTCACAACAAGAAGTATTATTGCCCAAAATGTCTTTAATGGAAGGGTTTCAGAGCGAGGAAACACCAGCACAGCATTCACGAAAATAAATTAAAGTCTCGCCTGAGACCCCAGTGAACAATTTTTGGGCGAATGCATGGCTTCTCACTTGAGTAATACAAGAGCACTACGAATACCATTGACAGAGATTGACAAAGGCCTCTTGAAGGCTGAAACGCGTCTCTCCTGGTGCTCGGGATTGATGGCGACAACAACTAAATAAAGTGATGCCGTATCCTGAACCACTTGTGTCCGTGCCTTCTTCCATGGTGTTGCCGTGGAAGGTGGATTGTTTGGTTCATATATATATATATATTAACTTCTGTGGCATTTGCCTCGACTGTGCAATATATAGAGGGCAGAATGGACTTTGGTAGCTGGGGCAGATTCAATTGTATGGTCCACAAGGTCGTGCATGGGGCTAACTTTAAGCGTATGGCTTTTTATTCAAAATGGGCTCTCGATTATACCCTTACATTGTTTGCAACAGATGTTACCCACCTTGTCTCCTAAATGTTTCGGATGTGGGCATCCGATAGGGGATTAGGTGCATGTGGTTTTTTTTTTGTCCCAAACTATTTGATTTTTGGAATAAAAGTATGGTCTTCTTGGGTGAAAAACTGCAAATCAAACTTGAACCTGACTTGCAAGGGGCATTACGTGGTATCCCGCCCTTCAATTGTCACCTTAGGTTGCGACAGCAACAGCACTTTTTTATTTGGTTATCAGTCACAAAGTCACTAATTCTACATATGTGGAAATCCCCTATGCCTCCTATATTTAAAAGCTGTATAATGAAAATGGATCGTGTTTCGGAAACTAGAGGAACTGTATTTTGGATTCTCCCATGGAGGCAGTGTCAGATGAACGATTGATTGTACTATTCTGTCCTGGCAACTTGTTTTTATTAATATGAATTGAGAGTTTATATTATAAATGCCCTTTGTTTGCCTTCTTGTAAATGCTTCTCTTTGTATATTATGAATTCTGACAGTGTTCCTGATTATCAATAAAGTATGTTTAGAAAAAAAAGTTATAAGTACCTCGCCATTTTGTTTGACACAAAAATCTCCTTCAGAAGCCATTTCGAGTTACTTATGGCCAAAGCTGCCACCAACATCTTTGCCTTCACGACTCTGTAATAACTTGTCATCTGAATACAGAGATCTTGTATGATCAGGTTCAGGTTGATATGCTTAACATAGATATCACAAACTTTTTCCATGAGAATGAGTCCGCGGTTAAGTGTCCAGTAGTTCTATGGGATGTATTCAAATGTACGATTAGGGGACAGATTATTAATAAAAAGGCAAAAAAGAATTCAGATATTAGAAAGGAACTTTCTGATTTAGCGGATAATACTAAACATAAAGAATGCTTATATAGATGCTCTAAAGATAAATTGACTTTACAAGATATCAAGAATCTAAAATATTCTTACAACTCTATTGTAACTAAGAGAGCTCATATTAGTGTCCAGGCGCAGAAGTCCAAACAGTTGCTCCTGAAGAATCAAGCAGGGAAAGTATTGGCGGTACGTTAAAGTATCAAGATTCTAATATTAGATCAGCGCTAATATCTTGTATAAATTACAGTTCTGGAGCTAGGAAGTTTCAAACTAAAGAGATTCTTGAAGTATTTTGTGATGATTATAGCAAATTATACACTCCCCATAATCAATCCTCTCTTGATTAATGCCAACAATTCTTGAATTCGATTCCTACTCATACTGTTTCTGATGCTAATGGGGTAAAGCTGGGGAAAACGATTGATCCTAAAGAAATAATCCATGCTATTAAGGCCACTCGCTCAGGGAAAGCTCCTGGTCCAGATGGGTTTCCTGTTCTTTTTTATAAGACTTTTCTCCCATCTTTAGTATCTCGTCTCAAAGATGTTTTTGATAACTTTGTTTCGTCAGGGTCGGTCTTTGGTTCTGCAGCTGAGGCTACTATTTTGATAGTCCCTAAAGAGGGTAAAGATCATTTGGAACCTAATAATTTTCGCCCCACTTCTCTTCTGAATATGGAAGCAAAAATGTTTGCCAAGATTTTGGCTGGCCAAACGTCTGGAACCATATATTCCTTCGCTTATTCACCCATTGCAGACTGGCTTTGTTAAGGGCTGGTTGGCTAGGGATAATATCCGGACTTTGTGTCATATGCTGGGGAAAGCAAAGTTATCTAGCCTTCCTTCGGCAGCCATTGCTCTTGACGCCGAAATGGCTTTTGATAAGGTTTCTTGGCCGTTTTTACATGCAGTACTTCAGTCTCACAATCTTGGAGATTAATTTGTTAATATGGTGATGTCTTTGTACGCGCAACCTAGAGCAAATATCAGGGTTAATGGAGTTACCTCTTCCTTTTTTAATCTGTGTCAGGGTACTAGACAAGGTAACCAATTATCTCCTCTTCTTTTTTTGCTATCTATTGACCCTCTTCTTCGGCAACTTAATCTTACTCAAGACATTAAAGGTTTTCAATTTGGTTCAACCACTATCAAAACAGCTGCCTATGCAGACAATGTGCTCATCTTTTCTGAAGATATAGCGAATGCAATTCCTGCCATTTCCGAGACTATGAAAGTATTTTCTACTGTTTCAAGGTATACTCTGAATAAAGATAAGACGGAGATGTTTCCTCTCAACGCGTATTGTTTTCCTGCTCACACGGGGAATGCTGGCTTTAATTGGCAATCAAAGTACATAACATATCTAGGGATTTGGTTCTGTCATAATTTAACAGACACCGTCTTGTATTATGAATCTCAAACTTTAGTTAAAGTTAGACAATTGTTGGATACAGGTCACCTAAATATATTTTCTGGTGGGGACGTCTTCAAACTTTGAAGATGATGATAACTCCCAATATTAATGTTGTGTCCTCAATGCTTCCTGTCAAGTTGTCTCCGTCTTTCTTCCATGAAATTGATATCCTCACTTCAAAATTCCTCTGGAGCTATTAGCGAGCCAGAATAGCCTATAAGCATTTGAGGAAACCTTATGATATGGGAGGTTGTAATCTTCCAGATTGGGATCGATACCAAGTGGCATTCTTAGCCTCTCAAGGGGCTCTTTGGTTTTCTACAGATCCTCAACATATTCCGCCTTGGTTGTTTATTGAGCGAGATTTGTCTTCTCCTCTACCTACATCCTCCTTTTTAACTGCGTCCACATTGTCTATTCCTTTTTCTCGTTGTATTATTTTGGATACCATTGCTGCTTTGAAGGCTATAGATAAAAAAGTGTTTAAGCCAACTCATAAGTGTCGATGGTCTTCTTTGTGGCACAATCCTAAGATTAAGCTTGATCTTGATTCGACAACAGTGAAATACTGGGCTAGCAAAGGTATCACGTTGGTTAAACACCTTTATGACTCAAATCACGATCCATTGCCTTTTTCTTTCTTAGCTCTGCAGTATTCTCTCGAAAATTTAGATTTTTATACATTTTTAAAAACAAAGGTTGCTGTAGCTAAGGTTCATTTTGACCCGGAATCACATACAGTTTCCCTTCTATCTATGTGGCATAAAGCAGGTCATGTGGCCTCTAAAATATATACATTTTATCCACCGCGCCGCCTTTGTTGAATACGGTCACAGAACAGAAATGGCTACATCATTTTGACCATGACCTTTTTAAACATATTTTACCAGAAACTTGGCAAATTATCGGGAAATCTTCCCTACGTAATAAAATTGCTCCTTCTCTTATTCAGTCTAAATTTTCTTCTCTCAATCTTTTACATTGGACCCCGGTAGGCCTGTACTCCCTCAAACTTAAGGATAATGATCTCTGTTGGAGTTGTAACTTAGCCGCTGGTACACATCAACATATGTTTTTTGAATGTTCTTTATTCCAACCTTTTTGGGAGCTGGTTCACAAATATCTTGTGCTAATCTTTAACATTCAGTTTCAGCTCTCGTTACCATTTATTTTGTTGGGCACATGGGCTACAATATCGCCATTGCCGTTGGATCCTTTAGATATGCAGTCACTAGACTTATTGTGGACAATTGCGGTTAAGATTATCCTAACGGAAGGGAAATCATTTGGGTCCATATCCTATCATACATGGTGGGCTTGGGTATCTTTTCTCCGTGGGGCTCATACTTCTGTAGAGGAGAAACATTTTTCACCCTTTATTTCTAGTGTGGTATGGAGATTTTTTGATAGATATGTGGATTTAGCTTCACAAGGCATGGTAGAGCAATATCCCTTTGTGCCTTCTCCTTAATTTTTCCCTCCCTATTGTAGCAGGAGTCTCGATCTCTTCTCTCTTTCTTTCTTCCTTTCTCTATTTCTTTCTTTCCCTCTTTCTTTCTTCCTCCCTCTTTTTCTTTTGCAAATTTTTTATCCAAGTGATACAACTGACTTTCTCGTATTGTTCCTCTATGGTTTTTTATAACACATTAATTGATATGTAGGGGTTATATATGACATTATTTATACTGATGTTTGCTTATGTATCTACTTTTGTATTATGTATTGCTCGTGGTCGGTGTACTGCTTTTTATTGTATCTTAATTATTTATATTTCTTCTTAAATTATTAAAGATATTAGAACAAAAAAAAGACTCTTTGTACTAAATTTGAATGTCCATATTATGTTCATATAATATAGTCTCTGCCAAATTAATTACAGATTTAACTTACAGCTCAATTCTTTTTAGAAGGAAAAATGCCAAAATATTTGACCTGTTGCCAGTTAAGGCGGAAATATCTGTTTTAAGATCCCGAAGAATATCGGGCAGGCACGAATTCAATTAGAGTTTGGCCTCCAAAGTAGGCCTTAGCACTCCAGCAGCGTTTTTAATATACTTACATTCTTTTCCTGTATCAGAATCAGACTCTTTTGCTAACATGTGCTGTCAGGCAATCATCAACTCTGCTCATACCGGCCCATGTTGGGTCTATATGACAAATTCCCTCCAAACTTCGGACTAAAGATTTAATGGCCTGCCCATATGACTGCAGCATGCCTTAGGTGCTTTTTGACTCAATCAACACAATTCCTTTCACTCCATTTGGTGTTATTGCAACTAGAAAGCATGCCTTTTCAATTTTTAATTAGTGTGACATTTTGGGCATTCAGACCAATTTTACTACCGATTTCTCGCCATGGAAGCAAGATTCATTCTTGGGGGTAAGACTAAAGATGGGACTTCCAAATGGTTACATGAATGGCCAAATAGTAATTGCAGGATCTTTGACAACTTGCATTCATGTGTAGTGAATGAACAGTATGTATTTGTCCAAGTTTATTAAGTGCCCTTCAAATCTTGTTCAAAACTTTATCTTTAAAAGCCGGGGTAAGAATTTGTCCATTAGCACTTATTTTTTGTTTTACAGGCAATTCTATTTCACTCGTGCTGATTTGTTAAATTTTAGACTGAGGCTGAAAAAATATTGTCTAATTCAACTTAACTTGTCTTTTAGATGAGAACATTGCTGTTTATCTGTTGCTTGTCGACTAATCGAAATAATTATTATTAAGAGTCGTTAATCTATAGTATTTTTGAGATATTACGTCATGCAAGGGTTGAACAGAGTGAATTATTCATGCAGTGTGCACTTTTGAATGTTTGCATGTTATGTGAATATTTTGCACATGCCTTATCTTATCTTATCTTCTTTTCTTAATGGGGTTTTCTATAGCGCTCTGTCACCATAGGTTTCCTGGCGCTGAGTGGGTGCTGAGGGATGTGAAGGAGGGGAGCTAGCCAGACTGTGTGAAAAGACTGTTTTTCAAACGTTTTCTGAATTCCAGAAGGGAAGTGGAAGATTTAAGCAAAAGGGGCAACGGGTTCCAGAGTTTGGGAGCCAAATGGGCAAATCTACAGCCACCATATTTTTGAGCTTAATTGGAGGTGCAGTCAAGAGTTGGTGATGAGAGGACCGTAAGTTACGTACCGGACAGTAGGGAGTAACTAAGGATTTAAGGAAGGCGGGAGAAGTTCCAGACACAGCCTTGAAAGTCAGGCAGCCGATCTTGAACGCAGCACTCTGTTCGACCGGCAGCCAGTGGAGTTTGCGGAGTAGTGGTTTCGCAGACTGCCACTTCGGGATTTTATAGGCCTAGTCTAGCCGCCTGATTTTGCACAATTTGAAGCCTATGGAGAAGATATTTGGGTAGGCCATGGTACAGGGAGTTGGAGAAATCCATGCGGGAGAGCACCAAGGCGATCAGGACTTGTATCAGGGCCTCGGGTGTGAGGAGGTGGGAAACTTTCCTGATTTTCCTTAGTTGAAACATACAGGATGACACAACAGCACCCACCTGAGGCTTGAGGGAGAGCTCTGTGTCTATGATAACCCCGAGACTCTTTGCTGACTTCGCCGGGATAGGCGGGGAGCCAAGCTCCACCGGCCAGAACTGTGGGCCCCAGTAAGTGGGGCTGTTACCCGGGAGGATTAGCTCTGTCTTCCCCGGGTTCAACTTGAGCTGATTGAGGTTCATCCATTGCTGGATGTGTAACATAACCGCCTGACAGTCAAGGGCTGCATTAGGGGTATTGAGGGAGAAGATGATTTGCAAATCGTCTGCGTAATTGAAGACGGTAATGTCCCACCTCTTCAAAGAATGGATGAGCGGATGGAGATAAAGATTGAAGAGCAGGGGAGACAGAGAGGATCCCTGGGGCACTCCGCAGATGGATCGTTCCTTAGCGGCCATAAAAGGGCCTAGACGAACTGCCTGGGTTCTGCCTGTCAAAAAAGATTTGATCCAGGCCAAAGCCAGGCGCCGGATGCCGGCTTGTTCATCACGGTGGAGAAGGATGTTATGGTCCACCGTGTCGAACGCTGCCGATAAATCCAGTAAGACAAGCGCCTGAGGGGACCCTTTGTCGGCATTGCCCCTTAGAGAGTCCATGACTGCCAGGATCACAGCCTCGGTAGAGTGGGCAGGTCTAAAGCCGGCTTGATTGGGTTCGAGGTAGTTGGAGCACTCGATAAACTGAGAGAGGCAGCTGGTGACGTGCGCCTCCAGGAGTTTGGATAGATAGGGCAGGAGAGAAATAGGCTGTTAGTTGGCAAGGTCCTCCGGGTCAGCACCAGGCTTTTTCAGCAGGGGTACCAAAACAGCCTCCTTAAAGGAGTTAGGTACTGTACCGGTCTCAAGGGAGGTGTTTAACAGAGGCAAAACGCAGTACGGCAGAGCCAGGCAAATGTCGCCGAGAACAGAGGGGGGACAAAAATTGTTGGGTGAGCCAGATTCAACTCGATGAGCGAGTTTGGCCAGGGTAGAAGAATCAAGGACGGAGAAGCGTGATAGTGAGAGTGGATTTCCGAGAGAGGAAGCTGGTTTAACAGCGGAAGAAACGGAAGGGATGGTATTCTTAATCTTAATAATTTTTTCAGTGAAAAAACGATTTACGGCATTGCAGGACTCTTGGGTGGGAACCTGGGAAGGAAGGGTTCTAGCGTCAGATGTCAGCTCACTCATAATTCTGAAAATCTCCTTAGACTTGTTAGGGGCGACGTGGATCCTTTCAGAGATGTGTGAGGATTTTGCTGCTATAATTGCACTTTTGTATTTTTTTTGCGCCGCGACATATGCCTCTCTGTCAGTAGGCGAATAGTTGCATCTCCACCTACGTTCCGTCTGGCGTAGTTCAAGCTGCTGGGTTTTCAAGGAGGTGTTAAACCGCCTGTGTGATTTACTGTGGCGGGAACAAGGGAATCTGGAGAGGGGGGCAAAGAGATCGCTGGCATTTGTAATCCAGTTGGAGAAATCATCCACCAGAGTCTGGACATGCCTTACTGTTAAGTACTCCTTGGTTATAATCTAGTGGTTGGTGAGTTATTTTTATTTTGAATTCACTGAGCTATATGAATTGCCATTGACTATGATTCTGTTGCTAGGTCATGTTCCAGTTTTTTGTTTGCATAAGTGCATAATGCACTTTTGATATTTATTCAGGTGTACTGTATTATAGGATTGAGACTCTGGGAACTCTGGGACAAGTATATTTTGCTTCCTATCATCGTCCATAGTAATGTTGCATATATGAATACATTATTCTAATTCCCTATGGTACTCAAGCACTGCATATCAAATGTATTAACAATTTTCACTTTAGCTCATTTGCACACGTTCTGCAAATCATTTCCACGTTTTGCTGCTAAGAAATGCACAGTTGTAATTTAGTGGATTTAGACATGTTTTCTTTTTACTCTTTGATCCATGAAATGACTTGATTGTAAGATTGGCAGCAAATTTGCAAACATATTTACCTTAATTCCGTTGTTAATGCAGTGTTCAATTTACGTGTTAATAAGCACTTCACACTTTTGCGAGTTCTCATTTATTTTTATACATATTTTGTCTGGGCTGAATCTCTGCTAAACTCATTGTTGTATTTTAAATCTGACTTTAGTAATGTTGGATAAATGTCATATTAGCACTGTATAGATATTGTAGTTTAACCTAGGGTATTTTTAAAAGACACTGCTATTATTATGGACTAAGTGATTTTAATGATTTTGATTCATCAAACAATACAATTTATACCATACCAAAGATCTGCCAATGGAAGGTTTAAGGTGGCCGAAGAATTTAAGTAGACACACACCAAGCAAATTGTGGGGCATTACATCTTTAGAAGGTTGAGTGAACAGTAATATGATCCTACAAGGGACCTTCCCTTTTTCAAAGGGGAAAGGAAAGCTGAATTAAAAATTGAATGGAAGATATGGTAGCAGGATAATTGCTACTTTGATCAAATATGGTAAGCTTGAGACTGACACTCAGACTGGATATTTCGAGATTATGAGATGTATAACAGATAAAATGGCCTACATATGGTATTATTTATTTTCTGAAAAACCTTTGAAATTAAATTGAACAACTTCCAGGAGGAACGTTATTTATGTAAACAAAGACAATTTAAACAAGGCTTATGATTATGCAACTAGCAGATAAACACGTGTGACTGCAAATATGATGATTTTTATAAAGACCTGTCAAAGGTGGCCCAGCGACTTGAACAGCCGTATCACACAACAAGCTCCTCGGGTGTAATGGCAGATAAGGATCTAAGTGAAGGCAAAACTGTGGAAAAGAGATTATTTTACAAGAAGTGTTTGCCGGCTAAAAAGAAAGACTCAGTTCAAGACATGGCAAAGGAGAAAAAAGAGATGGGGTAGAAGTGCCCATTGAAACATCAGGATAAATTCGACAAGGCCAACAACTATTCCTCAAACAGTCCCATAATCATCAACATTTCGGTCAAAATGAAAGCAAGGTTAAATGCAGAGTGCTGAACGTGGGGATTTCCTTCTGTCCTACTGTTGATTCAAATGTGACATAATTCAAGATTAGTTTTGTTCAACTTTAAAATAATATTAGTTTACAGAAATGTCATTGCAGCTCTTGGGAAATCTGTAACATCGCGTGCTGCAGCGAATTTGTTTGTTTTGTAAACAAAAGCGCATTTCAATAAAAAGTGCAAATGCTTATGTTAAATAACACATGTTTTATGAAAACATTTTGTAGAAGTAATGATACTTAGGCTTTATAATCATATCAATGAAATAATAATGTGTTGATTTAAGTAAGCCTAACTCAATGCTATGTTCACAGGGATTTATATACTAACACTGAAAGGCCTGAATTCAAATTTTGCTGTTGTTTTGTACATGAGTCCATATGAATGAAAGTTTTTTGCATTCGCAAACGGTGCGATTTGGTAAAATCGTCCGTTCGCGAATGCAATATGGCCTTACTGAATACATGAACAGAATTTGCAGGCCATACGTATCCCTAAAATAGTGATTCTCTAATTATCAAACACAAATTGCGAATTGCAAAATGCGATTCACAAGTAGGTAATTGCAATTGACATGTGAGAACCATTTGCAATTTGTGAGTGATAGAGAAAATGCAATTTTGCTCGTGCAAAATATCACCAACACGAATCAGGTGGTAATCAGAGGGCCTCATATTCTTCCACAATGGCTGCTTTCTACATCATTGTGAAGAGAATGAGGATTCAAGCAGAAACCCATACAACCTTCAAATTCACCGCCAATGCACACCACCTTCTCCTCAAAATCACTAAGAAAACGGCCTTCCAAGACAGAATCAATGCCAATGCACACAACAGCAAAGGTCTTTGCCATCATCAAAGAGTTCACTAGGTCCAACAGCGAGACCACAGGCGTCCCACCCTCCCTAAACCTCTGCAACAAACTCAGAGCCTTCTTCCACCACAAGATTAGGCAGATGTATGACAGCTTAAACACCCAAGACCCTGCCACTAAGCCCGCCACCACCACACAACACCATCCCGTACCCCAACAAATTATACTCATCTGGACTCCACTCACCAAAGCCAACACACTCAAGAGTATGAAGAACATCCACTCGGGAGCCCCATCGGATCCCTGCCAGTACAACATCTTCCATAGAGCAGCCACCTCCAACGGCCCTCAGCTTCGTCACGCCATCGAAACTGCCACCCATACCCAATCACTGGAAACACGCTGAGATCAACCCTCTGCTAAAGAAACCATCCACTGACCCAACAGACCGCAAGAACTTCAGATCCATCTCCCTCCTTCCATTCCCAGCCAAGGTCACCGAGAAGGCCATCAACACCCAACTCTCTGAGTTCATTGAAGAGATCTATGTTCTCGACACCTCCCAATCCTGCTTCAAAAGCAACCACAGCTTTGAGAAAGCACTCCATGCCACCACTGATGACATCCGCTCCCTCCTCAACCAGGCCAAGAGGCCTCATCCCACTGGGCCTCTTGGCTGCCTTCGACACCACCTCCCACCACACCCTAATCGCATCACTCCACGATGCTGGCATCCACAACAAGGCACTGGACTGGATCCAGCTCTTTTTGACCAGCAGAACACAGCGAGTCATACTACCCCTGTCCCTCTCAGAACCTACAGAGATCAACTGTGGAGTGCTCCAGGGCTCCTCCCTGAGCCCAACCCTCTGCAATGTCTGCATGGCCCCCTTCGCAGCCATTTTTAGAAGCCACAGACTCAACATCATCTTCTACGCAGACAACACCCAGCTGATCATTTCCCTCACCAACAAACTCACAGCCACTAGAATCAACTTTCTCAACCGAATGAAGGCTGTCGCTCCCTGGATCAAAGACAGCTGCCTCAAGCTAAACTTGTACAAGACCGAAGTCCTCATCCTGGGATCCAGCCTCTAGGCATGGGATCACTCTTGGTGGCCCACTGCAATTGGAACCCCTCCCACCCCATGCACAATGCACACAACCTCAGCATTTTACTGGACTCCACGCTCACAATGAACCGCCAAATCAATGCAGTATCCTCATCCTGCTTCCAAGCACTCCACATGCTTCAAAAGACATTCAATGGATCCTCACAGAATCCAGAAAGGCAGTCACCCACTCACTCACCACCAACAGACTTAACTACGGCAACTCTGTCTATGCCTTTATCACCCAGAAATAGCTCAGGAAACTACAGAACATCCAAAACCCCGAAGCCAGACTGGTCCTTGTCATTCCCTGCCTCAGCCACATGACACAACAACACCAACAACTCCACTGGCTCCCAATCAACAAGAGAATCACCTTCAAGCTCCTCACACATGCCTACAAGTCTCTCCACAATGCAGGACCAGAATATCTGAACCACCGTCTTGCTTTCCACAAACACGCCAGACAACTCCGCATCCCCAATTGGCCTGGCCTCCATACTATGGATCCACAAGACCAGAATCGGATGAAGACCCTTCTCCTACCTCGCCACCAATACTTGGAACACCCTGCCCCTCCACCCCAGGCAATCTGCAATGTTGACACAATTCAGGAAGGACCTCAAGACCGAGCTCATTGACTGAACCTCCACACCCAAACAGAGCAGCATCCCCCCCAGCACCTTGAGACCCTCACGGGGGAGTAGCCGTGCTATACAAACCCCTGATTGATTGATTGATTTATTGATTGAGAGAAAGTCTCTGTCATGCTCCGGCACTGAGAAATCCTAATTACAGTAAAGTGTTATTTTGTTGTGAGAGGGAGGGCTGCATTCTCTCATGACTTACTCGTTACAAGAAGACTGTCGAATAACTATGGCATATTTTTCAACCACTCTTGATCCTGCTTCCGGAGAACTGCCTGGCTGCCTTAAAGTGGTTGCAGCGGTTGGTGTCAATATAGAGGGAGCAAGATCATAGTGATGGGACCTCCTCTTGCAGTGATGTTCCCTCAAGAAATATTGCTCACTCATAGTAAAACCTGAAATATGATGAACAGCAGACTTACAAAATATGAACAATTGATTCTTGCAACCATGAACGTGGTCTTGAGATGACATGCAATCCAGCTACTTTGTTACCATTACCTAAAAATTAAACTTAGGGAGATGAGGTTGGGATTGACTACCTTAATTTTACAGATGTATGCACCAAGCCACGACCAAATGTCAAAGATGAACCTCTTGATGAGCCTGATTATGTAATTTTTGTGGATGGCTCATGTTTGAGAGATAATGAAGGGGCTTTGAGAATAGCTTATGCTGTTGGTACTATGAAGAAGAAGTGGAAGATTCCTGGCTTCATGGTATTACCGCTGCATAGGTGGTGGAATTAATTGCTATTAAATGAGCTTGCTATCTTTCAACTCAACTGTAAGTGACACTATTTATGAATAGTCAGTATGGCTTTGGTGTGGTCCATTACTTTTGGCAGTTGTGGTAACAGAGGGGATTCATGACTTCATCTAGATCACCGATCTAAAATGGGAAACATGTGACGAAATTGTTGGAAGCTTTAAAATCACCACAATAAAATGCTGTAGTGAGAATGAGTGTCACAGTAGAAAACAGATATGCAGATGAAGTTGTTCGGTATTGTGCAATTGTGGCATGCACTTTTAACAGAAAATATATGAATGAATCTGATGATGACATCACTTTTTCAATGCTGTTGTCAGTAGGTGATATGTGAGAAGAAATCAAAAGGTCGCATGAGGAACAACAAGGATGGGTCAGATCAGGATGTGTTCAAATGATATTTAGGTTTCTGCAGTTGGGAGAAAAGTGTCACAAGAGAGCTAATTGTTTTCCATGATACAACACTTTTATGGTCCTGCGAACATTGGAAGAGATGCAATGGTGAGATTATTCAGGTAGAATTATTCCCCGATTCAGAGTTTTGGCAGAAGAACTATGCCATAAATGTGTGACGTCAGCTCATGAATGTAGGGAGGAGAACCACTATAACACTGAGCTACATAGGACGATCAGGAGGGCCCTTTAACAGGATGCAGTTGGATTTTATCAAGATGCCTGTTTGTAACGGGCTGAGATCTCTCCTGGTTATAGTGCTATTTTTTTCCCGATGCGTGGAAGCGTACTCAACACAGAGAAATGACAGTCTCAATATAGCCAAACTACTGTCATGAGAACTCATTCAACGGTTTGGATTTATAGTTTCCCTGGAGTCAGATGGAGGAATCCATTTTAATAATGAGGTCCTTAGAATGCTATGTGCGGCAATTCAAGTGGGACAGAGATTGCATATCAGCTGTAATCATGAAGCTTTGCGTATGGTTGAAAAGCTAAATGGGACTCTTGCGTCAAAATGGCCAAAGTCTGTGCATCTAATTCATTGTAATGACCAGTTGATTTAACATTAGTTTTGATGAGTCCCCAAAGCACTCCTGACAGGAGGACTGGACTATTGCCCCGATATATACTAATGGAACGTGCTATGCAACTGCCTGCTGTGCCTGCGAATGCACTTGTGACCATCACAGAAGACATGATACTCAACTACTACAAAGGGTTAGCTGATGTGTGTTCTGTTTCTCACCAGGTTGGAGCTGCTACTGCCACTCCAAATCAGGAGCAGTAAGTTGATCTTATCCTTGGAGACTGGGTTTTGATCTAAAAGCATATTTGAAAATCCTGACTGGAGCTGTGATGGAAACTGAAAGTCCCAACGAGGTGATCCTGATAACCGATAACCAACAGTCCAGTGAAATGTGCTGGGATGCATAACTGGCTGCATGCTTCCCACACCCAGAGAATACAGTGTTTGTTTGAAGAAGTGGTGATTTTTGAGCCAAGTCTGATGCTGTGTGTGTCCATACGTCCTAAAGAATCTGAGCAGGGTAAAATACAGCAGAATTCCTTACCTGTATAAGTTCCTGAAATGTCACAAAGTGTTGTGGAAGTATCCACTTAGAATAGATAGCTGGCAGCTGAAAGTAAAGGAGCTGTTGAATTGCCATCAGAGCAAACAAATGATCCTGCTGAAGGAACATCTGTGAGGAGAAAAAGACCCCTACGAAGATTGGAATGGCCAACTAGTAAGAGAAAATTGGGATCTAGTGTGTCAGTTGAATGCATACCACAAACCATACCCTTAGAAACAAAAGTCAGTGGTATAACCAAGTCTGAAGAAGATCAACAGACACCAAGGACTTGCAAGAAAGCAACAGTATTCTGTATCCGAGTGGACTTAATACACGTGAACATGCCTAAAACAATAGATCAAGATTTCAATGAACTCAAATAACTTCCAGGATATTGTTGTAAAAACTCAAAAAGAAGTGCGTCTGGTGTATTTGAAAAAAAAGGGGGGACAAGTATGTCAGAACATGAATCTGTGACAGAACTGCTGGGGAAGGAATCCTTTTTACGACGAGAACTCTCACTCACCTGAAGGTGACCTGCTCCATCATTGGGTCCCCTCCTCACACCCGGACTGCAAGGTTCATGGTGTGGGCTACACCTCTCTGAATGGAGAGGAGCTAAAGTGTTTTATGATGAATGATAGTATTTAAGTAAGTGAGGGACAGAATGCAAAAATCATATAATAGTGGTTAAAACCACCTCCAGGGTACCTAATAAACTTTATTCTGTGGCCCACTGGCGATAGGATTAAAAAGAGGACCAGGGTTTTGAGGAAATTATATGTAACCTTTTCAATGGTCAGACCTTTTCAATGGTCAGAGGTCAACATGTTTCTGCCTTAAGTGGTCCCAAAACAGGGACCCATTCATCAAAACCAAACAGTTAATTTGTGTAGTCACTCTTTGTATATGTGAGAGGAAAACATAATATTCAAGTCAAATCATATACTGGCCAATCAGGGTGGCCAGACCGGTGATGGCCCATGTATATTTGGGGTCCACAGTCATTTTGAAAATAATGATAGACAAACAAGAAAAATGAGTGGTGTCACGTTTCACACACATTTCTTTGTGACGATTTATAGTGTATATAAATTATGCATTAGAAAAACACATTCACTATGTGCAGCGTAGCAAGGTTGCTATATTCTTATGATGTGTCTTACCTAATTAGGTGGGTGCTGTTGTCCACCTTTGTGCAACTGGATACAACCAAATGCACCCACCTACAAGGCAAAAATAAAGAGACCAAACACATTGGACCATAACACGTGCAAGTGCGACTTCTCTATTTATGTACGTCGGAGTCTCATTATAAATCCATGTTTAGCAGCAGTCATGACTTCTGACCTTCCTGGCAATCTCAATCTAGCATATTCAATTGAAAATGTACTTTCTTCTTTTTTTAAAAAGAGTGAAAAGAGTAAAAAGTAATAACAGTGCAGCATATAATGTCGAGATCAAAACAAAATATGCTGTGTGGTAAAAAGCTGAAGTCATTAGTCAAAATGAATCCTAGTGCTGAGTTGTTCAACACGAACAACCTCCGGCACGAGTTATCCGGTTTACTCAGATACCTACGCAAAAGCGCATTACTGTGTCTCTGGGCAAGGAAGCCATCATCCTGCCTGGCGATGTGCCTCAGGTCAAATACCTTACATCAGTGTGTTGGTGCTCAGTTAGTGGATGTCCCAGTGAACGTAAAACCGACCACCATCACGGTCACATTTAAACTGACGTCCAGTGAATCATGGGAAATCTGGTCCAAGGGTCCAAATGTAATGCTCATGGAAATTGTCGTCTTTTGGGGCCAGGTTCCCGAACAAGCGGGTATTTGTCAGACACACTTGAGTTAATGGGGAATGTAGTGCCCTTGCAAATAAAGTGCGATCAATGATTAGTGTCAGTTCCTATTCTCAGTAGGAAAGCAGAAATACATTAATATGACCAAACTATTCAGCTAAGTATTTCCAACAGTGGGAGTAATTGGGGAAGATTACTATTGTCGGCTTGAATATTGTAACAGAGATGAAATGTTGTGCAGCCCTGACACAGTCATATCGGATGCACGCAATATGGAGGATGTAGATGAATCATGCCATTATAGTGATATTGTAATAGGTGCCAATGTATGGTGTTGCAACCCAGGGAATGCCTCAAGTTTTTTATCATGGAACATAACTACTGGAGAATCAGCATTCTAAAGAAGTCCAATCAATCAAATCAATCACATATTTGTTAAGCGCTACTGCTCACCCGTAAGGATCTCAAGGCGCTGGGGGAGGGGGTTTTACAGGTTCCAGTCCATCAAGGAGAGGATCTGTCGAAGAACCAGGTTTGGAGGTTTCTTGTGAAGGGGGAGAGATGTTGTCTGTCTGAGGTGGAGCTGGAGGTGGTTCCAGGCTCTGGCCATGAGGAAGGAGAAGGAGCGGCTGCCTGATTCTGATCTTTCTGGTGCTAGGGATCACGGCATAGGAGAGCTGGGCTGATCTTAGGGTCCTTTGGGGTACGTGGAATTTGAGTCGGCTGTTCAAGTATGCTGGTCCGGTATTGTGGAGGGCCTTGTGAGCGTGGGTGAGCATCTTGAAGGTGACTCTAGCTTCCATGCGGAGCCTGTGGAGTCTATGCAGGTGCTGGGAGATGTGGCAGTGTCTTGGCAGGTTGAGGACCAGTCTTGTAGCAGCATTCTGGATGTTCTGTAGCTTGCGTGTGAGGTTTTTGTTTATTCCGGCGTAGAGTGTGTTGCCATAGTCGAGTCTGCTGGGGACCAGGGCATGAGTGACGGTCTTTCTGTGTTCGAAGGGGATCCATTTGAAGGTCTTACGTAGGAGGTGGAGGGTGTGGAAGCTAGAGGAAAAGATGGCATTGATCTGGCGGTCCATTTTGAGTTCGGAGTCCAGGATGATTCCCAGTTGCGTGCATGGTCCATGGTGGAGCAGGGGGCTACCAGGTGTTATTCCAGGCATCGTGGTGTGGGCCCATGATGAGTATTTCTGTTTTTTGGTGTTTAGTTGGAGGCAGCTGTGTTTCATCCATTTGGCAAATATAATGAGATGACCAGGCATATATATAGGCGCTCAACAAGAGTATGGCATTAAGTATAACAATCACAGTAATGATGTATGCTTCAAAGCAAAGAAAGGAAGGTCACCCCTCTTCCAAACAAACCCAGAATAACAATTCCAGGTAAACAATTCAAATTAGTTCCTTGCTGAGCAACACAATAAGTACAGTCCAATTGTTCGTATATATCCAAAGTTTTTTCAATCCCAAAGTTCCATATAGATAGAGTCCCTTCAATTATAACACCAAGGTACGTTGTTGTTTTGCAGCATCAATCCAATTTTATTATAGACTTCCTTCCATCAATCAAAATTGGCAGCCAACACGTGTTTCGTCAGGCATTAATATCATGCCTTTCGACTTCTTCAGGGCTGCAAGCCAAGAAGATAATAGTAAGACACTATTTGTAACCCATAAAACTTCTAAATCTTTCTTTTCTAAAATTTATGGGTAAAGTCACCACCTACGTGCAAAGCCTACTCCTGATGCATCAGTGAGTTTGAGTTAAATAAAGAAAGAAGAAAAAAGGAAGACACCCTGTAAAAATGGTGCATACCCTGGTGTACAAGAAAACACGAAAAGACCCAAAGTCCCAAATCTGTTAGGAATAAGATAAAATGTAATGTATTTACCAATTCGAGTATATCTATGTTCATATAATTTCCATAAACATAACCAAAAAGTTGGGTTCTGAAACGAAAGGAGCTGTTCCTTAGTCTTGCATCAACCACTGAGCCACTGTATTCATCAAATGTAGTAATGTACTCACACAAACTGAAGAAAAACGTCACTTATTTGTGTCCATGGTTATATCCCAATATTCCAATATATTTCTATCCTGAAATACAATAATTATAAACTCCTCAGTTAGTGTCCCTTGACTGTAACGTAGGGAACACATATTGGTCCACACTCGTCGTATCACTCACCTATTAATGTTCTTTTCAATGCCGATAAAAATATCCCAAAGTATCACTGTCTAACGGTCAAAGACTGTCAAAAATCCAGACAGGTATCGATATGTGTACATATAACTCTCGCTAAGGACAAGAAAAGTGGAGAAACATACCATCCTAAAAAACTGTACTAAAAAAAACTGTAACTCGAAGTAAAATGAACTTGTATTCTATAAATAGTGCTTACCTATCGTAAAGAGCGTGTACGCTCTCTCTGGTGTCAGGGTCGGCTACTGGCGTCTATCTCTGGCGCCATGTTCTATAAATAGCCGGTGCCGAAATATGAGTTACATGGTCGCCATCTTTTAGTGGTTAAAGTCTCTATGAGGATAAAGGAGTCTTTCCACAAAAACAGGTTCGAAAAAAGGGGGTGACGGTCTCAAATTAAACGCTATTGTCATATTCTTAGTACTAATAATAATACAGTAACTTTCCTTGTCCAAAGCGACCGAATTTCTACGAAAATATTTCCTTTTCACGTATATTACTTAATAAAACAACTCTTTCGATCTCATTTCAATTCAAGTCCAAAGGTAGTCTATTATTTGAGTTACTGACAATGTATTTAAATTACCTATCAAATATCGATTAAGTGTCACAACGTGTATTCGAACCCCTATCAGGTCCATTTTACAGTGCCACCGTCTTCTGAGTGTACTCCAATCTCTAATCTAATTGTCTGAACGTCAGATGAGTCACTCACAGCAGCGCGAGACCCTCGGACTACTCACAAACATTCCAGAAACCCAACCCTCGGGTATACATGGAAATCACATAAAGTGTATGTAATTTAAATGTACGGGGGTAAGGAAGAAGCTGTATGAAAGACAGAAAAGGATATCTCAATTACCTGATTATATTCCTATAGCCTAATTTTCTCAGGCAACGTATACTTTACATCACAATACAAACAATAAATTTTGGTTATTCAGAAAACATTGGTTAAGTAAACAGAGGCCACAATAGTTAGTTTTTACATTTCTCAGTAAGAACTATATACAGTTTAAATTGCAATATCATAAATCTCTTAAAGAGCTCATATTTCTCATTTCAGACTATACACAGTTTAGATTGCAGTATCAGATCGCTAATAAATCTGACCGTCTGATAATTAATCACCCAAGAAGAATTGAAGTTCGGGGTCTAAGTTTAATCCCTCTTCAACTGCCCTTAGAACCATGATCCACCTTGCTTCTCTACGTCTCAGTTTCAGGGTTCTATTCCCCCCTCGTCTATCTAAAGTTACATGTTCAATTCCATGATACGTAAATCTATGGTTAACTGAATCATTACCATTTTGGATGACATTGGAGGCAATAGGGTACCTGGTATCCCCATTTTTAAGTGCGCGAAAATGTTCCATCATTCGGTCCTTCAATTTTCTAACTGTACTTCCAACATATATTTTTCCACACGTACAGGCTATAATGTAAATCACAAATGTGGTCTCACAATTTATGAATGACGTAATTCTGAAGGTACCTGTGTTGTTGCATTCAAAAGAGTGTATCTTTTTTGTGGCCCATCTGCAACAACTGCAGAACCCACAGTAATAGAAACCCACCGGTTTCGTACGCCACCATTGTTCAGTTAATACAGGTTTGGTTGGTTTAGGGTAACTTGGGCTCACCATATTAGCAATTGTAGTACCTTTACGAAATGTCAAACTAGGAATCTCAGTTAAGAATGGTATCAAGTCACTATCTGTTCGCAATAGATGCCAGTGTTTATTAAGAATTGCAAAACGTTTATGACTCCCTGTTCCAAAATTGGTAATCATTCTCACCTTGTTTGAACTTTTAGTTCTTTCATTAATGTTCTTAGGTTTCAATGTCTCACTTCTCTTAAGCTTAGAAACTCTATCACAGGCTTTAGTAATAACCTTAGCTTCATAGCCTCTATTTCTAAATCTTTTAGTCATATCCTTGATGTTGGTAGCAAAGTCAGTATCGTTAGAGCAATTCCTCCTGGCTCTCAACATTTCGCCAAAAGGAATAGCTTGAATTTGGCTCTTTGGGTGGCAACTATCTCCCCGTAATAATGCATTAAAACTAGTTTCCTTTCGGAACATCCGACTACAAAGTTTGTTATCTTGCACAAATAATTCAATATCCAGAAAAGTAAGATGTTGTTTATCAAAGTGAGTAGTGAATGTCATATTCAGATTATTGGAGTTAAGATGGGCAAAAAAAGTACCAAGTTCATCTGAGGAACCTCTCCAAATCAACAAACAATCGTCAATATATCTTCCCCAATAATAGATATGATCTATCCAATTCTGACCTTTTGGGCCCCAGATCCACTCCGCCTCCAGGCGTCCCATGAAAAGGTTTGCGAAGGACGGAGCGAATCTGGAACCCATTGCAGTTCCAAGTCTCTGTCTATACCATGTATCATCAAGAGGAAGATATTGTTCTGTAATACCATTTTTGTCATCTCTAAAAGCATCATAGTATGCTCTAAATATTCAGCCGGTCTTAGGTTAAAAAAATTTTCTAAAGCCTGAATGCCCAACTCATGGTTAATATTAGAGTATAAAGAAACAACATCTAATGTTGCTAAAATCATATCAGGTTCCCATATTACATCGTTCATGATGTTAAGAATGTGTTTTGTATCTTCTATATAGGACGGAAGGTTATGGACAAACGGTCTCAAGTAAACATCTATGAATTGTGACAGTTTTTCCGTAGGACCACCTATTCCTGATATTATCGGCCTGCCTGGTGGTTTCTGGCGGTCTTTATGGATTTTTGGCAAAGTATATAGGCATGGGGCCCTACGACATTCCACTCTCAAATACCAGTATTCCTCATGATCAAGTAATGAACGGTCATACCATTCCTTCAACTTGGTGTTAATCATAGCCACAGTCATTGGTAAAGGGTTAGTACTTAATTTCTCATAATACCTAGAGTCATTTAGTTGAGATAAAATCTCACTGTTGTAGTCTTCTTTGTTCATAACAACAATGTTGCCACCTTTGTCAGCCATACGTATTATCACATCAGATAGCAATGAAAGTTCCTTAAGAATCCTTAAAAATCTTTTCTTGTTGTTACGCTCTCTTCTAATCAAGTTATCTATATCCGCAGTTACTGATTTATAAAAAGCATCAACCACATTTCCCGCTGATAATTGCGGTGTCCACTTAGATTTCATTTTAAGCCCACTAGTAGGCGCATATCCTGGATTAATATCCAGGTCCCTTAAGAGTGAGCTGACCGTTACTGGGTCTTCCTCATTTTCAGTCAACGACAGCAGAACCCGACTTTTTGGTTATGTTTATGGAAATTATATGAACAGAGATATACTCGAATTGGTAAATACATTACATTTTATCTTATTCCTAACAGACTTGGGACTTTGGGTCTTTTCGTGTTTTCTTGTACACCAGGGTATGCACCATTTTTACAGGGTGTCTTCCTTTTTTCATCCATTTGGCGACAGCTTCCATGCCTTCTCGAAATTTGTGTCTGGCGGTGTTGGGTTCATTGGATAAGGAGAGGATGAGTTGAGTGTCGTCTGCGTATGACACAATGTTGAGTCCGTAGGATCTGGCGATGGGGGCAAGCGGACTCATGTAAATGTTGAAGAGCCTATGGCTGAGAGATGACCCCTGGGGGACTCAGCAGGTGGTTGATGTAGGGTGCGAGAGGAAAGGGGGGAGACTGACCCTCTGGGTTCAGCCTGAGAAGAAGGAGCGGATCCAGTCGAGGGCCTTGTCTTGAATTCCTGTGTCATGGAGTCTGCATATTAGGGTACGTGAGAGACTGTGTCGAACGCCGCTGGGAGGTCGAGGAGGAGGAGGGTTGGGTCCCGCATGTTTTGGGCAATTGACTGCACACATGTCCTACTTGTGCCCCCTGCCGACACAAATACAGCAACAAAAAGCACACACATTCCATCAATGTGCACGCAATAGTGGACTACACAGGACCCTTCACCAATGTCGTCACCAACTACCCGGGCAGTTTGCATGATTCATACATCTTCCAACAATCCATCATCAATGAGCACTTCCAGGATGGCACCTATGGAAATGCACTGCTCGTTGGTGAGTAACAAATGAACACACCACAAACCTCAAATACACAATCATGCAATTCACATCTCTGGGAATGCACGTGTCACAAAGTGACATACAACATGCCAAACAACATTCCCAACCACCAGACATGACACACAACTCACTGTGGGAACCTGGGCTAGCCATGTAGACACATTAGCAGAATGTGGGGAGAGGAGGGAAACAGGCATGTGTGAAGGAAGCGATGCGACTGATGAATGCGACTGCACACAATGCCAAGTGTGGCATGGATGTACTGGACAGACTGCAGTATGGAGGCCACAGACATATCTGTTACATTCCCCCTGTAAGCGTGTGCGGAGTGGGCTGGCCCGGCGTTTGCCTGGCTAGCGTAGGGGTGTGAATGAAAAGAACGTAACCCAGGGCATGGTTCTCTTCCAGAATGGCCAGCATTCCTGCCAGAGCAGCGCCTCTCACCCCGCCATGAGGCCAATGCCATGAGCGGTGGTGCCTGCAATCCTGTGCGCCTGCTGCACCCCGGGCCGCTAGTCCCGATGCCATCTTGCCTGCTCCTGCTCATCCAGACATCACTGCTCACCTGCCGACACCAGCGTGTGTCAAAGAGGGCCCACCACATGCCGTTGCAACCTCCAAGCCCGAGGTCTGCGACCCTGGCAACCTGCTACGACCATCACGGCCTCCGCGACACAGGAGCGCAGTACCCCTTTCTTGTTGACGTACTCCATCAGCATACACAGCGGACAAGTAGGTCACACATTTGGGACTGAGTCTTGATTACACCATGACAGAGAACATTATTTATGGCTGAGGTTGTGTCACTATACTCCCTTTGATGTGGTGCCACCAAGTGTGTGCATAGGACTCCAACCAAACGTGTCTGTGGGCCCTTGCAGCCAGTTCCACAAACTCACTGTATGTCCGTGTGGTCATTATGTATGCATGAGGTGCTGGGGCCATTCCACATTACATTGTGCTCTGTACAGTGTGCGCAACCATGTCACCGCAGGCAGTGGTGTAGACCTGGGACATGTAACCGTGTCGTACCTCCCTGTGAGTGTAAGCAGGGTGGACAGGCATACGACAGTATAGCGTAGGGGTGTGGCTCCGCCACACGTGGATCTGGGTGTGGTTAGTTGTAGGCCTTGCCAAGGATGTGGCTGATTCGTGTGTCTCTGTTGCAGTGTCTGTGCCACCCATCACGCAATCGACAATGTTGCGGTGTGTGTGCAAGGCCGAAGGGGTACATAGGGAGGGAATGCCCGCTTGGGGTCAGGGATCACACATGCCAACTGTTGTATGTGTCGCTATTAGAGCAGCATGAGCCAAACATATACCCTCAACTGCATGTTGAGCTCAGCCAGGCAGGGGCTCTACATCTGTGTCAGCCCTGTCCTTATAATGGGCCTACACACACGTGGCCGGCCACCTTCTGTGCACATCATCACTGTGTCATAGTCTGGCTTGTAGACATGCGCAGACAGGCATGCCAATGGTGTGCCTTAGGGGTGTAAGTGATGTAACCACGCTGCACACACTAGTGACTATGCCTGGGGGGGGGAGGTGCATCAGTGAGGCTATTTAAGACAACATTGATGCCGCTCATTTGCAACAAACAGTTCATGTGATACAGGAATCACTAAGTCACACATATCACACACCAATGAACCAGTGAGCCTGCCAACACATCATGCAGTACGTAGTCTTGACTCATGTCTCTCTGCACTGTCACAGTGACCAAAGATGAGCACTTTGCGCTTGGATGATGACACCCCTCCGAGCCACGATCACACAGGCCCAGAGGCAGTACATTTTGGCCCACAAACGCACCGGGGGCCTCATGGAACACACATTTGGCATGTTGAAGTCACGTTTCAGGTGCCAGGATGTCACAGGTGGAAGGCTCCTGTACAGCTCAGACATTGCATGCAAGATGATCGTTGCATGTTTTGTGTTGCACAACATATGTGTACGCAGCAAAGCCCCATGGATACGAGTGCCAGATACACCGGACGATGATGACTGCAGCCGCAACAGGAATAGCCCGTAGGGACTACATCATTGACAGTTTCTTCTCTGGCTGATGTCACATTGTGACGGTCCTTAGCAATAATGGGACAGTACGATGACTGATCACAGGCACAGCATGTTCAAATAAATGCATTCCAAAACACATTCCCTGCATGCATGTCACTCATCTCTACAGGCACTTCACTCAGGCAAGTGTGGGTGCGACATGTAGTGCTGAGAATTTTTGAATTTGTTAATGGATGGTGGGTATATCACCTCTGTGCAGTGAGGCTTTTGAGGGTGTCATGTATTAAAACTGCCAGTTCTGTGTGTCACAGTTGTAACAGTATCCCACAATTCGGCGTATCATATGTGTCCCAATTCATTACATTTTGGCTGTAATTTGTGGCCTACAGGTGACAACAGGGCTTCTTTTGGGCTCTGATATGTGCCGCCATGATGCAGGGATGCAACCTGTGACTCAAGTCCCATGACATGGGCGACATGTACATAAGGGGGAGTCACTGCCCCTACATTAGTCCATGCTTTCATTCTTTTTTTTTTTTTCTGGTTTTTTTTTTTTTTTTTTTAGTCCTCATTTGCCGTCTTGCCGCCCATAACTTCGTACTTATCTGCCACTGGGCTGTTATTGTCTATTAGGCTGGTCTAGAGTTTATGGGGCGTAGACAACACATATTTTTGGTTCTGGTCTCCTCTCAACTGTCCTTCTTGACCACCCAACCCAAGATGCGTGTCCTCCACCATCTCTATTCCTCGTGCTCGGATGATCCATATACCAGCTAGACAGGCACGGGCTTAATCATCGGACTTTTAACGTAAATATAACTTTAACCAAAATTTAGCAGGAAGGGTACCCAAAAACCTCTATTTCTTTTAGAGCGATCTAACATATCAAGCTTAGCCATGTATCTCATGGCCAGGATCCAGTCCAATAAAGTAGGACTAGATGGTGAGACCCATAATTTACATATCTCTCGGCGTGCTAATAACATAGCATAAAAAATAAGTCTAACATTGTTACCCAAAACTCTATTTTGTAAATCATATCTCCCGGTAATAATTAATTCAGGGCTTACCTCAATGGGTTGGTTCAATGCTTTAGAAAGGGAGTTACTCACTTCGATCCAGAACTGTTTGATATTCGGACACGATACAAACATATGTAAGTCATCGACATTTGGAGCTTTGCATTTTGGACATTCAACTATTCCTCCATCCTTAAACTTAGAGAGCCTGTACGGAGACCAGTATGCCCTGTGAATGGTAAATAAAACATTTCTCCTTAGGTTCGCAGGTTTAACAATTTTATATAGCATGCTCATAGTTACTTGCCATTGGTCTTCTGTCGCAATCCTTGGCAAGCTTTTCTTCCACAGGGTCTCTGGTAGATCAAATGTTCCGTCTTCCATTTCCAAAATTCGCCAGTACCAGCAAGCAACTTCCTTCCCAAAAACCATTGACTCCAACTTTAATTCAAAATCATTTTCCCGTCCAATCCCTAATTCTGACTGATTTGCCCAACTTTGGATCTGTAAGTACTTGTATTTTGAAAAAACTGGGCCCCACTTTTGCTGGCAAGAACTCCAAGAAATTAAATTTCCGTCTAGAAATAAATCTTTCCATCTTTGCAAGTCGGGCTCCTTTATCAAATTTAAAGCTAAAGCATCTCTTGTCCAGGAAGGAGCCCCCGGAGATTCCCATATCGGAGCCATATAACTTAAATAGGGGATCTTAAATACTTTCCTTATTTTATACCAGATATCGGCCAGGTCCCTTAGAGTCTTGAGTTTCACCTTTTTAAAAAACTTGGGGTCTCCAAACTTATATAAGTATCCAAACTCGTGATAACCTGATATCTTCAGCATTATCCCGAAAAGTCCGCCGATCTGAGATTGAACAAGGGTACCCAATAGCATCCTGCAGTTTTTTAAACAAAAAGCCCATGCATATATTTGTAGATCTGGAGCTGCCAACCCTCCTTTATTTACCCTTCTTCTTATTTTTTTCCATGAAATTCGAGAGGATTTTGACGCCCAAATAAATGAAGTTATCAAACTTTGTATTTTCGCCAACCATTCCTTTTTAAAACACAACGGAATAGTCTCAAACAAAAACGTAATTTTTGGTATAATCACCATCTTTACAAGGTTTGATCTCCCATATATTGACAAAGGTATGTTTATCCAGCCTTTTAGCATGTCAGCAACCTCTTTTTTCACTCTGTCAAAATTAGTTTTAGCCAAGTCCTCAATCTTCTGTGTAATCCTGACACCAAGATATCTCATTATGCTTTCATTCTTGTTTGATCATGGACATGGCACGTCGGTGTGCAGGGGGTATTGATTATCCCTCGGAAATGTGAAGAGGAGATGCGGTTTCACAGTGTGTTCCATGTATGTTTCCACATTGGCGCAGGTTACATACTGAATGCATGTCAATGTACATTGTGGCTGTTTGTGTGGAAATACCTATCTGTTATGGGACAATGGCCATTTGTTCTGCATCACAGCTGTGGGGTTGTGCTTGTACGTTGTCATCTCCTGTTTTTTAATTCTATTTTTATGGTGCATTTTCCCACCTGACGCATGGGATTTGCAGGCCTGTTGCTGGTTTTTGATGTGTTTTGTATCGCGTTTGTCCCCATCGCAGCTTTTTTTGCGTTTGTGTTTCACATTTTTGCAGCGTTGCAATGGTTTTAACGCTGTCATTTGAAGCATTATCGTGTGTCTATCACATGGCACCGCTGTGTTGTGAATACTTGGTTAACACGATTTCCCCCGATGGACTACGATGTATAAAGTTGTGTTAAGCTAATTTTGCGATAGTTTTCCTACGTTCTTGAGAATATGCCCCACAATTTTAAATCCTCTAAATTGAGATTTTACATCCAATGATTGTTATATATTAGTTCAGGAACACACTCAAGCTTTAGACTTTAAGAATTGTTATGTTTGCACACACTTACCTTCTTCAGCTAGTGAAGATGTGAGATATCATTACATTTCACTTTCATATGCAGTTACATGTACTATATTACTTACTTTGTTTATTAGACAAGAATGTTTTGCATATTGTTTTTCTTGCTATGATATGATTTTTTATAAAGTTCCCTTTCTGAAAAGAATACACTCTCATCCACAAGCTAAGTATATGGAGTTTGCTTGATGGTATTTCTTTTGATCCCCTACAAATTTAGACACAATTAAGGCAAATGAATGAAATTCAACATGCCTAATGAAACCGTGAGAAAATACATTTATTCTAGCATTAGAGGAAAGAAGACCCCACATGTTTTACAAGGCAAACAAAGAAGAACATGTTTTAAAGAATGTTTGGAAGAAGTATGAAGATGAATACAAGAAAAAAAGATGTATCCTAAATTGAAATTAGAAAGTATCCAAAAAGGGAAACAATGTTTTAAAAATAGGAAAAATCCGTTAAGAAAAAGACTTATAGGGATAAGTAGCTGGAAATCACATTTGAAGTTCTTGGAGGGCCTGTTCAAATATTAACAGGGAAGAGACAAGAATCTATTTTATATGTGAGCAAGACGCATATTTCCAATTGCCTGCTGACTCTGAAGGGGTTTGCTATTAAGCTCTATTATTTGCTAAAATGATTCATGTATAGCATAGATGCTTTAACAATGACTCCATCTCACAGACACGTATGTAGTGCCATTGATGGGACACAATTAGGTGGAAACATTTTTTGGGGAATCATTTCTCTGGGGGAGTAGTTTTGAATAATGTGAAAATGAGAATGCTCTGTGCTATAGTAGTTGAGCTAGCTACTAGTATATATGGCTCTTTGTTACCAGTTAATAAAGAATGAATAGCTAGTAGACCAATGGTTTTGCAAGATCAATTGACTTTGGATATATTGCTGGCAGAAAAAGGTGGAGTTTGTAAAACTTTGAAGGCTCAACATTGCTTTTCATACATACCTGAGAGGGAGATGAGTGAACAATTTGCAAGGAACATTTCTGATTTAAAACCTGAATTAGAAACCTTTGAAACCACTGGTGTTTTAGGAACGTTAAGCAAAGATTCTTCTGCTATAGGTATTTGGCTTGAAACGATTGGGAGTAGATTTTTTAGGGGTCATATTAAAACCTGTGCTAATCATTGGTATTTGCTTAAAAGTCTTACATGTTATACAACAAGAAAGAAAAACAAAGAAAGGCAAAGGAGAGAAGAGAAGAAAAAAATGGAAGAAAAATAGAATGGGGCTTGCAAGAAGCTGAAGGAATTTGAAACTCTGAAAAATAAAATTGATGTTAGAGCAAGGGAGGTGGGTGTAGAAATTCAGCATTATAGTTACCTTAGCGTAGTATAACTTGTGCCCTTGCAATGCACCGCTTATGACCTCACATATTACAACACTCATGACATGGTCAGTGAAATCACTGACAATATCACTGATGACATCTCAAATGACATCATTTATGACATCACTGATGACTTCATCAACAGAACCGCACACACATGTACTCACACACATATATAACCACCCATACACCAACTCAGACACCCATACAACCACTCACAAACCCACTCACTCATCTATAACGCCACTCACACAACCATTCTCTCATCCATATAGCCACTCACACAGTCACTCACCTACCCATACACCTAGTCACACAGCCACTCACTCACCCATACAGTTATTCATAAGGCCGTCTGGTTACCTATTCAGCTGCTTACACCCTCACTTATTTGCCCATATAGCCACTCACACTCCTGCTCATTCATCCATACAGCCTCTCAACAGAGCCACCCACTCACACATTCAACCACTCATGTACCAACTCACACAATCACTTATATACATTCACACATCCATAGAAACATTCACACAACCACTCACTTACCCATACAGCCACTCACACACTCACTCTTCAATACAGCCACTCACACACCCACTCAGTTAACCAAACATCCACTCAAACAGCTACTCCCTCACTCGTACAGCCACTCACTCACCAAAGTATTCACTCATACAGCCACTCATGCACCCACTCATACACCCATACAACCAACCATTCACACATGTATATAGGCAGTCACACAACCAATCAGATGAAATATCTTACAAATAGAATCACTTACTAGCAGTACAGAAAGTATAGTAATTTAACGTGTGCAGTAAGTTAGTATATGTATCTTTAAGTCTCAGAAACGTTTACGAGAAATTTACACTCATAGGATGATGTCAATAGTGATGTGATATAAGTTGGCATCAATGATGTCACTGACCATGTCATGCAAGAAGTAACATGTGAGGTCATAAGCAGTGCATTGAGGGGGCATAATTTATAATTAGCTTAGGTAACTGCATCATGGTAGCTGTAGATTTTGGGCCCCAGCTCAACCAGCATAGATACATCTAACAAACATGAACATTTATGAAAACTATACACGTACTGGAATCCAGTGAGGGGTGTCTTGTGTGGCTCTCACCAGGTTTTCTTACCCAAAAACCCTTGCAAGCCGTAAACTTAGACCAATAAAACACATTCATCTTTCTCGCATGTCTCCCGATAAAAATGGTACCTCACTTGTGTGGATAGGCCTTGCGCCTATGACAGAAAGGACCCCAAAAAACAACATGAACACATAACGTTTATCCATTTAAACTGACCGTTTTTGTGCAATGTGGGGAGTTGTGAATTTTGAGCCTTAGGTCAACCGGCACCTAGTGAGACCTAGCAAACATGCATATTTTTTAATACTGGACACATGGAGGTATACAAGATGGGGTGACTTGTATGGCTCACATCAAGTTTTTTTTATCCAGAATACTTTGCAAATCTCAAACTTTGACTAACAAACACATTCCTCACATTTCTGTGATGAAAAATTCTGGAACCTGTAGAGAGCCACAGAAGTCCTACCACCTAGCATTTTCTCATGACTCCAATAAAAATGGTACCTCACTTGTGTGGGTAGACCTAGTACCCGTGATAGGAAAGGACCCAAAATGAAAAATGGACTCATGAAATGTTTCTACTGAAAACAAATCCATTTTTGCAATGTGCTTTGCTGTGTATTTAAACCTGCACATTTTCAATACCTAAACATCCAGGGAAATCCAGGATGTGGTAACTTGTGTGACTCACGCTAGTTTTTCTCACCCAAAAGTCGTAGCAAACCTTAAACTTCGATTAAAAACACATTTTACTCACATTCCTGCAATGGAAATTCTAGAAACCAAGAGGAGACGCCCATTTCCTACCATATAGCATTTCCCTAAGTCACCTGATAAAAAGTAAGCCTGGGAAAAGCACTACGCTCGCATAGTTTGCGAAATTTGCGCTACTTCGCACTATGCAAATTGCACGAAGCTCAGTGCAAACACGCCTAGCGTAGCGTAGCATACCGTAGTGCAGCGGTCATTTTTTGCTTGCTCCGGTCCTCAACGTCAAGACAAAAATATCGAAGTAAAAATATAGAAAGCAAAAATATCGAAGTCCTATCTTCAAACAGGTGAGTACAAAAATTTCGAAAAAAAATATATAGTTAGCCAAAATATCGAATGTTTTTAAATGTCTTAAAAGTAATTTAAAATTAATGAAATAATAACTATAATTAACTGAAACATATTTAAAAATACTTAAATAACTTTAAAAATATTAAATAATTAATTTAAGTTAAAAAACATAAACATACAAATTGATTTTTTAACACATTTATATTTATATTAACATAATATTATTTAAAAATATACAATATTTTTACTGTAGGATAGCGGGAGGGTAAAATGTACTATTACCACTCCAGCAACTGCAACAGTAGGGTAAACGTTGGAGAGCGTAGGGGTAAAAATTACTATTCCCACTCCAGTGAGTGCAATAGTAGGGAAAGCGTTGGATAGCGTAGGGGTAAACATTACTATTCCCACTCCAGTGAGTGCAACAGTAGAGAAAGCGTTGGATAGAGTAGAGGTAAAAATTACTATTCCCACTCCAGTGAGCGCAACTGCAGGGAAAGTGTTGGATAGCGTAGGGGTAAAAATTACTATTCCCACTCCAGAGAGTGCAACAGTAGGGAAAGCGTTGGATAGCGTAGGGGTAAAAAATACTATTCCCACTCCAGAGAGTGCAACAGTAGGGAAATCGTTGGATAGCGTAGGGGTAAAAATTACTATTCCCACTCCAGAGGGTGCAACAGTAGGGACAGCGTTGGATAGCGTAGGGGTAAAAATTACTATTCCCACTCCAGATAGTGCAACAGTAGGGAAAGAGTTGGATAGCTTAGGGGTAAAAATTACTAATCCCACTCCAGAGATGCAACAGTAGGGAAAGCGTTGGATAACGGGAGGATAAAAATTACTATTCCCACTCCAGTGAGTGCAACAGTAGGGAAAGCGTTAGATAGCGTAGGGGTAAAAATTACTATTCCCACTCCAGAGAGTGCAACAGTAGGGAACGCGTTGGATAGCGTAGGGATAAAAATTACAATTGCCACTCCAGAGGGTGCAACAGTAGGGAAAGCGTTGGATACCGTAAGGGTAAAAATTACTATTCCCACTCCAGAGAGTGCAACAGTAGGGAAAGCGTTGGATAGCGTAGGGGTAAACATTACTATTCCCACTCTAGTGAGTTTAACAGTAGGGAAAGTAAACATGTAATATATTAATACAAATAAATTAAATATCAATACCAATAAAAAAATAATTAAAACAAATTAACAAATTTAAAATTACGTAATAATTAATCAATAAAAAATACAAATAAATATTAGTTATTAAAATGAATTTCCTATTAATACAAATTACTTACCAATTAACAATTAGTTAGAATAAATTAAAAATCAATACAAAAAGATAAATAACAATGATTAATTTAATTACAATTAAATTACTTCCCACCCTATTCCCCAATAAACACACAGCCTGCTACGGAAAATAAATTAATAAAATGAACATAATTATCAATTAATACAAATTAATTACCAAATAAAAATTAATTGCCAATTAAAAATTAATTATTTACAAATTAATAATTAATTAACAATTAATTGAAAATAAATACCTATAAATAAATTAACACATTTAGTTAATTACAATTAAATTACTTCCCACCCTATTCCCCTATAAACCCACAACGCGCTACAGAATTAAACTACACAAAGATTAAATAACATAAAAAACACTTTAAAAAATTCAATATCATTAAAAATAAGGTATATCTTAATTACTATATTATATACTTCGATATTTTAACTTTCTATATTTTAAAAATCAATATTAAGTTACTTACCTTCAAAACGATATTTTTCACCACTATATTCTGTCCATTCGATATTTTGTCCATTCTATATTTTTACTTCGATATTTGTGCTATTCTATATTTTTGAATCAATATTATGGGGCTCATTAGGATGAGGACAAAGTCCGCCCGCCATCCTATCGGGAGTAGGGACCGCCCGCCATAAGGGCAGCGGTCTCGTGTGTGGCATTAGGATGCGGCCGCCACAGTGGCGGCCGCATCCTGCATTCATAACATTGTGGCGGACGGTGGTCTCTGCACTGCCCGTCACAATGCTATGAATGCTCGTATGCATTTGCATACACAATGCGGCAGGCACCGCGCGGTGCCTACCGCATTGTGTATGCAAATGCAGGGGGGTACCACAGGTACCCCCGTGTACATCCCCACCCTTCCTTCACTTTGGGGGCCTGCAGGGGGCCCCCAAAGTGAAGACCGCATGCCTTTCCGCATGCCTTTCCGAAAGGCATCTGTTTCACCCCATCCTAATATGGCTGGCAGTGTCTGTTAGACACCGCCACCATATTATTCCTTTTCCGCCCCAGCTGCAAGGCAACCGGGGCGGAAAAGCGGCATACGGTCTGTCCGTCCGCCGCGGTCCCCCTGCCATACTAATATGGCGGGGGGGAATTCGGGAAATGAGGTTGGGCGGATTGCCTCCGCCAGGCCGGCGGTGGCTACCGCCAGCCTGGCGGAGGCAATCCGCCCGACATCGTAATGGGCCCCTTTGTTCGTACATCAAAATGACATCCTGGTGAGACTTTTTCCTCGTTCGTGATCAGCAACATCAAGTTGCTGATCGCGAGCGTGGAAAATAAACCTCCCGGCGAGATTCTCAACGCGGGGAGGTTAGGTTTCTCATTGCAAGTGGTCCTGTATGCTCGCGACCGATCGAAATGAGAAACTACCAGTCCGCAGTTCCTGCACTCGCCAAGGCCGACGGATGCGGCACGTTGCTATTTTCGGAATAGGAGACTTTCGCTCTCAAGAAATACGAAGCACTTGAAATTAGACCAAACTCCCCCACGCCGCTCCTCCATGCAGCGGTGCTGGGTATACGTTCCCACAACCTGATAAAACTACAGCACACATAATTGATGAACGTTGGTTACTCACCTGATTGTATGCAGCGATACCCCCGTCCTGAGGAAGACCGGCAGCAGAGGACCCCACTCACCCTTATGCACTAGGGTCGAAACCCGTTTTCAATGATTGCACAGTGCGGACAAGCATCCGGCACTGTGCAATCATCGCAAACAGTGTTCTACGCAGTTCGGGTAGTGCTACACGTAGCTCGCATAGTGCGAAGTGCACTTCGCGTAGCTAAGCCTAGCGCTACTTTGCAAACTACGCCTAGGGTTAAAAAAATAGGGTGCCTCAAAAGTGTGGTTAGGCTTAGGGGGTCATTAGGATGGCGGGCGGACTTAGTCCGCCCACCATCCTATCGGGTATTGGGACCACCCGCCATAAGGGCGGGGGTCCCGTGGGGAATATTAGGATGCGCCCGCCACTGTGGCGGGCGCATCCTGCATTTTTAGCATTGTGGTGGGCTGTGCTCTCAGCACCACCCGCCACAATGCTATAATTGAACGAATGCATTTGTACTAACAAAGCGGCAGGCACCGCGCGGTGCCTGCCACTTTGTTAATGCAAATGCAGGGGGGTACCACATGTACCCCCTGTGTGCACCCCCCACCTCTCCATCACTCTGGGGGCCCGCAGGGGGTCCCCAGAGTGAAGACCGCATGCCGCCACCACGGAAAGGCATCTAACTAAGCCCATGGTAATATGGCTGGCGGTGTCTAATAGACTAATAGACACTGCCACCATATTAAATCTTTTCTGCCCCGGCCGCAAGGCGACCGGGGCGAAAAATCGGTGGACGGTCTTTCCGTCCGCCACGGTCCCGTCCGCCATACTAATATGGCGGGTGGTCATTTATGTGAGGATGGCGTGCAGATTGCCCCCGCCAGGCCGGCGGTGGCTACCACCAGCCTGGCGGGGGCAATCCGCCCGCCATCCTAATGGGCCCCAAAGTATCTAGTGTCTGTGGCACGAAATGCTCCAAAACGCAATATGGACACATTACATATTCCCACTGAAAACTGACCCATTTGTTTGGCAATCTGGGTAGCTGTTGACTTTTGGACTTGGCTCAGCCGGAAACTAGGAAACCTAGCAAACCTAAACAATTTTTTTAATTAGACATTCAGGTGAATTCAAGGTGGGGTGACTTTTGTGGCTTGCACCATGTTTTCTTACTCAGAAGCCCTTGCAAACCTCAAACTTTGACTAAAAACATATTTTCTGTACAATTGTGTGATGGAAAGTTCTAGAATATGTTGAGAGCCACAAATTTCCTACCACTTACCATTCCTCTAAGTCTGCAAATAAAATGGTACCTCGCTTGCTTGGGTAGGGCTGCTGCCCGCAACAGGAAAACGACCAACAAATAATGTAGAGACATCAACCACACTTGAATGGCTAGGCCTACTGCCAGTGACAGGCACTCATCAAACCAAGGTCAATTGGAATCCTGTAGAGTAACTCTCTTGACTCTGCCTGGGTGGACCATCCCCCTCCCTTTTTCTTATAAAAAAAATTCTCCCTGGTGTCTATGAAGGCAACTATCTACTATTTGCCCGGGGGGGGGAGATGTTTGTGACTTGGGGAGCACTATCCTATTGTCAGCGGAGCTGCCCCCCTTCAAAAACACTTCCTGGCATCTAGTGGGCAATGACCTCCTATTTGCCCACAGGGGGAGGAGAAAGACTTTTATGGCTGAGTGGAAGGGAACAGCACTGGCCCATTCTCAGTTGAAAGCACAGCCCCTGAAAAATAGCTCCTGGTGTTTAGTGGGTGGATTGCTGCTTAGGTATCGCACTCTTGTAGTGATCTCTAAGCATGTATGTAGTAGATAGCACTTTTGAGAGTGGGTTCTGAGAAACAGTTCCTGATTTTTTTTTTTATCCTTTTAAGGCAGTGTCTTCAACCACGCTTGCTCATTGGGTGAAAGAAGTGTTAAATAGTTCTGTGGTGTATTTAAGTGTGTTTGGGAACTTATTTGGTGAGTGGGGCATTTGCTTTTGGGGGAGCTTCACAAGACATTTTGTGGTGTGCTGATTTGTCAAATGATGCAGTTTTCAGGAAGTTTTATTATAAGCCTGTGAAAACTGCGGCTTCTTGGGTTTGGGAATGCGTTGAACGTGCAATAATGTTAGCATCCAGTTGTGTTATAAAATTTAGATTCTTTATCAGCTCTTGTGGTCAGAAAATTTGGATTTTATTAAAGATACGGAGGCTGAGTGTGAGTTTAGTTTAAAGATTGTTGTATCATTTTATGTTCAAATTGTATTATAATTTTGTGTGGAGAGTATTTGTTAGTTTTCAATTTGATGTGGTATAAGAATTCATAGTAAGTTGCACTTTGATTGGTAGGCATCAATGAATAAATCAGTTTCTTGAATAGTCACCATAGGTGCTGTGTATCTATTTGAATGTTGGAGCAAACATTTGAAAAGTTCTGTCCATCATCCTCTTGTGTTTGCTTTGTTCGCCCTAAGTTGGCTGGGTATGCCCAGACGTGGGTCCCTTGCTCACTTTGCCACTGGTTTCAAGCTAGCCTGAAACTGGTCCCAGGATGCTTGTTTCCAGTCAAGGGAAGACCTCGCTTGGCAGTTTGGGCTGGACTGTTCCCAACAGGTACAGGGTCAAGACTGCTTTGCATATAGCTGGGTCTGAACTGGGGTGGCAAAGTGAGCTAAAGAATGATGACAGATTCAACTCAGATCTGTTACTTGGGGTGAGTGTCTGAAAAGTTTCAGCACTCCATCCATCATCCCCTTGTGTTTGCTTTGTTCACCCTAAGTTGGCAGGGTATGCCCAGACGTGGGTCTCTTGCTCACTTTGCCACTGGATTCAAGCTAGCCTGGCTGATGAGTGGTGTTACCCCAAAACCAGTCCCAGGATGCTTGTTTCCGGTCCAGGGAAGACCTGGCTTGGCAGTTCGAGCTGGACTGTTCCCAAGAGGCACAGGGTCAAGATTGATATACATATAGCTGAGTATGGACTGGGGTGGTGAAGTGAGCTCAAGAATAATGATGGATTCAACCCAGAACTGTGACTCTGGGTGAGTGTCTGAAAATATTCAGCGCTTCATCCATCATCCCCTTGTTTTTGCATCATACACATTTCACCTTGCTTTAGTCTTAGGAAGTTTATTTCAGTCGCAAATATATATATATTATTTATTATTGTGGTGGTTATGTAGGAGGAAATGTTCATTGTTATGTGTAGTGTTTAGGTGTTCTGGCATTTGAATTTCTTTGCAACTTTTACTGGCAGCAAGAGATTGACTGGTAACGTTTAAATACTTGATAGTAGGCATTTTCAAGCAGGAATTCCTGCCAACTGATTTGTGATGTGCTCAGGAACTTTAGAGAGTATATCTTTTAACTCGTGGGCTCATTGAAACTAGTGCTTGCATCTTTTAAAAAGTGCATGTCTTCTATCTTGGCTACATTTGGGAGGTGGGTGTGGTCATGTTAACTGCAATCTTGTTTTTGGCTGTAGTCCTCCCATAACAAGCATTGGAATAGTATTCAGTATATTTCCAATTCAGATGCTCGGTGCTTGCACTTTCTTGGCTGTATTTGTATCCCATGTGGAAAACAATCACTTACCTTTCTGTGATGTAATATGTTTTGCTCTATCGCCCATTCTGTCTGCAGATAGCTTAATTATAGATTGATTTGTTATGTTCAAAATGTTAATTTATTTTGCTAATATAATGAAAGTATTCTTTTAATCATTTTACATTTTATACTTACATATGTGCTATTAATTTAAGTTGCAGTTCATTCTTTCTGTTCCCAATTGACGTAATTGTGATATGAGTCAAGTTGTGATAGACCTGACATCTGTGGCAAGATATTCCCCCATACTTTTTGGCTTCACTCACCTAATTTTGTGGAAAGTGTTTCCTCAAACGTAGTAAACTTGAACTACTTCTAATTGGCACATTAAGTTTCCTCATAAGTCCCTAGTATGTATTAGAACTTATACCCAGGGCCTGTAAAGAAATTCTGCAAATGGCTGCAGCACTCATTGTGACACCCACTAAAATACTTTGTAAAACATGTCTCAGGCCTGGCACTGCCTCATGTTGTGCAGTTTTAAACTTACTTTTCGATCAGGAAAAATAATCCTTTTGCCAGGCCCAACCCTTCCTTTCCAATACTTATAAGTCACCCCTTGTGGTAGGCACAAAAAGCTTGTATTTAAATGGTAGGACATGTGGTTTCAAGTTTGACATTTCCTGACAGTGAAATATTCACTAAGTTGTTTTTCACTGTAGTAAGGCTTTTTTTCCCATAAACTTACACTGGGTTACCTATTACACTTAATACTTGATAACTTCAGTTTGGGAACAGATAGAGAAATGCTTCTACCACTCATTTGAATTGTGATTTAAAATCATCTCTAATGGTAACATTAAGGGGGTCATTAGGATGGCGGGCGGACTTAGTCCGCCCACCATCCTATTGGTTACTGGGACCGCCCGCCATAAGGGTGGGGGTCCCATGTGGGGTATTAGGATGCGCCCACCACTGTGACGGGCGCATCCTGCATTTTTAGCATTGTGGCGGGCGGTGCTCTAAGCACCACCCGCCACAATGCTGAAAATGCACATATGCATTTGCATAAACAAAGCGGCAGGCACCGCGCGGTGCCTGTCGCTTTGTTTATGCAAATGCAATGCAATTTGTTTATGCAAATGCAATGCAATTTGTTTATGCAAATGCAATGCAATTTGTTTATGCAAATGCAATGCAGTGCACCCCCCCACCTCTCCTTTACTCTGGGGGCCCGCAGGAGGCCCCCAAAGTGAAGAACGCATGACTTTCCATGGTGGCATTGCCGCCACGGAAAGGCATCTCAACAAGCCCATGCTAATATGGCTGCAGCCATATTAAACCTTCTCTGCCCCGGTTGCAAGGCGACCGGGGTGGAAAAGCGGCGGACGGTCTTTCCGTCTGCCGCGGTCCCCCTCGCCATACTAATATGGCGGGGGGTCATTTAGGTGAGGATGGCGGGAGGATTGCCCCAGCCAGGCCAGCGGTGGCTACTGCCAGCCTGGCGGGGGCAATCCACCCACCATCCTAATGGGCCCCCAAGTCACTATTCTGAAAATGGCACTTTTAGAAAGTTTTTATATTTCTGCCTAATACAAATACACCTACACTTACTTTGAATGCACTTTTGTCCAGGTGTACGAGTGTGAAGTTAGATGTTTCGGTGTGCAGCGCTTTGTTGTGTTGAGGTGGTTCTTTAGTGTCTTAGGAATTATATGCACAATAATGGGGAAAGTTTGTTAATTTTTTATACATTCGCATTTTTACATTAATTAGACTACCTTGTTGTTGTTTTAATTTTTTGCAACTTACTTGTGAAGCTAGTTGGGTATTTCTTTATAAGTCTTCCATTTGAATTTTCTTTGTGCAGTCCGGCAGAGTGTCTTTTTCTGGTAGTTGGTTTATTTGTTCTATAAAAAATGTGAGGCTTTGTGCAGTTTTTATTCTGTGTTGTTAATCTTATTAGTTTAATTGATTAGTTTCTTTTACAGCACTATAAATTGGTTACTTTGTGTCGAGCATGAGTTGTTTACAGTTATTACCTTTTAGGGGTGGCTATTAATTGGTCTTTCTGTTTTATTTAAAAATGTTTGTATTTGTTGTATTTTTATATAATAAATACATTTTTAATGTTTAATATCATGTATTAATTTGTTTTAAAGGCTTTAATATTATATCAATGTTGCTTAGTTTAAATTGTTTTAGGCTTTTAATGTAGATTGAAACTATTTGTTTTATCCATGTGTTTGATGTTATTTTTTTCTTTTAAAGTATTTTATTTCTATTTCTAAACTTTCATCAAAAATGTTTGTAGGTTAAATTGTTATCTCTTGCTTATTTTTAATAATGTTATTGAAGTCAATACTGTATGTTTAGATATTTGTGCTATTGTTTGTATATTTCTTTAGGGATTGGTGTCACTACAACGCATGCTTTTACCACGCATGCCTTTACAACGCGGTTTTTACCACGCAGTCCATTACAACGCATAATGCTTTTAGGCGCTGGATAGTGAATTATTTAATTTACTATTCCAACTCCAGTCCCCGTGGATAGCAGGGAAGGTGTTGGATAGTATATTAAATACATTCCCTATCCTAGAGCGCCCCCCAGCGCATTGCGTTGTAATGGTTTGCGTGGTAAAAGTTGCGATGTAATGGTAGTGCGTTGTAAAAAATTCGTTGTAACCGTGCTACACCCTCTTTAGTGTACAGTATATTTGGTTTCGATGTTTGTTTTTTGATATTGCTAAAAATAAATGTATTATGACAATATTGTTGTCATCAATATATTGTTTTTAACTGAGTATATGAATGCAATAATTTTGTTAACAATGTTATTTTGACAGTATTTTGGTGAATCAATATTATTTTCCATAATATCCTATCATGAAACCACCTTAGTAAGCTTATGAGGAACGGATTCAGTATAATGTTCTAGTTGGTAGATTTAACATTATTAGCAGTATCCTCTAGGTGCATATCTCCACGAACCAAGTGAAATTGTTCAACTTTCTCTTAAAAAAACAAAGACACACAACATGTTCCACATGTCCTTTCCCTCATCTTACTGCCTTTATCACATCTCCTACCATTACCTTTGACCTACTCAGGCGTTATATGTGAAGTTATGTTCTTTTTATAGATGTGGATATTAGTATTTATTTTGTGCTGTTTATGGATAGTGTCTCAAATGTCAAACGTATCTTTATTGTTTAAGTTAATTAAAACCATAACAATTCCAATAAAATTAAACAGCCTGCAAAGGAACATATACTGAACATATTAAAACCATTAATTTCCATTAATAATATTTACAGCTTTTGATGACATCCTATCAAGATAGTGCTGGCACCAGTGTATATACCTATTAGACTTACTGGTTGTCCACTGTAGAAACCAGTTCCAATTGGATAAAACAATAATTGAACCATGTATCAAAAGTATCATCTCATTAGTAAAATACGATTTAAAATGCTAGTTCAAATCAATTTTTCATATAAGAGTAAAAACTTTACCAATCTACAGTTTAGTTGTGGGTCATATGGATCAAGACACTTTAATATAGGAGATCTACAAGTGCGTATACCCCTATCTTTAATAGGATTTTTTAACAATAAAAGACGATTTAATTTTAAAACGGGACATATACAGATCAGGTGAACAAAGTCCTGCTTTGGAGCACCACATAATGCACATGACGGCAGACCACTATATTTCCAGAGGGGTTGATCAGCATTAGTTGGTAGTGCCCCAAGACATGTTGCTAACAATTTCCTTTTTAGATGAATGGAATATGATATGGCCAAATAAGCCGCTGGTTGTCAAATTGTATAGTATTGCAGTACCATCCAGGCATGGAAGCACTTGCTGAATATAATTTTGTCCTCCGTTAACAAGTGCCTTTTTGCTGCTTTATTTATTAGTTCCCGAAATGTTGACCATAACTCTGGCACCTTTGTTAACTTTATTGATAACTGCAAATATTTGTAATAAGCTGATCGTGGATTATTCTCTTGAGCTTTCCAAATGGCGCTATTGAACGGATTCTGGCAGCTTGACCGAATTTTATACCACAGTTTTATTGTCACATACATTCTTGCTAGACGTTGCTGCAGGAAAACCAAACTCTAGGCGGATCTGAGCAGGAGAAGAATTTCTGGGTAGAGCAAATACTGTTCTCTATGCCTTAATTTGCATTCTCTCAAGAACTACTACTTCCTTGCCATGTTGAACTTCATTAGTATAGGCTAAAGTCTGCAAGAGCTTTGCTTTAACAACAGCCAGTAATGGTTTGAACGATGGACTGCTTGAACTCTTTGATATAGAGCAAAAAGTATATATCAATCCACTTCCTTTCTTGATTAAAGTTAAATCTGCCAGCAACACTTAGGTATTTATAATGTGTGACTCTCTCCAACTTCACTTTGCCTAGTTTGAATTTTAGTCGTGCCCACAAGCGGTGACTCATTGTCATGACCTTAGTTTTCACTATGTTTATTTTTTATAGGTTATCCTATGCAAAATTGTTCAATATGTCAATCCCTCTTTGAAGCCCTACTTTCGTTTGACTTAACAACACTATTTCATCCGTATAGGATAGATGCGTTAGGTGCAACAGGCCTAGGTGTGGCGGATGTACGTTTGCCTGGTCCAGCTTGGGGTAAAGAACGGCCATAAATAAGTTAAACAGGTGAGGGGCTAAAACGCAACCTTGTTTCAGGCAATTTTCTGTTTGTATTTTCCTCGTAGGTCTAGAGCCATCTGATAATTTAACTTGCATCCAGGTGTTTGTGTAAAAAAGCATTATGGCTTGGAGGATGTGCGTCGGGAGCCCCCACTGCTTCAATTTGTTCCATAAAATACATCTATCTACACAATCAAATGCAGCTTTGAAGTCTACAAAGCATACATGTATGTTTTTTCGCTGTTGAATGATCTTATCGTATACAGTCTTTGTAGTCCTTGGTGAGAATTAATAGCATTTTTAGGGCATGTAATTATCAATGATAGAGAAGGTTTACTCCGCCACATGCAATTATTAATTTGAGAGAAGATCCACTCCGCCATATGTGAAAACGAGCCTGCAGCTTGATAACTATTATTTCAGCACTCGTATAGCGTTTTTCGGCTATTCGTAATGTAGATGACGGTCTTACTCAGTGCCTACCACCATATGTGTTTTGGCATATATTAAATTTTTTATTAGATTTTTGAATGAGAGCATAATATATTAAATTGGGTCACGCGAAGGTACGACACTTAGAGAGGCAGTATGTTGCTATTCTTATGATACATCTATGTAGGGTTCGTCATTTAACAATCCACGATGGGACTCAATAAAACCATATTGTTTAAAACTCATAAGGGATGACAACGAAGTATAAGAGCCTATCAATTTCAGAAAAACAATAGAACAATGTAAAAACTAATTAAATTAATGGTTGATAAAACTTTTTTGGATATCATATTACTAATCACCTTTTCAGATTGTGATAAATATTGACCCGTTTCGGGAGGACAACCCCTGAACACTACTTGTCGTCGATGTAGGCAATAATCTGATTGTGGCTATGACACCACACTCCCTTGCCAGATTTTAACCGGTAAGCATTGTAGTGTAACCTATGGGCATAATAATAATCTAAGTAGCTCAACACCTAAAAAAATTTTTTATAAATATGTCTTTTTCTTAGAGTCTGATATGACATTAATTTCTAGTAATGGTGGCTCCGATGTACATCAACGCATCCTCAAATTGATGATCTGAGGAATTTCTGGAATATATATCCTAGAATTTTGTAATATACGCTGAACTTCAAAAATATTTATTATTATTTTTTACAAAGGGTAATGCTATAGAAGTGACGATCGGTACCCATAACATCACAATTGGGACCAGATGATCAAAGAACTGAAATTGAAAACTTGAATCCTTTTTTGTACCCCTTGAAAGTTTTGTGTGAGGTATGTAATCAAATGGAGGTCTATTCAGTTGTTATGGTTATAGCCTCTTTTTATAATATACACCTTTGACATAGATGTGACTGTTGGATAGATACATATGTTTTTCCTCAGTCAGTGGTAATATATTTCTAAAAGTGTTCTGTGCTCAGATAAAAATACGATGTGATAAAAAAAAGAAAAAAAAGAAAGAAAAAGGGATTTGAAAGTGTAAACAGTGCCAGTTCAATTGTTTGTCGAAATAACATGTAAGACATCCAGTATATATGTATTTAATTGTATGTTTCTTTGCTATCTAGAAATGTCCTGAAGAAGGTGTTTTACTCTCAAAACACCAAGACGCTGCGTTGACAACTACTTCTCGAATTTTGTTATTAGTATAAAAGAAAATGGTATTTTAACCTGTGATTTTAAGCTATTGTTTTTTATGAATTTGATATACGTCATTATGTATTGTACTTAATAAAATGATGTTTTATTTAACAAAAACCTTTTTTTGAAAATGTTTTTCAATATGCTTTTTGTTGATTTTGTTATATTGACATTGTGGCACTAGTGTTTCTATCTGAGCGATAACAGTTGTGAATTCAGCTTGACTTAATAGATGCTTAGCATCTATCTTTGTGACTGGGACTTGTCTACTTTTTGGAATGATCTTATCTGCCATTAAGCCTAGAGCTAGAATGTTCAATAGACACTGTTGGCTGCATTGTTCACTATATCAGACATAGGCTAAAGTGTGAACATCTCACCACTCTTTAACATAAATGACAGGCCATGAGATGCCAAAAAAGATGCTTTATGTCAACAGAAGTATTAGTTAAGTTAATTAGTGGTTAATGTTTGAGCACTGTCTTCCTTTTGAAGTATCATTCCTCTGTAATAGTTCAATAGACACATTACAACTATAAGGTGGACTGATCGTCGGTCCCTGGCACATTGCTCTGGTTGTTTTGTAGTAGTGGGTCAATTACAGTTTTTCTTCCACCAGTGTAAGATGCCTGCCAATAAGCCTAGATGTCTCTTTTCATGTAAATACCCATGAAATGAAGGTGTTGCCTGACTCTGTTTTCCATCAACTTTCACATTACAACATCTCATTTCACACCCAATAGCCACACACTCCTGCCGCTCATGTTTTGCACTCATTACATATGGCCTGGGAAATGGCCAGGTATTTCCTTGCCTTGCAGTTATCAATATTAAGGTTGCTGCTAAGCTTGGGGTTGGGAAAATCCTGTCCTTTACAAGTCGAATCCTGAGGGCCACTAAGAAATGAGAAGCTACCAGGAACCAGTAATTCCAGGCTTGATTCACACCGTACTTGCCTTTGGCAGTCATGATTTTTGGGTGTAAGTCACAGATTTGCAGTGTTTGCAAAGATCTCATAATAATGATGAAGCTTGTAACTGCCATCACCAGCCCTATCTGAATTAAGTTGTCACTTGTAAAAATGGCCCTGTATCTTGTGCCTTGTTCTCAGCATTTATTCTGCATCCTCTGCTGTCTCACAACTCCAGGGTCTGTCTCAGGGGATACATGCTGCATTGCTACACTTGGTGACTAATTTGTGCCGATGATTGCTAGTAGTGGGCATCAGAACTCGTTTTTGGGGGGATGAAGCCTTATATTTCATTAACAAACTTTGATTAATCACAAAACAGAGAAAAGCAGAAAAGTAGAAAAAAAAAGAATTAAAATGGAGAAATAGGAAAACCAAAGGGAGAAAGTACATATAGAAAAAACCTGCATAAGTGATATTACTAGATAGTGTTGGCAGTGGTCTTCTCTGCAGGGTCACTCCCAAACCTTTTGCCTTTCCCCTTATTATTTTTTCTAAATTTGTTTGTGTTAGTCCTTAGGACCCATGCTCACTTTACCACTGCTCAACAGAGCTAACATGCTTGTGTTCTCTCACTTAAACATTGTAAAATAGTTTTGCACTTGATGGACATATTCACTTTACTGATAAGTTACTAGTAAAATGGTATACCATATACCCCGGTCATGTACATTAAATGGATCTAGAGGGCCTGTAGCACTCATTGTGCCACCCGGTTAGGGAGCACCTTAAAATAGATCCCAGGACTACCATTGCATCCTGAATGCAATTTTAAACTGAAAATTCAACTTGCCAATATAACTCTCTTGCCAAGCTTTAAACTCCCCTTGTATTCCCTATAAGACATCCCTCAGGAAGTCCCTAGGTAGCCCACAGGGGAGGGTGCATTGTAATTAAAAGATTGGACATGTACTTTTAAATTTTACATGTCTTGGTGGTGAGAAACTCCAAAATTCCTGTTTTACTGCTGTCAGGCCTACCCCCGTCACATGGTAACAGTGGCTTGATTTATTACATTAAATAAGTGCTAACGTTTGATTGGGAACAGATGAGTTTTTCATGTTTGGTGTATGAGAAATTGTAATTTAAAATCCTCTTCAACTGTAAAATCGGATTTTACGTTGCAATTTAAAAAATGCCACTTTTAGAAAATTGACATTTTCTACCCTATTTGGTGCCTGTAGCCTGTTCCTGGGTCACATGACTGGGTGTAGTTGGCAGTTGGAGTATGTTTATTCCTCCCTGACAGTCACACAAAAAAGGCATTATGTGTGCCTGGATAGGCATTCGACTGGAAAGATGAGGGTGTAGAACTGGATCTCAATTGCAACTTAATAGGCTGTACTCTGCCTTCGCACAAAGAGCTAGAACCCACATATTGCTCATGTAGTTAGTGTGGAGCCATAGCAGGGGGAGCAAGAAACTTCAAATAGAATTCTCTGGAAACTTCTCCAACAGAGGCACCAGGTATAACATTAGAACCCTCAGACTCACTCTTTGGTTCACTTTCTGGACAATTAAAAGGACTCCCAGAGGACCGTCTTCTGCTGTGGCCTCATGCGTACCTCAGAAGACTATTTTTTTACTACATCTAGAAGGACTGCTTTGCTACCTGAAGCCGGCCATGAATCCTCAGAAGGCCTCCCCTGCTGCTTGAGCCCGGTTCAACTGCTGAACCCATGAATACCAGAATGACCCCAAGGACTAGTTGGCTGACGTCTTGTTCAGAGCTTCAGGGAAAGAAAAGGCTCCAATCATCTTGCGCATGCACCTTGACCCAGCCTGAGTAAGTCATACCCCTCCAGGTGGTGCCGCTCGAGTCTTTGGTGGTTGTGTTAAAGGTGCCCAGATAGCCAATATCCAAAACTTGGTACATAGAACATTCTTGGCTTGAAATTGCTCTTATTACTGAGAAAAGACCAGGGCCAACCTGCTCACCCAGCCAAGGTGCATCTCCAGTCCGCCTGACTACACACCAGATCCCGCTACATTCTTCTCTGCCACAGCAAATCATGTTCGGTGGTCCTTTGCCAAAAGAGTATTCAGTCTCATGGAACTCTCATTAGCTACAGCCTCAAACGTCTTCCTGCAGGAGATTTTTTACTTAAAAAAAATAGAGTAAGGGCCTGATTACAGTGTTTGCAGTCTCACGGCGGGCCACCATGCCAGCGGCTCCATGGCGGTGCTTTTCTAAGGCTCATAGGAGAACCTTAGATAGGCACCGCCGTAAGAGTGCCGCAATTTGTTCTTGCATGAACGGAAATTCACAATGTTGTCCATTTCTTTCCTTGCAGGAAAAGGGGTGTGCAAAAATACAGGGGGGACACCAAGGGGTCGATTCCGATCCGGTAAAATGCGCTCCGAATCGTCGTACGGAGCGTTTTTTCCCCGTACGAATCGTACCCGTAGACGTCCCGTACGTACGACGAAGTACGATCCGTACCAGGTGCCGAACTCCGTACGAGTCGTACAGGACTCCGTACGACTCAAATCTCCGTACGAGTCATACTCGGAACCCGCTGTACGCGACATCACAACAGTTCGCGGCTGGTTTTTACGACCCAGGAAGTACGATTCGTGTCGGGTACGCACCGGACGACCCTTTTCCTACGGGAGCTGAAAACAGTCGTAAATGCAGAGTTTGCGCCGAAACAGGTACGGAACGCCCCCCCCCGGGTACGGCAGGTACCCCCCATGATCGCAGGGGTACAGCGCGTACCCCTGAGATCATGGGGGGTACGTGCCGTACACCCAGCGTACATGGGGTACGGTGCGTACCCCATGAACGGTGGGTGTACGGGACGTACCCCATGTACGCTGGGTGTACGGCACATACCCCCCATGATCGCAGGGGTACGCGCTGTACCCCTGCGATCATGGGGGGTACGTGCCGTACGGTGTGTATGTGATTGTGCGCTTTTCCGTACGAATCGCCCTTACCTGACGTGGACCGTACGAATAGCGTCCCGATCACCCGGTCTGGATCGTACTCGCCGAGTCGTACGGTGTGTGTACGAGTCGTACGGAAACGGCTCCGGATACGAATCGTACGGACGGGGATTTTACCGGATCGGAATCAACCCCCATGTGTCCCTGCATGTAATCGCAGGCACAGAGGCATCAGAGTGCCCTGTATGGGGCACCTGAGTTATACGTAAATAGTAACGTGAATAAGACAGCTAACCAGGAAAAGTCATGAATTAAAAGAGATACTAACAAATTTGATCAGATAAAAAACATCTATTTCGTTTAATAAGCATTTGATTTAATAAAGGGGGGAAAAATTACACATTTCACAACAATTTATAACTTCACAATAAATGAATTAGGAAACACAAGTCCTAAACAATTATCCTAAAAATGATAACACAAACGATATACTAAATTTACATAAATTCATACTAAATGGCAAACAATATTTCCTCTACTCAAAAAATTAAAATACACCATTTCACAGTGGGTGGCAAACAATAATCTTTCGACGCGGGTTTCGGCGTTTCAGCAAACGCCTTCTTCAGGAGCCACAAATTTTCATCGATAAAAAACTTTGAAAAGCTTGATCTTCGTATAGTCTAATTATTTCATGTTTGTTTATTAGATACTCTGTTTCTGACCAGGAAGATACGTCAAAACGTCTCCAGTTAAAAAATTTTGCAGGAATCGTTAGCTTCTCGTAGATATTTTCTTTATTCGGAAATGCCCGCTAAATGTTAAATTTATTGTTATAACGCATTACTTCTTAATCGATCGAGGTAATGGGTTCCTTTGTCAACAGATAATATATTCCCAGATGTGGAAACGATAAATCTTGGAGTGGGCTCTCCTAACCGGTAACTCCTTTGCTTTAGACTTTAACCAGTATTTCCTTTGATACGGAAATGAGAAGTCGGTGGACGTGGGGCCGCGGAGGGGCAAAAATGATCTGCTGGCGTCTCCCGACCGTTATAAATGATTTCATCAAATCCTCGATCGATTAAGAAGTAATGCGTTATAACAATAAATTTAACATTTAGCGGGCATTTCCGAATGAAGAAAATATCTACGAGAAGCTAACGATTCCTGAATTTTTTTTTAACTGGAGACGTTTTGACGTATCTTCCTGGTCAGAAACAGAGTATCTAATAAACAAACATGAAATAATTAGACTATACGAAGATCAAGCTTTTCAAAGTTTTTTATCGATGAAAATTTGTGGCTCCTGAAGAAGGCGTTTGCTGAAACGCCGAAACGCGCGTCGAAAGATTATTGTTTGCCACCCACTGTGAAATGGTGTATTTTAATTTTTTGAGTAGAGGAAATATTGTTTGCCATTTAGTATGAATTTATGTAAATTTAGTATATCGTTTGTGTTATAATTTTTAGGATAATTGTTTAGGACTTGTGTTTCCTAATTCATTTATTGTGAAGTTATAAATTGTTGTGAAATGTGTATGTTTTCCCCCCCTTTTTAAATCAAATGCTTATTAAACGAAATAGATGTTTTTTATCTGATCAAATTTGTTAGTATCTCTTTTAATTCATGACTTTTCCTGGTTAGCTGTCTTATTCACGTTACTATTTACGTATAATTTTGTCCCTGTCTTTGGAACTGACAATTCCTAATCAGGGGGTCCTTGTTATTCACACTAAAAATGGGGCACCTAAGTTGCCTCACTGCCATCCTTTCCATGTCAGGGTTCACCGCAGTGGAAATGGTTGCAGTGAGGCAACTCATAATATACTCTGTGGCTCCACAGCACACCCCCAGCATATTGATGCCTCAGATGGCTGTACCACTGCTGCAGGATCAATTATCCCTGTTGCAGTATCATCCCAGTGGTAGTCCAGCCAATGTACTTGTAATATGGCGGGTGGATCGCCAGTCTGGCAGTCCACAGTCCACTTCCATGGGTGTGGTGGTCCCATGGACTGCCAAACTCGTAATCGGGCCCTCGGTATGAACATAGAAATCTTCTCCATGACTTCGCCCAGCTGCTTCTGATGACAACACCTCTTTCTCAGACACCACCTGCATCCTTCTCAGACACTTTTTCTTCACATTTCTTCAGAATCTGCTTTTTGTATCCAACTCGGGCTTATCACAGACACCATGTGCCCCCACAAGTAATTTCAGGCACAGAGGCATCAGAGGGACCTGTATGGGGCACCTGAGTTGCCTCACTGCCATCCTTTCCATGTCAGGGTTCACCGCAGTGGAAATGGTTGCAGTGAGGCAACTCATAATATACTCTGTGGCTCCACAGCACACCCCCAGCATATTGATGCCTCAGACGGCTCTACCACTGCTGCAGGACCAATTATCCCTGTTGTAGCATCATCCCAGTGGCAGTCCAGGCAGTGTACTTGTAATATGGCGGATGGATCGCCAGTCTGGCAGTCCACAGTCCACTTCCATGGGTGTGGTGGTCCCATGGACTGCCAAACTCGTAATCGGGCCCTCGGTATGAACATAGAAATCTTCTCCATGACTTCGTCCAGCTGCTCCCGATGACAACACCTCTTTCTCACACCTGCATCCTTCTCAGACACTTTTTCTTCAGATTTCTTCTAAATCTACTTTTTGTATCCAACTCGGGCTTATCACAGTCAGCCATATTTTTCGACTTTGATCCTGTCGGGCCGACTCAATATCCTTGATTAGTGCAAGTTTTTACCTTAAACTTTAAATATTATTTGAGGGGATTTTTCTTCAGTTTTGTTTTTACTTTATTGCTGTTTTGTGCTGCATAAATACTTTACACACTGACTCTTAGTTAAGTCTGGCTGCTTTTGTGCCAGGCTACAATAGGTTTAAGCACAGGTTTATTTAATGACATTAGTGGCTCACCCTGACATTGATTGTGACTGTTGAGTGAGCAGAGTTGACACCCCACTTAACAAATAACCCATTTCTCACAGATAAGAGATGTAGAGAAGTTTAATAAAGTGGTACGGTCGGGAATCAAGAGTAGACAGTCTTGGTATTTACAACCCAAAAATTGTGCAGAGCATGCGGCTACTCTGGACTGCTCCACTTAATTTTTGACAAATTCAGCACTGGCTGAACTACTAACTCTGTCTTGAACTTATTTTTTGTATGTAAATTACCGATCCTTGAATTTTCTGCACTTTACTGTATATTCATATATTTGTTGTATTTTTAAATTGCATTGTAGCACATGTGCTTTTATGGTTTGAATCAAAACCGAAATAAAGTCTCTATTGAATTGAATTGAATTGAACTACTAACTCTCACTGTACATCTCTGCTGTAATAAAGATGCTGTGCACAGTTGCTGAAGATCTCCTTTTCACTGTGATCCTCCCTCCACCCCAGAGAGGAGCATACTCTGTCCCATGTTGTATCCAGGGGCTTGAGGCTTTCTCTGCTGATATCCTATCAATATGTAGCTTGTGCCCAGACATGATGCAGATTATTGCCTATAAATATTTCACCACATTTGAGACATATGTGAGCACAAGATGATCCCTGTGAATCTAGAATGTTGTTTCAAAGCTGCACTACATTATACACAAAAGGTACTTTCTGATTTGTTATTAGTATTTAAATCATGATACTCACATTGTGAACTCTTAAGGGAATCAAAAATGGCAGCAGAAATGTGCATGCATGTCTCCTTGCAACTCGCAAAGATATATGTCAGTGGCCTTAGAAGGTATGAAGCCCTGAGCGGTTTCCAGACAGTGTCCAGTCCACTCTGCATAGATCAGGTGCATGATTCGGAGGAGCATTTCTGGATTCATCCGAGGTTTACCCATGTTACCCTTTTACCATTAAACAGTTTATTGTAACTTTTCTGTTTTTGTTCTGTTTTTACGGTATGACGTTTTAGTGCCCGTACATTGCCAAACACAAAGCAGGGCTAGAGCCCACTTTGTGTGGCCACGCATCAGACGTCCTTTGACCTTGTAACTGTGCCTATTAGGCCACAAACAAATCAAGCGTGTTCAATATTGATAAGGTTAGCCATGCGCACCTCTTTTTACACAGTTCCATTTGTAGATCAGGCGAAGGTCAAAGGAATGACATTGCTGCAGTGATTCTCCAAGTAGAGTCAGCACTGCATTGAGAAGGTTCTACGTTGTATTTCTGGCTGTACGTGTTATGCCTATGTCCACTGTGCAGCCAAGGTCCTAGAAACACAGAGGGCTACCAATCCTGGAAAGCTGAAATTGGGTATAAAGTGCTTAAATACAGCCACGTGGTTTTCATTTGGAATATCTTTTCAAGTTACAATATACACATAAAGCGTTCAAAAATAATCTAAACCCTTTCACAGAAGCAATTTATATCCATAAATATTTACCGACTTTCAGGGAAACGCTGAGTAGGCGAGAAAAATAAAAAACGTATGTACTTTTTGTTTTAGAAAAATATATTAAACCACCAAAGATGTTCATCATTATCTTTGTATATTGCAGAGTCTGCCTTCAGTGTCCCAGGGGGAATCCATTAAATGGCTTTAGTACATAGGTTGAGAGTAATGTGAATTGTTACATGTTCTGGGATAACAGATCTGTTTTCAACTATCTCATTTTCAGAGATCTAATTTCCCATAGGAAACTGGTTAACTCCAAAAAGTGAAGGTTTATGTGCCTCTGGCACGTCCCTTGTGTTTCATGGCACCCTAGCACTGACTGGATAGAGCTGTGGAAAAAAAATAAACAGAGAAGAAAGCAATCGTGCCACACTACTTTATTTTAGAAACATTTTGATACCCAAAAGAGTGCTTATGTTTATTTCAAGTTTGCATGTTGCTAGCCTGTTTTATTAAATTGTATGCTGTACAATAGTTTGGCATCGCTCACTGATCACTTGGTACCACATGATAATCTGTGACGTTGTAGAGTATTATTGTTTATAATATTAATATAATTTCTTGAGTTTTAAGGAAATTCTGTTGGATATATGTATTTAAGCCTAAATGGCCTTGTACATTGGCAAATATTATATTGCTAAATATTTTACAATGGCGGAACTTTAAAAAAATATATTTTTATTGCAAACAAAGAGAGAAACAAATGCCAGCGGAATTTAGCATAATCAATATAATATCATAAAGTGTATAACATTGCAAGTATCAGGACATTCAAGTGACAATTTGTGTCACCCAGTGTGTCTTCTTATCTTCCACGTGTGATGATACAACGGAGGATCTAAACCTCACATCTTCACAAACCTGGGGTTTCTGACACCTACTAAGAAAGTCTGCAAATGTTTTCAAATGTAAAAATTGGCAGGTAGTCCGCCGGACACCGTAACGGCAAAAGCGATAGCCCGCCATAGGTGCGGCGGTCCCACCATGCCAATCAGGATGCGACCGCCACAATGGTGGTCGCATCCTGCATTTTTTACATTACGGCAGGCGGTGCTGTCAGCAGCACCCGCCGCAATTTGATAAATGCATGTTGTGCATTTGCATGCACAACGTGACAGGCACCGCGTGGTGCCTACCACCTTGTACATGCAAATGTAGTGGTGTACCATAGGTACCCCCATGTGCACCCCCCACCCCCCTCGATGACCTGGGGGCCTGCAACAGGCCCCCAACAACAAGGACCGCATGCCTTTCCATGGCGGCATCGCTGCTATGGTAAGGCCAAACTCCACTGACACCCTAAGATGGCGGGCGATGCATGCTATGCACCACCACCATATAATTGCCCAGGACCGCACGGCAGACAATCGTAAAGATTGCAAGCCTGCGGTAAAGTGGCAGACGGTCTTTCCGTCCGCCACTGGGTCCCCCACTATCATAATAGGGCATGTGGCCAGGGAAAAATGTTGTGCTGATCGCCACCGCCGGTTGGGCGGTGGCGATCAGCCTGACATCATAATGGACTCCTATGTTTGTATCCTTATCTTGAGTCATGGGAGCAGCACAACTACAGCAAACAGAATATAGTGTGCTGGATTGACACCTTCAATTGAAGCACTGGTATGCACAAAAAAGAGATAGCATCCATTTGGAACATAGAAAGACAAATTGATATGCTAGAGTCTAGCATACTGCTTTGTCTTTTAGAAATGAAACTGCACTTTAAACATATCCAACGATCCCTGAAAAAATGAACCTTTTTGATTTTTACATTTTGGATTGTGAATTAAATAAAATGTTTCATAATGCGTGGACTGGTTTGATGTATACTTTTTGTGGTTTTCTGTGCATTGCTTAGTGGTTCAAATGGTAGAAATGGCTTTGGATGGAGTCCCCGGCTTCCTTTGGCAATACAGAGGAGGTCTACAGAATACAGCATTTTAACAACTGCTGCTTTACAAAATGTGTAATAAATGAGAAAATATTTGTATAAAATATCAAACACAGACTGGAGCACACAATTTACAAATAAATGTCCCATACATTCACTGTGTGTTTCAATCATTTACTCATGTTTGATTCCCAGGTGAGAGTTTTCACTAAATTAACCTATGCTTAACCCTCTGGTAGTTTGACACAAAGCTGTCAGGCTAAACGTAGAGACAGTGCGTAAAGTGTTTATGCAGCACACAAACAGTGAATAAGGGAAAACAAATCCCAAAACAATTTAGAACCATAGAGTACATTTTATTAAATGAAATTACACCACCAAAGCAAACACAATCTAATCAGTAGAACTGAAGATATTGATTTTTAAAGGTTTTAGGGAAAATAGTGCCAAGAAGTAGAAAGCGCCACCGCAGTTATCTGGTCTTGCTAGACCAGGGGATAGTTGCAAATATAGGCTGACCGCGATGGAGCACAGCTCAATTGAAGGATTAGGTTAGTCCCTCTGGAGTTACCTTCTCAAGTCCAGCGCAAAGAGTTCTGCATGAGTTGGAGCAGACCGCGAGGAGGAGGCTTTTGGAGCGAAGGGCAGGTCTAGCATTGCGAACAGCTGTCAATATATTCTGAAAATCTGATTATCGCTGGAGCTTCGCGGTGGTAAATTGTCGTGGGCTTTCACTGTCAGCACACATTCATTGTGGACAGTTGCTGATGACGTGATGAACTGGTCTCACTGGAATCTAGAGTTCTCAGGTATCTCAGGAGTAAAAGTCTTGGTTCAAACAGACCAGTTCGCAGTCGCAGAGAGCCCAAACTTCAGAAGTTTCACCTTTTCTTTAGGAGGAGTGTACACTGATGCCAACAAAGGGTCCGGGAACTGGGGGCATCTTTTGAGGATTAAGACTCACTCCATACAGGGGCCTAAAGCAGGGCTCAGGCAGGTACAGACAGGCTCAGTTGCAGCTGGTCAGCAACGTTGTTGTAGGGAGGCATCTGGAAGCTCGTTGTTTGCCTGAAGCTCACACAGGAGGCTAACCAGCTAGTGCTTGGAGTCACTCTGGTGGTTCTGGATTCAAGGAAGTCGTTCCAGACTTGCTTTCTCAGACAGTAGGGAAGCAGGGCAGTCAATCCAACAGCAGATCAACAGGGCAGTCCTTCTTATTAATTTTCTACAGGAGCAGGAAAGATGTGATGTGAGTTCTAAGTGTGCCATCTTTTATGCCCAGGGCCAAACTTTGTGTGGGGGGAAACACCTAGCAACCTCCAAAACGAGTTCTGTCCAGTTCCCCTGCCCTTCCTAGATTTGGCTCATCTCTGTCTCCTGTGAAAAAAGGCAGGGCAGACCTGGTGTCAGGTTTTCTTGTGTGCTGTAGGCAAAGCCCTTTGAAGTGTAAGTGGGCTGAGTACAGCCCTTCTGCAGTATCCTGCCATGATGACCCATCCTTTCCACACATAGCCACCGTTTGTCCCCAGGTATGGAAGGAATCAATAACTAATCACAGGGGAGACAGCCACAGTAAAGTGACCCTGGCTACTGGCAGAAAGGTCTGAATATTCCTATAGAATTCTCATTGGAAATCACTTGGATCTTATTAGAAGCCCTCACTCACCACCTTGGGTGGTGACATGCTTCATCATCGGGCCCACCAGGAGAAGCCGAATGCCTCCCTGGTGTGCTACAACGCCAGATTACTGCGGAGCTGGATTTGTTGTGACAGTGATGTGAAAAACGTGATATTAAAATTGTCAAAGAACTGTACCAGAAGGAAAATTTATTCAATGGTCTGTCTGACAAGGTTAAAATATGTGTATGGAAATGTGCCAATTAATGTATTGGTTATTTCGACTTAAAGTGGGGTCGACATGTTTCAGCCCTTATGTGCGAGATTTACTGGGCTTTCTTCAGGACCATGTTATATGTACCTCGGCGGTGTGGGCGCGCTAAGGTCCACCCTACCAGAGGACGTGAAAGTTAAAATTGGTCATGTAAAGAGGTGCAAAAAAGAACAAACCAACAAGTAGTGGGATTTACCTCTTATTTAGAGGAACCTGTATAGTCTGGAGAAACAAGACATACAAACAGAAAAGACAAACATACGGGTTAGAGTAGTCTCATCATTTGGCTGTTTGAAAAAGTAGCTCTCTGAATATATGTGCACTTATGGCTAATCAAGGAGGCGTGACCGTTGTGCCATATGTGCTATGTTAGGTACATCAGAAAGATGTTTATAGCATGCACAAAGTAAAAAGACTATTCGAACGGTACTCAGTCTATGCTCACAACATGCTGTGTATATATCATCCAAAAGGATGTTTAGAGAATGCAAGAATCCTAGAGGGGGTGACCGATCAATAATCGCACTGTGAATGTAGCACTAGTGAATAGCGATCAATAGGCCAGACGGTAGGGCCGGTGGAGGTGTGTATACCACTGGGGTATATAATTATCAGGCATCTAAGGATCACTGAAAACTAAGGCAAGGTAATTCTCACTTGTGTCAAAAACGATCCACGCCCCATAGGTCTCGGGAGGAGGATGGGGCGACAATGGCACACCCCGTAACAGAGATACAATGGAGTTTTAACAAATAGGAGATTGGATCAAGTACTTAGCTCTATGTAGTAAATGGAAGCAGTCCTTACACCCGCAACGCCCTGCACCCGATTGGTACCTAGTGCGCCCTGCTACCGGACCTCGTGGATGGTCTACGGCAGTCAGGGAGACACTAAAGAATACAACCGGAGGGGCATGGGCGCGGTCGGGGAATACGGCAACCAATCCCAGGGAAGCATCAGAATGAGGCTTGGATTGAGGGCCAATCACGCTCGCGTATGCCAAAGTGAGGCTTGGAACGCAAGCGCGTTGGATTTGGCTGGTGCAAGTCTCGGGAATATACGAGGCTTTGATTTGGAGTGCTTTATTAAGATTGTTCTTCGGTAAAGACAATAAATGTATACTGGGCACTTCTCTAGATGTAAAATACATCGTGCACAAGAAACCATTCGGTAGTAGAAAATTTAAATACATAATGATTAAAATATATGGGTAAAAAAATTATATATGTATATATACATACGAGCAATCATGGGAACTATGGTAACAGCAAAAATGCTGAGTGTCTGCACAATGTCTCATCGAGATGTTAAAGTAATTTAGCTTGGTGGTGGTATTCTAGCTTTCTGAGGTGCCACACCAATGGTGGACTAATCATGGGTTGGTGATTTGAAGTTCATTAATTCATCAGTTCAGGGAAAAGTAGAGATTCTATCGTTTTAGCACAGAAGACCATGGGATATGGTCATTTAGGCCCGTTAGATGAGTCCCTAATCTATAGACCCACCGTTGTTCCTTTTCAAAGAGAACACTAACAGTGTTTTTGTTGGTAGTTACTTTTTCAATGATGGTCCAGTGAAGGTCATTGGGTGTGTGGTTTTGTTGTAGAAAATGTTCGCTCATTCTTGTTACTGTCTTGTGACATCTAATGTTGCTGCGATGCTCGCAGATGTGTGTTTTTACCTTGCGAGTGGTCATGACTACGTATCTCTTTAGGCAGGGGCATGTAATCAAATAGATCACATTGTTTGAATTACAGTTACTGTGTGCCCTTTGTACCCATGTTTTTCCAGGTTCTCGTGAAAGCTGCTTGGAATGTGTTATTAAATGGCACACACTACAGTTTGAACATGGATAGTGTCCAGTAATAGGTGGTAAGTCCCAAGCATCTGTGATTGATCTTACTGTGGGTACACTGGGTATGGTCGAATATGGCCTTATATGTACAAGAGAGTCTTTTAGACTTCTGCCTTTCTTGAAAGAGAAAAGTGGTTTTTCCCACGTCCTTTTGTTGCTGTGGATAATTCTCCAGTGTTTGTTTACCGATTTCTTCATGGCATCAGATAAACTGCTGTACGTGGTTACACACGTCAGGGGTATGCTGGATGGTTCTTTTACGGTTTCTTCTAGGAGTGCTTCCCTTGGTTGATTTCGCGCTCTTTTGTTCCCTTTGTTAAGGATGGTCGTAGGATATCCTCTGGATTTTAGTTTATCAGTGAGTTCATTAGCCTGAGTTTTGTAGTCTCTGGTGTAGCTGCAATTTCGTCGTATTCTCAGGTACTGGCCATAGGGGTGGTTACCACTCCCAAGAGTGGTATTGCTTCCCTACAAACAACATACAGCTGCCCCGTGAAGACCCAAAGAATTACAGTGAAGGCCATCTTCCAGTCCATGTCCTGAGGAGAACCCTTAAACAGAACCTGGGTTCGAAACGCGTTGACCCTGTGCTGGAACAGGATTTATAAAGGGTGGTACAGGATTAGAATTAGGATAAAGTCCTCCTGTTCTTAGCTCCTTGAAATTAATAGGTTCCAGCATAGCCAGACAAGCAGGCCTGTAGAAAAGAGTGGTTGGCCGCTTGTTTGTGTTTTTGTTGTTAGGACTGGTGCCCCATGAATTGAATGACTAGAGGCATCTTTGCTTGTTTACCATTTTGTATATGGTGTTTATATGAATGTCTTTTATTTACACGGTCTATGAAATGTTTATATGTACTATGGTGTTATATGTGAATGTCGTTATTTGAGTATTCTTTATGTCTGGATATATTGAAATGTTTTGCAAAAATATGAAATGAGTAAAAAATTACTAAACAAAAAGTTTACCTGTTTAGGATTATTGGCTAGGTGGGGTGATAAGATATTGAACCAATCTATCTGGCCATCCTGTTGTTGTTTATATTATGATGGTGGCAGTGGGACCGCTGGCAGCCCAACAGAAGACTGCCGCCACTGCCAGGATCCTAGATCCCAAATGAACAGTAGTGCCGAAGGCAGCAGTCTGCCACTGTGGCGCCAATCCCAGCACTGCTGTGCAAATTACGACCTGCTTTTCCTCCAAGCATTTTATGGTGGTAAACCCGCAATGAAATGCTTGACGGTATGTCAAGAGGCCTCCAACAGGGCCTCTGTCCAAATCTCCCCATGAGGATGCACAGTTGTGTGTGCACTGTGGCATGCATGATATGGTGCATGCCACACGGTTCACAGATTACCTGGAGGCGCTGTCAAGGCGGCGGTATGCTTGTAAGGCTCTCCTATTGGACACACATACTGCCTCTGTGACACCACTGCCGCCGCACCACCAGCCCTGATTACACTCATAAACTGGGGGCGGGCGAGAGACCCCGGGTTTATCGGTCTTCCTGGGACCGCCACGTAGGCATCCCCACGGGAAGACCGACAAACTCGTAATCTGACCGTAACTGATTTTTGATGTTGCACACATTTCCCCTTAACTGAAGTGTAGAAAGATGTCTGGGATTCACTAACGATTCAATTAGGAAGTCCATATAAGACATGAGTACACAATCCACTTTCTTGCTTAAAACAAGCAACACCCCAATGTGTACATTTAGAATTTCCTCCAGAGTACTGGCTTGAGGCAAAAACCCTGGCGCTCAGGAATGGCTTTATTAAATGAGCAGTTTATATGAGAATGAACACATAATTACAAGCAACATTCCGATTAATACATGGGGAGTTTCCCTAATTCATTATGCTGCAGGACTGTCTCGTCTTCATACGGAAGGTGTGCTTTCTACTTTTACATGAAAATGTATTTTATTTATGATGCAGAAATGCCGCAGCTTCACTGTCTCTAAATTAAAATCCGGAGATGAATATAGAAGCGTTTTGTGTTGTGTTTACCTAGAAGATTGAAAAGCGGCTGAAACAAACACCGAGGGAGTTGGAAAGTTGCTCTTCCTGGGTGGAAAGGTGGTTCCTCAGCGGAGAGGTTTTATTATGTTTTTAGAAAACAAATACACAATGTGCCAGGGTCAAGTAACCTGAATCATGCTTTTTGGCAACAATACAAACCAGTTGTCTTTTAAGGTCCCAAATATCTCACCATCTCGTCACATGTTCTTTTAGCTGGGTTATTTTCCAAGTCTGACATTTCTCGGGCTATAAATAAACCTCCAATTACTCGTAAAGTGTTACATGTTAAAGAAATGAGCGGCTGTTTGCGTGATTTTCAAACGCCAGCTCCCTGTAAGTTGGGGGGAGGGCTCAATTAAGAGTCGCTGCATGGGCGCGTTCACCTCGGGGTCACTGGTTCAGAATTGCCTTAGATCGGTAGTGACAGAAAGTCATTATCATCTATGTCTTCTTTCAACGACTTATGGAAAATGAATTTGTGGTCTCGGTTCAGCTCCCAGTGGGCCTGCTTTCACTTCAGTAACATCGCCATCTCAGACGCCATTAATTGGCACCACGGTTAGCCGCGTCAACGAGAAGACAACAGTGAAGAGGGAATACTGCATTTTGTCAGTGGCACAGAAGAAGTATGAACTCGCTTAAAATGAGGTAATTTGTTTAGATCGATGCCCTGATTTCCAAAAGCTCCAACTGACACACCTTTGTAAACCCCTTGGGCTATGCGATGAAGTAAAACGCAATTAATTATCGGTCATTGGAGAAGTACTTCCTTGACCAATAAAATAACTATTCAAAGGCTAAGGAAACCTTTTTTTTTTTTCGCTCTGAGTGGCTATTTTTTTCTGAGGACAAAATTCCTGGAAGAAAAAAATATGACTTGTTGCAATATGTACACGGAAATTGCCCTCAAGTAGCAAATGCTTTTGATGAGTCATGTCTTTTTCACTATGCCGATTCAAGTTACCACTGCTCCTAGTCATCAATCACATTTTGACATTTTCTCCAAAACCGTCTGCAAAAAATAGTCCCCTCTAAGTCCCTTTGTCTCATCCTGTGGCGTTGATATGTATTGACCCCATGCCACAACCACTTACATACCTCATTAACAGGTACGCAAATAACAAAATCTTTCAGCATATGGGCACGACCCATCTCTGGTTTCCAACATCATCATTTAACATCATGTTTCAACATGGTCAGCGACTAGCTGCCGCCTCCCCCCCAATCCGGCACCCAACACCCAGGAACGTGGACACGAGACGTGTTTTACTCTTTGGAAGGCGGGCGCTAGTCGCCCGGCCGTATTTATTAAAGTATGAAATTAAAAAGGTTTTAATTGCATAATCAACAATGAATACAAAAATCAGCAGGACATTCAGTTATACAATTGTTATCAACAAGTTTGAGAGCCTGACCTTAACAAAACTCTAATACAAGTTGTTCCTAGCTTAAACTAAACATCCTACACTTGATTTTTGTACATTTCTGGCCATATGGCAGGGTCACTACCGGTGTCAGGTCCTACAAACTGCGCCTCCCCCCTAGAAGTGCGCATGCGCAGTGTTACCCCGGGAATTGCCCGGTCTACGCCCTAAACTCCATTTACCCACTAAAGGAGGGCCCTTACTCTGCGCCGGTGGCGTCATGAGTCCACGCGCGCGGGGTGGCTACCAGCCTAAGGAAAGCGTGAACTACTCCTACCCGCGCTCCTTTGCATATTACCTTGCCCCTGGAGTACTGGGAGTGGCCCGCAGGCCCCTCCCCCCGGGCGGGAACCTCCATAGGATGATGCCCGCCCCCTCAGACCTCAAATATGTGCTCACCGATAATGACCTTACCGCATGCCCCATACCTAATAAATACGACGACCTATGGAAAAAATTCTAAAGGACAACTACACTGGCTAATAAATAACAGTATCCACGCATAGCTAAAAGGGGAAAAAAGGCCTAACGACACATGGCATAAATTACAATTCGGTTCACTCATGTTACTCAAAATCACAATATCAACGTATAGCTACAAAGGGAAAAAAGGCCTAAAGACACATATCTTCAAATACAGTTCACTTCACACATCACTTTTCTACAAAGGGGAAAAATTCCTAACAACAGATCACAAAATACAACAACAGCCTACTCTCTCCCGCGATCCATACCTTTGAAACTTACCATTAAACCGGACATAACGCTGCTTAAACTTTGTACCAAGGGATGGTGGGTGGGAAACAAAGAAGCCCCGAACGCGGGGCACAACGTTCAGCGAGGGAGCGTCCAGGGACAAGGGGGTCTCCTGGGCGCTCCCTACCTCTTATTCCCGAGGGGCCGGGTGGCCCCTCCTATCGCCCGCCCCCCCCGACCCGGAACCACTTCATTGAATCCGGGTCAGGAGGGGCGCCGGCCAATCGGCGGTGGGCCGCGCCCCCAGGGCACGCCCCCACCGTCGAAGGACACGAGGGGAAAGGGGGTGAGACGGTCGCCGCGCCGCCATGCGTGCGGGGGGGGCCGAGGGCCCCCCCTTTTCACATGGTCAGCGACTAGCTGCCGCCTCCCCCCCAATCCGGCACCCAACACCCAGGAACGTGGACACGAGACGTGTTTTACTCTTTGGAAGGCGGGCGCTAGTCGCCCGGCCGTATTTATTAAAGTATGAAATTAAAAAGGTTTTAATTGCATAATCAACAATGAATACAAAAATCAGCAGGACATTCAGTTATACAATTGTTATCAACAAGTTTGAGAGCCTGACCTTAACAAAACTCTAATACAAGTTGTTCCTAGCTTAAACTAAACATCCTACACTTGATTTTTGTACATTTCTGGCCATATGGCAGGGTCACTACCGGTGTCAGGTCCTACAAACTGCGCCTCCCCCCTAGAAGTGCGCATGCGCAGTGTTACCCCGGGAATTGCCCGGTCTACGCCCTAAACTCCATTTACCCACTAAAGGAGGGCCCTTACTCTGCGCCGGTGGCGTCATGAGTCCACGCGCGCGGGGTGGCTACCAGCCTAAGGAAAGCGTGAACTACTCCTACCCGCGCTCCTTTGCATATTACCTTGCCCCTGGAGTACTGGGAGTGGCCCGCAGGCCCCTCCCCCCGGGCGGGAACCTCCATAGGATGATGCCCGCCCCCTCAGACCTCAAATATGTGCTCACCGATAATGACCTTACCGCCACAGGCCAGTATTGTTAACCGACGATCTGGCCTCCCCCTCTAGCCCCTGCCTAAGGACACACTCCTCCTATCCCAGCCCTCTAGCCAAGCCCAGATATTGTCAGACCATAGGACATTACCCTCTTCTGTCAAATGAACCCCGTCCTTCAAGTAATACTTGTGACCCCAGATGCACCCATGAGGTATTGACTGTAACACGGGGGTTCGAAACAACCTATCCAACCGTGTGTTGATCCTCTTTACCGAGTGATTCAACGCCCTGACCGAATGACCCCCCCGCCACTGAAGTCGAGGTATGAGTTGTGACCATACTAGTGTGCACCCGGGGCAGGTCCTAGCTATCCAACCCGCTGTTGAGATAATCTCCTCAATCAAGATGCGCCTGCCCAGTGTTGCCAAGTCGTTCTCCCCAAGGTGAAGTATCACCACTGACGGTGGAGACTGCTGGCGTGCTAACAGCCCTTGGAAGAATCCCCTAAACTCGTGAAGACACAACCCTCCTCTGCCAAAGAACGAGATATTCAACCCTAGTTGTGCCGCCCTTTCCTTCTTGTCACCTGACAGGAAGACACATTCCGCTCGCTTCACATATGAATGACCGACAATCCAGACATTGTTCTTTGTTGTTTCCTGTTCGCCGCTCCGTGCCGATGAATATTGGCGGTGCCCGACGACAAATTCCTCCCCTGCGTAACAGGTCTGAGAAACTGTAAGAGAGCGGAAAGAGACCAAGCGTGAGTGACAAGTAATCATAGCATGTCAATCCGAACATAACGTTTATAGCAGTCTGACGACCACCTCCCAATTGTCTTCACTCTTTCCACCGGGAGGCCCCCCGCCATCGCCTCAGTTGCTGCCCCAATCCTGAAGGAATGAGATCCAAAATCTCTAGGATCAAGACCCGCTTTTGTAACCCCTATTTCGAACACTCTCCTGAATTGATACCTGGTCAAGGGGCTCCCGTCGGCGTGACAGAGCAACGCCCTGCCTGCTGAACCGACCAATAGTCCCATGAGTGATTCTACGTGCCTCACCGGGCAGCACGGGTTGGCGGGGGCACGTTGCAGAACTATGGTGTGACCCCTAGCTTCTTGATCGGTCTTTGATTTCTGGATAATCACCCACATGGTGTCACCCCTTATCGTCACCCCAGCCTTCTGCAAGCCACCTAGTATGTCAGACTTGGATCCTGCCACAAGTTCACTAATTCTCAGCGCCCCATAAAATGCCAGGGAGAATGCCGCCCTAAAAAGAAGCACTTCCCACTCCGAGTTACAAACAATCTCCAGCATGCCCAGTAAGGCTGTTAGCCGGGCCAACCCCATGGGCTTCCTCTTATCCTTCTGGTGTCCCTGAATACGGCGCCATCCCCTTAAAGCCTTGCGTATCATAAAGGTATTAGTGGGATCCCGGAAGCCCCTAGCTTGAGCGAAGAATGACACTGCTGCCCTATGTCTGGTTGCCGCTGCCACTGAGCGCCCCTCTTTGTGCATCCATTCTAAATAGGCTGCAAACCCATCCTCCTTCGCCCAAAGCACTTCCCACTGTGGCCCCAAGAAAGAACAATAAGACAGAAACGCCCCTTCGTAAGCCGTCTTGGTCCTGGGGGCTAGGCTAGCGACCACGAGGTCCTGTAATCTGGGGCACCAATCTGCCAAAGTACTGCTGGGAAGTGTGCTGGCGAGGGGTCTGCTGTGGGGAGATGTTCCCTGAAAACCTGCATTTTGAAGCGAGAAAGGGAGTCAGCAGCATTGTTTAAAACACCAGGGACATGTTTGGCTCTAAAATTAGCATTCAGTTTAAGGCACCGCAGAACAATTTCTTTGATCAGACGAAGTATGAAAGGACACCGCGCCCCCTGCTGATTGATACATTCCACCACTGTCATGTTATCTGACCAAAACACCACTGATTGGTTACATAGGTGTTCGGGCCAAACCATCAGTGCCACCCATATTGGAAAAAGTTCCAGGAAGCCAATGTTGCTGAGCAAACCCCATGTGTTCCATTCTTCTGGCCATTGTTGAGCGACCCACCTATTCCCTAGGATGGCACCAAAGCCCACACTACCGGCCGCATCAGTCCATAGTCCCAACTCCGCCGATGTCGTGAGCGGGCCGGGCCAGACCACCCTACCGTTAAAATCCTCCAGGAATGCCATCCAAATAAGCATATCCTGGCGAATTTCAGACGATAGGCGCGTGCGGTGGTGCTTTTCCTTCAGCCCCCTCATCGCGTGCGCGATGGAGCGAGAGAAGGGGCGAGCCATTGGGATGATTCTTAGTGCGAAATTCAATTGCCCTACCACCTCCTGTAATTGCTGCAAAGTGACCTTCTCCTTCCGGAGGCATAACTGTAGCGATGTCTTGAATTTGCGCACCTTGTCCTTAGGTAGTCTAAAACATCTCTCCATTGAGTCAATCTCGATGCCCAGAAATTCCAAGCAGGTGGTCGGGCCCACCGTCTTCCCAGGCGCAAGCGGGACCCCAAAAGCCCGCATGAGCACGCAAAATTCCTGCAATGCCAGTGCGCACTCCTGAGAACCCGCTGTACCGAGGAAGAGGAAATCATCTAAGTAATGCATGACCCTTTGATGGCCCGTCACTTGTCTCATGGCCCATTCAAGAAATGAACTAAACATCTCAAAGTAGGCGCAAGAAATAGAACAACCCATAGGCATGCATTTGTCCATGTAGAACCTATCCCTAAAGGTGAAACCTAAAAGATGCTGGTCCGCCGGGTGGACTGGGAGGAGGCGGAAGGCGGATTCTATGTCTGATTTCGCCATCAGCGCCCCGGGTCCAGTGGCCTGCAATAAGGTAACAGCCTGATCAAAAGAGGCTTACTTAACACTACAGATACCTTCGTCAATGGCATCATTCAGTGACGCCCCCTTTGGCGCTGACAGGTTATGAATCAATCTGAATTGCCCCTTCTCTTTCTTGGGGACAACTCCCAGTGGGGAACACACAAAATTGGGTACTGGCACTGCAGGAAAAGGGCCAGTTATCCTGCCTAAGGAAAGCTCCTTGTCAATTTTGGCGGCCACAACAGCCGGATTGTGTTTGACTGATAATTGATTTCTACAGTGCGCACTGCCTGTGTATCCCCCGGCCGGGATCCTAAAACCTTTAGAAAAACCTTCCTGGAGTAGGGTGGCCGCTTTGTGGTCAGGGTATCTGTTCAACAATGGAATCATTGCCACCACATCCACTGGAGTGGGGGGGGCGTAACCTGTCTGACTTATAGTGGCTTTCCCCTACCCCTCTGTCCTGTGTTACCTTGCTTGGACCTACAGGTAGTTTCTGGATGAGAGGGGTGCCCACAGGAGGAACATGCATGCCTAAACTTACACGCGGCCCTTGTGCAGGTACGCCTATTAAAATCCCAGCACACCCCTTTCTTCTCTGGCCCACCTGCCCTAAATTTCCCAGGTATTTCACTCGTTTGGGGGGGCCGAAAGGGCTGCTGCGGTCTAGTGAACACCTTGACCGCACCGAACTGAGGGGGAGGTGCAGTGTCAGAGAACTGTTTGTGCCAAGCCATGGAATCTACCGAGTCCCATGGCAACGATCTATTGAATTCCAATGCCTTCCTAAAATTGACATCATAACCCTTCCATGCTTCCCCAGAATACTGTTGACTCCACCCCACAATCCTGCTCGAGTAGCAAGCCAATGCAGCCTGCAGATCTGGAGGACGCTCAGCCTTAATTGCAGTGAAAACAGCCCATGCTTGCATCCAATTATTGAGATTTTCCTCAACCCTGAATCTAGTACACTGCGCCCTCCATTCACTTGGGAGCATCCACTCTTTCAGTGCTTTTGCCTGCTCCATTTCCCTATTATCCAACAATAAAGAATAAATGTACACGTATTTATCAGCCCAAATCATTTCTTTCACAGCTAATGACACATGCTGAGCTAGATTTTCGCTCCTGGAAGGTATCACACCGTCCCCCAAGAGCGGCAATGCCACTTCCTTACCAAGTGCGGGCACCGGGGGCGGCTGCCCTTTTACTCCGTCCAGCTGGGGAACACTTGGACCTGCAAGGGGAGAAGAAATTGGCAATGCAACACTGTCGGCGACCGGTGCCGATCTGATTTTTTCTACAAACCTTGCCGCCTCTGCCGCATGGTCTGCAGAATTCGGGAAGGCTCCCCCTTTTTGGAGCCATGGCATCATGGCCGTTAACTGAGATAACAATTCGGGTGGCATTGAATCTACATTACCCCCCGGGACAACAGGTACCACTGGGGTTATGCCCAGTGGTCCTGGCACAGCTGGCAGGGCGGGCGCCGGGTGTGGCCAGCCTGTACCCGGGATTGTGGGCACCGGTGCGGGAGCAGACCCAGCGTCTACTGGTTGACCTGCCGGCACCGGCACCACAGGGGCAATGGGTGTAGGCACATGCGGGGGTGGGACCACCGCGGTCGGTGCGGCGGGTAACGGATCCACTGGGCCTGGGGTGGGGACCGCCTCCTTGGGTCTTTTGGACCTAGGTTTCCCTTGCGGGGTGACAAATTCCCCTCTTGGCACTGGTGCCACCCTCTTGCGGATCGGTCTCCCGGACGGGCCCGGTGCCTCGCCCTCTCTGTCCTCCAACCGAGCTTCCCGCTCCTTAATTTGTCCTAGCTGTTGCTTAATGTCGCTCATCTCCCGCATCATAGCCCGCATCATAGCCTCCATGTTGGACCCCCTCTTTCCACCCCTTGGACCTGGCATGACGCTTACCCCAAAAAACACCCGCTGCCTACTTAGTTCCCAACAGGTCAACTGTGTGTACCTTTCAGATGGAGGGTCACCAGGGGGCTTTCAGCACCATGCAACGGCGACCGCAACACTAGCGGCTTGTCCGCTTATGTAAGGGGTGAGTAAACCTAATGTAGACCCACCCGGCGGTCACCAGGAGCGATGAGTGCTAGCCCCCCGTACCCCTCTTACCGACCAGTCCCTTGTCCTCGCCTGCGATAGCAGTCTGCGGCTCTGGTCCACACCCCCTTTGCGTGCTGGATGCTCTTACGTCCTGTCCGCTAGTGAGTGGCCCCAAAAATGACGTTAAATTGCCTGGAATTAAAAAAGTATGTTATCACCGTGTACATGCGACATTCAAAATAACACTCCTTCGAAGACCAGGACAATTCTGAACCGGTACCTGCACTTATTCATGAGGACTGTAAGCATATGCCCGATACCCCACCTACTAAGTAGAATTACAACAATACATTGATGAAAATTTTTTCTAAATTGTCACCTCTCATTCAAAAAATTGCACACTTTGTGTCACACCCAGTACCATGAATTATAAAGAAAACACCGCAGTGTAGCGTGAAAAAACCTTTAGCTAGATGCTCTTTTATGCAATGACATTAATACTAGATCACTTAATAATTAAACTAACAACCCTGTAAGAAAAGGCTGACATTAATACTAGATCACTTAATAATTAAACTAACAACCCTGTAAGAAAAGGCTCCTCGTTTAAGCCTACAATTGTACACTTAGTGTCACTTCATGCACACCAATTACCCAATCATTAATGTATTGCGGCCGTGAAAACAATTCTTTTCCTACAATTATAAACTTTTACCAGGGGTCTCCCTTCCAGGCGCTGCCCTGGTCGACCCTGCTTCGCTTCGTCTAAGCAATGCAATCGTTAGCACACTTTAAATAATTGTTACTTCGTATGCCGGGGACCTCCAAAGGATGATGCTTTTAAACACGGATCCCCAGATTCCCAGTAGGCAGCTTTCACCACTGAGCAATCTCCTTTCCCCACCTCCAGAATTGTCCGTTTTTAAACGTTCCTTAAAATTATGCGCCAAAGATTTCCCGCTCGTGTCACAAATACCGCCCCTTTAAAATTGCGCGCCAAAATATGCCCGCTCGGGACACAAATACAGTCACAAATACCCGGCGCCCCCAGCGAAGACCCCCGCCCCCGCACGATACCTCACGGTGCCTCGACCTGCCCGCACCACGGTTCCTCCGCCGCAGGACGCACTGGCCCGTACGCCCGGTCCTCACAGCTCAATGTTGCGCTTCAGGCCCCCGACGAGGCGAAGCACACTGAATACAGCAAACAGGCTTCAGAAGGCACTGCTGGGAGGTAATGTCCCTGAATCACTGCCGCCTCACACGACGCGGCTTCTCTCGTGCACTGATCCGAGCCCGAACAAAGCCTCTCCGCCCTCACGCCGCGGCTGGAAGTTGCTCTCCGCCTTAAACTTCCAATGCCTGAAAAAGAAACGGAAAAAAGTTAATAAAACAAAGAAGCCCCGAACGCGGGGCACAACGTTCAGCGAGGGAGCGTCCAGGGACAAGGGGGTCTCCTGGGCGCTCCCTACCTCTTATTCCCGAGGGGCCGGGTGGCCCCTCCTATCGCCCACCCCCCCCGACCCGGAACCACTTCATTGAATCCGGGTCAGGAGGGGCGCCGGCCAATCGGCGGTGGGCCGCGCCCCCAGGGCACGCCCCCACCGTCGAAGGACACGAGGGGAAAGGGGGTGAGACGGTCGCCGCGCCGCCATGCGTGCGGGGGGGCCGAGGGCCCCCCCTTTTCATTTGTAGGCAAATCGAATTCCCCACTTCAGCCCCACTACCAGGACATGCAAAACTTAAAAGTACATGTCCTACGTTTTAAATACATTGCACCATGCCCTCTGGGTGATCCAGGGCCTACTCTAGGGGTGACCTATATGTATTAAAAAGTAAGGTTTGGGCCTAGCAAAAAGCTTATTTTGCCAGGTGAAAATGGCAGTCTAAATTGCACCTACAGGCTTTGCAAGGGCAGGCCTGAGACATGTTTAAAGGGCTGCTTAAGTTTGTGGCACAATCAGTGCCGCAGGCCCAGTAGCAGTGTTTAATTTACGGGTCCTGGGTACATGTAGTACCACTTTAATAGTGACTTGTAAGTAAATTAAATATGAAATTGGGGATAAGCCAATATTACCATGATTTAAGGAGTGAGCACATGGACCTTAGCCCTGGTTGGCAATGGAAAAGTGTGCAGATTTCTAATGCTAGTGAAAACGAGATCAGAAAAAAATGGAGGAGGAATTAAAAATGTTGGAGGGAAGACCATCCAAAGGCTGACAGGTCTAGCAATTGCATTTCAGCAAGGAAAATGCACATTGGAGCAAATATATTAAGTTGTTAAATTGTTTTTGCTTTTACTGCATCTTAGCTATTTTTACTATTTTCTTGAGTCCATGTTTTGAGCATGAAGTGTTTGGTGAATTGCATTATGCTCCTAATACTAATTTTGGCTGAACTCTACAGATTTGTCATCGAGCAAAAAATAAATGCCCAGCTCAAACACGAAGTAAACAATAGAGAAGCTATGGTTCATCTCTGTGAAGTTTTGCAGCCAGGTCCTATGGGACCAGGGAATACACATTTCAGGCGTCAGCTCTATTGCCTGCCTCTAACGAGCATAAGCCATTTCAAATTAAAAATATAATTAAGTTCCCATGCTGCATCCAGGTGAGTGCCATGGTTCAGCTGAGACATATTTCTACACACATACTGCTTGCTAGAACAGTGTTGTCCACCATTGATATATGGCGGTAATCCATGACAGATTTTCGAGCTATTTATCTAAATGGGAAACATTTATGTCATCAGTGGTCACCCTGCACATGTTGGTGCAGCTCTAACCTTAGACAGAAAGAGGTTTTGTGCAAATCTCAGAGAACAATTGGCAGAGAGAACACTATTTGAAAATCTAAGGCACATATGCTTTAAAAAAATTATGTAAAATACTATGTTGAAATAGATATTCAGAAGCAGTTTATTCCAAATGGTAAATGCCATTTATTTTGAACATTTCGAATACACGGTTTGATGAAATTGTTTCCCAGAAATGTTATTCTATGAATCACTTACAATCTTTAATGCCATCCTCCCCTAATGCGTGTGATGATTATGAACCTCAGTCTGAGTTCACAAACAATTTCCTTTGAAAGTTGTTTTTAGAAAAAAACGCCATTTATTTATTCTCTCCCAAATCACTCTAATAGTTAAGGATAATGAAAGTTTAGAAACAATTACCAAGAAATCAAGAGAGTAGGTGAGTCAAAATAGACCTAGACGAACCCGAACTGCAAGTTAAGCTTCTGTGCAGTGCATGCACACAGATTAATTCAACATTTCTAAAGAAATTTGCCACAGGACTGAGATGCAAGTAATGTTTTTTTTCTTAAATCCTTATGTTCAGATGATTCTGGTGTGCCTACATCAGTCAAAACATTGATCTATAAGTTGGAGATTTGTGTAGATAATTCATATACCCCCCTTATTGCAGTGCACTGACAGACACTCTAATTTTGATAGTCGTTTAGGCTCCAATGATCTCCCAAGGTGACTCAAGTGAATTGTATTCCCGGAAAACTGTTCTAATTAATTGGCGCTCCCTGCCAAAGGATAAAGAGGAACTTTTTGAACTTCTTCTTTCCAAAATCTGGGATCTTTTATTCATTATGGAAAAGTGGCTCAATGAGTCATCTGTTCCTGATCTAAAGCTCTGAATTCAAGACAGCTTTGAGGTCATACTTCACAACCAAGGAGCACACAGTGGGGGAGGGGGTTGCTATTATTTTTAGCAATAATCTCAACAGTATGACACTCTCTGCTTCTCCAATTTAATCTGATGTCATGAGTGATGTCACTGACCATGTCATGAGTGATGTAATATGTGACGTCATCAGCAGTGCATTGCACGCGCAAGTTATAGTGAGTCCAACTAACTATAACGTGGGAATTTCAATGGTTTTATGCGAGTAAAATTTCCAGCTAACTATAACTGGTGTAAAACCTATGGTTTTTTCAGTGAATTTAATAGGTTTTTTAAATGCTAATTCCTAACTATAACTGGGGTGAAACCTATGGTTTTTTCAGTGAATATATATATATATATATATACATATATTACCTACTGGCGGTCGCCAGTAGGTATATATAGTTAGGATTTTTTCTCTATGGGATTTTTGAAAATTCTATGTCTAATAACTTTGGCGTTTGTGGACGGAATTGGCTGAAATTTTCAGGAAAATGGAACATTTTGTTTCTGAGCAGCCCCTGAAAATTAGGGGGGTTTCGTCAAGGGGGGGCCGAGAAAAAAGGGGGGTCCCAAAACGTGTTTTTAACATTGAGTTTTCCTTAGGGCGGTTGGCCTCACTTTTAGCCCGAACGGCTGAATGGATTTGCACGAAACTTGGCAAAATTGTAGGGACTGGTAGCCCGATGTGCCTTTTGTAGGTCTCAATATATGTGCTCCAGTGGATTTTGAGAAATTAACGTTCAAAAAAAGATATATATCTGTAACAGCGGACCGGGCAGCACTCCGGTTCGCGGACTTTTCGCGTTACGGAGCTTTGTGAAGCGAAGCTGATTGGTTCTCCGGCATCTGTAAACATTCCAAACAGTCCGTAGCGGCCGCCATCTTGTCTCTCGGTAGGATCGAGAGACAAGAGGAGGCCAAAGCGAAGGGGCAAATGACCATAAGGGGGCATAGTAGATCCTCCCTGACCCCCTAGGTTTGATGTGGAGGTTTTAAAAGGGCCCCGCGGGGCAAAAAAAATAAAAATAATAATAATCGAACGGCTGAATGGATTTGCACGAAACATGGGGAAATTGTAGGTACTGGTAGCCCGATGTGCCTTTGCTAGGTCTCAATATATGTGCTCCAGTGGATTTTGAGAAATTAACGTTCAAAAAAAGATATATATCTGTAACAGCGGACCGGGCAGCGCTCCGGTTCGCGGACTTTTCGCGTTACGGAGCTTTGTGAAGCGAAGCTGATTGGTTCTCCGGCGTCTGTAAACATTCCAAACAGTCCGTAGCGGCCGCCATCTTGTCTCTCGGTAGGATCGAGAGACAAGAGGAGGTCAAAGCGAAGGGGCAAATGACCATAAGGGGGCATAGTAGATCCTCCCTGACCCCCTAGGTTTGATGTGGAGGCTTTAAAAGGGCCTCGCAGGGCAAAAAAAAAAATATCGTTTTTTTAGTTCTTTTGCGTGGGGAGCGCCCGGTTCGCGAACCGGGAAGCGTTCTGGGGAGCGTACTTTCTTGAAAATTAGTGAAAAAAGTTAGAGTAAAATAATAATTGTGAGTGATCAGATGTAGGGTAGCTCTGAGAAGAGCTTTTGGGTTTATGGTACATTTAGGGACTTATAAGTAGGTACCAATGCACAGTCTTAAATTCAGAATGAAAATTCTGTTGCCCTCATCTGAGAAGTGAACTCCATCTCCTCTGTAGATATCTTGCATGTAGTAACGCAAGTTATTGTTGTACAAGGAGCCCATTCCATGGTCTCTCATGTAAGCTGAAACAGATTTGTTTACATGCTTCCTCGACTTCTCAATTTGTGGACAAAATTGGTTCGACCACCTCCATTTCTGTCTTTGGCATATATTTGAATATACCAAGGCAGTCTGAGGAAAAAGTGCCATCAATTGCTCAAAGGTGTCCTTTAAAAGCATTTCCAGACCTACCCCAGTCAAAGTGCCCAAGTCATTACCTCCACAGTGCACAATTAACAGGTCAGGTTTTGGCAAATGCATAAAGGTTTTCACCAATGGTATCAATTGGTGACATTTTAATCCTCTGTGGCCAAACCACTTAATTTCCACATCTTGTAAATTGAGGTTAGGTAAATTCCTGTTTTCAGCATACCTCTGAGCCCAATAGATGTAACTATGTCCAACAATCCAGACAGAAAACATGGCGAGAGAAGGTTCTGCTGCAGTCAGATGAAGTGTGGCAATGAAATGGCAGTTGAAAAAATAAGAGTTTAAAATGAAAAAAACTGTGGAGTTTCTGTGTTAATGAAGCAGTAACAGTAATTGGTGGATTTTGATTGCTGAAAACAGAAAGTTAGGGTGCATGGATGAGTTCGTTGAAAGATGTATTTTGAGTGGCGAAGAAAAAATCATTAAATGGAAGAATGCACTGGATATGCAGGTGCACTGAGAGTTCAGAGTTCAATTGCAACATTGTTGTGTGAACTTGCAAACACCAGAGGTCTTGCAAGAGGTGGTTGCTATGCAAAAAAGCAGAGAGGGCAGAGGGGGGAAGGGTTTTTATTTGAAAAAAAGTGAGGGAAGAGTTTTGATTGGGTGACATGAGAGATATGTGTGAAGAATTACAGCATTTCTGTGCTTTTGATAGCTGCAGACTCTGGAGTGAGTGCATACCTTTTGCTCTGCTGAAGACAAATTGGTGTGTTTCTGAGACTTTTGAAACTCAAAGTATTTGCTAAGGTGAGAAAAGATTTCTTTAATTTAGATAGAAAATAGTGTGCTTTAAGGAGAAAATTATGAAGAAAGTTGTGTTTTTCAAATGTTGCTTTGTCTCAAGTGTTTTACAAATAGATTTTGTTTCTTTGAGAAATTGTAATTGGAGAAAATGTGAAGTATTAGTACTGACAGGGTTTTTATGTGCATAGGAGCTGTGGAGTGTTTTCAAATTATGATTTGTAAATCGTTTTTGAGGAAAAGGAATGGTTTTAATACTTATGACAAGGACATAATGGTGTATGCTTCTTTATAAGGCAATTGAGTGTCTCTGATGTTATTTTTCCCATTTTAATGTAAGACGTTTCCCTGTGGAGCAAATTGCTTGTAAATATGCTTCCACCTGTGCATGGCAAATTTAGATTTTGAATGTTTGCGTTACATAGGCATGTTAAAGGTGACCGAAACATGCTGCAAAGGCAATCAAAAAACGCTTTCATGTGTCTTAAGGACATTTTAAGTCATTTCCCCATGTGGAGTGTTTTTAAATTATGACTTGAAAATCGTTTTTGGGGAAAATGAATGCTTTTAAAATTGATGACAAGGACATAATGGTGTATGCTTCTTTATAAGGCATTTCAGTGTCTCTGATGTTATTTTTGCAATATTAAATTAAAAGACCTTTCTCCGTGGAGCAAATTCCTTGTAAATATGCTCCCACCTGTGCATGGTAAATTTAGATTTTGACTGCTTGAGTTACTTAGCCATGTTAAAAGTGACCCAAAAAAGTTGCAAAGGCTTTAAAAAAACATTTTCATGTGTCTTGAGGACATTTTAAGTCATTTCCCCGTGGGCAGTGTTTTCAAATTATGAGTTGAAAATCGTTTTTGAGGTAAAGGAATGTTTTCAAAATTTATGTGCGCCATATGCCCCCAAATTTCTTTTTCAGGGGTGCAGCAGGGTGTTCTTGAGACACCCCTGCACCCTCGAAACAATTTGTAATTTACGATGAGCTAATTGGTAATCGCAAATTGCACGTTCATTCCTATGGGCCTCCTGCTCCATGGAAATGAATGGGTAATTTGTAAGTAGCAAATAGCTCATCGCAAACTAGGAATGGTAAAGAATCGCTATTTATTCCTTAAAGTTCGCTATTTAGGAAATGTAAAAAACTTTGATGATACATATGGCGGTTCATCTCTAACAAGATAAGAAGCTTAGGGATAGATTTATGATGACTGGCGTATCATCAGGGATGTGCCAGTCATCCAATCGCGGGCCGTGGAGGGAGTTACGGTGGGGCAGGGAGGCGGGGAGGGGGAGGGGCAGGGTGGAGGGACCTAAAAACTGGCATATGGATAATTGCAGGTAAGTACACAATTTAATTATTCAAACGAAATTCGTAGCGCGCACAGCATCCCATTTTGCGATGCAGTGCGCGCTACGAAATTCGTTTGAATAATTAAATTGTGTACTTACCTGCAATTATCCATATGCCAGTTTTTAGGTCCCTCCACCCTGCCCCTCCCCCTTCCCGCCTCCCTGCCCCACCGTAACTTCCTCCACGGCCCGCGGCTGCAGTCATCCTGTGCCGCTGTTCCGCCACCCATGGTGTGCTGCATTTACAATGCGGCGCATCATGGGGTAAAAACAGCATAGATGCGTGACGCATCTGTGCCGTAAAGGTGGCGCATTGCTGGAGTTGTATCGCAAGTGTGATGAAGCTCCAGCAAGGCTCAGGGGTGCCCCTGTCGCAGGGTTTCTGTTCTCACACAGAACTGTGCACAGAGGATTGGAACCTCGGCGAATTAGGGTGCCCCAAAACTCACCTTAGTACCGAAAAACCCCTTAGCAAGCTAGCTACAGTGTCACATTGGATATAACAAACTCTCAATGTTTAGACAATCCAGAATATTAACTTACAGTACCTCAGGATACGTGGAACTCATGAACACTCGGTCGTTATATATTCATTACAAACCAGAACATGGAGTTAAGAAGAACACATGTGTATTTGAAATGTTTATTTACTAATGCCGTCTTCTCAGGCGTAGTATCTTAGATAATACAAGTACACATCTTCGTCGCCATTGTAATAATGTGAGAACGTACGTCTTTAAATGTTTTTTAGTTATCTTTATTCCGGAGCGCCGGGGCTAAGCTGTTGCTCAACGGTCGGCGCCAAGCAAACAATATGGCCGCCTTCCGCTTTCTGTTTCCCCAAATCCTGTTCCTGTGCAGGAACACTAGAACGCTACCACAATTATCAGTAGCAAAATTACCAGCATAGTTACTAGTACATAAAAAGCGAATGGTGACAGTATGTTAACATGCTGTAAATGAATAAGAGTTAGCAACACTTATATCTCACCCTGCCTAATACACATATTATATTATTTGCTAAGAAGGTCTCTTTGGGTTAGTTTAGGGCGTGCCTATACTTTAGTGTCCTAGATTTGAAGGTATCACATCAGCATACACCAGCTCTCTCTTCATGTGAACCGCATCAAGTGTTGTGTATGTGTGTGTTCGGTAGAGCAATAGAAAACCCGCCTCATGCCCAGAATTGGCAGAAGCTGCACTTATGTTATGACTATGAAGTCGTGGAGATCAGACCTCATAACAATTCTGTATCGTGTTGTTCTTGAAACTTCAGCACTCGCTGTACAGATATAGTTTAAGAAGCAAAGCAGATAGTAGAGCAATAACATATTATTGTCATGTAAACCATGATGAACTACTAGGTTGAAAGCTAAAGCAACAACTAAGTGTCGTGTGCAGAAGTTGCAAAAAAGGAAAAATGGCGTTTAAACCGGTAATGAGCCCATGTTAACTTAACACGGTGTAAAGATATCCAGGATCTACATGACACCCCTCCATGATCCGGAAACGAACAAAATAAGGTAATAGAAGTGCCATCTCATGAGAGCAGATTGCAACTTTATATGTGCACGGTCCGCAAGGTAAAACATTAAAAACTAGCAAAATTTAATGCTAAGAAAAAATAAAACAGTCAACTAGTTTATCGAGGCTTAAGCCAATAGGCAAGCTAAATAATAAAAACTTGACAAATAAGTCAATGAATTGTCAATGAAATGCTAGTACTCAGCATATCAAACATGAAAAAGGTCTATGACATAATTGTGTATGCAAAATAAGCTGCAACAGCCTCCAATAGGAAGTCACCGTCTTCATCCGAAAAGAGTTCAGCCATCCAATTTAAAAGCGGAAAAGAACATACGTGCTCTCCCAGCACCGGATCCTCTATCACCATCAGAGGACAGCTCGGTGGGTTTTCAAGAAAGCTCTGTTCCAAGAAAGACTGTGTTGCCGCCAGTAAATTCCAGGGACCAATTAGTCCATGCATCAATGCCACAGCCATAATCCTTTCGCCAGGACGAACCAACTCGTGAGCAATGATAGGACTCATCAGCTGATTAAAGTCGACGTCAGGAGAAACCGGTCCGCAGAGACACAAATTAATGGCCCAATCGAAATCACAGGTCAGGCAGTGAAATACAGGCTGGACACAGGTGAAGTAGGAGAATCGAAAAGATAATCCATATGCCGTGCTTAATATCGCCAACGGCATTGTGCCATAATATTCAAGCATGCAATTGCGGAACAGCGTTAGCAGCTGCAGGGCGGGATCTTGCACAGGAGGGACATCCATATTTAAAAATGTAAAAAAGCACAAGAGCGTCCGGTGCTAATGCAAGTAAAACTGGGAATCCACCAAACAAAGTGGAAAAAATAGAATGAAAGAAAGCAGGGATGACTCCAAAGATTTTCTCAAATGAAGTCACGAGACCACTGCTAACAACTTTAAAAAAATGCGCCAGGGCCTTTGTGGAGGACGCGTTAAAGATAGTCCGAACCATCTCGCTGAAATGCAAAGGCGAATCAGTATTTAAAAGGGCCTGCACCTCTGTACGGGTGTTCGCTATGTGAAGCACGAAAGTTTCACGGGCCGAACTCAAGGCCACCTCTCTCTGAGACAAAAGAGCCCTTATTCTTGCCATGCCGTTGAAATCTGCTCCCAAGGTTGGTATTTGTGGCCAGATTGAAAACTCCCTATGTTCATGTGTGGGAGGAAATAGAACATTTCTGCAGCAAATAACCCGTTCACTTACTGTTACGATAAAAGGAATACTTTTAATTAACCCAGAACAATCTTCATTATTAAGCATCAAATAACTACCATTTTCCAACAACTTGAACGTGGGGATGATAGCAGGAACTGGCGTGCCTTGCAACACGCAAGCCATATTTGGTCGGTCTTTGTTGCATGAACCGTGTAAGTGTATGTGCGTACACATTAGTGAATGATCTGGCGTCTCAGTGCATTCCTCTCCATTCAGATAAACTTCTTGATCATCTTTGAAACATCTGTATGTGTATGGAAGCGACCAGATCTCATGAAGAAAACCACTACCTAAAGGTTCATAACGACCTATTGGTATATATTTCATACAATTTGAAAACTTATATAAAGCAAAAGGCAGCGTTATTAAACCGTGGATAAGGCACGTTGCCAAAGCAGCCAACCTTTTGGATTTATACTGGAAATGTTAAAGGAAGAATTACGGAGTAGGGCCTGTAAATCACTAATGGACAACCGAGTAAAATGGCTCCAACCATCATATTCCTCTAACTCCGGGATAGTAGGGGTGTTTAATTTTTTAGAAGTAGCCAATCCAAAGCATTTGGTCTGGGAAATTGTTTCATTCACAAACAACATATGATTTGGGATGAGACATGCACGGTGCAAAGCCTCAGTGCCTTGTACCTGCCAGGTTCGTGAACCCCAAACTGATGTAGATCCTGGATATCTTTACACTGTGTTAAGTTAGCATGGGCTCATTACCGGTTTAAACGCCATTTTTCCTTTTTTGCAACTTCTGCACACGACACTTAGTTGTTGCTTTAGCTTTCAGTCTACCTGCGTCAAGATCTATGCCTGCTTCAAGCAGGCGCAGGGTTTTGACGCAGCTTTGTCCTATCTGATTGTAAATGCGGCACACCATGGGTGGCAGAGCAGCGGTGCACGTTAACTGGTGCATCCCTGGGGATGTGCTAGTTAACATAAATCTGCCCCTTTTATTATTAATTATGTGCAGGGGACACAGAGTCAGTGAGGTTTATCCAAGGTTAATAAGAGATGAGTCCTGTTCACTGAAAAATTGGACATAGGCTTCACCTCCTCACAGCCGCGGGCCGTGGAGGGAGTTACGGTGGGGCAGGGAGGCGGGGAGGGGGAGGGGCAGGGTGGAGGGACCTAAAAACTGGCATATGGATAATTGCAGGTAAGTACACAATTTAATTATTCAAACAAAATTCGTAGCGCGCACAGCATCGCATTTTGCGATGCAGTGTGCGCTACGAAATTCGTTTGAATAATTAAATTGTGTACTTATCTGCAATTATCCATATGCCAGTTTTTAGGTCCCTCCACCCTGCCCCTCCCCCTTCCCGCCTCCCTGCCCCACCTTAACTTCCTCCACAGCCCGCGGCTGCCTCCTCAGCATCGCTGGACATGGTTAAATAATAGCTGCAAAATGTTACTCTTGTTAAACAATTTTACTATTATAATCTCTGAGATTTGTCTCTTACTCTGCAACATCTCATTGTTGTTATCTTTCTTTAAAGATAAAGACAACATCAACATGAGCGACAATCAGCAATTAATTGATTTCGACCTCATCATTGAACTCGTAATTGAAACATCAGTGGATGTTGATCCTTTGGATGATTTAAATCCTGAGGATGAAGAAGAACGTGATGAGGATGCAGATTTGTCAGAATTGTATGACATAGGATGGGAAGCTGACGTGCTTGAGCCTATGGAACTATAAACATTTATTTTATAAATTTATAATAAATAAAAAGTAAAAATGTAAACCGTTTAATTTAAAAATAAAGACACCTTCAAAAACAGGTTATGTGTAGTGTCTTCAATAAAATATTAAAATATGCTCATAAAATTAGATCAGATTCACAAATAAAACAGCACAGGTAAAATGAATATAAATTCCATTTCTTTTCTGCTATTTCTGTATTCTAAATTTGCCATGCACAAAAAAATCTTCTATGTAAAAATGTTAAGTAATGTGTTAAGTTTTTGATGACTGTTATTGATTTACTGTTGGGTAATAGTGGTTAATAAAATTTTTTATTATATTTTACCACAGATTCAACTGCAGATCATTTCAAGATTTCAGCATGCCAACCAAAGAAAGAGTGAGAAAGGCTGCAAAACGTCAAAGACAGCAACTGAATGAAAAAAAGCAGCAGTCCTCTAACAAAAAGATTTGTCAAGTCACCAAGAAAGCACCGGGTAAGAGTACAAAAACAATCATAAGAAATATCTGTGGTAAAAAAAATATTACTACAGAAAATGTTTCAGTCCAGAAAAGGAGAAGCAATTCAAACGGAAAGGAAAGGCCAATGAAAAATGTTACTGCTAGAGTAAGAGATAACTCTATGCATGAAAGTAGAAGGAAACAACAGTTTAGGGACATTCGTAAACGAATGTTCCGCAACAGGATAATTGGCAATTTGTTAAAAAATATTAAGAAAGGTCAACAGAAAGTGGTTTTTTATAAGAGAAAAAAAATAGTTGAGAAAGTTATTGATCAGGCATTTGAAATTAAACGTAAGTTATTTATTTTGACAATCAATAGAATTAGGAAGCTAAACAAGGCAATTTATGATTTCAAAAGAAATAGTAGATGGAAGAGAATAGTTAATCGTAGTAATTTTTGTGAAGTTTTTTCTGGAGAATGGATGCATAGTTCAAGCTCTGAGGCATTTTTTAATGAGGAGAGTTATTTCCAGGATAATGATTTGGTGCATGCAGTTGACACCAGTGGTCGAGCTTATGAAGTGAAAGATGGTTGTCCAGTTGAAAAAGAAAAACTTGTGACAACAGAGATAGAAGAGGTGTTAGGTAATGAGGTTTTAGGGAGACGTCCTAAGGGTCCTGTGTACACCTGGAAGTGTAGTAGTATTTGCAGTGTACGACAGGATTCCATCAATTTGCTTTGTGATTTTATACGGTCATTTAATAAGAAAAGTTTGAAGCAGAAAATGAAGTTGTTGCAAGAATTAGATCCTTGCAGAGTGAGAGAAGTGATAGGTTTGCATGGTCATTCACTGGCTTGTCTTTCCAGGAGAGTATGCCAGAGTGTTTTTCATCATTTCAGGATGCTAGCAGTGCATCATAATAAAGTGAGGAAATTAGTTAGAATGTTGTATTATGCTAAGAGTCCAGCAATTATGCTTAAACAATTATGCGCTGCTCTTTTGCATGGTTCTGAAATAGATGTGAAGAATATATGTGAAGAAATTGAGTTTTGTTACTTTGGAAGTAAAGAGGAGAATGTTGAAATTGACCAAGAAGAAGAAAGTAATGTGGAAGAGAGTGTACAGGTTTCCAGTACAGATAATTTCCAGAGGGAAATTGCGACGTTTGAGGTGAAATCAAGTGAGAGGCCAAATTTCAGTTGTGTGTGTTGTCGACGCACTTATTATAAGAATCAGACTAAGTTAGTGGATTTATATGCAAAAAGTGAAAGGGAAAATAATAGTGAATGGAAGGATTTTACAACATACTTGATGGTAGAAAATTGTTTTGATTTGGGATTGGATCAACGTGTGTGTACTTATTGTTGTAACAAATTAAATCAAAACCAGATGCCTGCTAGAGCAGTTCATAATAATCTGGAATTGGTTGAGATTCCTTCTGAATTGAAGGATTTAAATACTTATGAATCTATTTTGATTCAAAGTATCCATCCCTTTCAGGCTATTGTAAGAATGGAGCCAAAGACAGGGAAATTGCCTCCATCAGATTTACAGAGAGGATTAAAGGGAAGAGTTGTTTATTTGCCTCTAGATTTCAAGAAAAACATTAACACAATTGGAGTAGAAAAAGTGGAAGAGGAACCTCTGGTTATCTTAGTTAATGGGGTTCCGACAAAGAATAAGAAAATATGGCAAGATTTAGTAGATGTTAGGAAAGTCAAAAGGGCAACATTGTATTTGAAAAAAAATAATAAATACTATAAAAATCTATATGTTGCAGAAGAGGAAGTAAGTGAGGAAGAGGATAGCGATTTGTGTGGTGGTCAAATTGAGAAAGTAGAACCCTGTACTAGTGAAGAAATATATGAACATTATAGTGTTCATCCTTTGCATTCCAAGGAAGTCATGGGGAATGCTATTGAGTTGTTTCAAATGAAACAAGCCAAAGGGAGTCCCATTAGTGTTTGGGAGGAAAGTTTGGAAGCTCGGTGTTTCCCACAGCTTTTTCCAACAGGTCAGGGAGGAAGATATGATGAGCGACCTCATCAAATTCCTGCTTCTGAATACCGGACTTTGCGATTGTATGCAGGAGATGCTAGGTTTCGACAATGCATTCCTTATTTGTTTCATCTCCTGTTTGAAAGCGATCTGTCTGGACTGTCATATGCAGTAAACCACATCTTGAAAAGTGGTATACACATGCAAAACATCTCGGCAAGTGACTTTATGGATAAAGTCAATGTCCAAGATAGTATTTTGGATTCTCACCTGATTAATCTCATGGCGTGTCAGCGTGGTACTAATGAGTACTGGTACCGTCGTCATGGTGATTTAAAATGTATGCTGAGGAACTTAGGAACTCCCACATGGTTCCTCACTCTGAGCTGTGCTGAGTATGGCTGGGAAGACTTACTTGAATTTCTACGAGAGGCAAATGCTAACGTAGAAAACATCGAATTCAAGACACCCGGAGAACTGTGCTCTTTGGATCCAGTCAATGTATGTAGGTACTTTAATCATAGATTTGAAGGTATGATGTCTTTCATCATGAATAAGAAGAATCCACCTCTTGGAGAGGTGTTGGATTTCTTCTGGATAAAGGAGTACCAAGCAAGAGGTGCTCCTCATATACATATGTTGCTGTGGATCAAGGATGCACCTAAATTTGGAACGGATCCAGAAGACTCAGTGATGAGTTTCATAGAACAGTATTCTACGTGTGCTGTTCCAAACGCAAAGGAGAAAAAAGCCTAAGAGAAAAAGTTCTACATTTCCAAAGCCATCGATGTGGAAAGTACTGTCGTCGTAAATTCCGAAACAAAGACAAGTTCTACACCAAATGTCGTTTCGGCTTTCCACGACCGGTGATTTCTAAAGGAAGAGTGAACAGTTTGATGTCTTCGCTGCGACATAATGTGATGAAGAAATCACCTAAAAACACATACAATTTGAAGAGGAACGAAGAGTCTAAGTACATCAACGACTACAACCCGGTGATTTTGTCCATGTGGAATGCTAACATGGATATACAGTTTGTGGCTGATAACTGTATGGCTGTGGCTCGGTATGTGACATCTTACATCACCAAAAAAGAGAAGACAGAATTGAAGGATATGTGGGAGGACATTTCCCATGAAAAGAGCCTCAGCAAGAAGTTGTACAGTTTCAGTCTGAAGATGTTGTCGCATCGAATGTTCTGAGCGGTTGTCTTCAGCAAGTCTCTATGCCAAGTCCAGGAGTATCGTTTGGGCGAGTCTTGGTCTTGCTGCAACGCGTAATCGAGTTCTCAAACCTGTGCGGGAAATTGAGTATTTGGCGGAAAAGGAGCCAAACAGTACCGACATTTTGAAGAGCAACATGTTGGATACATATTATCCAAATCGAAGCAGTCACCTCGAGAATGTTTGTCTGTATGAGGTTCTGCAAAATTACATATTCAAGAGGAACATCAAAGAAGATACTGAGAAAGTAGTGTATGCTGTAATAGGAAGTGAGGGATGTTTGGTGAAGCAAAGAAAATGCCACTTGATAAACCATCGAAAATTGAGTGGCGAATCTCCTGAAAAAAAGGAGTTTTTCTATTTAGCACTTTTGCAACTTTTTAAGCCTTGGCGTGCAGAAGAGGAACTGCTTGGAGATTTCCTCTGTTATGAAGACTCTTTCAATGCTGCCAAGGAGACCAAAGAATGTCCTGCTTTTCCCAAATATGTAGAAATGTTGAATGTGGAAATTGAGCAGGAAGCAACGATTGCAGCGGAGATTGCCAGAGACAGTTCTCAGGACAGTCAGAGTTCTGCTTCATTGAGTCAGGATCCACTAGGAGGACCTGTTATCGAAAATGAAGCTGGCACTGCTATGAATGAAGTGGAAAGAGCAATGGCACATGCTCAGGAGGATGCGGTTAACTTAGAAGAGTTGGAAAGACAACTGAACGTTGAGCAGAGGAAAATATATGACGAAGTTACCATGCAAATTGATCATGGATTAAGTCATGACAAGAAAGAGTGCTCATGTACGTCGTTGAAGCCTGTTCGACTGTACGTGAGTGGAGAAGCGGGAACTGGAAAAAGTTTCCTTATTAAAGCAATTTCATGTTATTTGCAGGAAAGGACAGAGTCATCGATGTCTTGTGTTGTCACCGCTCCAACTGGACTGGCAGCACATAACATTAAAGGGATTACTTTACATCGTTTACTGATGCTGCCAGTGGAGCATGACAACAAATTACAATATCACAAGCTATCGGGAGATGCTTGTTTTGAAGTTTCAAGAGTCTTGAGGAAAATGAAACTTCTTATCATTGACGAAGTAAGCATGGTTTCCAATGTCATGCTTGCCTTTGTGCATTTGAGAATGCAAGAAGTTCTCAAAACAGAGTATGATGTGTTATTTGGTGGCAAACACATCATTGTTTTCGGAGATCTTCTGCAGCTGACACCAGTGAAAGGGCAACCTGTGTTCAAAATGCTCACGCATGAAGATACCAGGAAGTGCCTAGGGAGCATTGGCAACGTCAATATATGGTTAAACTTCAATTATGCTGAACTGCATGAAAATATGCGTCAGGCGAAGGATGAAGTTTACAAGACTATTCTACAAGATGTTAGAATTGGAAAAGTGACCGAGCATGGGAAAGAAGCTTTACATGCACGATTACTGACAAATTTATATCCAGACCAAGATGTTGTGCCTGAGAATATTTTTCAGAAAATTACTGAGAAGAAATCTGGAATATGTTTGATGCCAACTCTTGCAGAATGTGCCAAATTCAACAACAAAATGTTGCATTTAGAAAAGCAAGAGATTGTGAAACTGGAAGCTATTGACAGAGTAGAGCATATGGGATCAACAATTATTTTGTCTGAGAATCTGAAAACAAAATTGGATTCATTAGAGAAGAGTATATCTAAAACTGCAGGTTTTAAAAAGACTCTGAATGTGTGCTTGAACTGCCGTATAATTTTAAGAAGGAATTTACATGTTGAAAGAGGTCTGGTAAATGGATCAATGGGTAATGTTGTTGATTTTGTGAAATACAGAAATAGAGATGGAATTGAATTTTTAAAAATTAAATTTGATGGCATTGAGGAAGTACAGCTAATTGGTCGTTGTTCTGCTAGATTTTTGCTTGTAAAAGACTTATATGTTCGTCGTAAGCAGTTTCCTGTTTGCTTGGCATATGCGGTGACAATCCATAAATCACAAGGTTTAAGTGTAGACAGTGCATTGGTGAATATTGGCAGTTCTGTGTTCAAGGAGGGTATGGCATATGTGGCATTGTCACGAGTTAGAACTTTATCGGGATTGTACTTGATTGAGTGTGATGTCACAAACATTTGTGCCGATCTAGATTGTGTTAATGAATACAATAGGTTAAGAAGAGAGTATGCGCCACATTTGCCTCAGTATCCTTTGTTTGAGAAACGTGTGGTAGGCCGGAAACGAAGAAATGTGACCAATATTGGGGAGGTTGTAGCAAAAAGACGAAAAGTCGATGAACCTGAAATTATAAGCAGAAACAAAAAGGATTCTGTTGAAGATGTTGTTGGTTTTCAATTTAAAAACAGTTCTGGTGTCAACTGCTATGCTAATGTAGTGGTTAATGTTTTGTTTTCTCTAGAAAATGTAAAAGAAGAGATTGTGGTCAATTCTGATCAAAGATTTTGCAGTTTGTTAAATTCTGTGTTAGAGAAATGTAGCACTGATAGAACAAACATAGAAAGTGTGTCTGAAATTCGAAATCTGTTAGACAGATGTTCAGGCCAAACACAATTCTCTCAAAATAGTCAGCAAGATTGTCAGGAGTTTTTAATGTATATGCTTGATATATTGCATGATGAAGGTGTAGATGTAGATCACCTGTTTGGGCTTTCTTATCAACGGCAGCATGACTGCGAGAACTGGAGGGTATCAAGTACTACTAGTGTAGACTCAGAAAGATTTATATATTTAACTTTGCCAGAGAGTAAATCAGTCTCTTTTAATAAGCTAGTAAAAGGAGCTGATCACAACATGGAGTGTAGCCAATGTAAATCTGAAATGATGTCCACATTATTTATACGAACATATGGCCAGTATGTCATTTTAATGTTCCAACGATGTAGGCCTGATGGAACAAAATTGACAACTTTAATTAAAAATTTTGTGGCTTCACAGTTGTCAATATCAGGAAGGACTTTTGTAACTGTAGCAATTATATATCATGACGGTCCTTCAATAACATCAGGACATTACACAGCTTATTTAAAGTCTAGAAATGGCTGGTCATTCTGCAATGATTCTGTTTTAATTTTCAAAAAAAAATTGCCGTATGACCTTAAAAACTCTTACCTGGTGTTTTTAAAACCAAAATTTTAGGGAAAGAATCTCGGGATGTGGTCTGAGGAATTTCAAGAAGTTCTAATGGCTCCTACACGATTTGGCCTTGAGGATAAGTGTAGTACAGAGACATAACTTCTTACCATAACACTGGACGTCATGGAGAAATACGTGCACTTTGAATGAGTTCAGAAAAACTGTTTCTTTTTATAAGCTAATTGAAGCAGCCAATCAAAACATGGAGTAGAGGGAATGTAAGTCTGCAATGCTGTCTACTGTTTTACATTGCTTTGTGATTAAAAGTGATGTAGAGAATTAAATAATTGTAGTAGTCATAAAGGTAGTGTAAGTCTGCTTCATAGTAAGCAGTATCAGTGTCATAGGAAATGTAGAACATGAGTGAGCAAGAAGGGGAAGATATTACTAGTCCAGGATTGTGAAAATGATCTTGAACATTTTAATTGTGAAAGTTGCGGAAATACAACATGACGGGATTGGCTTACAAGAATTCTAAGAGTTATAAATGGCTCAGACACAATTTGGCCTTGTGGAAACGTGTGGTAGAGAGCGAGAAGTCATTTATTGTATGTAACATGTTTTTGAAAACAATGGAGGTTTTCTTTCAGAAAGTGGCGGGTTGAAAGTAATAACAGCACAACAGAGTGTAAGCTGTTCATAGGACATCCTTCGCCGTCATGGAAAGTAAGTTAACTTTAAGGAGTTCTGAATTCTGATTTGTTATGTTGTATGGGTTTTTTAAACACAATCATTTTGAATGTGTTTTTTTTTCCCCGCTGTTATATGATGAATACCTTCAAGTCACTGTTTTTAGTGAAATTTGATACATTCTGAGAACAGCTAAAATAAACCATTTAATATGTATAATTAATTCTGTTCTGTTTGCATTTATGATGTACATGTAGAACTGTGTAGGAGGCATGGAGAAGGTGAGGCTTCTGTAAGTGTCAAAGTTGTTGCATACAGTGCTCATATTCTACGTAGTCTTTCATATGATAGACTACATTTCCACAATGAGATACCTAAGCAAAGGAAACACAGGTGATATGATTGTGGAATGAGGAAAAAAAATTGCACGTTTTTCAATTATATTACCTGTGTTTCTTAACATTACACATCACATTGTGTAGATGAGGTTTAGGCCTGTTCCTGGAGACAGAGGAGGTCTAACATTTGTCCAAGAGTGCAGTCGACATGACACACTTGGTTGGTAGGCCTGCACATGTATTTTCTTCTCTGTATTCTTCAATAAGTGTAAATTTGATCTGCAACCCTGAGTAGGCCTCACCTTAAACAAACCTCTGGATAGGCCACACCTTATTGTCATCCTGAATCAATTATTTAACATGTTAGGGACAGATTTATGATAGGTGTATGCCTCTTTTGCGCCACTGTGCGTCACTTTTGTGACGCAGTCGCGGTTGAAAAGATTTGGTATGAGGCGACAAAATTATAAAATGATGAATCTAGGCAGATGTGTCATGCTGTAAAAAAACAATGCCACATGAAACCGATGCAGCAGTCATGCAAAAGATGCACAATGTTGCAAGATAGGACTCACTTCATCTGCATCAAGGTACTATTAGTTTAAAATATATATTTTTAGGACTGTGTAGGGGCATGGAGAAGCAGAGGCTTCTGTAAGTGTCAAAGTTCTTGAAAAACTATTTGTCCTTCAATCTTTTCCCTTGTTTTTTCTAATTTATTAAAAACATGTTTTAATATTTTTCAAATGTTTGTTCTCTCTTTCACAGATTTTTTAGTATAAAAAGAACAAATGAGTAACTTAACGACAATTATAAGGTAAATGTTTTGTACTCTTTTTGTTATATTTCTATCACATTTAACTTCTATTAGTTCCACTGCTTTATTTCTTTAAGAATCACTTTCCTACCTTTGCTACTTCGCTCATTCCTTTGTCTATTACCTAATTACTCTACTCCTTCACTATTTTTCTTAGTCCCTCTCTTCTCATACTTCTTCACTCTTGGTCACTCACTCTGTCTCTATTACTTTCACTGTTTCTGACTGATCGAAATTTTTTTTTTTAAAAAGAACAGTAAGTATAAGGGAAGGAAACAGACAGTTATGTTAAAAGAAAGACAGCTATAGGGAGTAAACTAGGGATACTGTTACCCGCAATTCTCTGCTGATGATGTCACTGACCATGTCATGAATGATGTAATATGTGACATCATCAGCAGTGGATTACGGGTAATAGTATCTCTAGTTTACTCCCCTATAGCTGTCTTTCTTTTAACATAACTGTCTGTTTCCTTCCCTTATACTTACTGTTCTTTTTTTTAAAAAAAAATTTTTTGGTTCGCGCCCGGTTCGCGTACCGGCGAGCGAACTGGGAAGCGAACTAAGAGAAATAGAGGTTGGCAGAGTTCCAAATATTCTACCAATTTTTTAATAACGGGGAGGTAGTTCTGAAAAGAACTTTTTTTTATTGTTTTTGTTGTTTTATATTTTTTTTATTTTTTTCTGAACATTTTTTTACTTTTTTTGAATTTTTCTGAACGGTTTTATATTTTTTGGGGTTTTTTTTGGGGGGGGAAACGAAAACGATTCATTGTAAAGGGCTCAACAGGAGCAACAAAAAAAAAAGAATTTATTGTTTGCGGCGTTTCGGACAAATTGGAAGATGATAGTCAATAGCTCTGTTGATCAGAGTGATGCTACTTTCTCTGTAGCAAATGAATCCATTGCAAAGTACGCAGACTTGTTTTACTTCCCCAAATCTCAGTTGTATATTTGGCACCATCTCCCTGCCCTCTGGTCCCGTCACTTCGGGTACAACAGATCTTAAGGCCATAATAGGGGGATTATCTAGTTTGTTACGAAACTGTGCAGCACTGTAGTTGTTAGGATGCCACCTAGTCATATGGCGATGCATTGTGTAGTTTCCGTAACTGTATTTCTTCTCGGTCCCTCTGGACAGTCTATCTTGACATATAAGGCAAGTTACGTATCTTGCATTTACTTTTTTCTCGCCTTTGGGAAATTAAAAAAATTGCCAAATGAAGTTTTCTTTCCGGTGAGACCTCCTGGGCTCCTCAGGCAAAAACTGCCTTTCTTCCTGCTCTTCCTCCTCTTCCTCTTCTTCCTCTTCTTCCTCCTCTTGCTGAATGATAACATCAGCAGGTGGTCCTCTCTTCCTTGGAGGTGGTGGAGGTGGTGGGGAAGCACCAGCTGAAGCTACTAAAGAAGCCATTGCTCACTGGTAACAAAGGGTCTTTCTCTCACAAAGATGAAAGTCAGAGTGAGGAAAGAAGGAGGGGTTTTCATCATTTGGGAAAAACAATAGTTCTCAACCAATGAAAAGTGTTAATTTTATATTACATGACCTAGTGTTACATCATTAGGAAACCAAAAGTGAAATGAACCAATGAAAAGTGTTATTACCAAGTCACATGACCTGCTGTGTTTACGTTACGCGCTTTGCGCCGCCTCCCGGTTTGCTTCTGGGAACCTGCGCTTCGCGCCTCGCGTACCAGTTCGCTAACGTAGCACGTCATATGACGTATCACGCGACAACGTGAAACGTCATGCGGACGCGAGGCGTCACGATGTTTTCTAACGCGGCAGTTGCGTTAAAGGAACGTTTACCGGTTTGCGGACTATTTCGCGGCATCAAGGTCAGCTAACGGGAAGCTTCCCGATTCGCGAAGCGGGAGGGAAGAAAAAAAAATATTTTAAAAAAAATTTATTAATAAACATATAAAATATATTTTTGGATTTAAAGAAGAATACATTTTACAGCTACAGATATTAGCTTTTAAAAAACCAATGAAATTCACTGAAAAAACCATAGGTTATAGACCATATATAGTTAGGAATTAGCATTTACAAAACCTTGAAAATTCACTGAAAAAACCATAGGTTATAGACCATATATAGTTAGGAATTAGCATTTAAAAAACCTTATTTTACTCACACAAAACCATTGAAATTCCATATATAGTTAGTTGCACTAACTATATATCGCGCACCCGCAATCCACTGCTGATGATGTCACATATTACATCATTCATGACATGGTCAGTGACATCACTGATGACATCACTGATGACATCTCAAATGACATCACTGATGACATCACTGATGACATCTCATTTGACATCATTCTTGTGCTAATACGATAAACCTCTTCAGACTCTAATAAAACCTTAGATACACTCAGTGTATACAGACACTCACACACTGTTACTCATCCATGGAGTTACTCACACACCTAGTCAGTCATGCAAAGAATCAATCACACCTCTATTTCCTCAACTATACAGTTATACACACCTTACTTATTCAAACATATACTAATACATATTTACTCTCTTATACAATCCCTGATACAAGTTCACAATGATCCATACAGCCACTTACACATTCAGTGGCTCTCATGCACAGTTATTTATATATGCCAACTCTCACATGTACTGTGTTTTACATATGTACTTACTATGACATGTAGCATTGACATATCCATTCACTCATCAATACACTCATGCACACAGTCAACCGCCCATGTAGCTGTTTCCACATGTACTCTTGAACTCATACACCTAGTGAATCAACTTCTCACACATCTATGCACAGAGTCACACACCTCCCAGCCACCCCCACACAAACTCAATCTCCCATACAAATACTTGGGCAACCAATCAATAACATATGTAGCCTCTCGTATAGCTAATGATCCACACATGCAGCAGTTTACATCACAACAGACATACTGAAGCAAACATTCAGACAGTTTAGTCACTAACCCATGCATTTAGTACGACACATTTATTCACTCACTCATACAGTCAGTCACGCACCTACTAAATCCTTCATCGAGACACTTATACATCCACTCATTCTTCAATATATCTAACATATTTAAACTTTACAGAAACACACAGTCACTGGATGATGTCATCAGTGATGTCATCAGTGATGTCACTGACCATGTCATGAATGATGTAATATGTGACATCATCAGCAGTGGATTGCGGGTGCGCGATATATAGTTAGTGCAACTAACAATATATGGAATTTCAATGGTTTTGTGTGAGTAAAATAAGGTTTTTTAAATGCTAATTCCTAACTATATATGGTCTATAACCTATGGTTTTTTCAGTGAATTTTCAAGGTTTTGTAAATGCTAATTCCTAACTATATATGGTCTATAACCTATGGTTTTTTCAGTGAATATATATATATATATATATATATATATATATATATATGTCAAAGCAAACTCCCTCGAAGAAAGAGCAGAGGCCACACAGGGGAAGTTTCGGAGCCAGCTTTATTCGAAGTTCACACAGAGAGGCGGATGCATTTCGGCGTCATAGCCTTCTTCAGCGCCCGGAGTGTGATCAGGATGCAGGTACAAAATCACGGGTTTAAAATACCCAGCCCCGTCCTGATAGGTGTTCAGATGCTCCTCCCCCAGGTGAGTCACATGCGCTAATACCTTATGTGGGCTGCCCAGTGGCTGGCGCCTACATGTCCCACAATGCTTTGTTCTTGACGGGAGGTATTGCGAGGGTGGAACAGCAACGTAATGGGCACAAAACTCCAAAGTCCGTGTAAGTACGAATTCCGCTTTCTCCTCTGGTCCCCACGCTGCAGCAACCTCCAGACATCAGGGATCAATTCGGCCTGGGCAAGTGTGTAGGTACACCTCGCCACAGTGCAGTCAATGACCGCATACACCGCCCCCTGTCCTCCCGTGCCTGAAGGTGGGCCTTGGCAGATCCAGCAACCTGGAAAAAACGCAAATCCGCCGAAGCAGTGTCCAGCAAACCAGGGCCAACTTGGAGCTGCGAGGGCCTCTTAAGCGCAGTACTGGAACTGCGCGGATTAATGTCAAAGCAAACTCCCTCGAAGAAAGAGCAGAGGCCACACAGGGGAAGTTTCGGAGCCAGCTTTATTCGAAGTTCACACAGAGAGGCGGATGCATTTCGGCATCATAGCCTTCTTCAGAGCCCGGAGTGTGATCAGGATGCAGGTACAAAATCACGGGTTTAAAATACCCAGCCCCGTCCTGATAGGTGTTCAGATGCTCCTCTCCCAGGTGAGTCACATGCGCTAATACCTTATGTGGGCCGCCCAGTGGCTGGCGCCTACATGTCCCACAATGCTTTGTTCTTGACGGGTAGGTATTGCGAGGGTGGAACAGCAACGTAATGGGCACAAAACTCCAAAGTCCGTGTAAGTACGAATTCCGCTTTCTCCTCTGGTCCCCACGCTGCAGCAACCTCCAGACATCAGGGATCAATTCGGCGTGGGCAAGTGTGTAGGTACACCTCACCACAGTGCAGTCAATGACCGCATACACCGCCCCCTGTCCTCCTGTGCCTGAAGGTGGGCCTTGGCAGATCCAGCAACCTGGAAAAAACGCAAATCCGCCGAAGCAGTGTCCAGCAAACCAGGGCCAACTTGGAGCTGCGAGGGCCTCTTAAGCGCAGTACTGGAACTGCGCGGATAAATGTATATATATATTTATATTACCTACTGGTGGTCGCCAGTAGGTCGTTATAGTTAGGACCTATTATCCATAGGAAATCCGCAACATTCTATTTGGAATAACTTTGGCGCCAGTTGGCAAATCTTCGCAAAATATTCAAAACGGGTGGCCAGCTCCGATCTGCTCCTGTCCTGAAAGTCTTGGGGTGATTTGTCAAGCGGGGGCTGAGAAAAAAGGGGGGTCCCAAAATGTGTTTTCCCCATGCAATTTTCCATAGGAACTGTTAATCGCGGCTACAGCCCAAACTGCTGAACGGAATTACACCAAATTTGGCAAAGAGGTAGAGCTTTATTCAGACTCGCGCCTTTTGGTTAAATGGTGTAAATCTGTTCAGTAGTTCCTGAGAAAATCAAAAGTAAAATCATAGATATATGGCCACGGTGGATCCACGCATCCTGAGCGCACCCTGAGCGCACCCTTACGATCACAAGCTGCATTCTTATTGGCTGTCAAATGTCTGTCAACACTCCAAACCAGGAAGTGTTGGCAGCCATTTTGTGCCTCGGTAGAAGCGAGGGTCAAGAAATAAGTGAAACAAGTGTTCAAAACGTATAAAGGGGGCAGGTTAGAAATATCTTGACCCTCTAGACCTTCTTAGGGGGTCTCACAAGGACCCCCAGGGCCCCCAAATTATTATTTAAAAAAAAATATTTGAGAAATGTGCACAGGGTCCATGGATCCGCCGTAAATAAAAATGAAGTGCTGGCTCCTGTGCTTGTTTAAAAATTTGTTTCCGGGGGTCCAAATCCCGGGGTCTAATATATTACATTTGATCCAGGTCCAGAGGGGCACTGTAGCCTGGGGACCGCCATCCCTCGGTGCTATTAAACAAACGGGTGGGGGTTCAAAGGTACTCCCCAGTAAAATAATTAGGTAGGGGGCTTAAAGGACTTCTCCAGCCCCGGGGACCGCTACTCCTTGGGGCTTTCAAAAAAATGGGTGGGGGGCTCAAAGGTCCCTCTAAGCCCCGGGATCACCACCCTCCGGGGCTTTTTAAATTGTGGGAGGGGGTCACGTGGCCTCGATTTTGGAGCAGTTGAGGGTCCTGGGGAACACCACTCCCCAGGGCCAGCTCCTGCTGTGTCTCGTGGTACCTGCTAATATGCAGCTCCCCATGGGAAAAAGCAATCTGCTTTTCATTTTGAAAGAGAGAGAAGGTTTCCCTGTTCTCTCTTTCAAAATCCAAACAAAGTAACAGTTCATGTAACATTGAGCACACAGGTCACAAGTTCAGCACACAATCTTGCTAATCCAAACAGCAAGTGTACTTGACTTTTAAAAATGTTCCATAGGAAACGTTAGTTGCAGCTACAGCCTCTTATTGATAAGGCATAAGAGCTGGTAAAGAGTTCGCCCGGGTATTACACTTCTAGTTATAAACACCATTGTTTTCTTAGTAAAACTTTGAGCCGTCAGTTATTCTTTTACAAATTAAGGGGTATCACTTTTACTGCTTCCTTGTAAATATGCCCCCAAGTACTGTGTTAATGTCACATGTAAATTGGGCGCGGAAGGGTACAGAGATGTTTTGTAGTCTAGGAGATGGCCACCTTTCCGAGAATTATTTACTAATTGTTCGAGGAGTTCGAGGCAACTTAAGTCTGGGGATTGGCACACTCAGGATCTTTATTTTAATATGCAGTGTGTACCTCGGCAGTCTCTGAAGCCTCGCTGGTGCTAGGCAGTGCCTTATTTGTTTTGTAATCACACGGGCAGTACTAATTGTGTTATAAAGTGATACACTGATAGAACTCTTGTACTTGTATAATTATTCAGGATTTATGTGCCTAAGAGTTACTTACATTATTTTTTGTAGGTGCACTGTTATGTTAAATAGTATTGACTTTAAAATCTTCTATAGCAGATGATTATCACACTAAATAACAGTCAAATGTTGTCATAAAAAGAGGACCTATACACTCAGTTATTTATTTAATTTTTTTAAATTATCCTTTATTAAAATAGAAATAAATAAATAGAAAAGTAACATTAACAGAACGGTATAATAAACAAAACGTGGAATGGAGTCCAGTGGTAGCAGCGTGGGTAACCTGAAAAACAAAAATGAAACATAAGTATATGTGCTATTTCGAAGAGGTAATAAAAGCTAGTTCGAATTAAAGGATCATAGTGAAAATGGAAGGGATGGTAGTGGGTGGAAATGAGAAGGGGAGGGAGAGTTAAAAGTAGAGAGGCAGGAGGAGATAGAGCGTCAGCTTATTGCACTCAGTCTTTAGTGTTTACTATTCGTCACTCGTTTGTCTAGGACACAGGGATCTGCGAGATAGAGTGTGGTTTAAGAAGTCCTTAAAATTAAATACATTAAAAACAACGGCGATCTCTGGCTTCATGTATTTAACATGAAGCCAGAGATCGCCGTTGTTTGATAATATAGTCCTACATTATTACTTACTGGAAAATCGCTTGTATGCATCTGTGCACCCAGAGTGCTGCACCCCAGTCCCTACCCTGCAATGTGCTCAATTGTAGGTCTTGCACACTGAGGCTTCACAACTCACCTGCAACCACTGGTGTGTCCCATGACGTGTTGGTGCAAGCTCTGAGACCGGGATACATTTGTATGGGTGAGCAGGTCTCCACAATGAAACGGTGTCTTGATACTGCCATGGAATGTGTTAGAATGCTCGGGGCATCATTGCAGGAGAGAGTTCCCACTCAGCCCCTTTCAGCCAATCAATTAATTTCTGTTAAGAGAGAAGTAATTTAATGGTGTAAACGTTTTCAGGTAAATGAATGTTTATTTTAAGCTCGATAATAAAAAGGAGTTGAGTGCATCCTTCGTTTTTGAAGTACGATCAATCGTTAGTGACATTTGTGGTTCAAAGATTCAAAGAGGAGTTGGAGTGCTTGATAAAACACAAGATTAAATAATAATATAACATGCTAATGTTTATATACATTGGAATAGAGCATATGCTAGTAGGTTAATGTTCTCTTGTAATGCAGTCGCGGAAGCCTGTGTGCATGTACACTCTGTAAGGAAGTAACTAAAGTGTCCTAAAAGCTAACGTCAAGTGTTTGTAGAGCAGCGCTTGTTGCTGGCTGAGGTCTATAGTATGGTCCAGTAGGTCCTTAAAATTAGATCGATGTGATTGAATGAGGTAAGAGATTACATCATTAGGGAAGGCAAGATCGCTTTTTCTCACATGCACACTCGGGGTAGTGCGCCCCACCCGTCCCGCAGAATCACCCTCAACAGGAGTTTATTGGGCAGCGCTGCCCGTAGGTCATAGGCCTACCTTATGGTACAGATGGTATTTAAAATGAGACAGAGATGTGACTGAATAAGGTCAAAGATCACAAATTAATATAACACTTGGCGATATAGCTTATTCGCATGTGTGCAGTGTGTCTGATGCATCCCACCCCTCTCGTAGGCCTGCACTGAATAGGTATCTGTAGGGAAGTGCCCGCTGGCTCAGATCTACAGTATGGTCCAGCAGGTCTTTAAAATGATTCAGAGATGAGACAGAATGAGGTGAGAGATCACGTCAGTATACAGGACGATATCGTTTGTTCTCATCCTATTTAATTGTAGGCCTTGTGCACCTAGGCTGCTCTGCTTACCTTTCGCAAACACTGCATTTAGCAGAGCTCACAACTTGAATTCTGCTTTGATCTATACTGCGGACACTGTTAAATTCAGCCTTGATTTATTAATCTGCACTGTGGACAGCAGGGTTCATAACTTGAAAAGAGTAAGAGAAATAGTGTGAGAGAGAGTCAGAGAGAGAGGGAAAGAGTGAAGAGAGGAAGGGAGAAAAAGAAAAAATGAGAGAGAGAGAGAGAGGAAGAGAGAAAGAAAGACATTGAAAGTGTGTGAGAGAGAAAGGAATAGATGGAGGAGGAGAGGTAGTGTTGATACTGGAGAAAATCTTCGCAGCTCACCTTTTTGCAACCGGTGTGTGTCCATCCATGTGCCATGTTATAGTGCACCCTCAAGTTTACTGATCTGAAAGATAGTATACAATTAGTAATCGCAGAGTACATACAACTGCACACGTATATTTCTGCGTTACGCCTTTGCACACCCAGGCTACTGTATTACATCAACTCACACTGCAAGGAGGTGCCTGTGAGCTCTTTTCCTACCAGGGTGCTATACCCCATGAATTCCCACTGCATAGCGGTGAGTTCTCATTACTGCGCACCCAGACTGCCGCACCCCATCTACTCCCACTGTCCGGAGGTGATTGCACGTTCCTGCGCACCCAGACTGTTGCAACCTATCCACTCCCACTGCCTGAAGGTGATTATTCATTCCTACGCACTCAAGTTGCTGTACACTATCCACTCTCCCCGCCCAGAGGTGACTTCTCGTTGCTACCGGAAAGAAGCTTCTCTGTTCACCTTGTGCCACCAGCGTGTTTCAAAGAGGGTCCACCACGTGTCGAAGCAACCTTCTCAGGTGATGTTAGGATGGCCGCGCATCATCGCAGATTCCTCAAACGTTGAGCTTTGGAGGTGTTGGGAGGATGCCAATTCGTGAAACACAACCTGATAAAAAGGAAGATAAGATTGTGTGTCATTTGTTCATCAAAGGAGAGAGGAGGAGGGAGAGTGAGAGAGCGGCTCTGAAAAGAATATTCGCAGCTCACCTTTCTGTCACTGGTGTGTCTTCCACCACTTGCCGGGACATAGTGCACCCTGAAGCTCCACATCTGAAAGATAGTAGAAGAAAGATGTTATGATTGGTAATTGACACTATCTTAATGTGGAGTAGAATAACATCGCCCTTTCACACACCTTACCCCCCATTAAAAATACAACCATTTGTACGGTTCCAACTTGTTTAATGGGCTTCGATTTATGAACAATTAGTAGAGTAGTAATGTTTTCCATCTGGTTATGGAAAACAAGTGGTGCACAGTCATACACGTGGTATTAAATCATCATGCCCGTGCCTGGGCCCAAAAATTGAAACCTCATGTGCTATTGGAGTCTTGCTGCGCATAATAGATACCAATAGTCCACGGACGGAGCAATGCGCCTGCCTCTGGGCAATAGCGTGCAGTCTTTTAGAATAACTCGCACGCAAAGGCCAATGGGTTTGCACAGAAGGAAACAGACACGCACAAGCATGTGCAATTCGTAGGTTAGGTTCATATCCCCGTTTTTTCACATAGAAAATGTCTTGCGCTGCGTGAGCAGTACTGTGCACTACAACAAAGGCACGAGCTGTACTGCTCACAGCATAGGAGGGCGCGAGTCCTAAATGAATTGAGAAAGGAAAGGTTGTCAAAATAAGATGGTAAATTTAAGGGTACACAGTATAAAAAAAGAAATACTCATCTACTTCGCTACGCAGGTGAGAGCGACAGACATTTGACCGACTATAAAAACGTTTCTGCTATTTGAACATAAAATACAAATGCAAAAAGACAGGGTATATAGGACTGCATACGCCTAAATTGTTGCTTTGCCTTTTTTGCATCCATTCTGCTATATCACATCTACTCCCTCCGGTGCGCACCCAGGCCTCACTGCTCACCTTTTTGCGGACAGGGCACCTTCTACATCATGCAGACCCGCTCTGCCACCAAGAAGCCTCAAATTTGGTGCTGAGTCTTGATATCACTATGGCTGAGGACATACTTGTGCACCCATCATCATCGCAGATTGCTTACCCGCTCAGTCTTTCCGGTACCACTAACTCAGTGACCAAAGAGGCCACGCACGTAGTGGTGGGCCCCCGTGCTCGGTGGTTCAGGCCTACACAAGGCGTACAAACCACCAGGACGGGCCATCACATCGCTTGCAATGGGAGCTACTCTAAAATGACGTAGAGCACGCGCGCCCAGTCTTTTTTATTGGTAGGGTCACGTGTCTTGTGACGCCTGTGCTGGATGGGTGTGGTGTGGGCGTTTACCAGGCATTAGGGAGTGTGTGAGCTGTTCTGAGAACTAGACCGGTAACTAGCAGATCACCAGAATGAAAATCTGGGCCATGTAGCGTTGTTATGATTTCCTGTAAGCGTAACCAGAGTGGGCTGGCCTGACGTATGCCAGTGCTGCGCGAGGCTGTGAACAATGATTCCGGAGCTATGGCCGTGGCTCCGTTGAGACCTATTTGAGAAATCGAGTTGATTCGGGTGTTCGTGTTGTAGTTATGCTGTCATCCGGATCTTAAACGCAAATGTGTCACTATGTCTGTGAAGTCCCACAACATGGAAGGTACGGGGTATCACTGACCCTATATCCATCCATAGTTTCATACATAGCAGATGGTGGACATGACACATTTCTGCGAATATGAATGTTTGTTGTACATTCATTAGAGTGTTGTAGCTGTAGCAATACAATTCTATGAAAGCTTTAGGTTGCTGTTTTTGGCACATGAAGGGCAGCTTATATATATACTTATGTGGTTATTTGGGTATATTGTCGAACTTGGTGCTTGAAATCAGTGTCCGAGGCTCGGAGTCGCATCCACATCCTTGTAGAAGTGGAAATAATAATCCAGAAGCATTGCACTTAAGATATAAATGTTTTATTCAGGAACATGTGTAGAGATATACAACCCACAACCAGTTACTCCAACACTCTTATCCTAACTGCCTGAATGAGCAGTTGCAGGCTGCCACGACGGGAACCGCAGAATGAAAGGGGCACATTGAACAATAACACAGTCCGAGGAGATAATAAACAAGCACACGTTGCTCTTAAAGGGGCAAGAGCAACTTGTTATCTTAACAATCCTTTTATTGTAGACAAATCACGTAATCTCCGCATGCCTGAAAATGTACTGTAAATACGGTGGTCATGTAAACTGCTGAAATAGTTTTGGGTTGACTATGCACTATATAAATATGCTACAAAAAAAACTGCAACTATTGCAGACACTTACAAATTTACTATACACTTTGCTTGCAGTGCTCTAATGATCCAGTTTCTACGTCCGTATTTGTAGAATGAGCGAGAGAAAGTTACATAACTGAAATTTTTCCTACTGCCTGAGGTAAAATGGTTGCATATGCTGTTTACAGCAAAAGTAATGTGGTAGGGCCCAGGGGCAGCATTTTACAGATATAATGATTACACATACACAGATAGATAGTTGAAGTGGGTACGGGCACGTGCGCTCGATTCCATTTTATTACCAGGGTCACATGTCCAGTGATGTTTGTGGTGGATGAATGTAGGGTAAGTGTAAGCGAGCCCTCCTAAAATCGTTGCTTTTGGTAATAGGTACAATAGTAATCATCATATCATACACAGATATTTCATCATAAACAGTTTATGGCTTTTGCTGCATAAAGGTAGGAGCACTACATGTGAAATATTACACAACAGATTCTATCGTAAAGAGTTAATGACTTCTGGTGCCCTGAGGTAGGGACAGCTTGTGTGGAGGTTGTGATGATGCGTGGTCCGGGCAGGATGCACTGGTAGCAATGTCTTTTGCCTACTGAATTTTGCCTTAATAAGGCCACGTGGCAATTATTTAAGGTGCACTGAGTTAGTGGTACGTCTGACGCTCAGCATGCATGCAACATGCGACGATGCGTGGTCCAAGCGGACTGCACTGGAAGCATTGTTTGTTGTCTACTGGACTGCATCATCATCTGTAATCGCGATTCAAATAAAACAAGAAACATGTATGGAATACATTGTCGAATTATGTAGGTTTCAAATTGTGTGCTGTGCTATCCACAGTGTAGATTGATATTCAGTATTTCTTTGGACTTGCAGGATGAAATTGTTTATTGTAGTAAACCTATAACTGATATAAAAGAAGTTCTTGAAAGAAGGATACTAGAGGGATATTGTGCAGGTTTGAGGGACTTTATACTTAGTTTGGTATCACACTCTGCAAATAATGAATGAAGAGTCAATTTAATTGTGAGCTCTAATGACCACAGTGTAGGCAGGAGGCAGCGGTTAGCAAGGGCCCACGATCACGTGACGTTCTGGAGAGCTGCACAGTATTGGTAATTTACCGTGTGTGCAGCCAGCGATGATAATAGTGAGTTAGTGGCATTTGAAGCAAGGTTCTGTGGAGCCTGCGATGATGTATGGTCCAGGCAGGCCGCACTGGTAGCAATGTTTTTGCCTTGTGAATTCTGCCTTAATAAGGCCACGTGGCAATGATTTATGGTGCACTGTGTTAGTAGTGCCTTCGGCGCTTAACATGTACGTACCCTGTGATGAAGCGGGGCCGGGGGGGTGGGCATACTCGGACAGATGTCTTTTGTGTATTGAATTCTGTATCAATTCGATTTTCGAGTGGTAGTATGCCTCATTGTTGACATAAAACTGTTCACTGTTCATTGCGATGATTTATGGTGAACTGAGTTAGTGGTACTTCTGGCGCTCAGATGGTCCGGGCGGGCCGCACTGGGAGAAATGTCTTCTGTCTAAAGAATTGTGCATTATAAGGCCACATGGCGATGACTTGTGGTGCAGTGAGTTAGTGGTACCTAAACATCTCAGCGTGTGCGCACCCTGCAATAATGTGTGGTCTGGGCAGGCCGCTACTGTACTGCACAGACATCGAGGAATGCTTTTTGTCACATACTTTAACAAAATCTGAGGACATCCAGTTATAGATGTATAAATCAAGGCTGATTTCTATGTTGTCCGTAGAGTACATCAAAATCTGAATTCAAGTTGTGAACCCTGCTGTCCGCAGTGTAGATCGAAGGCAGTAGTTAGCACAGACATCGAGGAATGTTTTTTGTCACATCCTTTAACAAAATCTGAAGACATATAGTACAATTGTCTCTGCATTAAATAAAGCAAGGCTTTATTCAATGGTGTCCGTAGTGTAGATCCAAATCTGAATTCAAGTTGTGAACCTTGCTGTCCGCAGTGTAGATCGAAGGTAGTAGTCAGCAGAGACATCAAAGAATACTTTTTGTCACATCCTTTAACAAAATCTGAGGACATACAGGCACATGCATCATGATTGCATTTTGCGATTCCTTAATTGCGAAAAATAAGGAATCGCAATTAAGGAATTGCAAAATGCAATGCATCAAGAAATTGAATTAAAATTTGCAATTTCTAATTATTCCTTAATTGCGACTCGCAATTTGCGAGTCGCAATTAAGGAATACCTCCCCATTCATTCCTATGGGCCTAGAGGCCCATAGGAATGAATGGGAAGGGATTCTCAATTTGCGATTAGCAATTAGCGAATCGCAAATTGAAAATGTGATTTCAAGGGTGCAGGGGTGTCCAAAGGACACCCCGTTACACCCCTGAAATCAATCTGTGCACCTAAGTTGTGCACACACATGCCCTAAGGGCATGTGTGGGCACAACATCACACTTTGAAAAATGCACAAAAGTGCATTTTTCTAAGTTTTCGCAAATTACCATGAGGTTCAACCTCATGGTAATTTGCTCCCCTTAATTGCGAAATCGCAATTTTGAAATGTTTCATGCATTGCATTTAAGGAATCGCAAAATGCGATTCCTTAAATGCAATCGCAATTTGAGAATTCGCAAATATTTGCGAATTCTTAAATTGCGAGGCCCTTGAACCGTCATGTATTCCAAAAGAGGATTTTGCGATCACAAACTGTCGATTTTTGCGATTCGCACCGTTTGCGATCGCAAAATCCTTTGATGCATGTACCTGATAGAGTACAATTGTCTCTGCATTAAATAAAGCAAGCCTGAATCCAATGTTGTCCGTAGTGTAGATCCAAATCTGAATTCAAGTTGTGAACCCTGCTGTCCGGTGTGTAGATTGAAGGCAGTTGTCGATACAGACATAAGTTTGCGGTGCTGTGGTGCTGAGTTCGCAATGGGCCTGTATCGAGGAGGCACATGCTCATGGCGGCAGCCACGTGGCAGGGTGAGGACCTTGGCTGTGGCAGAGTCTTTTGTCTTCGCACAAGGTAACCACGCCTAAGGCTAAGCCTATGTATTTATATTCTTAAGCTGGAGTTGCGTACGTTGGACCAGCCCCCTCCACTTCTGCTTTAAGGGGTGGGGACAACACAGCTACATGACCGAGATATTCCTCAGTGTCTGAGATAATATGGTTGTATCCACTGTGTAGTACATTACACGTATCAATACTATATCTACACACTGAAAAGTTTTTGGTTTGTATAGTGAGTTGTGTTTAGCATATTACCGGTAGTCTTGGGATTGTGTAAATTATTGTTGTTGTGCGAGTTCCCTCTCTTATACATAGTTGGTTGCTACATCTCCGAACATTCAGCTAGTGTGCTGTTAAGGGGATTTATTATTTTGGGAAGGTTTGTTGTCCTGTTTTGCACTGCCTCTGTGGTAGTAGGGGGAGAGGGGTCAAGAGGGGTGGTTGTAGTGGTGGTGGCGCTTGGTGTTGTGTTTTTGTTGGGTGTCAGAGGTGCATATTTAGTACCTCTATCACATAATAATCTTTAAATATGGGTGCGAGTCGGATGTAATTCACACAGTAAATAGTTGACCTCTTTACACCAGTTAAATGTTGATGTCAATTTGTTAGTGATAAGTGGAGCTACCGCCTGTTTTTTTAGGTAGCATTGCAGATTTGGCTGGTTGTTGAAAATATGGGGAAGTGGTGTTTTTATGTTTTTTTTCTACGTGAATGCCTAGTTTGTATATCATTAACGTTAGATGTGGTTCTGTTTGTGGCGATTTTGTTGGCGGAAGGAATCAACTGAAGAGTGGTGATATTTGACATTTTTACTAGGTTGAGAATGAGATGATAATTAAAAAAAATAGATATGCTTAATGAACATTATAATAAGAAATTAGCATTTAAAAAACCTTTGAAATTCATTGAAAAAACTATAGGTTTCAGGTATGTTATAGTTAGGAATTAGCATTTAAAAAACCTTAGAAATTCACTGAAAAAACCATAGGTTTCAGGGGTGTTATAGTTAGCTGGACTTTTCACTCATACGAAACCATTGAAATTCCCCTGTTATAGTTAGTTGAACTAACTGTAACTTGCGCGCTCACAATACACTGATGATGATGTCACATATTACATCATTCATGACATGGTCAGTGACATCACTGATGACATCTCTGATGACATCTCAAATGAAAAATAAAACTAAAAACAAAGACGGTTGAAAAACAGATTCGAGGGGGCTGCCTTCTATGACTCCATAATAACATCAATAAACTCCTTTAGAGATTGTTCTAAATGTGTAAACAGGTCCTCTTCAACATTTATTCCTGTCAGGGTACGTGTATTTAATTCTAAGATATAATATGACTCAAGTTTTCTGAGTTTTTTCTTGCGGTTGCCACCTCGGACATTTGGTGGACTACAGTCAATTACAAAGTACGATAAACCTTGTGCATTCTAGTCATGGTGTAACTCAAAGTGGCGCGCCACTGGATAAGACCTGTCCCCGTTTCGTATTGCTCTTAAATGCTGCAGCACCCTGTCAGCACGGGCTGGATTGTGCTGCCCATGTACCTCAGGCCATAAGGGCACTGGAGGACGTAGACTGCATAGTCTGTTTTACAGGAGAAATACCCTTTATTTTTTTTTCTCTTCTATGTGACATCATCAGCAATGCATTGCAGGGCGTGAGGTATAGTTAGCTGAACTAACTATAACGGCTGAATTTCTCTAGTTTTGTACGAGTGAAATATCCAACTAACTATAATGTCCCGGAAATTCATGTTTTTTTCAGTGAATTTCTAAGGTTTTTTAAATGCCAATTTCTAACTATAACGTCCCTGAAACCTTTGGTTTTTTCAGTGAATATATATATGTCTAATTAGAGCAAAACACTGTATCAGGGGTTGCTTTTAGTCATTTCAGGTTGGCTTGAGTTGCTATTTTACCATTTCAAAGCTGTAATACTGTGCCTGGAGTGATAAATAGCTTTAGTCATTTTACAGCTCAGCAAGGACAGCACTGTGTTAGTCCTATGCTTAAAGACTTTGCTGTAGAAATGGCAAAAGACTTTGTCCTTTTCTATCTTGGCGTGCATGGCACTGTGCTAATCCTATGCATAAAGACTTTGATAGAAAAACAGACATTTGAGGTGAGCAGACCTCGAGTATCGTTGGTGTTGAGAGTGCTCTAACAGGAGCTGCTTTCCACCTAAACTTGAGAACTACCCAGAGTGCTCTCCTTCTTTTTTGCATAATTTATGCATCACTCTATGCGTGAAAGGGTTTTGTTCTGACTTATACTGGGTGCTCCCTTGTGTCTGGGCAAAGCTATACCTCTCTGAAGAGCTCTAATTAGAGCGAAAGACTGTGTCAGGGGTTGCTTTTAGTCATTTCAGGTTGGCTTGAGTTGGTATTTTATCATTTCAAAGCTGTAATACTGTGCTTGAAGTGATAAATGTATTTTTTCATTTTACAGCTCAGCAAGGACAGCAATGTGTTAGTACTATGCTTAAAGACATTGCTGTAGAAATGGCAAAAGACTTTGTCCTTTTCTATCTCGGCGTGGATGGCACTACGCTAATCCTATGCTTAAAGAGTTTGATAGAAAAACAGACATTTGAGGTGAGCAGATCTAGAGTGTCGCTGGTATTGAGAGTGCTCTAACATGAGCTGCTTTCCTCCTAAACTTGAGAACTACCCAGAGTTCTCTCCTTCTTTTTTGCATAATTTATGCATTACTCTATGCCAGAAAGGGTTTTGTTTTGACTTATACTGGGTGCTCCCTTGTGTCTGGACAAAGCTAGACCTCTCTGAAGCGCGCTAATTAGAGCGAAACACTGTGTCACAGGTTGCTTTTAGTCATTTCAGGTTGGCTTGAGTTGGTATTTTACCATTTAAAGCTGTAATACTGTGCCTGGATTGATAAATGGCTTTTGTCATTTTACAGCTCAGCAAGGACAGCACTGTGTTAGTCCAATGCTCAAAGACTTTGCTGTAGAAATGGCAAAATACTTTGTCCTTTTCTATCTCGGTGTGGATGGCACTATGCTAATCCTATGCTTAAAGACTTTGATAGAAAACCAGACATTTGAGGTGAGCAGTTCTAGAGTGTCGCTGGTGTTGAGAGTGCTCTAACAGGAGCTGCTTTCGACCTAAACTTGAGAACTACCCAGAGTTCTCTCCCTATTTTTTCATATATATATATATATATATATATATATATATATATATATATATATATATATATATATATATATATATATATATATATATATATTCACTGAAAAAACCATAGGTTATAGACCATATATAGTTAGGAATTAGCATTTAAAAAACCTTATTTTACTCACACAAAACCATTGAAATTCCATATATAGTTAGTTGCACTAACTATATATCGCGCACCCGCAATCCACTGCTGATGATGTCACATATTACATCATTCATGACATGGTCAGTGACATCACTGATTACATCACTGATGACATCTCAAATGACATCACTGATGACATCATCCAGTGACTGTGTGTTTCTGAAAAGTTTAAATATGTTTTACATATTGAAGAATGAGTAGATGTAGAAGTGTCTGGATGAAGGATTTAGTAGGTGCGTGACTGACTGTATGAGTGAGTGATTAAATGTGTCTCACTGAGTGCATGGGTTAGTGACTAAACTGTCTTAATTTGTGCATCATTATGTCTGTTGTTCTGTAAACTGCTGCATGTGTTGGTCAGTAGCTATATGAGTAACTATATGGGTTATTGATTGATTGCCCAAGTATTTGTATGGGAGACTGAGTGTGTGTGTGGCTGGCTGGGAGGTGTGTGACTCTGTGCAGATCAATGTGTACTTGTATCAATGATTGTATAAGAGAGTAAGTATGTGTTAGTATATGTTTCAAAATGTAAGGTGCTCTATGTTTAACTGTATAGATTAGAAAATGGAAGTGTGATTGATTATTTACAGGACTGACTAGGTGTGTGAGTAACTCCATGGATGAGTGACAGAGTGTGAGAGTCTGTATAGGTGTATGAGTGCATATGATAGTGTTGTAAAGATGAGTGATTGTATGTATGAATGATTGTATGGGTAAATGAGTGAATGTGTGTGTAAACATAGGAATCACTGAGTGCGTATGTAGTAACTAGTATTGGTGTGTCAATGGTTTCAAAAATTATACTCTGTATTTAACACTGGGTGTAACAGAGGTTATATTAAAGTGTGAGGAGATGCATTGTATTGTCACATGAATGATATCATCAGTGATGTGGTCATTGATGTCAAATGAGATGTCATCAGTGATGTCATCAGTGATGTCATTTGAGATGTCATCAGTGATGTCATTTGAGATGTTATCAGTGATTTCATTTGAGATGTCATCAGTGATGTCATCAGTGATGTCATTTGAGATGTCATCAGTGATGTCATCAGTGATGTCACTGACCATGTCATGAATGATGTAATATGTGACATCATCAGCAGTGGATTGCGGGTGCGCGATATATAGTTAGTGCAACTAACTATATATGGAATTTTAATGGTTTTGTGTGAGTAAAATAAGTTTTTTTAAATGCTAATTCCTAACTATATATGGTCTATAACCTATGGTTTTTTCAGTGAATTTTCAAGGTTTTGTAAATGCTAATTCCTAACTATATATGGTCTATAACCTATGGTTTTTTCAGTGAATTTCAATGGTTTTTTTAATAGCAAATATCATAAGCTGTCGAATGTCAAGTACGTGGTAAGTGAAAACATTTTCGTGTTTATGCACACTGATCTGCTTTGAATGGTGCCCCCCCCCCTCATTTCTATTAGGAGTACTCTCTCTTTGCACATAGTGAAGGGTAGTTAACGCAGGCCTTTGCCCCCATTGTAATACGTCGTGCCTGCTTCTCTCTCCATTTGATTGATTGTTATCCAAGTATTTACTGTTTTAGAATTGGTTCTCTTTGGTTCATTCTCTATTTACAAACAAACACAGAGTCGCAATACTCTGTTTAGTCTTTGCAGATAACGAAAAATCGTGTAAAAAAAAAAGAAAAGGAATCGAGCAAAATCAGTAGGCCACTAATGGGATCTCTTTTTGACCTCGCTAAAATAGAAACATTAGGAACAACCCCTCATGACAAATACAAAACTAGTGAGATGAACTGAACTCCACACAATGATGGCTGCAAAACAGCTCGGCTCCGCCACCCACCCCGCCCAAAATAACGATAAAGAGCGGCTGCCATGAATGGCCACGACGGAGCTACGAAATGGTGCTGCTCTCATGCTAACCCCAGCTTCAGTCTGAAACATCCAGAAACACTGTAGACTACCAATTCGATCAGTTCCGGTAGCGCCCCAATGTAACCCGGTAGAGAAGAACTAGCCCTCCCCTCTTTGACTGATGGTTCTTGTTGCCTGTCCCTTCTGTTGTCATTTAACAGAACTATTTAGCCTGCTGAAAGGGGTTGTGTTCCGACCGCTGGTTGGTGGAGACATTTTGACTATATTCTGGACCTGCGTTGTCGCGTAATGCGTCATATGACGCGCCGCGTTAACGCATCCGGAAGCCATCCGGGGCGCGCAGCGCGTAACGTAAGCATAACAAGTCATGTGACTTGTTAATAAAACTTTTCATTGGTTCATTTTACTTTTCTTATTCTAATGATGAAAGGCTTGGTCATATGACCTAAAAATTACGCTTTTTATTACTTCCGAACATTATTTTTTCTTAAATATATGTTATAATGTTCCAGGCTAATGTACTTTCCCGGAAAATGTACAACTGTCCTGCAAGTAAAATATATTCTTTTTTCGAGAAAAAGAGCGTTTCTTCGTCCCATGACGGAGCCGTTGAGCAAAAGAGGGTCGACCTGCTGTCTTAGTCGCCGATACGCCTGAATATGAGATTCTTATCGATCACTTTATGTTGCAGGAGTAGAAAACACAACAGCCCTTGACCATTTATCTTTACTGCGTTCCTTCGTATTATACCTTTTACCCTTCATGTAATTGGTCTGCTTTATTTCACTTGCCTTTTAATGATTCTAAAACAGTGACTATTATTAAAAACTTTACCAATGTATATACTACTACCATGTTTTCTTTTAAAAACCTTTATTGTGAAAATTTCATTATACAAATACGAGCCTATAACCACGTGGGCCGGCCACGGAGCAAACTGTAATCGTATATGATGAGTAGACATTTACACTGTAGAGGAACGTAACGGGTGGGCCATTAGGTTGCAAGAACTAAGGTGTCTAACAGTTACGGAATCGGTGGACGTACATTTTATAATTAAAATACGACAGGTCCAGTTACAATAAAATTATCTAGATATACATTTGCGGGCAAGTACCATGGGTGACGTTAATTCGAACTTTCAATAGTACAGTAATCAATAACACATCAGAACTTAATATCAATAGGGATGTCGAAATATTCAATCAATTCTCGTCCCCGCCCGCCATGTGCTTCAAAACTGCATACGTATCTCGTGATTTCAAGGTTCTGCAACCAGTACACAACAAGGAGTTACGAGTCCCATTTATTCCGGCGCCATTTTGGGCGAGGACGGGCAGGTCCAGGATATAGTCAAAATGTCTCTACCAACCATCGACTATGATGATGTTCATATGCTGTATTTATTAGAGTAACACTCATCTGTCCACATGAAATTAATTTGCCACAATCTAAACATGTCATTTTAATCTTTCCAAAGTTCTTCTAAATATTTGGGACCGTTTCCCTTGCCTCTGATGCTGTCAGTGCCACTTCTTTGATGAATGTACTAGCAGGTCAGGGGTTCTCCTCCAAATCTCTCTTTTATGCAGCACTATAATTAATTGGTGCCACCTCTCCATATGACGATGCATGGTATAGTTACCATAACTATATTTTTTTTCGGTTCCTCTGGAGAGTTCATCGTGGCAGATGAAGCGTGTAACGTACCGGGCATTTACCTTTTTTTGCATGTACAGGAAAGGAAAAAAAAATCGAGCGTCCGAGTTCTAAGGTGTCCCCGGGCCATTTTAGTGGACCAGGCCCAAATCCAAAGAACATGCCGCCATTTTGAGAGTCCTGTTGCAGCCGCCTGTCGCTGTACCATCAAGAGCAGCCGAAACTCAGCTGAATGGCAACTGAAACGGTAAAGGGGCGCCCCACTACAGCAGACGAGCCTCCACCTAGGAAGGCCCGTTCACGCCGCCTCCCCCCCCCCCTTCGGGCACCCCACGCCGTTATTCGGAGCAGTATTGTAGGATGGCCACACCAGTGCGGCAACTTGCTAGACATCACCTCGGTGGTAACCGAATCTCAGCGCCTTGTGGTGTCTTCTATTCAGAAAACATTGTTGTGCTGCCTTCGACCTATTCGCCGCAAGTGCGCACGCAACTCAGCTGCATAGCTTGCTAGACACCACCTCGGTGCTAACCGAATCTCAGCGCCTTGTGGTCTCTTCTATTCCAAAAATATTGTTGCGCTGCCTTTGGCCCCATTCGCACATCGGTCCGCTACTGCCGCCATCTCACAGGCCAACGGGGCGCCCCACGCCGACTTTCAGCATTGTAGGCTGGCCACACCAGTGCACCTTACTAGACACCACCTCGGTGCCATCCGGATCTTGGCATCTCAGCGCCTTGTGGTGTCTTCTATTCAGAAAATATTGTTGCACTGCCTTTGGCCCCATTCGCACATCGGTCCGCTACTGACGCCATCTCACAGGCTAATGGAGCGCCCCACGCCGAGTTTCAGCATTGTAGGATGGCCACACCAGTACAGCAACTTGCTAGACATCACCTCGGTGCCATCCGGATCTTGGCATCTCAGCGCCTTGTGGTGTCTTCTAGTCAGAAAATATTGTTGCGCTGCCTTTGGCCCCATTCGCACATCGGTCCGCTACTGACACCATCTCACAGGCCAACAGGGCGCCCCACGCCGACTTTTACCATTGTAGGATGGCCACACCAGTGCCACAACTTGCTAGACACCACCTCGGTGCCATCCGGATCTTGGCATCTCAGCGCCTTGTGGTGTCTTCTATTCAGAAAATATTCTTGCGCTACCTTTGCCCCATTCACACATCGGTCTGCTACTGACGCCATCTCACAGGCTAATGGGGCGCCCCACGCCGAGTTTCAGCATTGTAGGATGACCACACCAGTACAGCAACTTGCTCGACATCACCTCGGTGCCATCCGGATCTCGGCGCCCCACTGCAGATGAAGTGCCTCTCAACTATGAAACCACCACGGTGACATCCGGATCTTGGCGCCTTGTGCTGGTTCCGGCCTATTCACACATCGGTCCGCTACTGACGCCATCTCACAGGCTAATGGGGCGCCCCACGCCGAGTTTCAGCATTGTAGGATGACCACACCAGTACAGCAACTTGCTAGACATCACCTCGGTGCCATCCGGATCTTGGCATCTCAACGCCTAGTGGTATCTTCCATACAGAAAATATTGTTGCGCTGCCTTTGGCCCCATTCGCACATCGGTCCGCTACTGACGCCATCTCACAGGCCAACGGGGCGCCCCACGCCGACTTTCAACATTGTAGGATGGCCACACCAGTGCGGCAACTTACTAGACACCACCTCGGTGCCATCCGGATCTTGGCGCGTTGTGCTGCCTTCGGCCTATTCGCACATCGGTCCGCTACTGACGCAAACTCACAGGCCAACGGGGCGCCCCACGCCGACTTTCAGCATTGTAGGATGGCCACACCAGTGCTGCAACTTGCTGGACACCACCTCGGTGCCATCCGGATCTTGGCGCGTTGTGTTGCCTTCGGCCTATTCGCACATCGGTCCGCTACTGACGCCGCCTCACGTGCCAACGTATTTTCTCCGCATTTTATACCCTATGCCGCATAACAGGTCATGTGACTTGTTTATAAAACTTTTCATTGGTTCATTTTACTTTTGGTTTCCTAATGATGGAAGGCTTGATCATATGACCTAAAAACAACACTTTTCATTGGATGAAAACTTTTTTTTTTTTCCCAAACGATGAAAGCCCCACCTTGTTTCTGGATGTTTCAGACTGAAGCTGGCGTCAGCATGAGAGCACCACCATCTCGTAGCTCCGTCGTGGTCATTCCGCGAGCAATCATGGCAGCCGCTCCCCACCAGAAGCCTACAGGAGTCGGGGGCCCCCAAAACTTTTGATGAATCCTCAAGGCGGAGGGGACGCTTTCGAGAATGGGGTCCAAGACCTAGCAGACAAGCGTCCGATTTCCAAGGTGTCCCAGGGCCATTTCAGTGGACCAGGCCCAAAAAGGAAACAGCCTGCCGCCATTTTGAGAGTCCTGTGACAGCCGCCTATCGCTGCACCGCAAGAGTGGGCGCAACTCAGCTGAATTGCGGCTTTTGACACAGTGGACCACAAGCGGACGGAATGGCAACTGAAACGGTAAAGGGGCACCCCACTACAACAGACGAGACTCCACCTGGAGAGGCCTGTTCACGCCGCCTCCCCCGGGGTGCCCCACGCCGTTATTCGGAGCAGCATTGTAGGATACTAAAACCAGTGCGGCAACTTACTGGACATCACCTTGGTGCCATCGTTCTGCTGCCTTGGAACTATTCGCACAACAGTTTGCTACTGATGACCCACCCCCCGCGACGCCCCACGCCAGAAATCTGGACGTTGTGCTGCGTTGGGACTATTCGCACAGCCGACCGCTACTTCGTTGTTTTTCCCTAAAAATGTTTATATGTTATTACTGTTTTTGTTTTCTTGTATATATTTATAAGTTATTAAAGTTTTATAATCTTACTACTTTGTTGGAGTGCTATATATTTTTAATGTGACACATAATTGTAAAAACTTTGATGTACAAAGAGTCATCCCTGGAATCTTCCGCTTCAGGCTCGGTCCCCTCCCCAATCACAATACAGGATGGTTTTCAGATAATAGGAACGCATCTGCTGTGACGGATCTCATCGAGTGTGGGCCTTGATCTACTATAACTCCTTTGAAGAGGGGTGATTCTTTACAGCTGGGGCCATAAACTACATCTGCAGGGCTAGCTGATACCCTAGGACCGGCCTGGACAATCGGACACAGAGGAAAAGGAGTGTCAGAGGGTGCGGTAGTGAATAGGGCGAAAGGGAGGTGTCGGGCGGGCACAGGGTGTGATTCTCAGGGAAGAGCAGCGCAGATGGGGGGTGGTTTATTACCCATGCATAAGACAGAGAGCGGGGGTGACCACTGCCTGGGGGAGATGCTTGCGAGGGTGGGGAGCCATGCTAAGGATCGACAGCGTGCACAGAGTGGGTCTGGTCAAGGCATCTAAAATGACTGCCGTGCACGACAAAAGTGTGGCATTTGAAAAAAGGCAAGATGGCGCAGACAATGTTTTTCAACACTTCCTGATTTCCTTCGAATCGAACGTTAACAGACGTTGGGGCATATTACCAAAGTTAAGCGATATTTATCCCTAACGATGCTTAGCAACGATTTTTTTACCGCTAAGCATCGTCAGAAATTATCGCAGATAAACCTTGCTATTATCAAGGTTTATCGCAAATACGATAAAAAACGACCGCAATGCATTAATATCGCTGAAAACTCAGCGATATTCATACATTACCGAGCTAATGCTCTTAGCCATGTTATCCACCTCCCATTGGATAACATGGCTAAGAACTGCTCAGGGCAGGTGCTAGCTTTTGGAGATATTCGCGCTTATCGCGAATATTTCCAAAAGTTGATAATAGGAGATAGCGATGTTAGCGACTGTTTCCAGTCGCTAACATCTTGGCATGCCCACTTTGCATGTCATTAGTGATAAATATCACTCACATGCAAAGTGGGGCCCAAGATGGTCGCTATCTCCTACTAGCCGTCGCTAACTGGTGTTAGCAACAGCTAGGTAATACAGATATAATTTTATCTCCGCGAAGCGGAGCGCTGTTACAGATATATATCTTGTTTTTGAACGTTAATTTCTCAAAATCCACTGAAGCACATATATTGAGACCTAGCAAAGGCACATCGAGCTACCAGTCCCTACAATTTTGCCAAGTTTCGTGCCCTTTTAAAACCTCCACATCAAACCTAAGAGGTCAAGGAGGATCTACTATGCCCCCTTATGGTCATTTGCCCCTTCGCTTTGGCCTCCTCTTGTCTCTCGATCCTACCGAGAGACAAGATGGCGGCCGCTACGGACTGTTTGCAATGTTTACAGACGCCGGAGAACCAATCAGCTTCGCAAACCTCCGTTACGCGAAGCGGAGCGCTGTTACAGATATATATCTTTTTTTGAACGTTAATTTCTCAAAATCCACTGGAGCACATATATTGAGACCTAGCAAAGGCACATCGGGCTACCAGTCCCTAATATTTTACCAAGTTTCGTGCAAATCCATTCAGCCGTTCGATTATTATTATTATTTATTTTTTTTGCCCCGCGGGGCCCTTTTAAAACCTCCACATCAAACCTAGGGGGTCAGCGAGGATCTACTATGCCCCCTTATGGTCATTTGCCCCTTCGCTTTGGCCTCCTCTTGTCTCTCGATCCTACCGAGAGACAAGATGGCGGCCGCTACGGACTGTTTGGAATGTTCACAGACGCCGGAGAACCAATCAGCTTCGCTTCACAAAGCTCCGTACCGCGAAAAGTCCGCGAACCGGAGCGCTGCCCGGTCCGCTGTTACAGATATATATCTTTTTTTGAACGTTAATTTCTCAAAATCCACTGGAGCACATATATTGAGACCTAGCAAAGGCACATCGGGCTACCAGTCCCTACAATTTTGCCAAGTTTCGTGCAAATCCATTCAGCCGTTCGGGCTAAAAGTGAGGCCAACCGCCCTATGGAAAACTCAATGTTAAAAACACGTTTTGGGACCCCCCTTTTTTCTCGGCCCCCCCTTGACGAACCCCCCCCAAATTTTCAAGAGCTGCTCGGAAACAAAATGTGCCATTTTCCTGAAAATTTCAGCCAATTCCGTCCACAAACGCCAAAGTTATTAGACATAGAATTTTCAAAAATCCCATAGAGAAAAAATCCTAACTATATATACCTACTGGCGACCGCCCGTAGGTAATATATATATATATATATATATATAAACCAGATTTCAGGCCCCTTATAGTTAGAAATTAGCATTTAAAAAACCTTAGAAATTCACTGAATAAACCATAGGTTTCAGGGGTGTTATAGTTAGTTGGACATTAACTAACTATAACTCGTGCCCCCGCAATGCACTTCTCATGATGTCACATATTACATCATTCATTGCATAGTCAGTGACATCACTGATGACATCACTGATGACATCTCAAATGACATCACTGATGATATCACTGATGACATCATCCAGTGACTGTGTGTTTCTGTAAAGTTTAAATATGTTTTATATATATATGCCAAGGTGTATTGAAGAATGAGTGGGTATATATGTGTCTGGATGAAGGATTTATGAGGTGTGTGACTGATTTTATAAGTCACTGATTAAACGTGTCTTACTGAGTTGAAGCATTAGTGACTAAACTGTGTGAATGTCTGTATCAGTGTGTCTGTTGTTGTGTAAGCTAGTAAATGGTTAGTCAATAGCTACATGACTGTTTATATGGGTTATTGATTGTTTGCCTGAGTATTTGTAGCAGTGCCTGAGTATGTGTGTGGGTGGGTTGGAGGTGTAGACTCTGTGCATAGATGTGTGACTAGTTGATACACTGGGTGTTTGGGTTCAATAGTGCATGTGGTAACATCTCTATGACTGGGTAGGTGTGTATTGATGTGTTCATGAGTGAATGGAGATCTCACTGTTATATGTAAGTAGCTACATATGTAAAAGGCAGTTTATGTGAGTGATGGTGTATATAAGTTAAATATATGTGACAGTGAGTAATTACGAGAGTGGCTGTATGAATGAGTGTGTACTTGTATCACTGATTATATAAGAGAGTAAGTATGCACTACTATCTGTATGAATTAGTGAGGTGGTGTGTGCATAACTGTATAGGTGAGTAAAATGGGAGTGTGATTGATTCTTTACATGACTATCTAGGTCTGTGAGTAACTCCATGGATGAGTGGCGGTATGTGACTGTCTGAATAGGTGTATGACTGCATATGATAGTGTTATATTGATGTGTGACTGCATATATGAGCGGTTGTATGGGTGAATGAGTGGATGTGTGTGTAGACCTAGGAATCAGTGAGTGGGTATGTAGTAACTGGTATTGGTATGTGTATGGTTTCAAAAATGGTAGTCTGTATTTTAGAATGGGAGTTTTAAATGTTATATTAGGGTGTGAGGAGGTGCATCAGATTATCGCGTGGATGATGTCATCAGTGTTGTCATTTGAGATGTCACTGACCATGCCATGAATGATGTAATATGTGACATAATGAGCAGTACATTGCTGAGACGTGAGTTATAGTTAGATGAACTAACTGTAACGGTGGAATTTCTATGTTTTTTTACAAGTGAAATGTCCAGCTAACTATAACACCCCAGAAACCTATGTTTTTTCAGTGAATTTCTAAGGTTATTTAAATGCTAATTTCTAACATAACAGGCCTGAAACCTATGGTATTTTTCAGTGAATTTCAAAGGTTTTTAAAATGCTAATTTCTAACTACAATATCCCCATAACCTATAATGTTTTTTAAGTAAATTTTAAAAACACATGTATACTTTTTATAGTGAAAACGCACTTAACAGTAGTCTTTTATAACTTATAGTTATGGCTCCTGGTTTTATGGTATTTATTTTTTGGGCATTTCTGTCATTATTTATCCATAATTTTTTTAAATTGTTGTATCTGTATTTACCCATATATATTTTGGGTTTTGTGAAAAAAGTAATCTGAAATGAATATATTTCCACATATTATCTGTCTGCTAAATATGCACTCATGGCTGAAGGACTGACCATTTTCAGTCATAAAAACACTCTTAGATGATAAACTATACACAACCTTGATATTAAAATCTGCATGTTTTCTTATAGGAGCATATATATTGCTCTTTAAGGCTCTTTACTAAAATTCTTTTACTGTTTTAACCCTTTTACTTTTAGAACAACAGACCTTTTGGCCTGGTACTCAACATTGACAGCATTTAGAATCGCTCAAAAAATAACCCAATTTCCATTGTTATCCACATTTTAAAATACATACAGAGGGGAAAATAAATACGTTTCTGTCTGTATTTATCTGTAAAAATCAGTAAAAATTGAAAACAAAGAGCCCTACTTATAATTTAACAATGTTTTCAACTTAATTAGCAGTAATTAAAATATAAGTGTGGTAAAAGTATGACGCAGCACCTATAATAACAGAGTTCACAGTTCGAATACTGACTCCAGAAGCATCTTAGCCCACCACTATCTCACTGTGGGTAACACCTTGCTTAATCTTCCCAATGCCCCCAAGCACCAGCACACCTTTCCGGGAGTAGCTTTATGCATTACAAATGCTGGCATTTTTTCAATTTAACAGCATAGTGTTGACAAATATTAGCACATATTTTTTCTTCTATTGTAAATTATATTTTTTTTATGTCTTCTATTTAGATGTTTTCAATCATGAGAATGCAAATGACACAGTTTACCGGGTAACACCTTTTAAACTCTCCAACATATATAGATATTAAGGACCTTATACGTGTTACGATGGAAATCGAAACCTTTACAGCTTCACAGTTTGTAACTTTTCCCAAAATGTGCACAATTCAAACAGTTAAAATGTGAGCATGTGTAAACTGTAAAACGTGACATCAAAATGAGCAGAGGCGCACCTTCCGTCCACAGACTACTCAACAACCAAAAACTATAGAAACCACACCCGTTGTGCGATTAGTCTAATTTACACGAGTTATTTCTTCATGCCCAATCTGTGATACAGGTTCCCTTTTCTAGCATTGGATTCTTGATTTGCGTCAACAAAACATATTCTAGAATTGTACGTTGTTTGATTATGGCATAGTAGATATTTATAATACGTAGCTATTTGTCAATATTTAAACATTTATATGTAGAAAAAAGTGTTATTCCATGTTTTTGCCTTTTTTTCTGTAACGTCATCAGCTTGTTTTCAGACACAGACAGTTTACAGCAAAAATTGCTCCTTCTCTGGCTCATTTGAGCTCATATACAGTGACTTTGTATATTATAATATTGACACCGTACTTGACCTCAGTGGTGTTGGTGACCCGACGGCACAAACCCTAAACATTTACAATTAACGTCACTACCTTCCAGTTGTTGGTCTGTTTTCCCCTGGGGATCATATACTGTCAATATGTATATTATAATATTAACAGTCATTGTGATCTCAGAAGAGTTTATGACCCATCGGCGCAAAGAGTAAAGATATATAAGCATCATCACCAGCTTCTGGTTTTTAGTCTGTTCCCTCCTTTTGATCATATACTGTGAATATGTATATTATAATTCTCACAGTGTAATGATCTCAGAGGAGTTTATGACCTGTAGCCACGAAGATTTAACTTTTCGACGTCCTGGAGAAAAGAAGCTCAGAAAATAATTACCTCTCCAAAGTATTTCGTTATGGATCTTTTGTACTATAGATAATTTTATTTTCCTTTTCTATTTTGTGTAACAATGGTGTCATTCGTTATATTGTAATAGACTGCCCTATTGTTACAGAAGAGGAATTGGAGATTTGCCGGCGCCATCTGTAATACAGCTTACAAAACGTACTTGATCAGATATGAGCATATTTTACGAAATTGCAGAATAAAAAAATATAACTCATACATGCTTTGTTACTTTAAATATTTAATAAACCCTACATTTCTGAATGTTATTTTCAAATTTACATTCTTCTCAGTTGCCGTTCCTATTCACGGTCTCCCTATAGAATATATAGGACCAGTACTGTATATTATATAGTACTATACTATATATTCCTAAATGAGTATGTGAGTTGGTAGTGGAACAGTATGCGACCTCTAAGCAGTACAACAGAACGTTCCTGAACTCTACAAAATTCAAATTAAAAAAAATGTTAATGCATGCATTTCTATCTAATATGAAGTCATTTGTGTTTAACTGTTTTTTACTTGTTCTTTTGACCTCAGATAATGTAGTGCGCGAGTGTTTGTTGTTGCACTTCTATTCTACTTTATCTAAAAGTAACTGATGCCCTCTTATTCTATCAAGAATATGGGGTAACAATTTTACAAACTCTAGCAGGAAAAAGGAGGGTGTCCCCACGCTTAACTGATATTTTATGAAATTCCATTTTTATTTGTCAGCCCTTTGAAATATACAGCATCAGATACCGAAGAAAGTTTATTTGTAATTGCTAAATAAAAACTGTTTCAAACCTAGACTGAAATTTTTGCTGCGCGAGCACACCTCCCCGAAAGAAAAGAAAACACTACATGATAAGTAAATAGTGCTCCTCAGAAGTATCCCACCCGCAAACTTGATATACAAAACACCGCAAGACACGGTCATTTTTCCGCCGTGAACACCCCACGGCAATTATATAAATGGTGCTTAAAATATATTTAAAAAACTATTTTTACCTTCACAATCCCTGTCGACCACCTTGTGACCACTGTACAGAGTTAATAGAGTTCCTACCCTCCCCTCTACTACTTTGTTTTCCCGTGCTCCTTTGGAAGTGCATAAAAAAATGAATGGCAACAGTGAACCGTTCCCACCCAATAAGGAGCAAACTTGTGCTCAGAACACTTTAGCCAATAAAATGTCCATGTTGTTCCGCAGAGAAGGAGGGAATGGCTGCCAACACTTCTACTTTTAATGCTTCACAGCCAATGAACATTAAGCTTTGAAGGTCCCGCTTGGAACAGGTTACCCAATGAAATGTCCCTAATACTTCGCTTAGAGGGAAGAAATCGCTGACAACACTTCTACTTTCAATGGTTTACAGCCAATCAACATTAAGCTTGGGAAAATCCTCCCTGGAAAACATCAGCCAATCAGATGTCCCTCCTACTCTGTGGAGTTGAAGTGAATGTCTGCCAACACTTCTACTTTCAATAGTTTGCAACCAATCAACATTAAGCTGTGGAAGCTCCTCCTTAGAACATGTCAGCCAATCAGATATCCCTTCTACTCCGCGGAGAGGAAGTGAATGGCTGGCAACACTTCTACTTCCAATAGTTCGCAACCAATCAACATTAAGCTCAGGAAGGTCCTCCTTACAGAATGTGAGCCAACTAGATGTCCTTGCTATTCTGCGGAGAAGTGAATGGCAGAAAACACTTCTACTTTTGATGGTCCGCACCAAATGAACATTAAGCTTGTTGTTGAAACACCTCAGTCAATTAAACATTAATTTTGTTCCGCTTACACATACAGAACACACCCTCCCACATATTAATACATTTCCTGTAACAAAGTGACTCTATCCGTAAAAAAAGTTAACACTGCATAATAAATCAACATTATTCCACATTATATTAATGAAATGCGACAATACGGCGCATTGTTGTTTTCCGGATATAATTTCCACAGCCTACTGCAACCCCCTCCCAACAAAACTGAAGCTCCGGGACCGCGGCAGCCCCAGCGAGCTCCTTATATTATTTTTTTAACAAATACACCTTGACCTATTTCCACAGCCTACTGAACCCCCTCCCAACATAACTGAAACCCTGGGACTGCGGCAGCCCCAGCGAGCCCTGTCATTATTTTTTTTCCAAATATCCCAAAGACCTAACCCACCCAGGGGCCTCATTAAAATAAAACGCGGGAACCCGTGACCCCTGCGCCAATTGCGCAGATTTAGTGAGTCCCCACTATTATTATTCTAACAAATATCCCCGGGACCTATTTCGAGAGCCTACTGAACCCTCCTCCCAACATAACTGAAGCCCCGGGACTGCGGGGGCCCAAGCGACCCCCGCTATTATTTTTTTAACAAAACTGAATCCCCGGGACTGCTGGGGCCCCTGCGAACACCTGCTATTATTTTTTTAACAAATACCCCGATACCTAGTTCACCCAGGGGCATCATTAAAATAAAACGCGGTAACCTGCAACCCATACGCCAATTGTGCCAATTTATTTATTTTTTAAGCTTTTTTTGGCCCTGGGGTCCTTCTGGGACCCCCTGAGCAGGCCTAGGGGGTAAGGGTGTTTCTACCCTGCCCCCTGCTCTTGGTTTATACCTTTGTTTCTCTGCTTTCTGGTGACTCGCTTTTACCGAACCACAAGATGGCTGCCAACCCTTCCTGGTTTGGAGTGCTGGCAGCAAATCACAGTGAAACTCACTCACAGGACTTAGGCTCCACCCAGATATCGAAACTTTTATTTTTCTTCTAATTTCTCAGCAACTACTGAACGGATATACACCATTTTTAAGAAGGTCGCTTTCTGCCAAATTTGGAGTAATTCCGTTCAGTAGTTTCGGCTGTAGCCTGGCACAAAGTTTCCTATGGGAAAATTCTTTTTTCACTCTTATTGTTTGAATTTCTCAAAAACTACTGAACGGATTTACACCATTTAAAAAGAGGTCGCTTTATGACCCAAGCTCTACATTTCTGCCAAATTTGAGGTCATTCCGTTCAGCATTTCGAGCTGTAGCTCATCGCAAAATTTCCTATAGAAATGAACATGCAGAAAACGACTTTTGGGACTCCCATTTTTTTCTCAGCCCCTGCTTGACGAATCACCCCCAAACTCTCCGGATAGGAGCTTGCCTGGATAGACCTTTTTTTGGAGAATTTCAGAAAGATTCATCAAACGACGCCAATGTTATCAGCAAATCAAAAATTGCTTTTCCTATAGAAACTAGGTTCTAACTATAACTACCCACTGGCGACCGCCAGAGGGAATATATATCTATATATATATCTATATATATATATATATCTATATATATATATATATATATATATATATATATATATATATATATATATCATATATATATATATATATATATATATATATATATATATATATATATATATATATATATATATATATATATATATATATAGATATAGATATAGATATAGATATATTCACAGAAAAAAACATAGGTTTCACACCAGTTATAGTTAGCTGGAAGTTTTACTCGCATAAAACCATTGAAATTCCCACGTTATAGTTAGTTGGACTCACTATAACTTGCACGTGCAATGCACTGCTGATGACGTCACATATTACATCACTCATGCCATGGTCAGTGACATCACTCATGACATCACTGATGACACCATCCAGTGAATGTGTGTCTTTCTGAAAAATAAATATTAGTGAGTAATGTTTAAATATTTAAATATATGTAGTATTGTTTCACTTTCTGTATAAGTGGCTGCATGGGTTGGTGAGTAGGTACATGTGTATGTATATGGGTTATTAGATGTTTTTCTTAGTATCAGTATGAGTGTTTGTATGGTTTAGTGGGGGTATTACTTAGCACATAGATGCATGAATGACTGACTCTCTTCTTGTTTGTGTTTTGAAGACAGCATATGTGCAGGACTGTATGGGTGGATGAGTGTGTATGTGTGTGTTAGTGAGTGAATGACTGTCTCACTAGTGTCTTTATCAGTAACTAGATAAGTTTTAATGTAGTATTTGTGAATATTGATGTATATAAGTGAGTATATGTTAGAGTGAGGGATTGTAAGAGTTCCTGTTTAAATAATTACGTGTTTCTATAAGTGATTGTTTAAGAGAGTAAGTATGTGTAAGTTTCCTTAGAAGGAAGGTGGTAGTGTGTGTATAGTTGTATATGCAAATAAATGGATGTTTAATAGTTTATTTGCATGTGCGAGTATGTGTGAGAGTATCTTTTGGATGACTATCGGTGTGTAACAGGATGTATAAGTTTATCACTACATATGATGAGTAAGTATATGTATGAGTGACTATATAGAACTGTTTGTGAATGAGTGGATGTGTATATAGATGGTGGAATTACTGAATTGGTTGTTGTAACTGGTATGGGTATCTGCATTTTTTTGAAAATTTTATTTTTTATTTTTGAATATGTGTTTCAAGGGTTACATTACAGTGAAAGGAGGTCTGTCACTCTGTCACAAGGATGGTGTCATCAGTGATGTCATGAGTGATGTCACTGACCATGTCATGAGTGATGTAATATGTGACGTCATCAGCAGTGCATTGCACGCTCAAGTTATAGTGAGTCCAACTAACTATAACGTGGGAATTTCAATGGTTTTATGCGGGTAAAACTTCCAGCTAACTATAACTGGTGTGAAACCTATGGTTTTTTCAGTGAATTTAATAGGTTTTTTAAATGCTAATTCCTAACTATAACTGGTGTGAATCCTATGGTTTTTTCAGTGAATTTCAATGGTTTTTTAATAGCAAATCTCTATAGGTATGAAAAGTAATATTTTTTTATAACGAATTTTATATTGTATAATTATGTAATAGTTTTTTTAAACATTTTTTTTAATATTTTTTGCCCGGAGCGCTCCCGGGGCGCGTACCGGTGAACGCACGGGTAAGCGCAATGTTACGGCGCACCCCGGGGCGCGTACCGGTGAGCGTCCCGATAGCGCTATTGCCGCGAATGAAAACAACATTGTGACGTACCGCGCAGCCGCTTGATGCGTCATATGACGTACTGCGTAAGCGCACCCGGAAGCACACGATCGCATACGATCGCGCAACGTCTCGACTCGCTTACGCCACCCACCCCGGGGTGCGCCCCGGGGCACGTAGCGTAAGCGCGTCGGGTCATGTGATCTGAAAATAACACTTTTCATTGGTGCAGATCAGTTTTCGTTTCCAAATGATGAAAGCCTGGATCATGTGACTTGAAAATAACACTTTTCATTGGTCCAGAACAGTTTTGTTTTCCAAATGATGAAAGACCCCACCTTTTTTCCTTATTCTGACTTTGTCCTTTGACTGAGGAAGACCTGTTTTGAGTTCTATCTCTACTCTTTACTAGTATAAAATGGCTACAGTAGCAGCAACAGCTGGAGCATCTGCCCCACCACCACCACCATCTAAAAGACCACCAGAACATTACATTGGTGGTCAAGAGGAAGAGGAGGAGGATGATGAAGAGGAGGTACAGACAAGGCGGTTCCTGCCTGAAGATCAACAGTCCTACAAACCTAAAGAGCACTTTGTATGGGAGTTCTACAAAATCCCAAGGGGTTTTAAAAAAGTCAACGCTGCAAAGGTGACTTGCTTGATTTGTGGTGCAGAGCTGTCCAGGGGGAACCCTAACAAAAAATATTCCTTCGGGAATCATACCATGATTCGCCACATGATGCGTTGGCATCCAAACAATTACTCTAATGCAGAGTTAAGGGACCTCTGCAGTAAGCTTCCCCCATCAATGTCTAGATACTCAACATCAAAACAACCCACTCCATCGGGTCCGGGGGCAAGAGACACATTGGCTACTATTCAACCTAAGTTTGCCGATTACAAAATCGTGTGCAAATATTGTAACAAGACACTTTGCTATGGTGAGCAAAGTATCGAACTTATCATGGTTGCTGGTGATAACCATAAGTGTCCAAGAAAGCCTAATTTTTCCAGATTTATTTTTTTGCTCCAGTTGAGCCATTTACAATTCCTGTTTTATGTTTCTCCCCATAAAAAAAAAAAAAAAATATAAAAGTGTTCAGAAAAGCCAAAAAAAGTACAAAATGTTCAAAAAAACAAAAAAAATATAAAACAACAAAAAGAAGAAAAAAAACAGTTCTTTTTAGAACTACCTTTACTTTATAAAAATAAACCTATATTTTTAAAGAATCTCTGTCAATCTTTTTTCTGCAGGGTACGCGTACCGGTAAGTGCACCGGGGCGCGCACCAAGGCGAGCACCAAAAAAAAAAGAAAAAAAAAATTAATGAAGGAGTTAGCATGAGGGAAGAACACAAAGAGAGTAATGTTAAGAGAAAGAGAGCTAGAGGGAGAAACACAGAGGGAATGTTTATTACATAGTAAAAAACAGAGAAGGTGTAATAGGGTGAAAGTGAGAAAAGTAAAATGACTAAAGGAGCGAAAGAAAGGAAGAGAGAGGAAGAAGACTAAAGTAGAGATAGTGGGAGAATGTGAGTGGGTGTTGAAAGAAAAAAAAAGAACAGTAAAAAATGGAGAATGAAGGGTAGTGGCGGAACCGGGATAAATGAAGAACGGTGAAGGAGGGTGAGAAAAGACCAGTTAGTGTAAGTAAAGAGGGGTGAAAGAGGGTGAAAAATTGAATTAGGATAAGACATGGGGAATGACAAAGAGAAAGGACAAAGAGAGTAAAGGAAACAGTGCCTGAATGGGTTTGAGTGAAACAGCAAAGAAAGGTAAGTAATGCAGTGTGTGTGACTTATAGGGAGTCAGTGGGTGTATGTCGGGGTATGGGTGTGTAAGGTGTGTCTGTGGGTGTGGGTGTGTGGGGTGTTTCGGTGTGGGTGGAGGTGAGGGTGTGTGAGATATCTGTGAGGGGTGTGTGCGTGTGGGGGGTATGTGTGTGGGATGTATGTGTGTATATGGAATGTGTGTGTGTGTGTGAAGAGTGTGTGTGGGGGGTGTGTGTGTGTATGAGGTGTGTGTGTGCTGTGTGTGTGGGGTATATGTCAGACGTGTGTCTATGTGTTGGGAGGGGGATGAGGTGTGTGTGTAGGAGTGAAGTAAATATTTAAGAAAAAGAGAATGAGTGAAGAAGTAAAGGAAGAGGGTAAGTGAAGTAAAGAATGGGAACTGAAAGAAGTTGAATATGAGAGGGGAAATAGGGAAAGGGGAGTAAACATGGAGAATAAGTGAGGGAAGCAGAGTAAAGAAACAGGAGTGAGGTTCATTGAGAAAATATTAGTGAGGTTAAAGCAAAGGGTGATGACAAACTATATTTTTTTAGTCACACTTACCATATAATTATTGTAAACTTAATTACATGTTTTACTACACTTTGTATCTGTGAATGAGAGAAGAAAAAATAAGTTATAATTAGTAAAATATGTATTTTAAATTAAAAGATACAAATGAAGAGGTTAAAAATCATAACAGTGTATTTAGAAATAAAGTAAGAGTGAAGGACACAGAAAGGGAAATAAAGTAAGGTAGAAGGACAAAAAGAGAGAAAAAGAAATAGAAGGAGAGCAAATTACTAAGAGTAAGGAATATAGATTCACTGACAGAGAGGGAGAGAAGAACAGAGAAATGACATGAAGGTAAGAAAGATACTAAAACAATGTGAGTTAGCAAAACCTAGTCAGGAAACAGTAGTAAGTAAAAAGATAATGACTGAGACAGAAAAGAGTCTAATTAAGGATGCATTTAGAAGAATGAGGAATAGAAGATAACTGAGAGTAAGTGAAGAACAGTCATAGAGTGAAGGGATGAAGGGAGAGAGGATAATATACAACGATTGAGGGAAATGGAGTGAGGAAGTTAGTAGACAGACACACCAAGAGAAAAACTGAGTGAGGTGGAGTACAATGAGTGAGCAAAGGAAATGAGTAAGGGAGCAAAAAAAGGAAAGAGAGGAGAAGACGACTAAAACAGTGGTACTGAGAGAAAATAATTTGGTGATGAAAGTAAAGAGAAGGACATTGAAAGAAAGGAAATGAGGGATAGTAATGTAACCAGAGTAAAAGAAATGGGATGAAGAACGATGAGAGAGGAGCAGTGAAGTTGTTGTAAAAGAAAAGATAGAAGGTAGATAAACACAAGTGAACATAACACAAGGAGAGTGAGGCACTGAGGACATAGAGGTAGTGAATGAAAAATAGAGAGAAGAGGTCAAAAGAAAGGAGCAAACAAAAATAAGCGAGGGAGAGTGGGTGATTTATAGTGATAGAGTGCGATAATACTGCTGAGTGAGTAAACAGGAATTACTAAAAGTAAAGCAGAGAGACTGAAAGCTGAAAGGTTATGCAAGGGAGAGAGGGGATGCAGACAGTTGAAATGAGAATGAGGGGTTGTCAAAGAAGTGGAGTAAAGGAACGGGGGTTACGGAGAGTGAGAGAAAGACATTATAAGTGAGTAAAAAGAGCTGAAAGAGGATGGGAAAAGGAAAGTGAGTGTCAGAGAATGGGAATACAATTTAATTTACACAATCCAAAGTATAGAATAACTTGTACAACATGTTACATAGTTTATTTTTGCTGTTCTCAGAATATATTGGATTTCACTTAAACAGTGAGTTCAAATTACTCATCATATGACAGCGGGAAAAAAAACACAATCTAAAAGATTGTGTTTTTAAAAAAACCTTAGATACTGACAAATGACAAATCTACACTAATCTTTGATTGACTTACTTTTCCTTGAGGCCAAATAGTATATCATGGAGGTCCTTTTCTCGTTGCAAAGTACTCTGCTGTTCACTAAAAAATCCATTTCATCGACTTTCTAGAAGAAAAGCTCCAAGAACATCTGAAATATTTTCATATACTCCTTTTTTCAGTCATGACTCTTTACTCATTCCTGTACCTTTCCTTTTGGCCAAATAGTGTCAGATGTATGAGTATATTTTCAAAATAATTCTAAGAAACTCTGAAATTACCTTTTTTCCGACGTTCTGAAAGAAAGTCTCATACAACATTTTCCCAATATTTAAGTATTTGTAAAACCATCTCTGACTCACTCATGTTCATCATTTTGTATAATACTAATATCACTTACTATGAGATCCACTTACAGTACCTATATGACAACTCAATTTGTTATATTATCCGGATCACTTTTACTCAGAATATAATTTTAAACAGCAAACTAACCTTTATTAAATGCTCCCGTCTTCATAGGCCAATTACCTTTACTTAAATTTTGGTTGTAAAAACACTAGGTATGAATTTTTTAAGCCAAAAGGCAAACGTTGTTTGAAAGTCAACAGTGGGTCCAACCTTTACAACTTTTTAAATAGCATGTGTAATACCCTGATGTTGTAGAAGGACCGTCATGAAAAATAATAGCTACAGTTGCAAAGGTTCTTCCTGATATTGATAACTGAGATGCCATACAATTTTTAATAGAAGTTGTCAAATTAGTTCCATCAGGTCTACATCGTTGGAACATTAAAATGACATACTGACCATAATTTTGTAGAAATAATGTGGACAGCATTGTAGACTTACATTGGGTACACACCATATTGTGATCCGCTGCTTTAACTAGATTATTAAAAGGCACTGATTTGCAGTCTGGTAAAGTCAAATATATAAATCTTTCAGTGTCTATTCTAGTAGTACTTGATAAAGTACAGTTGTCGCAGTCATGCTGCCATTGATAAGAAAGGCTAAAAAGATTTTTTATATCTACACCTTCATCTTCCAATACATCAAACATATACATTAAAAATTCCTGACAATCCTGCTGAATATTCTGTGAAAATTGATTTTGACCAGAACATATGTCTAGAAGATTTCGAATTTCTGAAACACTTTCTATTTTTGCTCTATCATTGCTACATTTCTCAAACACGGAATTCAACAAACAACAGAATCTTTGATCCCGATTTTCAACAGTCTGTTCTTGTATATTTTGAAGAAAAAAACAACATTAACCACTACATTAGCATAGCAGTTGACACCAGAACTGTTTTCAAACTGAAATCCAACAACATCTTCAACAGAATCCTTTTTCTTTCTCCTTACAATTACAGTTTCATCTACTTTTTGTCTTTTTGCTACTACCTCACTGCAATTATTCTCATTTCTTCTTTTTCGGCCTACCACACGTTTTTCAAACAGAGGATATTGAGGCAAATGTGGAGCATACTTTCTTCTTAACCTATTGTATTCTTTAACACAATGTAGATCTGCACAAATCTTTGTTTCATCACACTCAATCAAGTACAATCCTGATAAAGTTCTGACTCGTGATAATGCCACATATGCCATACCATCTTTAAACACAGAACTTCCAATGTTCACCAAAGCGCTATCTACACTTAAACCTTGAGATTTATGAATTGTCACCGCATATGCCAAACAAATAGGAAACTGTTTTCGGCGAACATATAAGTCTTTCACAAGCAAAAACCTAGCTGAACAACGACACATTTTTTCTATTTCATCAATGCCATCAAATTTAAATTTTACAATTTCAATTCCATCTCTATTTTTGTAATTCACAAAACCAACAACATGACCCATTGCTCCATTTACCAGACCTCTTTCAACATTTAAATTCCTTCTCAAAATGATACGACAATTTAAACACACATTCAGAGTCTTTTCAAAACCAGCAGTTTTAGATATAGTCTTCTCTAATGAATCCAATTTTGATTTCAAATTTTCAGACAAAATAATTGTTGCTACCATATGTTCAATTTCATCTATAGCTTCCAGTTTCACTATCTCTTCATTTTCTAACTTTAACATTTTGTTGTTGAACATGGAACATTCTTTCAGAGTTGGCATCAAACATATGCCAGATTTCTTCTCGTTCATTTTCTTAAAAATATTCTCTGGAAGAATGTTTTCATTTGGGTACAAATTTGAAATTAATCGTCCATGTAAAGCTTCTTTCCCTTGCTGACTTACTTTTCCGATTCTTACATCTTGTAGAATATTTTTATAATCTTCATCCTTTGCCTGCCGCATATTTTGAAGCAGTTCTGCATATTTGAAGTTTAACCATATATTAACGTTTCCAATGCTTCCTAGGCACTTCCTGGTATCTTCATGCGTGAGCATTTTGAACACAGGTTGTCCTTTCACTGGAGTCAACTGCAGTAGATCTCCAAAAACAATAATATGTTTTCCTCCAAATAAGACATCATAGTCTGTTCTAAGAATCTCTTGCATTCTCAAATGCACAAAAGCAAGCATTATATTTGACACCATGCTTACTTCATGAATGATAAGAAGTTTCATTTTCTTCAGGACTCTCGAAACTTCGGAACACGCATCTCCAGATAGCTTGTGATATTGTAATTTGTTATCATGCTCCACTGGCAGCATCAGTAAACAATGTAAAGTAATCCCTTTAATATTATGTGCTGCCAGCCCAGTTGGAGCGGTAACAACACATGATAGCGGTGATTCAGTCCTTTTCTGCAGATAAGTTGCAATTGCTTTAATCAAAAACTTTTTCCAGCTCCCGCTTCTCCACTTACGTACAGTTGGACTGGTTTAAATGATGTACATGAGCACTCTTTTTTCTCATGAGTGAATCCATGTTCAATCTTTTCTGTGACTTCGTCATATATCTGTTTCTGCTCAAGGTTTAGTTGTTTCACCAAATCTTCTAAGTTAACTACATCATCTTGAGCTTGTTCCATAGCTCTTTCCACCTCATCCATGGCAGTGGCAGCTTCATTTTGAATAATTGGTCCTCCAAGTGGATCCTGACTCAATCAAGCAGAACTCTGACTGTCTTGAGAACTTTCTCTAGCAATTTCTGCAGCAATTGGGGCTTCTTGCTCTATTTCTTCGTTCAACATTTGCAGATCATTTGGAAAAACAGGACATTCTATGGTATCCTTGGTTGCATTAAAAGACTCTTCGTAACAGAGAAAATCACCAAGTAGTTCCTCTTCTGTACACCATGGCTTAAAGAGTTGCAAAAGAGCTAAATAGTAAAATTCCCTTTTCTCTGGATTTTCGCAACTCAATTTTCGATGATTAATCAAATGGCCTTTTTTCTGTCTCACTAGACATCCTTCACACCCAATGATAGCATATATTCCATTGTTGATATCTTCCCTGATGGTTCTCTTATAAATATAGTTTTGCAGAGCTTCATACAAACAACTGTTCTCAAGATGACTACTTCTATTTGGATAGTATGTATCCAACATGTTTGTCTTCAAAATATCTGTACTTTCTGGTTCTTTCTCCGCCAAATACTCTATTTCTTGTACAGATTTCAAAACTCGATTTCGTGTTGCAGCAAGACCTAGACTCACCCAAATGATGGTTCTAGATTTGGCATAGAGACTTGCTGATGACAATCGATCAGAACATTCATATGCTCCAATTTCTCGATGCGACAACATCTTCAGACTGTAACTGTATAATTTCTTGCTTAGACTCTTTTCATGTGAAATGTCCTCCCACATTTCCTTCAGTTCTGTCTTTTCTTTTTTTGTGATGTAAGACATCACATATCGAGCCACAGCAATAGAGTTGTTAGCAACAAATTGAATATCCATGTTAGCATTCCACATGGACAAAATCACTGGGTTGTAGTCGTTGATGTACTTGGACTCTTCGTTTCTTTTTAAATTGTTATGTATTTTTTTGTGATTTCCTCGTCACAGTATGTCGCAGAGAAGACATCAAATTATTTACTCTTCCTTTAGAAATCACTGGTCGTGGAAAGCTGAAACGACATTTTGTGTAGAACTTGTCCTTGTTTCTGAATTTTCGACGACAGTACTTTCCACAACGATGGGATTGAAAGCGTAAAACTTGTTGCCTTAAACTGTTTTCTTCGGTAGTTTTTGGAACAACACATGTTGAATACTCTTCAATGAAGCTTATCACTGTCTCATCCGAATCTGTTCCAAATTTGGGTGCATCTTTAATCCACAACAACATATGTATATGAGGAGCACCTCTCGCTTGATACTCCTTTCTCCAAAAGAAATCCAAAACCTCTCCAAGGGGAGGATTTTTTTTGTTGGTAATAAAAGACATCATAGCTTCAAATCTATGATTGAAATATCTGCATACATTCACTGGATCCAAAGAACACAGTTCTCCAGGTGTTTTGAATTCTATATTTTGTATATTTGCATTTGCCTCTCGTAGAAATTGAAGTAAGTCGTCCCATGCATACTCGGCACAGCTAAGAGTGAGGAACCATGTAGGAGTTCCTAAGTTTCGTAGCATACATTTCAATTCCCCATGATGACGGTACCAATACTCGTTTGTACCACGCTGACATGCCATGAGATTGATTAAATGAGATTCCAAAATATTATCTTGCAGATTCACTTTCTCCATAAAGTCCCTCGCCGAAACATTTTGCAGATGTGCTCCACTTTTCAGTATATGGTTTACTGCATAAGAAAGCCCAGACAAGTCACTTTCATACAGTAAATGAAACAAATAGGGAATGCATTGACGAAACCTTGGATCTTCAGCATATAATCTTACAGTTCGATATTCAGATGCAGGAATTTGAAGTGGTCGATCATCATATCGTCCACCTCGACCTGTTGGAAATAGCTGTGGAAAAGAACGAGCTTCCAAATTTTCTTCCCATACACTAATGGGACTTCCTTTTGCTGCTTTCATTTGAAACAATTCAATTGCATTCCCCATTACTTCTTTGGAATGCAAAGGATGAACAGTATAATGTTCATATATTTCTTCACTTCTAGACACATCAACTTTTTCAATTTGGCCGCCTGAACAATCACTGTCTTCATCTGCAGCTGTTTCCTCTGCTGCAACACATACATATTTGTAATACTCATTGTTTTTGACTAAATACAACGTTGCCTTTTTGACTTTCCTAACATCCACTAAATCTTGCCAGATTTTCTTACTCTTTGTCGGAACCCCATTAACTAGAATAACTAAAGGTTCCTCTTCTACTTTTTCTATACCAATTGTATCAATATTTTTTTTGAAATCTAGAGGCAAATAAACAACTCTTCCCTTTAATCCTTTCTGCAAATCTGTAGGAGGCAATTTCCCTATCTTAGGCTCCATGCGAACAATTGCCTGAAAAGGATGGACACATTGAATGAAAATAGACTCATACGTATTTAAATCCATCAATTCACGGGGAATGTCTACCAACTCCAGATTATTATGAACAGCTCTAGCAGGCATTCTGTTTTGATTTAATTTATCATAACAATATTTACAAATACGCTGATCAGAATTCAAATCAAAACAATTCTCCACCCACAAATAAGTTGCAAAATCCTTCCACTCATAATTATTCATATTTTCACTTTTTACGTATAAATCAACTAATCTAGTTTGATGTTTATAATGACTTTGTCGACAACACACACAGTAAAATTCGGCCTTTCACTTGATTTCACCTTAAACCTGGTAATTTCCTGCTCAAACTTTTCTGTACTTGAAATCTGTACATTCTCTTCCACATTACCTCGAATTGCTGTGTCAATTTCTACACTGTCCTCTTTTTCACCAAAATAACAAATCTTAATTTCTTCACAAATCTTCTTCACATCTAATTCAGTTCCATGCAAAAGAGCACTGTTTAATTGTTTAAGCTTAAGTGCTGGACTTTTTGCATAATACAAAATTCTCACTAATTTCCTCATTTTGGTATGATGCACTGCTAACATCCTAAAATGATAAAAAAACACTCTGACAGACTTTTCTAGAAAGACAAGCCAGTGAATGCCCTTGCAAACCTGTGTTTTCTCTCACTCTGTTCTAAGTCTTGCAACAACTTCACTTTCTGCTTTAGACTTTTCTTACTATATGTACGTAAGAAATTACAAAACAAATCAATTGATTCCTGTCGCACACTACAAATACGACTACACTTCCAAGTGTACACTGGACCCTTAGTACGTCTCCCTAAAACTTCATCAGTTAACACCTCTTCTGGTTCTCTAGGCACAAGTTTCTCTTTTTCAATCGGACAACCGTCTTTCACTTCATTCGCTCGACCACTGGTGTCCACTGCATGCACTAAATCATTCTCCTGGAAGTAACTCTCCTCATTAAAAAATGGCTCACAACTTGAACTGTGCATCCAGTCTCCTGAAAAAACTTTACAAAAATTAGTCCGATTAATTACTCTTTTCCATCTACTGTTTGATTTGAAAACATCAATTGTCTTGTTAAGTGTCCTAATTCTATTGATTATTAAAATAAAATATTTTTTCTTAACTTCAAAAGCCTGATCAACAATCTTCTCTACACTTTTCTTTTTCTTATACAAATCAGCTCTCTGTTTACCTTTCCTAATGTTTTTTAACAAATTTAAAACCACACTATTGCGAAACATTCGTTTACAAATGTCTCTAAACTGATTCTGCCTTCTATTCCTATACATATTAGTCTCTCCTGCTCCAGTTGTAGGATTCTTTGAGGTTCTCTCCTTCCTTTTCAAATTTACTCTCTCATTCTCTTTTTCTACATGCTGTCCAACATTTTTTTTTTTTATCTACATATGTTCCGTAAGAAAGACTTAGTTGTCTTACCAGGAGCTTTGTTCCTGTTTTTTGAAGTATTTGTTGTGGAAGAGTGCTGTAATTCCGTTGCTGATTTTGTTTTTTTGCGGTTATCATGTTTTCTTCTCCTTTGCCTTGAGGGCATCTTTCCTTACTCTTGAAATCTTGATTTCAATCTGTGTTAAAGAAAAAAATAGCACATTATAGACCACTATTACCAAACAACAAAGCAATGACAAAAAGCAAACGGTCTATTCAGGGTTACAGATCAGGTGTGGATTCTCCAGGGGTGCAGAAGAGGTGAGGCCTGTATTGAAGAGTGTAGTGGAAGACAGCTCTGTCCACAGGTACAAAGAAGATGAGACCTGTGTCTAAGAGTGCAGTAGGGGATAGGCTTCATGAAGTCTAGTCCACTGCACTCTTACACACTGCCTTCACCACCTATGCTTCCCAGGAAAGGCCTCTCTCCCACTACAGTCTTGAACATAGGCCTCACCTCCTCTGTCCCTCTGGACATGCCTCACCTCATCTGCACAATCTACTTCCTAATCTGAAGTAACACAGGTGACATTATTTTGAAAGGATGAAATATATGTATTTAATCATGCAGACATTATTTATTCCTTCTCACTAATCTAAAACTCATTGATTTGCACCAAAATCGTTTTTTAAATAACATTTTATACACACACTGCAGGTCCTATGTACAAGCATTCAGTGTCCATGAGTACAGTGGAGAGGACTGACCTCCTCTCACCCTTGGACAAGCCTTACCTCATCTGTGTCCTCTGGACAGGCCTCAATGTATTGAGTATAAATTATGGTAACTGGGTGCAGATGAGGTGACGCATCTCCAAGGGTGTAAATAAGCTGAGGCCTGTCTAAGGATACAGATTAGTTGAAGTCTATTCAGGGTTGCAGATGAGGTGAGGATTGTCTAGGGGTGCAGGAGAGGTGAGGTCTGTATTGAAGAGTGGAAGAGAGGTCTGTCCACAGGTACAAAGAAGGTGAGACCTGTGTTTAAAAGTGCAGTGTGGGATAGGCTTCATAAAGTCTAGTCCACTGCACTCTTAAACACGGGCCTCACCACCTATACTCCCCAGGAAAGGCCTCTCTCCCACTACAGTCTTGAACACAGACCTCACCTCCTCTGTCCCTCTGGACATGCCTCACCTCATCTGCACAATCTACTTCCTAATCTGAGGTAACACAGGTGACATGATTGTGAAAAGGTCAATTTTTTTTATGTAATCATGCACACACTATTTATTCTTTCTGAAAAATGTAAAAGACATTAATTTGCTCCAAAAATATTTCAGTAGTGTAATGAAAAGCTTATACATATGACCTTTTCTCTGTTTTTCAAATTTTATTCTAAAAAAAGATTATGAGGCCTAAGCAGGAGTGCAGATGTGATGAACCCTGTCCAGGGGAGCACAAAAGGTGAGGCTTGTGTCCAAGAGTGGAGTGGACAGGACTAAACTGGAGTAGTGTGCAAAAAAAGATGAGCCTCATTTATAAAGCCCTGCATCAGTTTTCCACTGCTGATGCGTCACTTTTTGTGACGCATCGGCGGCATAAAACATGTGCCTTGTTCCGCCATATTTAAAAAGTAACGCATGTAGAAGCCATTGATTTGTCCCAAAATTGATTTTTCAATAACATTTTAGAAACACAGTGCAGGTCCTACTATTTATTCTTTCTCAAAAATGTAAAACTCAAATAATTTACCCCAAAAATATTTTAGTAGTGTAATGAAAAGCTTATACATATGTCTTTTTCTCTGTTTTTCAAACTGCGTCAGTTTTGCGCTACGGATGCGTCACTTTTTATGACGCATTGGAGGCATAAAACATGTGCCTTGTTGCGCCATATTTAAAAAGTGACGCATGTAGGTAGATGCATCATTTTTTAAACCTCTGCGCCACATTATACCTCTGTCAGGTGTAATGTACACAGAGGGGTCATTTCTCCGCAGAAAGCCTCGTAATAGTGACGCAGTGAAATCTTTGAGATTTCACTGCGTCACTTTTAGGACACTGTTACGTCAAAATCTTGCACCTGCCTCACAGCAGGCGTAAGACTGAGGCAAACGCTTTCACATGGGGCTTTCCCCATGTGAAAGGATGCATTGCTGGAGTTGCGTCATTTTTGTGACACACTCCAGCAATTAGTCACTTTTGCGCTTACAGATACATCAGAAATACTGACTACTAAAACCCATTGTTTTGCACTAAATCGTTTTTCAATTAACATTTTAGAAACACAGCACAGATCCTATATACAAGCATTCATTTTCACTACTGCAACCCATTGATTTGCACTAAAATCGTTTTTCAATTACCATTTTAGGAACAGAACACTGGTCCTATGTACAAGCATTCACTTTCACTACTGAAACTTATTGATTTACCCTAAAATTGATTTTTAAAATAACATTTTAGATACAGAGTGCAAGTCCTATGTACAACCATTCAACTTCACTATTGAAACAACAATATTTCACAAAATACAAATCCTCTATTTTACAAATATAGAAACCATGCATTTTCAAAAAGCATCACACAAACCAACAGCAAAGAAAATCAATGTGCTTCTTAATCTGAACTCTCTATCTAAATGAATCATAACTCACCTTTACAAATGCTTTAGGAGATTCAGAACAGTGTCAGATACACACACCAATATTTCTTTAGCAGAGCAAAAGGTATGTTCTCCAGGTACTGCAACCATTAATGGCACAGAAAACCTCTAATTCTACACACATATTCCTCATGGTAACCAATCAAAACTCTTCCCTCTCTATTTTCAAATCAACACCCTTCCCCCCCTCAGCCCTTTCTACCTGTTACCATAGCAACTCCCTCCTCACTGAGCTCCCAGGGTTAAAAGTTTATTCTACAATGTTGCAAATCAAATCTGCAAGCATGTTTGACCTCTCAATACACCAGCTTCTCCACTGCAATCTTTCTTTAAATGACTTTTTCTTAACCATTCAAATTACTTCTTTCACATAACAGAACCATGCACCCTAACTTTCAGTTTTCAACTATCTGAATCCACCAATCATTGCTTGAAACTCCACAGTTTTGTTTTGCAAACTCCTACTGTTCCAACTGCCATTTCATTCCTACACCTCATCTTACTGCACCAGAACCTCCTCTCACCATGTACTCTGTCTGGATTATTGGACATAGCTACATTCACTGGGCTCAAAGGTATGCAGCTACCAGAAATTTTCACAACCTTGATTTACCAAATGTGCACATAAAATGGATTGGCCAAAGAGGATTGAGATGTCATCAATTGATACCATTGGTGAAAACCTTTTACCATCTGCCACACCCTGACCTTATAATTTTGCACTGTGGTGGAAATGACCTAGGCACTTTGACTGGGGTAGGTCTGGAGATGCTTTTAAAGGACACCTTTGGGCAATTGATGACAATTTTTCCACAAACTGCCATGGTATATTCCAATATATGCCGAAGACAGAAATGGAACTGGTCCAACCAATTTTGTCCACAATTTGAGAAAGCACGGAAACATGTGAATAAATCTGTTTCTGCTTACATGAGAGATTATGGAATGGGTTCAATATACAACAACAACTTGCGTTACAACATGCAAGATATCTATAGAGCAGATGGTGTGCACTTCTCAGATGAGGGGAATAGAATATTCCTCCTGAATTTAAGACTGTGCATTGGTACCTACTTGTAGGTACCTAAATCAGCCACAGAACCCAAAAGCTCTTTTCAGGGCTACCCTACCTCTGATCACTCTAAATGATTTTCTTTTTCTAACTTTTTTCACTATTTTTCACCAAAATACGCTTCCCGGTGCGCGTACCGGGCGCTCCCCCCGCGAAAAATTATATATTTTTTTTCGCCTATATGGGTCTCCTAAGACCCCCTCAGAAAACCTAGAGGGTCAGGGAGTGCCTACCATGCCCCCTTATACCCATTCCCAACGTTGTTTCTCCTCCATCTTCTGTCTCAAATCTACCGAAACACAAAATGGAGGACTCCCGTAGCGCTGCCTGTACGCGTACCGGGGCGTGCACCGGGAAGCGCTCCCAAAAATTTTAAAAGTTAATTTACATAAAAACCACTGGAGAGAATTTCACCAAATATAGAATAGGCCATACTACATACCAGTCCCTACCATTTTCCCGAATTTGGTGGAATTCCATTGAGCCATTTGGCCTGTAGCCCTCTCTAAATATCCTGAGGTGAATTACTTGACAAAAACACATCTGAAGTGTTAGAATTTACAACCAATTAAAATGTTACTTTCATTTTCTACTATTATTTCATGACATTTGATTGGTTATGTACATGAATATATATAAAGAAAGAGAGGGAAACACAGCCATTTTGAATAATACTTCCTAAAGTACATTTCAAAAGGATTTTCACTGAGAACTTAAACTTCTTTTTCAAAGGTAAGATGTTATTTTGAAAACTGAAGAATGTTGTGCACTTTAAGTTAATTTGGAAAACATTTTCTGATAGTTATATACTATCCCTCTGTAATAGTTATAGATTGAGATAGGCTTCTCTGTTATAGTTATGGATGGAGTTAGGCTTGTCTTGTATAATTATGAATTTACTTAGGCTTTATGATATACACTTTTTATATTTCTACTTCCAGCCTGATACCATACACTGCCCAAAGATAACTTCACTGTTAAAAAATCAAAACTACCTGTCTGAACTTAAACCCAACAGTGCCCTATCTCTACTGATATATTTATTTTTTATGCAAATTACAGCAAGAAAATGGAAGGAGAGCAGAATATTTCCTTCAAAGTTGTTCTTGAGAACAATGGTGAATTTTTTTTGTAGATAATGAAGACTTAGATTTCATGGATGAATCACGGGACTATGAATTAGTTCAATGTGTAGAAGCAGTAGATTCGCTGATTGAAAATGAGGACATTTCCGACAATGTGTTGTTAGAAGTTCTGGTAAATTTGGAAAAAGAATCAGAAAAATAAATTTATATTTAATAACCAAAAATTGTTCGAGACATTATTCATTTTTATATGTAATTCATAAACTAGTACCAAATTGATTATAATGTAAATTCAGACTTATAGTATGCTGTGCAACTTTTTTATGTTACATAGTAATTTTGCTCATAGTTACTTCCTTTCTCCCACTATATTATCTCCAATGTGTATTTGACATCTCTTTTTCATCTCCTGCCTCCATGTTCTTTCTGCTTTCCTGACAGACTATGATATGGATTCCATATACCACAATAACTTCTGTAACAACATGCAAGATATCTACAGAGGAAACGGTGTACATTAAATTTAAGACTCAGCATTGGTACCTACATGTTGTTACTTAAAACACCCAAACAACACAACAACTCTATGCAGAGCTACCCTACCTCTAATCACTTTAAATTATTATTTTCCTGGTTCACTGAGTTTTCCCCATGTGTGGGGGGGAGTGTGTGGGGGATGTGTGGGGTGTGTCTGTGAGGTGTGTGTGTGTGTGTGTGTGTCTGGGGGGATGAGGTGTATAGGTGTGTGTAGGTGTGTGGGGTATGTGGGTGTGGGTGGGGATGTGGGTGTGTAAGGTGTGTGTGTGGGTGTGGGTGTGTGGGGTGTTTGGGTGTAGGTGGGGGTGTGGGTGTGCGAGGTGTGTGTGGAAGGTGTCTGGGTGTGGGGGGTATGTGTGTAGGATGTGTGTGTATGTGTGGGATGTGTGAGTGTGTCTGTGAGGTGTGTGTGTGTGTGTGGGGGGGAGGTGTGTGTGTGGGATGTGTGGGGTGTGTCTGTGAGGTATCTGTGTGTGCATGTGTGTGTGTGTGTTGGGGGGTGAGGTGTGTGTGTGAGTGTGGGTGTGTGGGATGTGTGGGTGTGGGTGTGGATGTGTAAGGTGTCGGTGTGGGGTGTTTGGGTGTGGGTGGAGGTGTGCGTGTATGAGGTGTGTGTGGGGAGTGTGTGGGTGTGGGGGTGTGGGGTTGTGTGCGTGTGGGTGTGTGTGGGACGTACTTGTAGGTACCTAAAACAGCCACAGAACCCAAAATCTCTTTTCAGAGCTACCCTACCTGTAATCACTCAAAATGATTATTTTACACTATTATTTTCACTATTTTTCACCAAAGTACGCTCCCTGGTACGCTCCCCGGTGCGCATACCGGGCGCTCACCCCGCGAAAATCGAAAAAAAATTATATATTTTTTTTCACCCGTGGGACCCTTTTGTGGCCCCCACATCAAACCTAGGGGGTCAGGGGGGGGTCTACCCTGCCCCCTTTTGGTTATTTCCCCCTTTGTTTTTGCCACCTCTTGTGTCTCGATCCTACAGAGACACAAGATGGCGGCCGCTCCGGACTGTTTGGAATGTTTACAGACACCCGAGAGCCAATCAGCTTTCAGTGCGCAAGTCGCGTAGCGTGCCCGGAGCGCTCTCCGGTGCGCGTACCGGGGCGCGCTTACAGATATATATATTTTTTTGAACCTAAATTACTCAAAATCCTCTGGAGCACATATCTTGAGACATAGCAAAGGCACATCGGGCTACCAGTCCCTACAATTTTGCCAAGTTTGGTGAAAATCCATTCAGCCCTATGGATATTAACATGGGGAAAACACGTTTTGGGAGCCCCCTTTTATCTCAGCCCCCGCTTGACGGATCCCCCCCAAACTTTCAGGGAAGGACCGGAGCGCCGGGAGGCAAAGTTATGAAAAATTTCAGGCAGATTCCTCAACCGGTGCCAAAGTTATTCCAAATAGAATGTTGCAATTTCCCTGTGGAAAACAATCCTAACTATAACTACCTACTGGCGACCGCCAGTAGGTAATATATATATATATATATATATATATATATATATATATATATATATATATATATATATTATATATATATATATTCACTGAAAAAAACATAGGTTTTACACCAGTTATAGTTAGCTGGAAGTTTTACTCGCATAAAACCATTGAAATTCCCACGTTATAGTTAGTTGGACTCACTATAACTTGCGCGTGCAATGCACTGCTGATGACGTCACATATTACATCACTCATGACATGGTCAGTGACATCACTCATGACATCACTGATGACACCATCCAGTGAATGTGTGTCTTTCTGAAAAATAAATATGTGTTATATATGTATATGTTAAAGTTGATGGAAGAATAAATGTTTAAATAAGTGTTTACATGATTTTTTTTTAAATTGATTAGTTAACTGGCTTATTAAGTGTATCTTAGTGAATACATATATTAGTGAGTAATGTTTAAATATTTAAATATATGTATTAGTGTTTCACTTTGTGTATAAGTGGCTGCATGGGTTGGTGAGTAGCTACATGTGTATGTATATGGGTTATTAGATGTTTTTCTTAGTATCAGTATGAGTGTTTGTATGGTTTGGTGGGGGTATTACCTAGCACATAGATGCATGAATGACTGACTCTCTCTTTGTATGTGTTTTAAAGACAGCATATGTGCAGGACTGTATGGGTGGATGAGTGTGTATATGTGTGTGTTAGGGAGTGAATGACTGTCTCACTAGTGTCTTTATCAGTAACTACATATGTTTTAATCTAGTATATGTGAATATTGATGAATATAAGTGAGTATATGTGATAGTAAGAGATTGTAAGAGTTCCTGTTTAAATAAGTATGTGTTTCTATAAGTGATTGTTTAAGAGAATAAATATGTGTAAATTTCCTTAGAAGTAAGGTGGTAGTGTGTGTATAGCTCTATATGCAAATAAATGGATGTTCAATAGTTTATTTGCATGTGTGAGTATGTGTGTGAGTAACTTTTGGATGACTGTCGGTGTGTAACAGGATGTATAGGTGTTTCACTACATATGATGAGTGAGTATATGTATGAGTGACTATATAGAACTGTTGGTGAATGAGTGGATGTGTATATAGATGGTGGTATTACTGAATTGGTTGTTGTAAGTGGTATGGCTATCTCCATTTTTTTGTAAATTTTAGTTCCTATTTTTGAATATTTGTTTCAAGGGTTACATTACAATGAAAGGAGGTCTGTCACTCTGTCACTCTGTCACAAGGATGGTGTCATCAGTGATGTCATGAGTGATGTCACTGACCATGTCATGAGTGATGTAATATGTGACGTCATCAGCAGTGCATTGCACGCGCAAGTTATAGTGAGTCCAACTAACTATAACGTGGGAATTTCAATGGTTTTATGCGAGTAAAACTTCCAGCTAACTATAACTGGTGTAAAACCTATGGTTTTTTCAGTGAATTTAATAGTTTTTTTAAATGCTAATTCCTAACTATAACTGGTGTGAAACCTATGGTTTTTTCAGTGAATTTCATAGTTTTTCTTAATGCTAATTCCTAACTATAACTGGTGTGAAACCTATGGTTTTTTCAGTGAATTTCATAGGTTTTTTAAATGCTAATTCCTAACTATAACTGGTGTGAAACCTATGTTTTTTTCAGTGAATTATAGTTATAAAAAATAATAAATTTTAAAGCGAATTTTATATTGTATAATGATGTCATTTTTTCTATTTTTTTTTATTTTTCACACCCGGATGCTCCCGGGGCGCGTACCGGTGAACGCATGGGTAAGCGCAATGTTACGGCGTGTCCCCCGAGGTGCGTACCGGGGAGTGTCCTGGGAGCGCTAATCCCGCGAACGAAAACAACATCGTGACGTATCGCGTAGCCGCCACGCCTTGCGTCATAAGACACGTATCGCGTAGCCGCGAGATGCGCCTTATGACGCACTGCGTAAGCGCACCCGGAAGCGCATACGATCGCGCAACGTAAGCGCCCCGATGCGCTTACGATACACGCCCCGGGACGCGCCCCAGGGCGCGTAGCGTAAGCGCGTCAAGCCATGTGACTTTAAAATAACACTTTTCATTGGTTCAGAACTTTTCTTTTTCCAAATTGTGAAAAATCCACCCATTTCTCTCACTATTGCTTTGTACTTGGAGAGAGCAAGAGCTGTTCTGTGTACTGTCTTCATCTCCTACTTTCCTGATCTACAGCAATGGCTACAAGGGAGTCATCCAGCAGTGATTCCGACGAATTTTTGCATGAGGACCCTCCTCACCAGAAGAAAAAGAACCATTTCATCTGGAAATTCAATGACATCACTGAAGGACAAAAAAAAGTCAATGCTGCAAAAGTAACCTGCAAAATATGTGGCAGTACTTTATCCAGAGGCAATCCTCTAAAAAAATATAGCTTCGGAAATGCCAATTTAATCAGGCATGTCAAAAGAAGACACCCAAACAACTTTGCCAGGGAGAGTGTCAGGGAGCTGGCATGGAATTTACCCACAGATGGCGGCAGCACCTCCACTGGTGGAGCAACACCTTCGGGAAGAATGGTCCCTAACATACAGCCGGTGTTTGCAGGCATCAAATTTCTGTGCACGCAGTGTGATGAACTGCTCTGCTATGGGGAGCAGAGTGTTGAACTCATTGCCATAAAGAAACAGGAACACCGCTGCCCTGCCAGTCCCTAAATTTTCACATTTTTTTGCTCCTGTTGAGCAGTTTTGGAATCCCTGTTTTTGTTTTTCCCCTGAAAAAAATCCCCAAAAAATATAAAATCGTTTTAAAAAGTCTAAAAAAATATAAAACAACAAAACCAAAAAAAAAGTTCTTTTCAGAACTACCTCCAATTTATAAAAAAAATGCTATTTTTTTCCAAAAAAGTCTTTCATTTTTTATCTCTGTGGTACGCTCCCCGGTGCGCGTACCGGGCGCTCCCCCCCCCCCCCGCGAAAATCGAATTTTTTTTTACCCGCGGGACCCTTTTATGGCCCCCACATCAAACCTAGGGGGTCAGGGGGGGTGTACCCTGCCCCCTTTTGCTCATTTCCCCCTTTGATTTTTGCCACCTCTTGTGTCTCAATCCTACCGAGACACAAGATGGCGGCCGCTGCGGACTGTTTCGAATGTTTACAGACACCCAAGAACCTATCAGCTTGCCGTGTGCAAGTCGCGTGGCGCGCCCGGAGCGCTCCCCGGTACGCATACCGGGGAGCGGCTCTAGATATATACATTTTTTTGAACCTAAATTACTCAAAATTCTCTGGAGCACATATCTTGAGACATAGCAAAGGCACATCGGGCTACCAGTCCCTACAATTTTGCCAAGTTTGGTGAAAATCCATTCAGCCGTTCGAGCTAAAAGTGCGACAGACCGCCCTATGGAAATTAACATAGGGAAAACACGTTTTGGGACCCCCCTTTTATCTCGGCCCCCGCTTGATGAATGCCCCCCAATCTTTATGGGAAGGAGCGGAGCGCCGCAAGGCAAAGTTGCTGAAAAATTCAGGCTGATTCCTCAACCGGCGCCAAAGTTATTCCAAATAGAATGTTGCGATTTCCCTATGGAAATCGATCCTAACTATAACTACCTACTGGCGACCGCCAGTAGGTAATATATATATATATATATATATATATATATATATATATATTTATTTTTTTTACTCCAAAGATGCGGTACTGCAGACTTGGGTTATGTGCAACTTGGTTTATTCAGCAACAACTCAAACCAACGCGTTTCAGCCTAACCTCGGCTGTGAACAATACCGAGGTTAGGCTGAAACGCGTTGGTTTGAGTTGTTGCTGAATAAACCAAGTTGCACATAGCCCAAGTCTGCAGTGCTGCATCTTTGGAGTAAAATTGTTGTTTGGGTCATGATCCGACCCCTCTGCAGAGCACCAGTAGCTGAGCGCACAACAAGGTCTGAAGGGTCACATTGCATACGATATATATATATATATATATATATTACCTACTGGCGGTCGCCAGTAGGTAGTTATAGTTAGGACCTAGTTTCCATAGGAAATCCTCAACATTCTATTTGGATTAACTTTGGCCCTGGTGGATGAATCTTTGCGAATTTCTCAAAGAAGATGGCTCGGTCCGCTGCGCTCCTTCCCTGAAAGTTTGGGGGGGAATGGTGAAGTGGGGGCTGAGATAAAAGGGGGGTCCCAAAACGTGTTTTCTCCATGTTATTTTCCATAGGACGTTTAGACACGGCTACAGGTCGAACGGGTGAATGGATTTATAAGAAATTTGGTAAAACTGTAGAGTCCGGCTCGCAGATTACGCTTTTTTTGGAATGGTGTAAATCTGTTAAGTAGCTGCTGAGAAAATTAAAGTTAAAGTCAATTATATATCTATAAGCGCGCACGGGTGCGCGCACTCAAGCGGCTGCGCGCGAGCGGAATTTTTTTTTTGATGCGTGACGTCTGTTAACGTTCGATTCGAAGGAAATCAGGAAGTGTTGACCGCCATTTTGTCACTGCGAGTAAATATATTGTCATTTAAAAGCGTTGGAACATGGAAGGGGGAGAAGGTAGAGATTGTTTTGCTGCGTAGGTTCTCTCAGGGTGTGCAGTAAGGCCCTTAAACGCGAATATATATATATTTCTTTTTTTTTTTTAAAGTTGCGGGGTGCGCGCACTCGGGCGCGCACACCTATTTACAAGAGTGTGAAAATGGAGATAAATCAGAAGTTTGAGTGCTTTGATATAAGGTGGCTCTGAAAAGAGCCCTTGTGTTAATTGAGTTTTTTCTGCATTTATAAGTAAGTACCGATGCAGAGTCTGATGTTGCAGAGGAAGATTCTGTTTCCCTCATCCGTGAAATGAACACCATCTGTCCTATAGATGTCTTGCATGTGGTAACGCAAGTTGTTGTGGTAAATAGAACCCATGCTATAATCTCTGAGGAAAGCAGAAACAGATTTATTAACATGTCTCCTTGCTTTCTCAATTTGTGCACAATGTTGATTGGACCAATTCCATTTCTGTCTTTGGCATATATTGGAATATACCAAGGCAGTTCGAGGAAAAAGTGTCATCAATTGTCGAAAGGTGTCTTTTAGAAGCATTTCCAGACCTACCCCAGTCAATGTGCCTAGATCGTTCCCACCACAGTGCACAATTATAAGGTCTGGTTCTGGGAGATGCATAAAAGTTTTCACCAATGGTATTAATTGGTGACATCTTAATCCTCTTTGCCCAATCCACGTTATCTGCACATTTGGTAAATCAAGGTTGGAAATTCGTCTGCTTGCTGCATATTTTCCACTCCAGTGAATATAGCTGTGTCCTAAAAGCAAAACCTTCATTTTCAAGGCAGATGCACTCGTACTCCGATGGGTTCTGGAAGTGGAATGGCAGTTAGAAGCTGAAAGTCAGGATAAAAAAATGGATGAAGCTTGGTGTGGTTGAAAAAGGAAAAATGATTGGTTGATTCTAATACGTGAAGATTGAAGACTACGTTGCATGTTAATGTTATGTAAAAGAAAAAGTAGTATTGGGTGTGAAAAAAATGACATGTAACAGAGCTGTGGATAGGCAGGTGTTTCTGGAGGGAAAACAGTGTTGTTAGTTTGCTGTAGAACGTTGAGATATGAACTTTTGACCTGTGCCTTCAGCCAGGTGCAGAATGAGGTGTTACCATGGAACCAGCCAGAGATGGCAGTGGGTGATGGGTGACTTTTATGTGACATTGAAAATATTGTGAGGGACAACCAACTGAAATGTAAATTTGAATACAAAATTTTGCGGGAGGAAATATGATTGGCTGAAGAGACATATATGAGTCTGTATTGACTGGATATCTGTGCCATTGAATTTTGGTTGCAGTGATAGCAGCATAATTGAGACTTCCGTCAAACTAATATCTATTTTGTGACTGTCACTGTTGTACATCGTACAAAGCATTGGTAAAGGTAAGTCTGTAACTGTTTGTTTTGTCATGTACCGTAAAATATGGTTTACTCACAAACAATGATTGATTTTCCTCATAGTTTGAAACTAAACTCATTTTTGGCTGTCATAATGTGTTGTATTTCTAAAACTATTTTTAATTTAAATGTGAAATATGAAGTTTAAAATATGTTTAATATAAAGAGTAATTATTTGTGTGATTTTGAAGCCTTTATATATAATGAGAGAAGTTGTTTATGAAGTGAAAAAATGATATTAGCAGAGAGACAGATAATGCAGATAGAAAGAGAAATGGTAAAGTACATGTGATACCGTCGTGAAAAAATGTTAATGGTTAATGAATTCGTAAACTTTCTGTCACACGACAAAATTATAGTGCGGTTTGTGGCCGCGGCCTGCGATGGTGGGCGTAGGGTGAGAAGGGCAGGTGGTTGAGTGAAATAAAATGAAAAGTTGGTATATTACATGTGATACCGTCTTGAAAAAGTGGTAATGCTTAATGAATTCTTAAACTTTCTGACAGACGACAAAATTACATTGTAGTTTGTGGCCGCGGCTTGTACTGGTGGGGTGAGAGGGGGAGGTGGTCGAGTAAAATAAAATGAAAAGTTCTGACCATGAAGTTGTACACAGATTTGTGCAGTGAATGTGTTCGTAAATTGAGGTACCAAACGGAGTATAAAAATATCTCTCTCACTCCTGCTGTTTGACTGCATCTTCATCTCCCTTCTGTTTTCCGTCTCCGTTGCCCTGTGTTATCTTATTGTGTGTGTGTCTGTCTGTGTCTGCCTTCAGTCCGGGCTGAGGAACTTTGCTGTGGAGGCACACACAGATAGTCGCATCAAAGTAGTTGGAACGTTTTCAAAAAACTATTTATATAATTGAAATGCTTTTTTGAAGCGCTAGTGAATGTTTTCTTTCAGAATTACCGCTCGGTTGCTTCCATAGAGCAGAGGGTATGTTGTATTTCACTACTTAGTGCCTCTGCATCTGCACTCTGTTCTCTGGTGGCTGGCGGAGAAGTGTTTGTTATTGTGGAGATTAAAGCGTGATAAGGAGTGAAATACGACATAGCGTCTGGTCTGTAGAAGCGTGGGAGCAGTGATTAACACTGAGAGAAGCGGAACTGCGGTAGTGCTTGGTAAGAGTAATAAATTATTTTTTTACAGAGGTACAACTGTCTGCATGGTGCGCGACCTACTAAGAAAGGGTTCACGGGCTGTTATAGGCCTGTGGGTTCTAGTATGAGTAAATCAGGTCGACAAAAGAAAATATTAAGTTAGTACAGCTGAAGTTACGTGGAACACATGAATACTGTTTCAATATACAATCATTTTAGTTGAGATTATGGATTAAAAGAGAGAACGTGTATATTTGAAATGTTTATTCAGAAATGCATTGTTTTCAAGGCAAGTTTCTATCTAATACGAGTACAGACATTGCAAAAAACAAAGTAATCGGTATAGCGACTAGTACATAAAATACAAACGGTATAGTTGATGAAAAATGAATATGGTTTAGCAAAATTAATTATACACTCTTATGAGGAAGTATATTGGGGCAGATTTATGAAGGCCTTGCGCCGCCGGTGCGTCACTTTTAACATGGGAAAAAGTGACACACCGGCGGCGCAAGCCCTTCATAAATAAGGCTCATTATATGTTAATAAATGGAAGAAGGTCTCTGGCCTTTCAGTTTAGGAACGATACATGAAAATGCTAGTGGTTAGACAATATGTCTTTATCAATGAGCTCTCTGCATGCGAAGCACTATCACGTTTCTGTTATGCTATTGTGTAAGGGAAAAAAAACGCGCCAAAACCGACAAAATGGCGAGAGGTGCATGTATGTAATGTGTTGGATCGTTCGCAAATCAGTGTTGAGAAGAACTACTGTATTGAGATATCTTTTGAAGGTTGCAGTATTGCATTTGAAGTACAGTATGAAAAACAATGGAAATATTATTGAAAGAACATATTTTTCTCTTATGTATTAAAAAATACTTTAGTTTATGGAAAATTAAACGAGCAGAGGTGTGTGAGGCGGAAATAAGCAGTTCAAATGCGAAATGGCGTTTACAGTTATGAAAAACTCATTCTATATTTACACATTAATTAGGGCACATGTAGCATATATTACCGAGTTTTGCTTCGAGTACGTTTGAAAGAACATAAGATAAGATATACAATAGAATTGTTGAGATTAGACTTTAATAAAAAATAAAGTTCAAAATCGAGTAGCTGAAGAACAAAAATTTAGTCCACAGAAAAGATCAAAATGTAACCAGTAGGAAATCATAATGTCCACTGTTAGTAAAGCCAATAGGTCTGTTCATCCAAGAAAACGTGAAAAAGATAGGGAGGCAAAACAAAATGTGGACGTCAATGGCTTGTATAACAGTCATCCAAGTATTGTATAGGCGAAGTAGGCAGCAACTGCTTGTAACAGGAAGTCACTGTTATGATCCGAAAACATGTCAGCCATCCAATTGAAAAGAGGAAAGCAGCATTCATGATCTGTTATTATCGGAGCCTCTAGTACCATCAGAGGACAGCTCGGTGGGTTTTCAATGTAGCTGTCTGTCAGGAAATCTTGCGCAGCTGCGAATATATTCCAATGACCCAGAACTCCTTGTATCGCTGCAAAGGCCATAATCCCTCCGTTGCAACATAGCTGTTCATGATCAATTAACGGATTCATGAGATGATTGTAATTCACTTCAGGAGGTACCAAGTTGCAGAGACATAAGTCCAGGGCCCACATGAAATCACAGCTCAGGCAATGAAATACAGGCTGTACACAGGTGAAATAGGAATATCGAAATGATAATCGATATGAAGTATTCAGAGTCGAGAGAGCTAAGATGCCGTAGTAGTCAAGCATCTTCTGGCGAAATAGTTCTAAGTGTTCCGGCTTGTTTGCGAAGACAGGAGGGACATCCATTTTGAAATAAACGAGATGGGAACACAAACGTCGCAGCACTGGCAGTTCAACAGGAAGTCCACAGAAATAGGTCGCAGAGCATGGAGTGAAGAGTAGCAGAATGACTTGATATAATTTTTGGCAGTCCGGTCACTAAACCATTGCTTAGTAGTTATAAAAAAAATAGCCTGTCTTGAAGTGGAGGATGCGTTTAAAATTAAGGGAGTCACCTCAGTAAATTGTAAAGGAAGGCCACTCTTTTATAAGGAATGGTGTTGTCTGTGAATATTAGCTAAGTGAAAGATATGTTCGCGAACAGATGCTACGCTAACTTCTTTTTGTGACAATAAGGCTGTTGTTCATGTCTTATGATTCAAGGCCGGAATTCGCTGCCAGATGAAAACATCAAGGTTCACATGCGTGGGGTAGATAAACTACATTCTTAAAGGGAAGCAAATGCAGAGTGATTTTTACCATGTAGACTTTGTCGTTTAAAAAGTCATAGTGATTTTCATTATATGTAAAAAATAATATCACTGATGAAGAATGAAGAAAAATCGTTATAATAATAGGCACTGGTGTATTTTTGGAAAGATATGCAACATTACAGGGATTCCACTTAAATAAGTCATGTAATTGAAAGTGCCTGCATGTGGACGACTAAATACATGTTTAGGCGTTTAATATGCAGCTTTGAAAAAAAACATGTGTATGGTTTAAAAATGAAATGTAAAGGTTTAAAGCAGGAGTTTCCAAAGCGGTCGTGGAGGGCCAGATGTATGGTAGATTAAAAAAATTACTACATGTTTTTCAATTGAGTTATCTAAAAAATATGTTTCATTATCTACTGTGTAGTTTTTCAGCATGTTGCTTATTGTTTGAGTTTTACTATTGCTGTGTCTTATACATTTTCAAGGGGCGGATCTAGGGTCATGGTGGCCGTGGGCAGGGAGCGTAGGTAGGGGGCCCTGTAACAGGGGGTCCGGGCGGGGCGGAGTGCGGAGCCCAGTGAAGAGGGGGGGGGTCAGGGTGTTTGGAAGTGGAACAGAGCCAGAGGACGCGTAATTCTTGGCATGGGCCATCACAGAAACATGTATCTATTGTCAGAGTATTATTATATTAAGGATATATATTGGCATGGTGGCCCCTGGGGTTTGGTGATCCAGTGCAGGTGTACATCTTGCATATGCGTAAGGCCAGCTCTGCATTTTCTGTGTATGCAGTTGTTGTCCGTTACATGGGTTTTTACAAAACGTGTGTGTGGTGAAAATGAAATGTAAAGGTTTAAGCAGGAGTTTCCAAAGCGGTCCTGGAGGGCCAGATGCATGGCAGATTAAAAAAATTACTACATGTTTTTCAATGGGGTTATCTTAAACATATGTTTCTTTATCTACTGTGCAGTTTTTCTGCATGTTGCCTATTCTTTGATTTTTACTGTTGCTGTGTCTTATACATTTTCCAGGGGCGGGTATAGGGTCATGGCAGCCCTGGGCAGGGAGCGTAGGTAGGGGGCTCTGTAACAGGGGGTTTGGGCGGGGTGGGGCGGAGCGTGCAGCCCACTGAATAGGGGGGGGGGGTGGATCAAGGTGTTTGGAAGTGGAACAGAGCCAGAGCACGCCAAATTCCTGCCATGGGCCGCTACGCAAATATGTATGCATCCTTAGAGGATTATTATATTAAGGATATATATTAATATGGAGGCCTCACCTCAAACAAACCTCTGGATAGGGCACACCTTATCGTCATCCTGAATCAATCATTTAAAATGTTAGGGACAGATTTATGATAGGTGTGTGCTTCTTTTGCGCCGCTGTGCGTCACTTTTGTGACGCAGCGGCGGTGCAAAAGATTTGCTATGTTGCGACATATTTACAACTTGATGCATCTAGGCAGATGTGTCATGCTGTAAAGTCCTGTGCGACATGAAACCAATGCAGCAGTGATGCAAAAGATGCACCATGTTGCAAGACAGGCCTCACTTCATCTCCAACAACATACCGTCTGTTTAAACTGTAAACATTTAGGAATGTGTAGGGGGCATGGAGAAGCTGAATCTTCTGTAAATGTCAAAATTGTTGTATACAGTGCTGAACTTCTGTGTACTCTTTGATATGCTAGACTGCATCTGCACAATGAGATACCTAAGCAAAGGAAACACAGGTGATGTGATTGTGAAATGAGGAAAAGAAATTCCACATTTTTCAATTACATCACCTGTGTTTCATAACTTTACGAATCACATTGTGCAGATGAGGTTTAGGCCTGTTCACGGACACAGAAGAGGTCTGACCTTTGTTCAAGAGTGCAGTGGACATGACTCACTTCATTGGTAGGTCTGCACATGTATTATCTCCTCTGTATTCTTCAACAAGCCTAAATTTCATCTGCAACCCTGAGTAGGCCTCACCTCAAACAAACCTCTGGATAGGCCACACCTTATCGTCATCGTGAATCAATCATTTAAAATGTTAGGGACAGATTTATGATAGCCGTGTGCCTCTTTTGCGCCGCTGTGCGTCACTTTTGTGACGTAGCGGCGGCGCAAAAGATGCGCTATGTTGCGACATATTTACAACTTGATGCATCTAGGCAGATGTGTCATGCTGTAAAGTCCTGTGCCACATGAAACCTGCGTCAGGTTTCATATAGGCGTTTTGTTGCAGGGTGGGCATTCATTTGCATGAAAGCCCTGTAAAACTAACACAGTGAAATTTAGAAGATTTCACTGAGTCAGCTTTATAGCATTGCTGAATCAAATCCTTACGCCTGTTTGAAACAGGCATAAGGAGTGATGCACCATGCAATGTGTGGCTTGCTCCTGTGCATTGCAGTAGACATGTCGCGCTTACGACGTGATTCCTGCAATGTGCTGCTTTTGCGGCACAGATGCGTGACGCATCTGTGCTGTTTTTGCTCAATGGTGCTCCACATTGTAAATGCAAACACAACAATGATGGACAGAATGTGGATCAATGTCACACATTCACCCCAGTCCAAAGATCTGGGCCCAAATCCATCGTTTTTCCACTCCACACCACCCTGGATTAGACAATGGTGATATGCAAATCAGCGCTGACCCTGTGCCCCATGGGAACAGTCCAGTCCGAACTACAAAAGTCATGTCCTTCCCAGAACGGAAACAAGCATCCGAGGACCGGCCCGGTTTCGAGGTAACACCTCTCTTCAGCCCGGCTAGCTTGATTCCAGTGGTGTGGAGTGCCTGGGACTCACGTCTGAGCATCCCCAGTACACTTAGAGCGGTAACTGCAAACGCAACAATGATGGACAGAATGTGGATCAATGTCACACATTCACCCCAGTCCAAAGATCTGGGCCCAAATCCATCGTTTTTCCACTCCACACCACCCTGGGTTAGACAATGGCGATATGCAAATCAGCGCTGACCCTGTGCCCCATGGGAACAGTCCAGTCCGAACTACAAAAGTCATGTCCTTCCCAGAACGGAAACAAGCATCCGAGGACCGGCCCGGTTTCGAGGTAACACCTCTCTTCAGCCCGGCTAGCTTGATTCCAGTGGTGTGGAGTGCCTGGGACTCACGTCTGAGCATCCCCAGTACACTTAGAGCGGTAACTGCAAACACAACAATGATGGACAGAATGTGGATCAATGTCACACATTCACCCCAGTCCAAAGATCTGGGCCCAAATCCATCGTTTTTCCACTCCACACCACCCTGGGTTAGACAATGGCGATATGCAAATCAGCGCTGACCCTGTGCCCCATGGGAACAGTCCAGTCCGAACTACAAAAGTCATGTCCTTCCCAGAACGGAATCAAGCATCCGAGGACTGGCCCGGTTTCGAGGTAACACCTGTCTTCAGCCCGGCTAGCTTGATTCCAGTGGTGTGGAGTGCCTGGGACTCACGTCTGAGCATCCCCAGTACACTTAGAGCGGTAACTGCAAACACAACAGTGATGGACAGAATGTGGATCAATGTCACACATTCACCCCAGTCCAAAGATCTGGGCCCAAATCCATCGTTTTTCCACTCCACACCACCCTGGGTTAGACAATGGCGATATGCAAATCAGCGCTGACCCTGTGCCCCATGGGAACAGTTCAGTCCGAACTACAAAAGTCATGTCCTTCCCAGAACAGAAACAAGCATCCGAGGACCGGCCCGGTTTCGAGGTAACACCTCTCTTCAGCCCGGCTAGCTTGATTCCAGTGGTGTGGAGTGCCTGGGACTCACGTCTGAGCATCCCCAGTACACTTAGAGCGGTAACTGCAAACACAACAATGATGGACAGAATGTGGATCAATGTCACACATTCACCCCAGTCCAAAGATCTGGGCCCAAATCCATCGTTTTTCCACTCCACACCACCCTGGGTTAGACAATGGCGATATGCAAATCAGCGCTGACCCTGTGCCCCATGGGAACAGTCCAGTCCGAACTACAAAAGTCATGTCCTTCCCAGAACGGAAACAAGCATCCGAGGACCGGCCCGGTTTCGAGGTAACACCTCTCTTCAGCCCGGCTAGCTTGATTCCAGTGGTGTGGAGTGCCTGGGACTCACGTCTGAGCATCCCCAGTACACTTAGAGCGGTAACTGCAAACACAACAATGATGGACAGAATGTGGATCAATGTCACACATTCACCCCAGTCCAAAGATCTGGGCCCAAATCCATCGTTTTTCCACTCCACACCACCCTGGGTTAGACAATGGCGATATGCAAATCAGCGCTGACCCTGTGCCCCATGGGAACAGTCCAGTCCGAACTACAAAAGTCATGTCCTTCCCAGAACGGAAACAAACATCCGAGGACCGGCCCGGTTTCGAGGTAACACCTCTCTTCAGCCCGGCTAGCTTGATTCCAGTGGTGTGGAGTGCCTGGGACTCACGTCTGAGCTTCCCCAGTACACTTAGAGCGGTAACTGCAAACACAACAATGATGGACAGAATGTGGATCAATGTCACACATTCACCCCAGTCCAAAGATCTGGGCCCAAATCCATCGTTTTTCCACTCCACACCACCCTGGGTTAGACAATGGCGATATGCAAATCAGCGCTGACCCTGTGCCCCATGGGAACAGTCCAGTCCGAACTACAAAAGTCATGTCCTTCCCAGAACGGAAACAAGCATCCGAGGACCGGCCCGGTTTCGAGGTAACACCTCTCTTCAGCCCGGCTAGCTTGATTCCAGTGGTGTGGAGTGCCTGGGACTCACGTCTGAGCATCCCCAGTACACTTAGAGCGGTAACTGCAAACACAACAATGATGGACAGAATGTGGATCAATGTCACACATTCACCCCAGTCCAAAGATCTGGGCCCAAATCCATCGTTTTTCCACTCCACACCACCCTGGGTTAGACAATGGCGATATGCAAATCAGCGCTGACCCTGTGCCCCATGGGAACAGTCCAGTCCGAACTACAAAAGTCATGTCCTTCCCAGAACGGAAACAAGCATCCGAGGACCGGCCCGGTTTCGAGGTAACACCTCTCTTCAGCCCGGCTAGCTTGATTCCAGTGGTGTGGAGTGCCTGGGACTCCGGGCCGGTCCTCGGATGCTTGTTTCCGTTCCGTTCTGGGAAGGACATGGCTTTTGTAGTTCGGACTGGACTGTTCCCATGGGGCACAGGGTCAGCGCTGATTTGCATATCGCCATTGTCTAACCCAGGGTGGTGTGGAGTCGAAAAACGATGGATTTGGGCCCAGATCTTTGGACTGGGGTGAATGTGTGACATTGATCCACATTCTGTCCATCATTGTTGTGTTTGCAGTTACCGCTCTAAGTGTACTGGGGATGCTCAGACGTGAGTCCCAGGCACTCCACACCACTGGAATCAAGCTAGCCGGGCTGAAGAGAGGTGTTACCTCGAAACCGGGCCGGTCCTCGGAGGATTGTTTCAGTTCTGGGAAGGACATGGCTTTTGTAGTTCGGACTTTGCTGTTCCCATGGGGCACAGGGTCAGCGCTGATTTGCATATCGCCATTGTCTAACCCAGGGTGGTGTGGAGTGGAAAAACGATGGATTTGGGCCCAGATCTTTGGACTGGGGTGAATGTGTGACATTGATCCACATTCTGTCCATCATTGTTGTGTTTGCAGTTACCGCTCTAAGTGTACTGGGGATGCTCAGACGTGAGTCCCAGGCACTCCACACCACTGGAATCAAGCTAGCCGGGCTGAAGAGAGGTGTTACCTCGAAACCGGGCCGGTCCTCGGATGCTTGTTTCCGTCCCGGGAAGGACATGGCTTTTGTAGTTCGGACTGGACTGTTCCCATGGGGCACAGGGTCAGCGCTGATTTGCATATCGCCATTGTCTAACCCAGGGTGGTGTGGAGTGGAAAAACGATGGATTTGGGCCCAGATATTTGGACTGGGGTGAATGTGTGACATTGATCCACATTCTGTCCATCATTGTTGTGTTTGCAGTTACCGCTCTAAGTGTACTGGGGATGCTCAGACGTGAGTCCCAGGCACTCCACACCACTGGAATCAAGCTAGCCGGGCTGAAGAGAGGTGTTACCTCGAAACCGGGCCGGTCCTCGGATGCTTGTTTCCGTTCTGGGAAGGACATGGCTTTTGCAGTTCGGACTGGACTGTTCCCATGGGGCACAGGGTCAGCGCTGATTTGCATATCGCCATTGTCTAACCCAGGGTGGTGTGGAGTGGAAAAACGATGGATTTGGGCCCAGATCTTTGGACTGGGGTGAATGTGTGACATTGATCCACATTCTGTCCATCATTGTTGTGTTTGCAGTTACCGCTCTTAGTGTACTGGGGATGCTCAGACGTGAGTCCCAGGCACTCCACACCACTGGAATCAAGCTAGCCGGGCTGAAGAGAGGTGTTACCTCGAAACCGGGCCGGTCCTCGGATGCTTGTTTCCGTTCTGGGAAGGACATGGCTTTTGTAGTTCGGACTGGACTGTTCCCATGGGGCACAGGGTCAGTGCTGATTTGCATATCGCCATTGTCTAACCCAGGGTGGTGTGGAGTGGAAAAACGATGGATTTGGGCCCAGATCTTTGGACTGGGGTGAATGTGTGACATTGATCCACATTCTGTCCATCATTGTTGTGTTTGCTGTTACCGCTCTAAGTGTACTGGGGATGCACAGACGTGAGTCCCAGGCACTCCACACCACTGGAATCAAGCTAGCCGGGCTGAAGAAAGGTGTTACCTCGAAACCGGGCCGGTCCTCGGATGCTTGTTTCCGTTCTGGGAAGGACATGGCTTTTGTAGTTCGGACTGGACTGTTCCCATGGGGCACAGGGTCAGTGCTGATTTGCATATCGCCATTGTCTAACCCAGGGTGGTGTGGAGTGGAAAAACGATGGATTTGGGCCCAGATCTTTGGACTGGGGTGAATGTGTGACATTGATCCACATTCTGTCCATCATTGTTGTGTTTGCAGTTACCGCTCTAAGTGTACTGGGGATGCTCAGACGTGAGTCCCAGGCACTCCACACCACTGGAATCAAGCTAGCCGGGCTGACGAGAGGTGATACCTCGAAACCGGGCCGGTCCTCGGATGCTTGTTTCCGTTCTGGGAAGGACATGGCTTTTGTAGTTCGGACTGGACTGTTCCCATGGGGCACAGGGTCAGCGCTGATTTGCATATCGCCATTGTCTAACCCAGGGTGGTGTGGAGTGGGAAAACGATGGATTTGGGCCCAGATCTTTGGACTGGGGTGAATGTGTGACATTGATCCACATTCTGTCCATCATTGTTGTGTTTGCAGTTACCGCTCTAAGTGTACTGGGGATGCTCAGACGTGAGTCCCAGGCACTCCACACCACTGGAATCAAGCTAGCCGGGCTGAAGAGAGGTGTTACCTCGAAACCGGGCCGGTCCTCGGATGCTTGTTTCCGTTCTGGGAAGGACATGGCTTTTGCAGTTCGGACTGGACTGTTCCCATGGGGCACAGGGTCAGCGCTGATTTGCATATCGCCATTGTCTAACCCAGGGTGGTGTGGAGTGGAAAAACGATGGATTTGGGCCCAGATCTTTGGACTGGGGTGAATGTGTGACATTGATCCACATTCTGTCCATCATTGTTGTGTTTGCAGTTACCGCTCTTAGTGTACTGGGGATGCTCAGACGTGAGTCCCAGGCACTCCACACCACTGGAATCAAGCTAGCCGGGCTGAAGAGAGGTGTTACCTCGAAACCGGGCCGGTCCTCGGATGCTTGTTTCCGTTCTGGGAAGGACATGGCTTTTGTAGTTCGGACTGGACTGTTCCCATGGGGCACAGGGTCAGTGCTGATTTGCATATCGCCATTGTCTAACCCAGGGTGGTGTGGAGTGGAAAAACGATGGATTTGGGCCCAGATCTTTGGACTGGGGTGAATGTGTGACATTGATCCACATTCTGTCCATCATTGTTGTGTTTGCTGTTACCGCTCTAAGTGTACTGGGGATGCTCAGACGTGAGTCCCAGGCACTCCACACCACTGGAATCAAGCTAGCCGGGCTGAAGAAAGGTGTTACCTCGAAACCGGGCCGGTCCTCGGATGCTTGTTTCCGTTCTGGGAAGGACATGGCTTTTGTAGTTCGGATTGGACTGTTCCCATGGGGCACAGGGTCAGTGCTGATTTGCATATCGCCATTGTCTAACCCAGGGTGGTGTGGAGTGGAAAAACGATGGATTTGGGCCCAGATCTTTGGACTGGGGTGAATGTGTGACATTGATCCACATTCTGTCCATCATTGTTGTGTTTGCAGTTACCGCTCTAAGTGTACTGGGGATGCTCAGACGTGAGTCCCAGGCACTCCACACCACTGGAATCAAGCTAGCCGGGCTGAAGAGAGGTGTTACCTCGAAACCGGGCCGGTCCTCGGATGCTTGTTTCCGTTCTGGGAAGGACATGGCTTTTGTAGTTCGGACTGGACTGTTCCCATGGGGCACAGGGTCAGCGCTGATTTGCATATCGCCATTGTCTAACCCAGGGTGGTGTGGAGTGGAAAAACGATGGATTTGGGCCCAGATCTTTGGACTGGGGTGAATGTGTGACATTGATCCACATTCTGTCCATCATTGTTGTGTTTGCAGTTACCGCTCTAAGTATACTGGGGATGCTCAGACGTGAGTCCCAGGCACTCCACACCACTGGAATCAAGCTAGCCGGGCTGAAGAGAGGTGTTACCTCGAAACCGGGCCGGTCCTCGGATGCTTGTTTCCGTTCTGGGAAGGACATGGCTTTTGTAGTTCGGACTGGACTGTTCCCATGGGGCACAGGGTCAGCGCTGATTTGCATATCGCCATTGTCTAACCCAGGGTGGTGTGGAGTGGAAAAACGATGGATTTGGGCCCAGATCTTTGGACTGGGGTGAATGTGTGACATTGATCCACATTCTGTCCATCATTGTTGTGTTTGCAGTTACCACATTGTAAATGCGGCACACCATGGGTGGCAGAGCAGCGGTGCACATTAACTGGTGCATCTCTGGGGATGCGCCAGTTAACATAAATCTGCCCCTTTACATTTAAGTATGAGCAGGGGACACAGAGTTGGTGAGGCTTATCCAAGGTTAAAAAGAGATGAGTCCTGTTCACTGAAAACTTGGACATAGGCCTAACCTCCTCAGCATCGCTGGACATGGCTAAATAATAGCTGCAAAATGTTACTCTTGTTAAACAATTTTACTATTATAGTCTCTGAGATTTGTCTCTTACTCTGCAACATCTTATTGTTGTTCTCTTTCTTTAAAGATAACGACAACATCAACCATGAGTGATGATGAGCAATCCGTTGATCTCGATCTTATCGTTGAACTTGTCATTGAAACGTCAGTGGAAGTAGATCCCTTAGATGATTTAAATCCTGAGGATGATGAAGAACATGATGAGGATGCCGATTTGTCAGAATTGTATGACATAGGGTGGGAAGCTGACCTGCTTGAGCCTATGGAACTATAAACATTTATTTTTAAAATTTACTGGAAATAAAAAGTAAAAATGTAAACCGTTTCATTTAAAATTAAACACAACTTCAAAAACAGGTTATGTGTAGTGTCTTTAATAAAATAGTCAAATATGCTCATAAAATTAGATCAGATTCACATATAAAACAGCACAGGTAAAATGTAGAAGCATTCCATTTCTTTCCTACTATTTGTGAATACTAAATTTGCCAATGCACTAAAAATTATTCTATGTAAAAATGACAAGTAGTGTGTTACATTTTTGACAATGATGAGAGAGTAAAAAAGGTTAAGCTGATGTTTTAAAGTTATTCACAGGCTTTTTTAGAGGAAGTATTCTATATGATTGTAGCGTGGGTGTTTCACTTTTTTATAGGTAATAGAATGCATTCTGTATGCTGTAGCAGGAGGAGTACTACATGCTGTAGAACGTTGAGATATGAACTTTTGACGTGTGCCTTCAGCCAGGTGCAGATTGAGGTGTTACCATGAAAACAGCCAGAGATGGCAGTGGGTGATGGGTGACTTTTATGTGACATTGAAAATATTGTGAGGGACAACCAACTGAAATGTAAATTTGAATACAAAATTTTGCGGGAGGAAATATGATTGGCTGAAGAGACATATATGAGTCTGTATTGACTGGATATCTGTGCCATTGAATTTTGGTTGCAGTGATAGCAGCATAATTGAGACTTCCGTCAAACGAATATCTCCACCGGAGGACACCCCTAATAAAAAGGACATATATAAAGAAAATGCGGATTAACCGCTGTATCGTGCTAGCAAATAAAAGAATATAAAAATCGTTAGGAAAAACAAAAGGAATCGAGTAAAATCAGTAGGCCACTGATGAGATCTCTTTTCAACCTCACTGAAATGGAAGCATTAGGAACAACCCCTCAGGAAATATGAAACTAGTGAGGAAAGCCGAACTCAACACCATGATGGCTGCGAGACAGCTCGGCTCCACCGATCACCCCGCCAAATTAACGACAAACCCTAGGCAAATATTAGAAATATACAACACTATAGCAAAGTAACAGGTTAAAACGTTTTTATTTGAACAAAAATATATTAAACAACTATTTACATGGCAAAGGGCTGCAACAACAAACCCACAATGCATTTCGCCGTCTGCTTGACGCCGTTCCTGTCCCTCCTTCCCCAAAGTAGCAATGTTGGGCTGCTTTGGGCTACTTTCTAGTAGGTTTTTGGGCGTCAGAAAGTCTACAAAAGCCGTTGGCGGCGGCCTGGGGTGGAGAACCATTACGCGAATAGTCCGGAGGCGACACCACGCGCCAAGGCCTGTCCCCAGGATGAACCAAGGGACCCGTTCCTGGGGCCGTGGCAAAGAGCGGCCGGCCGCCATCGGCCGGAGAAGGCATGGGCCCGACCTGGAATGTACTGGTCCTCCCATTCCCTTCTTCTCCCGGCGCCTCCAGGCCATGGAGGGGGGATGTCTTGCATATGCCTCCGACCCCCCCCTCTTCTTCATCGGCTGGTCCGGCCATAACAAATGTCAGCGAGACGCCGTGGGGTGCACTGGGAGGGAGAGACGGCGCGGACGAGCCTCTCCCGCCTCCCCAGGTGGAGGCCCCTCAGCTGCACCCCCAATGCTCCACACACCCGGCAAAGGGTTCGTCCACTCTTGCAGTATAGGGACGGTCCACACACCCGGCAAAGGGTTCGTCCACTCTTGCAGTATAGGGACGGTCCACACACCCGGCAAAGGGTGCGTCCACTCTTGCAGTATAGAGACGCTCCACTCACCCAGCAGGGTCTCGTCCACTGTGGCGGTGCTACGACGCCTCACCCAGCAGGCTGGAGTCCGTCTGCTCATTTGACCCAGTGACTGCCGGTAGCTGCAGAACTCCTAAAAATGGCGGTCGACTTTGCAGGAATGGGCCTGGCGTGAAAAGATTGGCCTGGTCGCCTGTCAACCAGAAAATGGGCCCCTGTCCAGAGGCGTTCTCCTCAGCTTTGAAGATTCTACGAGAGTTGCGGAGGGCCCTCGACCTCCGCGGGCCCCCAACCGCCCCCGATGGGAAATGACTGCCATGATCGCCCGCAGAACGACCAAGACGTAGCCACAAGACGTCGGCGCCCTCATGCTGGCGCCAGCCTCAGTTTGAATGACCAAGAATCCTGCAGACTACTGATTTGATCAGTTCCGGTGGAACACCAGTATGACCCGGTAGGAAAGATTGTTGCCCCCTCCCTTTTCTTTGATTAATGGTTCATGTCACCGGTCCCTTCTGTTGCCCCTTAGCGGAACTTCTGGACTGCTGAAAGAGATTCTGGTCCAACCCCGAGTTGGGGGAGACATTTTGACTATACTTGGACCCGCCTGACCCCACCCAAAATGGTGCCGGTACAAACCAAACTCGCAATTCCCCGTTGTGTTCCGGATGCTCAGACTTGATATCATGAGATATGTATGCAGTTTTCGAAGCACCTGGCGGGAGGGGATGAGTATTGCTTGAACATTCGGACAATGAATTGATATTAAGTTCTGACGCATCATTGATTACAGTATTATTGAAAGTTCGAATTTTTGACACTGATGATACTTGCCCACAATGAATTCTCGATATGATTTTATTTGCACTTATCGTACCTTGATGAAATAAAACGACCACCGACTCAGTTATGTTTTCCTCAGATAAATATGTCCTGATGTACAGTTCTAGTCTGCTCCGTGGCTGGCCCACGTGGTTGCAGGCCTGCATTTGTACGTCAACATTTTTTTAAATAAAGATTTTGTGAAAAACAAATATAGTCGTAGCTCTTGGATTGGTAAGTTCGAATACATAGCCATTGTTTCCGACCTACGTAAAATACAGGCGAAATAAAGCAAGTCGATTACTGAAAGGTTAAAAAGCAAAGTACCTAGAAATATTGAAAATGTGAATGGTCCAAGTTTGTTGCGTGTATTTTTTTTACTTTTGTGCAACATAAGGCAATCGATAAAGGCCCCGGTGTTCTGGTTTACTTTGTATGCCACATATCTCAGGGAAATTGTTTCAGATGCCCCTAAACCAGACCCGGTACCACTGTAGACCACCCCGCCTCCTCGAAGGAGAACACGAGTTCACCCCACTTTACACTGACTGCCCTTTTGTTTCAACACCCCCCCTACACAAGATCCGCAATACCACACGTGGGCAATCTATGCAATGTGCAGTCCATCAATGATTATGCCTCCCGCACTACCAGTCCCTCTGGGCTTAAAACGCCGAGATGGAAGGGACTGCACCCCGCGGAGATAGGTCGAATACGTGGTAAGTAAAAGCCTTTTGGGTTTATGCGCGCGGATGTGTTTTAAAACGCTGCCCCCACCCCTTCTTCTTCCCCTTCTTTCTGCAGGTCACATCGGAACATCGACTAAAGTATGGAGAAGACCTAAGCAACACGCCTGGGTTCCGGGGGGAAAAATTATACATTAACCATGGGGACTGCCCCGAGGACATGATGAATATGGGTGATATGAATGCGCGCGTGTATGACCGGATGTGTGTAACCTGACTGGACATACGTTGCACGCGTTGACTCGATAAGAGAGATGTTTTCGTATGACTTGAGTGATGAACGAACGACCGATGGAATGGGGAAAAAGGGGGTCTGAGCATGGCATCTATACACGACGAACAATGCAACCAACAATGACGTGCACCTACGAGTAGGTTCATACGGTAACTAAATAGGGGAAGGTTCAGGACTATTCATGGGTAAGGTTTACCAAAGTACCCTCCTCCTGGAAGACTAAGAAAATCATCAAATGTCTAAGATTTACCACCTCCCACTTACACCCTCATAGACGTGAAACTCGAAACTGCCCATTGTTCCCCCGACTGACACCCCCGTTGCCTCAGCCTGGATACCCATTCACTAATAACGATTCAAAGATTCCACCGTAAGTACTAGCCCGACCAGGTTAGTTCCCGAACAATCGACGAAAGTGTAAGTATTGGCAACAGAGTCCAACAGCAAAAGACAGCGAAACGAATTAAATAGGAAACTAAGGATGCGCAGCATGCAGGAGGAAATATCTTTGGCCAAGTACTGTTCTATGTGTTGTCTTGAGTTCTGTATATAATACATGTACCCCCCGCCTGAATTCATGTGTACGTAGTATATGGATTTACGTTGTCCCTCAGTCTATGTTTCTATATAACGTGACCCTACTGTTTCGTGTTGTGTGCGCATTAAATGGCCTATTATTCTACACGTTTCTCTCTCACTCTCTCTCTTTTTCTCTCTCTTCATGTTGTACGTGTACCGAATAGTTCATTTAAAATGCGGACGACTCTCTCTCTCTCTGAGAGTCCCCCTGTTCCCCCTTCCTTTGTGTGGTAACGTCGTGCCCCGCCGGCACAAGCCTAATTGGTTTTCGAACACAAAGGTGTTCGGCAAATTGACAGAAACCAAAACAAGTGTAATTTGCCATATTACTACCTCTCCTTTCTGTAAAATGATGGAACTTGAATTGGCTATGAAGGAAAGGAGAGGTTAGACGACTGAAGTCCCCTAATCTGGCCTTCTTACAGGAGGACTATATGTCAGTGGCTTTCTGTTCTCAGCTCGTTAGAAACAATGCCCAGATTACCCCACCCCTCTGCACCCAAGTACGGATGTCCAAAACGTCCCCGTTTTCTCCCGATTGGCCCAAGCTCCATAACACGAAGTATGACTGATGACCCCGATTAACTGTTGCCCCCCCCCCCCCAGAAAAGAATGTTTAGCCATTAGTAGTAAATCAGTAAAAAAAATATAACAAATAATACATTTAAAAATTATCATTTACAAAACCTTCAAAATTCACTGAAAAACCATAGGTTTTACACACGTTATAGTTAGGAAGTAGCATTTAAAAAACCTATGAAATTCACTGAAAAAACCATAGGTTTTACACACGTTATAGTTAGGAAGTAGCATTTACAAAACCTATGAAATTCACTGAAAAAACCATAGGTTTGACACCAGTTGTAGTTAGGTGGAAATTTTACTGATATAAAACCAATGAAATTCCACGTTATAGTTAGTTGGACTCACTATAACTTGCGCGTGTAATGCACTGCTGATGACGTCACATATTACATCACTCATGACATCACTGATGACACCATCCTTGTGACACAGTGACAGACCTCCTTTCACTGTAATCTAACCCTTGAAACACATATTCATAAATAGAAACTAACATTTTCAAAAAAATGGAGATACCCATACCAGTTACAACAACCAATTCAATAATTCCACCATCTATATACACATGCACTAATTCACCAACAGTTCTATATAGTCACTCATACATATATTCACTAATCATATGTAGTGATACACCTACACATCCTGTTACACACTGACAATCATCCAAAAGTTATTCACACACATACTCACACATGCAAATAAACTATTGAACATCCATTTATTTGCATAAACAGCTATACACACACTACCACTTTACTTCTAAGGAAACTTACACATACTTACTCTCATAAAAAATCACTTATAGAAACACATACTAATTTAAACAGGAACTCTTACAATCCCTCACTCTCACATATAGTCACTTATATACATCAATATTCACATATACTACATTAAAACATATATAGTTACTGATAAAGACACTAATAAGACAGTCATTCACTCACTAACACAGACATATACACACTAATCCACCCATACAGTCCTTCACATATGCTGTCTTGAAAACACATACAAACAGAAACTCAGTCATTCTTGCATCTATGTACTAAGTAATACCTCCACCAAACCATGCAAACACTCATACTGATACTAAGAAAAACATCTAATAACCTATATACATACACATGTACCTACTCATCAACCCATGCAGCCACTTATACACAAAGTGAAACACTAATACATATATTTAAATATTTAAGCATTACTCAGTAATATATGTATTCACTAAGATATTCAATAATATATACATATGTAACACATATTTATTTTTCAGAAAGACACAAATTCACTGGATGGTGTCATCAGTGATGTCATGAGTGATGTAATATGTGACGTCATCAGCAGTGCATTACACGCGCAAGTTATAGTGAGTCCAACTAACTATAACGTGGAATTTCATTGGTTTTATATCAGTAAAATTTCCACCTAACTACAACTGGTGTCAAACCTATGGTTTTTTCAGTGAATTTCATAGGTTTTGTAAATGCTACTTCCTAACTATAACGTGTGTAAAACCTATGGTTTTTTCAGTGAATATATATATATATATATCAGTAAAGAAATCAACGAATCGAACATGCAACTGATCGACGATGTAGTATGTCTTTTTTAAGGAATTGCCAGGGGCGGTTACTGGGAGCTGTCTCAGAGGGGGCCGAGTGATTGTGTTGGTTCTGCCCCTCCTGTAAACTTTATTCCATCAGGCCAGCTCAAACAAGCCAGGCTTTGGGAAATGAAGAGAGCAGCACGCCCCTTAACCCATGTTCTAATGTATAATTATAAGACATGTTTTCTGGATAATGATACAGTGGCGTAGCAAAAGGGCCTTTGTGTCCAGTGCCCAGCAAGGAAAATAGTCCCCCTGAACACTGGCTGAGGAATGAATGTAGCAATAATCAGGGTTCAGAGGTCCCTCAGGCTTGTGGGTCCTGGTGCCACTGCACCTGCTGCATCATTGATAGCTAGGCCTCTGTAATGATGTGGCATCTACTGCCACAACATGGCATTCATTCTGTTTGGTACAAAACAGTGATCTGCTTTGCAATGTACAGTGCATCACATTTATATTTAATCATCAAAAGAACAAAGTTGCACAAGAAGTACTAAATTGTAATACATGTCAGTCAGACAGTTGGCATTTTAAAAAACAACAGGGCACATGTAATAATTTGTTTTGCTCCTCAAGGCCACAAGCTCCATGATGCTGGACAACAATTAGTTCTCATCAACGGTAGTCACTTACGTACTGAGGAAGGATGAAAGACTAAGTAGGCCCAACATGTTTAGAGTTGTGGCTGCAGAGTGCCCACAAGCTCTTAAGTGCACCGCATTTCACCAGTCGATCTATTGTACTGGCTTTAGTTTCGAAGTACAGAAAGTTCCACAAACTAATTTCTAAACTACCTAGAGAAATCACGCATAACGAAAAATACCCTGACCTGATTCAGTACACAGGGCCCAACTATATGAAGCATTTTATACAGTGCTTAATTGCAGCAGGTAGGCCTCACTGGCACAACGTTTTGGGCACCAGCACTTATTTTCCTCAGCAGACTTTGACCCAGAAAGGAACCCAAAAGGGAGAGCGAAGGAGGAAGAGAAAGACAGAAAAAGAGCGACGAAGTGAGAAAGAAGGGTCAAAGAAGGACGTGCAAGAGTGAATTTGAAATGCAGGGATTGTGTGGGGATGGATTATATATGCAGTAGGGGGACTAAGACTACACATCCTTGGCATTCCGCACAAAAGGCATCTGAACAAATGTCGGGCCCAATACCCACTATTTTACATATTACAGCACTGACTTCATTTATGCATGCATGAATTGGGCTTGGTGCCTAAAGTTGCAGACTTCAGAACTGGGACACCTCGGAATAGACCCCAGCTTCCCCACTTGACTCAACTGCGTGTTCCTGAGTAAATCACTTCAGCCCCCACCCTCTTTCTTCAGTTCTTTCATTTGCTAAAAAGTGGGAGCGCATAAAGAAAATTCACTTCACAATGTGCGCTATACAGAAACAGTTCTTCATTCTCATTAACCTTGGTTCCGATTCCAGCATCGCTTTGCCCTGTCTAGGAAGCTCCACTTACGGGAGCAGTGTCCTGATTCAGCAGGTTTCAGCCTCAGATCACACACTCTGCTGGCCACCCTGGGAGCACGAAGACATGATGCTGATAGCATGCTCCTTCATTGGGATCAGCTCCTGTCTTGTATCCTCCTCTCCACAAGCCGTGCCGGATTGTACGGTCCCCGCTGGGTGACTCGCTGCTGCTGGCCACACACGGGAGGAGTTTCTATGGGGAAACTCTCTGGTATCATGGGGCCAGAGGACCAGGCAGCCACAAGCCCCAAGTATCACATATTACAGAGCTTTTCTGATCACCAAGACAGCAGTCATCCACCGCCCCTGCACAATACCATGTGCCCTGAATCATTAGCAGGGCAACGCATACACAAAAGAAACCACGGCCTCTACCACTCTGCATAGGGGGAAGCCAACAGGTGGATTGCCAAATACCTTGGACGAACACAGGCACTCGACCCCGTAAAATTGTTGCCTTTTTTCTACAATACTAAGGGAAATACTAAATTGCCCTATTGGCAAATGCGGCCACTTTGTTAGCTTTCTGAATTACTAATGATGGTCACTTCATTATGGTGCCCGGTTCTATTTTCTGCTCCTGTCCGACCCTGACATCTTCAAGGCAAAATTGGGCTCCAGCTTGGCTGGACTTCTCAGTACAATTTGGAAAGTCATCTGGTACTACTGAAAGTAATGCCACGTCATACTGATAGCAGGTTCCACGCGACATGTGAGAAATATTTAATATAACATTACACGTGAAGCGAAACATCTTCTCATTGGAGATGCGCACAGCAGTCTTTGAATGGCGTACTTGGCAGATGGCACGCACTGGTCCTTTCTTCGCATTCACTCTTCTCAGACTCTCCAGAGTGACCTGCTAGTGGTCACACAGAGCCCCAGAGCCCCCGGGCCTCTCGCTGAGCCAATGGCATGGCCCACAGCACCCAGATAATAGCGTCGCTTGACGAGATTTTATCGAGATACTGCCTACCTGTGCAGGCTCAGTGAGAGGTTGAGCACTTCATTTTTGTTCACGCAGTAACGCTGATCCACGCACGTAACATGACTAACTGCCTTGGTTCCTGCAGAAAAAAAAGCTTTTGCAATGCAATAGGTCTTGCATTTGCTCTAAACAACATGTCCGTACCGAGTAACACTCAAAGTAAAGGGGCCAAATGACGACATGTCATAATAAGGCAGGACTAACAAGCCTCATTATCAATCAGAAGACAGAATTTACGAAGGACAAACACCGAAGCCAATGAAAATTATGGGCAGAGAGCAAGGGCAGCTTGTCTCCCCATACTGGACTACTGCATGCCTCGCAGAGCAAGCAGCACATGCGCGCTGCCACTAAAGCTCAACCTAAACAAGAATATGCATGAGATCAGCCCGAGAGTGTCCACACAACCAAAAAGCTTGATATTGAATATGTGAAAAAGTGGTTATAGACACTGGAGTCTAATATAATCTATGGAAACAGAGATTGAGAGGTAGAGGTTGTTCTGGAGATTTTTAATGCCTAGATCAAGTTTTGTTCCGGATTAAGACAGAAACAGGCACATCCCAAATTAACTTACCAAGCAAGTTCTTTACTGGTTTTAGCTTGAGAAGAATCTGGGGGCAAAAGGTATTTATAAATACCGGAAGCTTTAGAAGGGAGCTCAGGAAATGCAAAAGAGAGGAATCAGGGCAGTTGAAGAATGAGAGGGAAGAGAATAAATGATATCTAAGACAAGATCTAAAAGAAGAGACATTTTACATGAAGAAGAGTGAGGACAATTGAAAATCTGTCGCAATTGAGGAAAAGAACGAGGAACCATACCCTCAAATAAATTGCAGACACAAATTATACTCTGTTGTTGCCAGTGTAAAGGTCTAATATTTAGAGTAATTAGAATATTATACCAGAGAGGGGACTTTAAAAAGCAATCTTGAGATAAATGTTGCGAAGAATAACACAATTTCAAAAGAGAACAAGTTTGTTTAGGTAAAGGTGAAGATGCAAATGGGTTCTTTGAAGAGAAAAAAATGGCTTCTTCAATAAAAAAAAGTGTCAATGAAAGTTCATATCTAACCAAAGAGGTGTGAAACAGGAAGAGAGTGAGAGAAGCCATTTATAAGCCTGTCTCAAACAGAAAGTCTTATGATAAAAACAAAAGTCAGGAAAATAACATCTATGTCAGGTCTGGGCCTCTTGAGATGACGAAGAGCTAGTCTAGGTGTCTTCTTATTCCAAAGAAATTTAGAGAGAAGAAAATCAATTTGTTAGTTAGTGGTGTATGAACAATGCTCAGAATCCCCCCACACTGACGGACCATGCACAAAACCTCAACATCATCCTGGACTCCTCGCTTTCAACGAACCACCAAATCATGGCTGTCATGTCTGCCTGCTTCCACATGCTCCGCCTGCTTCATAATATCTTCAAATGGATCCCCAACGAGTCCAGGAAAGCGGGCACCCATGCACTCCTCAGCAGCAGACTTGATTACGGCAACTCACTCCATACCGGCACTTCTAGGAACTCCATCCAGAACGCCTACACCAGACTCATCATGCACATCTCATGCTGCAACCACATCACCGGCTACCTGAGAGGCCTTCACTGGCTACCTGCCAACAAGAATTCAAGAATTCAAGCTTCTCACACATGCCTACAACACCCTATACAACCCTGGACCTGCATACCTCAATCACTGCCTCTCCTTCTACACCCCCACCAGACATCCCCACTATGCCCAACAGGCCCTGGCCACCGTCCCATGGATCCACAAGACCACAGCTGATGAAAGATCCTTCTCCTACCTTGCTGCAAAGACCTGGAACTCCCTGCCTCTGCATCTCGGGCAATCACAATTGCTGCCTCAATCCAGGAAGGACCTCAAGACCCTTCTCTTTGACTGAACATCAGACTCAGCCCCTCTCCCCCAGCACCTTGAGACCCTCACAGCTGAGTAGTCATGCTTCATAAGTCCTTGATTGATTGATGGAATAGGATATATAACAAAATGGGTGTAACCAACATTTTTGATGGAGTCAAGATGATCCCACCAAGGTAAGAACAGTGTGTTCCAAGTAGAAAGGAGTTTATCAAATATAGCTAGATATTCTTTCATATAGTATATTAGTAATATAGAGAGTAATAGAGTTCATAAACAAAATGCTCAAATATTTAATTTTAGAGGTGTTCTAAGAATCTGTAAGCCAAAATTTAGCAATTTGTAGCACTTCTGTTTTATCATAGTCAATTGTATAACCAGAGACAGAAGAGAATGACAAACAAACAGAATGCCATCTCCATAAGTGGAAAGTTTCAAATGTTGGTCCCCATATTGAAAGACTGATATAAGGCTATTTCCACAAATGCAGAATAAAAACAGTTCAAGGGCAAAGACATATAAAAGGGGAGACCAAGACCAACATTGACAAACAATTCTTTTTAGTGGGAAGGATGAAATATACTTCCATTGACCAATGTGATTTGGGCTTTATAAAGAAAATAAATGATTGATATAATTTTAGGACCAAAGCCATGCCAAGTAAAAGATTTAAATAAAAATGACCAGTCAACCCTTTAAAACTCTTTTTCAGCATTGATAGTTACAGCAGTTAGGTAAGATAGTAAAGCATAACAACTTTGTTTAGGACATAAAAAAATAACCTAGAGTTATCACAGGTCATTCTTCCTTTAACAAAATTCCTTAGCGAAATTAGTAAATGAAGAAGCAAAATTAGGACCAGTGGAAATGAATTTCTTAAGCAGCATCTATTCGATTTGGGACGTGCCAGGAGTAAATCCAAATCTACAATGACTAGAGATAAAAATAGGGTCAACAAGGGAAGCAATGAGATTCTGTGCTAGAAATTGAATAAAAAAATATGATCCAAGCGAGTAAGGGACCAATGTGATGGAGAATTAAAAAAAACTCATCTTCAGTAGGATTACATATCTTCCAAGCATCTAATAAATGAGTTTGAGAGATAAGAGAGTGAAATTGCTTCTGGGTTTTGTGAAGGATAAAACAAACATGGGATTGGCGATTTATAAAAGGGTCTATAAATTGATTACAATCACCTCCTAAAAGAAAAAAATCATCTTTATAAGGAAGACAATTTTTATTTATCACAAGCCAAAAATCATAATGAGGTAAGGTTGGACCATAAATATAAAAAACTGCTAATGAAATATTGTTAATCAACAGCTTAACAATTGACCAATCTACAGAGTTTATTTGTTAAGCTGGTAGGTAGAAAAGCTTTATTCGATTTCACAAGTTCTTAAAATCATAAAAGCGAAATTTCATTCACATAATAATACAGTTCAAAAAATACAATTCATATCAGTGCTAAGCCATAAAAATGTTTAAGAACTTATTAAACTTTTCCTTCTCCTCAAGGTACTTTTTAAAAAACCAGTTATTAAACCGACACAGTACATATCACTTAGAAGTTGTAAAAACAGTAGGGCAGGGCGACAGTGATGCCATGTACCCTGATTTAAAAAAGGTTTAATCCATCTAGCCCTTTCCGCCGAATAAAATTTACAAAAGAATAACACGTGCAATGTAGATTGGTCAGATAAGTTATCACACGGGCATTTACAGAGGATTCTGGACCAATCATTGGTTTTAGGAAATGTGATTAACCGGAAAAAATAATCAAATCTAAATCTAGTCAGGTCATTGGTAAGGTTGCGAATATACTTCAACCATGGGATCTTTGTGAGCTGGTCTAAGCCCAACGAGTCTCCGATATTTTCCCGGTTTAGAATTAGATCTGTTGTGGTCCATACTCTGTGCCATAGCAGTAACGGTTGCATACTAATTAAATCACTTATGTCTTGTGCCCCCAGCTCAGAATGAAGGTTAAAAACAGGTGTGCTTTGAGGAGTGGCTAAAATAAACCTTAAAAATTCATTTTCTACCCTTTGAATAGGTGATGTATCACAGACTCCCCATACGCCTGCTCCATATACAGCTACACTGATGCACTTAGCCTTATAAATTTTCAATAGGATATCCGGTGGCCTTTTGCCCATCTTTTTAGCGAATAGCATTAGTGCTGCTGTTAAGCAGCAGTGTCCTATTGTTTATGGCTGGTCCCCAGGATCCTGTCTCCTCTAAGACAATCCCTAGGTATGAGAATATGTTAGTAGATGCGATTTTTTCACTTCCAGCAAACAAGGGACAAGGTCTCTTTTTTCCTCGCCCACAGGACATGACAAATGTTTTTTTCACATTTAGTTTCAGGACCTAGGTTAGGTAAGTATCAAGTGCTGGCTGTAAGCCGAGTTGGGTCCTCGCCATTAACACGGCGTCATCGGCGTATAATAGTGAAACTATCTGTTTGTTTTTAGCCTGTGGTGAGTCTTTTACACTGGCGACCAGTTCCCGTTCCAGATCATTAGTATATAGAGTGAAAAGGAAGGGGGCAAGGATGCAGCCTTGTCTTACTCCCTTTCTTAAGTAAAAGGGCTTGGTACACTCTCCTTTTGTGCCGAATCTCACCCTAGCTGTTGAGTCCACGTACAGTTGTCTAAGGAAGCAAATTAGTGTCTGATCTACCTTTAAATTGGATAAAATATGCCATAGTTGTTCATGGATTACGCTGTCAAAGGCCGCGGTAAGGTCTACAAAAACTGCAAACAATTTACCGTTATTAGCCTGTCTATATTTTCTATGTAATATGGACAAATTTAGCACCTGTTCTACCGTGCCCCGCCCCTCCCTAAACCCATATGGGACCGGGCTTAAGACATTGTTGTCTTCTGCCCAGAGTTGAAGGCGGTTCAATATGACCCTGCCTGCAACTTTCATAAAAGAGTCGAGCAGGGATATTGGGCGGTAGCACGCGGGGTTATTTTGATCCCCTTTTTAAAAAATGGAGATGATTATCGACTCAGACCAGGATTTGAGGAAGCCCTTCTCGCAGCTTGCTTCAAGGACTCGGGTTAATAGAGGAGACCAGAGCTCAATTGAGTATTTATAAAGATCGATCGGGATCCCATCCGGGCCTGGCGCTTTGCCTTCCTTGCTGTCTTTTATAGCAGCCAATACTTCTTCGTTTGTAAAATTAATGTGAATAGGTGCAAATTTTTCCAGCCCCTCCTGGGCGACAGGCCCGGTAGCAACTGTTTTGTCTGTACCCCCTGGATTGTACACTTCTGAGAAGAAGTCAATCCATGAGTCTTCCAGGATGGCTACCTCCAATCTTGGACCATCCCCTGCTCTGAAGAATGGTGCCTTTACAGCTACCCAAAAAAGGGAGCAATCCCTCATTAGTGAGGCTTCATGCAAATTGAACCAGGCCTGCTCTTTAATTTCATTCTTGCGCTATTTTCTTGCTAGGGTGTAATCATTCCTGAGCCTCCAGCTTCCTCACTATTCCTCGGGGAACTTTGGAGGTCCGTTTTTAAAAGGGAGTGGACCTTGGTGCAATTAGAATCGAACCATCCATATTTTTCAGGCTTCTTGGCTCTACAATGGCGGGTCAAAGATTTTTGGATTATTCTAGAGATGTCGGAGAAGGAACCCAGTATGTCAGAATAAGTAGAGTCTTCTTGTAGGCACTTTACTATTGGACTTTTTGCCTGAATCATAATGTCTAGGTTTGTGGCCTCAGGGTCGCTCTTTGCCCAGCTCAGGGAATATCCATTCTGTCTGGCCAGCACACACCCTTGAGTCCAGGCTAGACTCTCAACCAGGGAACTTGTCTTTTTGTAAGGAAATGAAATGTTAATGCTAAGTGGAAGGTGATCGCTAATCCCAATTGGGTGGGTGATAACATCCGCAACCCATGACTCATAGCAGTTTGAGAGAATAATTAAGTCGATCAGAGTGCTGTGACCTCCACCTACAAACGTTTGACGAAAGTCGACAGGTGGGGAGCACAGCATGTTTGCAAACCCCAAGTTGTGTGTTGCCATGACCTCATTTAGGCTTTCTCCCCTGTTAGCATGAGTAAAATGGGGCTGGTGATCCATATCTGTAGCCTCCCAGTCGCCACATCCGCACAAGGACTGTTGGCAGAGGTTAGTATTGAAATCCCCCCCATAGAAAGATAGTGTCCTTCCCTGGGTTATTGCTTAGACTCTTAAGTTCCTCGTTGAGCTCATGTGACAGGTCGGTAAGAAAGCCCTTCTCTGTGTTATTATACATGTTAATGATGACTATATCAACCAGTGGGGACACTTTGATGACCACAATCTGATAGCTACTTGACGATTTTACCATGTTTATCCCCACAGCCCCCAAAAGGTTGGTAACATACACACAAATTCCCCCTTTCTGTCTCCCATGGCTTGAGCGCCTAGCTGGGACGTTGAATGTTCTGAAACCATCAAAATGAATTTCGTTCAAAGTCCATGTCTCCCGCAGGCATATAACATCGAAGTTCATGATAAAGTCTTCCCATTCAGGGTTGTTGATCTTGGATTGTAAACCAGTTATATTCCTAAAGGCTACCCTCACCCGTCCCTGGACATACAGCTATTCGGTTCCACAAAAGGCGGCACACAATGTCCCAGCTTCCTCCCTTCTTAACTCCCTGGGTGCTAAGATATTGCTCCCTAGACTTTCATCAATGATTGGATCAAATTGGGGAAAAGTATTCAATTCTACATTTTGTGGCTGTACTCCCCTGGCCATACTCATCGTGTCGCCACTGGGAGGGGTCAGATTAGGGCCTACTACAGTAGGGACTTTAAGAGGGGCATTCCTCACATCATATCTGATTTTGCCCCCTTGTACATGATCTTCCAGACTTGATGGGGCAAGGTAACCAGAGTTGATTTTATGTTTTCGGGGAACCCTCTCTGGTGGATGTCAATCCACGTCCTCTAACGTATGTAGGGGGCCAAACCTGTTTGATACCTCCAGGATATACTACAAAGGATGATTATGGGAATGACTTATTAAAGGGATGTTACATCTGTTGGTCGTCTTAGGTTGATAAAAAAAGCTTAGAGGGAGCACGTTTATCCCCTCAACCCATCTACTTTTTGCGCCTAGCCGATTCAGAATTTCTTGTACCAGGGGGGGTGTGGCAAGAGTTAACACAATACAATCCCCGCCCATGGATTCAAGCCACCTTACTCGTCTCACCATTTTAAATGAGTAGAACATTTCTTGGGTTACGCCCGTCTTCTGCCCTAGAAAATGGATAGCTTTATTCCTTAGTACTTCACAATTTTCCCTCTCACCCTCACCCTCCTCTAGTTGAGGAACGTTGGCCAGAACCAAGGTGTAAGGGGCTGCCACCGGGGGAGGTTCAAAATGGGCAGAGTGTTAGCCTGGACCTGATAGCAAGGTTTGGTGGCTTCAATGTTGTTAGAGTTGGCTATAGCGGACGTATGGTTACTTTGGCCGCTCTTTGAGCAATTGCCAGGTGCGGGGGGGGGTTGATCAACAGGCAACTGGCTAAGTAGGCTAGGCTGTAAGCTATTAACCCTGCCCGGGAGGGCCTGTTTACTACACTCATCCTTCCGGTGACCAATAAGAGTAGACAAGTTAGACTCAATTAATCCCATTCTGTTTCCCATTGTAGCTATAGCTTCCTTGACAAACATAGTGGGATCCATGATAGATTTTGCGATCTCGCCAAGTTCTGGGTTTTTCGATCCTTTGCAAGAACACTGATTATTGGCCGTTTTTGTACATACTTTAATTCTATTTTTTGTCACCTTATTAGCTACCCCCTCCTTGCTGGTCGGTGCTCTACTTTTAGTCCTTAGCCCTTTAGGTGTTGGTGGCACTTGATGAATCTGGGGGGGTAATACAGTGAGGGAAGGTTTCTTTGATACACAGGCTCTTTTGTGGGGGGGAAGTTCTAGATCAATTACAGAGATCTCGTCACTACCCTGCTGGACACATCCATTACATGGGTTGGTGGGAGATTTGTTTGGGGGTGTAGTTACAGTTACATCATTGGGTTCGGCGGAGGGGGAGTCATTTATGCTTGTTGCGGTCAAGCTAGACGAGCCTATGTTAAGTTTCTCTTCTACATTGGAGATTTGTTTCTCTATGGCTCCTACAGCCCCTGTCAGATATTTCAATAGGGAAGTGCTGGGTTCTCTAGCCTTGGTCGTTTTAGCGCCCGGGGGACTAGAATGTAGCTTTCTTTTTCACATTTTATAGATAGCAGATACGTGTCGATTACCCCCGGGTCAATAGGGAGGATCAATACTCTCAAACACAGCTTCAGTAAGCAATAGGTTGAATGCAATCAAACAATTGTGCTAAAGTCCCGCGTAAGCAGCTATCTATGCTTTAACAGAAGTAATAGGGCAGGTTATGGCTCCCGATTCAAGTAACAGTTGGTTCTATATCCAGTGGCCAATAAACAGATAATCCCCCCTTGGTATTGTTCTCATTTCCCAGTTCTTCCCTCTAATAACAGTTAATAATATCTGGGGGAATACAAGGCCGATTGTACAGGGAGCTTGGGACAACAGAAGACGGACCAGACAGCCGATCAGAGATCATAGGATGCAGGATGCAGAGTACAGAGCGCAGAGATTATATGGACACAACCTTTGGGGAGGCCTTTGAAAGTCTTGTACATGCTCTATAGAAATATGCAGACCTGCTTCACGCAGCTTCACTCAAGCTTCACTCCATGTGTATCTTTAGAAAGTTGAGAGAGGCAGTGAGAATGTATGCCCCCCTCAGCTATGTCAGTTATGCCAGTGGTGAGCTTTTACAGTGCTCCTCCGCCTAGTACCCAGCCTCACCCCAGGTTTAAACAATCAGCAGTTCCAGCAGGGAGAGTCCGAATTTAAACTCCAGTTGCACCCCAGCTGCAATGCTGCAAATGTGGCTTTCCCCCAAAGCTTAGAGTAACGCCAGAGTCACCAAAGTCGTTCCCAGTGATGCCATTTCAGCGAGCACTATCTCCTCACTCTCCTCACCTACCCCGCAGCGCCGGGCCCCCCGCACAGAGCCCCCAAGGATTATTGCTATCCTCTGCACCTTGACGGCGTCCTCACGAGACGAGACAGCCTCGGGGTCCTCAGCAAAAATAGAGGAGCAAAGGTCAACGTGAGAGCGGCAAACGCTGAGACCGGCGAATATCGCAGAATCACTGTGCTGAGCTGCGGCGAAGGAAACCAGCGGGAAGAAGGCAGGTAGAAGGCAGGTGGAGGGTGTGTAGATGGCTCAAGCAGGCAATGGCTCCCGGCGGTCAAGAACTTAGACGCAGGAGACGACGGTCATCACCCAGCAGCTTCTCTCGTAGGCGGGGGGTGGAGCATCAGCAGACCAGAGGATGCTTCGGCTACGTGCTGTTAAGCAACAAGGAAACATTTTACGTTTGCATGGCATAAAATAGTAACTACTTTCTGCTTATTAAGCATAGGAGACACAAAAACTGAACCCACCCAACTATGTTGAAGTTTTAAGGCTTCCGATTCTGGAAGAAGAGTCTCTTGTAAATGAACCAGATTATAGGAAGCTAAATGAGATAAACTGCTCTGCCTTTTTATAGGATTAACTAAACCTTTTGCATTCCAGGATAAAACTCTGAATGGAATAACCAACAACATTAGATACAATTATATTAGCATCAATTTAAAAGGGAAAATAAATAGAGAAAGGAGAAACAGAAGAACAGTTAAAGAATAATGAAATAACAACCAGAAAAGAAAAGAGGGAAAGGAAAACGAAAAAGAAAGAGAAAAGTAGGAACAGCAAGTAAAACTACAAAAGACAGTACATGTCAAAGGAATGCCGATTAAATACGTACCTTATAAAAACATCTTGAAGGATCAAGGGGATTGTGACATACACGTGAAGACAGCATAACGAACAGGGGGCAAAGCACCACACCAGAGAACAACAGTAAACAGCCAAAAAAGAACATGCATGTAAAAGAATTTCCAGTTTCCTGTAACATAAATAGAGAGGAAAGAAAAATGATTAATCAGAGCCTTTATCAAACCATCCAATTACAATAACCGATCTGCAATAGATAGAAAAACAGTTAGTAATACAGTAAACTAATTTGCGGTTGCGGTTAGAGCTTTTGACCTTGAAGCTGGGGAACCAGGTTGGAGACTTGGCAACAATACTCAACATCCCGTGATTCTGGGCAAATCACTTAATCTTCTCATGCCTAACAAAAATGAATGTGACAGTCTGTAACGAAACTGGTGCTCATGTAAGCACTCAGGATGTCTCGGGTCTAGTTTGCGCTATATAAAACTCTTAAAAAAGGAATTAAAAAATGGCAGTTTGTCAATGTGAATAAGAGGGATCAGCAGTGTCCATTGATGTCATTGTGTGAGAATTAATAAACTTCTTCAACTCCAATGGATCAGTAAAAGTAGTAGTACAATTTTGAAATGGAACTTTAAATGTACAATTATGGAACAGATCATATCGTTCATCTAAAGCTCATAATGCTGGATGAAGATTTAGAAAGTCTTTTCTGCATTTAGCTGTGGCTGTGGAGACATCCTGCGATAGAAAAAGCTTTGCACCAGACCACAGAATCTGCCTTTGTGGTCTATAAATTCCAAATTGAGAATAATCACTCCACATGGTTTGGTGGGAGCCACTGATAAAGACAGGCGATGACCCAGTCTATGTGCACTTTGAATATTTAAATAGGTTGATAAAAGAAAGTATAATAATTTAGGCCAAAACATAGTGAAGAAGGAAACTGGGTCATCTCCTTCAATTCCTTCTGGAAAACATATAAGCGTAGGTTATAGTGCCTATTTCTATTTCCTAAATCCTCAGTCTGACTGTTCAACAAAAGAACCTCTTTCCTAAGAGATGCAATTTTATGTGACGTTCATTGTAAATCGCTGACCTCCTGCTCAACCAATGACATTCTAGCCTCTACACTGGATGACTTTCCTGCAAGCATTTGACTGTGACTATTTGTTTTTTCAATAAATGGTTGCATGGCTTGTATTTCTTCCAATTCCATGTGCAAAGAAACAGGCAAGGATGACTTGCGTGGCAAAGGAGGATCTTGTTGAAGCATTTTATTTGCAGAAGAGGGTGAATGAATTTTCGCTGAAGAAGATGTAGAAGCTGAAGAATGAGAAGAGGCAGAATGAGCCATATCTGGAGACACAGAACAACCCTCAATGAAGGATGCAGACAAAGGTATACAAGGAGCAGAAAGAAGATAGAGGTTTCTCAATTCTGTCCATATATCATTTGACGAGGAAAGAGATATGAGCATACGTGAAAAAAGCAAGTCATTCCAGCACAGCAGATAGAATGAATGCTTCCTCCAAAAGAAGTTATGAATCTTAAACGTCACAGAAAAGCCATGAGGAGGAATCACTAGTTAGTATGAACACAGCCATGTCCAAAACAAAAATGAAGTATACATGGCAATAAAGATCATCATGCAATGTACTTTAGAGATAGTAAGATGCACACCATCTCATAGTCGATATAGTTTAGGGCACGGTTTGATTCGGTAGGTCGGCAAGAAGGACGAAGATGATCACACGGGTTCAAGATATTATTTAGTGATGTTAAGAGCTTGAACTGAGCCACATTTGTGTACATAACAGTTACGATACCCCTGATGAAGGGATTTTATCCCGAAATGCATTGGGTTACTTTGAATAATTTGTGACATGTGGAACCTACTGGTGCTCCTGTGCTTGTGTGAACATCGTCACAAAGTATTGGAATGAGTAAAACGAATTGAATGAACTATGAAAAACGAAGGATTAAAAGTAATGGGGACAAACATGGATAAACAGAGGATGAAACTAGTTGAATTCATTTCATTTGATTTATTCAGTCATGTGGCTGTGCAGCTTTACGGAACCAAATGAGGGTACTTCATGTTTGGCTAATAAAGAACATCATGACTGTGATAAATATGGAAAAGCAGAAAATGCAGCAGGTCAAACAAAAGATTATGGCAGACAATACCTAATATTACTTTGAGTCCTTAGGGAATAAAGTATCGGTCACCATAAAAATTAAAACGGGTGGCAGCAGCATGAGAAGAAAGAAAAATAACTCCATCCACGGCCAAGCAATCAGGGCAGGAGAGATTCCTGGTGCTGAGGAAACCTTTTCCATCAGTTTAGACGTGACAAAAAACAATCAGGAGTGTGTGTGCAGCTCAGTTGTGGTGCCGAACTCCTAGTCTAGGCAGCCATCCTGTGCACCAAACATTATAAAAAAAGTATGGAAAATTGTAAAGTATAAAATAAATAATCGTCTAAAATGTATACAATTATTTAATATATACTAATAAAGCATGTGCAAATAATGTTGAAAATATATATGCAAAAAAGGTACTCAATGTTACAAAATTGTTAACAATACAGAATAACCTTACCTGCTTACTATTATTAAAGAATACCAACAAAGTTTAATTTACTTAAATTTATATTTTCTTACTTAAAGCATGTATGATGCAAATTGCAAAACTATTCAACAATAACAAATTGTAAACAAATTTAAACTGAAAAATGTATGACATGTTTTTATCATACAAATTTATGAAAGGTTTTGGACACTAAAGAGGTAACAATCGAACCCAAGTTGGAGAATGTGTTGGACGCTAAAGAGGTTATATTTACTATTCCCACTCCAATCTAAACCAATTCAAGGAAGGTGTTGGATATTAAAGGGCAAAATTTACTATGCCACTCCAGGCTAAACTAAAATGAGGAAGGTGTGGGACACTAAAGGGGTGACATTTACTATTCCCACTCCAATCTAATTCATATCGGGAAAGGTGTTGGACACTAAAGGGCGGACATTTACCATTCCCACTCCAATCTAAACCAATTTTGAGGAGGGTTTTTTTTTTTTACACTAAAGGGGTGAGATTTACTATTCCTACTCCAATCTAAACTATATTGGGTAATGGGTTTTGTACACTAAAGGGGTATCGTTTACTATTTAATTTCTAATCTAAATCTTAATCTGGAAAATGTTGGACACTAAAGTAGGGACATTTACTATTTCCCATCCAATTTAAACCATATTGGGGAAGGTGTTGGACACTCAAGGGGGATATTTACTATTCCCTCTCTAATCTAACCAGATTAGCAGAAGGTGTTAGACACTAAATAGGTTAAACGTGTGATATCTACTTAAAAAAAACATATATATTACAAAGAAAATTAATACTACATATTCTTATATTTTTGAGTAGTGCAACATTTTGTAAAAACACAATAATGTGACTATAAACCTTCAGATTCATAGGTAATTTTTAAATTCTAAAAGTACTATTGGCATACTCTTAACATTTTATATATTATGTATTTTCATAAATTAAAAAAATGTAAACAAACTCAAAATTAACGTTAATTTTGAATAATATTTGTATGCACTTCATATTTTTTAACATTTATAAAAATTTTACTGAGATTTAAATATTTTCCTTAACTTTCTTTAATGACACTTTATTAATCAATAATTTTTTTCATATATTAACATTTCTAAATATTTTACTTATTTAAAATAAATGTATATGTTTTAAATATATATTATATATATATATATATATATATATATATATATATATATATATATATTGTAACCTGTAGCCTAATTAATATCAAATTAAAATATATTAAAATAGCGATATGCTAAAATACATTTTCAAATTCTAAATTATCAATTTCCATTTCACTAAAACATTTATCTTATATGTTAAAATTTGAATTAAATTATTTGAAACTCTACTCACACATATCCCCGAAAACCCAATATCCCACTACTAAAAAAGCAGTAACAAATAATTATATGCAACTAAAAATACAAATTTCAAAATTTTCATGAAGAAAATAAGACTTTACTAAAAAAAAACATTAAACTTAAAAACACAATCAAACACAATGACCTTCATTGCATACTAATTAACACTTACAAAAAATATTACATAAAATTGAATTTTCAACAATAATTTTGAGGTCCCAATGCTCTTGAAAAATATTTCTCTATCACAATATTTTTTTATGATGTTTTGTCCAAACACCCTTTAGTATTGAATTCCTTTCTCCCATCTTTCTTAATAGATCATATGGCAGTGTAGCCATCTTTTAAATTGATGATATTCAGCTGATCATTTTGCTGGATCTCTCCTCCCTCTCAGCCAAGTTTCGTATGTTCCATTCACAAAACATCCAGTTTTTAATGTCTTGCAAATTGTAGATACTCCTAATCAACAAATCAAAAATCCTTCTTCTTATGAATCCTAAATTTCACTGGCATGGTCCTTGTGGCTTCAGTGACTAGGAACGCTTTCTCCTGCTGAAACTAAAGTGAAATATTTAGACATTTTACATGAGTGTCATCTTTCACTTTCAGTACAAGTTAACACTATTTCTTCATCTCGCATTTATCACTAAAACTGATGAGAAAGGTCCTTCCTTTCCTTCCTAGTCATTGATATGCCCAAGTGATGCTGTATTATTTCAATACTAGGTCATTGCATCTTCTTTACCTAGGTTTGCTTGATTCTTTATTGTCCCAGCATAAGTGGATTCAAAAAATGTGTTGTAAATATAGAGTGTAAACTTTGAAGGTTCAATCATGTTGCAGTCTCAAATTGGTCTTCAAAGGCTTCCAAGAAATCAAAGCTCTTTCATTTTCCACAGAACCAATGATCCTCTGATTAATCTTTCTACGCCGATAGGAGAGGTGGAAATTAGGGTGACCAAACTTCATGTTAGTTATGCAATGAGAACCATTAATTAACAACCAACTCACAAATTTGGAATCAGATTTAGATACACCATTCTCAAAACCATTCTGTAGAAATAAAGAATAGCAACAGGTAGGCTTACCTCCAAAATAAGTTAAAACAAGTTGGATTATGCAGACCTAAAGCCCTGCAACTGCAACACAACAGAAGTAGCACCTTATGTTCTGTCAAGGCATCCTGATTCTCCCATAAACACATTAAGTTACTTACTATGAGTTTGGAAGCCTGATGTGTAATAGTGGGCCTCAGCAAGGCCTACCAGTGCTAGGGGTTCTCCCTTCTCTGCACAGGGTCCTCAGACCAATAGGATTAAGTTGGCACAGAAGCTGGAATAGAAAATACAGAGTTTATTAAACCTCATGAGGTAGAACTATATTCACACAGCACCCTTCAGTAATGTATGAAGTAGCACACTGAATGGAAGGAGCCTGGTCCTTTTATACCCACACAGGGGCTCAAATGAAGGTTTTAGGTACATATAAGGTCATACAGAAAATGCACAGTCAACAAGTGGGAGGAGCTAACAGTTGCTAATTCTGGTGAACACATCCTGACAGTTACAGACTGGGGACAGCTGCAAGGACAGCTGCAAGCTCAACTGAGCATGTGCGAAGCAGGAAAGGCTAAATATATCTAGTCTCCAGGCAGATTTCAAGAGCAGTTAACAGGAAGGTAGGACAGAGCACATGGCAAGAACATGGTAGCACATGGCAAACAAAATGGCAGACAGAAATACAAAATGGATTCCACAAAACGTTCAAGATAGTCTCTAAATACAGGATGGCTTCTACTAATGCTAACCTAATCGCTGCCAAATTACAACAGACGACCCTTTTAGCATTAGCCGAAGATAGTCATTCATCTGGGGTAATCTAGATATGCATCCTGTACATTGATGCTCATAATCTCAATGATCTCTTTATTTAGCATTTGTTGTTCTTTTATTTCTGCAGTATTTCTCTTGGCAGGTGTACAAGCAGTGAAGCACATGGAGCAAAGCATAGGACCACATCGTATAAAAGTACAGCATGTAAATAATATCGCCAACAGTATACATAAAATAGTCAGTAGTTTCCAGCCCCAAGTAGCAAATAGTATCCAGAACCAGGTCGAAAAAGTCCATGTACCAGTCTCTGGGTGAATCTCTGCAGCAATCTTATGCAGTTTTGATATTGCGTCGTATACTGAAGGTGAGTGATCTGGTATAAATACGCAGCAACTGCTAACGATGATGCGACATGCACCACCTCGATCAGCCAAAATCACATCAAGCACCATTCTGTTTTGGAGTGCTACAATTCTTGCAATTTGCAGTTCCTCTGTAATGATCCCAAGTGCCATAGCTGTTTGATTGGTGACACCTTCCACAACACGAGTCAATCACCTTATTTTTCTGCTTATCAATGCAGCACCCACAAAGAAGAACAATCCTAAGTTAACATCGACATATTGTTGTAGAGCAGTGTCAGTTTGATCCACTTCATCAGTACTTATTGTCCTCTTATTTCTGTTCTTGGAAATGTCATTGTACAATTTGAAGTCGAGGTGATATGACGCAGGTGCCAGAAACACAGGGGGCAACAGAAAGGACACATAGCAGATCCCTGACCACCCAACAGGTAGTTGATAGCATCCCTTATTTCCGCACACAAAATAAGTATTGTGTGAGCTTGTAAAACTGCTGTAATTAGCACCTTCAATAGTCAGTGTCAAAATACATTCACTCCGTCCCACTGGAATTCTCCCAACATTACTTATACACAAATCTGCTTTAGCTCTGGTCACAGAAATTACAAATATCCATTGTTCTTAATGTTTCTCATATCTGTAAAGACATATGGTGTCGAAATATAGTCAGGTTGATACTCTTCCCATTCCCATTTAGTCCCTTTATCTTGAGGATAACCATCTGTATCTTGAATGTAGATGAAAGTTAATCCCACCTACTGAAGGCTTTCCAGAAGCAAACAAATGTGCATACCAAGCTTGACAGGAACCATTATGAGAAAACGGCAGAGGAATAAAAAATATTCCTCCCTTTTTCTGGTGAGCAGGTATCATCCCACACACCCAACAGTTGGTGGTATTCGTGGCATTATGTGTATGATGCAACATTTGAATAAAAGTGTTGTTTAAGTAGGATTGTTGATGCTTCTGCTCGTGATAGGGAAGCGTGAAGTAGTGATGTTCCATTGGTACTGTAGTAGTGGCAACAAAAAGCTGTCGAGCAGGAGCCACTTTCTCAACAATCCAGGTGATTATTGCCATAACCACCAGAGCAACAACAAACCCTACAGCACAAATGATTCTTTTGCTATGCAGTTTAGCAACAGCGATAATTGATCTTTCTACAAACTCGTTAAAACAATCGTTGGAGCTCTTATCCCTGGGCAGCCGCTGATTTCTTCACCACGGGCCAAGACGGGTGTCTCTACACTATGCAGGACTGATCCCCCCCCCTTGCCACATCGGCGTTCCATTTCACTAACCCAGGGCGGTAGCTCAACCAGTCTTTTTCGGCAAAGCAGATACTCCAGGAAGTCTTCCGCAGATTCGTCAGGTGAGATAGCTTGACCTTCCTCCGTCTCCATAATCTCTCGATGGTCGGTCAACACAGTAGGTTCAACCAAGGCAGGTGACACACACGTTTGCAGTGTGTGCTATGGACCCAGTTCTTCTTGTTCGTCACTCAAACTGCTGTCCTTGTTGCTAGGAGCACCTGCTCTGGTCCTCGCCACCTCGGTTCCAAACTGTTAGATCTGTCAAAGTCCTTGACCATCACGTGGTCACCAGGACGGAGTTCATGGGCCTCACCTGTAGATCTGTCAGGAAGAGCTTCTCGAACCGGTTGATGAATAGAAATCAAACTGTTGGTTAACTGTGCCAAATAATCATTCATCAGAACACATGGAACATCATGTATGTGGCGTGGCTTAGGAACTCCCCAAATGTTCATTGGTCTCCCAAAGACCACTTCATATGGGGTAAGGCCAGATCGTGAATGTGGCACTGATCTTATGGACAACAATGCCAAGGGTAGTGCATCTGGCCACTTCAAGGACGTGGAAGCCAGTATTTTCGCCAACTTCAATTTCAAAGTAGCGTTGTACCACTCCGCTAATCCTGCTGATTGCGGGTGGAATACTGCATGGAATTTCTGCTTGATCCCTAATCCTTTCAGGACATGCTCAACAACTTGCCCAATAAAATGAGGTCCGTTGTCACTCCACAAAAGTTTGCAAACACCATATCTAGGGAAAAACTCCTTTAGAAGCACCTTCGCTGGGGTGAGAGCAGTATTATCCTTTGTAGGGTATGCCTGTATCCATTTACTGAAGGCACATACCACCACTAGGACGTATTTCAGATTATTGCAGCGTTCAAGTTGGAATCCATCTGCAAAACTTCAAAAGGTGCGGTTGGTGTAGCAAACCCTCCTGTAGTAGTCTGTGTCCCTTTACCAGGATTATACTGCCAACAGATCAAACAGGACTGTACTACTCTTTTAGCTGTGCTGACAACCTCAGGATGCTCCCAAACTTGCGTAAGCAATTTAGTTATTGCTAGAGCTCCAACATGTGCCAGCCCATGTGCCATTTGAACCATTGGTTGTATATAGGCTGCAGGCAATTTCCATTTATCCATGTCTTTGTTGCGCCAACAACGCTCATCGTCCAATATTCCTTCTTTAGCCCATTGCTCAAGTTCTGCTACAGAAGCAGATCTCTGTACATCTAACACTTCCTGTCTAGCATCATGCCATCGCTCAGCTTGAGACTTCACTATATACATAGAAGTAGTGCTTTGTTGCATTGCAGTCCCACGAGCTACGCGATCTGCATAGGCATTACCTTGTTCTATCTTATCAGTCACTTTCTTGTGTGCACTACACTTCACAATCGCTATCTTCTTCGGATATGTCAGTGCAGTCAAAAGGTTATGTACTAAATCTCCATGCATTATCTGCATCCTGTAGGATGTAAGAAAACCTCTTTCCTTCTAAAGCAGGCCAAATTCATGGGCCACTCCAAAAGCATAGCGGCTATCTGTATAGATGTTCACACACAAGTCAGTGCTAAGCTCACACGCTCGTGTCAAAGCTATTAGATCAGCTGCCTGAGCCGACTTCTGAGGTATGCGAGCTGTTTCCACTACTGTTTTAAGTGTCGTATTTGCATATGCAGCTGAGGTCATGCCATCTGGTAACTTCAAACAGGACCCATCACCCCACAGTTCCCCATCTACATCTGGAAGGGGCGTATCTTGCAAATCGATGCTACCCTTTGTCTGTTCCTCAGTAAGGAATATACAATCGTGAGGCTCCTTTGACTGAGACTGAGTCAAATGATATGGCAACAAAGTGGCTGGGTTCAGTGTTGCGCATCTCTTCAAGGTAATATGAGTTGCTAACAGTGTCAATTCATATCCTGTCAGATGAGCACTAGTTAAGTGTTATGTCTTAGTCTGATTCAAAAGGGCATCTACTGTATGGAGTACTAGCACCAACAATTTGTGTGACAAAACTATCTCTTCACTCTGACGTATGGACACAGCTGTTGCTGCAACTGAACGAAAGCACCCAGGTAATGCACGAGCAACAGGATCAAGGACAGCTGAAAAGTATGCGCAGGGACGCTGCTTATCACCATGTGTCTGTACATGACAATGCTCATCCATCTTTCTCATGAATATAGAGTGTAAAAACCTTCGTGTAATCTGGAGTACCTAACACTGGTGCAGAACAAAGAGCTTGACGTAACTGATGAAAAGCATTCTGACATTCATCTGTCCATGGAAGGGGCACCGGAGTGTCTTCCATCAAAAGCGCTAGCAGAGATTTAACAATGTGTGAGAATCCTAATATCCATTGCCTACAAAACAAAGTCAGACCAATGAATGCACGGACATCTTTCTGAGTGGAAGGTACGGGTGTGTCTAAAATTGCTTGAATGCGATCTGATGTAAGTGCACTGCCCTCCTTAGACAGAAGGTGACCTAAGCAGGTTATCTTCGGTCCAAAATATTGCAATTTCTTTTGTGACACTTTATGATGGTGTGTAGAAAGAAAAGAAACAAAAGCCAAAGTACACTCTTCAAATAGTTCAGGCGTATCGGCTGCCAACAAGATGTCATCGATATATTGAATGAGAACCACCCCTTTGGTAAGACGAAAGAATCAAGTTGTCTTTTGAACAGCAGGTGGACAAGCTGGACTTAATCTTGAAGGAGATCAGAGACTCTAGATCAGCAATGGAGATGCAGATGGGGGCCCTGACCACGAACCTCTCATTGCTTAAGGCAGATCATAATAAATTGGCCGACAGAGTGAAAGATCAGGGCCTCGCTATTGCAGACCTCACCCCAGCGGTGACGGATCACACCTCCTCTATTCAGCAATTACAGCAGCAGGTTGCCTCCCTGATAGACTGGGTGGAGGATGCAGAAGGTCGCAATCGCCGCAATAACATCCGCGTCATTGGCCTTCCGGAGTATATTGAGGGGTCCCATGCAGCAGACTTTATGGAACAATGGTTCCGAAACCACGTCGCCGCAGAGGGACTATCACCACATTTCTGTGTGGAGAGGGCGCACCGTATTCCCACCGGTAGGCCTAGACCGGGCCGCCCACCTCGCCCCCTGATTGTACGGATACTAAATTACAGAGACAGGGATGTTCTCCTGCAGAAGGCTCGAGAGAGGTTCCTTATACAATTTGAGAATCAACGGATATCCCTCTACCCGGATTACACTAATGTAGTCCAGAAGCAACGGTCTTCATATCTGGAGGTGAAAAATAAATTGCAAAAGGCCAAGTTGAAATATGCCCTTCTGTTCCCTGCCCGCTTAAAGATTGTGTATGACAAGAAAACTTACTTCTTTGAGAGCCCCACAGATGTGGAGGAATAGCTGGAAGTGATGGGAATAGATGGTAGTCAAGAAGTCACCCAGGATGCGGAGACCGGCGGCTCGGGAGGGGGATCGGGATGAGAGAACGGAGACTCCCTGAGCACGGGGAGGAGGTCGGGACAACGCGGCCCATCGCGAGAGCAGCAGAAAGAAGACCAGATGGGAGCGCTGGCTATGGTGGACACCTCTCGGGAGGACCAGGAGAAGATTGTCACGGACTCGGATGACAGGACGGGGCACTCTGACTCGGACCACAGTGTGATCCTGTTCCCAACCGTCACACCCAGAGCGGCAGACGACATGCTGGACAATTGAAAAGATAGATGGCTCTGCTCTGAGCGGACAGCATACACAATGACTATTGGTATCCTTTTTCTAAACAATGATTGGTGACTGTGTTATGGTTTTTGGCATGCAGTGGGGTATCCAGGGGGCTGGGGAACTGTATTTATTCTGTTGCATCCCCACAGAACTAGTGGTCCCCCCTATAGGGATAGCTCCAGTCGGTTACACAATAGTAAGTTCTCCTAATAGATATGCCCCTGGGTTGGTACACTGTTGAGCCGGCGGCACCTGGTATGACAGCTCAGATGATAGGCATGGTGCTTGACCACCCCCCCAATGGCGAATGCACTGGTGTTTGGATTTCTTTGTTTATGATGTTTCTGTTCGGCTCAGCACTGTTGATTTGCTGAGACAAGTTAGTTCAGTTCATGGTGAGGACTTTAGAAAACGACATCTCCCGGTTGATAATTATACACCACACTGTGAAGGCCCTACTAACACTCCAAGGTCCGATGGAAGGGGATTATGGCTGAAGCTGTAGGATCCTATAGATCTGTTACCTGGAATGTGCGTGGGCTCAGGGCAATGCAGAAGAGACACCGGATTCATGCATTTCTATTACGACACCACTCACAGATTGCATTTCTTCAGGAATCCCACCTCACGGTATCAGAAGCTCTGACACTGAGGAAGAAATGGAGGGGTACAGTTTACTCCACGTCCTATTCTGCCTTTTCCCGGGGGCGACCATCTGGGTCAGACATGGGACACCATTTGTTGAAATAGAGAGGAAGGTGGACGACCAGGGCAGATATATAATAGTGAAAAGCACACTGGATGGTACATTGGTAGTGATTGGCAGTATATATGCCCCAAACTTTGATCCGGACAAATTTCTCCGGACTGTGGGTATGGCATTGTGGGATTGGGTAGATATCCCTTGGATATTGGGTGGAGACTGGAACATGGTACTAGATCTAGATCTGGACAGATCGCATCCCCCTCTTCAGATGGGTGGGGTAACAAAATTGGCTGAGATGTTTGCGGCTTGGGCTGAGGGCTGGGGACTGATTGATACCTGGCGGGAATCGAACCCGAATCACAAAGAGTATTCCTATTATTCCCCGTACACAACGTACACACCAGGATTGATAGGTTCCTGTGCTCAAGGTCATTACTGACGAAGAGTACTTAGCTAAAACCTTCTCCGATCATAGACCTCTGACACTCAGCCTCCTTTGGGGTAGGGTACCGACCCCGGTGCCCACCTGGAGACTTAACCCACTCCTTTTAGAGGATGGCCCCTTTTGTGCACCCCTGTCTGCCACCTTGAATATTTACTTTACATGAAACTGGGACTCCGCTACGTCTAACCTGGTGGTATGGGACGCCTTGAAGGTCGTGGTACAGGGCGCTGCCATTGGTCAGTTAGTGGGGGTAGGCAAGAAATCCATAAGAAACTCTGCGAGGTTGAAGACCGATTGAAGACGCTAGAGAGAGAGGCGAGTACGGACCCAGGAAAGAGGGGAGAATTGCAGGCAGGGAATATTGATCAAGCGGAAATGCTAGAAACACTGAGAAATGTAGATCACAAAGAATATTTACGGCGTCAGCATGCTGAGGCAGACAGATCGGGCATTTTACTGGCCCGCCTGGTACGAGACCGCCCGGATCCTCCGGTGATCACCCAGATCCGTGATAGGTCGGGTGTCATAGTCCATACACCGACTGAGATTAATAAGGCATTCCATGACCATCTGAGAACATTATATGCTCCCTTTCCCCTGGAAGACCCAGACCGAGTGGCTGAGTTCCTACATGGTCTGCCCTTCCCGGTCCTGTCGGATGACATGCAGAAGGAAATAGAAGGTCCCATAACGCAACACGAGATCCATGCTGCCATCCGGTCCCTTAATCGGAATAAGACACCGGCATGGATGGGCTTCCAGTAGAGGTTTACTCAACATACTCTGACATCCTAGTGCCTATCCTGGATAAGTTGTATAAGGCCGCTTTTGAGGAGGGTCATTTACCTGCATCTACGATGCAGGCCCTAGTTACATCCATACCCAAGCCAGGAAGAGACACACTCGAACTGACAAATTATAGGCCCCTGTCCATGCTCTCTACAGAGTACAAGATCCTTAGCAAGGCTATTGCCCTACGGATACAATCTCAACTCCCCACTCTTGTTCCCCCAGATTAATGTGGGTTCCTTTCAGGATGGAGTGCATCACAGAACACACAGAGACTACATGCCCTCATGACGGCCACGCCGCAGGAATACTCTCAGGCAGGCTGTATAGCACTAGATTTAAAACAGGCGTTTGACTCTTTGTCGTGGACGTTTATGTTTGAATCCCTGAAGCGCTTTGGCTTCCCGGACTCCTTAGTGAAATGGATTAGATTATTATATACAGATCCGACAGCCCGGGCACGCACGAGCCGTTACATATCGGAGAGCTACCCAGTCTACAGAGGCACACGACAAGGTTGCCCCCATCACCGATTCTGTTTGTATTGGCCTTGGAGCCCCTTGCCATAGCCCTCCGGACCCATGGGGACCGGATGGGTATTCCGATTGGGGGGACACACAACCTGATATCCATCTATGCAGATGATATATTATTGTATTTCTGTGACTTGGAGGCAGACCACTCAACTTTATTTGACATTTTTAGCCGATTTGTGGAGGTATCTGGTCTGGCTATCAACCCTGACAAGTCCTCTGGCTTCTATTTTAGAGAATCGGCTCACCCCTCTTTCATTCACTTTGGAGGACATTTGATCCCGGTAGCACTGACCACGTTCAAATACCTGGGCATACAGGTATACAGCTCAACTGAGGACCAGATAGAGGGCAATATCAGAAGAGCTATTACTCGCCTCCGTAGCAGTGTAGGGTTTTGGACTTCCTTGCCCCTTTCTGTTATGGGTAGGATTGCCATCTCAAAGATCGTCATGCTCCCTCGCCTGTTATATTATTTTGTTAATCTGCCTGTCATCATTCCTACACAGATATTTAATGCGTTGAACACGATCTTGATAAACCTCATTTGGGGCTCCGGACGGGGACGTATCAGTCTCCGTAAGCTCTAACTTGGGACCAGATTGGGAGGCCTGGGGGCGCTGGACTTCCGTGGGTACTACTATGCCAGCCAACTTCAGTGGCTGGCACACTGGATAGCGGGCAAGAACCTACACGAGATTGGCTACTCAGCAGACCAACTGGCGCGGGGAGAACTACATTCCCTGTTATTACCCAGAAGCAAGCTCCCTTCAGATTGCCACCCCCTCCTGCGCACGGCCCTATTATGCTGGAAAAAGGCACTAGCCTATACTTCAGTGGCAGTACCCTTCGCTGGGAACATCCCCCTGCTGGGCATCCCGACACCGCAGGGCAGACTCACACAGCATAAAATACGTCCCTGGGTGGAAGCGGGGGGAGATGAGGTGGGAGCCTTCTTCGGAGATGATACATTGATGGATCATGATTCCTTCCTACAGATCATGGGTGCACCCCAGAGGTTATATTTGCTGCATGCCACAGTGTCCCATTACATACGTCATACATGGGCTCCAGAGCGACTTCGACCCACGCAACACAAACTGGTTCACTTGCTCTACTATATGGGAGCGGGAGGACATTTGGTGAGATGGCTCTACACCGGGATCAGGGAACATGCGGCCATCCCACTTACTGCACTTAGAGAAGCCTGGGTCCAGGACACCGGCAGAGTACTATCGGATGGGGCGTGGTGGACTGTTCTTGAGCATCCCAAAATAGTGTTGAGAAATGTTAAGTTTAAATTTATACAGGTAATGGTGCTTCACAGGGCATACCTAATAAGCATGGGCGGATCTAGCGGATCTCGCGTACGCGAACTTGCGGATTTACGGATTCGCAATCCGCGAAGATCCGCGAACTCTAGCGGATTTGCGGATTTTCCCGTTTTTTTGTGTTGGCGCGCGTTCGCGCCGATTTTGGGACAAGTTCGCAATTGCGAACTTACTTTTCGGCTCGCAACGGCCACGACTATGTTGTTTCTACGTCTGGTTTATCATCACAGGTTCACAGCACCCTCTGTTTCACCACTGCCACCCTCTGGGACACCCATGCCACCCTCTGGTACATCCTCACTGCCACCCATTAGGTTTATTTATCACTGTAGATTATGGTGGTTGAAAAAAGCAAGCACACCTGCCCTTCTTCAACTGCCATCAATTAATTTGTGTTTCATTAATGTGTCAGTAATTTTGAAAGTTCCAGTCTGGCTGGCACCTGCTTCCTTCCTTATCTGTAATTTGCTTTTTGTTGCAGTGAAAAAATTTTTTCACAGGACCTTTATGGTCTACTTGTAGCTATTCTATGAGCCTGCTGTTTGGGTCATAGCAGGGTCATAGAATAGTTGCAAACTCTGGAGGGGCCCATCAGGAAGCACTACCTTGAATGTTACTAATGTTAAGTTTGAACTTTTGCACCTGCTCATTGCTTTCAGTTTAGCTAAAATCGTTTTTTTCTGCAATTTCGCGCGTTTTTTGGGGCGCGAATCCGTGCGAGATCGATTTCGGAAGCCGCGAATACGTGCGAATACAAAAGTGTTTTTTTTGCGACGTGTATGTTCGCGTGATCTTGCGCGTGTTCGCGAGGCGCTTCTAGCTATACGTTTGCCAAGTTACCCTATCGGTCGTACACGGGCGCGGCCATCTTGTTGGCGTGACGTAATTCCGTTTCCGGACGCTATGTGTAATCTCGCAAAGTGTGCTGCTCGCTAGTACAATTTCGCGCGTACTCGCAAGGAAAATCTCGCGCGAACTTACCCACGCGGTCGTGAACGGGCGCGGCCATCTTGTTTCTCATTCATTGCTATGGTTCTGGGCATGCTTTCTCTATCCTCTCTCAATCTCTGCCATCCTTTGCTTGTTTGAAGTTTTTTTGATCTAATTTTACTTATTATCTATCCCTCTATTTTTCTAGCTCTATATTTTTGTGTTTTCTGCAGCTTTTAGTTACTTTTAAACTACTTTTTTAAACTCTTTTCTTTTCTTCTTCACTATTCTATTTCTTGTTTATCATTTAACTCTATTTCTGCCCAGACCATGGTAAAGGGAGCCGGGAAGCACCCTGAGAAGGGGAAGGGTCCCGCACCCCGTGCCCGGCTCCCGTGCGGGCCTTTAAGGGGGGAGCAAGTGGTCCCGAGGGAGATCTTCAGCGCGGAGGAAGTGGCGGCACTGATCTTCCACGTCCAGCGCCGCCTCCCCAAGACGATCCTGGGAGGCGGCAAGATCGCGACTGGCTATGGCATCCGGGTGCGTCGCAAGCGGTGGGAGAAGGTGTGCCGGGCCATGTACAAGATCTCTGGGGTCCGGCGCACATATAACCAGGCCACCCACCGCTGGACCGATGTCATGGACCGGGAGCGGGACTTGCTGGACGCGCTCGGCGTAGAGGTCCCCGGGCTTGGTGAGTAGTAGTAGTAGTACATTTACTACTCTGTTTTATCCTGCTCTGTTATTTGCAAATCTTTGTTCTTTACCAAGAGCAATAATGCTGCCGATTACATTGAGGTAAATTATATTTCAAAATCTTCTATGCATTTCAGGTGCACTGCTCTCCTTCTCAGTAGCCTTGCTTGCTACTATGCTTCTTTGTTTTGTATGTTGTGTTCAGAAGCATTTCATTGGCCTGAGAAATTATGTATGAGTGTAGTGTAAAGATAAGAACTGCGTAATGCTAGACACTAAGGGTCATATTTTCAATTACCGGCGCATCCCTGCAAAGTAGCAGGGATGCGGCAGTAATTGTGTGCCATGCCACCACCACCCATTGGCCCAAAACGTCACAGAAGCCTTACGCATCTGTGCCGTAAAGGCAGCGCATTGCTGGAGTTGCGTGCCAACGATGGCGCAGCTCCAGCAATGCTCTGGGGTACCCTATCTCCCCAATGCTGCATCAAGCCGTACGTCGGCTTCAAGCGCGCAGGGTTTGAGTCATGCATCATTGTCCTAAAAGTGACTGATTGACATCTTGTCGATTTCCCTCAGCCACTTTTAGGATTCGTTCCTGCGCAGGTACGCCCTCCCTTGCGCCGGAACGCCCCCTGATGGCGCAGGGCTTTACAACGTGATGCATCGCCCATATGCCCATATGTGTTTTTTTTTTATATATACGCCGCACCAACACCATGGCGAGTCTTTTGTTCTGCCGCTGCGTCACAAAAGGCACGCAACAATGGAGGAAAATGAGCCGCAAGGGACATCTAAATCAGCCCCAACAGACTGAAGTCCAGTCCTTCCTTTAGACACATGGCTATAAGAAGAAATAGTGGCGGTGGTGGGTGGATTGATAGTTTGAGTATTCACTGATCTGCAAGCAGGATGGACTTTGTCTGTCACTTCGCGTGCTGCGGACTGCTGCCTGCAGTGCCAGGCCTAGGCAAACCTCTTTAGTAGTCTGTTTATTGAGTTACATAGGAACTTTCTAAGTCAACGTTCCGCAAATCAGGCAATACGAATAACGTAGTATACCACATGAGATAGATCCCGTGGAATAGTTGTCTATCTATTTGCTATTTCTCCAAAATATTTAGTTATTGTTCTTTTGAAATGTTTGATTTGGTTGAAAAATCTCATCCATGTTTTCTGGTCTTTCTTTCTTTCATGTTGTACATCAGCTCCCCCCAACGGCAAGAGGAGGACACAGGAGGAGGGTGCTGAGGATGCAGGCCAGGATCGGGCAGGCGAGGGCTCCTTTGCTGGCCCCAGTAAGTTTACATTTTAATAAAGAGTACCTATTTTTTCCTAGCGTTCCTCATTCAATTTTTTCTAAATCGTCTTTGATCTTCTTGTAGACTGGATATAAATTCTTATCCTGCCTCGAATATGACTCCCTGTGGTATTACTAGACTATTCTTATTAGTCTGTCTGTGTAGCTAACTAAGATTGGACATTTGGCAATTCCATTGGACTCCCATTCTATTCAGCAATAGCTCTATGCACTGTCTCCTTACTGACTAGATAGTGTGGCAGAGTCATTCAGCTCCCGAAGTCACCGATTATAGATCCCCAATGATCTCTAGATTATGGTACGCAGGACAAGAGAGTAGTACGGAGTCACAGCACAGTCAAGAAGTGTCAGAGGCACTCATGCTTGCAAAAATTCCAAAACCTTTAGCTCATCCACTCTAGTCTGGAGGAACAAAAACCACAGAGTCTATTTAAGTTTAAAAGCTTTATTAAAAGTAAACACATTTATTAAAATCTACTTTGTCATAAAACTATTTAACTGAAAACGGAAAAGTGGTTAGTGCTGACGATTAATTGGACACATTTCTTGTGGTCGAGCCGAGCTCTCACCTGGTTTGAACTTGATCCTGGTCGTGTTCTTAGGAGTCAAGCTTCTGTCTGTTAGGAGAAAAAGTGGTGCGTGTTAAAAATCAAAAGCAAGCATTCATCAGTTGTGCATAAAAGTGCAGCAAGACAACAGCCTTCCCTGGAAAATGGGACATTTTTACTATGGAGTAGACAGTCACAAATTATTACATTGTATTCTGTTTTTTTAACATTTCTCCTAGACCAAATATTATATAGTAGTGAGTGGTGTATTCTAACATTCTTAAATGTACTTTGTAGGTGTAACATCTGGTGACGGGGCCAGCGCGGAGGTGGCTGTGTTGGGCGAGGACTCGGAGGCCTCTGGGGAGGAGGCGGTGCAAGAGCCGGCGGACGGTCCTGTGGGGGATCAAACGGTGGTGGCGGAAACAGGTAAGCTATATATTCCTCACTTATTGAGATTGAAGACTGCATAGTGTGCTTTCTGCACGGGTGTATTACAATTACAAATCAACCAGGTAGTAGCCTCCTCGAAATGTACTTCGACTTAGCTGTGAAGTTTTTGGTGAGAAGAATCCCAATAAGTTCTTAGACGAACGTGATGGATGGGATGAACGAAAAGGGAAAGAAGGGTGTAAGTAAGTGGGACGCGAACTTGTATGATGGCTGGCAAAGAAGAACGATATGTGTTTGCTTGGCCCCCGAGGTGGCTGGGAAGGAAAGAATATGGTATGGTGCATGGCTGGGTCAATGATGAAGCAAGGATGGGTGGAAGGACAGCAGCCTGGGTGGGTGAAACAGAAACTGTATGTGTGCGTATACTTTGACTGAATGGATGCCTGGAGCATGGTATTCTCTGACTCTTAGATAGCACATGTGTATCTAGAGAGAGTAGATGGTCGCCAGGTGAAGTAAGTGTTACCTTGAAGAGCATGTACCACCGCACCCGCACGTCCGTTCCAGTGCAGGGAAGGCAAGGAAAAGATATTGTAAATGTGTCCAATACTACCATGAATAGTAGCAGTACTTTGTACTGCGTTTGCAATCACAGCATATATCTGGTTATTACGGTGGACACTCCGTACCTCTCTTAATAACTTTAGTTTACTTGTAGTACGTCATTCATGTGTGGGTGAATCACTGTTCACTCAATATTAAGCAAAGCACCTAAAGTCATGTTAGAGCAAGGATGCAGAAGTGGGAGGTTACATAGATACTGTCCTCAATAGTTATGTACTGTGCTTTCAATTTGCTACTTGTACTCTGTGACCCAACTTTCGGCTCAATCACTTTGTGTTATTAATAAGGAGCATTGGTTACAGACTATGTCTTTCTTTCTTCATATAGTTGCTCCTTCCAAATCAACAACAAGGAGGGAGCAGGCTAGATTGGCCCGGCAACGGAGGCTGGAGGCCACTGTCGCCGAATATCGGCGGCTGGTGGCCCTGGAGGAGGAGGAGGACACGCTGTCGAGCGGGGCAACAACGACATCCTCGACTGTGACCACTGCATCCTCCTCCGTGACTAAGCCAGCGCGACCGAGCCGGGCTAAGAAAGACGACCGCCACTGCCAAGCAACCGAAATACCAGCTGCCCCCCACAGGAGCTGCAAGGAACGCCAACGCCGCCTACGAGTCCGCATGTCCAACCTGGAGCAGGAGGTCCTGAAGTATAAGAACTTGGTTAAGGGCCTCCGCTCCGAGCTTGCCACCCTCCGCAAGGAGTATGATGCCCATGCCGCATCATGCACCAGCACCAGCACCAGCACCCTCCAGTAGTGGAGTGTCCCTTGCCCTTTTTTTATAGTCTTTTGGGGGGTGGGATTTGGGAGTTGGGATCGTTTTGGGACGTTTCAAAGACAATCGTTGGGGTTAGGGTGGGTGAGGGAGATTATTTTGTTAGGGCTAAATAAATATATTTTTAAACTTTTTCTGACCATACCTGTTTTTTACTGCTTTTCAGTCTGGTGGGTGGGGGGCGGGGGTGTAACAGTAACTTTGTTTTCCTGAACAGTCGTAGGACTTTAGTAGTACAACCGTCAATCTCTTGTCTACTCCGAAATAATACTCCATTATACTACCTCCCACCAAACGCTTATCTTACCTGTAATTTGTGTTAGAAATTAGGGCTAGGCCCAGGGCTGGCTCCAGGTGAAATGGGGATTAACGTTGTCAATCCTGGGCGGGTGACATTTCCTCATTGCGGTGGTACTAGTGGTGTGACACAGTGGCAGTTGCATGCCTATGGAAAAAAAGAAAACGAAACCTTGTTTGTCCTTACTGTAGCATTACAACGGTTACGGTACGATCGAGAAAATAGCAGGTGACAGTACACTAGAACAGTGCCATAATGTAGCCTAACAAATGGTAAAGTATTTGCTTGCAAGTATAACTAGTACTTGCGTTGAATTTATTTGACATTGGCTACTACTACTAGAAGATATAGTACTGAAGCTGAGTAAGTCTAGAAGATATCCTCGTATTCCTTCACCAGCCTGTTGCTATGACCTTATCCTCCCCAGCAAGTGTGTGGAATTATTGATGTCATTTTAGTCAGACATCAAGCAAAACAACACAGCCCGGGGGAAGAGGGTTAGGGTTTGTAAAATGGATGGGAATGGGGGTTTCTTTTTGGGTAGGTTTTGTTGAGAGAAGAAAAAAAAAGCAGAGCATGGACAAACAATAATTGAAGATACAGACAATCTTTGGTTACAAAGTAAAGGTAAGCACATGCAGTCACACTCATAGAATAAAAGACAACAATGGATACTGTATCTGTATTGCGTATGTTGTTGGAGTTGTCCTGTTGAATTTGGTAAGTAAGTTGCATGCAGCAAACAATTCCTCTTATTGGCGGCACTCCTCCATTCCAGCTGACGCTTCGTCCATCAATGTGGTGACCACTGACAGAAGACACCCTGTCCACTGCCTGCCTGGCGGATGTTGACTGAGACCCGGCCTGTAATTATTGAACGGAAAACAGGAAGTGCTATTACAATACCACTGATAAATAAATAAAAGGTATGTACGCTGTGTGGTTCAAAAAGTGACACTTTGATTTCCCTAATAGACAGTACAATATTTTTGAAATTGCGTGCTCTGTCTGAGTCACCTTTTTAAGGATAAATAAGTATGGCCAAAATATTATAGCGGATCTTTCCCCTCAAGGTAGGTGTACTGTAAACTGTGTTTTAGAACAAAATTTGACCTTCCCAGCAATGCTCCCACCAAGACCCTTACTAAAGCCAGTCGCAAAAATGTAGAAGAACCCCAATCAGATCTCCAAAAACGATGCCTAGCAGAAAAATGGTTACAAAACGTACTTTGAAAGTAACAGTAGGCCCAAATACAGACCGTGGATTGTATTCAAACCCCAGGCAAGACCCGCCAACCCACCCGCAAAAAAACACCCGACAACACCCCCAAACAGCGAAAAAGCTAAATCTCATACTTACAATGTCTCTCGGCCTTCGGTCCAAACGCGGCGCTGTGCAGCTAGGTCATCATCATCATCAATCATCATAACTCCTGTTTTCCACCACGGATTTCCTGAAAAGCAAATGCAATCAAGATTAGACTGTCGCAGCAGTGCTTCGACAGAGACCCCGGCCGCAACCCACCCACGAACAGCAGGAAGCCCCCCAAAACGCTACATTGAGCAAGATGTCAGAAGAAATAGCAAAAAAAAGGCTGTTCCTTATGGATTTTGTCCAAAACACTTCTATCCGGTATTAGACCTTCCCAGGAATGCCCCAGGCAAGACCCGCCAACCCACCCGCAAAAAAACACCCGACAACACCCCCAAACAGCGAAAAAGCTAAATCTCATACTTACAATGTCTCTCGGCCTTCGGTCCAAACGCGGCGCTGTGCAGCTAGGTCATCATCATCATCAATCATCATAACTCCTGTTTTCCACCACGGATTTCCTGAAAAGCAAATGCAATCAAGATTAGACTGTCGCAGCAGTGCTTCGACAGAGACCCCGGCCGCAACCCACCCACGAACAGCAGGAAGCCCCCCAAAACGCTACATTGAGCAAGATGTCAGAAGAAATAGCAAAAAAAAGGCTGTTCCTTATGGATTTTGTCCAAAACACTTCTATCCGGTATTAGACCTTCCCAGGAATGCCCCAGGCAAGACCCGCCAACCCACCCGCAAAAAAACACCCGACAACACCCCCAAACAGCGAAAAAGCTAAATCTCATACTTACAATGTCTCTCGGCCTTCGGTCCAAACGCGGCGCTGTGCAGCTAGGTCATCATCATCATCAATCATCATAACTCCTGTTTTCCACCACGGATTTCCTGAAAAGCAAATGCAATCAAGATTAGACTGTCGCAGCAGTGCTTCGACAGAGACCCCGGCCGCAACCCACCCACGAACAGCAGGAAGCCCCCCAAAACGCTACATTGAGCAAGATGTCAGAAGAAATAGCAAAAAAAGGCTGTTCCTTATGGATTTTGTCCAAAACACTTCTATCCGGTATTAGACCTTCCCAGGAATGCCCCAGGCAAGACCCGCCAACCCACCCGCAAAAAAACACCCGACAACACCCCCAAACAGCGAAAAAGCTAAATCTCATACTTACAATGTCTCTCGGCCTTCGGTCCAAACGCGGCGCTGTGCAGCTAGGTCATCATCATCATCAATCATCATAACTCCTGTTTTCCACCACGGATTTCCTGAAAAGCAAATGCAATCAAGATTAGACTGTCGCAGCAGTGCTTCGACAGAGACCCCGGCCGCAACCCACCCACGAACAGCAGGAAGCCCCCCAAAACGCTACATTGAGCAAGATGTCAGAAGAAATAGCAAAAAAAAGGCTGTTCCTTATGGATTTTGTCCAAAACACTTCTATCCGGTATTAGACCTTCCCAGGAATGCCCCAGGCAAGACCCGCCAACCCACCCGCAAAAAAACACCCTACAACACCCCCAAACAGCGAAAAAGCTAAATCTCATACTTACAATATCTCTCGGCCTTCGGTCCAAATGCGGCGCTGTTCAGCTAGGTCATCATCATCAATCATCATAACTCCTGTTTTCCACCACGGATTTCCTGAAAAGCAAATGCAATCAAGATTAGAATGTCGCATCAGTGCTTCGACAGACACCAAAAATTACCCACAAACACCCGGAACCCCGCCAAAGAGCACCTCAAAGGCAAGCAAGTCAGCAAAAACGGCAAGAAATTTCCACCTCATATTTGGTCCAAAACACTTTTGTCCATTATTAGAGCTTCACAGCAATGGGCCCAAATCCGTCAACTCACCCGCAAAGAAGTACAACACCCCCACAAGTGCTGAGTCTTTCTTCATTGGGCGTAATCCAGCACTCTGCTTGGAGGGAAATCGCAGTCTGGAGGAGGAGGATAGAGGAGCATGTTCTTCAGAACTTGTGAACCTGAGGAATGTAGACTGCGGCACCTTCAAATCAATAAGCAAACAAGTGAAGACAGTTCTGATGATGGTCTTGTTTTTGGGATTAGGTGATTAAAGTTTGAATTAAATTAACTGTGCAAAACAAAGAAAGAGAGACACAAAGCACACAGGAATAAAAGTGAATAAGGACGAAAAAGAAAGTTCTTGATTGATTGTCTCATTTTCAGGGCTCGGTGTCAGGGAATAAGAACACGATTTCGTCATCATACTCTGCGAATTCAGGCTGGATGAGGTCAGTGCCACCGAACAGAGAACAAATCCCCTCATCTACGTTGCCGTCCTCCTCGTCTTCATGCGGCGTGCTTTCTCGTACTTTGTAATCTGGTGGTATGAGGTGCTGATTCATCTTGATCATTGTCAGCCGCTCCACATTTTTGGGCGAGAGGCGGCTCCGTTTGGGAGTTACAATGCCACCAGCAGCACTGAAAACACGTTCAGAAGACACACTTGCGAGTGGGCAAGACAAATAGTTTATAGCCAGGTTGAAGAGCTGTGGCCACAATTGTTTTTTGCCATGCCAATACTGCAATGGCTCATCATTAAGAAAGACCACTGTTGAGTCATTCAGATAGTCCTGCACCATCGACTCAAGGTCAGCAACGGTTCCTCCACTTTGCTTACTTTTTGCTGTGGCTGTGACATTTTTTCGAGAACCATACCCAAGCAAACTTAGCCAATCCTCTACAACAGCCACTGTTTTTGTTGTGTGTGGTGCAGATGATCCAGTTGCCGGTGTCTTTAACGGCTGAGAGGTCACTTGTGCCCCAGCCACAGGTGCAGAAGTGGATTCTTGTGACTGGGGATGGCCTGCTGATGCTGATGCTGATGTACTGGCTTCTCCTTCAATAACCTGCCGTTCTTTTTCAAACCTCTTGGCTGACCAGGCTAACCAATGTTTGTACTTTTGAACATCTGCATCAGCAAAAGGAAAGAATGCTTCGCCTGCCAGCGCCTTTTTGTAGCGTGGATCCAGAATAGTAGCACAAATGTAATGCTGATCTGACTTGATCTTTTGAAGAAGTTCATCACCACGTAGGCGCTCTAATAATTTCTCAGACAAAATGAAATGGTCTTTTTTTTTTCATCTTTTTCAAACTCAGAAGACACCGCCATCAGTTGGTGCTCCAGCATGCACAACAATGGGATAGCTTTTCCCAAATTACAGTCCTCCTGGCTGACTGCACGCGTGAAGAACTCAAAAGGACGAAGCATGTCTGTCAGGCTTTTAACTATGTCCCATTGCGCCGCACTCATCCGCAGGTCCTCCTTCTGAGATGTACCCTCTGTGAAGAAATAGTGATCGAGTACCGTATACTGCTCATACAGACGCTCAAGCATGTAGAAGGTTGAGTTCCAACGTGTTGCCACCTCCTGGATGAGTGCTTTCACTGGCATTCCACGTATAAATAGCAGTCTCCGCAGATGCTTCCGGGCCTTAAAAGAATGGCTGAAATGGTTGCACATTTTGCGGCAGGTGGCCATTACCTCGAACGCTGTACTGTCTTTATCACTCAAGAATTTTTGAACTACCAGGTTGATACAGTGCGCCAAACACGGCACTCTAACATGGTCACCCTTCTGCATGGCCTTAACTACATTGGCGCCATTATCCGTGGAAACATAACCAATCTTGAGTTTTAGGGGGGATAGCATTTTCAAGACCTTTTTGTTAAACTCTTCCAAAAGGTTTTCTGCTGTGTGACTTTTCTCCAAGCCAAACATGGCTAGTGTTGCATGCTTCCGAGCAGCTTTGAAAACTTTGTCCGGGTCAACACCTGCGTTTAGCTTTGCTAAAACACCTGAAAAAGAGACCCAGTGTCCAGTGATGCACATGTAATCAGCGCCTGCGCCACTGGTCCACATGTCTGTTGTCAGATGTATTGTGTGAACAGCACTCTTCTGCGAAGCTGCCCCAATCGCCTGCAGCACATCTTCATGTAGTGCTGGAACCGCAACTCTGGCAAAATAGAACCGGCTCGGAACCTTCCATTTAGGGCAGAGCGTTGCCACTAATTCAAGAAAACCTACCGCTTCTACAAAAGAAAAAGGTAGAAGGTCCACAGCTAGCATTTTAGCCAGCTTAGTGTTATACAGACGCGTCAGTGGGTGGTTGCGTTCATATGGCACGTCTGAAGTAAGCATTGTTCTAATGTTGCCCTGGACCAAGCATTTACGGGCTGATAATGACTTCGTTGACCCAATTTTGCTCGCTGGTGAACTTTTGTGCGTTGGTGTCTCACTCGCTCCAACACTCTTAGTGTGCCTCACATTGGGTGTGCTGCTGACAGGGGTACTGGGTGTAAGGGAAGTGTTTGACACGTCTTCTTCCTGCTCGTCATCATCAGATGAAACATCAACGTTTCCTTGAATTTGGCCTTTCTTGATCGCATCTAGGTGCGCAAACCATTTGACAGTGTGCTGTCTCCTAAGATGACCTCTCTGGCCTCCGGTACCATAGTTGGTACCTGGCTTACCACGACTAACTGCTTGCTTGCAAATGGTACAAATGGCAAACTTTGGATTTTTTGGACAAACAGTAAAGAAGTCCCAAACTGGGGACTTGAAGTGCCTGTGGGACATGGAGGAGGCGGCGATACTGGTGGTGGTGGTCATGAAGCTAATGCCAGATGAAGTGGAGGATGTGGATTGCCCAACTTTTGTACGTTTTGCACTTTCACCGCCACTAATTAAGGTCGAGGTTGACGGAGGTCTCTTCTTGCCAGAAAGAAATATGGAAGCGGGACGAGTTGGTGTACTACTTAACTCCAATGATTGTGGTGTTTCCACTGCCTCCTCATCGACAACATCATCATCACGCTCAGCAGCTCTTCGGGCTAGGGTCAAAATGTCTGTTTGCTGCATGCCCGCTGGGGCTGCAGTGACCTTTATGATGACTGGGTCGTCGTTGGCAGAGTCTTCATCAGCAGCAGTATCCGCCACTTCTTGTTGAGACTCATCACACTCCATAACTCTGAGACTTTGGACGAGCTTCCTTTTACGCTTAACTACCTTTGTTTGTTCCCAAGTTTGATCCGTATCATCAGAAGGAGGTGTGCTTGAAGAGGATGTAGACACCACCCTTGATCTCTTCCTTGCTAGGGGTGTGGAAGACAATGAAGGATCATCAGGAGGAGTGGCTTCCTCAAATGATACCTCGCCTTGATTGTCGATTTCCTGATGTGCCCCTACTTCGGGAGGAACAACTATTGTGGGCACTTGTTGTGACCCTCCATGCACCTCTGCTTGCGCATCTCCTTGCGCTGCCTCTCCTTCCACATGTACTTGGGCTTGTACTTGCACATGTGATTGTTGTTGCGGCTGTGGTTGTTCAACACTCATCAGATGAGCTACAACAACCTGTGTTGATTGAGGGACATTGCTGCTGCTTTCTTGCGATGAGCCAACATCACTGGTCGATGGTGATTGAAGAAGTATACTGGCTGCCTCTGCAGCACTCAAGGGCTTGGACTTAAGTTGGCGTGGTGGTGGTGGTGGCACTGAGCCCAATGGAGCGGGGGTGCTGCTGCCAGCTTGGTCCCCAGCAGATCCCGCTGCAGCTGCTGCAGGCATACTTTTTTTTTTACTCCAAAAAAAGGGGCGGGCGGCACACCAGTGTCCTTGGTAACTTGCTTCTTCTGCTCCTTACTGGCACCTTTCTTGCTAGAGGAGCTACGGGTTACTTTTTTTGGGGCCATCTTCTTCAGAGCAGGTCAGCAGGCAGCAGTTGCACGAGTTGCAGAGGGTTCTGTGTCCAGACGTGACGTCGCGTGACGTTATGCTGCACACACCGCTGCAGGACTTCTTCCTGGCACTGGTGGTTCTATTGAGTCTTCTTGTGCACCTAAAAGCAATGGAAGACAGAGGAACATCAGTTCAGTTATACACCCCAAAAAATCGACAAAACACAGAAAAATGAGCACAATCCCATGCCATCCATGATGTTTACATTGAAGACACCCCACAGAAAGACTAGGGACATGCAAGTATGCAACACTCACTACCCCTGGGCATAAGGGATGAAAAGTAGGCAAAATAAGTGCAGGCCTCAGACACTGCCTCTCCTCAAAATGGCCTCCTTACACCCCAAGCACATGTTGCCTGTACCAGCCAGCACTCAAGATGGCCACCACCACCACCCACATGGCCAGTCCACATCAACAGTACACCCCCAAAAAACAGAAAAACATCCAGAAATCACCACAATCCAATGCCATCCATGATGTTTACATCAAAGAGAGTGAGATCACACCACAGGCACACTCAGTCCATGCACCACCACCACCCCTGGGCAAGCAAAAGGCCACACCAGCAGCCCCCCAAAAACGACAAAAAACAATAAAATAAGCACAATCCCAGCCCATCCATGGCCTCAATTATGTTTAAATTCAAGAAGACACCCCACAGAAAGACTAGGCCCATGCAACACTCACCACCCCTGGGCAAAGGGCCACACCAGCAGGCCCAAAAAAAACGACAAAAAACAATAAAATCTGCACAATCCCAGCCCATCCATGGCCTCAATGGTGTTTAAATTCAAGAAGACACCCCTCAGAAACACTAGGCCCATGCAACACTCACTACCCCTGGGCATAAGGGATGAAAAGTAGGCAAAATAAGTGCAGGCCTCAGACACTGCCTCTCCTCAAAATGGCCCCCTTACACCCCAAGCACATGTTGCCTGTACCAGCCAGCACTCAAGATGGCCACCACCACCACCCACATGGCCAGTCCACATCAACAGTACACCCCCAAAAAACAGAAAAACAGCCAGAAATCACCACAATCCAATGCCATCCATGATGTTTACATCAAAGAGAGTGAGACCACACCACAGGCACACTCAGTCCATGCACCACCACCACCCCTGGGCAAGCAAAAGGCCACACCAGCAGCCCCCCAAAAACTACAAAAAACAATAAAATAAGCACAATCCCAGCCCATCCATGGCCTCAATTATGTTTAAATTCAAGAAGACACCCCACAGAAAGACTAGGCCCATGCAACACTCACCACCCCTGGGCAAAGGGCCACACCAGCAGGCCCAAAAAAACGACAAAAAACAATAAAATCTGCACAATCCCAGCCCATCCATGGCCTCAATGGTGTTTAAATTCAAGAAGACACCCCTCAGAAACACTAGGCCCATGCAACACTCACTACCCCTGGGCATAAGGGATGAAAAGTAGGCAAAATAAGTGCAGGCCTCAGACACTGCCTCTCCTCAAAATGGCCCCCTTACACCCCAAGCACATGTTGCCTGTACCAGCCAGCACTCAAGATGGCCACCACCACCACCCACATGGCCAGTCCACATCAACAGTACACCCACAAAAAACAGAAAAACAGCCAGAAATCACTACAATCCAATGCCATCCATGATGTTTACATCAAAGAGAGTGAGACCACACCACAGGCACACTCAGTCCATGCACCACCACCACCCCTGGGCAAGCAAAAGGCCACACCAGCAGCCCCCCAAAAACGACAAAAAACAATAAAACAAGCACAATCCCAGCCCATCCATGGCCTCAATTATGTTTAAATTCAAGAAGACACCCCACAGAGAGACTAGGCCCATGCAACACTCACCACCCCTGGGCAAAGGGCCACACCAGCAGGCCCAAAAAAACGACAAAAAACAATAAAATCTGCACAATCCCAGCCCATCCATGGCCTCAATGGTGTTTAAATTCAAGAAGACACCCCTCAGAAACACTAGGCCCATGCAACACTCACTACCCCTGGGCATAAGGGATGAAAAGTAGGCAAAATAAGTGCAGGCCTCAGACACTGCCTCTCCTCAAAATGGCCCCCTTACACCCCAAGCACATGTTGCCTGTACCAGCCAGCACTCAAGATGGCCACCACCACCACCTACATGGCCAGTCCACATCAACAGTACACCCACAAAAAACAGAAAAACAGCCAGAAATCACCACAATCCAATGCCATCCATGATGTTTACATCAAAGAGAGTGAGACCACACCACAGGCACACTCAGTCCATGCACCACCACCACCACCCCTGGGCAAGCAAAAGGCCACACCAGCAGCCCCCCAAAAACGACAAAAAACAATAAAATAAGCACAATCCCAGCCCATCCATGGCCTCAATTATGTTTAAATTCAAGAAGACACCCCACAGAAAGACTAGGCCCATGCAACACTCACCACCCCTGGGCAAAGGGCCACACCAGCAGGCCCAAAAAAACGACAAAAAACAATAAAATCTGCACAATCCCAGCCCATCCATGGCCTCAATGGTGTTTAAATTCAACAAAACAGTTGTATCATGCACCCATAACCAACCCTGGTCCTACTGGATACTGTGGCTACCCACAATATAATGTATTTAATTTTCTGAAAAAGTTCCAAAATTGTACTTGCAGCAACTGTAATGCCCCAAACAAACTTACTTGTGAAAGTTGATTTCTAATCCAAAAGTGATCCAAAGACAGTCAAAAAGGCCTCAAATCCAAATATCCAGCAGCACCCACAAAAAGTAATCCTTCCAGCTCCAGATCCAAATGAAAGTGACCAGGAGATGGACAAAGCACTGGGAGGAGCCTGCTGGACAGGAACAGGAAGTTGGAGACTGTGGGGCACTTCCTTCCTCCCCCCCCCCAAAATGGACTCCTTGCAAAAAAAAAGGCCATGCAAATGTCAACCTGAGGAGTGATTCTGATAAAAATCATAATTTTCTGAAGGTTTATCCTGTTTGCTGGTGATTTTCTTGTGCGAAATTGCAAAATCTCTATTTCGCAAGTGCGAGATTGTTCCTTTCCGCCGCAACTACGTGTTCGCAATTGCGAACTCTCGCGAGGTGTGCTGTGCAAGGTGGCAAGCCGCGAGTACGTATTCGCGGGCGACAAACTCCCGCGGGAACACGCAGCAAGATCTAAAATGGCGCGTCACTCGCAAAGAAAAACAACTCGGCAAACGCTAAAATGACGGAAAGTGAACGCCGTGTACCACGCCGCGCGCCGCAACCAAGCAAAAAATCCGCCGCGAGCGGATTCACGGATTTTCGACAAATTCGCGAGCGTTCGCGGATTGCGAATTTGCCGAAAATCCGAAAAATCCGCGATCGGAGCGGATTTTACGCCCATGCTTAATACCTAACACCCCGGAGGTTACATAGAATGTTTACGGACTCTCCCCCACTGTTGCCCACATTGTAGGGAAGATGAGGCTGGATTTCTCCACATGTTATGGACATGTCCACACTTACGAAGTTACTGGGGGGAGATTTGTCAGACACTGCATACCATTACTAACCTGCCAGTGCCGGAGGAAGCTTTGTATTGTCTAGTGGGGTCCCGGAAACGTCCCAAAACACAAAAAGTTAAACTGATATTTCTAGATCTGGCCCTGTTACTAGCAGTAAGAGCGTTGACGATGAAGTGGAAGTCACCTAGACCACCCACAATAACTTTGTGGCAGACAGACCTAGTAATGTGGGGCAGGGCGGAGGGGGTGGTGCTTCGACGAGAAGAGGAGAGGGGCCAACGGAAGTATCCCATCCGCAAGACTGGGAGGTTTTGCTGTTGGGCCTGGAAGGGATGGACATGACACTAACGCAGGCGGATAGACCATAAAGATGACCACATGGTGTGCCGAAAGTGTCATTGAAGTGAACAGGAGCCCAGAGACGCGCAGGCTATTCGGAACCCTTGTAATGAAAGGTGATTGATTGGCATTACTGTGGAGGAGTGACACATATTGGGATTTTTATCACGACCAGGAGACAGGTGGGTAGGGGGTGGGAGTTGCGGGGAGGAGGGAGGAATAGGGGTTATGGTTACTTTCTGTTTCATTGGTTCTTAAATGATGTATTGCACTGAATATTGATGTTCCTGCTAATAGGGCACCAGTTTTAAACACTTCAGAGAGTTGTCTTGAAAGTTCGGATAACTTTTGCTACGTGAGGTGCCATGATATATATGCAAATTGTCATTGTGTTCAGTTGAGAGAAAAAGAGAAAATGACTATGCTGTACAGAATGTGAGTTTGTCTTGCTGTAATGATTACTGTACAGTCGAGAATAAAGAGTTTAAAAAAAAAAATCTGCATGATCGATTATTTATAGTGAAACCAAACAAATATCTGCTATCATGATGAATAGGGTTTGAGAAGAAAGCATTCTTCAAATCAATCACGCTAAATGGAGTCACTGTCGGGGGAACCAAAGGAAGTAGTGTTGTTATGTCAGAAACCACTGGGTATTGTGGTACTACAATCTTATTAACTTCTCGCAAATCAATAAGTATGGGTGAAATTTGTGAATTCACGTTACGCAAATTCGCGTGAAAGTGAATTTGCGGTCCGCAAAATCTGCGAATTTGCGGCTTTTTTTTGCGTGTTCGCTGTTTTTTTTTTCAGCCCGGCTACCGCGAAGTTACCCATGCGGCCATACATGGGAGCGGCCATCTTGTTTTCAGTGTTCGCGTTGCGTATTTCCGTTTCTGGGCGCTAGTTGCATGCTCGTGTTGTGCATTTCCTACGTGCGGGGCGCAATTGTGTGTTCGCGTCCGTTTTTGCGTGCTCTTGGGGGAAATAACACGCGAAATTACCCACGTGGTAGCAATGGGCGCGGCCATCTTGTTTTTCATTCATTGCTATGGTTCTGGGCATGCTTTTTCAATCCTCCTTTAATCTTTGTAATCCTTTGTTGGTTTGAACTTTTTAAAAATCTTTTTTACTCATTATCTACCTCTTTATTTTGTACATCTACATTTTGTGTTTTTTTCTACTTTTGCTTACTTTAAAACTACTTTTTTTCACTCTCTTTTATTTACTTTTTCCCTATTCTTTCCTATTTTATTTTCCTTTAACTGTCCAGGACCATGGCAAAGGGAGCAGGCAAAAACCTGAAGGGGAATGGTCCCGCACCCCGTAGCCGGCTCCCTTGCGGGCGGTTAAGGGGGGAGACAGTTAATCCCAGGGAGATCTTTAGCACGGTGGAGGTGGCCGCACTGGTTTTCTTTGTCCAGCGCCACCTCCCCAATACCTTCGCGGCAGGCGGCAGGTCCGGTACCGGGTACGGGCTCCGGGAGCGTCGCCAGCTATGGGGTAAGCTGTGCCAGGCAATGTATTGGGAGTCTGGGGTCCGGAGCACCTACAAACAGGCGACGCTCCGGTGGTCCGACATCCTGGACCGGAAACAAGACCTGCTCGACCTGCCTGGCATCGATATCCCTGGGCTTGGTGAGTACTAGTAGCTATTTAATAACTACTTTGTTTTCTCCTGCTCTGTGTTATGATATTGCAAATATTTGTTTTTTCCGAAGAGCAAGAATGCTGCCGATTACATTGCAGGTAAATTATGTTTCTAAAGCTTCTGTGATTGCAGGTGCTAGCCTGCTCAGTGGCGGTGCCACTATGCTTTCTTGTTTTAAATTTTTTGCTCATTTGGCCTGGGTGATTATGTATGAGTGTACTTTACAGAACTGCGTAATGCTAGACACTAGAGATTACATTGCAGGTAAATTATGTTTCAAAAGCTTCTGTGATTGCAGGTGCTCGCCTGCTCACTGGTGGTGCTACTATGCTTACTTGTTTTCAATTTTGTGCTCATTTAGCCTGAGTGATTATGTATGAGTGTACTTTACAGAACTTCATAATGCTAGACACTAGAGACTCAAGTCCAGTCCTTCCTTTGTACTCCTGCCACTAAGAAGAGATAGTTGTGGTGGATTGATAGTTTGAATATATTATGACTGGTTATTTAGTAGGAAACCTTTTAGTGGTCTGCAAGCATGACGGACTGTGTCTGTCACTTCGCGTGCTGCAGAGTGCTGCTTGGCTGTCCTAGTAGAACCGTTTTGTAGTTGGTTTAGTGAGTTACATAACTTCCCAAGTAGACGGTGCGGGAATCCAGCAATAAAAATATCCTAGTAGACCGCATCAGATAGGTCAATAAATTTAGTGCAATTGTTGTCTATTTGCCCGAAATAATTTGTTATGGTTTTTCTGGAATGTTTGATTTGGTTGACAACAATCATTCATGTTTGTGTCTTTCTTTCATGTCTTACATCAGCTCCCCCCAGGGGCAAGAGGACAGAGGAGGAGATAGCGGCGCCGGCGGAGCAGGAAGGCCAGGATAGGTCCGCTGAGGGCTCCTCTGCTGGCCCCAGTAAGTTTTCCTGTTAATAATATTAATTATACTTCCCTATCTTTTACAGTACCTATTTATTCCAAACGTTCCTTATAATTATATTTTTTCCTAAATCGTCTTTGATCGTCTTGTAGACTGTTCCTAAATTCTTATCCTGCCTCTTCTATGACTCTCTGTGCTACTACTAGATTATTTTAGTCTGTCTGTGTAGCTAGCTAAGCTTGCACAGTTGGCAAAAGATGTTAAGCAAAACTCCTATTCAGCAATAGCTCTAGGCACCGAGTGCAGTCCTGTGGGTTGGCCATAATGTCTATTGAAGTCTTCTAAATGTTTATGCTTTGACAATTCCCAACAATAAAATGTCAATGGCCAACAAGAATAAGATACTAGTTTACTTTTTGATTGGATAGAAGGACATACTACTACTGTTGCAGAGACTATTCTGCACATACAGAACTAAGGACCAGAAATAGGGCATTGGTGATAATAGGCGCAGTTAGACTTTCCACATACCTCAGTCATAACAGAAGTTGAACCCCCAATCTCCTTACTGACTAGCTAGTGTGTCAGAGTCATTATTTAGTTCCCGAATGCAGCGATGCACCCCAATGATTATACAACCCGGAACATAAGACTACGGAGTCAGAGTCCCGACCTCTCAGAGTCACGGACTCATGCTTGCAAATTGCAATGCAAACCCTTTTGCCCACTCACTCATGACCAAAAACCACAGAGTCTATGTAAGTTTTAAAGCTTTATTAAAAGTAAAACAACTAGCTCTGTGTGTGGTGATGATGACGACTCCGACTAACATTCATATGATCTTGCTCGTAGAAGGGAAGCTTCTGTCTGTTATGAGAAAAATGGTGCGTGTTAAACAGCAAGCATTCAGTTGTGCCAAAAAGTGTAGCATCACATGTTATGGCTAAGCATAAATATAAAAAAACCTTCCCTGAAGAAAGAGAAATGTTTAGTTTAGACTGGAGAGTCACAAATTAATAAATTTGTTTATGTAGTACTTGTAACATATTTTTTCATTCATAGACAAAATAGGGAGTGGTGTATATGGCATCTACAAATATTAAATGTATTTTCTAGGCGTAACACCATTGGCAGAGCCCACCACCAGTGCCAGGGCCAGCGCGGAGGTGGTCACTCCAGGGGCGGATCGGGTGCCACAGCCAGCAGGAACTGCTGTGGGGGATGCCACAGTAGTGGCGGGCAGTGGTTAGCTATTATATTCCTTAATTATTGAAATTGCAGAGTGGGCTCTCTGCAGGGGTGTATATGTTGTACAGTACAAGTACACTTTTCTGTTAAGAAGACTGTCAAATTTAGAACTAAGTTCTGAGTCTCCTTTTCAAGGATAGTAATTAACACACAGCAGGCCAGGGCCATGCAGACGGTCAAGGCAGGCACCACTGAGTGAACCAACCTCCATGTAGCATACCTCTTTGACACAGACAGACAAAGCAGATCTAATTTTATGCAGCAAGCCACAGAGCCACAATTTTACATGAACTGCTGTCTGGACTCTGGCATAACAACACTACACTGGCTCGACCACTCCATACCACGACTAGACAGACATGTAGTTCTGCTGTGGTTGTTGTTGAATTGTTTACATGTTTGCCACTCACAAAATGGCCATAGTTCTTCCGTAAACCGACAATGATGATCCATCCATCCCAGTGACTGACTGTAGAGATATTAACTTTGATCATCAAGACTCATCATCATCATGGTTTTGGCAAACTCAATGTTGTTCATGCAGTCACAGTCTACACACAGTGAATCCAAGGACATTTTCCATTTAAAAAAATGAAACGTAGTGGCCCCTGCAGTAGAAGTACAGTTTGAATTAAACAAGGTAAAAACAGAGTAGACTTGAGTTACATTTAGTGTGTAAAAGATTAAATAATAACAGAACACGTATAATTCATTTCATGCACAACAAACAAACAGCAATTGCTTTCATCAGAGCCAGACAGCCAGTGTTGTCCACTGCATGCCATCTCATTATTCATCACCTGTTCCACTTTTTGTCTGCATCTTATTCTTCAAGTGAAGGCCCACAGGGCAGCCTCTCGTGTCAATTGTAGAAGTAACAGTCAGCAAATAGTCAGTAATTCCAGTCCCACTTCTTTTGAGGGGAGTCGTCTACGAAGCGACAGTTTCTTGATTCTGCGTAATCCAGCCATCTGCCTTGAGGGAAATGGATAGGGGGAGTCTGGAGGAGGAGGATAGAGGAGCATGACTGAGTTGTGAACTTGTGAACTTCAGGAATGCAGGCAGTGGCACCTTCAATAAGGAATTAAGACGAAGACAGTGATGCTGATGGATTTGTTGTGATTAGAGTTTTGTTGTGCTTAAAGTTGCAAAAGAAAGAAAGACACACAGGAATAAAAGTGAATAAGGACGGGAAAAAAAGAGCCAGTATTTCAGGCCTAGGTGTCAGGGAAGTAGAGCTCGTCCTCAAACTCTGTGAATTGAAACAGGAGTAGGTCAGCTAACAATGAAGAACTTCCGTCACCTAAGTCGGTGTCCTCTTCTTCATGCGTGGATTGACGTATTTTGTAATCTGGTGGTATGAAGTGCTGATTCATCTTGATCATTGTTAACCTCTCCACATTTTTGGGCAAGAGGCGGGTCCTTTTTGAAGTTACAATGGCACCAGTAGCACTGAAAACACGTTCAGAAGACACACTTGCGAGTGGCAAGACAAATAAGTTAGAGCCAGCTTGGTGATCAGTGACCATTGACCCCTTTTCCCATAACAATACAGCAATGGGTTCTGATCAAAGAAGACCTATGTTGGGTCATCCAGATAGGCCTGCACCATCCAATCAAGGTCATCCAGGGGTGCTCCACTTTGCGTACCATCTGTGGCCTTTGCATAAACACTGGAACGAGCAAACCCTTGATGAGTTATCCAATCTGCTTCCGACAATATTATGGCTGGGCTTGGTGCAGGTGATGATGATGATACGGTTGTTGGTATCGGTAACGGCTCCGAGGGAAAGTGACTGCCTTCGGCCACAAAAGTGGACCTTGACGCCGGATGGCCTGCTGATTCAGTAGTACTTGTGGCAGTTCCTTCAATTTCCTGCCGCTCTTTTTCGAACCGAGTGGTTGACAGAGCTATCCAATGTTTGTACTTTGAAACATCTGCTTCATTAAAAGGAATGAATGTATTGCTGGCCAGTGCCTTTTTATACCGTGGATCCAGAATATTGGCACAAATGTAATGTTGTTCACAATGTATTCCTTTAAGCCTTGCATTGTCAAGTAGGCAGGTTAATAAGCTCTCCGCCAAATGATATGCGTCTTGCTCATCAGCATCATCTTGGAACGTTGAAGACACCGCCTTCAGTTGGTTCTCTAGCATGCGCAACAATGGGATAGCTTTGCCCAAAGTACAGTCCTCCCTGCTGACTTCACACGTGAAGACCTCAAAAGGATGAAGCATGTCTGTCAAGCTGTTAACTAGGTCCCATTCCTCCACCTCTAGCCTCATATCTTTCATAGAAGCACCCTGTGCATTTAAGACATACTCATTGATTACCAAGTACTACTCAGACAGACGCTCAAGCATGTAGAAGGTTGAGTTCCAATGTTTTGCCACCTCCTGAATGAGTCCTCTGACTGGCACTCTACGGACACGTTGAATGATCCTCAGCTGCTTCCGGGCCTTAAAAGAATGGCTGAAATGTGTGCAATCTCTTCGGCAGGTGGTCAGTAACTTGCGGTGTTTTCTTTTTTCAAGAAATCTTGAACAACAATGTTAATACTGTGCGCCGACCACGGCACTCTGAAATAGCCACCATCAGACATGGCCCTAACTATATTACTGCCATTATCCGTGGAAACATAACCAATCATGCGCTTTCTTGGATGCAGCCATTCAAAGACCTTACTGTTAAACTCCGCCAAAATGTTTACTGCAGTATGAGATTTCTCCATGGCAAACATGGCTACTGTTGCATGTTTCTGAGTAGCTTGAAAAATTGTGGCACTGTGACCACCTGCAGCTATCTTGTCTTTAACCCCCGCTATACAGATCCAGTGTGCAATGATGCACATGTAATCAACGGCTTGGCAACTGGTCCACATGTCTGTTGTCAGGTGGATAGTGTGAACAGCACTCTTCTGCAAAGCTGCCCCAATCACCTCCAGCACATCTGGATGTAGTGCTGGAACCCCAACTCTGGCAAAATAGGACCGGCTAGGAACTTTCCATTTAGGGCAGACTGTTGCCACAAATTCTAGAAAACCCACCCCTTCCATGGAAGAAAAAGGAAGAAGGTCCAGCGCTAACATTTTAGCCAGCATTGCATTATAAAGACATGCCATTGGGTGGTTGCGTTCCAATGACGCCTCCGACCAGAACCTGCTTTTAATGGTGGTCTGGACCGTTTTCATATGTGATGAGGATCCAGACCTCTTCAACCCAGTTAGGCTCATTGATGTACTTTTTCGCATTGGTGTCTCTACCAGACTACTGTGCCTCCTTGATGTTGCTGGGGTAGAGGAGGGTGTGGGCGCTACCACTGCAGTGCTGCTGCCAGGGGTACTGTGTGTACCAGAAAAAATGTCTCTCGGTTGTTCACCTCCCCCCTGCACGATCAGCTCCTCCTTGTCATCAGATGCAATATCAATGTCTACATTTGGATTTGTACTTTTGGCTTTCTGGATGTTAGTTAGGTGCACCTCCCACTGGATAATGTGGTGTTTTTTTGAGATGACCTCTCTGGCCTCCGGTACCATAGTTGGTACCAAGCTTACCTCGACTAACTACTTGTTTACACAAAAGGGGCGTGGCCAAGATGGCGGTGTGAGCGGACGTGTTTCGCTGAGCTCCCGCCGCCGAACGCCGCTACATAGCTTCTAAAGCATTTCCCTGGGCGCCGGGGGACCTCGCTGGGTCTTCAGATCAGTTCACGGCTTGGAGCGGGCATCGGTGAGGCGAGCTGCGATCCAGGTGTGCGAGGTTTGGCCCGTTGCGGGATCCGGACGGCGCGGCCTACGAGAACCTGGGGCGCACGGAGCAGCCAGAGCGAGGCCGAGAGGGGCGGAGCCACCAAGCCGCCGCGGAGGCTTCCCTGACGGGCTACAGCTCGCCTGACCCGCGCGACTGGGCGCGAGGCTTCCCGCGGCTCACCAGAGGAGGCTTCTGCGGACCTGCCGGGTGAACACGTCAGCACACCGGAGGTCTCCGAGCTGCGTGGGGGGCCTCGAGAGGGCGGCAGCGATGATTGAGGCTGTGACGGCTGGGCCTGGGAAGTGGCCTGAGGTGAGGAGGGGGGGGAGACGGAGACAAGCCCTCGCCGCTACGGACTGTGGCTCTGGTGGGCAACGAGTGGCTGACCACAGCGCCGAGCCCCCCCCCTGCAGCGGACTGCCGCCTTTGAGGTCTCCCCTGGCACTGGAGGTGCTGCATGCGCAGAGCACCGCCATTTTAGGACGGGGAGGTCTGCACCAGATATCTGCACCAGCAGGGAGCACCCTTTGCTGCGCCTGATCGGCGCTCGCTTGCCTCCACCAAAAACACACGTCTGCCCCCCCCCACACAACAGAGGGCCCGAGTAGGAATCCGCTAATACTGCTGCCCTAGTCACAGGCGGGGAGTAGAGGTCCCACCCCACGCTGCGCAGCAGGGACAGGACAGCGGCGGGGTGTGGAGACCTCGATGTGGAACTGCTACTGAAGTGGCCCCCAGTGTGAGCTGCCGCGATCGTGCCCAGGAGTGGCGGCTGCGGTGTGGTGCCCTGGGGACTGGCATATTGAGTTACCACCCAGCCCAGTGACTGCTTTCCCACGCGGACTACATCGTCTGGGGTAGCGCCCCACGCACTTTCTGGGGGGGGCGTGCAGACAATCAGATCCTGCCAGCAGGAGTACTTGGAGCCGCGGAGTCCGGCGGCGGAACGAGGGAGGTGGCATTTAGCACCGGACGGTCTGGTCCTCAACTACAGGTGCTAGGACGAGCTACTGGACTGGTACACGCCGGGCAGCACTGCGGACTGACCGGGGAAGTATGGCGAATGGTAGGGTGCGGAAAGACAGGACCATAAAGGACTTACTTTCGCCCATCTCTACGGGGGGGGGAAAAAACGGACCCTCGCGGCGCTGAAAACACTGCGGCGTCTGCCAAGTCAACGGACGGCGCACCGGGCCCCAGCCCCCGAAGCAATGACGAGCCGGTCACGAGATCTTTCTTGGAATCACTATTTGGGGGTCTACGGGAGGATCTCCAGCTTCTTAAGACTGAATTGAAGGGAGAGATTCGAGAGCTGAGGCGAGACACGGACGCCATCGGGGAGCGAGTAGCGGATCTGGAGTCGAAGAATGACGCCAGGGACGTCGAGATGGAAGCGCTCCAGCAGGAAATTATCCGCATTCATGACCAGCAAGTCGATCTACAATCCCACGTGGAAGACTTGGAAAACAGGTCCCGAAGGCATAACATTCGAATTAGAGGAGTAAAACCCACCCCGGACACAGCGGACCTCTTCAAGTTCACGCAAGGCCTTTTCAACCACATCTTGGGCCGATCTGCTGACTCCATTATCGCACTAGATAGAGCACATCGATCTGGACCGCCTAGAGCCTCGGGCGCCTTGCCGGCGGATATTCTGGTCTGCGTCCAGGACTATCGCACCAAGGAGGAGATTCTCACCAAGGCGCGACAGCTGGGCTCCGTCACCTACGGCGATCATTCGCCGACACTCTATCAGGACCTGGCGGCCATCACCCTGGAAAAGCGCAGAACATTCAGACCGGTTACCGCTGAACTGCGACGCCTCGGAGTCACGTACAGCTGGGGTCACCCGTTCAGGATTGTCTTTAAATTGAACAATAAAGTGCACCAGATTCGATCTCTTGCTGAAGCCTGCCGGCTGTTAGGCATTGAGGAACCTGAACCAGCGGGAGACTCGCAACCGGAGAACACCTCGGAGACCGGCGCCGCAGGGCAATGGCGTCAGCAGAAACGGCGGCGCAGACCGCGTCGCCCTCCCCAAGAGGAGATACAGGAAGGACAGCGGGCGGCGGTCGAGACAGCGGCAAAGGAACTAGCGGAAACGGCTGCTGAGTAACTGATGAGCTGCCCTTAATTGGCTTTGGCGGTCGGCGGCGGGAGGCAACTTGAAGGGACTGGACACGTACCCCTTTCTTCTCCATGACCCTAATCCTTTTGAGCGTTGTGCACATGGGAAAATTCTACTGGTTGCTGGGGGGGGATGGGCGGGATGGGATTCTGCACGGCCAAATTGGGGTGGGTCTGCTGTGGGTGGTGGGGGGACTGTTGGGGTTTGTTCTTAAATGGCAGTTGATTTTGGGTTTGACTACCGAGTTGCTGCTCTCTGAAAATTGGGGAAGGGCCATCTGGTCTGAACTAGGCAAATGTTTGTTGTGTCACCAGCCAGATATTGCTCCTGCGGTCCGACGGTCACCGCTACAGGGCAGCCTTGTTGCACACCCTATATATTATGGCAGGGGTTGAGGAACATACATCTCGAACAGAAGCGGCGCGAGCCCCACTGCGAGCCCTGACATGGAACATCAGGGGCCTCAATGACTATAGGAAGCTGAGAAAGGTCCTTAGTTACTTGCGCAGGCATAATATAGACCTCGCTCTCCTCCAGGAGACTCACTTGCCTCTCGCTAGCAGGATGTTACAACACAAGGGGTTGATAGGAAATAGTATTGCTGCGGGCTTCACCACACATTCGAGAGGGACGCTGATATGGGTGAACCCACGTTCCAAACTCACATTACAATCTCTGGAGTCAGACCCGGGGGGGATATATGTCATTTGCAGGTGCAGGGGGCGGGGACACGATATGCTGCTTGTGAATCTCTAGGGGGCCCAATTACGATTCGCCTGAGTTCTACACTGAATTGGCCAGGAGATGCAAAATGTATGACTGTGAGTGTGTGCTCTGGGGTGGGGACTTCAACCTGGTTCTCAATCCGGACCTAGACAGGTCCGCTGGACCGAGCAGGAGCCCGTCGGCGGCTGCCACGGCGCTCCGCACTGAGATGGTGCACCTAGATCTCTTGGATGTGTGGCGCAGTAGACATCACTCCAGAGGGGGGTACACACACTATTCAGCATATCATGCACTGCACACTAGAATAGATTACTGGCTTGTCTCACAGCGGCTATCCAATAACATTAGGGACTGTCTCATACTACCACGCACCCTGTCTGATCACTCTCCCCTCCTCCTGCTCCTGGAGTCGCCGGTACGCGGAATCCCCCCTTTACGTGGCGCTTCCCCCCGTACTCTTTACTGGACGAGGTGTTCCGAGGGGAGCTTGCGGAGGAAATTGAAAACTTTTTTGTGACAAATACGGGCTCTGTGGAAAGTTTTCAGACGCTGTGGGAAGCCTTTAAGGTCTTCATACGCGGGTAGCCATGGCCAAACACTCCAGTGTACTGAAATCTATTAGGCAGCGGCTAACATTTTTGGAGGGTCAGCTGAAGGACCTTGAAGGGAGACACCAGGCGGAGCCGGAGGGAGACGCACTGGAGCAGATAAAACAACTGTTGAAGGAATATCACTGGGAGGCAGATAGAGAGGTACAACATATGGGCAAATATGCCACAGCCCGTGTGTATGGCGAGGGTGAACGGCCTGGTTCACTCCTGGCGCAAATGATCAAACATGAGCGCCGGCCCCTGCTGATTGGTGAGTTGGTATCGAGCATGGGAGAGACCCTCACAGATGAGGAACAGATTGTGGGGGAATTCAGGCGGTACTACTCTGCTTTATATGAATCCAAATCAACGGGGCTGGACGGGCGATAGATGACTACTTGAGTTATATACAGATGCCACACCTATCTGACGCGCAGAGAGAATTCCTGATGATGCCCATCCAGAGGGAGGAAATAGTGGAGGCATTAGATAGTATGAGGGTGGGCAGTGCACCGGGCGCTGACGGACTTACTGTCGGCTTTTACAAATCGTTTAAAGACCTGCTGGTCCCCTACCTCTCAGCATTATTCGATGACATATGTGTAGAAGGATGCATGCCCCCGACGATGCGTGAGGCACTCATCGTGACGGTACTCAAACCGGGGAAACCTACCACGGACTGCGGATCGTACAGGCCCCTCTCTTTGATTAACGTGGACGCTAAGTTATATGCGAAGGTGCTGGCTACGCGTCTTGCTCTTCTCGCCCCTACACTGGTGGCCCCGGAACAGGCAGGTTTTATCCCATCTAGGAACCTCACATACAACATACGTACAGTCCTGGGGACGATGCAGCACGTGAAGCCGGAGAACAAGGCATTAGCAATATTCCTGGATATGGATAAAGCCTTCGATTCAGTAGAGTGGCCTTTCATGTCCAGGGTACTCAGGAAACTGGGTCTAGGTGAGCCTTTTTTACAAATGATAGGCGCCTTGTACTACAAGCCGAGGGCCAGACTACGAATTGGTGATATAGTCACTGAGGCGTTTGGGATTGGCAGGGGCACGAGACAGGGCTGCCCGCTCTCCCCATTGTTATACGCTCTAGTGGCGGAACCCCTAGCATGTGCACTCCGGGAGTACCACAAAAAAAAAAAGAACAAACTACTTGTTTACAAATTGAACAAATGACTAGGTTTTCCGCCTTTTTGCTAATACTAAAGAAGTCCCAAACTGGGTGTTGAGATTTCTGGTGGTGGTGGAGGTGCTACTTTCAATGCCAGATGAAGTGGAGGATGGGCATGGTTGAATTTGACTCTGTTGTGCACTTACAGCACCACTACTTGAGGTAATGGAGGTCGAGCTGGATGGAGGTCCCTGCCGGCCCCTCTGATGAGAAAATATGGAAGCTGTAGGTCTTGTTGGTGTAGTAGTTACCTGTGTTGGTGGTGGTACCACCAGTGGTGCCACGCCACACACATCCTGCACAGCAGCATTTTTGGATAGGGTAAAAATGTCTGTCTGCTGCATGCCCGCTGGGGATGGAGTGACGACTGTGATGACTGGGTCGTCATCGTCAGACTGTTCATCAGCAGCAGAATACAACACTTCTACTTCTTCTTCGTCATTACCCGTAAGTGAAATCCTTGCGGGAACCTTCCTTTTAGCTAGCTTTGTTGGCTCATGGCGTGCCTCCCTCTCAGACTGTATTGGTGGGTGCCAATCAAGATCTAGATCATCAGAAGGAAGGGGGCTTGAAGAAGAACTTTGACACTACAAATGGGGTTTTTGAGTTATCAGAAAGAATGGGCGCACTGCCTTGAGTAAACGTGAAAGTAGGGAGAACTTACTAGTGGGGTTGTGATGCGGAAAGGCGAGCGGATAAGACCCCTTAACCGTTCAAATTGCAGGTTAGAAATCTAACCTACACAACAACATACAACTGCAGAGCCCTCGCACACACAATTATAGTATAACCATATAGTAGGCAAATTGCAATAACAAACAAATAATAGAGCAAGAATAAGACAATTGCCATCCAGAACTGTATATGAAGGAATCAGGTGTAGGTTTAATTGTTCCAAAAAGCCAGCCGACACGTGTTTCGTCGCGTGGGAACAGATAACTGCGACTCCTCAGGGCTAACGACACGACCTAAAGAACCGTCTGTCTTGGTCGATATATATAACAGTATGATTACTTAATAATAACATCGGTTACATACAAGCTGTCCAAAATTGGTGATTCAGCGATCGAGGGAACAAAAATTTTCTGAACTCTAAGGGGTCCCGGGTGTGGTGGTACCTTCATATACAGTTCTGGATTGCAATTGTCTTATTCTTGCTCTATTATTTGTTTGTTATTGCAATTTGCCTACTATATGGTTATACTACAATTGTGTGTGTGAGGGCTCTGCAGTTATATGTTGAAGAAGAACTTGTACTAGCCCTCCTTGACCTTTTTCTTGCTGGGGATCTGGAAGCCAATGGATCATCAGGAGAAGTGGCTTGCTCGGATGATACCTCCGCTTGAATCTCGATTTCCTGATGTGCCCCTAGCATTGTGGGCAGTTGTGCCTTTCCATGTGCCTCTACTTGCACCTCTACTTGCGCCTCTACTTGCGCCACTCCTTGCGCCACTCCTTGCGCCTCTTCTAGTGCCACTCCTTGCGCCTCTCCTAGTTCCACTCCTTGGGCCTCCTCTTGCGCCTCCCCTTGCGCCTCTCCTTGCACCTCTCCTTGCGCCTCTCCTTGTTGCACCTGTGGTTGTTGTTGCGGCTGTGGTTGAACACTCGTCAGATGAGTTAGAACCTGCGTTGATTGGATGCTACTTTGCGATGAGTCAACGCCAACATCACTGGTCGATGGTGAAAGAGCAATTAAAGAGGCTGCCTCTGTGGCACTCATGGACTTGGGCCTAACTTGGCGTTGTGGCACTGAGACCAATGAAGCGGAGGTGCTGCTCCCCGCTTGGTCCCCGACGGACACTGCTGCTGCAGGCGTAGTTTTTTTTTCCCAAAGTCTGTCGGCACACCAGTCTCCTTGGTAAGTGGCGCCACTTGCTTCTTCTGCTCCTTCTTACTGGCACTGTAACTGGCAACTTTCTTGGTAGAGGAACTACGGCCTCCTTTCTTTGGGCCCATCTTCTTCAGATGTCAGAACAGCAGGACGCAGTTGCACGAGTGGCAAAGTTGTCTGTGGCCACCACATGTGACGTCACGTGACATTGTGCGCACACCGCAGCAGGACTTCTTCCTGACACTACAACAAGTGATGATGATGAGGATGATTCCTAGTTGTTAGTCTTTGTGCCCCTAAAGCAAAGGAAACCAGAGGAACATCAGTTAAATAAATGTTGCATATGTCGTGCTTCAATTAATATTTGCAACTAGGCATTTATTATTAACACAACACGCCCAAAAACGGAAAGACCCAAAATAAAAATTGCAATTCTAATTCAAAATGGATGTTTGCATTTTTAGAAGAGAGACGACATAGAGAGAGTTGTCTCATGCACCACTGAGTACCCCTGGGCATAATGGATGAAAGCAAGGCAGACTGGGTGCAGGCCTATTACACAAAGCACACTGCCTGGCTTCAAAATGGCCCCTAGACCCCCACCCACATGGCCAGGCCCTGGACTAGGCCAAAAACAACACCCAAAAAATCGAAATACACACACATATCACCCCCAATCCAATACCATCCATGCCCTAAATGATGTTTATAATCAAGAGACCCCACAGAAAGACTTGGCCCATGCACCACTGACTGCCCCTGGACATAATGGATGAAAGCAAGGCAGACTGGGTGCAGGCCTATGACACAAAGCACACTGCCTGGCTTGAAAATGGCCCCTAGACCACCAACCACATGGCCAGGCCCTGGACCAGGCCTCAAAATTGCCCCCACCCACATGGCCAGGCCCTGGACTAGGCCCCAACAACACCCAAAAAATTGAAATACACATAAAAATCACCCCAATCCAATGCCATCCATGCCCTAAATGGTGTTTAAATTCAAGAGACCCCACAGAAAGACTTGGCCCATGCACCACTGACTGCCCCTGGGCATAATGGATGAAAGCAAGGCAGACTGAGTGCAGGCCTATGGCACAAAGCACACTGCCTGGCTTCAAAACTTCCCCTAGACCCCCGCACACATGGCCAGGCCCTGGACCAGGCCTCAAAATGGTCCCCACCCACATGGCCAGGCCCTGAATCAGGCCCCAACAACACCCAAAAAATCGAAATACACACACAAATCACCCCAATCCAATGGCATCCATGCCCTAAATGATGTTTAAAATCAAGAGACCTCACAGAAAGACTTGGCCCATGCACCACTGACTGACCTTGGGCATAATGGATGAAAGTAAGGCAGACTGGGTGCAGGGATAGGGCACAACACACACTGCCTGTCTTCAAAATGGCCCCTAGACCCCCACCCACATAGCCAGGCCCTGGGCCAGGCCTCAAAATTGCCCCCACCCACATGGCCAGGCCCTGGACTAGGCCCCAACAACACCCAAAAATTGAAATACACACAAAAATCACCCCAATCCAATGCCATCCATGCCCTAAATGGTGTTTAAATTCAAGAGACTCCAGAGAAAGACCTGGCCCATGCACCACTGACTGCCCCTGGGCATAATGGATGAAAGCAAGACAGACTGGGTGCAGGCCTATGGCACAAAGCACACTGCCTGGCTTCAAAACGGCCCCTAGACCCCCGCACACATGGCCAGGCCCTGGACCAGGCCTCAAAATGGTCCCCACCCACATGGCCAGTCCCTGAACCAGGCCCCAACAACACCCAAAAAATCGAAATACACACACAAATCACCCCAATCCAATGCTATCCATGCCCTAAATCATGTTTAAATTCCAGAGACCCCACAGAAAGACTTGACCCATGCACCACTGACTGCCCCTGGGCATAATGGATAAAAGCAAGACAGACTGGCTGCAGGCCTATGGCACACAGTACACTGCCTGGCTTCAAAATGACCCCTAGACCCCCACCCACATGACCAGGCCCTGGACCAGGCCTCAAAATGGCCCCCACCTACATGGAGAGGCCCTGGACCAGGCCCCAACAACACCAAAAAAATCAAAATACACACAAAAATCACCCCAATCCAATGCCATCTATGCCCTAAATGATGTTTAAAATCAAGAGAACACACAGAAAGACTTGGCCCATGCACCACTGAGTGCCTCTGGGCATAAAGATGAAAGCAAGACAGACTGGGAGCAGGCCTATGGCCCAAAGCACACTTCCTGGCTTCAAAATGGCCCCTAGACCCCCACCCAAATGGCCAGGCCCTCGACCTGGCCTCAAAATGGCCCCCACCCACATGGCCATGCCCTGGACCAGGCACCAACAATACCCAAAAAATCGAAATACACACAAAAATCACCCCAATCCAATCCCTGCCCTAAATGATGTTTAAAATCAAGAGACCCCACAGAAAGACTTGGCCCATGCACCACTGACTGTCGCTGGGCATAATGTATGAAAGCAAGGCAGACTGGGTGCAGGCCTATGGCACAAAGCACACTGCTTGGCTTCAAAATGGCCCCTAGACCCCCACCCACATGGCCAGGCCCTGGACCAGGCCTCAAAATGGCCCCCGCCCACGTGGCCAGGCCCTGGACCAGGCCCCAACAACACCCAAAAAATCGAAATACACACAAAAATCACCCCAATTCAATGGCATCCATGCCCAAAATGATGTTTAAAATCTAGAGACCCCACAGAAAGACTTGGTCTATGCACCACTGACTGCCCCTGGACATAATGGATGAAAGCAAGGCAGACTGGGTGCAGGCCTATGACACAAAGCACACTGCCTGGCTTGAAAATGGCCCCTAGACCCCCACACACATGGCCAGGCCCTGGACCAGGCCTCAAAATGACCCCCACCCACATGGCCAGGCCCTGGACTAGGCCCCAACAACACCCAAAAAATTGAAATACACATAAAAATCACCCCAATCCAATGCCATCCATGCCCTAAATGGTGTTTAAATTCAAGAGACCCCACAGAAAGACTTGGCCCATGCACCACTGACTGCCCCTGGGCATAATGGATGAAAGCAAGGCAGACTGAGTGCAGGCCTATGGCACAAAGCACACTGCCTGGCTTCAAAACTTCCCCTAGACCCCCGCACACATGGCCAGGCCCTGGACCAGGCCTCAAAATGGTCCCCACCCACATGGCCAGGCCCTGAATCAGGCCCCAACAACACCCAAAAAATCGAAATACACACACAAATCACCCCAATCCAATGGCATCCATGCCCTAAATGATGTTTAAAATCAAGAGACCTCACAGAAAGACTTGGCCCATGCACCACTGACTGACCTTGGGCATAATGGATGAAAGTAAGGCAGACTGGGTGCAGGGATAGGGCACAACACACACTGCCTGTCTTCAAAATGCCCCCTAGACCCCCACCCACATGGCCAGGCCCTGGACCAGGCCTCAAAATTGCCCCCACCCACATGGCCAGGCCCTGGACTAGGCCCCAACAACACCCAAAAAATTGAAATACACACAAAAATCACCCCAATCCAATGCCATCCATGCCCTAAATGGTGTTTAAATTCAAGAGACTCCAGAGAAAGACCTGGCCCATGCACCACTGACTGCCCCTGGGCATAATGGATGAAAGCAAGACAGACTGGGTGCAGGCCTATGGCACAAAGCACACTGCCTGGCTTCAAAACGGCCCCTAGACCCCCACCCACATGGCCAGGCCCTGAATCAGGCCCCAACAACACCCAAAAAATCGAAATACACACACAAATCACCCCAATCCAATGCCATCCATGCCCTAAATGGTGTTTAAATTCAAGAGACCCCACAGAAAGACTTGGCCCATGCACCACTGACTGCCCCTGGGCATAATGGATGAAAGCAAGGCAGACTGAGTGCAGGCCTATGGCACAAAGCACACTGCCTGGCTTCAAAACTTCCCCTAGACCCCCGCACACATGGCCAGGCCCTGGACCAGGCCTCAAAATGGTCCCCACCCACATGGCCAGGCCCTGAATCAGGCCCCAACAACACCCAAAAAATCGAAATACACACACAAATCACCCCAATCCAATGGCATCCATGCCCTAAATGATGTTTAAAATCAAGAGACCTCACAGAAAGACTTGGCCCATGCACCACTGACTGACCTTGGGCATAATGGATGAAAGTAAGGCAGACTGGGTGCAGGGATAGGGCACAACACACACTGCCTGTCTTCAAAACGGCCCCTAGACCCCCACCCACATAGCCAGGCCCTGGACCAGGCCTCAAAATTGCCCCCACCCACATGGCCAGGCCCTGGACTAGGCCCCAACAACACCCAAAAATTGAAATACACACAAAAATCACCCCAATCCAATGCCATCCATGCCCTAAATGGTGTTTAAATTCAAGAGACTCCAGAGAAAGACCTGGCCCATGCACCACTGACTGCCCCTGGGCATAATGGATGAAAGCAAGACAGACTGGGTGCAGGCCTATGGCACAAAGCACACTGCCTGGCTTCAAAACGGCCCCTAGACCCCCGCACACATGGCCAGGCCCTGGACCAGGCCTCAAAATGGTCCCCACCCACATGGCCAGTCCCTGAACCAGGCCCCAACAACACCCAAAAAATCGAAATACACACACAAATCACCCCAATCCAATGCTATCCATGCCCTAAATCATGTTTAAATTCAAGAGACCCCACAGAAAGACTTGACCCATGCACCACTGACTGCCCCTGGGCATAATGGATAAAAGCAAGACAGACTGGCTGCAGGCCTATGGCACACAGTACACTGCCTGGCTTCAAAATGACCCCTAGACCCCCACCCACATGACCAGGCCCTGGACCAGGCCTCAAAATGGCCCCCACCTACATGGAGAGGCCCTGGACCAGGCCCCAACAACACCAAAAAAATCAAAATACACACAAAAATCACCCCAATCCAATGCCATCTATGCCCTAAATGATGTTTAAAATCAAGAGAACACACAGAAAGACTTGGCCCATGCACCACTGAGTGCCTCTGGGCATAAAGATGAAAGCAAGACAGACTGGGAGCAGGCCTATGGCCCAAAGCACACTTCCTGGCTTCAAAATGGCCCCTAGACCCCCACCCAAATGGCCAGGCCCTCGACCTGGCCTCAAAATGGCCCCCACCCACATGGCCATGCCCTGGACCAGGCACCAACAATACCCAAAAAATCGAAATACACACAAAAATCACCCCAATCCAATCCCTGCCCTAAATGATGTTTAAAATCAAGAGACCCCACAGAAAGACTTGGCCCATGCACCACTGACTGTCGCTGGGCATAATGTATGAAAGCAAGGCAGACTGGGTGCAGGCCTATGGCACAAAGCACACTGCTTGGCTTCAAAATGGCCCCTAGACCCCCACCCACATGGCCAGGCCCTGGACCAGGCCTCAAAATGGCCCCCGCCCACGTGGCCAGGCCCTGGACCAGGCCCCAACAACACCCAAAAAATCGAAATACACACAAAAATCACCCCAATTCAATGGCATCCATGCCCAAAATGATGTTTAAAATCTAGAGACCCCACAGAAAGACTTGGTCTATGCACCACTGACTGCCCCTGGACATAATGGATGAAAGCAAGGCAGACTGGGTGCAGGCCTATGACACAAAGCACACTGCCTGGCTTGAAAATGGCCCCTAGACCCCCACACACATGGCCAGGCCCTGGACCAGGCCTCAAAATGACCCCCACCCACATGGCCAGGCCCTGGACTAGGCCCCAACAACACCCAAAAAATTGAAATACACATAAAAATCACCCCAATCCAATGCCATCCATGCCCTAAATGGTGTTTAAATTCAAGAGACCCCACAGAAAGACTTGGCCCATGCACCACTGACTGCCCCTGGGCATAATGGATGAAAGCAAGGCAGACTGAGTGCAGGCCTATGGCACAAAGCACACTGCCTGGCTTCAAAACTTCCCCTAGACCCCCGCACACATGGCCAGGCCCTGGACCAGGCCTCAAAATGGTCCCCACCCACATGGCCAGGCCCTGAATCAGGCCCCAACAACACCCAAAAAATCGAAATACACACACAAATCACCCCAATCCAATGGCATCCATGCCCTAAATGATGTTTAAAATCAAGAGACCTCACAGAAAGACTTGGCCCATGCACCACTGACTGACCTTGGGCATAATGGATGAAAGTAAGGCAGACTGGGTGCAGGGATAGGGCACAACACACACTGCCTGTCTTCAAAATGCCCCCTAGACCCCCACCCACATGGCCAGGCCCTGGACCAGGCCTCAAAATTGCCCCCACCCACATGGCCAGGCCCTGGACTAGGCCCCAACAACACCCAAAAAATTGAAATACACACAAAAATCACCCCAATCCAATGCCATCCATGCCCTAAATGGTGTTTAAATTCAAGAGACTCCAGAGAAAGACCTGGCCCATGCACCACTGACTGCCCCTGGGCATAATGGATGAAAGCAAGACAGACTGGGTGCAGGCCTATGGCACAAAGCACACTGCCTGGCTTCAAAACGGCCCCTAGACCCCCGCACACATGGCCAGGCCCTGGACCAGGCCTCAAAATGGTCCCCACCCACATGGCCAGTCCCTGAACCAGGCCCCAACAACACCCAAAAAGTCGAAATACACACACAAATCACCCCAATCCAATGCTATCCATGCCCTAAATCATGTTTAAATTAACCCTGGGCGGGCGGCTACGTTCCGTGCACGGAGTGTGCGTAGTGCCGGCTTCTACGCATTTTGCGTAGCAGGCGTAGAATCCGGCACTATGCACGCTCCGCAGACGGAGCGTAGCTGGCTGCCACCCGCCTCCCTCCCGCCCTCCCTAAATACTTTAAATTAAAAGCGGAAAAGAATTAAAAGGCACTTACCTTGCCCGCCGCTGCCCGCCGCGTCCCCGGGGCTCGCTATCTTCATGGCTTCCGTCTTGTGTATCTAATGCGCATGCGCGAGCGGCCGCGCATGCGCATTTCTCACGAGAAATGCGCATGCGCGGTCGCCCGCGCATGCGCATTAGATACACAAGATGGAAGCCATGAAGATAGCGAGCCCCGGGGACGCGGCGGGCAGCGGCGGGCAGCGGCGGGCAAGGTAAGTGCCTTTTAATTCTGTTCCACTTTTAATTTAAAGTATTTAGGGAGGGCGGGAGGGAGGCCTGCGGTGCGTAGTGGGGCTACGCGGAGTGCGGAGGTGGGCGTAGTTTCTCGCCCACTTCACGTAGCTCCACGAAGCCCCACTATGCCCACTACGCCCAGGGTTAGTTTAAATTCAAGAGACCCCACAGAAAGACTTGACCCATGCACCACTGACTGCCCCTGGGCATAATGGATAAAAGCAAGACAGCCTGGCTGCAGGCCTATGGCACACAGTACACTGCCTGGCTTCAAAATGACCCCTAGACCCCCACCCACATGACCAGGCCCTGGACCAGGCCTCAAAATGGCCCCCACCTACATGGAGAGGCCCTGGACCAGGCCCCAACTACACCCAAAAAATCAAAATACACACAAAAATCACCCCAATCCAATGCCATCTATGCCCTAAATGATGTTTAAAATCAAGAGAACACACAGAAAGACTTGGCCCATGCACCACTGAGTGCCTCTGGGCATAAAGATGAAAGCAAGACAGACTGGGAGCAGGCCTATGGCACAAAGCACACTGCTTGGCTTCAAAATGGCCCCTAGACCCCCATCCACATGGCCAGGCCCTGGACCAGGCCTCAAAATGGCCCCCGCCCACGTGGCCAGGCCCTGGACCAGGCCCCAACAACACCCAAAAAATCGAAATACACACAAAAATCACCCCAATTCAATGGCATCCATGCCCAAAATGATGTTTAAAATCTAGAGACCCCACAGAAAGACTTGGTCTATGCACCACTGACTGCCCCTGTGCATAATGGATGAAAGCAAGGCAGACTGGGTGCAGGCCCAAGGCACAAAGCACACTGCCTGGCTTCAAAATGGCCCCTAGACCCCTACACACATGGCCAGGCCCTGGACCAGGCCTCAAAATGACCCCCACCCACATGGCCAGGCCCTGGACCAAGCCCCAACAACACACACAAAATCGAAATACACACAAAAATCACCCCAATCCAAAGGCATCCATGCCCTAAATAATGTTTAAAATCAAGAGAACACACAGAAAGACTTGGCCCATGCACCACTGACTGCCCCTGGGCATAATGGATGAAAGCAAGGCAGACTGGGTGCAGGCCTATGGCACAAAGCACAATGCCTGGCTTCAAAAGAGCCCCTAGACCCCCACCCACATGACCAGGCACTGGACCAGACTTCAAAATGGCCCCCACCCACATGGCCAGGCCCTGGACCAGGCCCCAACAACACCCAAAAAATCGAAATACACACAAAAATCACCCCAATCCAATGCCATCCATGCCCTAAATGATGTTTAAATTCAAGAGACCCCACAGAAAGACATGGCCCATGCACCACTGGCTAACCCTGAGCTTACTGGCTAGTGTGGCTTTAACACGCACCCCAAAATTACAAAAAACATCCACATAGATATAATAACAGTGAGCTATTCAATTCCATGCCATAAATGATATTTAAGTTCAAAAAAACTTACAGAAACAGTTGTATCGTGCACCCTTGACTAACCCTGGGCCTACTAGATACTGTGGCTACCCACAATATATTTTTTTTTAAGTTGTGAAAAAGTTTATAATTTGTAGTCGCAGCAACTGTAATGCCCCAAAAAAACAACAGCAACTTACTTGTAAAATCTCAACTCCAAAAGTGATCCAAACAAAAAGTCCTCAAATACAAATATCCAGCAGCAGCCACAAAGAGTTATCCTTCCAGCTCCAGATCCAAATGAAAAGTGACCAGGACATGGACAAAGCACTGGGAGGAGTTTGCTGGACAAAAACAGAAAGTTGGAGACTCTGGGGCACTTCTTTCCTCACAACCCCCCAAAAATACACTCCTTGCACAAAGAAGTGCAGCCGAATGTCAATCTGAGGAGTTATTCTGATCCAAATAATCAATTTCAGAAGGTTTATGCTGCCAGCAATAGATTTCTTGTGCAGAATTGCAATTTTTGCTATTTTGGGAAAGCGAGATGTTCAAATCTCCCGCCGGTTGTCAGCTGCGCGGCGCATCTACGTGTTCGCAATTGTTTACTCTCGCGATGCGTGATCACGGGCCCTTATGAAGTATTCGCGTTCTGAACGTCTCGCAGTGCAAGATGTCGGAACGCTATGACGTACTCGCGGTAGAAGAGTCTTGCACGATCACGCCATGACGTACTCGCGGTCGAAAAGCCTCGCGCGATCACGCAGCAAGATGGCGCAGCGCACGCAAACCGGGAGGAAAACCGCTCGGCGAACTCAGAATCATAGCATGTCAACGCCGCGCGCGCGAGATTGTATTTTTGAAGCGCTAGCAAGCAATAAAAAATACGCCAACTCGCGGATTGCGAATTCTTTGACAATTTCGCGCCATTCGCGGACAGCGGGATTGCCAAAAATTCGCAAATTCCGCGAGCAGAACGGCTTTTCAGCCCACACTTACAAATCAATAATGAATCTGCAAATCCTAGTGTCAGTATGGGCAGAATAGGATTGTTACAAACATTGTAAGGGACTTCCTCCACAACCCCCACTTTAATCAAATCATGGACAATGCAAATGAGTGCTTCTTCCCCTTCCTGAGAAATTTTAGATTGAGGCAAGCACGGCAATGAAGCGCCTTCCTTGACACTAATATGCATTGGTGGAATAACCATTTGTCCTACATCAGTGTCTGAAGTAGCCCACAAAGCACAAGGGAGTGAAGCTAATGCAGTATTTTCTTTAACCAAACAAGATCTCTTAGTCATGGGGTAGTTGTCATTCAAAATAACACGCACTCCTTCAGGAGAACATCGTATCGTAGCCCTGAAATATTTGAGCATATCAAGACCCACAATATTGTCTGGTGTGTTCGGAGAGAGCAAAAATGGAATGGAGCAGTGAACTTGTCAACATTGAATGCGAGTGGTTGTGACAATGGGCTAAGGGAAGCTGTTCCATTGAACCCTATCGATGTAATGGTTGAGCCAGACAGGGGAGGCCTTGGAACCAATTGTATAGATAAGGCACTACGAGTAGCTCCTGTATCAACCAGAAACTGATCAGTTGAACCCAAAACATGTGCTGTAATTACGGACCCCTCTGATTTACTGGAACTTCAACTGATTCCTTACCCCATCCTAGGCAATCCTATGCATAAGCAGAATCTTGAAAATCAGACGGCACATAGTCGGACATTTGATATTGGTTCCTTCTATCAAAAGTGTTAAACCCATCCTGTCAACGTGTATTAGCATGAAACCTGGCACAATCATCCTCTAGGCCCTGAATATCATGAATGACTTCTCATTTGTCCCCGACCACGTGGGCACTGCTGAGCACATAGTACTGGACAATCAGAAATCCAATGTCCAAACTTCTTGCAATACGCACACTGGTCAACAGACAAATTCGAACGAGTATAGGAAGGAAAAGACGAACCATAAGATCCACGTCCACCTCTATCATTACCTCTAGAAGGCGGACCATAAGCCTGAGCCAACATAACCTTTGTTTTTAACTCTTTAGTCTTTTTATCCTCATTACCCTTTGCTTCTAATTCCTGGTGTTCATAATACTGAGCCATAGTCAAAAGAGAAACCGGAGAAGAGGTAGTCCATGAACTCTCACTGACCTTTAGGCAACTAGCTATTCCTGGTAACAGGTTTGCGACATATTTATGGACAAACAGACGCCTGCCTGTATCATCTGTCAATGACTGGCCACTAAAATCGTGGAATGCCTCCTTAAAGCGTGTAAAGAAATCTGAAACTGATTTATATGCCTTTTGCTTACACGACGCTAACACAGTCCAATCTATCTTTTTAGGGGGAATAATCATCTTTAACTTATCTAATATAGCTGTAGGGAGATCTAAAATTAATTTACACGGTTTCTGTGCAGGCTCCCGCTCCACATCCATTTGTTCTAACTCTTTCCATGATGCCCTAAAAGTTGCACAATCATCAACTTTACGCACAGTTCTCCGGCAATATCAATCCGAAAAACAAATCAATATCAGGCAAAGTCATGGTACAAGAGCTAATAGCACCCTCAACTTCCTCACAAACAGACTGCCTCAACGCGTAATTTAACCAAACGCCTGATTGTATCAGCCACCTGAGAAAAGACAAAAAGACCATCACACATTTGTTTACAATCCTGTGCTACATCATCGGGCTCCAATTCATCTGAATGTTTCCTAAACCGCTCAATGACCTCTGCAGCAAATACCTCGGTAAACTATATTTGCTCCCTTTCCTGCTAATTTTTCATCTTCTCTAAAAGCTCAGAAGCAGGGACGGTACTGCGAAGGGCTTTTCGGGCAGCAGATCTAAGCTCAGACGAATGCTGGGCGGACACCACAGAACAAGTTTCTCGCGCTTTCTCCTGCTCTGTAGGAGAATCCTCATCTGATTCATAAGGAGCAGAAGAAATAATATACGGAGGTGGAGAACGATCTAATAACAAGAAATAATCTTGCGGTTTATTAAGGATAGGATTAAGGGGTTTCCTAACAGCATATTGGCCAGTTACCTGTAAATGGCACTCCCTATCCTCTCTCTCTTTTAATTATTTTATTTCATTGTTTTTTTTTAACTCTAATGCTTTCGCATAAATGTTCTTTCGCTGTTCTTTTTCAATCAAGGCTTGCTCACGCTTCATTCGTTCACGCACTTCTTTCTCCCACATTCGCACACAGTCAAACATATCTTGCCTAGTCTTTCGCTTAAGCATACATTGTTCCACATACTGAATCTTTCGCAAATCAAATGACCCATGCATAGGCCAACGCAACTCAGGATCCTTACGAGTGTATTTATTACATAACGTGCTGTACATTATAGAAGAAATACCATGCTTAATATGCATGTCCCTATTAGGCGTCCCCTCTGGGGGAGGGGGGCGGTTGTGCTTCATCGAGTCTCAAACTGGTACCTCTACAAAAGCAACACATACTACAAAGTGAGCTACAAACAGGCATGCCAAAAATAGTGCAAAACATGCAGTATTATAATCAAAGTAGCGCTTAAAGTACTCTTTGTACGTTGCGCTGTTCAAACAAATTCAAACAGAAACAAATATTGGGCAATCCTTTAAATCAAAAGCCACAGTAAGTGTTACTAAACTACCTTACCAATCCAAGGCATCAAAAACCAACAGCAAGTGCCGCAGAACGACTCTTACCAATCAAATGGTGTCCAGATTCCAGCTGCCAAGTTCTCAAATCGACCAAATGGTCACTGCACGGCGAATCAACAGATGAGATATCAGTCGAGGACCGGCACCAACTGGATGGTCAGATCAGAAAGAAAGGGAAAACGCCCTGGTTGCCAAGACTCGGGTCTCCTCAGGCATCGATCGCGTCCAAAGCGAAATTCCAATCCTTCGTTTCGACCAGTCCTTCGGGCATCCGAGTCGTCGATGAGCCCCACATTGGAGCGCCGATTTTTAGTAGTGGGCCTCAGCAAGGCCTACCAGTGCAAGGGGTTCTCCCTTCTCTGCACAGAGTCCTCAGACCAATAAGAAGAAGTTGGCACAGAAGCTGGAATAGAAAATACAGAGTTTATTAAACCCCATGAGGCGGAACTACATTCACACAGCACCCTTCGGTAATGTATGAAGTAGTACACTGAATGGAAGGAGCTTGGTCCTTTTATACCCACACAGGGGCTCAAATGAAGGCGGTACAAGAACAAAATGCTGGTTTTAGGTACATATAAGGTCATACAGAAAATGCACAGTCAACAAGTGGGAGGAGCTAACAGTTGCTAATTCTGGTGAACACATCCTGACAGTTACAGACTGGGGACAGCTGCAAGGACAGCTGCAAGCTCAACTGAGCATGTGCGGAGCAGAAAAGGCTAAATACATCTCGTCTCTAGGCAGATTTCAAGAGCAGTTAACAGGAAGGTAGGACAGAGCACATGGCGAGCACATGGTAGCACATGGCAAACAAAATGGCTGACAGAAATTCAAAATGGATTCCACAAAACGTACAAGATAGTCTCTAAATACAGGATGGCTTCTTCTAATGCTAACCTAATCACTGCCAAATTACAACAGATGGACCGCCAAACTCATGGTTTTTACAATTATGTCAATCGGACTGCCATGGGACCACTGCTGCCACCAGGGATCTGTGATCCCTGGGGACTTGCAGCGTATTTAAGCCACAATATGTTTGGCGGGGCAACTGCTACCCCACCAAGAATATTATGAGTTTACTCCCCACCTCACATTTCACTGCAGCCCCCTAACACCTCTGGCCCTAGGGATACATGCAGGGGGCACATGGTGTGCCCGCCTGTGTGCATGCATCCCCAGTTTCTGCAGGACATGGATTTGACAGTCCATGCCCTGCAGAAACTTGCTTAGCCATTCCCATTAGGATGCCATTTTTATAGGGACCGCTGTAGGACCACCAAAGAACTGCCCACCAGTGATGAAAAACGTAAAAATCTGGCAGGCGGTGCTCACACAGGTTGCGGAGCTGGCAGTCCTGCTAATGCACCTTCAAACTCATACTAAGGCCCTGAGTCAAACAGCACAGTTTGAATGGAAAATTCAATAGTACTCAATATTAGACTCAGACAGATAGTTGATTAACTTGGTTATTGCATTAAAGATTCAAAATTCATCACTACAAGTAATTTCTTCAGAAGTTCATTAAAGAGTATCACAGCTTGCATGACAATGCAAAACATTTAAGCAGTCTTTCTTCAGATGGTTATAATCAGAATCAACCACAGAGGTATAGAGTTTGACTACCATAAAGGTAGAAGGAAAGTTTGTTACCTAACAACTCAGACTTTAGGGAGTTGGGAAAAGGATTCAAAATGAAAGTCCATTAATGGTGACTCCATTAGCATAACAAATAAATAAAAGAATGAACATATGGAAATGGTTTGGCAAAGAAGGTTCAGTCCATCAGCTACTGACTGTAGTTTCAGTAAGGCAGTCTAAAAACAAAGGATAGTTAAAAAATCGATCAGCCCAGAATCCAGGTCTTGACTAAGAAAAGCATTGCCCCCTCCTTTAAGATCAGCCCAGTGAGGTGGCATCACACCACCATCGAAAGACTATCACATGGCCATATTCACATGGTGTCAACTAGGTCACTTGGAACAATAGGTTGTCCCATGATACTCATGAGAAACGAAAGGTTTGAAAGTCCTCATACACATAACATTGGCAGAAAGAAATACAAAGTTGCTTCTTAAAGTAACAGCTGCAATCCTGTGTTCACAGGAATATTTCACTGTGAACGTTGACGAAACATTCAAGAATGTTGAGGTGTACACATGTACATATTTACATATAAAGCAACATTTCACTATTAGAAAATGCGCCATTGTACTAAATCAGGGGAAAGGTAAGCATTAGAAAAAACATTTCGAAAAGGCCTTTAAGTTAGCATCACACATTTAAATGAATTGAGCTTTAAACTAATATTGCATGTAGTGAAATTAAACTAATTGAATATGTAGAATGTTCACCAATCATTATTACATGAAAATAGCTAACGTTAAAAATACCCTACTACCACAATATTTCTCAACATTCAGATGAGTGCATATCTTTCTAAACTCATTAAAACATTTTTTTAATTTTTAATAAGCTATAGAAACTGTAGTATCGCTTTGTAAATTTTCAAGCTTGGAATTCACTTCTACATGGTTTTGCACTGCCTTTTCTAACTGGTGCATTCTCGACAAAAAGCATTTGAAAGACTAGGCCACAAAACTTTGCATCCATCAATATACGCTAATAGGCAACATGTGCACTCGAAATGTATTAGTGCAATTCATTTATTTGTACTAATGTTATCTTGTGTATTTGTTTTGTTCCTCTCACATTTTAAAACACATTGTTATGGTGCTCCTACTACACTTGTCTCTTTGTCATGTGTCACTGTGTCTAATGTGCGCAAAGTGTACTGTTAGCATTTTATTTTTTTAATTCACAAATAAGTTGTGGTTTGTCATTTTTTTTAATCACGCTGGATCCCTAGCCAGTCCGATCTATTAACTTTGTGATTTCCGGTAAGGAATCCAGGAGCTCTTTTTCAGTGAAAGCATAAAACTCCTGCCAAATTAATTGATGTACTCAACTTAATCAACTTGTAGGAGGTGCCAAACTTCCTCTACCAGTAGTGCTTCTTTAAGCACTTTTTGCTGCTGATTACTGATGGTCTGGGCCAGCTGCTCTGTCATACCAGACCAGAAAATGACTAGGTATATTGATTCAGAAGCTGTCCTTGCTCTAAACTTTTTAACACAAGTCTATAAAATAGACAATGTCATAAAAGTAACTTTCGTTAATGATATATATTGCTTTGAAAAGTGTATACAAAGAGTGATGAAGATGCATTCATTATTCCCATTGCACTCCATTTGAATAAACTGCAGATGCTAAAAACCCTAAACACCTTACGGCGGCCTACAGAAATTGTTTTTTAGCTCATGTATAATTGAGACATTTCTTGCGTCTTCAAGCCAGACACAGTACTAATTATCAAGGGAATTTTTACAAATTGGCTGAGTGCCATACAAAAATAGTACAATGATATACAGATGTTGAATACCTCTAGAAATGTCAGGCAATGCATTTGTAGAAAGAACAGGAAAACTATATTCTCAGCAGACTAATCTGAGTGGGAGGCTAATACTCAACAGAAGATGATATGTTCGAAGATGTTTTCTATTTGCAGGTAACCGTATGGCAGCTGTTTCCTAGCAGGAAGAATTAATAATTTGTACAGTAAAATATGAGCGAAACATTTAATTCTGTTTGAGGCAAACAATAAAATATTTTTGATTCAGATTCTCACCGACAGCTAGGACATAATGGCACTTCTATGTTTGACATTGGCATTATTCTTTCTTTTTGTTGTGTCAGAACTAAATATGAAATATTTTTAAATGCTTCATTTCTCATATAAATAGTGTGAGGGGTATCTAAAGAATTACATATTATAAAAAGACATGTCTAATAATGAAAAATTAGCGAAGCATCAAATTCACCTTCAGGGAGTAAGATCCACCTGTGATCTTGCTAGTGGATCCCAGGAATTGGAGTGTGAGATTCTGGTCCATTGGTATGAGCGCACTAATCAGGTTAGCTACCCTGCGTGCTCTGGTAGTCCCTGAATGCTGAGTGGGGGGATGTGGAAATGATTGGACTGCAACACCAATCGGTCCATCTGCCCATGTGCATTTTTCACAACCTCTGTATGCCAGGTGGGGGCAACGGTGAAGCTTAAGGGCCATTGCTATGGCACAGTGCTGTGGTGAAGAGAGGCCCATCACCTTGTGCAGTATTGTGACCTGAAGTGTCAGGATTCTGTCATACTGCCACTGGGCTTTACTTATGAGAGCCCTGTGAGAGATTACCTGTACCTGATTACTGGCTTTCTTGTTCCTGTCTTGTGCCTCCTGGTTTTGCTGATTTTTTCCTTTCCAAATCCCAGTTCAGCCTTCCCTTCTTTAGTGGTTCCCTGATTCCTTGCACCTACTTGATTCCTTGCACCTGGGTCTCTCCCTGAACCTGTTCCCCTCCCCTGTACCTTCTGCTATTTATGCCTGGCAAACCCTGAGTCTACCGGCTCATGTGACTTTGCTGCGGAGTCTCCTTGCTCCCTGTTTGAGCCTCGTACTGTTTTCATTGTTATTTTATTCCCTGAACCTGTTCTGAATAGTTATTTGTTTCTCATGCCTGTCACTTGTTCTTCCTCTCTCTTTGTTCCTGTGTTTGCCTTCTTTTTAGTTCTAACACACATTCAGACCCGTCTTGTATATGCAAATTCCTCCTCTTGTTATATATTTCAGATCTGTCTGCATATTCCTGTCCTGTCCTCCTGTCAAGGTTTCCGGTATTCACCGCCGTGTGTTTTCTATTCCTGAACTTGAGTCTTCTTCCAAGGCCAGATTTTTCCTGAGCCCAGTTATTGTTCCTGTGTACCTTCCACAGTTCCCCTTTGTCTTCTTGTGTGTGTTTATTATTATCCCGATTTTCACTGCTTCCAAGCGTGTCAGATAGAATCTAAGAGAACCAGCCAGAGCTCCTTTTCCATTGGAGATGCTGGGTGTCTCCCCAAACTCTATGAGATATATTTACTCCTTGGTTTCTTGTAAGATATTTTCACCTTAGAGGGATCACAATCAAAAGATGATACACGTTGTTATTTATGATAGTTTTTCCATTGTTTCCCCTGTATCTCTTTGCTGTTGTAGTTATTTTATCTTATAGTTTTCTCTTTTTAGACTTTTCATTTTCCTTCACTTCCTGTTTGTAATGGCTTCAGTCCTCCACTTCTTTCCTGCTTTCCTTTCACCCTTTGATACTCTCATGCTCATATTATACCCTTTCTCTGGAAATTCCTTGTTCCTGTCCTAGTTCCCTCTCAGTGTCTGGGTACTCTCTTGCTTATATGATATCCCTTTTCAGGAAATCCCTACTCAATGCAGGCAGCAAGCATCCAAGATTACTATGTTCTGTTTAGATATTTGCTAAACTGCAGACATGAAGAGGGATGCCACCTTAAGTGTGTGGTACAGGACCAGCATTTGCCTGGTGAAGAATGCAGTGGTTCAGTACTGTGGTGAAGAGAGGCTCATCACCCTATGCAGTGTTGTTACACAAAGAGGGCTGCCACCTTAATTGTGTGGTTTGGGCCCATATATGCCAGCTAGGGGCCAAAGTGAAGCTTAAGAGCCGGGCCTTGGTGCATCACCGTGAGGAAGAGAGGGCATTCATCCTATGCAGGTTTGCGAACCACAGAGGGAATCCACCTTGAGTGCATGGAATGTGACCCCCTTATGAAATATTGGAGGATGCAGAGTGCCATTGGACATGTACAGTGTGCAACTCTGAACCCACTACTTCATTCTTGGAACTCAAGTAGCACCCCAGGTCTGCCGTTGGAGCTGAAGCTACTTACTGCAACACCAGAGAAATGCCCTGGAGGTCCAAACCCCATGCCAGCCGTATGAAACTACCGCTCATTGGCCGCACCAGCTGCAGCCGATCTCCATGTTGGACTGCTGAACAGTCTTGGGCCTTCCATCGCATCTCCAGTGGGAGGGCCTAATACTGAGCATTGAGTCACAGAGCCCTTAAGGGGTAATACTGAGCGGCAAAGGCACTGGGCCACTTGGATTTTAAATACTTATAGTGGCACTTCGAGGAGTCATGCTCTCTTACGGGGTGTAAACTAGATATGGTCTCACATAAAAGAGTGCAGCCCCAGTTAATAGCTAGAGCAGCAGGGCACTAGTGCCTACGCAGATAGTGCTTAAATACAGCCCTTATGAAGAGTATGTTATTATTTAGTGTGTACCATATTTTGCTTTGTGTGCATGTAAATACTACTTTTTTATAAAAACGGGTATTTGGCTGGAGATTCATTTATTGAGGTTGCTGAATGTACATGGAGTTTTGATCCTGTGGACGTTTTGCATCTACCTCTTTCCCAAGAAGCCTAGGACTGCTTGACTCACGCTAGAGTCAATTGTTGAAGGGGTACTTGTCACAGTTAGTCATAGCCTACGGATGGCCAGTCTCCAGGACATCAGTAGTAAACAGCCTCAGCCAACATGGTTGAGCCTAGTGACTCCTGCTTGCCCCATGGCACTTTGAAAGGGGTTCTGTTACAAGCTTTCTAGATAGACATGGAAAGGCAGCCTATTCCAAATGGTAAACTTCTAAGTAGAGACCTATTGGGGCAGGATTTAAAAAGTTTTGCAAATAGGATGGAAGTGCCTAACACCCACAGACTAACACCTACTTTTGGAGTAGTTGTCCAACTTTTTGAGAGTTGTCGAACATTTTAGAAGCACTCCTGAAATTGTTTTGTTATTGGGGAAAATATGAGGCACTGTCACCTTTTACCACTGCACGTATCCTCTGCAACTGGGCGGTGTGATGTATGCCTACGGGTCTCACCTACCTTGTTATTCAATTACTGGAGAACTAGAAAGGGCAGTTGAGGACAGTTTGTTGTCACTATTTACCAAGAGGAATAACGATTTTGCTTGGTGGTGCGATCTTAACTTATTTTTATTGGGTAGGCTCAAAATGACAGTAGCACCTAGATACAATTACAGTTTAAAAAATCTTCCTCTTCTTACCTAAACCAATTATAGCATGAATAGGCTATTACATCAAAGCCTAGTCTGGAGGGTTCAGGGGTAAAAAACATCGATTAAAATGCAGAGGCTATGAGCACACACAGATTCGGGTGGACTCATACTTCCCCATATGCTAGATACAGCCTAGATCTATCTCAGTCTTCTTTTTCCCTACTGCATTGGCAAGAGGTACCCTCCTGGATGGTCAGTGACCAGGCAGTACTACAATGCCCTGTGCCTATTCTCTCGGTTTATTACATACATATATCCCTGGTTTTTGAGCAACCCAATCAATGACACTATGTTTGCAGCCTGGTGAATGGACCACAAACTACTTAAGACCCAACGGGCCAGATGTAGGTAACTTCAATTTACCGACTCATAGATACCGAATCGGTAAAATTCGGGCCAGATGTCGGTAACTTCAATTTACCGACTCATAAATACCGAATTTTACCGATTCGGTATCTATGAATCGGTAAATATGAAGGAGGGAGATGTAGGTAATTTTTATATTTGAATTACCGAATCGGTAACATTCGGTATTTACTGATTCGGTAAATACCAAATCGGTATTTCCCATTGATTCCTATGGGCTGTGAAGCCCATAGGAATCAATGGGAAATACTGATTCGGTATTTACCGAATCGGTAAATACCGAATGTTGCAAGGGTGCAGGGGGTGTCACTTTGACACCCTCTAGCACCCCAAGTAAAGGCATGTTTGACATGTGGCACACATACATGCCCTAAGGGCATGTCTGTGTGTCACATTGCACAGTGTGCATGCACAGATGTGCATGCACACCTGGATTCGGTATTTTACCATACAATAGGATTGTGTGGTAAAATACCGACTCTTAAGGGCCTGTGGCACTCTCAGGAGTGTCACCTACATTTGGATTTACCGAATCGGTAAAATTACCGATTCGGTATTTTACAGAATCGGTAAATTTACCGAATCGGTAAATTTACCGATTCTGTAAAATATTGGCCCCTACATCTGAAATCCCAAATACCGGTCGGTAACGGCCGAATTCGGCCGTTACCGACCGGTATTTGCTCTCCTACATCTGGCCCAACATTTGTTACATAATTGAGCACTGAACTGACACTATGTTGGAATCTTAAATAGGGATTAAACAGTAATTTGAACAGACATGTCTATGAGAGGACTACTTACCCTGAACCAATGAGTGTCAGAAAGCTATATAAAGGTATATTTAAATCCTTTATTACCTTTGCCAAGGTTTATGTTGTCCTGCTCTCTGGAAGTAAGAGCAACTCAGCTATAATATGAAGAGTGGTCTGGGTTAGAATGTAATATCTGTCCCTGATTCTTTAATGAAGCAACACCTTGCACGGTGCGGGCACGAGCATGGGGTTATTTCTAGCATGTATAGTGCACTCATCATTCATCTTCATTCCACAGCAGCACAATTTAGCTCTAGATTACACTGGTAGAATATAGTACAGAAGGAGATTGCCCTAAATCACTGGACTCCATCATACAAGATTATGACAGGGTACTAAAAAAATCTAAACTGAAGTTCGTCTACTTCAAAATCTTTCACACATGGTACTGGTCCCTGTTTAAATTGTTCAAAGCCGCACTTCTGGCCCACAGACCGAGGAGGTGTGATCAGAGACCATTTACTCTACTCAATATCCTATGTAACTACCCACCTTTGCAGACATGTTGGAGGACCATTTGGGCTGAATTGGTGGCTGTTAGTAATGCTACTAATACATCTTACATCTTTGGGGTATCTTGTGATCCACCACAACAACTCAGAGGTCACTGGGTTATCTGCCACACTCACTTGTGAGAATAACATACTAGAAGCTAAGTTGTGCATACTGTGCCATTAGCATGCATCATGTAGGATGTAATTAGTGGCTTATTGAGTTGCTTTGAGTCGCTCTCTGTGAATATCTTGTGTACAGGATAAAGGAACAACTGATAATTTTCAATAATGTTTAGAAACCTTTCATCCAAGACCAGGGCCAGGGTACTTCTTAATCTTGTTAGGTGAATCTGGTGTAGCAGATGCTCATGCTTGGTATTTCTTTGAAATACATATGCTTGCTTCTGGGTTACCTCAGTTTTTCACATACTTATCGCTCCTACATTCTGATACCTTACCACTTCCTGTCTTTATCCTTTCCCTGTCCAATTCCATTAGCACTATCCCTTTCTTACTGCTACTGTGAAAATCTCTGCTAGGACACTAATACCTGCTTTTGTTGATTAAGTGTACTCCTCTACTGTTGCGGATACCTGATATGTGCTCTGATTGATTACCATTCATGCACACAGGAACGTAAGAGGCATACATTCCTGCAAGCATGCATGGAACAGACAAGCACTTTTGCAATCAGAAACCATTTTTTGTTTCTTTATTGTGAGAATATGCTTTTGCCCATCTAATCTGCCTGGAATTTTACCTTTTCAATCACCTGGATTTTGACCTTTTACTGCGGGGAGTCTCAGAACCTGTAACTCACCCAAGGTAAACTCATGGTAAAATGGACTGTGTGTGTTTCAGGCCAGTTTCCGGCTTTTAAGTTAAGGCCTCTGCAATGCAGCAAGGATAACATGCACTTGGCTGATTATACTTGTGCGCACATGTGAGGGATGAGCATGGGAAACATCTCTTGTGTGCAGCCCAGGAACTGGGCAAAGGTACCTGGTGCAGGAGGGACTCTGCAGGGTTAAGTATTGGCCCGAGATGGGCCATATCATGTTGGTTTAAACAGATAGGAAAAGTCGGTGTGCTTTACTGCCTTGTCTGCAGTGACACTCCATTATACACTATGGAGAAGGCTGCCTTAGAGAGCAAGTCTGATCCCCCTTGGTCTAAAGACACCAGGGTCATACCAATGTTCAGGGTAACCTGTATGAAATGAGGAATTCTGTAAAGTCCAAAGTAATATCTGTACATCTAATAGGTCATTGAGAAATGTCAAGTTTCTCTGGCTCAGCTCAGTATCAAAGTGTAGGTTTGTCACTGCTCGACTAGGTTAGTTACTTTTCTCTCCAGCAGCAGGAACAAATGCCTCCCCCCACAAAGGGAGCAATTAACCCTGATTAGGTAAGCTCCTTAGGAGGAAGGAGTGGGGTGGACTGCTCTACATCAATCAGCCAGCTGTCATCCTTTGCCAGGAAGAGGGCTGACCTAAGCCCACTAAACAAACGGAGGAAACACAGGCCCTGGAGCTGAACCAGGAAGGTGGCTCCTTTGAAGCTTTACTGTGGCAGGCTCTTTCAGTGATGTCAGCAAGGGGTGGGGAGCCACAGAGCACAAGAGGCAAGTGACTCCTGGGTGACACTGTCTTGAATATCCCAGAAGGCTGTGCAAGAAAGTTAAAACAGTGGCGTAAAGGTGATGTGGCACCTCCAGATAGACCCGAGGTGCATCCCTGCAGGAAACTCATACCCCCCTGAAAAGGTCTTGCGCTGGGGAGGCGCTCACTCTTGATTGTGCTTTTCTGCTTGACACTGGGACTGGAGGCTGGCACCACCGACGACTGGAAGTAAGATCCCCCTAAAAGCCATATGGATGAATCAGTCTGCCTCTGATTGATCCCAGGACCAATGAGGTACTCCCCCTGGACCAAGGACGCTGTCTCCTTAGACTTTCTAAAGACGAGTTGGGGGAAAGACTGGGCTTCTGCGCCAAGGAGGTGAGAAACGCAGAGGCATAGTTAAGTGAAAGGCGTAAAACCAGTGAAACCAGCTCCTTGCAAAGTTCATCACCTTTGGGGCCAGGAGGCCTGAATAAAGTGGTCCAGTTGACTAAGGCTCACCACCAGGAGCAAAAGGAGGCCCAAATCTTCAAAATTGGTCCGAGGAGGTGCGAGGTGCGGCTGTTTGCAGTTTTGCAGTTTGCAGTTTTGCAACCCTTGACCCCAACCCTTCTCCACCTGAGAACCCTTGACCCCTTCTCAGATGGAAAAGTGCAACCTTCTCTCTCACAACAAAATAGTGCAAATTATTTCATATAGTCAGGCATACCTTAGGTTGGGGCCTCGCATAAACAATTTTGTAATTTTACAAATGCTTCTACACTTTCATTGTCCCAGACTATTGGATTTTTTACTCTTTTTCGTGTCATCTGAATTAATGGCTTCGCACATAGCGAAAAACACACAATCCATTGTCTACAGTATCCCACAACTCCAAGAAACAATCTTATCTCTCTCTGGGTTTGGGGCAATGGCATCTGCTTGATTATTCTGATTCTCTTAGTGGTCACCTTTCTCACGCCTCTTTCCATTTGGAGACCTAAGTATTTTACTCCTGTTTGGCAAAATTGTAATTTTTCTGGAGATACTTTGTGTCCTCATCAGCCAAATGATTTAGTAATACAATTGAATCAGTAATACAGTCATTTCTACATTTTGAAGCTACAAGTAAATCATCAATATACTACACTAAGACAGAATTTCGGGGCATAACTAGCTCCTCTAGACACTTTTTCAAAATCTGATTGAAAATTGAAGGACTTTCTGTATACCATTGAGGGACTCAATTCCATACATAAATACGATCCTCAAATTTAAAAGAAAAAAGATACTGGCTGTCAGGGTGTAAAGGAATTGAGAAAAAGGCCTGTCATAAATCAATTACAGTAAACCATCCAGTGTTCCAAGGTATCTGATATAGAATTACTGCTGGATTTGGTACTACAGGACAACATGGTACTACAATGTTATTAATCTTTCTTAAATCCTGTGCTATCCGGTATTTTCCGCTAGGCTTTTTAAGTCCTATTATTGGCGAATTACAAGGACTGCTCATTATTTCTTTTAAAATACCTTGTTTATCCATTCAGTCAATTTCAATAGCCTGCTTTAACTTCTGGACTCATTTTGTATTGTTGGGTGTTAGGGTAAACTGCACCTTCTTTTATGGTTACTTTCACTGGGTCTACATCTGCCAATAGACCTATTTCTTTTCCAGGAAAGTCCCACACTTCTGGATTCACTGTTGTTTTTAATTCTTCTGGCAAGTCATTCTTTGTCATTAGAGAATATATTTCATCAACTTCTGTGTCTTGTGTAGCTAACATTATTTTGTATATCATATCTTCATCTGGGGTCTGAATAGTAACACCATCAAGTGTGCAGTCTATTGTGCAATTCATCTCGCATAAAAGGTCTCTGCCTAATAAATTCACTGGACTAGAATCACAAACTATGAATTTATGCATGTCTTTGAATGTCAAATCCGCACCTCCATGGGTTTTGTGAGTGGGGTTCTAATCTGCTGGTTTGAAACTCCAACTACTTGGATCAATTCTCCCGAGAGGGGTAGGTTTGGGATGTCTGCTGTTCTCACAGTAGAATAGGTAGCACCAGTATACAAAAGAAAAGTGCTATCATTACCTTCCACCTTCCGATCAATAAATGGACCTGACAAGCACTAGTCCACCCACACCGCCAGCCAAGCGGCAGTCAACACACACCGGCAGCCAAGCGCCAGTCCACGAACACCGCCAGCAAAGCTCCAGTCCAGGCACACTTCCAGCCAAGCGCCAGTCCACACACACCGCCAGCCAAGCACCAGTCAATGCACACCGGCCTGACTTTTTTTTAACAAGAAAGAAAACACAAACCAATGGCAACTAGATACAAAACTATAACTACAAAAACAACAGCAGTAACTAAAGACATCTTTCTATTGCCAAACGTGAAACTGAACAACAACTATGTAAAACAATACTGACCAGGCAGTACACTATTAGACTCACAGTTGCCCCTAAAAACTTGTTTGAGTGTGATACAATCGGAAACATGTGGGCACACACAGCCCAGGATTAGAAGGACAATCGGCACAGTGCATGCGACTCTCCTTCCGCATACCTCTTCGCAAGCAGACTCTACATCTCTCATAGCGATTGTTTTTTTTGGGCATGGGAGGAATTAAATCAGGAAAGTGGCGCTCTTTCAATCTAGCCACATCCTCCGATATCTCCAACTCTAGGAACACTTGCCTGTTCCACAACAACAAGGCTGCCTATCACAGACTCCTGAAACTGAGAAAAGGTCATCTTTGATTCAGGAGAACACTCCTTGAACACAGCAAAAGCATTGAAAGTTCCTAAATTGAAGAGATGGATGGCCAACTGATTATACAAACGTAAGCCTTACGAACAGCAGTGTAAGGTTTCAACCTCTGATCTACTCTATCAATACCATGCATGTGCTTATTGTAGTCTGCAATGCACACAGGTTTGCACACTTCAGCAACCTGACCCCAAACAGTCACAGGTGAAGTACTCTCATCATGAATGGTAGTCAGCATGTACACATCTCTCCTGTCCACAAATTTCACAGCTAGCAGTTCTTCACTACGCAAGGCACTGCACTGTCCCGTCTGAAGCTTTTTACAAACAAGCTCTTTTGGGTAACCTGTAGTGTAGCTCCTATTGTGCCCTTCATGCAGGACTTGCGCTGTTTACGGATAACATATACTGTGAGTCTGGTGGTAGACTGACCCTGTACACCCCATTGATTATGTTAGCCTATGTTTTGCATTAGCTGGCTCGCAGTGCCACTATTATCTCCTATCATCAGAGAGATTCGTTTTTGGAAACCTCAGAAAACAACAAACCCCGATTCCTCAGACTCATGTAAACAATATACTATTTTTCACCCAGTCACTCATGCTTGTTTGTTTTGCTCTCAGAGAGATACACGGAAGAAACAGTGGGGCGTGTTTACAATAAGAATTTATTGTATCGTTGTTCTTCTCATGTAAAACAAATGTGCTGCTACAACTGTGACACAGTAGTCGAGATATAGAATCAGCAGTACAGTGAATAAAAAGGAATAGAATTGTTCTACCATTTCGCAATAGGCATGAACACATACATGAATATACTATGCATTTATAAAATAAAGGGCATACTCCTAAGATGCCTGTCTTGATGTACCTAAATGTACCTAGCATGGGAGTAGGTGCGACAGAGCCTAAGTGTCTAAGATTCTAAGAGCCAAGAATCTCGCTAGGATTTAGTTGAACCCCCATACCTGAATAGTGAGAGTGTGGGACTTCGTCCTGGACTTGAGTTGGACACCCCACAAGGGATCGTCAGGCCACTATCAGCTGGAGCAATTGCATGTCGGAGCCGCAGCGTCTCTGGTCAGTGTGTCGGCTTTGAAGTCTCAGTTCCCTCCTGACTACTGATAGTAAGAGGTGCTGTATTTATACAGTCTTTATGCTTGTGTTACCCATTATTCAGTATGAGGATGACGTTGGGGATTGAACCTTGTGCATAGAAGGTAGAGGTGATGTTTACCTCCTGGAGAGTGTACTCACAAGTTATTCATATGTGCTAAGGACGACGCCTTACCAATATCGATTGGGAAAAACCCACCCTCAGCATGGAATAGGGTGAAAGGGCTAGTCCACAATAGGCTGCAGGCCTTATTAGGTGTTATGTTCATACAAGGCATTCTGTCCTTATTTGGAGTTATGTCCTTATAAGGCTCATTCATATGGAATAATGGGGAGATGATGTAGGGAAAGTGTACAATGTTCCCTGTACCTATATCAGGATACAGATATGAAATATAGCAAACATTTATGGTTAGAGCAGATTGTACCACAAGCAAACGTGTCCACTTTAAACAATTCCTTAAGCAATTGCACAGCAGTGTAGAAGCAAGGTACAAATGGTGGCCTTTGTTAAACAGTCCTCTAGCAAGATCCCACACAATTTTATCTGAAATACCAAAAGTGGACGGACAACCAGGGGGGTCAATAGTGGAATCCCTACCGGTATACACCCGGAAATTATAGACAGATCCTGTCCTCCTCTCAGACATCATATACATCCTATTTCCATATTGTGCCCTCTTGCTAGGAATGTACTTCCTGAAACCCAAACAGCCCTTGAACAGGACCAAAGACTCATCAACAGCTATATCTTTCCCTGGAGTATAGATCTCTGAAAATCGATCCACAAAGTGATCAAGAACAGGTTGAATCTTAAAAAGACAGTCACAGTCAGGGTGATCTCGTGGCAACGCCAAAGCATTATCAACAAAACGCAGCATCCGAAGCAAAAGTAAATACCGATCACGGCTCATATTTGCATGAAATATAAAAACTTACAGAGCGTGGCTGGGTAATGTCTTGCGCAAAACCAATAGCACTAGAGAGAACAAATTATGTAATAATAAATGCTCTAGGGGACACATAGGCAACGGCCACTAACATGCCAAACCTATCTCCTGTAAAAACAGAAGAAATAACTGAAAACACAACTTTGTACCCGAGCAATCATGCACAATATTTGAGAGGAAATTTCAGTCCAATAAGAGTCCTCCAGATAATGCCATTCAAATGAAAAAGTCTTTATTTTCTTTTAGAAAAGTCGATTCCAATAGTTGATCCTGTATAGTTGGAATCATCCAATGTAGCCTAACAGACAAACAGCCAACACGTGTTTCGTCTTGGGGTAAATCACCCAATGACTTCCTCAGGGCCAGTAGCTTTTATAGAGTTCTCATCATAGTGGCTTCAATGTATGTAAATACGGTCTCGAAAAAAGTATATAGTGGTCTAAAAGAAACACTAAGATTCCGTCGTACATGTAATGTTCCAAGTAGCGCCTAATCAAATCGAACGTAGATTCTTAAAATGGACTAATTTATTCAGGTCCAATCAATTTATCAGATCAAAATTCATTCAAATCTTTAGTGGACTGGAAGTACAGGTCCACTGTTTGAAAGATGATATAATAGATTCTAGTTCAGGTCCCGGAGAGTGCTCCCGCCATCGTTCGAACGCCGTCAATGAGTGATGCATGAAATATGGCTGTTGCCATCAAGGGACTGGTAGACCAATATGAAGCCATGGACAGCTTCCTTATTAAGCCCATCAAAAAAGTCAAACCCAAAAACTTCTTTATCTCATCCAGATTTGTGGGAGTCCACCGAGTGGCTCCAGAGCGGGCCTAAGTCTGGTACTGTTGTCCTTGAAAAACAGTTCAGCAAACAAATTAGTCTGCTTAACAATCTCAGCCAAACATACATCACCCAGGAACAACTGAAAAAACTGTATAGGGCAAAAAAATTTGCAATCCACTCTACACCCTGCATCACCACTAAAGGCAGGCAACACCGGCTGCACCATGTTTGGATAAACCTAGAGTCCAGCACTTCCATTAAGAAGCCTTGCAGCCTCAGGCTGCAATACCGATGTCTCTTGAGGCACCATCGACACATCAGTGTCCTCCTCTAAAACAGGCACCTCATCTGCACTGATAGTAGCTTCATCTGCCCTGAGAGTAACTTCATCAGCAGATGATTCCTCGTGACAGAAAACTCACTGCCGGAATCTTGTACTGCCTCCTCTCCCTCAGAAACACTGTCAGTCTACTGAGCAGTAATTCTACGGCTTGCCATAATCCTTACTAATAAAGGTAACTTGTCGAACAAGTCAACAACAACAAACAATTTGTAAAATAAGCAATAAACACAATGTGTCTTTATCATAAAGACCAATATACTCCAAAACTAAACCACTCACTTGACAGTAGCAGCTAGACTCTCGACCGCCTACTCTGCACAGACACAGTAAGGATCAACAATATCCCGCTAAAAGAGAAAAAGAAAAAAGAAAATTACACATAAGACAATGCAAAACACATCACCAAGAATTTCATGCTCAGAACACTAACTAAATATGCTGCCATTATGACACCACTTACAAAAAAATGAATTCATGCATGACAGTAATACTCATCTGGAGTAAACACAACAAATATGTTTTTTACCAAATAAATGCAATTACGCAAAACTGCAGAATAACCACTGCCAAAACCGGACACAAGAATCAAAAGCTTTACACTAGAAAAAGGAGACAAAAACATTACAATCACATATACAAATAATGCACCAGTCCATACACAATCCACCAATCAAGCTAAGGGGTAGGTGGGCCTAAGAGTATAAATAAAATATTCACACCCGCAAATGGAGAGCAACCCTTGCCCAATAGACCACTCCCCAACACCAAAATTAAAAAAAAAACTGGTGTCTAGTGGTTTCTGCCCCCCTTGGGGTGGATGGGCATAAAAACATACTTCTGATCTGCCACCCAAAGAGGGAAGAAATGGCCCCAATCATTCTCCCATGAAGGGGAGTGATCCTTGCCCAAGGGACCGCTCCCCAACATAACAAAAAAAAGACCCTGGTGGCCTAGTAGCCATATTAAAAAAGAAATGGTGAGATCTGCCCCCCACACAGACAGCCAAAAATATTGCCCCCCAAAGGGGAGCAACCCTTGCCCAAATTAACCACTCCCACAAATTAATCCCTGGTGGTCTAGTGGGCAACTACATTAAAAGAAATGGTGAGCTCTGGCCCCCAGGGGAATGCAGACAGCCAAAAACATTGCCCCCAAGGGGGATCGACACTTGCCCAAGGGGTCACTCCCCAAAAATGTATCCCTGGTGGTCTAGTGGGCTACTAACTAAATAAAAATGGTGATATCTACCCCCCCAGGGGGCAGACAGCCAAAACCAATCCCCCTAAGGGGGAACGACCCTTGCCCAAGGGGTCACTCCCCATAAAAGCATCCCTAGTAGTCTAGTGGGCCACTTTAATTTAGAAAATGGCCAGATCTCCCCCCTAGGGGGGCAGACACAGCCAAAACAATTTCCCCCTAAACAGGGGGGTGACCATTGCCCCAGGGGCCGCTCCCCACAAACAGGTAATCTGTTTCATTATAAAAAAAATTAATAATCCCTGGCGTCTAGTGGGCATTCCTGCTGCACGATCACACAATCGTGCAGCTGGAATGCTCAAAAGAGGCATCAGGGGAAAGGAAAACCCTTTCCTTTCCCCTGATGCCTCTTGTTTTAAATACCCCCTCCCACGAGGAGAAACTCACCTCCTTGAAGCAAATGGCTTCCAGCACATTGGGAATCCCCTAATGATGTTGGCGTGCCTTGCACCCTGGCGTCATTAGATGACGTGGGGCGGGGGAAGGCAGTAGATTCCCCTGCCATCCCCGGTGGGGGCACCATAAAGGGTGGTCCACGGAGGGAGCGCCAGCGCTTCCCCCGTGGGTGGGTGCTTGGATGGCCAGAAGCTGTTGACGCACATGCCCACCATGACATTGGACGGCTCCCGGCCTTCCAGTGCTTGGAAGGGGTTCAAGAACGTAAGGGCCCTATTGTTTGACTCCTCTTGTTTACCACCCCTGCTTCAAGTGATGTCCAAAAATACTCCTCAGGGAGGTGATGGCTGTTTTTTTAAGTTTGGGCACCCAAAATAAATCAAACCCAAGGTTTTAAGATCTGCTTGCAAAATTTGGTACCATACCAGGAAGATTCTTAAGATTCCATATTATTGCGCAGGTGCTCCTATTTGGAACTCTCCAGGCATGCTTGTGTGCCTAAAAGACAGTTTATCGATTCCTTTACTGGAAGAAGGTATTCTGAAATGGGGTCAATTGCTACAAGATAAAAAACTTCTTCGGTGGGATGTACCCTGCAACAACACGCATTAAAGATTCTCAAGATTTAAGTTTCATCAGCTTTCCAGTTGGGCTGTTTAGGTAGATAAAGATGGAGAAGTAAATGAAGAACATGACATTCTCCTACGAGGCCCATCAACGGAAAGAGATCCCCAAATGGTATTGGCTTTTGGTTAAGGGGGAGCCACCATTATCCATGGAGGAGTCCTGGAGAAGAGACCTGCCTTCGACCAACGTAACGCACTTATGGCAAATAGCAATGTGCACATTATGGAATATGGTTAAAGCCGCCCATCTTAGGAGAAATCTTATTTTCACACTCCTTCAGGCAAATTCAAAACTGGGAGGTGAAGGACAGAAGGTCTGTCTGAAGTGTGTCTTGGGTGGTGCTGACGACTTGCACATGTTCTGGCATTGTCCTCTTATCCAGGGCTTCTGGCAGATTATCGGTCGACTGTTTTGAAGTTCTTGGGGCAAGAGGTCAAGGTAAGCATGATTTTGGTAATTTTTGGGGTCCTTTCAGAGGAGAGTGCTAACTATAAACTCTCTAACACACAAGCTTCCCTGTTATTCATGTTAATTCTTCTTGCAAGGAGGGAAATTTGTTTAAAATGGATCTCCGCTCATACCTCAGTAATTAGATTGGGTTGATTTGGTGAAATTAATCCATAGATTGTATCTTTCTAGCTCCTCGAGAAAAAGAATTAGAATGTAGGGGACCTGGGATGGGTGGGTCAATAATAATATTAATATAATATCCTGAAAATTAAAAGTCCAATGATTATTAAATAAGTGAGATATGAGGAAGAGGTATGATTCCCAGGAGGTGGTTATTCCTCTCCACTAAAACCCTTCCCTAGGATCTCCGCAGCCGGTATCAATTGATCCCCAGATGTTCAAGTAATCGGACGGTACCATTTCCTCCATCTGGGGAACCAAGAATAAGCCATTGGCTTGCCTAAAGACCATCCACTTATCTATAAATGAGGGGAAAAAAAGACCTTGCAAACCTAGGAATGCTCCAAAAAGACACACCTCCCAGAGGAGGCGCAACAAGGAGAAACATCTTTATTTCTCCTCGGTTTTTCCTCCTTCTATGTGTGCTGCATTCTGCAGCACACATAGACAAAGTAAAAAAAAACTCTCAGGATTATTACAAAAACAATCATGCTTAGAACACAGGCACCCTTGCACCATAGTTGGCTCTATGTTGCCAAAACAGCACCAGCACAAGGGGATAGGACAGGAATATGTCATATCAGATGAATGTGGCACATTCCTGCCTTTTCCCTGTGATGCAGGGCAGTGTAGCAAGGGGACTTGCTGCACTGTCCTGTGTGACAAATTCCAAACATTTGGCCCTTAGTGTTCTATAACTAAATTTAGAAGAAAAATGTCTTTGAGTGAAAGACTGCCAAAGTGAACATATATTATGGAAATTCACTAGCTCTTCAAAGCCAACTTGAAACAGCATCTAAAAACTAGTATCTCTCCTGGTGCCTCATCAGTTAGTTATATTTTCTCTTTCATTCTATTGCCCTTAATTTATCTTTTTTTGCTTCCCATCTATTCTCCTCCAATGAATCTTATAACTTGATTGCCCTGGTACATTTTGCACATAATATATAAATACTAAATACAAAAAAAACCAAAATGTATTGTTTCAATGAGACCAGTATAGACAACTGGAAGTGAGAGAACTGAAAAGGTTCATTATGTGAGCTGAGTCTCCTTAATTGGTATGACTCATAAGTGCACATATCAGCATCAGAGGCCAGCTGGTAGTCTGTCTAAAAAGATCAGTTTTCCGGTCTTTTCTGAAAAACACTGGTAGATTCTGCACTCAGACTGGGGTTTAAGACATTCCAAAGTTTGGGGTCCTGAATAGCCAGGGATCTATTTTCATGCTTGGCCATTTCTGTGGCAGTTGGTGAAGAAGGTGCTGATTTGTTGATTGCAGATTTCTGGCTATAATTTAATGTGGAGCTATGCTTTAAATGCAGACAATTCTTTGTTCTTCTGGGTTGACTTTGGACGGTTCAAATAGTTTGAATCTAATGTCTAATTCCACTGGTAGTCAAGGCATACCTTTGCAGCCTGGTTTTGCATAGTTTTTCTAGATCGAGCTGTGTTGAGCTGCATGATTCTGTAGTCTTTCCAATCTGTCATTGAATTTTTTTGGGATCCCTGTATAGACCAAATTTAAGTAAGTCACGTGTTCCATTAATGTGGCTCTTGTCAGTTAGACATCATGATGCAACAGTAAGTTGTGGACTGTTCATAAATAAAGGGTGCTTTGGATTCCTAGATTTAGAGGAGTACTCTATATCAGCTCAGCTATAATGGCCAATGCAATGGATGGGCTGTGAAGCTGGCCAAGAAGGCCTGAAGGCTTATAAAGGGTATGAAACTATCCTGGGAGTATTATTTGTGAATCTGAAATTGAATACCTCATACCCTTAAGATACACAACACTGTTGACAATAATGTATGCAAAGGTCTGGGGTCAACAATAAATATGACCCAGAGATGCCAGTATGGTGAGCACCAAAGTTGAGAGAGGTCATGCTGGTGTGAGTTAAGGAACCTTGACTGGAACCAGGGAAATAAGTGATAAATGGCCTATATTCAGGTGAAGTGAGTCAAAGTTTTGACTCATTGTGGGAAGACTTTAGAGTAGCAATGGGTCAATTTATGCTGCATAATATACTCATTAGAACTGCAAAACTAACCTGCACAAGCAATAGAGTACATCTGAGAGGAGGCGGTGGGTCAGAAGTGCACTAAAAGGGAATTGATATTATCACTAAAATAAATATAAAAAGCCTGTAACCTTTGTTTTTTCAGTGAATGGCTAAGGTTTTTATGATATTTCCTAACTATAACTTCTTTGTGTGCAGGAGTGTCTGTTAGTGGGTGCATGAGAATTTGAGTGAATCTGTGACTGGGTGTGTAAGGAACTGAGTGGGTCTGTGAGTGGGTGTATGAGTCTGAGTGGGTATGTGAGTTGGTATGCAAGTGTCTCAGTTGGTGTTTGAGTGGATATGTGAGTCTGTGAGTGTGTATGCCAATGGGTGCATGAGTGTCTGAGTGGCTCCTTGAGGGGGTATATGAGTGTCTGAGCGGGTCTATGAGGGGGTGTCTCAATGTGTGAGTGGGTCTGTGAGCAAGTGTGACAATGTCAGTGTGGGTCTAGGAGTGGGTGCATGAGTGTCTGAGTAGATCTGTGAGTGGGTATGTGAGTGTCTGATTGGGTCAGTGAGTGGGTGTATCAGTGTCCAGGCGGGTCAGTGAGTGGGAGTAAAAGTATCTGAGTGGGTCTGAGAATAGGAGGAAACATGCCAGACTTGGTCTTTGCGTGGGTGTGTGAGTCTCTGAGTGAGTCTGTGAGTGGTTGCAACAGTGTCTGACAGGGTCTGTTAGTTGGTACATGAGTGATTATGTGGGCCTGTGAGTAGGTACATTAGTGCCTGAGTAAGTCTGTGAGTGGGTGCATGATTGCCTGAGTGGGTCTGTGAGTAGGTATGTGAGTGTCTTTGTGGGTCTATCAGTGGGTATCTCAGTGTCTGAGTGGGTCTGTGAGTGGTTGTGTGAGTGTATGAGAGGGTCTGTCAATGGGTGCATGAGTATCTGAGTTAGTCTGTGAGTGGGTGCATGAGTCTCTGAGTGGGTGTTTTAGTGGGTTGTGAATGAGTGTCTGAGTGTATGAGTGGGTAAGTGAGTGGATGCATGAGTGTCTGAGTGCATCTGTGAATCGATATAAGAGTGTCTGAGTGGTTCTGTCAGTGGGTGTGAGAGTGTCTGAATTGGTTTCTTAGTGGGTGCATGAGTATCTGAATCATGTATGTGCCCCCTGGAGCACATACAGAATAATTAAGGGGGTCCATTGTGGTCCCCCAGCCTAAGGGACCACCAATTTGCTGGGGCTAAATACTTGAAAGGAGGGGGCCACACAGCCCCCTTGTGGAGCCGTAGATAACCCTGAGAACTGCAACCCCCAGGGCTGGCTTCAGCAATGTCCCGGTTTACCTACCTCTGGTACATTGCAGTTTAATATGGTTTGGTGGGATAGCAAAGGTTGCTCTGCTTCGAGAAAGTGAGAGCATGTAAACTACTCAAATCAGAGCAGAATTGTTTTTGGACAGAGGGTGCTGCATGTTTTGCAGCTCCCTCTGTCCAAAAGCAATGCAAGCTCTTGCAGGATCCTGGGAGCCAGCAGGGACTGTGTGGGCTTTGAGTGTTCCTCCGCGGTACCCAGCAGATGAGAGTGGGGGACCTGGGTGGGATCAGGACACACACAGTAGAGTCCTGGCCCCTAGGTATGGGGTGCCAGGGGCTGAAATTTGCCCGGGAGGGGGCTGCACCCCCACAATGCACTGCTTATGATCTCACAAATTTCATCACTCATGACATGGTCAGATGACATTACTTAGAACATCTCAAATGACATCACAGATGCCATCATCCAGTAACTGTGAGTGTTTTTACATACTTTATAAGTGTTAAGTATATCTACACCAATGTGCATCAGTGAATCACTGGGTATATGAGTGCCTGTATGGATGATTCATTGGTTGCATGACTGACTATATAAGTGAGTGATTAGGTGTCTCAATAAATGCATGGGTGAGTGACTGGTTATGGGAATGTCTGTATCAGCCTGTCAGAGCTAACTATAATGTATGCCCCCACAATGCACTGCTTATGACCTCACATATTACATCCCTCATGACATGGCATGGCAAAAATATCAGAGGTGGCGACAGAGTACTGACATCACGCAAACTGGAATGACAATATATAATCAGTGTTGGCACTCCGCACCCTACTGGGTTGAATTTGGATGAGGACATGGGTGTTCATTAGGCTGGTAGAATGTTTATTTGAATATACTATGTCTGTTAAGGAAATTATATCTCTATACTCATAGCTGTTCTGCTGACTTCTGTTTTTTTAATCACACTGGTTTTAATCATGTTTTACTTTATTTTTCACACAAGTGCACTGGGGATTACTGCAGAGACAATATGCAATTGCTCAAGCTAAGCAATAACATTTCAATTCATACTCTCCTATTATTAGTCTGTGCTCCTTTATTATTGGGTTTGCTGAAAATAATCTAAATTTGTATCTACATAATAGACTGTCTTGGTACACCCACTCAAGCTTAATGCACTTACTGAAATATGTTTTACACTCCTATTTTAGGAGATTTATGATGTGCTTCATACCTGATCCCAGGGCTCTTTTTGTGTATTCTTTTTTGATTGTCTGTGCAGTTGCATTTATGGCTTTGCTGAATTTGTTGAAACTGTTACTCATAGCATCTGCATAATTTTGTGCATGCTAGACAATTATGGCAATTGTCAACTATAGTTTAATGGCAGCTATAAAAAGTGCATTGATTAGACCTGAGTTGGAGGTCTTCAAATGCATCCTTTGCTCATTGATTTGAATGGTTTTGTGCATGACTGGAATACACTGTATGCAATACTTGTATCTGCTATATTATTATTTTACAGATTGCTATTAATGTAATTCTGTGATTTGTCACCACTCATTTGACTCAACTGAGTAATAATGTAACTGTGTGATCTGTTACCACTGATATGACATGAGTACGGATTAGAGACTCATTGCACGTTTAGTTGAATGTGAACTGCAGTACTTGTGCAGCGCAAATATGGACAATATGCCCACCTGGGCGTCATTGCGGTGTCTATGCAGTATTAGCAGTGGCATCCTCTCTGTTATTGTTTATATGATTTAATTTTGCATTATACTCGCTAAGCAAGGTGGGGAACTCTGATATGGGGCTCTCTCTTTGGGCAGTCTATTCATGTTACAGATGTAAGAAATATATTTGTCTTTAGACCTTCACTACAGCAATTACCCTTCAATATGTGGCATGCCATGTGTTACATGTAGGCTTGTGGAAAATAGCCCACTTGGTGTGATGTGATCTTATGTAATGATCTTTTTCTTGTTATGTCTACAGATTTACTTTTTTATCTGCCAACATATGAAGCTAACTGTGAAATATAAGATCAAAATCATTGGGCAATTTTATATCCTAAGGCTGGCATGTACCTCATTTGCGATGTCATCAGTGATGTCTCAGTGATATCACTGGCCATGTCAGGAGTGATGTAATATGTGAGGTCATAAGCAATGCATTGTGGGGGCATAAGTTATAGTTAGCTTAGGTAACTATAACTTCTGAATTTCTCTGGTGTGAAATGTGAGATTAACTATAAAGTCCTTGGGACCTTTGTTTTTCTCAAAGATTTTCTAAGGTTTTTTAAATTGTATTTCCTATCTATAACGTCCCTGTAACCTTTGGCATTCTCAGTGAATTTCTAAATTTTTCGAATTCTATTTCCTAACTATAACATCCCTATAACCTTTGTTTTTTGCAGTGAATTTCAGCGTTTTTTAAACATTTCTTTTATTTTACATGAGGACACATACATTTTTGTTAGGCACAGGGAGATTACGTGATTTGCCCAGAGTCACAGGATGTACAGCATAGTTGCCGAGACTCGAACCAGGTTCCCCAGAATCGAGATTAACCACCCTAGCTCTAGGCCAACTCCTCTCCCCTGAGATTTCCTAGCTTAGGGTGGGTGTGTGAGTGGCTGTATAGGTAGGTTAGTGGGTGTGTGAGTCTTTGCGTGGGAGAGGGAATGGGTGCATCAATGTCTGAGTGAATGTCTGAGTGGGTCTGTGAGAGGTTGTGTGAGTCTGAGAATGGGTCTGTGAGTACCTCCTTAAGTGTCTGAGTGGGTTGGGTATGAATTGAATTTTAAATTTGAATTTTAAAATATTTATAAAGCGCACGATTACCAAGCGGTTTCTTGGCGCTAGGGATGCAGACCCGTGGTCAGGGCAGGAAGTAGGCCGCTAATGTGGGAAGGCTTGAGAAAAAAGGAAGGTTTTGAGGGCTTTTTGGAACTCTAAATATTGGGAGGAGGACCTAAGGGAAAAAGGAAGAGTGTTCCAAAATACAGGGGCGAGGGTGGAGAATTTTATACCTCCCAGTTTCTTTCTCCTAAATCGAGGAACAAAGAGGAGGAATTGGGAGGAAGAGCGCAGCTCTCTACAAGGGAGATAGGCCTTAATTTCAGAATTGATAAATGCGGGGACCGTCCCTGCTCGGGCCTGAAAGGTGATACAGCCCATCTTAAAGAGGGAACGTTCCCGAATGGGGAGCCAGTGTAAGGCTTTGAGTAACGGGGTGACGTGATGGGATTTAGGGAGGTTATTTACAAGTCGGGCAGCCTGGTTTTGAACCAGCTGAAGTTGCTGTAAATCATAAGCAGGGATACCAAAGTATAAAACATTGCCGTCGTCAATACGGGAGATGACCATGGCTAAAAGAATGAGTTTGAGGGCAGAAAGGGAGAAAAAGCGTGAAATCTTTCGGATGGTGCGCAGAATCATAAAGCAGGAAGAAACAACAGAACTAATCTGGGAGTGCAAGGTAAGATGATCATTCAGTTTTATCCCTAAAGTCTTTACTGAGGAGGAGGGAACAGGAGGAGAACCCAGGGAAGAAGGCCAGAATGAGGGGTTCCAGGGACTGGAGCAACCACCTGTAAGGACCAATTCAGTTTTGTCTGGATTTAACTTCAGGTGGTTGTGATTCATCCAGTCCCTGATGAAAATCATGATGGATTGGAAATTATGAATGGAGTCTGGGGAAGAGGACAAATTAAAAATAAGCTGGAGGTCATCGGCATAGTTGTACAACGTGACCTCCATTTGCTGTAATGTAAAAACAAGAGGAAAGATGTACAAATTAAACAACAGGGGGGACAGGGAGGAGCCTTGCGGTACGCCGCTTTGAACCTTGCGGGAGGGTGCAGAGAAGTCGGCCAGATGGACGGCCTGAGTGTGGTCCCTCAGGAAGGAAGAGAGCCAAACCAAGGCCGATCCCCTGATGCCAGCCGCCCTGACACGGGTGAGAAAGATGGAGTGGTAGTTGGTACATGAGTCTTTTAGTGGATCTGTGAGTGGGTGCTTGATTCTCTGAGTGGGTATGTGAATGGTAACCAGGCCTGGGTGTAAAATTCCTCTTCTCTCACAGAGTTTGCGGAATTTATCAACTCCACATTCTGCAGAGATCGCATTGTTACCACTAAACGCCACCCTCCACCATAGGCAAGTGCGATCGAGCACGAGCAACCGCGGCCACAACCTTTAGTGCACCAGGAGACCTGGGCCCTTTGCAGAGTAGTTGAGAAAGAGGCGGGGCCTTCGACAATGTCTCAGCAGCCCGGGTGTGGGAGACTGAACTGTGGCAACAATTGGGTTTCATGGCCCCCAATGACCCTCAGCAGTCAAGCTGGCTTCCTCCCCTAACCAGTAGTGCACCAGGAGGCCCTTGTGCAGAGTGGTTGAGAAAGGGGGCTAATCCTCCAATGACGCCTCAGCAATCCCGCTTTGGGGGACTTACTTGTGGCAAAAATAAGGGTTCCTGGCCCCCAACGAACCTCAGCAGCCAAGAGTACTTCAGCCCCCAAATTAGTAGTGCATCAGGAGGCCCCTGTGCAGAGTGGTTGAAAAAGGGGCAGGGCCTTTGATGATGTCTCAACAATCCCACTGTGGAGGACTTACTTTTCACAACAATAGGGGTTCTTCTTGGCCCCCAACAACCCTCAGGAGCCAAAGGGAATTCATCCCTCAATGAGTAGAGCACCAGGAGGCCCCTGTGCAGAGTAGCTTTGAAAGTGGATGGGGCCTCTGATGAAATCTCTGCAATCCCGCTGTGATGGACTTTCTTGTTGCAACAAAGCATTTTTTGCCCCCAAGGGCCCCCTAGCAGTCAAGGGGATTTCTTCCCGCTAACCGTAGTGTGCCATGAGGCCCCTGTGCAGAGTGGTTGATAAAGGAGGGGGGGGTTCCAACACTGTCTCAGCAATCTGGCTGTGGGGGACTGACTCGTCACAACAATAGCAGTCCTTGGCCTCCAGTGACCCTCAGCAACCAAGGAGACTTCATTCCCAAACCAGTAGTATGCCTGGAGGCCCCTGTGACAAGTGGTTGAGAAAAGGGATGTGTTCTCTGACCACGTCTCAGCAATCCCGCTATAGGGAACTTACTTGTCACCACAACAGGGTTTCTTGGCCCTCAGCAACCAAGGAGACTTCATCCTTCATCCCAGCAATGCGGCTGTGGGGAACTTATTTGTGGCAACAATAGGAATTATTCACCCCCAATGACATGAACCTAAGCAGCCAAGGGGACTTCATCCCTCAATCAGTAGTGCGCCTTGAGGCCCCTGTGAAGAGTGTTTGAGATAGGGGGTGGGGCCTCCGACAAGGTCTCAGCAATTCTCTGCAAGCTTGTTTCTGACATTTATTTTACCTCTTTCTGCTCAATTCTGACCTCTGTTCTGCCACTTTCTGTTCATTTCCAACCTTTATTTTGCCTCTTTCTGCTAGTTTCCCACCTTTTTTGACTCTTTCTCACCTTTGCTCACATTTACTTTCCCTCTGTCTGCTCGTTTCTCACCTTTCTTATCCCTCCTTCTGCAAATCTCTGTCCTCTATTCTTCCTTTTTCTGCTTGTTTCTCACTTTTATCTTGCCTCTTTCTGCTAGTTTCTTACCTATATTTTGCCTCTTTATGCTTGTTACTCACATTTATTTTGCCGATTTATGGGTGTTTCTTATCTTTATTCATTCTCTTTCTGCTTGTTTCTTACCCTTTTTGCCTCTTTCTGCAAGTTGCTGACCTTTATTTCCCTCTTTCTGCTAGTTTCTCACCTTTATCGTCCCTCTTTCTGCTTGTTCCTGACCTCTGTTCTACCTCATTCTGCTCTTTTCTCACCTTTATTTTGCCTCTTTCTGGTTGTTGCTGACCTTTATTTTGCCTCTTTCTGCTCCTTTGGGTCCTTTATTCTGCCTCTTTTTGCTCATTTCACATCATTATTTTGCCTCTTTCCGCTCATTGCTGACTTTTATTCTGCCTCTTTCTGCCCGATTCTGACCTTTGTTCTGCCTTTTTCTACTAATTTCTCACCTTTACGCTGCACCTTTCTGCTAGTTTCTGAGCTTTATTCTGCCTCTTTCTGACCTATGTTCTGCCTCTTTTTTACTTTTTGTTGATCTTTATTTTGACTCTCTCTGCTCATTTCTTACCTTTATTTTTCCTCTTTAGGGTCATTTCTCACCTTTATTCATCCTCTTTCAGTTTGTTTCTCACTTTTACTTTGCCTCTTTCTGGTTGTTGCTGACCTTTATTTTGCCTATTTCTGCTTGTTTGGGACCCTTATTCTCCCTCTTTCTGCTCATTTCCCGTGCTGATCTTGCTTCTTTCTGCTCAATGCTGACTTTTATTCTGCCTCTTTCTGCTCAATTATGACCTTCAGTCTGCCTCTTGAAAATCATTTCCGACCTCTATTTTGCCTCTTTCTGCTTGTTTCTGAGCTTTATTCTGCGTCTTCCTGCTCCTTTGTGACCTATATGCTGCCTCTTTCAGCTTGTTTCTGACCTCTGATCTGCCTCTTTCTGCTCGATTCTCACCTTTATTTTGCCTCTTTCTGCTCATTTCTCAACTTTATTTTGCCACTTGCTGCTGGTTTCTGACCTTTATTTTGCCTCTTTCTGCTTGTTTTTGACCTTTATTCTGCTAATTCCACTCCTTTCTAACCTTTATTATGCCTCTTTCTGCTTATTTCCGACCTTTTTTCTGCCTCCCCCAGACCATTTCTGCCCTTTATTTTGCCTCTTTTTGCTTATTTCTGAACTTTATTGGGCCTCTTGATGCTCGTTTGTGACTTCTATTTTGAATATCTCTGCTCATGTATGTCCCTTACTCTACCTTTTATCTGCTCGTTTCTGACCTCTATTATGCCTCTTTCTGCACATTTATCACCTTTATCTTGCTCTTTTACAGGATGGCAGGGGGAGCCTCAAGGCCCCTGCAGTCTTAGTCGGCTCCCGCCTCCTGTGGGAGCTGACATTTGCTGCTGCATGGAGGGAGCTGCTGGAAAGGCAGCTCCCTCAGTGCAGGAGCAATGTGTTTCATCTCTTTTCCTGTCCACATGTTTGTGGGCAGGAAAGAGATGAAACCTCAACCGTTAGTGCATAGGAGCAATTTGAATGCTCCCGGCTGCTGGAGCTGGAGTGTTTGCTTATGCTTGATGGGAGCTGTCAATGCCCCTGCCAAGCATAAGTGTATAGCTATCTCCCGGGGTTGGGCACCCCAGGATATAGCAGGAGCCGGCAAGCCCTGGGGGTGGTGGTTCCCAGGGCCATGTATGGCTCCAGGAGAGGGGCCATGGCCCCCTGCTCTCTTGTGCATGGGCTGCCCCAGGGAGGCCACGTGCCACATCACCAATTCCTGGCACAACTATTTGGCCCCGGGAGGTGGTGGTCCTCTGGGCACTGAGGGGTCCACAGGCCCCTCATTTTATGTTAATTGGCCCTGGGGAGGTGGTGGTCCCTGGTGCTCGGGGCTCTGTGTGGCACCCCCAACAATGTGTGATTGCCCTGGGGATATGGTGTTCCCCCGGGCTTATAGAGAGCATTGAGGGGGGCCTGTGCACCCCTCTTTTTTTATTGATAAAGCCCTAGGGAGTTGGTGGTCCCCAGGGATCAACCAGCATGAATAGGAGTGGCCCCGGGAGCCTGCACTTGTTTTATATGCTGCAAATTCACAAATATTGCAAAATTGCTGCATTTTTTAAAACACATGCTTTTGTGCCTTGGTTGGTGTCCAGGGGAACCCCAAGATCAATCCTTGGGGGTCACAGTATTTCTAACCTGCCCTCTTTCCCTTTCTTTTACATTTTTAGTGGTACTCAGCTGAGGCGGAGTCCCAAGATGGCTGCCAACACTTCCTGGTTGAAATGTTGATAGACAATCAGAGCTCTACATTTCCCTGCATGTGTTCATTATTTTTTCGAAAATTTTTAGCGGCCACAGATATCATCAACCCTTTCGCTGCTAGGCTCCCCTCCCTTGTGCTAAGCCTATTTTGGGCTTTTTGGGGTTGCTTGCACATAGGCCCCTTTAACTTTTTTGTCCATATAAGGTATCCACGCCAAATTTGCGCCCTTTTCTCCTAACATCATGGGAATTTCAATGGTTCCCAGGGTTTGTGGATTCTCCTTGAGGAAACCCAGGAATTAGCCAACATACAGCTGCATTTTTTTGTTGGTTAAAATGTACTGCAGAAGAAAGCATCAGTTTTTTTCTCTGTAAATGATATCTACAAAGGGTTAGTGGTGCTGAAATCATCATCTTCAAAAATTCAGGGAAATGCTGATTTTTGTCAGAATATCAAAAATCTTTTACACAGTTTTGGCATTTTACTGGGCATTGGCTTATTTTTGCTACCTTTTGTGTTTTCATCCTCCTTCCCGTCAGTGGTAGAAATGGATGTGAAAGCAATAATGAATTTCTGAAAAGTAGAACAAATTCTGAACTCAGAAAGGGGTCATTTGTGTAGATCCTTCAAGGTCTTTTAATAGAAACTAACAGTTATAAATAAGAAAAATGAAAATGAGTAGAAAAAAACAGCCATTTATGTCAACATTTCCACTTGTAACTTCTTCTAAGTATGACAGATTTGTTAAATCAATATACCTTTACATCAGCTGGGCCCTTCTTGTTGTGGGTATACATAGGACTTGTAGGTTCACCAAGAATCCGAGGAACCCCGAGGCAATAACTGTGCAGCATCTTGCAATGGTTTTTTATTGTGTATTGGGTATATAGCAATTCATTTGGTAAAATATAAAGAGTGAAAAATAGGTATCAAAGACACCTATATATTTACAAATTGGAAACAAAATCTAGAGTTTAGAAACAGTAGCTATTTGCACATCTCCAAAATTGTGGGTACCCATAATAGCATGTGAATTATAGGACATTTGTCAAAGTGACTTCTTTTTCACACATTGTCCAACATTTGGAAGGCAGAAATGCACAGAAAGTCCATAGGTAATAACAGTTGCTCTACAATTTTGAGTTCCCCTAAGTCTCCTGATAAAAATGCTACCTCATTTGTGTGGGTAGGCCTAGTGCCCACGACAGGAAACGGGCCAAAACACAACATGGACACACCACATTTTTACATTGAAAACTGACCCTTTTTTTGCACAGTGCGTAGCTGTAGATTTTGAACTCTAGCTCTGCCGGCATCTACAAAAAACCTAGCAAACCTATACATTTTTTTTACTAGGCACGCAGGAGTATCCAGGATGGGGTGACTTGTGTGGTTCTCACCAGGTTCGGTTACCCAGAATCCCTTGCAAACCTCAAACCTTTTTTTAAAAAGAAATCAAATTTTCCTCACATTTCTGTGATGGAAAGTTCTGTAATCTGCGGGTCTATAAAATTCCATCCACCCCATATTCCCTGAAGCCTTCTGATAGAATTGGTACCTCACTTGTGTGGGTAGACCTAGTGCCCACGACAGGAAACGGCCCAAAACTCAACATGGACAAACCACATTTTTACAGAGAAAACAGCTCCTTAGTTTGCAAAGTGCCTAGCTATAGGTTTTAAACCCTAGCTCTGCCAGCATCTAGGAAAACCTATACATTTTTTAAAACTAGACAAGCATGGCAATCCAGGATGGGGTGAATTGTATGGCATGCACAACGTCTGTTACCCAGAATCCCCTGCAAATCACAATCTTTGTAAAAAAAAAACAGACTTTCCTAAAGTTTATGTGATGGAAAGTTCTGGAATCAGCCTGGATCCACAAAATTCCCCCCTCCCCGCATTCCCCAAAGTCTTCGGAGAAAAATGGTACATTACTTAGGCAGGTAGGCCTAGTGTCCAAGACAGGAAACGGCCCAAAAGACAAGGTGGACACACCACATTTTTAAAGTGAAAAATTATCTTTTTTTTACAAAGTACCTAGTTGTAGATTCTGAACCCTAGCTCTGCCGGCACCTAAGGAAACCTTGCAAACCTATACATTTTTTAAAACTAGACATACAGGGAAATCCAGGAGGGGTTGACTTATGTGGCTGTCACCAGGTTCCGTTACCCAGACTCCCCTGCAAACCTCAAACTTTATTTTAAAAAAAACATTTTTCTCACATTTAATTGATGGAAAGTTCTGGAATCTGTGTAGATTCACAAAATTTTATCCAGGCCGTGTTCCCCCAAGTCTTCCGATAAAAATGGTGCCTCACTTGGTGGGTAGGCCTGGTGCCTACAACAGGAATGGCCTAAAATGAAATGTAGATACACCACATTTTTACAGTGAAAAAAGACCCTTTTTTGCCAAGTGCCTAGCTTTGGATTTTGAACCCTAGCTCTGCCAACACTGAGGGAAACCTAGCAAACCTATACATTTTTTAAAACTAGACACCCAGGGAAATCTGGGACTGGCTGACTTGTGTGGCTCTCTCCAAGTTCTTTTACTCAGAATCCCTTGCAAACCTCAAACTTTGTAAAAAAAAACATTTTCCTCACATTTTAATGATGGAAAGTTCTGGAATCTGCGTGGATCCCCAAAATTCCACCCACACCGCATTCCCCAAAGTTTTCCAATAAAAATGGTACCTCACTTACCTGGTACCTAGTGCCCGCAACCAGGAAACAGCCCAAAACGCAACGTGGACATACAACATTTTTACAGTGAAAACTGTCCCTTTTTTTACAAAGTGCCTAGCTGTAGATTTCTTAACCCTAGCTTTGCCGGCACCTAGGGAAACCTAGAAAACCTATCATTTTTTAAAGCTAGAGAGCCAAGGGAATCAAGGATAGAGGACTTACAGGATGGAAGGACTTGTGTGGCTTTCACCTTGTTATGTTACTCAGAATCCCTTCCAAACCTTAAACTCTGTAAAGAAAACACATTTTCCTCATATTTCTGTGAGGGAAAGTTCTGGAATCTGCCTTGATCCACAAAATTCCAGCCACCCTGCATTGCCCAAAGTCTTTCGATAAAAATGGTACCTCAATCTTGTGGGTGGACCAAGTCCCACAATAGACAAGGGCCCAAATCGAACTGAGGAGACATCAAAATGACCTATCACAAAACAACCTGGTTTTGCAGTGGGGGTCACCTTGGTTTTTGGCTCCGTGCTCAGTGGCCATCTAGAGAAACTATCACACCCACATATTTCTGTAAACTAGACACCCGGCACATTCCAGGACGGTAAGGCTTGCATCGACCCCCCCTATGTTTACCAACCATGAATCCCCTGCAAACCTCAAATTTAGCTGAAAATAAAAAAAAATCTCTAATTTCTGTGTGGGAAAGTTGTGGGATCACCAGGCTGATGTAAATTTCCTAACACCCAGCATTTCCCCAGGTCTCCCGAAAAAAATGGTACCTCACTCGCGCGGGTGGGCCAAGTACCCGCGCCAGGCAAGGGCCCAAAACGTACTGAGGCAACATCAAAATTACCTATCACATCACCATCTGGTTTTGCAAGGGCAGTCACATGGGTTTTTGCCCCCGGGTTCAGCAGCCATCTAGGCAAACCTACCAAACCCACACATTTGTGAAAGCTAGAAACCCAGGGATGTACTCAGAGGTATGGATTGCATGGATCCCCCAATGTTTTCTTACCTAGAATGCCCTGCATACCTCAAATTTAGCTGAAACAAATCACATTTTCCACTATTTTTGCGTGGGATCACCGTGCCGGCACAAATCTCCTAGAATACATTGTTCCCCTCACTTTCCTGAGTAAAAGTATACTTCACTTGTGTGGGTGAGGCAAGGGCATGTGACTGGGAATGGCCAAACACAGTGGCATCAAGGGTATAGCACATCGGGAGACCTGAGGGAATGCTGGGTGGTAGGAATTTTGTGTCAGTCCAGTGATCCCACATCTTTCCCTCAAAGAAAGTTGAGAAAAATGTGCATTTTTGCAGATAAATATGAGGTTTTCAGGGGATTCTGGGAAGAAAAACATTGGTGGGCCATGAAAGCCATACCTCTCTGGACTCCACAGGTGTATAGCTTTCAGAAATGTTTGGTTTGGTAGGTTTCCCTAGATGGCCGCTGAGCACGGGCCCCAGAACCCAGGTGAATGCCCTTGCAAAACCAGATCGTTTTGTGATAGGTCATTTTGATGTCGCCTCAATAAGTTTTGGGCCATTGCCTGTCACAGGTACTAGGCCCACCCACGTCAGTGAGGTCTCATTTTAATCAGGGGACTTAGGGGGGATGCTGGGTGGTGGGAAATATGTGTCAGCCAGTTATCCCACATCTTTCCCACATAGAAATTTGAGAAAATGTGATTTTTTCTGCTAAATTTGAGGTTTGCAGGGGTTTCTGGGTAGGAAAACGTTGGTGGTACCATGCAACCCATACCTCCCTGGACTTCCCAGGGTTCCTTAGATGGCCGCTGAGCCTGGGACCAAACACGAAGATGACCCCCTTGAAAAACCAGGTAGTTTTGTGAGAGATGGGTGGGCACCAGTGTTTTTGATCCTGGGTTTGCAGACATCTAGGGGAACCTTAAAAAGTCAGACATTTCTAAATACTAGATACCTGTGGGAGTCTAGGGAGGTGTGGCTTGCTTTGATCCCCCAACATTTTCCATCCAAAAATTTGCTGCAAACCTCAAATGTAGCTAAAATGTTCTTCTAATATCTGTTTCTGAAAGTGGTGGGATCACCGCATGGCACATATTTCCAACCACTCAGCGTTCGCCTCAGTCTTCCGATAAAATGATCCCTTACTTGTGTAGATTGGCCAAGTGTCTATTAACCCTAGTCGTAGTACTACACCACGCTTGCGGAGCGTGCGTAGTTTGCGCTACTACGCAAATTGCATGGAGCACAGTGCAAAAATGCGTAGCGAAGCAGGCATTTTTTGCTTGCTCGCGGTCCTCAACATCGAGCAAAATTGACATCCCTTTGAGACTTTTTCCTTGTTCGCGATCAGCAACATCAAGTTGCCGATCGCAAGCATGGAAAAGAAACCTTCCGGCGAGATTCTCAATGCAGGTAGGTCAGGTTTCTCATTGCGAGTGGTCGCGTATGCTTGCAACCGCTCGTGAAGAGAAACTACCAGTCTGAGTTGAGAAAGCTGCTGCTCAAGTACAAATCTACTTGAGCGGCAGAAAACGACTGCTTGCGCTGTGGAAGATGCCGTTTGCAATGATTGCACAGCGCGGACAAGCATCCGGCACTGCGAACAGAATTTTCCCTACTGCACTACACATTTCACATAGCTACGCATAGCGTGTGGAGTGCGAAGTGCACTTTACTTAGCTACCCATAGCGCTACTACGCAAACTACACCCAGGGTTAGTGTCTATGACAAGGAAGGGCCAAACACGTGTAGAAATTGAGGGGGGCCCAAAGCGGGTCTAAAAGGGTAGTTTGTTTATACGTTTTTAGGCTGATGCTACTTTGTGCATCCACACAAGTGAGGTATATTTGTCCGTGCAGCATGATCCTACAACTTAACCTCACAGAAATGTGAGGAAAATGTGACTTTGAGGTTTGCGGGTAATTCTGTGTAAGAAAATGCTGGGGGATCCATGCAAGCCACACCACCAGCCAAGAGTCAGTACATGCACACAACCATCTACACACACTACCAGCCAAGCACCATCCACGCACACCGCCAGCCACGCACCATCCACAAACACAGCCAGCCAAGCACCATACATGCACACTGCCAGCCTAGCGCCATCCATGCACACCGCCAGACAAGCGCCATCCACGTACACCGCCAGCCAAATGCTATCAATGAACACAGTCAGCCAGGCAATATCCAAACACACCACCAGTCAAGAGCAACCCACACACTTCACCAGCCAAGTATCATCCCCGTACAACCCCAGCCAAGCAGGGCAGACTGGGACCAGCAACCAGCCCTGACAGATTGCTGCTCAACTGGTCCTGGGGGGTGTGCTAGTAAAAAGCACTGCTCCCACTTTTGTTACTGGGGCCTGATATTGCAGAACTGCTTTAAAACCAGCCCCAGTGACAAAACCACTCCCCAAGGCTAGAAAACCGCCCCACCCTTCCGACCCACTGGGAAAATGCCACATGCCCTCTCTGGCTAGTCCGGCCCTGCAGCCAAGCACCATCCATGCACACAGCCAGCCAAGTACCATTCCACGTATACCACCAGCCAAGCGCCTCTCCACACCACCAGGCAAGTGCCAATCTACATACACTGTCATCAAGCGCGAGTCCACACACACCACTAGCCAAGTGCAGGTCCACACACACCACCAGTAAAATGCCAGCCAAAGGTTAGTACATGCAGACCATCAGCCAAACTCCAGTTTACACACACACAAAATCTCCCAGTGTCTAGTGGTTTTCTGCCCCACTTGGGTGTAGATGAGAATAAAAATATGGAAACAGCCAAAATGTGTGCCTAAAAAAAGGGAGCGACCTTTGCCTATGGGTCTTCTCACTTGCATGCCCTTAAGCATATCCCTGGTGCCTAGTGGTCTTTCTGCCCCGCGTGGGGGCAGGGAAGGGGCTATTGCCTGATCCGCCTTCGGGGACAGAAAGTCTTTTTTGGAGATAGGGGCATTAGCACGTCCATTCTCGGCAACCCCTACCCCTACGTATCAATAAAACATCCAAATCTGTTGCTCCTAGTGGGCTTTCTGCCCCCCCCCCGGGGGCAGATTAGGGACTATTGCCCATTTCTGCCTCCCGGGGAGGCTGAAAGGCTGTGGACTATTTATTTTGGGGGTGGAGGCATTGGCATGCCCATTTTGGGCAGCCCCCACCTCCATGTATTAAATAACCAATCCCTGGGGCCTAGTGGGCTTTCTGCCCCCCCCCCGGGGGCAGATCAGGGGCTATTGTCCCATATGCCTCCTGGGGGGCAGAAAGACTGAATTATTTTGGGAGATGGGACATTGCCATGCCCATTTTGGGCAGCTCCCACCCCTAAAAACTATTTTAAAACATCGCTGGTATCTAGTGGGTTTATTGGGGCTACTGCCTCCATCTGCCCTCAAGGGGGCAGAAAGACTGATATTTGCAGGGATGGAGGCATTAGCACGTCCATTCTCTGCAACCCCTACCCCTACGTATCAATAAAACATCAAAATCTGTTGCTCCTAGTGGGCTTTCAGCCCCCCCGGGGGGCAGATTAGGGACTATTGCCAATTTCTGCCTCTCGAGGAGGCTGAAAGGCTGTGGACTATTTATTTTGGGGGTGGAGGCATTGGCATGCCCATTTTGGGCAGCCCCCACCTCCATGTATTAAATAACCAATCCCTGGGGCCTAGTGGGCTTTCTGCCCCCCCGGGGCAGATCAGGGGCTAATGTCCCATATGCGTCCTGGGGGGCAGAAAGACTGAATTATTTTGGGGGATGGGACATTGCCATGCCCATTTTGGGCAGCTCCCACCCCTGAAAACTATTTTAAAACATCTCTGGTATCTAGTGGGTTTATTGGGGCTACTGCCTCCATCTGCCCTCAAGGGGGCAGAAAGACTGATACTTGCAGGGATGGAGGCATTGGCATGCTCATCTTGGGCAGCCCCCACCCCTAAATTCAATTAAACAAAATCCTTGGTGTCTAGAGTGCGTTCTGCCCCCCAGGTGGGCAGATTGGGGCTACTACCCCAAGAGGGGGGGTAGAAAGACTGTACTTTTACAGTGGGAGATGAGGACATTTACATGCCTCTCTTGGGCAGCCCCCACCCCTATTTGCATTGAAAACAAAAACAATCCCTGGTATCTACTGGGCTTTCTGCCCCCAGGGGGCAGATTGGGGGCTACTGCCCCATCTGCCCCCAGGGGGGATAGAAAGACTGTCATTTTGTTGGGAGTGGGGAGTGGGGGTAGTGGTAGGCGCATCTTGGGCAGACCCCACTACTAAATTAATTTAAAACAATCGCTGTTGTCTAGTGGGCTTTCTTTTCCACTGAAGGGGGTAGAAAGACTGTAATTGTGCAGGGACATTAGCATGCCCATATTGGGCAGCCCCCACCCTTAATTCCATTGAAAAAACTCCCTGGTATCTAGTGGGCTTTCGGCCCTCTGCGGGCAGATTGGGGGCTACTGCCCCCCCAAGGGGGGCAGAAAGACTGAGTTGACCCACTTTAATTTGGGTGGAGCAAATGCCCTTGCCCAAGGGTCCACTTCCCCCCTCCCTGGTGCCTAGTGGGTAGATCCCAAGCAGGGATCTACTAGGAAGAGGTACAATTGGAAATGGGAGATTCTCCCCCTTCCAACGATACATCTACTGATTTTCGACATGCTCTGGGGGCTGAGATAGCCCCCTGAGCACATGGAAATCGAAACTAAAATGATCTTCTCGGCTCATTTCAGTTTCGTTTCACTGAAAGGATGTCAGCGCGACGTCTGCACTGATTGTCATTTCAGGGAAACCAAAAAACAGCCTCGGGAGCTGGGGAAGCTAGTCCCCATCTCCAGAGGCTGTTGGGTGGAAAAATAAATCTCTCTGGTGCCCGCACAAGCGGGATCTCAATTGACATGTGTGGGGAAAGCAGGGAGTCGTCCTGCGCACATGCCCACCATGTCTCAGGACGGCTCCCAGCTGCCATGAGCACTGAGAGGGTTAACCATATTTTCTTACCTTTTATAACAACTACTGAAGGGATTTACGCCAAATAACAAAAAGCACAGTCTGCGTAACCATATCTAACATTCTGCTAAATTTGGTGTAATTCCGTCCAGTGGTGCAGGCTGCAGGCATGTCTAAAGGTCCTATGGGAATTAACATGCTAAAATGCACTTTTTTCTGCACCCTTTTTTTCAAATCCTGCTTGACTGACCACTCCAAAACTTTCCATGCACAAAAAGACTCACTATGACACTTTATAGGACCATTTCATGAAGATTAGTCAAATGGTGTCAAAGATACAGGTAAATCACAAATGCTTTTTCAATGGAGACATGATCCATACTGGTGACTGGCAGCAGGCAATATATGTGTGTATATATATATATATATATATATATATATAAACTAAAATTGATCTCTTCCGTTTCACGAGGAAATTGAAACTCCACAAGTACTTTAAACTGAGATCGCATATGAAGGATACATCCAAGCAGGGGACTAGATTGACAGCCACGGATATAGATTGGAGGCCATGGAACATTTGAGAATGGAGCAAGAAAGTAGCCCGTATAATGTTGTGGATATGGATATGGCACAGCGGGTCCTATTACAGGGCATAGAACAAGAAAGACAGGAAAGACATTTCAAGCCGAAGTCCATTTTCGTCCCTCAGTCACCATGGGACGCCATTGATGCTTTTACAGAGGCCATGACTATGGATTTGACCAACCATAGGAGGACAACGAATCCTATTAGCCACAATATCACTGAGCCTCAAAGAAAGGCCCTGCGTGATCTTTTGGGGGACAATAAGATCAAAATAAAGCCCTCTGATAAGGGGGGCAATGTGGTACTGTTGACTAGGGATTACTACCAGCAAGAAGCAATGAGACAGCTGGCTGACCCCAAGTACTATTCAACAACTACCAGCAAGGCCTATGAGGAAAGCATCAATGACTATGATAAACTGATTTGGAAATGGTATAACTTGCATATGCTGGGGAAAGATGAACATCTCTTTTTAAGGAGCAATAATCCCATGACCCCGACTTTTAATCATCTTCCTAAGCTCCATAAGAACTGTACATCTCCTCCAGGCCATCCAATTGTTGCTTCAATCCATGGACTAACTGAAAATATGTCCAAATTCGTGGATTCTGTCCTTTTTCCCCTTGTGACCAGTCTCGACTCATACATTCAGGATACCAAAGATTTCCTGAATAAAATTGCGGATATGAGTTGGGAGTCAGACTATTTATTGATGGTGATGGATATCACCAGCCTTTACACTAACATTGATCACCAACATGGTTTAACTGCTGTTAAGCACTATCTAGACAAGCGGCAGTTACGTTTTGTACACCATAATACCATGAGTCTCGATTTTGTGAAGTTCTGCTTAAATAACAACATATTCCTATTTTGAGAACAGCTTTACAGGCAAACCTCTGGTACGGCGATGGGCACCTGCTTCACTCCCAGCTACGCGAACTTGTTCGTTGGCTGGTGGGAGGAGCAGGTGCCCAGGAGATGGAAGACGGGTCAGGAGCATGGCAGGGTGATACATTGGTACCGCTACATTGATGATCTTTTCATCATTATTATTATTATTATTATCGTGTGGCAGGGTACGACTGGCAACGCAGAGAAGTACATTGAGTATCTGAATAATAACTGTTACAATCTGCATCTCTCAGGGACAATTAGTCGGGTGGCAGTCGACTACTTGGACCTGAGGGTGTATATTGATCAGGGCCAGGTACACACCTCATTATACAGAAAGGAGACAGCAGGGACCTCAATCCTGTTTGCCAAAAGCAGTCATCTACCCAAACTCATTATGAGCATCCCCTATGGGGAACTCCTTAGACTCCGTAGAAACAGCACACAGGATCGGGAGATTGAGAGGGCAGCCCTTGAGTGCCTGGCACGCTTCCGACTTAGAGGGTATGATAATGCATTACTGCAGAACACACTTAGGCGAGTCAGGAGAATTCCCAGGGCAGAATTGCTCAAAAAGAAAGAGAAAGAACAGCCGACGAGCACCACTACTACAGAAAAGGGTAAATTCAGGATGATCACACCCTATTCTTCAGGAGCTAACCACCTCAAGGCTATGATGCATGAGAACTGGCACATCCTGCGCACAGACAGTACATTGAGGGAGGACCTGCCCACATATCCTCTAGTGACCTTCAGCAAAAGTAGATCATTAGGGGATATGTTGGTACAAAGCCATTTTGATAAACCCACTATTAAGTCTAATACACTCAAGGAAATGAGTGGGTTTTACCCATGTGGCCGCTGTAAAGCCTGCGTAGCCAGTAAGAGAGTTCTCCATTATGAAAATCAAGATACAGGAAGATCGATGAGAATTCAGAAATTTCTGACTTGTAGTACTGTTTATGCAGTGTATTGTTTGGTGTGCCCGTGTGGCCTTCGCTACATTGGGAGCACCATCAATCAGCTCAAAATGAGGGTGCTAGAACATCTTTGGGCTATTGATAAGGTAGATCCTTCCTACCCAGTAGCCCGGCACTTTGCAGAATACCATAATAAATATTGCAGCAAACTGCAATATTTTGGGCTAGACTGTATAACTAGCAATGCTAGAGGTGGAGATAAGTTGAGACGACTCAGACGGCTAGAATCGAGGTACATCATCGATTTAGCCACTAAACATCTCGGGGGTCTCAACAGCGGGGAGGAAATGGCCGTCCATCTAGGGAAGTGATTTACATCAGGTGATTGGGCGGTGCGGCTGTTTAGTGCTTAGTGTTCAGGAAAAGTCTGCATAGCGAACTCATGATAGGGGCTTGTTGGATGTTTCATGATGATTTTTTGCTTCTATTATACACAGTTTACCTTTCATTAACTGTATGTACATATTGAATTATTATTTCCATTTCTTCCATTGTTCCTTTTTCATCCTTTTTCTTTCTTTTCTTCTTTTTCTTTTCCCTTTTCTTTTTCTTTTCACTTTCCTTTTCTTTTATCTTATTTTCTTTTCATGGGTAGGACGGTTGTGGGGGTGCATTGATTAATCCTCTTGTAGGATATGATATGGCATAAGATGGTCATCTGTTGCTTGCTCCTAGGAGCACATGATGTAGTGATATTATAGTTTTGATGGCAATTTGTTTGTATATCTATGTATTAGCTTTTAATGAATGTCTCGCTGACTCATGTTTTGCTTCTGGTGGGGTAGACTGACTGTTAAAGGACTCATGCCGATCCACGGCTTGATGTTGTTATAATTTGTAATTTATAAATTTATGCCCATACTTCTTGTATGTGTACCGATTTACGGTACTATTGTCTTGCACGGTGTGCATTTACATATATATATATGTGTATATATATATATATATATATATATATATATATATATATATATATATATATATATATCCTCCACCACTCCCGCCTCTTTGCCAAGAAACGGGTCCGACATATGCGTTTGGACAGGTCAGGTAAAATTTATTTTGCCACAATCCTGACAGGTAGAAGTTCAAAACACCTGGCAGACGCGTTTCGGCGTGTGCCTTAATCATTGCCAGCTTCGTGTTTTAAAAACATGTTGGTGTAGGCAGGGACTTCTCATACTGTTCCTGATGTTTTCGTTGGTGCAAATGCATCCAATCACAGGCAAAAGTTTTTTCTCCTCTGTGGGCAGTATTCGCTAGGCATGCTGGTACCTGAAGTTCCATAGTCAGTAAGGGTCCCACACGTAGCCAGTTGCATGGCCGCATTTTCACTTCGCGAACTCCAATACAGTGATTGGTCCGTGCATACAGTGATGCCCCAGCTTGTTGTCAGCCCAGTGAGTCTGCTCATCCACCGCCACAGGGACCCAGGTAGCAAAAGAATTCACTGTCGCCGTCCAAATCAGCAGCGTGCTGCCGCTCTCTCCCCGAACCAGGAACAGTGTCTTGGGCGAGGGGGCGCCGCTTTGTGCTTTCAACACCAAACACCACAAAGATGTCGACTTTAAGCGGAGCTCCAGAATGAGAGGCGTGCCGGTCTTGCAGCGTCGACTGCTGCAAACATATCCTCCACCACTCCCGCCTCTTTGCCAAGAAACGGGTCCGACACATGCGTTTGGACAGGTCAGGTACATTTTATTTTGCCACCATCCTGACAGGTAGAAGTTCAAAACACCTGGCAGACGCGTTTCGGCGTGTGCCTTAATCATTGCCAGCTTCGTGTTTTAAAAACATGTTGGTGTAGGCGGGGACTTCTCATACTGTTCCTGATGTTTTCATTGGTGCAAATGCATCCAATCACAGGCAAAAGTTTTTTCTCCTCTGTGGGCAGTATTCGCTAGGCATGCTGGTACCTGAAGTCCCATAGTCAGTAAGGGTCCCACACATAGTCAGTTGCATGGCCGCAGTTTCACTTCGCGAACTCCAATACAGTGATTGGTCCGTGCATACAGTGATGCCCCAGCTTGTTGCCAGCCCAGTGAGTCTGCTCATCCACCTCCACAGGGACCCAGGTAGCAAAAGAATTCACTGTCGCCGTCCAAATCAGCAACGTGCTGCCGCTCTCTCCCGGAACCAGGAACAGTGTCTTGGGCGAGGGGGCGCCGCTTTGTGCTTTCAACACCAAACACCACAAAGATGTCGACTTTAAGCGGAGCTCCAGAACGAGAGGCGTGCCGGTCTTGCAGCGTCGACTGCTGCAAACATATCCTCCACCACTCCCGCCTCTTTGCCGAGAAACGGGTCCGACACATGCGTTTGGACAGGTCAGGTACATTTTATTTTGCCACCATCCTGACAGGTAGAAGTTCAAAACACCTGGCAGACGAGTTTCGGCGTGTGCCTTAATCATTGCCAGCTTCGTGTTTTAAAAACATGCTGGTGTAGGCAGGGACTTCTCATACTGTTCCTGATGTTTTCATTGGTGCAAATGCATCCAATCACAGGCAAAAGTTTTTTCTCCTCTGTGGGCAGTATTCGCTAGGCATGCTTGTACCTGAAGTTCCATAGTCAGTAAGGGTCCCACACGTAGTCAGTTGCATGGCCGCAGTTTCACTTCGCGAACTCCAATACAGTGATTGGTCCGTGCATACAGTGATGCCCCAGCTTGTTGCCAGCCCAGTGAGTCTGCTCATCCACCGCCACAGGGACCCAGGTAGCAAAAGAATTCACTGTCGCCGTCCAAATCAGCAGCGTGCTGCCGCTCTCTCCCCGAACCAGGAACAGTGTCTTGGGCGAGGGGGCGCCGCTTTGTGCTTTCAACACCAAACACCACAAAGATGTCGACTTTAAGCGGAGCTCCAGAATGAGAGGCGTGCCGGTCTTGCAGCGTCGACTGCTGCAAACATATCCTCCACCACTCCCGCCTCTTTGCCAAGAAACGGGTCCGACACATGCGTTTGGACAGGTCAGGTAAATTTTATTTTGCCACCATCCTGACAGGTAGAAGTTCAAAACACCTGGCAGACGCGTTTCGGCGTGTGCCTTAATTATTGCCACCTTCTTGTTTTAAAAACATGTTGGTGTAGGCAGGGACTTCTCATACTGTTCCTGATGTTTTCATTGGTGCAAATGCATCCAATCACAGGCAAAAGTTTTTTCTCCTCTGTGGGCAGTATTCGCTAGGCATGCAGGTACCTGAAGTCCCATAGTCAGTAAGGGTCCCACACGTAGTCAGTTGCATGGCCGCAGTTTCACTTCGCGAACTCCAATACAGTGATTGGTCCGTGCATACAGTGATGCCCCAGCTTGTTGCCAGCCCAGTGAGTCTGCTCATCCACCGCCACAGGGACCCAGGTAGCAAAAGAATTCACTGTCGCCGTCCAAATCAGCAGCGTGCTGCCCCTCTCTCCCCGAACCAGGAACAGTGTCTTGGGCGAGGGGGCGCCGCTTTGTGCTTTCAACACCAAACACCACAAAGATGTCGACTTTAAGCGGAGCTCCAGAATGAGAGGCGTGCCGGTCTTGCAGCATCGACTGCTGCAAACATATCCTCCACCACTCCCGCCTCTTTGCCAAGAAACGGGTCCGACACATGCGTTTGGACAGGTAAGGTAAATTTTATTTTGCCACCATCCTGACAGGTATTAGTTCAAAACACCTGGCAGACGCGTTTCGGCGTGTGCCTTAATCATTGCCAGCTTCGTGTTTTAAAAACATGTTGGTGTAGGCAGGGACTTCTCATACTGTTCCTGATGTTTTCATTGGTGCAAATGCATCCAATCACAGGCAAAAGTTTTTTCTCCTCTGTGGGCAGTATTCGCTAGGCATGCTGGTACCTGAAGTCCCATAGTCAGTAAGGGCCCCACACGTAGTCAGTTGCATGGCCGCAGTTTCACTTCGCGAACTCCAATACAGTGATTGGTCCATGCATACAGTGATGCCCCAGCTTGTTGCCAGCCCAGTGAGTCTGCTCATCCACCGCCACAGGGACCCAGGTAGCAAAAGAATTCACTGTCGCCGTCCAAATCAGCAGCGTGCTGCCGCTCTCTCCCCGAACCAGGAACAGTGTCTTGGGCGAGGGGGCGCCGCTTTGTGCTTTCAACACCAAACACCACAAAGATGTCGACTTTAAGCGGAGCTCCAGAACCAGAGGCGTGCCGGTCTTGCAGCGTCGACTGCTGCAAACATATCCTCCACCACTCCCGCCTCTTTGCCAAGAAACGGGTCCGACACATGCGTTTGGACAGGTCAGGTAAATTTTATTTTGCCACCATCCTGACAGGTAGAAGTTCAAAACACCTGGCAGACGCGTTTCGGCGTGTGCCTTAATCATTGCCAGCTTCGTGTTTTAAAAACATGTTGGTGTAGGCAGGAACTTCTCATACTGTTCCTGATGTTTTCATTGGTGCAAATGCATCCAATCACAGGCAAAAGTTTTTTCTCCTCTGTGGGCAGTATTCGCTAGGCATGCTGGTACCTGAAGTCCCATAGTCAGTAAGGGCCCCACACGTAGTCAGTTGCATGGCCGCAGTTTCACTTCGCGAACTCCAATACAGTGATTGGTCCATGCATACAGTGATGCCCCAGCTTGTTGCCAGCCCAGTGAGTCTGCTCATCCACCGCCACAGGGACCCAGGTAGCAAAAGAATTCACTGTCGCCGTCCAAATCAGCAGCGTGCTGCCGCTCTCTCCCCGAACCAGGAACAGTGTCTTGGGCGAGGGGGCGCCGCTTTGTGCTTTCAACACCAAACACCACAAAGATGTCGACTTTAAGCGGAGCTCCAGAACCAGAGGCGTGCCGGTCTTGCAGCGTCGACTGCTGCAAACATATCCTCCACCACTCCCGCCTCTTTGCCAAGAAACGGGTCCGACACATGCGTTTGGACAGGTCAGGTAAATTTTATTTTGCCACCATCCTGACAGGTAGAAGTTCAAAACACCTGGCAGACGCGTTTCGGCGTGTGCCTTAATCATTGCCAGCTTCGTGTTTTAAAAACATGTTGGTGTAGGCAGGAACTTCTCATACTGTTCCTGATGTTTTCATTGGTGCAAATGCATCCAATCACAGGCAAAAGTTTTTTCTCCTCTGTGGGCAGTATTCGCTAGGCATGCTGGTACTTGAAGTCCCATAGTCAGTAAGGGTCCCACACTTAGTCAGTTGCATGGCCACAGTTTCACTTCGCGAACTCCAATACAGTGATTGGTCCGTGCACACAGTGATGCCCCAGCTTGTTGCCCGCCCAGTCTGTCTGCTCATGCACCGCCACAGGGACCCAGGTAGCAAAAGAATTCACTGTCGCCGTCCAAATCAGCAGCGTGCTGCCGCTCTCTCCTCGAACCAGGAACAGTGTCTTGGGCGAGGGGGCGCTGCTTTGTGCTTTCAACACCAAACACCACAAAGATGTCGACTTTAAGCGGAGCTCCAGAACGAGAGGCGTGCCGGTCTTGCAGCGTCGACTGCTGCAAACATATCCTCCACCACTCCCGCCTCTTTGCCAAGAAACGGGTCCGACACATGCGTTTGGACAGGTCAGGTAAATTTTATTTTGCCACCATCCTGACAGGTAGAAGTTCAAAACACCTGGCAGACGCATTTCGGCGTGTGCCTTAATCATTGCCAGCTTCGTGTTTTAAAAACATGTTGGTGTAGGCAGGGACTTCTCATATTGTTCCTGATGTTTTCATTGGTGCAAATACATCCAATCACAGGCAAAAGTTTTTTCTCCTCTGTGGGCAGTATTCGCTAGGCATGCTTGTACCTGAAGTCCCATAGTCAGTAAGGGTCCCACACGTAGTCAGTTGCATGGCCGCAGGTTCACTTCGCGAACTCCAATACAGTGATTGATACGTGCATACAATGATGCCCCAGCTTGTTGCCAGCCCCGTGAGTCTGCTCATCCACCGCCACAGGGACCCAGGTAGCAAAAGACTTCACTGTTGCCGTCCAAATCAGCATATTTCCAAATATATATAATCGCTCCTTTTGCACCTTTACCAACAACGGGGCACTCCTAGGTGGGTGCCGAGTACACGGTGGTGCTCCGTGTTAATATGCAGCTCCAAAAACCCCCTCTCCCAGCCGGCAAAGAAGAACGGCACTTGCGGGGTAATCGTCAGTTGCAGTTTATTTACAACGCTTCACAAACGCAATTCGGGAAACTCCCTTCCTCAGTGTGTTCGCAATATGTAAACCGAGGGAACAGCTATTTAAAAAAGTGTCTGACATACAGGAAGTATCAAAATCGAGGTAGGACTGTTCACCACTACAATTCGGTGGACGCCATCTTGAAATGTGCAGATATCGCATTTTTGCAAAAAAACAGTATAAACATTAAATGCATTGTGATCACGAATCTGATTATAAAATATACTTCAAATATACAAAAAGACATATATTAAAATGTTATTCAGTTAAAAACCGGATTCTTATTCTGCACATTAAATAATACGATCTAGCCGTGGATCGGCGTTCGGCGGTATGGTTTCAGTAGTGCATGTGGAACCAGTTGTATGGGTGGGTCAGTGTGTGTATGGGTGTGTTACTGAGTGAATGGATGTCTCAGTGGTACATGTCCAAGTAACTACATATGTAAAAGACAGTGCATGTGAGAGTTGGAGTATGTAAATGACTATGTGAGAGTCAGTGATTGTGGCTGTATAGATGAGTGTTTACTTGTATCAGTGATTGTATAAGAGAGCAATTATGTGTTTGTTTCTGTTTGAATAAGTGATCTGTTGTGTGTATAACTCTATAGGTCATTAAATAGAAGTGTGACTGGTTCTTTGCATGACTGACTAGGTGTGTGAGTAACTCCATGAATGTTTGGTGCTGTGTGAGTGTCTGTATAGGTGTATGAGTGCATATGATAGTGTTGTATTGATGAGTGATTGTATGTATAAGTGATTGTATGAGTGAATGAGTGGATGTGTGTTTAGACCTAGGAATCAGTGAGTATGTATGTAGTAACTAGTATTGGTGTGTCGATGGTTTCGAAAAGGGTAGTCTGTGTTTTCCAGTGGGTGTAGCAAAGGTTATATTAGAGTGTGAGGAGGTGCATTAGTTTTTCACGTGGATGATGTCATCAGTGATGTCAACAGTGATGTCATTTCAGTTGTCATCAGTGATGTCATCAGTGATGTCACTAACCATGTCATGAATGATGTAATATGTGACGTCATCAACAGTGCATTTTGGGGCGCAAGTTATAGTTAGCTGAACTAACTATAACAGGGAATTTCTATGGTTTTGTACGAGTGAAATGTCCAGCTAACTATAACGCACCTGAAAGTTATGTTTTTTCCAGTCAATTTCTAAGGTTTTTTAAATGCAAATTTGTAACTACAATGTCCCTATAACCTATAATGTTTTTAAGTAAATTTAAAAAGACGTGTATACTTTTTATAGTGAAAACTAACTTAACAGTAGTCTTTTTTATAACTTATAATTATGGCTCCTGGTTTTATGGTATTTATTTTTTGGGCAATTCAGTCTGTATTTATCCATATATATTTTTTTCTAATTGTATCTGTATTTACCCATATATATTTTGGGTTTTCTGAAAAAAATGAATCTGAAATGAGTATATTTTCACATTTATTTGTCTGATAGGACTGACCGTTTTCAGTCATATAAATACTGTCAGATGATCAAATATGCACAACTTTGATATTAAAATGTGCATGTTTTCTTTTACGAGCATATATATTGCTGTTTAAGGTTCTTTACTAAAATTATTTTATTGTGTTAATGCTTTTACTTTTAGAACATCAGACCAATTGGTCTGGTAGCCATGATTGACATCATTTAGAATCGCTTAAAAAAAAAACAGTATCCGTTTTTATCCACATTTTAAAATAAATACAGAGAGGAAAATAAATACTTTTCCGTTTGTATTTATCTGTAAAAATCAGTAAAAACAGAAAACAGGAAGCCCTACTTATAATTTAACAATGTTTAAAACTTAATTAGCAGTAATTAACATATAAGTGTAGTGAAAGTGTGACGCAGCACCTATAATACCGGACTTCGAACAACAATGTTCACAGTTTGATTCCCGGCTCGAGCAGCATGTTAGCCCACCTTTATCCACTGTGGGCAACACCTTGTTTAATCTTCCCAACGCCTCCAAGCACCAGCACACCTTTCCGGGGGTCGCTGTACGCTTTACAAATGCTGCCATTTTTTTTAAATTTAACAGCATAGTGATGACAAATATTAGCATGTATTTTTTTCTTCTATTGTGAACGAAATTTTTTTTGTCTTCTATTTAGATGTTTTTAATCATGAGAATGCAAATGACACAGTTTGCCGGGTAACAGTTTTTAAACTCTCCAATGTATGTACATATTAAGGACCTTATATGTGTTACGATGGAAATGGAAACCATCCCAGCTTCACATTTCGTAACTTTTCCCAACACGTGCACAAGTTAAACAGTTAAAACGTGAGCACGTGTAAACTATAAAATGTGACATCTAAATAGGCGGAGCCGCATCTTCCTTCCATAAATTACTCAATAACCAAAAAGTATATAAACCACACCTGTTGTTCGATTAGTTTAGTTTTCGCCAGTTATTTATCCGTGTCCATTCTGTGATGCAGGTTCCCTTTTCTAGCGTCGGATTCTTGTTTTGCGGCAACAAAACATATTCCGGAGTTGTAAGTTGTTTGATTATGGTATAGTAAATATTTATAATATGTAGCCATTTGTCAATATTTAAACATTTATATCTAGAAAAAAGTGTTATTACCTGTTTTAGCCTTTTTTTCTGTAACGTCAGCAGCTTGTTTTCAGAAACAGACAGATTACAGCAAACATTGCTCCTTTTCTGGCTCCTTTCAGCTTATATATTGTGACTTTCCATATTATAATATTGACACTGTACTTCACTTCAGAGGTGTTGGTGATCCGTCGCTGCAAACCCTAAAGATTTATAATTAACGTCACCAGCTTCCAGTTGTTAGTCTGTTTTACCCTTGGGGATCTTATACTGTCAATATGTATATTATAATATGAACAGTCATGGTGATCTCAGAGGAGTTCATGACCCATTGGCACAGAGAGTAAAGATATATAAGCAACGTCACCAACTTCCAGTTTTTAGGCTGTTCCCCCTTTTGATCATATACTGTGAATATGTATATTATAATTTTTACAATATTAATGATCTCAGAGGAGTTTATGACCCATCGCTACAAAAAGATCAAACATTTCGAAGTCCCGGAGAAAAGAAGCTCTGAAAATATTCACAGCTTGAAAGTATTTTGGTATTGATCTTCTGTTGTATTCATAACTTTATTTTCCTTTTCTTTTTAATGTAATGATGGTGTCACTCGTTATATTGTAATAGACTGTCCTATTGTTACAGAAGAGGAATTGTAGATTTGTCGGCTCCATCTGAAATACAACTTACTAAGCTGTATAACATACTTGATCAGATATTTTTTCAGTGAGCATATTGTACAAAATTGAAGTCTAAAAAATATAGCTTTCATGCATACTTTCTTACTTTAAACATTTGATAAACCCTACATTTCTGAATGTTATTTTCTAATTTCTATTTTTCTCAGTTGCGGTTCCTATTCAACTTCTCCCTATGGAATATATAAGACCAGTACTGTATATATAATAGTACTATTCTATATATTCTTAAATGAGTACGTGGTTTGTTAGCGGAACAGTGTGCTACCTCTAAGCACTACGACAGAACGTTCCCAAATTCTACAGAATACAAACCTGAAAAATTATAATGCATACATTTCTATGTAATATGAAGTGATTTGTGATAAACTGTTTTTTACTTGTTCTTCTGACCTCGGATGATGTAGTGCGGGAGTGTTTGTTGTAGCACTTCATTTCTTCTTTATCTAAAAGTAACTGATGCCCTCTTACATTATCAAGAATATGGGGCAACACTTTTACAACCTATAGCAGAAAAAACGAGGGTGTGGCCACGCTTAAGTGATATTTTATGAAATTCCAATATTATTTGTCACCCCTTTAATATATACAGCGTCAGTATCCGAAGAAAGTTCATTTGTATTTGCTAAATGAAAACAGTTTGAAATCTAAACTGACATTTTTGCTGCGCAACCACACCTCCCCCACATTATAAGTAAATAGTGCTCCTGGGAAGAATCCCACTTGCAAACTTAATAAAAAGAAGACCGTAACACACTCTGTTATTTTTGCCGCCATGATTTGCACACCCCACTGCAATGATATGAATTGTCATCAAAAATATTTTTTTTAAAATGTACCTTCACAATTCCTCTCCACCACCTTGTGACCACTGTACAGAGTTATTAGTGTTCCTACCCTCCCCTCTACTACTTTGTTTTCCTGTGCTCTTTCGGAAGTGCGTCACAAAATGGCTGACAACAGTGAACCGTTCCCACCCAATAAGGAGCAAAATTGTACTCTGGGCACTTTAGCCAATAAAATGTCCATGTTATTCCGCAGAGGAGGAGGGAATGGCTGCCAACACTTCTACATTTAATGCTTCACAGCCAATGAACATTAAGCTTGGGAAGGTCCTGCTTGGACACGTTACCCAATGAGATGTTCCTAATACTCTGGGGAGGGGGAAGGAATCGCTGACAACACTTCTACTTTCAATGGTTTACAGCCAATCAACATTAAGATTGGGAAAGTCCTCCTTGGAAAACGTCAGCCAATCAGATGTCCCTCCCACTCTGCGGAGGGGAAATGAATGGCTGGCAACACTTCTACTTTCAATAGTTTTCAACCAATCAACATGAAGCTCTGGAAGCTCTTACTTAGTACACGTCAGCCAATCAGATGTCCATCCTACTCCGCAGAGGAGAAAGGAATACCTAGCAACACTTGTACTTTCAATAGTTCGCACCCAATCAACATTAAGATCTGGAAGGTCCTCCTTACAACATGTGAGGCAATTAGATCTCCTTGCTACTCTGCAGAGGGGAAGTGAATGGCAGGAAACACTTCTACTTTGCGCCAATTCCTCTTCAATCCAGAGGTCCCCTGGGGGCCAACTAGCCCACCAGGTACCTCCACTAAGTGCCAAGGAGCTGTGTTGCAGAGTAATGTAAAAAGGGGCGTGGCCTCTGTGGGACCCCTGAGCAGACCTAGGGGGTCAGGGTGTGTCTCTGGATTGAAGATAAATTAATTCCCCAACTTAAAACACGCCACAGGGCGTGTTTGCACTCATGTCACCGCAGGCCCCGCCCCCTACCTTCACCATTGTACAAATATTCCTCTAAAATCAGTCGAACTATGAATTCCGATTTACTCACCTGTTATCAAGAGAGAATTCAGTGCTGCATCTTCTAGCCAAGCACTGACCCTGAAAGGTAATTCTAGCCATACTTACCAGTAACTTGTATTTCCTTCCATAGGATTCCATTGTGTGGTTTTCACCAAAAAGTTTCTAAGTGTCGATTTTTGAAACAAACAGAAATTCCTATAAAATGAGCAGAACTACGAATTCTGATTTACTCACCTGTTATCAGGAGAGAACCCAGTGCTGCATCTTTTAGCCCAGCACTGACCCTGAAAAGTAATTGTAAGCGTACTTACCAGTAACTTGTATTTCCTTCCATAGGAATCCATTGTGTTGTTTCCAGAAGACAAGTTTCTCAGTGTTGATTTTTGAAACGTACAAATATTCCTCTAAAATCATCCGAACTACGAATTCCGATTTAGTCACCTGTTATCAGAAGAGAACCCAGTGCTGCATATTTTAGCCCAGCACTGACACTGAAAAGTAATTCTAAGCTTACTTACCAGTAACGTGTATTTCCGTCCATAGGAATCCATTGTGTGGTTTTCACCAGAAAAGTTTCTAAGTGTCGATTTTTGAAACGTACAAAAATTCCTATAAAATCAGCAGACATACGAATTCCGATTTACTCACCTGTTATCAGGAGTGACCTCAGTGCTGCTTCTTTGAGCCCAGTACTGATCCTGAAAAGTAATTCTAACCGTACTTACCAGTAACTTGTATTTCCTTCCATAGGAATCCATTGTGTGGTTTTCACCAGAAAAGTTTCTAAGTGTCTATTTTCACAAACTAAAAATATTCCTTCAAAATTGCCTGTATGACTTAAACGCATTCTTTCCACTGTGTACAGGAGATGCACCCATGCTGGATATAGGATACACCACTGAGTAAGAAAAAGTAATGTTAACACTACTTACCTGAAAAGTGAATTTCCTCCCATAGGATAACTCTGGTGATTCTATGTGAAAAAGTTTCAAGTGTCAACTTTTAAAATACAATAATATTCCTTAAAAATCACTACTATAACCAAAGGGTTTTTACTCAACTGTTTACAGTAGTAATCCCAGAACTGAATCTAGGATCTAGTCTTATGGTTAGAAAAGTAATCCAAAAAGTAACGAATTGCATTTACCTAGAAATTCACATTGAGCTCAATGTTGCATTGTGTCTGAAATTGTGTGGTGCATTACAACAACTGTAACTACTGTACTTAAAAGTCTATTGCCTATTTGTAAAGTATTTAAACTAAAGTAATTATTTCTGAGAAAGTATATTTTGTAATGTAATGTATAATGTAATTATATTGTATTTAAAAAATAAAATATCTAAAAATAAATGGTTTAAAAAAAATTCGTAAATCAGTATCAAAAAAATAAATATAAGAATTAATACATTTAAAAATTGTCATTTACAAAACCTTTGAAATTCACTGAAAAAACCCATAGGTTTCAGACATGTTATAGTTAGGAATTAGCATTTGAAAAACTTTATAAATTCACTGAAAAAAACATATGTTTTAGGGGTGTTATGGTTGGTTGGACATTTCACTAGTACAAAACCATTGAAATTCCACTGTTATAGTTAGTTGTACTATAACATGCGCGCCCGCAATCCACTGCTGATGATGTCACATATTACATCATTCATGACATGGTCAGTGACATCACTGATGACATCACTGATGACATTTCAAATTACATCACTGATGACATCACTGTTGACATCATCCACGTGACAATCTGATACATCTTATCATACACTAGTATAACCTTTCAACACTTATTATAGAATATGGAGTACTATATTTGAAACCATTGACACACCAATCAAAGTTTCTAGAATCCCACTCAGTGATTCCTACATCTACACACACATATAAACACTTACTCATAGATTCACTCATACATGCTAACAAGGATCAATAAAACACTAATAAATATACTTATAGACCTACATCAACATTACACACCAGCAAACATCCTATTCACTTATGCAGTCATTTTGCTCACTTATGCAAACAGTTGATCATACTTATATTTACTAAGCTACACACTTACACAAACACCACTTTATTTATTGATATAGATAGTAACTCGCCCTTAGTATGTTATAAAATCACTATTACAAATATACAGTTATCCATATGTCACTCATACAATCACTGAGTCTTATGTATAATTATTTATATACAACAACTGTCACATACACTGCTTTTTATATTTCTATTACTTGGACATATATCATTGAGAAATATATTTACTCATCACCACTCCCATAAAGAGATTCACTCACCCAGACTACTGTTTCCACATAAAGTTTTAATCTTATATACCTACTAAAGCAACTATTTACACATCTTTGGACAGTCACACACCTCCCACCCAACCACACAGAAATTCATTCACTATCCCTTACAAATACTCACTTAACTAATTATTAACTAATATAGACTTTCACTTAGCTAGTAACCAACTTATGTAGTAGTTTACACAACAAGAGATGGACTGATACAGGTATTCACAAAGTTTAATCACTATCCCATATATTTAGTGAGACACTATAAATTCGTCACTTAGACAGTCAATCCCATTGCTACTAAATCCTCCATTCAGACACTTATACATGCACTCAGTCTTCAAGGAAGATTGCTCTATATATATATATATATATATAATACTTATTTAAATATCGAACCAAACCACATTCACTGGATGATGTCAACAGTGATGTCATCAGTGATGTCATTTTAGATGTTATCAGTGATGTCATCAGTGATGTCACTGACCATGTCATGAATGATGTAATATGTGACATCATCAGCAGTGGATTGCGGGCGTGCAAATTAAACAGGGGAATTTCAATGTTTTTGTACGAGTGAAATGTCCAACTAACTATAACACTCCTAAAACCCATGGTTTTTTCAGTGAATTTCTAAGGTTTTTTAAATGCGAATTCCTAACTATAACATGTCTGAAACCCATAGTTTTTTCAGTGAAAAAAAAATAAAAAATATATATATATATATATATATATATATATATATATATATATATATATATATATATATATATATATTACCTACTGGCGGTCGCCAGTAGGTAGTTATAGTTAGGATTGATTTCCATAGGGAAATCGCAGCATTCTATTTGGAATAACTTTGGCGCCGGTTGAGGAATCAGCCTGAATTTTTCAGCAACTTTGCCTCGCGGCTCTCCGCTCCTTCCCTGAAAGTTTGGGGGGATTCGTCAAGCGGTGGCCGAGATAAAAGGGGGGTCTCAAAACGTGTTTTCTCCATGTTAATTTCCATAGGGCGGTCGGTCGCAGTTTTTGCCCGAACGGCTGAATGAATTTTCACCAAACTTGCCAAAATTGTAGGGACTGGTAGCCCGATGTGCCTTTGCTATGTCTCAAGATATGTGCTCCAGAGGATTTTGAGTAATTTAGGTTCAAAAAAATGTATGTATCTAAGCGCGCACTGGGGAGCGCTCCGGGCGCGCCACGCGACTTGCGCACGGAAAGCTGATTGGCTCTCGGGTGTCTGTAAACATTTGAAACAGTCCGGAGCGGCCGCCATCTTGTGTCTCGGTAGGATCGAGACACAAGAGGTGGTAAAAACAAAGGGGGAAATACCCAAAAGGGGGCACGGTAGACCCCCCTGACCCCTTAGGTTTGATGTGGGGGCCCTAAAAGGGTCCCTCGGGTAAAAAAAAAAACATTATTTTTTTTCGGTTTTCGCGGGGGGGAGCGCCCGGTACGCGCACCGGGGAGCGTACTTTGGTCAAAAATAGTGAAAATAATAGTGTAAAATAATAATTTTGAGTTATTAGAGGTAGGGTAGCTCTGAAAAGAGCTTTTGGGTTCTGTGGCTGTTTTAGGTACCTACCAGTACGTCCCACACACACCCACACGCACACAACCCCACACCCCCACACCCACACACTCCCCACACACACCTCACACACGCACACCTCCACCCACACCCAAACACCCCACACCGACACCTTACACATCCACACCCACACCCACACATTCCATACACCCACACTCATACACACACACACATACACGCACACACAGATACCTCCTAGACACACCCCACACATTCCACAGACACACCTCCGCCCCCCACACATACACACACACCTCACAGACACACCCACACACCCCACACATACACACATATCTTACACACATACCCCCCACACCCACACACCCCCCACACACACCTCACACACCCACATTTCCACCTACACTCAAACACCCCACACACCCAGACCCGCACACACACCTTACACACCCACATCCCTACCCACATCCACATACTCTATACACCTACATACACCTATACACCTCACCCCCCAGACATATACACACACACACCTCACAGACAAACCCCACCATCCTCCACAAACACCTCCCCCGCCCCCACACACATGGGGAAAACTCAGTGAAACAGTAAAATGATAATTTATAGTGCTTAGAGGTAGGGTAGCTCTGAATAGAATTGTTGTGTTGTGTGGGTGACTTAAGTACCAACATGTAGGTACCAATGCAGAGTCATGTTGTTACAGAAGTTATTGTGGTATATGGAATCTATACTATAGTCTGTCAGGAAAGCAGAAAGAACATGGAGGCGGGAGATGAAAAAGAGATGTCAAATACACATTGGAGATAATATAGTGGGAGAAAGGAAGTATCTATGAGCAAAATGACTATGTAACAGAAAAAAGTTGCACAGTATACTATAAGTCTGACTTTACATTATAATCAATTTGGTACTAGTTTAAGAATTACATATAAAAATGAATAATGTCTCAAACAATTTTAGAATTATTAAATATAAATTTATTAATTTTCTAAATTAAACATAACTTCTATCATTTGACTGTCAGAAATGTCCTCATTTTGAAGGAGGAAATCCACAGATTCTACACATTGTAGAAGTTCATGGTCTCGTGATTCGTCCATGAATTCCAAGTCATTGGGTTCAATGATTTCTTCATTGTCCGTCTCTAGGACAATTTCAAATGAAACGTTTTGTTCTCCTTCCATTTTGGCTGAAATTTGCATTAAAAAAAAACAATATATCAGTAGAGATAGGGCACTGTTGGGTTTAAGTTCAGACAGGTAGTTTGGATTTTTTAACAGTGAATTTATCTTTGGGCAGTGTATGGTATCAGACTGGAAGTAGAAATATTAAAAAGTGTATGTGATGAAGCCTAAGTAAATTCATAATTATACAAGACAAGCCTAAATCCATCCATAACTATAACAGAGAAGTCTATCTAAATCTATAAGTATTACAGAGGGATAGTATATAACTATCAGAAAAAGTTTTCCAAATTAACTTAAAGTGCACAATATACTTCAGGTTTCAAAATAACAACTTACCTTTCAAAAAGAAGTTGAAGTTCTTAGTGAAAATTTTATTGAAATGTACTTCAGGAAGTAGTAGTCAAAATGGCTGTGTTTCCCTCTCTTTCTTTATATATATTCATGTACATAACCAATCAAATGTGAGGAAAAAAAGTAGAAAATGAAAGTAACATTTTAATTGGTTGTCAATTCTAACACTTCAGATGTGTTTCTGTGAAGTCATTTACCTCAGGATATTTAGAGAGGTCTACAGGCTAAATGGCTCAATCGAATTCCACCAAATTTGGGAAAATGGTAGGGATTGGTATGTAGTATGAGCTATTCTATATTTGGTGAAAGTGTCTCCAGTGGTTTTTATGTAAATTGACTTTTAACATTTTTTTTGGAGCGCTTCCCGGTGCGCGCCCCGGTAGCGCTACGGGGTCCTCCATTTTGTGTTTCGGTAGATTTGAGACAGAAAATGGAGGACAAACAACGTTGGGAATGGGTATAAGGGGGCAGGGTAGGCACTCCCTGACCCCCTAGGTTTTGTGAGGGGGTGTTAGGAGGCCCATATAGACCCAAATAAAAAAAAATATTTTAAAATTTTTGCGGGGGGAGCGCCCGGTACGCGCACCGGGGAGCGTACTGGGGAGCGTACTTTAGTGAAAAATAGTGAAAAAAGTTAGAAAAAGATAATCATTTGGAGTGATTAGAGGTAGGGTAGCTCTGAAAAGAGTTTTTGGGTTATGTGGCTAATTTAGGTACCTACAAGTAGGTACCAATGCACAGTCTTAAATTGAGGAGGAATATTCTATTCCCCTCATCTGAGAAGTGCACACCATCTCATCTGTAGATATATTGCATGTTGTAACGCAAGTTGTTGTTGTATATTGAACCCATTCCATAGTCTCTCATGTAAGCAGAAACAGATTTATTCACATGTGTCCGTGCTTTCTCAAATTGTGGACAAAATTGGTTGGACCAGTTCCATTTCTGTCTTTGGCATATATTGGAAAATACCAAGGCAGTTTGGGGAAAAAGTGCCATCAATTGCCCAAAGGTGTCCTTTAAAAGCATTTCCAGACCTGCCCCAGTCAAAGTGCCCAAGTCATTTATGAGGTTAGGGTGTGGCAAATGCAAAAAGGTGTTCACCAATGGAATCAATTGGTAACATCTCAATCCTCTCTGGCCAATCCATTTAATGTTCATATTTTGTAAATTAAGGTTGTGAAATTTTCTGGTAGCTGCATACCTTTGAGCCCAGTGGATATAGCTATGTCCAATAATCCAGACAGAATACATGGTGAGAGGAGATTCTGGTGCAGTCAGATGAAGTGTGGGAAAGAAATGGCAGTTGGAACAATAGGAGTTTGCAAAAAAAACTGTAGACTTTCAGTACTCTTGAATCACAAGCAATGATTGGTAGATTGAGATAGTTGAAAACTGAAAGTTAGGGTGCATGGTTGTGTTATGTGTAAGAAGTAATTTGAATGGTTAAAAAAAAGTAATTTAAAGAAACATTGCACCAGATAAGCTGGTGTATTCGCAGGTCAAACATCCTTGCTAAGGTGATTTGCAACATTGTAGAATACACTTTTAAACCTGAGAGCTCAGTGAGGAGGGAGTTGCTATGGTAACAGGTAGAAAGGGCTGAGGGGGGGGAAGGGTGTTGGTTTGAAAATACAGAGGGAAGAGTTTTGATTGGTTACCATGACCAATATGTGGGTACAATTAGAGGTTTTCTGTGCCATTAAGGTTTGCAGTGCCTGGAGAACATACCTTTTGCTCTGCTAAAGAAATATTGGTGTGTGTATCTGACACTGTTCTGAATCTCCTAAAGCATTTGTAAAGGTGAGTTATGATTCATTTAATATACATAGAGACTTGTATACTCTATGGAGAAGATTTGGAAGCAAATTGTGGTTTTTTAATGTTGCTTTGTGTCATGGTTTTTGATAATGTTTGGTAAAAAGTTTTTACTGCATAGAGGAATTGTATTTTGTAAAATTGTGAAGTTTTAGTAGTGACATGGAAAGCTTGTACATAGGACCTGTGCTGTTTTTTTTAAATGTGATGTCAAAAACGATTTTGGGAAAAATGAATGGCTTTCACATTTTTTAAAAGGAATAACGAATGTGTGCATGTTTAAAGAAATAAATTTGACTCTTTACAATGATGTTACCTGTGTTAACTCAGTGTAGGAAGCAAATTGAGTTTGTTTGCATAGAGGAATTGTATTTTGTAAAATAGTGAGGTTTTAGTAATGAAATGGAATGCTTGTACATAGGAACTGTGCTGTGTTTACTAAATGTGATGTCAAAAACGATTTTGGGGAAAATGAATGGCTTTTACATTTTTCAGTATAATGTGGCGCAGGGGTTTAAAAAGTGACGCATCTACCTACATGCGTCACTTTTTAAATATGGTGCAACAAGGCACATGTTTTATGCTGCCAATGCGTCACAAAAATCGACGCATCAGTAGCGCAAAACTGATGCATGGCTTTATAAATGAGGCTCATCTTTTTCTTGCACACTACTCCAGTTTAGTCTTCTCCACTGCACTCTTGAACACAAGCCTCACCTTTTGTGCTCCCCTGGACAGTGTTCATCTGATCTGCACTCTTGCTTAGGTGTCAGAATCCTATCACATGGGGAAAGCTGCATGTAAAAGGGTTTGCCTCAGTCTTATCCCTGCTGTGAGGCAGATGCTTGTACATAGGATCTGTGCTGTGTTTCCTAAATGTGATGTGAAAAACGATTTTGGGGAAAATGAATGGCTTTTACATTTTTGAGTATAATGTGGCGTAGAGGCTTAAAAAGTGACGCATCTACCTACATGCGTCACTTTTTAAATATGGCCCAAAAAGGTACATGTTTGGGCTTTCCTGGGGAGCGTAGGTGGTGAGGCTTGTGTCTAAGAGTGCAGTGGACTAGGCTTCATGAAGCCTATGCCTGACTGCACTCTTAGACACAGGTGTCAATTTGACTCTTTACAATGATGTTACCTGTGTTAACTCAGTGTAGGAAGCATATTGAGTTTGTTTGCATAGAAGAATTGTATTTTGTAAAATTGTGAAGCTCCATGTGAAAGCGTTTGCCTCAGTCATATCCCTGCTGTGAGGCAGGTGCAAGATTTTGATGTAACAGTGTCCTAAAAGTGACGTAGTGAAATCTCATAGATTTTACTGCGTCATTATTACGAGGCTTTTTGCGGAGAAATGACCCCTCTGTGTACATTACACTTGACAGAGGTATAATGTGGTGCAGAGGTTTAAAAAATGACGCATCTAACTACATGCGTCACTTTTTAAATATGGTGCAACAAGGTACATGTTTTATGCTGCCAATGCGTCACAAAAATGGACGCATCAGTAGCGCAAAACTGACGCATGGCTTTATAAATGAGGCTCATCTTTTTCCTGCACACTACTCCAGTTTAGTCCTCTCCACTGCACTCTTGAACACAAGCTTCACCTTTTGTGCTCTCCTGGACAGTCTTCATCTGATCTGAACTCCTGCTTAGGTGTCAGAATCCCATCACATGGGGAAATCTCCATGTAAAAGCGTTTGCCTCAGTCTTATCCCTGCTGTGAGGCAGATGCTTGTACATAGGATCTGTGCTGTGTTTCCTAAACGTGATGTCAAAAACGATTTTGGGGAAAATGAATGGCTTTTACATTTTTGAGTATAATGTGGCGTAGAGGTTTAAAAAGTGACGCATCTACCTACATGCGTCACTTTTTACATATAGCCCAAAAAGGTACATGTTTGGGCTTTCCTGGGAGCGTAGGTGGTGAGGCTTGTGTCTAAGAGTGCAGTGGACTAGGCTTCATGAAGCCTATCCCCGACTGCACTCTTAGACACAGGTGTCAATGTGACTCTTTACAATGATGTTACCTGTGTTAACTCAGTGTAGGAAGCATATTGAGTTTGTTTGCATAGAGGAATTGTATTATGTAAAATTGTGAAGCTCCATGTGAAAGCGTTTGCCTCAGTCTTATCCCTGCTGTGAGGCAGGTGCAAGATTTTGATGTAACAGTGTCCTAAAAGTGACGCAGTGAAATCTCATAGATTTGACTGCGTCATTATTACGAGGCTTTTTGCGGAGAAATGACCCCTCTTTGTACATTACACTTGATAGAGGTATAATGTGGTGCAGAGGTTTAAAAAATGATGCATCTAACTACATGCGTTACTTTTTAAATATGGTGCAACTAGGCACATGTTTTATGCTGCCAATGCGTCACAAAAATTGACGCATCAGTAGCGCAAAACCGACGCATGGCTTTATAAACGAGGCTCATATTTTTCTTGCACACTACTCCAGTTTAGTTCTCTCCACTGCACTCTTGAATACAAGCCTCACCTTTTGTGCTCCCCTGGACCGTGTCCATCTGATCTGCACTCCTGCTTAGGTGTCAGAATCCTATCACATGGGGAAAGCTCCATGTAAAAGCGTTTGCCTCAGTCTTATCCCTGCTGTGAGGCAGATGCTTGTACATAGGATCTGTGCTGTGTTTCCTAAATGTGATGTGAAAAACGATTTTGGGGAAAATGAATGGCTTTTACATTTTTGAGTATAATGTGGCGTAGAGGTTTAAAAAGTGACGCATCTACCTACATGCGTCACTTTTTAACCACTTCCATGCTAATGACAAGGCCAGCTCGTCATGCAGTACACTGGAGCTGTGCTTATGACGAGCTGACCTTTTCATGAACAATGGGTTTTCAGGATGCTCAGCGCCCAGCGGGAATTGCCTTAGCAGCCAAGGTGTTAAATATGGCCCAAAAAGGTACATGTTTGGGCTTTCCTGGGGAGCGTAGGTGGTGAGGCTTGTGTCTAAGAGTGCAGTGGACTAGGCTTCATGAAGCCTATCCCCGACTGCACTCTTAGACACAGGTGTCAATTTTACTCTTTACAATGATGTTACCTGTGTTAACTTAGTGTAGGAAGCATATTGAGTTTGTTTGCATAGAGGAATTGTATTTTGTAAAATTGTGAAGCTCCATGTGAAAGCGTTTGCCTCAGTCTTATCCCTGCTGTGAGGCAGGTGCAAGATTTTGATGTAACAGTGTCCTAAAAGTGACGCAGTGAAATCTCATAGATTTCACTGCGTCATTATTACGAGGCTTTTTGCGGAGAAATGACCACTCTGTGTACATTACACTTGACAGAGGTATAATGTGGTGCAGAGGTTTAAAAAATGACGCATCTAACTACATGCGTCACTTTTTTAATATGGTGCAACAAGGCACATGTTTTATGCTGCCAATGCGTCACAAAAATTGACGCTTCAGTAGCGTAAAACTGACGCATGGCTTTATAAATGAGGCTCATCTTTTTCTTGCACACTACTCCAGTTTAGTCCTCTCCACTGCACTCTTGGACACAAGCCTCACGTTTTGTGCTCCCCTGGACAGTCATCATGTCATCTGCACTCCTGCTTAGGTGTGAGAATCGTATCGCATGGGGAAAGCCCCATGTGAAAGCGTTCGCGTCAGTCTTATCCCTGCTGTGAGGCAGGTGCAAGATTTTGACGTAACAGTGTCCTAAAAGTGACGCAGTGAAATTTCATAGATTTCACTGTGTCATTATTACGAGGCTTTTTGCAGAGAAATGACCCCTCTCCGTACATTACACTTGACAGAGGTATAATGTGGTGCAAAAGGTTTTAAAAATGACGCATCTACCTACATGCGTCACTTTTTAAATATGGTGCAACAAGGCACATGTTTTATGACGCCAATGCGTCACAAAAAGTGACGCTTCAGTAGCGCAAAACTGACGCATGGCGTTATAAATGAGGATCAATTATGTCATCTGTGTTACCTGAGATTAGGAAGTAGATTGTGCAGATGAGGTGAGACATGTCCAGAGGGACAGAGGAGGTGAGGTTTATGATCAAGACTGTAGTGGGAGAGAGGGCTTTCCCGGGAAGCATAGGTGGTGAAGAATGTGTGTAAGAGTGCAGTGGACTTAGACACAGGTCTCATCTTCTTTGTACCTGTGGACAGAGCTGTCTTCCACTATACTCTTCAATACAGGCCTCACCTTTTGTGCACCCCTGGAGAATCCTCACCTGATCTGTAACCCTGAATAGATCGTTTGATTTTTGTCATTGCTTTGTTGTTTGGTAATAGTGGTCTATAATGTGCTATTTTCTTCTTTAACACAGATTGAAATCAAGATTTGAAGAATTAGCAAAGATGCCCACAAGGGAAAGGACAAGAAAACAACGTAACCGAGAAAAATCAAAAACAGCAACGGAATTACAGCACTCTTCCACAACAAATACTTCAAAAAACAGGAACCAAGCTCCTGGTAAGACAACTAAGTCTTTTATACGGAACATATGTACTTTAAAAAAAAATGATGGACAGCATGTAGGAAAAGAGAATGAGAGACTAAATTTGAAAAGGAAGGAGAGAACCTCAAAGATTCCTACAACTGGAGCAGGAGAGAATAATATGTATAGGAATAGAAGGCAGAATCAGTTTAGAGACATTCGTAAACGAATGTTTCGCAAAAGGGTGGTTTTAAATTTGTTAAAAAACATTAGGAAAGGTAAACAGAGAGCTGCTTTTTATAAGAAAAAGAAAAGTGTAGAGAAGATTGTTGATCAGGCTTTTGAAGTTAAGAAAAAATTATTTATTTTAATAATCAATAGAATTAGGACACTTAACAAGACAATTGATGTTTTCAAATCAAACAGTAGATGGAAAAGAGTAATTAATCGTACTAATTTTTGTAAAGTTTTTTCTGGAGAATGGATGCACAGTTCAAGTTGTGAGCCATTTTTTAATGAGGAGAGTTACTTCCAGGAGAATGATTTAGTGCATGCAGTTGACACCAGTGGTCGAGCGTATGAAGTGAAAGACGGTTGTCCGATTGAAAAAGAGAAACTTGTGCCTAGAGAACCAGAAGAGGTGTTAACTGATGAAGTTTTAGGGAGACGTACTAAGGGTCCAGTGTACACTTGGAAGTGTAGTCGTATTTGTAGTGTGCAACAGGAATCAATTGATTTGTTTTGTAATTTCTTACGTACATATAGTAAGAAAAGTCTAAAGCAGAAAGTGAAGTTGTTGCAAGACTTAGATCCTTGCAGAGTGAGAGAAAAGACAGGTTTGCAAGGCCATTCACTGGCTTGTCTTTCTAGAAAAGTCTGTCAGAGTGTTTTTCATCATTTTAGGATGTTAGCAGTGCATCATACCAAAATGAGGAAATTAGTGAGAATGTTGTATTATGCAAAAAGTCCAGCACGTAAGCTTAAACAATTAAACAGTGCTCTTTTGCATGGAACTGAATTAGATGTGAAGAAGATATGTGAAGAAATTGAGATTTGTTATTTTGATAAAAAAGAGGATAGTGTAGAAATTGACACAGCAATTCAAGGTAATGTGGAAGACAATGTAGAGATTTCAAGTACAGAAAAGTTTGAGCAGGAAATTACCAGGTTTAAGGTGAAATCAAGTGAAAGGCCGAATTTTACTTGTGTGTGTTGTCGACGAAGTCATTATAAGCATCAAACTAGATTAGTTGATTTATACGTAAAAAGTGAAAAGATGAATAATTATGAGTGGAAGGATTTTGCAACTTATTTGTGGGTGTAGAATTGTTTTGATTTGAGTTCTGATCAGCGTATTTGTAAATATTGTTATGATAAATTAAATCAAAACAGAATGCCTGCTAGAGCTGTTCGTAATAATCTGGAGTTGGTAGACATTCCCCCTGAATTGATGGATTTAAATACATATGAGTCTATTTTGATTCAATGTATCCACCCTTTTCAGGCAATTGTTCGCATGGAGCCTAAGATAGGGAAATTGTCTCCTACAGATTTGCAAAGAGGATTAAAGGGAAGAGTTGTTTATTTGCCTCTAGATTTCCCAAACAATATTGATACAATTGGTATAGAAAAAGTAGAAGAGGAACCTTTAGTTATTCTAGTTAATGGGGTTCCGACAAAGAGTAAGAAAATCTGGCAAGATTTAGTGGATGTTAGGAAAGTAAAAAAGGCAACGTTGTATTTAGTCAAAAACAATGAGTATTACAAAGATGTATCTGTTGCAGCAGAGGAAACAGCTGCAGATGAAGACAGTGATTGTTCAGCCGGCCAAATTGAAAATGTTGATGTGTCTAGAAGTGAAGAAATATATGAACATTATACTGTTCATCCTTTGCATTCCAAAGAAGTAATGGGGAATACAATTGAATTGTTTCAAATGAAAGCAGCAAAAGGAAGTCCCATTAGTGTATGGGAAGAAAGTTTGGAAGCTCGTTGTTTTCCACAGCTATTTCCAACAGGTCGAGGTGGACGATATGACGTTCGACCACTTCAAATTCCTGCATCTGAATATCGAACTGTAAGATTATATGCTGAAGATCCAAGGTTTCGTCAATGCGTTCCCTATTTGTTTCATCTACTGTATGAAAGTGACTTGTCTGGGCTTTCTTATGCAGTAAACCATATACTGAAAAGTGGAGCACATCTGCAAAATGTTTCGGCGAGGGACTTTATGGAGAAAGTGAATCTGCAAGATAATATTTTGGAATCTCATCTAATCAATCTCATGGCATGTCAGCGTGGTACAAACGAGTATTGGTACCGTCGTCATGGGGAATTGAAATGTATGCTAAGAAACTTAGGAACTCCTACATGGTTCCTCACTCTTAGCTGTGCCGAGTATGCATGGGACGACTTACTTCAATTTCTACGAGAGGCAAATTCAAATATACAAAATATAGAATTCAAAACACCTGGAGAACTGTGTTCTTTGGATCCAGTGAATGTATGCAGATATTTCAATCATAGATTTGAAGCTATGATGTCTTTTATTACCAACAAAAAAAATCCTCCCCTTGGAGAGGTTTTGGATTTCTTTTGGAGAAAGGAGTATCAACCGAGAGGTGCTCCTCACATACATATGTTGTTATGGATTAAAGATGCACCTAAATTTGGAACAGATTTGGATGAGACAGTGATGAGCTTCATTGAAGAGTATTCAACATGTGCTGTTCCGAAAACTACCGAAGAAAACAGTTTAAGGCAACAAGTTTTACGCTTTCAATCCCATCGTTGTGGAAAGTACTGTCGTCGAAAATTCAGAAACAAGGACAAGTTCTACACAAAATGTCGTTTCGGCTTTCCACGACCAGTGATTTCTAAAGGAAGAGTAAATAATTTGATGTCTTCTCTGCGACATAGTGTTACGAGGAAATCACCAAAAAATACATACAATTTAAAAAGAAACGAAGAGTCCAAGTACATCAACGACTACAACCCAGTGATTTTGTCCATGTGGAATGCTAACATAGATATTCAATTCGTTGCTGACAACTCTATTGCTGTGGCTCGATATGTGACGTCTTACATCACAAAAAAAGAAAAGACAGAACTGAAGGAAATGTGGGAGGACATTTCACATGAAAAGAGTCTAAGCAAGAAATGATACAGTTACAGTCTGAAGATGTTGTCGCATCGAGCAATTGGAGCATATGAATGTTCTGATCGATTGTCATCAGCAAGTCTCTATGCCAAATCTAGAACCATCATTTGGGTGAGTCTAGGTCTTGCTGCAACACGAAATCGAGTTTTGAAATCTGTACAAGAAATAGAGTATTTGGCGGAGAAAGAACCAGAAAGTACAGATATTTTGAAGACCAACATGTTGGATACATACTATCCAAATAGAAGTAGTCATCTTGAGAACAGTTGTTTGTATGAAGTTCTGCAAAACTATATTTATAAGAGAACCATCAGGGAAGATATTAACAATGGAATATATGCTATCATTGTGTGTGAAGGATGTCTAGTGAGACAGAAAAAAGGCCATTTGATTAATCATCGAAAATTGAGTTGCGAAAATCCAGAGAAAAGGGAATTTTACTATTTAGCTCTTTTGCAACTCTTTAAGCCATGGTGTACAGAAGAGGAACTACTTGGAGATTTTCTCTGTTACGAAGATTCTTTTAATGCAACCAAGGATACCATGGAATGTCCTGTTTTTCCAAATTATCTGCAAATGTTGAACGAAGAAATAGAGCAAGAAGCCACAATTTCTGCAGAGATTGCTAGAGACAGTTCTCAAAACAGTCAGAGTTCTGCTTCATTGAGTCAGGATCCACTTGGAGGACCAATTATTCAAAATGAAGCTGCCACTGCCATGGATGAGGTGGAAAGAACTATGGAACAAGCTCAAGATGATGAAGTTAACTTAGAAAATCTGGTGAAACAACTAAACCTTGAGCAGAAACAGATATATGACGAAGTCACAGAACAGATTGAACATGGATTCAGTCATGAGAAAAAAGAGTGCTCATGTACATCATTTAAGCCTGTCCAACTGTACGTGAGTGGAGAAGCGGGACCTGGAAAAAGTTTTCTGATTAAAGCAATTGCAACTTATCTGCAGAAAAGGACTGAATCACCGCTGTCTTGTGTTGTTACCGCTCCAACTGGGCTGGCTGCACATAACATTAAAGGGATTACTTTACATCGTTTACTGATGCTGCCAGTGGAGCATGATAACAAATTGGAGTATCACAAGCTATCTGGAGATGCGTGTTCCGAAGTTTCGAGAGTCCTGAAGTAAATTAAACTTCTTATCATTGATGAAGTAAGCATGGTGTCAAATATAATGCTTGCTTTTGTGCATTTGAGAATGCAAGAAATTCTTAGAACAGACTATGATGTCTTATTTGGAGGAAAACATATTATTGTTTTTGGAGATCTTCTGCAGTTGACTCCAGTGAAAGGACAACCTGTGTTCAAAATGCTCACACATGACGATACCAGGAAGTGCTTAGAAGGCATTGGAAACGTTAATATATGATTAAACTTCAAATATGCAGAACTGCTTGAAAATATGCGGCAGGCAAAGGATGAAGATTATAAAAATATTTTACAAGATGTAAGAATCGGAAAAGTAAGTCAGCAAGGGAAAGAAGCTTTACATGGACGATTAATTTCAAATTTGTACCCAAATGAAAACATTCTTCCAGAGAATATTTTTAAGAAAATTAACGAGAAGAAATCTGGCATATGTTTGATGCCAACTCTGAAAGAATGTTCCATGTTCAACAACAAAATGTTACAGTTAGAAAATGAAGAGATAGTGAAACTGGAAGCTACAGATAAAATAGAGCATATGGGAGCAACAATTATTTTGTCTGAAAATTTGAAATCAAAATTGGATTCATTAGAGAAGACTATATCTAAAACTGCTGGTTTTGAAAAGACTCTGAATGTGTGTTTAAATTGTCGTATCATTTTGAGAAGGAATTTAAATGTTGCAAGAGGTCTGGTAAATGGAGCAATGGGTCATGTTGTTGGATTTGTGAATTACAAAAATAGAGATGGAATTGAAATTTAAAAAATTTAATTTGATGGCATTGATGAAATAGAACACATTTGTCGTTGTTCAGCTAGATTTTTGCTCGTGAAAGACTTATATGTTCGCCGAAAACAGTTTCCTATTTGTTTGGCATATGCGGTGACAATTCATAAGTCTCAAGGTTTAAGTGTAGATAGCGCTTTGGTGAACATTGGAAGTTCTGTGTTTAAAGAGGGTATGGCATATGTGGCATTATCACGAGTCAGAACTTTATCAGGATTGTACTTGATTGAGTGTGATGAAACAAAGATTTGTGCTGATCTAGATTGTGTTAAAGAATACAATAGGTTAAGAAGAGAGTATGCTCCACATTTGCCTCAATATCCTTTGATTGAAAAACGTGTGGTAGGCCGAAAAAGAAGAAATGAGAGTAATTGCAGTGAGTTATCAGCAAAAAGGCAAAAAGTAGATAAAAGTGTAATTGTAAAGAGAAAGGATTCTGTTGAAGATGTTGTTGGATTTCAGTTTGAAAACAGTTCTGGTGTCAACTGCTATGCTAATGTAGTAGTTAATGTTGTTTTTTTTCTTCAAAATTTAGAAAAACAGATTGTCGAAAATCGGGAACAAACATTGTGCTGTTTATTGAATTCTGTTTTAGAGAAATGTAGTAGTGATAGAGCAAAAATAGAAAGTGTTTCAGAAATTAGAAATCTTGTAGACATATGTTCAGGTCAAAATCAATTTTCACAGAATATTCAGCAGGATTGTCAGGAATTTTTAATGTATATGTTTGATGTATTGCAAGATGAAGGAGTAGATATAAAAAATCTTTTTAACCTTTCTTATCAATGGCAACATGACTGTGATAACTGTGCTTCATCAAGTACTACTAGAATAGACTCTGAAAGATTTATATATTTGAGTTTACTAGACTGTAAATCAGTGCCTTTTAATAATCTAGTTAAAGCAGCAGATCACAATATGGTGTGTACCCAATGTAAGTCTGAAATGCTGTCCACATTATTTCTACAAAATTATGGTCACTATGTCATTATAATGTTCCAATGATGTAGACCTGATGGAACTGAATTGACAACTTCTATTAAAAATTTCGTGGCTTCTCAGTTATCGATATCAGGAAGAACCTTTACAACTGTAGCTAATATTTTTCATGACGGTCCTTCTACAACATCAAGGCATTACACATGCTATTTAAAAACTTCTAAAGGTTGGACCCAATGTAACGACACTCATTTGACTTTCAAACAACGTTTGCCTTTTGGCTTTATAAATTCGTACCTAGTGTTTTTACAGCCAAAATTTAGGTAAAAGTAATTGGCCTATGAAGACGGGAGTAGTTAATAAAGGTTATTTTGCTGTTTAAAAATATATTCTGAGTAAAAGTGATCCAGGCAATATAAAAAATTGACTTGTCATATAGTTACTGTAAGTGGATATCATAGTAATTGATATTAGTATTATACAAAATGATGAACATAAGTGAGTCAGAGATGGGTTTAGAAATACTTAAATATTGTGAAAATGTTGTAGTGCTTTCTTTCAGAATGTTGGGAAAAAGGTCATTTCAGAGTGTCTGAGAATTAATTTCAAAATATACTCATACATCTGACACTATTTGGCCAAATGGAAAGGTGCAGGAATGAGTAAAGAGTCATGACTGAAAAAAAGGAGTATATGAAAATATTGAAAATATTCGAGATGTTCTTGGAGCTTTTCTTTTAGAAAGTCGATGAAATGGATTTTTAAGTGAACAGCAAAGTACTTTGCAACGAGAAAAGGACCTCCATGATATACTATTTGGCCTCAAGGAAAAGTAAGTCAATCAAAGATTAGCGTACATTTGTCATTTGTCAGTATCTAAGGTTATTTTTAAAACACAATCTTTTAGATTGTGTTTTTTTTTCCCGCTGTGATATGATGAGTAATTTTAACTCACTGTTTTAAGTGAAATTCAATATATTCTGAGAACAGCAAAAATAAACTATGTAACATGTTGTAGAAGTTATTGTATACTTTAGATTGTGTAAATTAAATTGTATTCCCATTCTCTGACACTCACTTTCCTTTTTCCATCCTTTTTCAGCTCTTTTTACTCACTTATAATGTCTTTCTCTCACTCTCTGTAACCCCCGTTCCTTTACTCTACTTCTTTGACAACCCTTCATTCTCATTTCAACTGTCTGCATCCCCTCTCTCCCTTGCATAACTTTTCAGCTTTCAGTCTCTCTGCTTTACTTCCCTTTTCCGTGTTTTCCTCCTTTACTCTTTTAGTAATTCCTCTTTACTCACTCAGCAGTATTATTGCACTCTATCGCTATAAATCACCCACTCTCCCTTGCTTCCGTCTCAGTCATTATCTTTTTACTTACTACTATTTCCTGATTTAGTTTTGCTAACTCACATTGTTTTAGTATCTTTCTTACCTTCAGTTCATTTCTCTGTTCTTCTCTTCCTCTCTGTCAGTGAATCTATATGCCTTTCTCTTAGTAATTTGCTCTCCTTCTATTTCTTTTTCTCTCCTTTCTTTCTTTTTGTCCTTCTACCTTACTTTATTTCCCTTTCTGTGTTCTTCACTCTTACTTTATTTCTAAATACACTGTTATGATTTTTAACCTCTTCATTTGTATATTTTAATTTTAAATACACATTTTACTAATTATAACTTATTTTTTCTTCTCTCTTTCACAGATACAAAGTGTAGTAAAAAAATTAATTAAAGTTACATTTATTATATGGTAAGTATAACTAAAAAAATGTAGTTTGTCATCACCCTTTGCTTTAAGTTCACTAACATTTTCTCAATCAACCTCACTCCTGTGTCTTTACTGTGCTTCCCTTACTTATTCTTATTCTACATGTTTACTCCCCTTTCCCTATTTTCCCTCTCATATTCAACTTCTTTCAATCCCCATTCTTTACTTCACTTACCCTCTGTTCCCTTCCTTTGCTTCTTCACTCATTCTCTTTTTCTTAATTATTTACCTTACTCCTACACATACACCTCATCCTCCTCCCAACACATACACACACCTGTAACATACACCCCACACACACACACCACACCCACACCTCATACACAGAAAAAGTCTTCCCACACACACACCTCAAACACACACACACATTCCATACACACACATACATCGAACACATATACATCCCACACTCATACACTCCTCACACATATTTCACACACCTTCACCTCCACCTACACCGAAACACCCCACACAGCCACACCCACAGACACATCTTACACACCCACACCCCGACCTACACCCACTGACTCCCTATAAGTCACACACACTGCATTAGTTATCTTTCTTTGCTGCTTCACTCAAGCTCATTCAGGTACTGTTTCCTTTACTCTCTTTGTCCTTTCTCTTTCTCACTCCCATGTCTTATCCTAATTCAATTTTTCCCCCTCTTTCACCCCTCTTTACTTATACTACCTGGTCTTTTCTCACTTTCCCTCATCGTTCTTCATTTATCCCGGTTCCGCCACTACCCTTCATTCCCCATTTTTTACTGTCCTTTCTTTTTTTTCACCAGCCAGTCACATTCTCCCACTATCTCTACTTTAATGTTCTTCCTCTCTGTTCCTTTCTTTCGCTCCTTTAGTCATTTTACTTTTCTCACTTGCACCCAATTTCACCTTCTCTATTGTTTACTATGTAATAAACAATCACTATGTGTTCATCCTGTAGCTCTCTTTCTCTTAACATTACTCTCTTTGTGTTCTTCCCTCATGCTAACTCCTTCATTAATTTTTTTTTTCTATTTTTGGGGGGGCGCGCCCCGGTACGCGTACCCTAAGAAAAAAAAATTGACAGAGATTCATTAAAAATATAGGTTTAATTTTATATATGAAAGGTAGTTCTAAAAAGAACTGTTTTTTTTCTTCTTTTTGTTGTTTTATATTTTTTTTATTGTTTTTTGAACATTTTGTACTTTTTTGGGCTTTTTAAAACAGTTTTATATTTTTTTGTATTTTTAATGGGAAGAAACAAAGAGAAAGGGAATTGAAAATGGCTCAACTGGAGCAAAAAACAAAAAACTGAAAAAATTACTTCTTTTTTTTGGGGCAATCGTGATTGTCACCAGCAATGACAATGAGCTTCATACTCTTTTCCCCATAAGACATAAGCTTGCCACATCCAGTACAAGTGACTTTAAAATCACCAAATCGTTCCTGGATACAAGGCATCATCTCTAATGTTTCTGGTCCTGATTGACTGGGTTCCTTTCTTTTGGAGCTGGTCCTTGAACACTGGGGGAGGTGACTGACCAGTGCCCTGATCTCTGCACGAGAATAGTTAGCAGGATGTTTCCGGGTCATATGCTGAATCATGGTATGATTACCAAATGAATATTTTTTTTCTGGATTGCCCCTTGAGAGTTCTGCACCACAGATTCGATATGTTACCTTGGCCGCATTAACTTTTTTCTTCCCCTCTGGAAGTGAAAAAAATTCCCATAAAATATGTTCTTTTGGCTTGTATGGGTTATTTTCTTCAGGCAGCCATCTGCTCCCCTCCTCATCTTCATCTTCCTCCTCCTCCTCTTCTTCACCACCAATGTATTGTTGTGGTGGTCCTCTTGGTGGTGGTGGTGGTGGTGGTGGTACAGATGTTCCAGCTGTTGCTGCTACAGTAGCCATTTCAAAGTACATAAGAATTGTCTCTGTAGATGAAACAGGTCTTCCTCAGTCAAAGGACAAAGTCAGAGTAAGGGAGAAAGGTGGTTTTTTTTATCATTTGGAAAAAAAACTGTGCTGAACCAATCAGAAGTGTTATTTTCAGGTCACAAGACCAAGGCTTTACTCATTTGGAAACCAAAACTGTTCTGCACCAATAGAAAGTGTTATTTTCAGGTCACAAGACCCAGGCTGGTCACAAGACCCAGGCAGTACTCATTTAGAAACCAAAACTGTTCTGCACCAATAGAAAGTGTTATTTTCAAGTCACATGACCCGACGCGCTTACGCTACGCGCCCCGGGGCGCGCCCGTAGTCGCGCTCCGGGGCGCGCACGCGGGTGCGTAGCGTAAGCGCATCAGGACGTTTCGCGATCGTATGCGATCGCGTGCTTTCGGTTGCGATTAAGCCATGCGTCATATGACGCATCATGCGTGTACGCGGTACGTCACGATGTTGTTTTCGTTCGCGGCAATAGCGCTCCCGGGACGCTCCCCGGTACGCGCCCCAGGGCGCGCCGTAATATTGCGCTTACCCCTGCGTTCACCGGGAGCGCCCCCGGGTTAAAAATAAAATTTACATATTTATACAATATAAAATTCTTTTTAACATTTTTCACTTTCTATACCTATAAAGATTTGCTATTAAAAAACCATTGAAATTCACTGAAAAAACCATAGGTTTCACACCAGTTATAGTTAGGAATTAGCATTTAAAAAAACCTATTAAATTCACTGAAAAAACCATAGGTTTCACACCAGTTATAGTTAGCTGGAAATTTTACTCGCATAAAACCATTGAAATTCCCATGTTATAGTTAGTTGGACTCACTATAACTTGCGCGTGCAATGCACTGCTGATGACGTCACATATTACATCACTCATGACATAGATAGATAGATAGATATGACACACCTATTCACTCATCAATACAGCCACTCACTCACCCACACAGCTACTCACACACTTGATTATACACCCATACAACCATTCACACACCCAATCACACACCCATACGCCTTCTCACACATAGATATACACAGTCACACAGCCATTCACATAATATGTGTTTCAAACATTATCAATCATTAGTAGAAACAAAGTTTACTAATTTAAGATTTGTAGTATCTTACAACACAGCTTAAACACTCATAAACTTTTAGAAAACACTCACATTCACTAGATGATGTCATGAGTGATGTTAACACTGATGCCATTTCAGATGTAATCAGTGATGTCATGAGTGATGTCACTAACCATGTCATGAATGATGTAATATGTGAGGTCATAAGCAGTGCATTGTGGGGGCATAAGTTATAGTTACATGACATCACTGACAATATCTCAAATAACATCACTAATAACATCACTGATTACATCATCCAGTGATTGTGAGTGTTTTCTAAAGGTTTGTGAGACTCAGAACCAGTCTGCAGTTTACTTTCCGGACCGGCAGCAGGACTTCTAAAGAATTACATGCCTCTGTGGCCTGCAGTGTACTTCAGAAGACTGCATTGCTGCACCTGGAAGAACTGCTTTGCTGCCTGTTGTTTCCCCTGAACCCTCGGAGGCATGCCCTGTAGCTTTAGACCTGTTTCAACACTTGAATGCAGGACTACCAGGGTACCTCCAAGGGCTAGTTGGCTGGCCACCTGATCAGAGCCTCAGGGACAGAAAAGGCTCCAACCATCTTGAACACACACCGTCACCAACCTACCAGTCTATTCATCCAAGGTGCATTGCCGGTCAGTCTGACTTCACACCAGCTTCTGCTACATTCTTCACTGTAGCAGCAAACACTGTTCAGCAATCCTTTGGTATCCAGCCTCCTGGAATTCTTGTTGATTATAGACTTCAGCTTCATCCCACTGATAGTTTTCGACTTTCAAAAAGTGACTAAGTTCTTATGTAGAAATGTGCACTGCAACTTTCTCCAGTGGCTCTCAGATGACAACCCTCCCTCCACTGACACTGCGTGCAGTCTTGACCTCTTTTTACCTTCTCAGAATAGTTTCTTTTAAATTCTAAATTTGATGGTAAGCACCAATTGAGCACAATCAACAGCTTGTATCCCACCCTTGCTCCCTAATGGCCTGCTATATTTTTCAGCTTTGTCCCAGTCTCATGGGACAAGATGTCCTAGGTTGGCGGTTTGATCTTTAGGCACTAGATTTCACTTTAAAACTTAAAAACTCCAGGTCTACTAATTGGATTGTTGTCATTTTGGTGTCAAATAATGGATGTAAATGCTCTCTATTTTTCTAAATCATTGAAAAAAAAATGTTTTGTGTTTGGATTTTACTTTATTGCTATTTGTGTGCTGCATAAATACTTTAGATATTGCCACCAAGGTAATCCTGACTTTTTTGTGCCAAGCTTCCAGAGGGTTAACAACAGATTAATTTATTGACTTTTGTTGTTCATCCTAAGGGGCATGGTGGTTGTTGCCTGGGTCTCCCCCATTTAACCAACAACCCAATTTCTCACACCAATCGTATGTGTAGTTTCTCATATTTTTTAAAGGTTAAATTGTTTAGAAGGTATACATATGGATACATTTTATACACAAATTAGTGTGCTTTATCGGTCAATTGCATTTTACTCATAACAAAAATGACAGTGAATAACATTAACACTATTGAAGAGTTTGACAACCGTTTGGAGTAAAAAAATAGTCATTTTAAATATATGCTGCAACAGCTTTCAGTCCATCTAAAAGCCCTACACCCATGTAATAAAAAAGACAACTAAAAAAGTCTTTGTCTACCAGTTTTTAAATTCAACTACTCTCATTCTTCTCAAATTCCACATTTACTTATTTTTTTATTTTATTTTTTTTTTAAACCTTTATTATAGCATTCAAGAAAATACAGGCATGGGCCTACAACCGCGGGGGCTGGCCGCTAGATAGATTAAGACCACCAATATTACAGTACTACACAGCCCATCAGCCGACAACCCAGAGGTTCGGCGGCGATTCAGGACAAAACTGGTATAAGAATGCAAAATTAAGTTTCAGAATGAGTCAGAGGTTTCGTTTTATATTATATGAGAGAGGATCAGGTGTCATACAATCAAACCAGATAATGTGGGGGACAGGGTAAGAAACAGGATAGACACATAATAACCACTGTGATGGAGAATCGGCGCCAAAGGATACAGATCGATGCAAATGAACACACAATATACATTCCATGTTGCGCCAATTCTCGGAGCATGCCCACCCGGAAATCGGATATCAGAAAAGCATGAGCACTAGATACAAGCTTACGGTAAAAGTCCGGATGATTCGTAGCTATACTGATCCTTAAAAAAGACGGTAAAAGTCCGGATGATTCGTAGCTATACTGATCCTTAAAAAAGAAAAGGAAGGAAAAGAAAGGCCATAGAAAATAAAAAAGGCAAAATAAAAAAAACCCCGTCCAGCCCCCTACCCTGCACCCCTGCAGATGGCTACAGCCTAACCCCACTAGCAGCGTGCCTGTCGCCCCTAATAACTAAAACCCTAAAGGAAGGAAAAAGAATGGAGGAGGGCATAGACAGTCGGGCACCCAGCCCCTTTAGACCCCCCGCCAGACACAGCCACCCCCTATCAATAAAAGAACACTTATGACAACAGTATAGAAGAGAGTAGAGGGTACCGGAAAACACCGCCCAGCCTCTTAGAGCAAGCAGTTACAGGTCGAACACTTGTGAAAGTCACTAATACCCTTCCCGACCTAGTCAATCCTAACCTTGGCCCTTTCGAACAAGAACACGGACCCCTCCCATCGAGACCCAAAGGCACACAAAGAGGTAATAAAGGAGAAAAGAGTCATCAAAAAGCAATCCATGGCGACTCGCAGGCAGTAGGTCCACGGGAACCTTAGACGCTGAAGACCTCTCCCTCCTGGACGAACAGTCCCAATGTATTCTGCACAGGAGTCGTAGAGTCACCAAGAGAGGAGAAGACGACCACAAAGTGAAAGGAAAGTCACAAACAAAAGTCTCCGGGAGGGGAACCCCTCTTGATATCTCCCCAGCCGGTAGTGGCGGAAGGTTCGGTGATACCATACTTGGGAACACCGCCTCTCAGGGCACCATCCGATGGTTCCAATGCCGGTTTCCTCACGGGGCTCTCGCACGGAGTCAAAATGGCCACGGCTTGAACGGCTGCAGATTCCTGTTTCAATCGTAAGGCCGGGTCCGGGTCCACCAGGAGCATCTCTGATAGGCGCTAGTCCAATTTGCTCAATAAGACATCAACCTGTGATCGAAACGCCCAAATTTCCGCCAGTACTGACTTCAGCGATGGCTCATGCATCGTTCGATCCACGGTTTCATGCCCGATATCAGTCCCAATCACCTCCCCGGGTGAATCCGGCATCCTCGGGGGGGACAAACAGGATCGCGAACATACAGATGCGGAGGGTGACCGGTCTTTACTCGCGGCCACGGTCCACACCGTTAAGGCCGCAGGTCAGAGGCCCCGAACCACGAACCCCGGCGGCCCCGATACCGGGTCCGCGGGACGGGAACCCCCACTCACAGCCAGCAATAAGCAGGATCACTCCTCCATCGATAATGAGCAATTGAAACGATCACCGCCAAATTCGGGCTTAAACAAAGCCTCCACTCCGGTTGACCGGACCCAGCCTGGTTCTTCTGGCCGATGTTGTTGCACTGCAGCCCAGCTGTGAAAGTACTCGAGGCCCCGGCTTCACCGCTGGAGCAGGCCGCAAACTTCAACACGACAGAACTTCTTCCAACAAGCGGATAAAAGTTTCCGAATTTCACCATCGGAGTGCGAAACAGTTCATGAACACAGAGACCGGGCGTAAAGTCAGGATAATGTACAGGATATCGCGGCGGGTTACGGAGGTCGGCGGAGCCGGGAGCCTAAGCAGCCATCTTGTTTGCTGACGTAGCTCCTCCTCCACATTTACTTTGTTGAGTTTCTAAGAAGTTTATCAAAACCTGAACTTGCTCCTCTGCTTCCAGCATTTCCTTCAGCCTTCAATTCCGGACAAGTTATTTTACTCTCTGTAGTATTTTTGTAATTGAAGCTTTCAATTTGTCCTTTGGATGTTTGGGGACAGAGGGACTCTGCTCTGTTTGTAGATCCTCTAAGGAGTTAAGCTTCTACTGCCAGCATCAGGGCATCCTTTCATTTCAAAAACAGAAAGCATCAAAAAGTCTCTCAAAGTTAATCTAAGAGTATTGTTGTTGCCTGTAATCCTATAACAATGCTCCCATATGGCTCTCTGCATGCAGACAATTTACTATACAATTTCTCTTTTTTGTAAATCTGGTGTATTTATCTAACAGTATTTGATCATTATTGCATGTCTTTACACCAGTTCTGAAAGCTTCCACCTCTCCTTGAACCCTAGGTCAAAATACCAGTGACCTATTTTGTGTGCAATAAAGGTCTTAATGATGGTGTTTGCTGGAGACAAATCCATTGAAAACACTCATGAAATGCATGGTGCTGGTATTTTTTATATATAATAAACTGAAACGTCTGCATCATTTGCACCTTTGGGAGAGAAACTAAATGTGGTTGTAAGCAAAAGGGTACATGGTGTGAAATGGTAGCTGAATATTATTGGTGAATGCCAGTGGATGTTGATATTAAGACGTTTCTCTGGCACTCAAAATAACTTGATGGGAATTTCCTTTATGTGGTTTTCTCACTCCTAGTTCATTTCTGTGAGTGTTGTGTGACAACCGAACTGATTGTTGATCTTGCTTTGAATGGTTGACAATTGCTAATGTTTGTTTGCAAATGTTGCACTCTGCTCTTGTCCTAGACCCAGCAAGTATGCGCCACACCCCAACTCCAGTCCTCCTTCAAGAACCTGCAACCACTGGAAGCCAGGTCAACTGCAGATTATCAGGTGAGCTTCCTCTGTGGATACTTACTGGTAACATAGAATAATCCAGGTCAATATCAATATCAATATATTTTCTTTATTCGGCATTTAAAAAATACCACAAAAGTACATAAAAACTAGTAAAAATCCTTCAAATACAATTCATTAGCCCGTGGATAAACAACTGGCGAACAATACATTCAGTACCGCCCTCTTGAGTTCCTTATTCTTACAGAGATCTTAATAAAATTCATTATACAGAACAGAGTGTAGGGATCATTTGCCTTTTGCAAAAACAGTAATGCTACCTTGGCGTGTTTAAACTTAGCTTTTTTTAAAATTCCCACTAAAAACTTGCACCTGGGTAGCGTATAAAATGAGCATAGCAATACAAAATGAAGGGTATCCTGCGGAGACCTGTTGTCACAGCCGCAGGCACCCTTCTGCTCAACCGTTAAAGTAAAACCTGGAGGATCAGCCAGTATATGGTGTAAAAGGTTGAGCCTAAAACGAGTCATATAAAATCTGTCCTGTGCATTGTGTGTGAGGGCAAGATAAGGTTCAATTCCTTCCTCTGTTTTCAATAATCTGTAAGCACCAACTGTGGGTTTTTATTCTTCTGTGGCAGCCCTACAAGAGGCTGCCCGTTCCCCAAAAAATGTTTTCACTCTCAGTTTATCATGGGCAGTGTTGTCTTCCGGATTGGTAAAGAGATTCTAATGTCCTCGAATGTACCTTTTACATATTTTAACTAAGGGATACTCATACCTTTATCCCTTTTTAGGCAATCTGTAATAATGTGTCTGCTTAGATCTGCCTCTGGATTAATCCAGATCTTCAGCCAGGCTATGAGGGGTCTGACCTTTATTTGGTCTTCAATATATGCCCCTCATAACTCTAACATGTATAATGTGGGCAGGGATGCTTTGTGGGGTTTTAAGTACCTTTCTAAAATATTTATTTTCCTCTGCCTGTAGCTGTTGAATATTAGCAAAACCCCATACTTCTGACCCATACACCACTTTAGCGCAGCTGATCGATCTGTACAAGTTCATGACATGTTCAGGCGACCACCTTCCCAGCCTACGCCCATAATTAATTATTGCCCCAGTTGAGGCCACCAATTTTGAACGGTGTTTTTCCACTAGGAGTTTGAAACTTAACGACCCGTCAAAAAGCAAGCCTAGGTAAGAGAAGGAATGAACCTGTCCTAGTTTGTGGGTGCCTATCTTGTAGGAGAACTTCTTGCAAGGTTTGACCCCTGTCAGCATAACATAAGATTTATCCAGATTTGCAGATAGGTCTAGTGTATTCATAGAGCTGACAAACCCATCGATCAGCCTCTGGAGACCCTTAGGGGTGAGGTCTAACAGCACCGCGTCATCTGCGTAAAGCAGGACGAGGACAGAACGGGAACCTACTTGGGGGGAATTTACTCCGAGTTTACCTAATTCCCTGTCTAAGTTGTTAATGTAGAGGGAGAACAGAAAAGGAGCTAAAATACAGCCCTGCCTGATCCCACTATTACATGGGAAAGGTGATGCTGTGCCTCCTTCTGAGTTGAAACGCACTGAAGCAGAGGTATTCTAGTGCAATGCTTTGAGTATGTTAACTAGGTCGGGTTCGACCCCCTGGCTCATCAACAGGGCCCATAGCTTCTCTCTGTTCACATGATCGAAAGCGGCAGAGAGATCCATGAACCCCAATTAAACTGCCTCGTTGCTGGCTATGGTATATTTGGCAACCAGGAGTTAGAGGTTCAAACATTGATCCCTCCCTTAACCCATATTGTATATCAGTAATAATCTGATGTGTATCAGCCCATTCCGTGAGGCGTTTGAGGACCACTCGACCCATCACTTTTGCCGTGACATCAATCAGTGATATCGGGTGGTAACATTGGGGGTTGTCTCAATTCCCTTTTTTTTAAAATTGGGACTATTACTGCTGGAGACCAGGAGCGCGGCAGCCAAGTCTCGGCCGCTGCGTTTATAACCCTCGTCAGGATAGGGGCCCACAACTCCACCCGGCTTAGGTAGAGGTCAGGAGGTATGCCATCTGGGCCTGGCGCTTTATTTTTGGATACGCCTTGAATGGCCCATACTACTTCTTTCAGGGTGAACTCGATCCTTACAACCCACTGGGAGCCCAGCCTGACATCCTCATTATTTTCGCCAGTATGGTTGTACACATTTTTAAAACGGTTATACCAATGTTCTGGGAGAATTGTGTTACATATTTCTGGGGCATTTGCGTCCTGAAAACATGGTTTATTTATGATTTTCCAGAACTCTGGCAGATCCCTTCTGTCTAATCTGAATAATCCAGGTCATATTCTGACCATAGTAGAAGAAAGATAAATCTTCGAGAAACTGGTGCAAAGTAACATTAACAAAATCCTTGCAGAAAAGCTTGTGTTTTAGGCAATCATATTATATAACACTTACCACACTTAATTGACATTGTCTGAACTTAGTTATTCCGCGGAATATTACCAGGTTGTGATTATGAGTAAAACCCAGGTGATACGCTTTAGTACGCAATGGTTTACAAGAAGGTACTGTCTAAATCACCTAGGGTACCTCTGTGTGGCCTATACCCTATCTACCATCCATTGAAAGTAGAGTTTTAGAGATGGGTAATGTTGACCTGCTAGGAATTATCTACAAGTTCAACTCAATAATTACTAACACACGTGTGGCCTGACTTTAAACTCTGGTGCTTCAGACTATTCCAAATTGTTCCTGGTTTGGGTTGACATGACATGGTCTTCGTCTGTTGACGAGGAACATAGAGCACTTTGTAATTTTGAAAAGGGTCTTGAGTCCTGATAAACAATTCAATTTGAAGAAAACTTTATTTAAAGTATTGCTCAAGTTTAAAGCCCCTTTGTTAATTATGTAGATTATCAGTTAAGGTTGTTTTATAGCACTGTATTTTATTAATCGTTTAACATCAAAGCTTTTTTAAACTACAATTCGCAATCTGAATCTAATAATGAGAGTTGTACGTGAAGTTTTCAAGGAATTTTAGATTTGTATTCTCTGAGAGATTCGTTTAGAATCAGCATGTATATCTATAATTTTATTATATAATAAAACAACGGTTTTATCAATATATACCCAATAGTTCATTGCTTAAATTTCAAGTACAGTTCATACACCTATTGTATGCAAGTAGAAAAGAGTGTAGCTCTAATATTCCGTTTGAAAGAGTTGGACAAGCTATTTTATCCCCTTGTGCTAAGGTGGAAGAGTAAAGAATCAAGGGGAGTACAGCTGTGTAAAGATGTGCCACAAAGAATAACCTACTAGGGGCAGAAGTGATTAGAAGCAAAGAAAGCAAACACCTAGCAAAGTCAAAAAGAAAGGGCTAATAAGTAAAAACACTCCAAGGAAGATAGAGATACTTACACGCTCACTAAGCAGTCCCCTCAGGATATTGTGGCATATTTGTGCATAGTATATGGCACAAAATTTGAAATTTTGCAGCATTATTGCGACACATATTTGACATATAATGATTTCTTTTCAGCCTTAAATCGATGGAAACTGTTATAGTAGAGTATTCAAGTTTGAAATTGGTATGTCTAAAGTGTCTAATAGTGTTTGTTTACTATATTCTCCTTTGTGGTAACATTCAGGATCATAGGTTAAGCCAAGGACAATAGCACAGGGCTTGAAGTCTTCCTGTTTTCTGTGGCACTGTGTTGACTTGGGGCTAGCGGTACCAAGCCCCAGAGCCATATGTTGTATGACCCAGTGCTTTAAAATGTAACCAGACTGGTTGAGGAAAATCTGAATTGCTTAGAGAAACTGTTATTGCCAAAGGGAGTAGGTATGGCTCCTGTTTAAAACATGCATGAAGAAGTATACAACAAACAGGTACACATGCACAGATAGATCATAACACAGGCTAACACCATGCATTTTAATGAAGCCCAGCTAATATAAAAACGGACATGCCCTAAGAGCAATGAGCATCACTGACGCATCTCAGGGGAGAATTTTGCGTAGAGGCACGGAGAAATGATCTTCAGGGGTACACTGGGAGATATGCCACATGGTAGCATCAGGTGCTGTCCTTTGGGGGGAGAGGAGGAGCACTGATCGTTGTGGATGAGATGACCACTAGATTTCTTGCATCAGAGGAGGATGTACATTCAGAGTCACAGGGTGATTCCAATGGTTGCACATGATGATGTACAAGAAGGTGGTCAGTGGTGCAGCGACCGAGGTCAAGTGTGACACCTTTAGCCAGTTTTTTTCCACCAGCAACATTTTGCATACTGGGGTTTTTAGGCCTGTGCTTATTACAGTAAAGACAGAAACCCAAGTCCTCAAAATGCTAATTTCCAATGGCAAAAACAATAGAAGTGTCTGAAGTTGCCACAAATAAAATGTCAAATACAAACACATCCAAAAACATATGTGGCATCTGCCACTTCACAGCTACACAGATGGAATAATAAATGAAAATGGGAAGGTGTATTTTCTCCTTAGAATAATGTAAAACATATGTTTTTCTAAAAATACACCTTCCCACGTGAACAAAAAAGTGTCTTTAAATTAACCACACTGCTTGCTGCTCCGTTCATAGCACTTTTCCTCTCTTTAGTCTTCATCATAGATTCCTCTTTGTCATTGCTGGTTGAACTTAGGTCCCGTTTTGTTTTTTGCACTCCATCTCAGTTTTTGGTAGACTTCTCACACAGAGAGGATTCTTGCCCACATATTTCTTTTATTGTGCATACCAGCATACCAAAAGTGCTCTATTATATACCGATTTCCTTACAATGGGTACTTTTAAGTCACAGAACGAGGGTGGGATATTTCAATTTAAACTGACTTCTTGTCATTAGTTCGTCTTTCATTTTACTAGCAGTCTACCCTTAGTTCTTATTGCTCTGACTCCACACGCGCCCACTGTAATGCCTTACTCTTTCTGGTTTTGTTTGTTATCATGGGTTCTTGGCCAAGATCACACATGATCTCTGCGGCTTCACTCTTTTGTCTATACATGTCCCATTGCTTGCTTCCAGCCGCTTACTCACATTGAAGGACTCCATCCTTAGGCTTTTCTCAAGCATTTCATTGACTGCTAATCTGCGTCCACCAAAGGAAAAAAATGCATAACACTGTCTGACAGCCAGTTGGTAAACCTGATCCACAACCTCAAAGCAGTTAGTCAACAGCAGTAAGAGCACTGCAGAAACCCCAACTCCAGGGAGAAATCAGCATGCATAGTTCCATGAGTGGCTGTATTCTAATTCATTATTGCAATTACATTTTAGATTACGGATCGCTATTCGGTTTTATAGCTTCCTTCCCATTAAGCCCCTCACTGTATACCTTCCTCGGCTGCTGCAGTCTCTGCTTGTGATGACTCAGTTCTGTGGGACTCTTAAAATGAGTCCAAGCTTTGTGAATCCTTCCAGCTGCTTCAGATGGACTGAAATAGGCTTCTCACCCCATTTTATGTTTTCAACAGCCTATCTAACAGAACCTGAAGGGCATTGATACATCTGTACTCATATTTTGCTTTTGGCTGACAGCTATCACTCTCTCTCTCTCTCTCTCTCTGTCTTTCTCCTCTCTCATTCTCTCGCTCTCCCTCTCACCTCATTCTGTCTCTAACTCGCTACTCCTCACCTTTTGAAAACTGTGGGGCATATTACCAAGCAATAGCGATAATTATCGCTATTGCTTGGTTAGAGACAAAAATTTACCGCTGAGCTGCGGCGATTTTTATCGCAAATAAACCTTGGTATTACCAAAGTTTATCGCAAATGCGATAAAAATCGGCCGCAATGCATGAATATCGCTGAAAAGTCAGCGATATTCATGCATTATCGAGCTAATGCTCTTAGCCATGTTATCCACCTCCCATTGGATAACATGGCTAAGAACTGCTCAGGGCAGGTGTTAGCTTTTGGAGATATTCGCACTTAGCGCGAATATCTCCATAAGTTGGTAATAGGAGATAGCGATGTTAGCGACTGTTTCCAGTCGCTAACATCTTGGCACGCCCACTTTGCATGTCATTAGTGATAAATATCACTGACATGCAAAGTGGGGCCCAAGATGGTCGCTATCTCCTACTAGCTGTCGCTAACTGGTGTTAGCGACAGCTAGGTAATAGGGAGATAATTTTATCTCCGCTTTCTTGGCTTTGAAAGCCAAAAAAGCGGAGATAAACCCCCTTGATAATATGCCCCTGTGACCTCAAGAAACTACTCTTAGCCTCTTTTTCCTCTCCTTTCCTTCATTCATTCTCATGTGAAATGGATCCAAAAGAGAAAAAAATGCATTGCTTAAAATGTCGTCTTTTTCAGATATTTTCCTCTTCCACAGTGCAGCCTCGGGACAGAGATACAAAAGTAAGAAATACAAGTTCAAACAAGTCAAAGTGGCCACAAAGTGGCAACAAAGTGGCCAGATTGGTTTTTATTCACATCCAAACACATTAGCACCACTTTACAGAGTTTGCCAGTGAACACTACTTTTGTTTTCTCGTCTTTTTTTCAACAGCATTGTGACAGAGACATGCAGCTCTTCCAAATCAATGCTCCTCAAACCTGACAGGCAGCAGCCTCTGCATTTCTAGTTTTAGGATGCACGAATATTCACTGAGGGACCTCAGACCGGACAGACTGGAGGATTTTGCTATACCTGTATGGAGAACTTGTCTGCTCATTCTGAAAAAGAGGCCAGAGGCAGACGCTTGCGCCCATCAGGGTTTATGAACTGACTATTCTTCTCCGCTCTTCTGATATCTTCTTTCTCTCTCTCTCTCTTCACCCTCATTCTGTCTCTAACTTACTCCTCCTCACCTGCTTAAAACTGTGTCTTCGACAAAAGGCTCTTACCCTCTTTTTCCTCTCCTCTCCTTTCCTTCATTCGTTCCCTTACGAAATAGATCCAAAGGAAAAAAAAACATTGCACAAAATGTTGTCTCTTTCAGACATTTTTCCATTTCACAGTGCAGCCTCAGGGCAGATAAACAGGAAGAAAAAAATGTTCAACAAGACAAAGTGGCCAGATTGTTTAAATTCACTCTCAAACACATTAGCGCCACTTTACAAAGTTTGCCAGTGAAGCGCTACTTTCGTTTTCTTGTCTTTGTTCCAACAGTTTTGTTTTCCCCTTTGTTTTGTGAGGTGCACGCAGCTGTGAATGCATGCTCTGAACATCTACAATTGTGTTAATTGGTACTTTCACTTCTGTAATTCTAAATATGGCAGTAGGAAGCAGGTAGCTATTAAGGCTGTACAGTGCCATTAGTGATGTGTGTGCATATAGCCAATACAATGGCACCATTTTTGTTGCTGCCTGCAGCAGACAGTTTTTTTTGTGTGGCCAAAAAGATGGGTATTGCTGTCATTGAACTCCTCGAATGATTTCAGGATTATTTTTCAGATCGCAAAATCGTGAAATATATAAACCCTTTGACAAACCTTGAACTCCCTTGTTATGTCATAAAAGTAACCCCTAATGAACGCCCTTGGTAATCAATACAGCAGGGACCACTGTAGTTATAAGGTTGGACATGTACTTTTAAGTTTTACAGGTCCTGGAAGTGAAAAACAACTTCATTCATTTTTTACTACTATGAGCCCTACCTCTTCGATAATATAATTTTAATTTGCCTTATTACATTTAATTAATACTAACTTTGATTGGGAATAGGTAGAGATTTTATAGTTGATGTCTGAGAAATGTTAATTAAAAATCCCCTTTAATGGTAAAGTAAGATTTTAAATTACAATTTTGGAAATGCCAATTTTAGAAAGATGTCATTTTCTTGCCCTAGAGCCCGGTCTTAGGTTACATAACTGAATGTAGTTGGCAGTTGGACTTAATTTATTCTTCCCAGGCAGCTATACCATAGAGGTATTGGGTATGCCTGGATGGGCCATTAACTGACAGGATGGGGTGCAGCGGTAGCCACACACCCACTTGCAAGTAAATAGGCTCTGCTCTGCCTTAACAACATAACTTTTCACCCCTGCATTGTTCATGCAGCCAGCTTGAAGCCAGGACAGGGGATGCAGGAAATTTCAAGCACTTTAAAGGTAAACTTCTAGAAACCTCTTCAAAGAAGGAACTAGTTAAAAACAAATAGGAAGCTCAGACCCATTCTGCAGTTTCAGGACCTGCAGAAGGGTTCTGAGAGGACTGTCTGCTGCTGTGGTGTGCTGTTTACTACACAACACTCCTTTGTTGCAACTAGAAGGACTGCTTTGCTGCCTGTAGTCTTGAACCCCCAGAGGCCTGCACTGGTGCATGAGCCCTATCGCATTTCTTGAATCTAGGACTACCAAAGTGACCCCAAGGGCTAGTTGGCTGGCCTCCTGATCAGAGCCTCAGAAACAGAAAAGGCCCAACCAACTTGAATCCACACCTAGACCCAGACTAAGTTATTTGAATCCCTCCACCTGGTGCCCTTTCAGTCAAGGGCCCTTGGTGGTGGTGCTAAAGGTGCCAAGATAACCAAAATCCAAAACTCGGAACTTTGACTAAAAACTGGTTTGGAGATCAGGACCAGGCTGCTCATCTATCAGTCCTAGATGTATTACCGGTCAACTTGATTCCGCAACAGCTCCTACTACATTCTTCTCCACCACAGGAAATCCTGCTAAGCGGTCTTTCATCAAAGGGGGTATCCGGCTTCATGGAACTCTCGTCAGCTGCAGTCTCCTGCTGGTCATGTTCAACTTTGCATGACGATATGTCCATTGTAGGCGCTTTCATTTGTTAGGCACTCGTTTTTACCTTAATCATTAAACAGTTTAAACAAAAATAAGAGGGCTGCAGACAAAATGTCTAGGGATCCAAGTCTGGATCGGAGATTTGAAGAACCTGAAAGCAGAGCGGTCAGAGTCTGGGTCACTTTTCAGTGACCAGGAAGATGATAGGAAGATGCCCACCGATGTAGGGTGATTTCAAGTGAAGGAGGTGAAGCTTGACTGTTCAGCCACGAGGTCCCGGAGACATCGACGACAACCAGGAGCTGGATTCGACCTGCCCCATAAAGGGTGTTGAGTGCTGCGGTGTCGGTGCCCAGATTGGATCCAAAAAGTCTTGGCAACAGCAACCCACAGAGACAGCAGAGATAGGCTTCGGTGCAAGCCAGCAAGGTCCGGGGACTCACCACTTGATAGGGAGTCAGGGCACATCTGGAGCAACCAAGAAAGCCCAATGAAAAGTAGAGTTACCTTCAAGGGGACCCACCAGTCAACAGACCAGGGAACGCAAAGGAGCCTCAAGAAGAAATGCAAGAAGCAGGCTCCCGGGACACTTGTGGAGTGTAGGCCCACAATCTTCAAAGTGAAAAATGCTTGGGGCATGGGCTGCAATTAACCCAAAGCACAACTTCAGGAAACATTGGGAAGTCAATGAACTTGGCAAATGTGCAAAGTGTCCAGGGTTCCGGTTCCATGTCACTTGTAAGGGTTGCGGGTCTCAGCTTTGATGGGGACTCGGGTCGACCTTCTAGAAGTCTGGAAATCCTCTTCCTGGGCTGCAGGTACTTTCGAGTCCAGCAGGATATTCAAAAGATTGAGACAGCAAATGCTTTGTTTGGTGCCTGTTTGAACAGGGGAGTCACTTTTTGACCCCAAGGGAGATTCTTCTGTCCTCTAATCGTTAGTAGAGCATCGGAGTTCCAGGATTCTGTTTCAGAGTTTCGTCCAGGTGTAATCTAAAGTCCTGTTGCCAGGGGTTGCCTTACTTATACTAAGAAAAGGGGTTGAACATACTCTGGGGACCCACCTAAGTGAGGGTTTGGAAAGAGGGGTGGTTACACCCATTTCCTTTTTCCAGTTTTGCACCAGAGCAGGGGCTGAGTGTCCCTGCTACTGGTTTGAACCGGACTATGCACAGGGACACCAAATGTGCTCCCAGTGCGGACTTTCTGGCACTCTCAGAGTGCCCCCACCCAGCCCCAATACACTAAAACCTGTCTGGCAGGTGGCTACACCTCCCTGTGACAGGAATGCTATTGTCCAGGCCTCCCCTGCCGGAGTTTTGTCCAGCAGCAGGAGGTCAAACTCGTGTCTGTGGCTGCAGCATCCATTTTGTGATGCTGGGGCTTGTTTAAACTATTACCGGGCAGACCAGTGTGTACATGTCTCACCCTCTAGAAGGGTGACATTCTACCCCTCCTGCCAGGACTGGCGGGGGTAGGATTCCAAAGTGTTTGACACAAAACACAACATGTTTCAATGCAGCCATTCCAAAGTTGGAAAGAAGGGAAGGGGTCCCGAGACCAGAAAGAAATTACAAATTTAAGGCATTTGTATTCATAAATTCCAAAACAACGTTTTTTGATGCAAAAAAGATTTTACTTCAAGATTGCATACATCCTAATCAATAGGTACAGTGTTCATTATACATTTACTCTATATTACAGTGTACGCGCCCACATTCACAACGGGGAGGGGGTGACGTGAGGGAAAGTGTAGGGGGTAGGATATGTGTGAAAACTGATTCATTCAGTGACAAGTCTTAATCAATCCACTAAGACAGTATACATGTGGTCCCTTGGCATCAGGGCCACATATGTAGGCTCCACGAGAGTCCAAAATTATAAATGTCAAAAAAGGCCTAACTCCGTTATAGCCGTGAGTGTCTGAATGGGGACCGGAGCTGGTCTTTAGTTACGTAGTGGTCTACGTTTCGACCCAAAATCAGTAGGAGTCTTTTCCTTACGAAAGGGTCTTCATCAGGACAAGCATTGTTGTGGGTGGGCAAAAACCTTTCACAAGGGGCGATAGGGGTAGATTCAAAAGGTAGATAATCTTAGTCCAAGTTGATGGTTGGTAACTCTGTCAGTCTATATAGGTTGATGTATCGGTCCGAGACTGTAGTGTTCCTCGATGGTTGATCAAGGTTTTTCAACCACTATCGACAGATTCTTAGAGATTAAGTAAGATGGATCCTGTGTGCATCGCGCAGGGAAATTTATTCAGGCGTACTTATTCCATTTCGGACAACTATGGTAATCATGGGTAACCTATTTAGGAAAACTGCCTGAAAAGAGAAAGGTTGTCCCAAAACGTAAAGGTCACTAAGACACTTCTCAAGTGGTTTCACATTCATACACAATCAGAGAATAAGTACCATTACCGGGATTGGTATACTCCTCACCAATTCTCACGGGAGGGTGCCATCTCACCTCAACCGCCGAGTCATCAAGAGTGAGTGAGGGAAGATTTCTCCGAATACGTTCACCTGTGTCCTCGTTGTCGTGTACAACATACGAATTCCGGGTTCATCCCCACTCGAACGGGGTGTCTCATTAAGGCTGCCACGCTCCGTGTGCCATGCCGGTAAATCCTCGCGTTTTTGTATTTCCAAAGTTAGCATTTACCGTGAGGTTATAATGCACTTAAGAGTATATGGTCTGGCTGCATCACAGATCAGCCTCAGAGAATAGATTCCGAAAGCTGCAGAGGGGTCCTGCTCATGCATGGGCACCCTCTCACACAAAAACCAAGCACTCGGCCTTCAGGATTGATAAGGCCTGTCATAGGAGTGACTGATAGGTTTATATCTTTTTTTATTTTTATTTTTTTATTTGTCAAAACAGCAAAATACAAATCATGCACAGCAGTCTGCCTACATCCCAATTCAGGCCAGCGTTGTGCCAAATTGTCTCATGAGTTAATTGTGCCCAAAACAAGAAGTCCAAGTATCACCTTCGGCCTATATCAAACTGACGATGGTATCTCTTCAGTAAAACGTCGCTGTCGGCAGATGTGTTGCGCCCTGTGCATAATGAACAAATCAGATCATTTTTAACATTTCCTCCCGCCCCCCCCCCAAAACATCCATCCCTCCCCAACAACTCCCCAGATGCTACTCCGTGCATGTGATGTTGAGTAAACTATAAGTGCGATGTGGCCTATGCTGCGCGACCTGTCCGACAGCCCCAAGGAATACCTCTTTTATCCTCGCCCCCATGTATGCAGTGACCCCCCACGTTAGTATCACTCTGCAGTGTAGTCACTACCCTGTTCGCCCCCACTAGTGTCTGAGTCCCGGGTGAGGTCCTGCTCCTCCCCCTCCCCTGCTGTGAGTTCGTCTACCGCTTCCCTGGAGGTTAAGTACGTCTGGTATAGTCCCCAGAAGTTCTTGGGTCGGCTACGGGGTGGGAGCAGCTCACTATAGAGCTCCGCTTATGTGTTACAGTACAGCAAGTCATGGGACCATCGTTTCAGCATCGGTAACGGGCCCCTCATCCAACACATCGCCACAACTCGTTTGACGAGGAGCATGCCCATGCTCACCAGTTTTCTAACAGGCACAGGGATCCCTCCCGCAAAGCCTAGCAGGGCGAGGGCCGGGTCCATAGCCAATTCCATTTCCACAATAATGCTCATTTCCGCGAACACCTTGCACCAGAATCTCTGCACCCCCGGGCATGTCCACGCCACGTGCAGGAAATCCGCAATCGGGGCCTGGCATCTCTCACAGTGATAACTGCAAACACAACAATGATGGACAGAATGTGGATCAATGTCACACATTCACCCCAGTCCAAAGATCTGGGCCCAAATCCATCGTTTTTCCACTCCACACCACCCTGGGTTAGACAATGGCGATATGCAAATCAGCGCTGACCCTGTGCCCCATGGGAACAGTCCAGTCCGAACTACAAAAGCCATGTCCTTCCCAGAACGGAAACAAGCATCCGAGGACCGGTCCGGTTTCGAGGTAACACCTCTCTTCAGCCCGGCTAGCTTGATTCCAGTGGTGTGGAGTGCCTGGGACTCACGTCTGAGCATCCCCAGTACACTTAGAGCGGTAACTGCAAACACAACAATGATGGACAGAATGTGGATCAATGTCACACATTCACCCCAGTCCAAAGATCTGGGCCCAAATCCATCGTTTTTCCACTCCACACCACCCTGGGTTAGACAATGGCGATATGCAAATCAGCGCTGACCCTGTGCCCCATGGGAACAGTCCAGTCCGAACTACAAAAGCCATGTCCTTCCCAGAACGGAAACAAGCATCCGAGGACCGGCCCGGTTTCGAGGTAACACCTCTCTTCAGCCCGGCTAGCTTGATTCCAGTGGTGTGGAGTGCCTGGGACTCACGTCTGAGCATCCCCAGTACACTTGGTAGTTCGGACTAGACTGTTCCCCTGGGGCACAGGGTCAGAGCTGATTTGCATATAGCCAGTGTCTAACCCAGGGTGGTGTGGAGTGAAAAAAACGATGGATTTAGGCCCAGATCCTTGTACTGGGGTGAATGTATGACATTGTTCTACATTCTGTCCATCAACTGTTTTTTTTTGCATGTTTTTTTTGCAATCTCTCACAGTGAGGCGTGTCGCGAAGACCATATCTGTGTAGCCTCTCCGGCGTGTGATACACGCGTTGCAAAAATTTAAAGTGGACCAAGCGATGTCGTCCGTTCAGTGAGATCCTTCTGAAGGTTGCACAGCAATATGCCCACATATTGTCATCTATCTGTGCATTTAGGTCGGTCTGCCAGGCTAAGCGCGCCCTCGTGTATTGTAGCGCCGTATGTTCGTGTCCTATCTTATAGAGCTTAGTTATTAGCTTCCGCGGTGTCTCTGTGGCTATCACATATGCTAATTCCGGTATCTCAGGGGGTTCCTCCATGTCAGGGCCTAACAGTTCAAGGAGTGCACTCCGCACCCTATGATACTGGAAACGGTGAAGCAATGAGGGTCGCTCCCTCCCCCGAGCTAACTGTTCCCATGTCTTCACTTTCCCATGTTCAAACAGGTCTCCCAGTGTGTGAGCGCCCAGTTCGCGAAGGGACCTGCAGACTCCTGGTTCCGCCAAAGGGGGGAGCCATAGCGCCCAAGGCATCGGCATATTCTGTGCGTACATCAGCTCTTTGTCTTGCCTCTGTAGTATGGAGTGCCAGGCATGGTTAGTAGAGAGGAGGGAGTCCAAGGTTCCCAACCTGCGGTCCCTTGGGCCACAGATTGTTGCTGGGAGTGGGGTCGGGTCCGCAAACAGCCTCTCCAGTATTACATGTGGGACATCCTGACTACCATGTATCCAAGTGTGGAGGTGGGCGGCCTGCGCGATTCTGTAATAGCGCTCCATATCGGGCGCAGCTAGTCCCCCTTGCCCATACGGTAGCTTAAGGACCTTCCACTGCACCCTAGGCTGCTTCCCAGCCCAGGCCAGCCGTATGAGAAGTTTTTCCACTGTGGTGAAGAAGGCCTTAGAGAGGACAATTGGTATGTTATTAAAGAGGAACAGGAACCTCGGTAGAACTACCATTTTCATTATGGCAATGCGTCCCATCAAAGACAACGGAAGCTTAATCCAGAGTTCAACCTCGTCTACCAATTTGCTATAGGCAACTCCGTAGTTTTCTCTAATCATAATGTCAGGGTCCGTGTGGAGCATTATTCCCAGGTAACGAATCGGCTCTGTGGACCATTGGAGTGGGTATTCCATCTCGAAGGGATCCGTGACAGGGGTCAGGGGGAACGCCACTGATTTGGGCCAGTTAACTTTCAACCCCGAGAGCGCTCCAAACCGGACTACTTCCCTCAGTACCGCTGAGAGGTTATTTACCGGGTCTCTGATATACAGTAAGGTATCATCCGCATACGTGGATATTCCAATCTTGTAGGTGGGGTAACCAATAGCTTCATATGAGTGGTATTCACGAATCGCGCAGGCCAGTGGCTCCGCAACCAGAGCGTAAAGTAGTGGCGAGAGGGGGCATCCTTGTCTCGTGCCCCTGCTGATGACATATGGGTCCGAGACTGCATCGCCCAGTCGAACTCGCGCAGTGGGTTTATGATAGAGCGCGCCTAAGAGTTGGAGGAAGAGGTCCCCCAGGCCCAACTTTTTAAGGACTCTGCGCATGAACGGCCACTCTACAGAGTCGAACGCCTTCTCCATGTCCAAGAAGACTGCAATGGCTTTGGCGTCCCGCCTTGTGTGCTGTATGGACCCCATCACTGTGCGTATGTAGTACGTGAGATTACGTGCCGGTATAAAACCTGCCTGTTCGGGGGCGACCAGCTCAGGGGCGACAAGTGCCAGCCTGGTCGCCAGCACCTTAGCATAGAGCTTGGCGTCCACGTTTAGAAGGGATAGCGGGCGGTATGAGCCCGGTAGGTTGTGGGGTTTCCCTGGTTTCAATACAGTCACAATCATTGCCTCTCTCATAGAGGGCGGCATGGCGCCCTCCTCACAGATTTCATCAAAGAGGGTCGAGAGGTGCGGCAGTAGCTTATCCTTAAATGCCTTGTAGAAGGTCACAGTTAAGCCGTCTGCCCCTGGGGCACTTCCAGACCTCATGCCATCGTGCGCGTCCGAGGTCTCCTCCTGCAGTATGGGGGACATCAGGAAGTCCCTCTGCCAGTTCTCGAGGAACGGCATGCTGATATAATTTAGGTAGTTATCAATTTGATCCTCAACCCCGGAAATCTTGGTAGTGTATAGCTCCGCGTAAAAATCCCTGAATTCAGCGAGGATATCCCCCTCCTCTGCCAGCAGAGCCCCCCCAGCCGATTGCAGTTCTGTGACTACCTGTCGTCTCCTGGCGCCTTTCATTAGCCTGGCTAGGAGAGAGCCTGGTCGTTCCCCCTCACCATATGTGCGCGCCGTTGCATATTTGCCCAGGTGCCGGACTTCCCTGTCTGCCTCCTCGTGGAACTCCTTCAAAAGCTCCTGCAGTGTACCGTCCTCTGTGGGGGTCGAGCCCGCTATGTGTTGCCTTTCCCGTTCTGCTATTTGCCCCTCATGGTGTATCAGTCTGTGTCTAATTGCCTTCAAGACGCTGGAATGTTTAGCCATGGCAACCCCTCTGATGTAGACCTTAAAGGTCTCCCACACCGTCCCGAAGCTGTCCACTGAGCCCACGTTAGTGGTAAAGAACGTATCTATTTCCTCTCCCAGTTCAGCTCTAAATGTCTCGTCTAGAAGTGAGTATGGTGGGAATCGCCATGTGAATGGGGGTATCCTCTGCCTGTGGGTGTTGAGAACCAACAGTATAGGGGAGTGGTCCGACAGTGTGCGGGGGAGCACCTCACAGCCTATCACAGTCGCCAGGAGTGGGAGTGTGGACAGCCAGTAGTCTATTCTGGTGTGGATATTATGATATGCAGAGTAGTGTGTATACCCCCCCTGTCCCTGTTTCTTTCCCTCCAAATATCCACTAGCCCCAGTCTCACCATTTCAGCTTGCATTTGCTGCGCCGCTGCTGCCGGGCGCCTAAGCGGTCCCGCCGACCTATCCAGCTCTGGGTTGAAGGTAAAATTAAAGTCCCCCCCCCCACAGCATCCTATCTGATGACCACTCCACGCAGTGCCCTACCAGTGCAGCGTAAAAGTCGGGAGAGTCATAATTCGGGCCGTACACATTTATGACCAGGAAAGTCTGCCCCTTGCCCGTGCATCTGCTTAGCATAAACCTCCCTTCCGGATCGGCTCTTATGTGTGTGAGGCTTAATTTGGATTTAGGGTTAACCCATGTGAGAACGCCCCTAGCGTGGGTAGTGAAGCCCGCATATGTGGAGTTACCGTGGAGGCCCCTGTGTGTGAGCATCTTACTGTCGTTGGGTAGGTGCGTTTCTTGCAGCAGGGCCAAATCTATATGATGTCTTTGGAGGTATTGCAAGACCTTGCGGAGCTTACGATAATCATTTAGCCCCCTCACGTTCCATGTTAAAGCTTTAAGAGTCTCAGTGCCACCCGCCAGGTCCCCATGCTGTGGATCAGTCATTCCCAGTGTGGTAATGTATCATGAGAGAAGCAATTCTTGCATTTCGCAATCCAGACAATTGTGTTCCTTCCCTGGAGCCCGGATTGATTCTCGTCGTAGGCAGTGAGTAGCGAGACATAGGGACCGTAATACAGTGCTCACAGCAGTCACCATGCACCCATTCATAAAGCAACAACACGGAGCATACTGAAACCCCCCCCCCCCAAACATACCCCAGACCAGAACATCCAGTTCCCCCCTCCTCCCACAGCCAACCAACCCCAACCTGGTATGACCGAGTTCCCCGAGTCCCTCCCCCCCTCCCCCTGCAAAACCCTCAAAACATAGTCCCAACTCAGGCCCAATCTGAGCCCAAACAGCTGACAGCACTGGGGCAGAGGTAGCCAGAGTAGTCTCTCTGTAGTTCCCTCTCCTACTGGGACCTCTATGCAGTGTCCATCATCTGCCCCTTCGCCATCGCCCCACCAGTAGAAAGCAGTAGTGATCGTTAATCCTGGTGTTCTACCAGTGGACCAGTGTCCCCGCTCCCTCTCCCCCGGGACCCCCAGAGACACCTTCCCCCCTCTGAAGTTGTGCCTGGGCACTACCTCCATCTTAAGTCAGTAACAACAGCTAAGGGGCGACCCCACAGTAGTACTAAGGCAAATTGCTCCAATCTCACCCATTGTCCATCGTGCGACAGTCCAGCGGCTGCAACAAACTGCTCAGAGATCGCATTGTCCGCTTCCCCATGTTGGGGTTGAAAGGGCACGCAGGCAGTAGGGACTTCCTAATGTCCTGGAAAATCCCCCCCTCTTCCTCAGTCTTGCTCCTCGAGGTCGTTATTACCGGTCTGCTCCGTCGGTCGGGTCTCCGGACTCCCTCGGAGCTCTCTCGCCCAAACCTTCAGGGATTTCTGTAGGTCTTTGGGGTCTGTGAAAAAATGCGAATGTCCCTGTTTGTTGATGCGTAGCTTCGCTGGGTATAACATGGCGTAATCCAGGCCGAGGTCCCTGAGTTGCTGTTTGTACGGGGCAAATCTTCGTCTCTCCTCCTGTACTTTCGATGTGAAATCAGGATATAACGATATGTCCATTCCTTCAAACTGCAGTTTCCCTTTCTCACGGGCCGCCCGCAGGGCTGCGTCCCTGTCCCTGTAATTTAGTAATTTAGCTATGATCAGCCTGGGGTTGGCGCCTGGAGGAGGCCGTGGTCCCAGTGTGCGGTGGGCACGCTCAACTATAAACATCGGGGAAAAATGTCCTCACCCAGGAGCGTCTTCAGGAGCTTCTCAACAAATAGTTCAATTTTGCCTGTTTGGGTCGTCTCCGCCACTCCCGTAACGCGGATATTGGAGCGCCGAGAGCGCGCTTCCAAGTCCTCTGACTTCTCTTGGATGACCTGCAGCAGTCGTCCGAATTGCTTGCGGTCAGCATCCCACTCCGTTTGTGCCTCCTCTGCCTCCGTCAATCGGCGCTCCGCCATGTCTATCCTTTCCGCGTGCTTGTCTATCCTTTCAGTCATACGGTCCATCCGGTAGGACAGCGCATCAATCTTGTTACCAATGGCAGACATGCCTTCCTGCAGGCCTTTTTCCATTGTCGTGAGCATTCCCTTAATTTCCGCGCATAGCGTGGTGCCTGGTTCACCAGTGGCGTCCGGAGATTGGGCAACCCGCTGATCTGGCTCCTTGTGACGCCACTGGTCGAACGACAATTTCGTCTGCGTTCTATCCCCCTTGCCCATGGTTGTTTCTGGGGGGGGGGCTGGGTTCCCGTAGGCCGCTTCAGTTCCCAAGTCAAATCACTGCACGTCGCCACCACCGATGTCCAAGGGGGAGGCAGTACTCTGTGTGGACGTGGGCACTTCAGGCTCACAGTGCCGCTCACTGAATACCCCGTCGATGGCGGGCACCCGCAGGTGTCTTGTGGCTCAGTCGCGGTTGTATGAGGGCCCCGCCCAGTCAATGCTGCGGTCGCGCGTGTCACTAGGCTCGGAGCATGGCAGCAGGCCCCTCACTCTCCAGTGCAGCCTGGGCGGCCCAGGGCAGTATCGCACTTCAATGTGCGGGGTAGGTCCTCAGCACTCAGACAGTGGTACACTTCCCAGCCCTTAAACTATGGCCCCTATGCTGTGGCCTGCAGAGTTGTCCGGGAGCCGGGGGGCAAGCGCACAATCCGGGGGGCTATGGCTACAGCCGCCCCACCCCCTCCCGGCTCTTCAGTCGTTCCAGGTCTGCCGCTGAGGTGCCTGTTGCCCCCCGAGTTCAGTAGTGTACCTCCGACGTCCAGTCCATGGGTCCAGGGCTCCAAGCAGTCAGGGCACCGCCGGGCTCCGCCGGCCCCCAGGGTGTGTGGTGCGTCGCGGCCGCACGTCCAGTGACGCAGCGCGGCTCTCTGCTTAGGAGAGGCCGGGGTTTCGGGCCCGGTCCGGCGATCGCTGGAAAGCTTGCCGAAATGCGGGTTGTCGGTGGCGGCTCACTCCCAAAAGCACACCGGAGGTCAGCCGGGGTCCGGGGCAGCGGTTCCCACTTTTCCTGCACGGCGTCCACTGCTTGGGGAGGATAAAGTCAGGATAATTTCAGGCGATGGAGAGGAGCTCCGCTCTTACGCGTCCGCCATTGACGCCGGCTAGCTCCGCCCCTCTGATAGGTTTATATCTGTCAGTGACTAAAGGTAGATAAAGGTAACCTATATCTTAGTAAGGAGTGCATGCAGTAGCAGCCCTGTGGTGTCATTTTGGAAGGCTTCCCAGGGGTGACATAATACATGCTGCAGCCCCTGGTAGGCCTCTGGGGTACCTAAGGTACCATATACTAGGAACTCACAAGGGTACCCCAGTAACCAAACTGGAGTGTAGAAAAAGTACAGGCAATCATTTTAGAGAGGAAGCAGCTAGGCTGGGGTCTTGGTTAGCAAGGCCCCAGCCAGACTAAAGTAATAAAACAGTAATACACCAGCAAAAAGTGGGGGTATCCATAGTAAGCAGATCCTACTCTCCTGCAGACATATCCACCCCTCCTTTGACTGTGGAATCACCAAGGTCTGGCAATATGATTACTGAAGAAGTGATGAAACAATGGCAGAGAGGCCACAAGATAATGTCCCCTGATTTTATTTACCAGATCTAAATACATAGAGCAGGTCTACTACCGAGGGTGGTAGTGGTTGGTGGGGGAAGGGTTTACAGACATTAGGTCATTTTTTGTTGGAAGTTCCCTGAGTATTCTCTAAATGAGACTTTGAAAACTTCCCCCTAGATTTGCCTAAATCCAGCCCACTCCTCTGCCTGAGCCCATGTATCTCAGCTTAAGGGTCTGTGTGTAAAATGGTACGTACCTCCTGCCAGCCTTCTACCTCCATGTCCAGTTTTTATGATCGACCTGCAATAATTTTCTACCCAGATTATCAATCATTAAGTATCACTATATCGCCTAGATGCAGGTGTCAAGTAGGAGAAGATGTATCCCTAGGGCTAGAGCGTCGACGTTGAAGCTGGGGAGCAAGGGTTCGAGACTCGGCAAGGTTGCTCAACATCCTGTGACGCTGGGCAAATCACTTAATCTCCCCGTGCCTAAAAAAAAATACCACAAATATGAATGCGTCCTTGTGTAATGAAACTGGTGCTATGTAAAGCGCTCTGATACCCGATATCTTTGGGTCTAGTTCGTGCTATATAAAAATATAATTAAATAAAACAACAATAATGAATTTGTTCCTATCTATATTTAATTACCTTGAGGCTATTTTAGCCGTCGATATTCTTGACATGGTATTTATACAGATCGATTATACATCTATATATTTTACCTACAACCCACTTTTCTTATTTCTAAACCTTTGTAAACATCAATCGGTGCTTCTAAAACCAGAATGCACTTGCAAGCCACTATTAGGCTTTGTGAAATGTTCCGTTGTCCCTCAGGTCTAAGTTTTCGCTTTATAAATACATTTTTAAACACATAGTGACAACTTGATGGAATATATTTCTACATTTAATGAATTTGTTCCCTTTCCAACTTCATTCATTTTTAAAACGCCAAAGGATAGTTTAACCTCAACTCCACAACAAAACAAGAGTTACATCGCGTTTGCCACTTTTATAGAAAGGCTTAATGTATTTCTTACTCAACCACAGCATTTCTTTTCTCAGTGCGCAGTAAATTCTGAAGGTGGTACTTTCTAGCACTTTATAAATAATGTCAAAACTACGGAACAATTTAAGTATCCATTACTGGCCACGCTACAACTGTCCGAATACTGTGGCAGGAATGGGTAAACACCACAATGCCATCCAATTGTATTTCCCTCGGGTCCATTACTAAGTTGCAAGGATGCACTGTTTGGTGACAATATACCATTGGTGTTGTGTGCTTTTCTAGTTTCATGTCAATGATTTCGCTAACACTAAAGTGCACAATATGGAAATGCTTAATTGCAAATTATGAGCTCTTCTTGAAGCGAGCACTGTTTTGACATCGTTATAGCAAGGCTTCCCTAAACTCTTCTAGGTTACGAGCACACCTGAAATGAGTGAATGTTGTGTGTCTCGGTCCCCTCCTTGATTTTCTTGCCACATAGCTGTAGCGATGTAATGATCAAATGTATGCATGCATGAATCAGTCACGGATCCTGAACCGTCCTCTTGTTATCTAATTTCTTACATTCTTAGTGCGACAAATCATGTGATGCTTCTCACACAGCAGTTATAAGAAACAAGGGTACGCCATTAAGTGAAAAGAGAGGGTATGCTTTAAATTAATCTTGGGAGCAGAATGTGTAGGGTTAAAAATAGAAACTTATTTATTCCATATTTTCAACATTTTTTTCAACATATAAAAGTACGTTTCAGGTCCTCATATGAGTGACAAGGTGCATAACGTGACATGAGTGAACAAAAGATCGAAACGTCGTTGACCCACCCAAGGAAAATCCCCCACCCCATTGTACATAGCTCTGTGGACCTTACCTTGTTGTTCTTATGTGACATTTTCGAATAAGAGCGGCTAGACAGCAACACCCACAACAGCAAGGAACTCTTCAGCATCGTCAAAGAGCTCTCCAACCCCAGCGCCAGCAACAACGACATCACACCATCACAAGACCTCTGCAACTCCCTCGCCACGTTCTTCCACCACAAAATCGCAGACATACACGACAGCTTCGGACCCCAGACACCGCCTCCAGTCACCGAACCACCGACCCCCACCACCATCCTCAGCACCTGGACCCGCATCAGCACTGAAGACACCACCCACATCATGTACACCATCCACTCTGGCTCCCCTCTGACCATAGCCCCATCACATCTTCAACAAAGCCGACATTATTATCGCACCCCACCTCCGGAACATCATAAACAACTCGTTCACATCAGCCACCTTCCCTGAGAGCTGGAAGCACGCAGCAATCAACGCCCTTCTGAAGAAACCCACAGCGGACCCCAAAGACCTCAAGATCTTCCGTCCCATCTCTCTGCTTCCCTTCCCAGCTAAAGTCATCGAGAAGACCGTCAATAAACAGCTGACTGCTTTCCTTGAGGCAAACAACTCGCTCGACCCATCCCAGTCCGCATTTCGAGCCAACCACAGCACCGAGACCGCCCTCATTGCAGCCACCGACGACATCAGGACCCTGATCGACAACGGAGAAACAACCGCTCTCATCCTCCTAGACCTCTCGGCTGCCTTCGACACCGTCTGCCACCGCACCATGATAACCCGCCTCTTCAACACAGGGACCCAAGGAAAGGCCCTGGACTGGATCACCTCGTTCCTCTCCGACAGAACCCAGAGAGTCCGCCTACCTCCTTTCCGCTCAGCAGCCACCGAGATCCTCTGCGGTGTACCCCAAGGCTCCTCGCTCAGCCCAACCCTCTTCAACATCTACATGAGCCCCCTCACCGCCATCGCACGCAAACACAACATCAACATCATCTCCTACGCCGACGACACCCAACTGATACTCACCAAAAGACCCAGCCACCGCCAAAACCAACCTCCAGGAAGGAATGAAAGACATCGCAGAATGGATGAAACTCAGTCGCCTGAAGTTGAACTCAGACAAGACGGAGGTCCTCATCCTCGGACAATCCCCTTCCGCCTGGGATGACTCCTGCTGGCCCACAGCGCTGGGCGCCGCACCAAAACCCACGGACCACGCACGCAACCTGGGATTCATCCTGGACTCCTCCCTCACAATGGCCAAGCAAGTCAACGCCATCTCATCATCTTGCTTCAACACTCTGTGCATGCTCTGTAAGAATTTTCGGTGGATCCCCACCGAAACCAGAAAAACCATCACCCAGGCCCTCGTCACCAGCCGACTGGACTACGGAAACGCCCTATACGCAGGAACCACAGCCAAACTTCAGAAACGACTCCAGCGCATACAGAATGCCTCTGCACGACTCATCCTCGATATCCCCCGCCACAGCCACATATCCGCCCACCTGAGAAACCTGCACTGGCTCCCCATCAGCAAGAGGATCACGTTCAAGCTCCTCACCCACGCACACAAAGCACTCCACGACAATAGCCCCGAATACCTCAACAACTGCCTCACGTTCAACACCCCCACCCGTCAGCTACGCTCTGCCAGCCTCGCCCTCGCCACCGTCCCACGGATCCGGAGAACCACCACCGGAGGAAGATCGTTCTCCTGCCTGGCAGCCAAAACATGAAACTCCCTCCCCACACACCTACGACTGACCGAGGACCATCTCACCTTCAAGAAACACCTCAAGACCTGGCTCTTCGAGCAGTAGCGACACCCTCCGCCCTCTCCCTCCAGCGCCTTGAGACCCTCACAGGTGAGTAGTGCGCACTATACATTTATTGATTGATTGATTGATAGTCTCACTTTTGTTCACTCGTGTCATGTTATGCACCTTGTCACTCATATGAGCACCTGAAACGTACTTATATATGTTCAAAAAAATGTTGAAAATATGGAATAAATACGTTTCTATTTGTAACCCTACACATTCTGCTCCCAAGGTTTATTTAAAGCATACCCTCTCTTTTTAGCTTCTCAAACAGCGGCAATGTCAAGAGAAAAAGATATCACACCCGTCCGCCCGCGATATTTCAGTACACCATGGTTTCCCTTAATAAACCAAATTGTTCAAAGTATCTCGCCGTTTGATGATGTCATTTTAATAACAACACGTACACTAGACTTGTTATTGACTCAAGTACGTCATACGGTGGAGGGCATCTTTAAAGGCACTATTTTTCACCTCAAATGGAATGCTCTCCTGTTACATTTGTTTAAGCAATTGATACAGATTTTGTGTAAATCTTTTGACACCAACGGATGCCGGTATACAACCTTTACAACAAAACTTTTACAACGAACTACCATTACAACGCAACTTTTACAACGCAAACTATTACAACGCATTGCGCTGGGGGGCGCTCTAGGATAGGGAATAGGTTAATTTACTATCCAATAACCTTCCCTAGTGTCCACGGGGACTGGAGTTGGAATAGTAAATTAAACTATTCACTATCCAACACCCAAAAGCACTATGCGTTGTAATGGACTGCGATGTAAAAACCACGTTGTAAAGGCAGGCGTTGTAACAGCCTGCGTTGTAACGTCATACATCCACGGATGCCACCTACCAGCGTGCCTGTGTACTCATTCTACAAGTGAGCACTTCTGTGGGATGTGAGGACCATGACTGTTTCCAGTGTATGGATTTTATTTACTAAACGGAAATTCCACTTATCAACACAAACCCAATAATTTACTACGATTTGGTAAAAGCCTGAAGTATGGGTAGATCTGGTGACAAATAACTCAAAGTGCAGAAAAATTGGCATGAAGAAGTACCAAACACATTCAGACCTTGTTCAAAGATTACTCTAAAAATAAATGTGTGTTTGATACCATTCATAATTGGCAATGGTGCATTTATACATATCATGTCAAAGAAGAAGTACCAAGAACTGTCTCCATTACTACAGCACAAGACAAAATATACACATGGCCTTCTTCAATGCCCTTGAAGAGTCAAGGATCCTTTGTAGCCACGATGGAATACAAGAAAAATGTAGTACGAGAACCTATTCATGTACTTTTAAGGAACAACTTCAAGTACCTTTTGCTGAGTATCAATACAGCGGCTGATATGGGACTGATATCAGCTAACTGCAATATGAGTGCTCATCATGAAATTGTAAGTCAATTTCCTTCATTATTCCATGGGCTTGGAAACTCAAAGCAATGAAAGTAAAGTTAAACATAAATGGGTATGTTCACCCTGTTGCTCAAAGACACAGATGAATTGCATTTCACTTGCAAGACGCGGTTGAAAAGGAACTTAGGGGCTGATTACGATGGCTGATGGACTTCTGTCCGTCTGCCATCGTTTCGTATTTGGGACCGCCGGCCTACAAGGCGGCAGTCTCACATACCATATTACGATGCGACTGCCACCACAGGGTTGCATTCCCTACATTTTGTATTGCGGTGGGGATGATGTCAGCAGCCCCCACTGAAATACAAAAAAATAGGGTGTTGACATATCCCTGCACTACAGGCAGGAGCCGCAGCTCGCACAGGTAAATGCCGTGGGCGGTGAGGCGGGGCGGGGCAGGGTGGGGGGTAGTGGTATCGGACATACGATGGCAATGTAAAAAAAAAGAAAATAAATAAATAAAAGCACTTTCCTTGCGCTCGCAGCATCGCTGAAGTCTGTGATGCGGCGAGCGCAAGGTAAGTGCCTTTATTTATTAATTGTGTTTGTTTTTACATTGCCGTTGTATGTCCGATTCCACTACACCCCCCTGACCCACCCCGCCTCACTGCCCCACTGCATTTACCTGTATGAGCCGCAGCTGCATGGCAGGCACAATGTGGCATGTAGGGGGCATCATAGGTGCCTCCCAGGGCCCATGTCCTAGCTCTGGGTTTTAGGGGTACCCGCTTTTGTAGTCCATTTCTGCCTGCTGTTTCGCGGTCGGTTGACCGCTGCAGAACAACCACAGGAAAGGGATATTGTAATCCCTACGGCAGTGCCTAACAGGTACTGCAGCCATTCAGGGACAACATGGAAGTCCAAAGGGCGATCGGAAAACATCTGTACACCAGGACCGTGGCGGTCCATCTTTCTGACCGCCACACGTACGCCCACCATTGTAATGTGGCGTGCGGACATCCCTATCACGATGGTGGAGGGACTGCCACTTACACCCTGTCGGTCCCTCCGCCATCGTACTGAGATCCTTAATTTGTTAATTACACATGAGATCATTGAATGCTCCACTGATCCGGCACCATGGGCTTCTCCCACTGTAGTAATGCCCAACAGAGACAATGAAGGAGCTTTACGCATAAGCATCAGTATATGTCAGGCCAACAAGGCCATTTAGAGAGAGACTCCAGGTCCACGCATTGCTGATGAGACATTTCTATGTTACGATACTTTCTTGGACTGGCCAGTTACTATTCGAGATACATACATGACTTTGCTACGGTCAGTACACCATTGCTAGAACTCACTAAGAATAAAGTACCTTTATATGGAGGCATGGCCAACCACCTAAGATGGTGGATGCATATTGCAGCAGCTTCTGTACCAGAGCCCCTCAATCTACCTATTTAATATTCATGACAGCAGCATTAGGTCATAAATAAGATGCACAGATGACCCCATATGACGAGTAAGCAGTCACAAGTGTTAAAATTAGTGGAAGCACCTGTGTAGTCTGTCTCCGCCATGAGGATGGAACGGGGGTGAAGGTCTGCGTGTGCACCTGGCCGGAGGTTGAGCAATGAGGGTCGGATGCCTCTGTGGTAGGGGCTTCCACTAAGCACTCCCCACTGCTGATATTGCGTCATGCCTGATAAGATGCACAAGACGAGCTGCCACGATACCAGAGAGACGCGCTGAGAGGGCACCTAACAACAAGACCATGCCTGGTGGTTTCCTGATTATACCCTGGCCGTCCAACGCTGACATTCCTCATTTCAAGAAGTGAAATGCATCTTACACACAGTTAGTATCACAAATGCACTAATCTTCTCAACCACACTTAAGGTAATACATGACCAGCACACCATCTTTTTTGAAACTCTAGAAACAACATGGGGCTGGCTGGAACAACACTTCCATGACTCTCTGAAGCCACACTCTATTCGATCCTCGCCTCTTAAGACCCAGTGGACACCGTGATAGCAGCAGCAAAGTGTAGCCCGTAAGGACCATGTGGGGTGGTGCTCTCCCCACAACAATACCTGGCAGGCTGACAAGCAGCAATTTGATAAGCAACCATTCTCCGAACGACCAACTTGGCCTCCTGTCCCAGCTCTTCACATGGCAGTGCTTTAGACTCCAACTGCATTGGCAGCATGGCACTGTTCCCTACGATTACACCACAGATGGCCAATGACCTACTGGACTGATGTTGTGAGTAACATATAGAAATGAGTACTGTGCTCAATGTACAAATGTTTGGTACACACACCTACAGGGGTTCAGTGTGCCTTCTACGCATTAGACTGTGTTGATGTTACTGAGCTCCTCTAATCAGTATGTATTGCTCCTATAATGTGTGACCGGTTACCGCTACTTTAGCTCCTTGGCCGCTTTGAGAACAAATGATTGTAGCCCAGATGCCTATTAGTCCCATTTTCTCTGTTTATTGCATTTTCAAAATTACTGTGCATATTGGGGTCCTGGGTCAAGACAAAATACAAACTCTAGCAGTACTCTGTCTCTTTAGCACACACTGCTTCCAAGTTTGGAACCATGCATCCCAAACGAGTGGGCCCATGGTTTTCTTTGGTTATTAAGTTGTGTTTTTTTCTGTTATTTGGTTGATCAAATAAATATAACTGGCCCAAGTATTGAGAAAATATGTTTGTTTGTTTGGGTCAGTCACCTAACTTTTATGATAGGGTTATTGTGCTACTTGGTATAGGCAACCAGCCCATCTCTTCCAAATATGAAATGACTACAGTAATACGTTTTTATAATATAATCACTAGTAATGTAAGGGACATTGGCTCAGTATTCAAAAGTCACAGGATATTGGCTCAATTACACAGGCGACATGCGCACACTATGTACTTACAAGATACCCAAAACACCACTATTGAAGCCCAGAAACAATGTAAAAAGTGAAGCAGCCAACTCTTTCACATATCCTAATTTGCCTTTGCTGGGGTGCTGCTATATGGCTCTGAGCAGGTGCCCCCTTCATGGTCCAAGATAACAGTGTTGACACAAAGGGCTGCTATGTCCTGCTTAAGGTTACCTTGAATGGAGCACCTACTGTACTCAGGAACATTTATGCACCCAATTCAGAGCAGGATGTGTTCCTTTCCCACCTGGCCATGGTGCTGGTGGACTGGGCACACTACCCGTGGGTTCTTGGTGGAGGCTTCAATGTGGTTTTGGATATTCTTATAGATCGCTCCCGTCACTATTCTATTCTTCCCCGCAAGTACTTCACTCCTGCCTTGATATGTTCTTCTACGCTTCCCACCTTCAGCCTCACATTACACATGCCACATACATAGGTAAAACACTTTGGGATCACAATCCACTAGAAATCACAATGTCATGGGGCTGAATACCAGCCCCAATCTCCACCTGCATCTACAACCACTGCTTCTCGAAGATGCGGTGCTCCGAGAGGCACTCACTATTACGATTGACACATACTTCATTGGTAGAGTGGGAGGCCTTCAAAGTGGTGAAAGGGGGAAAACCGTTAACACTTTGGTGGATGCAAGGAGGACTGTTCTTCGGAGCTCACAAAAGTAGAAAACAGCTTAGGCCTCCTGGAGCGATCAGCAATTCAAAATTCAGACGCCGTGACCCAATTGCAAAATGCTAGGATTGTAAAGTATGAGAAACCACTGCACTCCAAGGTAGTTGTGTTAGACCATCTTGATCCAAAGTACAATGGTTAGGGTGCTGCAGATGTTCACCTCCTGTTCTTAGAGGTGCAAATCAAATACTGTGAAAAGAAAACCCTTTCCCGGGAAAGGTTAGAATCTAGAGCACTCCTTTGGTGATCCCAGTCACCGCTTCAAAAAGCATAGGTTGGTGCAGCAAATTTACTGTTTAGGAATAATCCCAAGTTTATTCAGCCTTTAGTGTTTCATATTACTGCATATGAAAAGTAATCTTGGGATCAATGGATTGATTAAAATCAAGGAAAATATATAATCCAATTAAAAAGTCATCAATCCATGAGCACATTACAAACACGTTGAAAATATCCCCGATGCATTTCGAGCGGTAGCTATTCTTCAGGGGAACTGTCTAGAGAATAAATGAAAAAAGTACAATGTATCGCGGGCCAAACAAGAGCAGAATGTCATCAATATAATCCCCAACAAAGGAGTATGTGAATATTGAGGGGTGTGAACGAACTTCCATGTGAAAAGAATGACACATAAAGTGAGGGTCATACAAGAGCAATAGGGGTTGTGCTCATAAAAGACTGATCGAGGTGACAGTCTGTGCATGAAACATAAGGAGAATAAACATGTGAATTGTGTGTCTGCTGTGAAGAAAAACAGACAAAATGAGTGAAGATATAACAATGAGACTGAAGTGTGTTCAAAATAATGAGCAAACAAATGTGAGAATGTGCACTGAAAAAAAGGAATCTAGAGCACGCTTGTGCTCGTAAATTGCGGGAAATCAAAAGTGACTCAAACAAACATATACTGTGTACAAATGCACTCAGGATAATGTGCATACAAAATAAGTGCCCAAACGTAGCAGAATAACATGACAAAACGTGTGAGGAGGCGTGACAAAAAGTGAACAAGCGGCATGCATCGGTGCACGTCTAAGCACAGTGTCAGAAACACACTGTGTCTTACCTCAACGCAATGCGGAGGCTACGGAGGTATCCAAAGTAAACAGAACACCATCAGAACAGCGTTCAGCGTGGTGAGCTCCGAAAGATAAACCCGGAAGTGTCGCACGCGAGTGCTGGGGGATAGTGAATTTAGAAAAAAGACTACAGAAACTCTAGAATGTAGAGAAAAGATCCCTCGTGACTGGCTCCTATTTTCCTGACCTTGTTCTCCTCTACATAGTCACTCAAGTATCCTACTCTGGTCAAACTCTTCTAAAACGAAGAAAGAAAATAAAGAGCATTTGAGGTATCAATGTCAGCTGCAATCAATCAATCAATCAATCATGCCATTTGTATAGCACACTACTCACCCGGGAGGGTCTCAAGGCGCTTGGGGGGAGGGGTATGCTACTGCTCGAACAGCCAGGTCTTGAGTTGTTTCCTGAAGGCGAGATGGTCCTGGGTCAGCCGAAGGTGAATGGGGAGGGAGTTCCAAGTCTTGGCAGCCAGGTAAGAGAAGGATCTTCCTTCGGCGGTGGCTCTTCGGATGTGTGGTACGGCTGCGAGGGCGAGGCTGGTGGACTGTAGCTGGCGGGTGGGCGTGTAGAAGGTCAGGCGGTCGTTGAGGTACTTGGGGCCCTGGTCGTGGAGAGACTTGTGTGCGTGGGTGAGGAGCCGGAACGTGATCCTCTTGTCGACGGGGAGCCAGTGCAGGTTCCTCAGGTGGCTGGAGATGTGGCTGCGTCAGGGGACATCCAGGATGAGTCGGGCGGAGGCGTTCTGGATGCGCTGGAGTCTTTTCTGTAGCTTGGCTGTGGTTCCGGCGTAGAGGGCGTTTCCGTAGTCCAGTCGGCTGGTGACGAGTGCCTGGGTGACAGTCTTCCTGGTCTCGGTCGGGATCCAGCGGAAGATCTTGCGAATCATACGCAGGGTGATGAAGCACGATGAGGAGACGGCGTTGACTTGTCTGGTCATCGAGAGGGAGGGGTCCAGGATGAAGCCCAGGTTGCGTGCGTGGTCGGTTGGCTTGGGTGCGGTGCCCAGGGCTGGGGGCCACCAGGAGTCGTCCCAGGCGGAGGGCGAAGATCCCAGGATGAGGTCTTCCGTCTTGTCCGAGTTCAGTTTCAGGCGGCTGTCCTTCATCCACTCGGCGACGTCTTTCATCCCTTCATGTAGGCCGGTTCTGGTGGTGTCGGGGTCTCTGGTGAGGGAGAGGATCAGCTGGGTGTCGTCGGCGTAGGAGATGATGTTGAGGTTGTGCTGGCGTGCGATGGCTGCGAGAGGTTTCATGTAGATGTTGAAGAGGGTGGGGCTGAGTGAAGAACCTTGCGGGACGCCGCAGATGACTTCGGTGGCCTCGGAGCAAAACGGGGGGAGGTGGACTCTTTGTGTTCTTCCGGCGAGGAACGAGATGATCCAATCCAGTGCCTTCTCTTGGATACCGATGTTGCTGAGGCGCTGGACTAGGGTGCGATGGCAGACCGTGTCGAACGCAGCGGAGAGGTCCAGGAGGATGAGGGCCACTGTTTCCCCCTTGTCGAGCAGGGTCCGGATGTCGTCGGTGGCTGCGATGAGGGCGGTCTCGGTGCTGTGGTTGGCTCTGAAGCCGGACTGCAAGGGGTCGAGGGATCCGTTCGTCTCGAGGAAGGCGGTCAGCTGTCTGTTGACGATCTTCTCGATGACTTTAGCAGGAAAAGGGAGGAGCGAGATGGGGCGGAAGTTTTTGAGATCGGTGGGGTCCGCTGTAGGTTTCTTCAGGAGGGCGCTGATCTCGGCGTGCTTCCAGCTCTCCGGGAAGGTGGCGGTGTTGAAGGAGGCGTTGATGATGTTCCGGAGTTGGGGTGCGATGGTGGAGTCGGCCTTGTTGAAGACGTGGTGTGGGCAGGGGTCGGTCGGTGATCCGGAGTGGATGGTGTTCATCGTGCGGGCTGTGTCTTCGGTGGTTACCGTGGTCCAGGTGCGAAGGGTGGCGGTGGGGGGCGTTGGTTCGACTGTTGGGTGCGTGGGTGGGGCGCCGAAGCTGTTGTGGATGTTGGCGATCTTGCGGTGGAAGAACGAGGCGAGGGAGTCGCAGAGGTCTTGTGACGGAGTGATGTCGTTGGTGCCGGTGCTGGGGTTGGAGAACTCCTTGACGATAGTGAAGAGCTCTTTGCTGTCGTGGGCGTTGTTGTCCAGTCGTTCCTCCAGGGATTTCTTCTTGGTGGTGCGGATGAGCTGGTGGTGCTTGCGGGCAGCGTGTTTGAGGGCGGTCATGTTGTCGGTGGTCCGGTCGAGGAGCCAGGCTTTCTCGAGGGTGCGGCAGATCTTCTTGGAGTCCTTGAGGTCGTCGGTGAACCAGGATGCCTTCTTGCTTCTGGGTCTGCTGGGAGGGTTCTTTAGTGGTGCGAGGTCATCGGCGCAGGCGGTCAGCCACTGTGTGAAGTTGCGGACTGCTTCGTTGGGGTCCGTTGTGTTGGCGGGTGGGCTCTGGCTGAGGGAGGTGGTGAGCTGGTCTGCGGTGATCTTGCTCCAATTCCTATGAGGTACCTGTTGCGGGTGGTGGTGGGTCGTGGATCTTTTGAAGCTGAAGTGGACGCAGCTGTGGTCGGTCCAGTGGAGTCCGGTGGCGTGGCTGAAGGTGATGTACTTGCTGGAAGAGAAGACGGGATCAAGCGTGTGGCCGGCGTAGTGGGTGGGGGTGTTGACCAGTTGCTTGAGTCCGAGGTTGGCGAGGTTTTCCAGCAGGGCGGTGGTGTTGCGGTCCTTGTTGTTCTCCAGGTGGAAGTTGAGGTCCCCGAGGAGGATGTAGTCAGTGGAGGGGAGGGCGTGCGGGCTGATGAAGTCTGTGATGTCTTCGCTGAATTGTGTGCGTGGTCCCAGGGGTCTGTAGACGAGGGTGCCTCTGAGGGTCGTCTTAGGGTCGGTGTGAATCTGGAAGTGGAGATGTTTGGTTGCAGCGAAGGAGTCGTTGGCGTCGGTCGTGATGCGGATGGTGTTCCTGTGGACGATGGCGATGCCACCTCCGGTCTGGTTGATGCGGTCCCTCCTGATGATCTTGTACCCGTCCGGGATGGCGATGGCGATGTCGGGTGCAGAGGAGGCTTTCATCCAGGTTTCCGTGAGGAAGGCGACGCCTGGTGATGTAGCGTCGAGGAGGTTCCAGAGTTCCACGGTGTGTCTGTGGACGGAGCGGGTGTTGATCAGGATGCACTTGAGGTGGTTGCTGCTGGTGTTTGTCTTGGCGGGTGCGGGGCAGGATCGGAGGCAGGTGAACTTGCAGGTGCAGCAGGTGAAGGGTCCGTGGGTGCGTCTCGGGGTGGCTCGGCAGCAGGCGTGGGTGCGGCCGGCATTGAGTGCGTTGAGAGTGGTGGCGTCGTAGGTCAGTCGGGTCGTATTGCCTCGGCGGGGAGGGCCAGGGGTCCTGGCACTGGGCGCGGACGGGCGCAGATGGGCTTACCTTTGGCGCACCTTCGGCGCTCAATCGGCGCTCCCGCTGCGCGCGTCCGCTGCGCGGTCGCTCTGGGGGCGTCATAAGTAAGGAGCCGGGAGGGAGGAGCAGCTGGGTGGCGGGAGCGGGGCGGCGAATGGAATCACAGGGGGGGCGGGGCCGCAGGGAGGCAGCGGCGGGAAATTCCAAGAAGCAGCGGGCAGCGGGAAATTCCCAGGACCAGCGGGAAATTCCCAGGAGCAGTGGGCAGCGAGCGAAGGAATCTGCAGGCAGGAGGCGGCAAAGGCAGGCAGGAGCGGCAGCAGTGAGTGGGGCGACCAAGCCCTGTGGAGGGCTGAGCGGTCACACTCTGTGGTCCCCTACGGTCCCCTTAAGTAAGGAGCCGGGAGGGAGGAGCAGCTGGGTGGCGGGCGAATGGAATCACAGGGGGGCGGGGCCGCAGGGAGGCAGCGGCGGGAAATTCCAAGGGGCAGCGGGAAATTCCCAGGAGCAGCGGGAAATTCCCAGGAGCAGTGGGCAGCGAGCGAAGGAATCTGCAGGCAGGAGGCGGCAGAGGCAGGCAGGAGCGGCAGCAGTGAGTGGGGCGACCAAGCCCTGTGGAGGGCTGAGTGGTGGTAACATGCTATGCGCTAGCTAAATATAGGCTGTTACTTATCTGATTGTTGTTCCCACCGCTTTGGAGATCTCATTTTCATTGTGTGCATTCCTATGGAATCTGTAAAAAAGTCAATAGGTCATTAGTTTCTCCCGGAGATATTTAATATTTAGCCCTGCTCATTTTTGTGTGTTTTCTTTTTTGTTTGGGCAAAGTGGAACAATTCAAGTTGTGAATGTCCTCTGTTCCTCTTATGGATTCATGATTTTTTCTTTAGGCTATTCTTTGTTTCCTGCTCTATCCTAATTTTATGTGTGTGTTAGCACTGTTCCTTTCATTTTTACCCTTCGATTTTTACTATTGTATTATGTATATAAAATACTACTCTTTTCTATTTTATAAATTGCACACTGCAGTTACTGATTTATATGGGAGACATCCATTAAAACGCAGGCATTACATCGTAATGCCTTTGCAACACAACGTTTACAATGCAGGTGACATTAAAATACATGCCATTACAACGCATGTACCATTACAACGCATGCTATTACAACGCATGCCATTACACGCATTGTAAGGTAAGTCGTTGTTTTAATTGAGGTAAGTTGTTTTTGTTAATTTTTAATATTTTTTTATTAGATGGGGTGAGTAATGATAATCATGTTTATTTATAAAAAGAAGAATATTCATTCATTTTATTTTAAAATTATTGATAGAAGAATTTAAACATCTTAGAACATATAATACTCTTGAGTAAAAGTATTAATACACTTGAATTTAAAACAAATCTTTATAATTAAAAAAAAATACTTTTTTGTTTGGTCATTTTTAGTTATAATTTAAAAATAACACTTGAACCTTTTCACTGGGACGGGATGCAAGGGAAACAGAGGTTTAGGGTTGGGGAGTATATTAATACTCAGGTATAAATCTGTGTACGTGAGTATAATTTATTATTATGTTTTTAAGTAATTTAAAAGTTATAATATGAAAAAAACACTTGGACCTATCCACTGGGATGGGATGCAAGGAAAACAGGGGCTTGGGGTGTGGGAGGGTATTAATACTAAGGTGTTAATTTAAATACTTGGGTATTATTTATTTATATAGTTTTAGATAATTTAAAAGTTATATTATAAAAAACACTTGCATCCAATTCACAGTGGCGGGATGCAGGGGAACAGGGGTTTTGGGTGATGGGATATATCACTACTCAGATATTAATTTAAATACTTGAGTAATATTTATTATTATATTTTTAAGTATATACAATAAGAAACTTTAGAATTAAGTATATTAACAAAAATATAAAATAATTATTGTGCTCATTATTGCAGGGTGATTTTGGAGAGGGGTGAATTGATGTTAAGGGGAAAATGTAATATATATTAATAACATTTTAGGTAATTATTATGAAAAAAATATAATATAAAATATAAATAAAAGATAGAGTAAATAATTCAAAAAAAATGCAAGCATAATTGCTATAACATAGATATGTATGAATACGCATTATAAATCTGTAGAAGACAATTTTGAATTACAAAAATATTAAATATGATAAACAATCAATAGACAGATTAAGGATATTGTAATTATGTTTATTGTATTTATTAAAAACATACAACAGTATAAATAAATAAGCAAAACATGTTTAAAAAATAGTTTATTAAATATGCAATTTCACTAAAATAATTAAAGATTTTTTAATGTAATATAAAAATGGTATTTCGATTTTTTGTAGGTTTTCCCAAGGTTTCCTATTGAAGTCAATGGGTAAAATTGTCTTTTTTTCCTTTTTACGGAAAGACATGACGTTGTCGCATATACGTAACTTTCGTCATTGCGAGGATCGTCGAGCACCGGATCAGATGCAAGAGAGAGCTGCGTCCAAGTAAAGCAAATTTTAAATATTAAAAATATTCAATGGTGGTAAAGTTTATTGTAAGGAGAGAGGAGGGGGGTAGAAAGAAATAAGAAAGGTGTTTTTTTGTACTTATTGTGTGTTTTAACATAAACATTAATTCCAAAACAGGTAGCAGTTGTAGGGCCACGTCGGGTTTATGGCTTTCGTAACGCTTTTTGATTTATAGAATATATTAAAAAATATGGATTATTTAATCTATCAAACATAAGTGTTATGAAAGTAATTGTTTTTACTAATTTAATTTTTTTGAAGCTACAGGTTTTAAAGAAAATAAGTAATAGCTTTGTCACAATGTTTGGGATAGGTCGTAGGAACATGGAGAAAGACATTGTTTTTTTAAAAAAAAACATTTTTGGCCATTTTTAATCCATTGCTAAATGGATTATTGGACTTCATTTTTTTTAAAATTGAAATCAGAGATATCATACAAATTAGATCACATCTTTTACATACCATTGACAATTCCCCTATAGGCCAGAAACCATAACTCTCTTTCTGAGTCCATGAATGTACTCAGTTTTTTTCCCCAGAAATCAAAATCATATTTCTTCTATAAATAAACAAACATATCTACCCAATTCCTTGTCGCCCCTTGTTTTCCATCCATGTTGTAAAAGGTGCCCAAATACTCTCACCTTTTCTCCTGGCCCTTTTCCCTTTACATTTGTACAAAGCAATTTCCTGACGGCCAAGATATATTATCCTATACAGCCATTGAAAATATGTAGGTGGCTCATTATCCTTCCAAACTGTTGCTATCAATAAGCGTGCTATCACCATTGTTAAGAACACAAAATCCCGTTTCCTCAAAGTTACATTTAATCGAGCGTCAAAGCCTAGTAGCATCGCTACTGAGGTCATTTTAATCTCTCTATTAAATATTTAAAACAAACATATTTCAATACCCCCTTTTAACGGATTCAACTTTTCACATGAAAAAAACATATGTATGATGTCCATTGGGCCCCCCTGACATCTTGGGCATTTATCATTTGGCCTCTTCCCCCACCCAAATAATTTGGCAGGCATGTAATAAAGAATATACACAGTGTTATATTGCTGAGCTTTGAGGTTAGCTGCCATAAGTACCTTGTTCCCAATCGCTAATACCATATCTAGGTCTGTTTCCCCGTCTTCAAGCTTAGATTCTATTTTACCTATATCGTCTGGTATCTTTACTATTAGTACTTGGTAAAAATCCTTGATTTTACTGTCTGTGTTTTCCATCAGTTTCAGTATAGGAACCGGGTCCATATTGATAAGGCCTGTAGGAAGCCCTCTAATTCGATTTTGGGGTTGTAGATATTTAAAACAGGAATTTTTATGTATACCAAATTTTTTAAATAACTCTAGGAAAGATTTCAGTACCGCATTTGAGTATAAATCTGCTAGTAATATAACCCCCGCCTGTTCCCATTTCCGAGCCATTCCATCAAACACTGTTAGTGCCAGAAAGTCGAAGTGCCAGAGTGAGGTGTATTTATTATATCTACTAACTTTGCAGGAATTCTATACTAAGTTTTATCGCTCAGAAGAAAGGGCAGCTGATGAATATGACGAAAGAGCAAATGTACATCCCCTTTTACCACGATTAGATCCTGAGGCCGTTTTAGAACTGGAAAGCGAAATAACCAAAGAAGAAGTTCAGGAGGCAGTGGCATCTCTTGCATTAGGGAAAGCTACAGGCCCTGATAAAATCCCCCTCGAGATTTATTGACTACTGTTGCCTCAAATACTTCCTATCATACAAGATTTATTTGTTAGTATTCAATATAGAGGGATTCCACCCATCTCGGGGCAGGACACGGATGTGGTTGTCTTTTTAAAAAAAGGTAAATCTCCTGAAGTACGTTGGGGGTGCACCGTTTACAAAGTCTAAAAAGCCAAAGTAGTATTGTAAAGTCACGTCTTTATTAGAAAACAATTGTTCCGTCTTTAAAAAACATTCAGAACACGATATCAGCCAACGCATTTTGCTCTCAAGCTGAGAGCTTCCTCAGGGCTGAAAACAAAGATAAAATATAACAAGATATAAATAACACGTACAGACGAACCGAATGCAAACAAACACGAACATGACACCAAGACCATAACAATAAAATCTGACAACATTGCCACAAAAAGAATATGCATATAACAACGTTTGACCAACTTAATACATGGATATAAAACACACAAACAACATTTTTTACAGTGTACATTGTAACTGTAAAAATGTCAGTAAATGTGTTGTTTAGTGTAGAAAACCAGAGAGGAGCATAACACACACATAGGTAATCTAACATAAATCAAAATCAGCACATATTTAAGTTAATATTCCTTAGCCAATCGCCTGTTTGGAACCTGCTTTTTAATTTAGCTATTTATAAAATACAAAACAAATCTCATTGAGCAAGAACCCATGCATGGACTCAAGAAAAGGGGGAAAATAAAACAGAGGCACTAGCAGGGAAGAAGTCATGAGAGATGTGAAAACATGGCAAATGAGAAACAAGACTCCAAAGGCCAGGCTAGAAGAGCAAGTCAGTATAAGAAAGTCGTATATGAAGAGGTATATAAAAAATGTGTGACACCAGTGAAAGTATCCTATACCTTCCTATTAGTCCAAAAAGTAACTGGAGAAAAGCGATTCCCCAAACTGTGATGTTGGAAGGCATAATTGCTTACAAAAGTAGTACCACTTGGTCTGTTTGAGGTTCAAGTCCTTAGAGCAGTATTATGATACAGTTATATCAGTCAGGCATCAAGCAGAAGTTGGGCAGCAGTCGACAAAATAGTCCTAATTCATGTAAAAAAGAATATACATAAAGGGGCAATAAAGACAAATAGTCAAAGCCCAAATATACAAAAAAGAGAGAGAGGAGTTTATAAGAACCATTAGAACTCAAACGAACCTGAATGTTTCAGTAACATGTTCCCTTCCCAATAATAAGAAAGAACAATAGGTAGGCTGCCTCCTAGTTCTACACACCTAGTGTACATGACAAACAAAAAGGAGTATAAACAGTTAATATTTGTTGACGTGTCCTGACCATAGGACAAGCCACAACAACCACAACATTCGTAAATTACCAGACGAAGAATTAGCTAACACACATACAGTAACAACGTGATAACACTACAGATGGACACCACACAAGTTGTAGTATAAAAAAAGTATTTTTTTATAGACTTAACACAAGACCACAAACTACAAAAATCCACAATACTGTACTTTAGAAATGGCAGAATTACCTTAGTTCTCTTAAGATGTAAAATGCGACACTTTGAGTACCTTGGGATGCGTAACGCTATACAACGAAAGTGTTGCAAGGAAGGTGATGCGTCGGTTTCTTATACGCAAGAACAGTGATGTGTCGGGTCCCTACTGATGCGTGGGGGATGCTTTGGTTCTTCTCAGCGTGGGGAGGTGATGCATTGGTTTCTTCCTGCGCTTCCGTGACAATGCGACCAGCAACGCTGTGATGCGATGAAGAACCAGTGCAATTAATAAAAATGCCATCTTCTCCTTGATGCGACATAATGCTTGCATGTCCGACGGCAGTGTGGTGACTCAACAATTCTTCTGAGCCACGACACACCCTGCGACGTGCTTTCCGTTGATACGGCGGCGTCTGGTGTGACGTCGATCTTCTTCTCCGGCGATACGAGGCGCTTCAGGAAGGATGCGACAGCTGCAGCGGCAAAACGCTTTCTCAGCGATGCGATGACTGGGGCTGCGACACGCTTCTACGATGATGCAACAGCTTCTGGTGCGACGGCGATCCTCTTCTCCGGCGATGCGAGGCGCTTTTGCGTTGTGAAGAGACAGAGGCAGTTCGGCGACAGGCTTCTTTGTGAGTCGCGCTTCCAGCTCCTTGCAACAAGCAGTCCCTCAGAAAGCCCTGCACAACTGCAGGCACTTCCAAAGAACTCTTGGAGAGCTGGTGGGTGAAGTGTGTTGTCCCTGAGACTTCAGCAGGAGGCAAGCTCTATCTCAAGCCCTTGGAGATACTTCACAAGTTGAATGAAAGTAGCACAAAGTCCTTTCTCCTCTCTTTGGCATTCAGGCAACCACTGCAGGCCAATCCCTCACGCTTAGGGATAGACTCTCCTCAGACTCTCTGGTTCCTCACCTCAGCAAAAGTTTCTTCTTGTTTCCCAGAAGTGATCTAAAGTTCTGGGGTCTGGGCCCCATCTTTTATACTAATTTTCCCTTTGTTCTCTGAAGGCAGGGAGGCTTTTGCCTAGTCCAAACCAGTTCTGGTCAGTTATGGAGCACTTTGTTGACAAGACTCCTTCTTTCCTTTCACAGTGCAGGCCAGAGACATCAGACGCACCACCGGAGGTGGAGCCAGCATTGTGGAGGGAAGGAACAGCTCTATTTAGGTCCCAGGTGCAACTCCTCCCTCCCATCTGCATGCAGATCTCTCTATTCAGCCCTGTGCTGACTCACCCTGTCTCCTGGAATCTCCCAGCCCCTGTCACTCAAACTCCAGAAAAGGAATACACAACCTTGCGGAGGCAGGCTTTGATGGTAAGGCAAGAAAATACCTTCTTTCTAAAAGTGGTATTTTCAAACACAGAATATTAAAACCAACTTCACTAAAAGATGTATTTTATCATTCAGAGTTCAGGCGTACTAAACCTGTATTTCTACCCAGTTCCCTGAGTCAGTTAGGATTATAAGATGGTCTACTTTGTACCTACAATGCACCCTGCCCTTGGGCCTACCATAGGGGTGACTAATATGCGGTAAAGCGAAGGTTTAGATACTGGCAAGTGGGTGCACTTGCCCAGTCAACATGGCAGTACCAGACTGCACACAGGCTCTGCAATGGCAGACCTGAGACACACGTTTACAGGCTGCTTCTGTGGGTGGCCCAGCCAGTGCTGTATGCCCACCAGCAGCATTTGATTTACAAGCCCTGGGCACACTCAGTGCACTGTACTAGGGTCTGACAAGTAAACTAAATCAGCCAATCATGGAATCACTAATCCATACTGGCCAGGCTGGCGGAGGCAATCCGCCCAACACTGTTTCCCAAATTCCCCCCGCCATATTAGTATGGCAGGGGGGACCGCGGCGGACGGAAAGACCGTCCGCCGCTGTTCCGCCCCGGTCGCCTTGCGACCGCGGCGGAAAGGGCATAACATGGTGGCGGTGTCCAATGGACACTGCCAGCCATATTATGATGCATGCAAATAGGTGCCTTTCCGCGGCGGCAATGCCGCCACGAAAAGGCAGGCGGTCTTTGCTTTGGGGGACCCCTGCGGGCCCCCTGGTGAAGGCCGAGGTGGGTGTGCACAGGGGGGGGGTAACTATGGTACCCCCCTTCATTTGCATATACAAAGCGGCAGGCCCCGCGCGGTGCCTGCCGCTTTGTATATGCAAATGCGTAAATGCATTTTTAGCATTGTGGCGGGCGGTGCAGAGTGTACCGCCCGCCACAATGCTAAAAATGAAGGATGTGCCCGCCACTGTGGCGGGCACATCCTAATTCCCCCAACTGGACCCCCGCCCTTATGGCCGGTGGTCCAGGATACCGATAGGGTGGCGGGCGGTTCGCCCGTCATCCTAATGAGGCCCTTAGTGTATATTTGGGTGAATGATTGGGGTGTGGATTTAAAGATCCCATCCATCACCCAAATATCACTACTCTCCAACTTAACAAGATTAATGGGTGTGCTAAAGATTAGTAATCATTTAAGAGGGTTTTTGTTGTCATGTAAAATAAAGGGTTAATTAGTAATGGTTATAGAAAGTTCAGGTGGAATGTTAATGTCAGAAAAAGTTTGTTGTGTTACTCATAGGGGGTTACTTTCCTGTTTTTCACCCTGAATAATTCTGCATAGGTTGGGATTGTGGGCATACAACTTGCTACATGTGATAGAATGTGTTGTGAAACCTCCCTCAAAACTGAGCCACAGGGTTCATTGGAGGTGAATGCAAGTGCTTTAATTTCATTGATATTTTCTCAAACCTCTATCTCCAATGCAGAGACAGAGTGGTTATGCTCTGTGATTCTTTCAACAGAGTCACCAAGAGTAACCACTCTGTCTAATCAATGGTATGAGTAATATTGCACACACCTACAATGACAATTGGGTACAGTTAGTCTCTCCTTACAATAAATGTACCCAATGTGACTTAATAGTCTGTTTCCTCTGCTGGACTTGATGTATTTGGCTTGTTTATTGAATGCCATTACCTGCCATTACCTGCAAAAAATTGCTAAAGAGAAAAACATATTTTATAATTCATTTGTAGTGTTGATGTTTTCCTACTTAAAAAAAATATGTTAGTGAAAATTTAATGCACAATATTTTCCAGCTTACCGTTTTGAGTGTTTTCGTTTGTAAATTCAGAAAGTTCTGATGTCCTTTGTGGATCGATTTGTGTTCCGAGGCTGTGGTTCAATTTTGGTCTTTTCCTTGTTTTGTTGGTTCTGAAAAGAATTATTAATAAATACCAATTATTTGTAATAGTTTTTTTTAATGTTCTATTATCCTGCAACTTAGAAGATTAGTGGTTTCAATGTTTGCACCCTTAAAAGTTTGGCTTGCTTTTTTCTGACATTTTGCTTTTGTTGGACAGTTTTACTTTTGTGGGAGAACTTAAAACATTATTTAAAAAAACATGTGGCTAAAACTTTACCTTGTAACCATGGTTTACTTCTGAGGGGTTGTACTTTATTTAACTTTATGTTTTAGGGTGTTTTATGTATTCTTAAAGGAATATTCAGTTTTCCTAAAAGACTGGAAAAAATAGATGTTGTCAAAGAGCTTGTGCACTTCTAACCTGCAAATAAGAAAAACATTGAGATTGGTATTACCTTGCTTTCTTGTTTGTTTGCTTTGAAAATTGTGGAGTGTTGTTAATTTGGGCTGGAGGGTGTGTCCTCCTCTGTTGTTGTAGTTTATCCTTTATTCTGTGGAGAAGACTTTGGGGTCCATTAGGATGACGGGCGGACTTTGTCCGCCCGCCACCCTGTCATGTAAAGGGACCGCCCGCCATAAGGGGTCCCGTGGGTGCTATTAAGATGCGCCCACAACAGTGGCGGGTGCATCCTGCATCCATAACATTGTGGCGGGCGGTGCACTCAGCACCGCCCGCCAAAATGTTAGGGAGGCATGTCATGCATTTCCATGCACAACATGGCAGGCACCGTGCGGTGCCTGACATGTTGTTCATGGAACTGCAGGGGGTACCATAGGTACCCCCATGTGCACCCCCCACCTCCCCGGAGTCCTTGGGGGCCCGCATTGCCCCAACGGAAAGGCATTAAAAATTGCCTATCTTAATATGGCTGGCGGTGTCTGATAGATACTGCCACCATATAAACCCTTTTCCGCCCTGACGCAAGGCGACCGGGGCGGAAAAGCGGCGTATGGTCTTTCCGTCCGCCGCGGACCCCCCAGCCATACTAATATGGCGGGCTGTCATTCAGGCGGGGATGGTGGGCGGATCACCCCCGCCAGGCTGGCGGTGGCTACCACCGGCTTGGCGGGGGTGATCCGCCCGCCATCCTAATGGGCCCCTTACTGTTTAGTAAATGTTTTATTGTTTGTATTTCACATATTTCACATTGTAAGCTAATATAACTGTTCTAGTAATTATCATCTTTATTTTGCATAATACAACTTTCCACTCATCCCATTCCAACATTTTCCATGAGGACAGCATAGGTCGGAGTAGGAATAGTAAAAGTGCCCCCTCCACTATCCAGCTCTTTACCTGAGTCCAACACCTGTCAGTGTTGGAATAGTACATTTGCACCCACCACCATCCAGCTCTTTCCCTGAGGCAAACACAGGTCGGAGTTGGAATGATAAATTTGCCCCCACGACCATCTAGTTCTTTCCCTGTGGCAAACACATGTCGGAGTTGGAATAGTAAATTTCCCCCACCTGCATCTAGCACTTTCCCTGAGGGCAGCACATGTTGGAGTTGGAGTAGTACATTTGCCCCCTCCACTATCCAGCTCTTTCCCTAAGGCACACACAGGTCGTAGTGGGAATAGTAAATTTTACGCCCCCATCTTCCAGCACTTTACCTGAGGCACACACATGTCAGAGTAGGAATAGTAAATTTTCCCCCACCATCATCCCACACTTTCACTGAGGCACACAGAGGTCAGAGTAGCAATAGTAAATTTGCCCCCCCACGCCATCCAGCTCTTTCCCTGAGGCAAACACAGGTCAGAGTAGGAATAGTAAATTTGCCCCACCTGCATCTAGCACTTTCCCTGAGGTCAGCACATGTTGGAGTTGGAGTAGTGCATTTGCCCCTCCACTATCCAGCTCTTTCCTTGAGGCACACACAGGCCGTAGTGGGAATAGTACATTTGACACCACCATCTTCCAGCACTTTCCCTAAGGCACACACATATCAGAGTAGGATTATTACATTTCACCCACCACCATCCCACACTTTCTCTGAGGCACACACAGGTCAGAGTAGCAATAGTAAATTTGCCCCCACCACCATCCCACACTTTCCTTAAGGCGAGCACCTGCTGGAGTTGGAATAGTAAATACCCCTCCAAAAAATCCAGCTCTTTTCTGAGGCATACACAGGTCGGATTTGGAATAGTAAATTATCCCCCAGCAACATCCAACACTTTCCCTGAGGCAAACTCAATTTTGAGAATGAATAGTAATTTTACCCCCACAATCATCCAACACTATCTCTGAGGCCAGTACAGGTCGGAGTCGGAATAGTAAATTTGCCCCCCACTCTTATCCAGCTTTTTCTTTGAGGTAAACACAGCAGTTATCTCTTTAACAATTTATTTCCAGCTGTCTTTTAAAAAAAGATTCTTTTTTATTTGAATATATATATTATTTGAAAAAAGCTTACTTTTATCTATTTCTCCTAAAATTAAGACTTTTTTGTTACTTACTTAGGTTTTTGTTTGCTGGGTAGTATCTGTTTTAATTTTCTTGCTGTGTTTGAAATTCAGCAAGTGCTGTAAAACAATTTTTATAAATATTTGTAAATATTTCTGAATTATGTGTTAATATTGTGTACTTTAAATAATTAAATTGTACACTTACTTGTCTCAGTAGATGGCACTGTTTGGCTTATAGTTCAAATGTGCATACATCCAACTGAATGCATCCCTGTATGAGGCACTCCTTAAGGTTAAAAAAACTGTTTGGCTTATCCAATTCTCAATTGTTTTCTGGTTTGCAAAATTAGTGTGGTTACCTTGGAAGTCAGTTTACCACTGTGTTCAAAATGATGGACGTCTGCTGTTATGCACTTTTTTGATGGTTAACAATAATTTAAATGAAAATATGTTTAAAAAACAGTTTTTCAGCGTGTTTCAGATGCTGAGAGAAAGTCTCATTATTTTGTTAACTTTAAAAATGTTCCCAAAAACATTTATTCTTGAAATTTCTGCCATTTTGGCAAGTTGGGGGTTTAGGGGCATTCATAAAAATACTTGATAGCCTTTCGTTTTTTCAATGTTCGAAATGGTGGCTTTAAAATCTCGCTTTTGCTCTGTTGATAGTATGTAAAAGGTATCTTTTAAAAAAAACCTTTTGTTTACATTTTAATATTACTAAACGGGTATTAAATAGGATCGGGACATTCCAAAGTATACAAATATTGATTTTAATGCCTGAGTATTTTTTTAAATACCCCTGAATTAATACACTCCCTGACCCAAAACCCTATTTCCCTTGCATTCTGTTCCAGGGGTTAGTTATACTTTTTTTTTAAGGTAAATATTAAAAAACAATTAAATTAAAATATGCGTAGTAATAGTATGCATAGTAATAGTATGCATTGTAATGGTTTGATTTGTAAAGGTAGTTTTAGTGTATTCCTATTATCATGCGATGTAATGGTATGCATTGTAAAATCATGTGATGTAATGGTAGTTGTGTTGTAAAAACCGCATTGTAAAACCACGCGTTGTAATGGTTTGCATTGTATCATCATATGTTCAATTTATATGTGGAAGAGAGGAATTAAACAGGTAGCGAATGCTATTACAACATAGATACATTTAGGCAAGAGTTGTGCTTACTATTGGACTTCTTGCACAAGACACTAAGGGGATCATTATGATGGCGGGCAGATCGCCACTGCCCGGTCGGCGGTGGCGATTTGCCTGCCATCACAAAACAATTTCCCCCCCACCATATTACTATGGCAGGGGGTACCGCGGCAGACGGAAAGTCCGTCTGTAGCTTTTCTGCCGGTCGGCAATCGTCATGATTGTTGGCAGGGCTGAAAAAGCCCATAATATGGTGGCTGTGCCGCACCACCATCCATATTATGATGGTTGCGGTGGGCATGTCTTCCCATGGCTGAGACTCCGCCGTGGAAAGGCATGCAGTAAATGACTTTGGGGACCCGTTGCAGGCCCCCGGGGTGAGGGGCTGCACTGAGGGGGTACCTATAGTATCCCTGACATTGCCATGCACAAGGTGGCAGCACTGTGCTGTGCCTGCCATGTTGTGGAATGGCAATGCACAACTTGGGATTTTAACATTGCATATGGTGCTGCAGGCAGCAGCACCGTCCTCAATGTTAATGTACCAGGATGCACCCGCCAGTGTGGCGGGCAATTCCTAATAGGGCAGGCGGGACCGTTGCACCTATGTCAGGCGGTCCCAGCTCTGCAAGGATGACCTAAAAGGACCCATATTTTCCTATTCTGTTCTTTGCATGCAGGAAACACATAGGACTACATTAAAACGTACCTTTTTCACTGGGTATGCCGTGGGACGTGTGTCTTTTGTCTTCTCCTGTTTCCCCTCTTACCCCATCTCACATTTTTTTCCTTTGACCTTGTTGGGAATACTTGGTGGGTGAGGGAAGTTGGGACTTTGCTTTGTGACATGCATATCGTTCTTGCAGAAACAACAGGTGAGACCTTACACTTTGCTGCTCTTGAGAAGGGACATCATTTTCTAGTTATTGTTGATCAATACTGCCATTTCTATTGGTGTAAAGAACTTTCATCCAGTACACATGAAAAGGTAATTCAAAAACTAAATGGCATCTTTGCGACATGGGATGTACTTGCAGTACTAAAGTATGACAATGGTGCACCTTTCAAAAGTCGTTCAAAGACATTCTTGATCACCTCATTGTAAAGCATCAAAGAAGCACTGCTCTTTGACCTCAGGCTAATGGCCTGGCAGAACAGTTCCTGAGTACCCTAAAGAAAGCTGTTCAGTGTGCTGCATTGGAGAAGCTCGACCTCAAAGCTATTTTAAATACTACTCTTGAAGCTTGCCATTTGACCACTCACTCACCAACAGGGAAAAGGCCTGCTACTCTTAGGTTTGGAGGACCCATGATGACCAAGCTACCTGTTTGTACTATTCTCAAATCTAAGACTGAGGTAGACATTCACACTACCTACTTTGGTCACAAATTACGATGAAAATGTATGCTGACCGATGATGTCATGCAAAGTGCATCACTTTTACAAGAGGAGATCGAGTGCTGGGTAGACAATACAGAAGAAGGAAATCTGATGCTCGTTTTGAGGTTGAACCCTTTACTATCACCTACAACAAAGGACACATGGTGACAGCTCAGCATCCAGAGAAGTCTCTTATCAGAAATTCCTCTTATATTCAACATCACTCACAAAACATTGATGTCAGTGTAGAGACGGGGCATAATAAACTGTTGATGACTCTAGATCTGCTGATAATTCCACCTCACCTATACAGATCACAAACACTTCGACTGCCAGTTCCCGGTTTCCAGTGATCCGATCAGGACGTCTGATTCAGGCACCCTGACGTTTAATTTAGGAACTGTAATGGCTTGTGCATTTATTCATGTATTTAATCATATAGTTATTTATGTGTTTATTTATCTATTTTTGGAAGTTGTGATTTTTTATTGAACAAGGGGGGAGATGTAGTGTCTTCTCATAAAAGAACGTGCAACTCTTTTGATTCCCACTGTATACCGTAGGCCTGTGATGGAAGCGTTGGAGGGATGAGTTGATGTAGGCTTAAAATGTTGAGTTCTGACTTACATGCAGCGGAATAAAATACCTCTCCATGTGTGGTGTACTTATTGGTGAGTGCCTAGGCTGGCAGGATGCTACACGCAGGTAAAACAAAAATGTATGCCCACAAACTTCTACAAACTGGTTATGTTTTCAGTGTGATTATTACATTTGCTCACCATAGAGGCATACATTTGTTTTTAAAGTGGAACTTTGGGGTGGCATTAGTAAATATCACCATCTTTAGAGTCAATCTTTTTTTCTGAAAGTGGCTAAGTGGCTAAGTTTAGGTTGGTAATCTGAATCAAGAGAGTCTGAGCATGTCCTCAATGTTGCTAGGTTTGGAGTGGAAATAGTAATCACCCCCACCCCAAGAGGCCATCACTTTCCTTAAAATGGATGAGTATTGAGTAGGAATAGTAAATAGTTTGCCCTCCCCAGTGACCAACATTTTCCTCAAAGTGGTTAAGTTAGCACTAGTGGACAGTCCTCGGCATTAAGATCTGCTATGCCCTGGTCAGAAAACAGCTCCCAGGAGCCTAACAGACCAATCTGCCAGATGCCACTACAACAGCACTGGCATGTGGGGAGCCTGTTTGTCATATCTTCCAGGCTGCGACTTGGACATCAGTGAATATATTCACAAAGCACTATTTACTGCCTTAACAGCAAGGTGCAACAATAGAGCCACTTTGCTCACTGAGCCCTGCATGATCTTTTGGTCTGAGTTCCCTCCAAAAACCCTCCACCTACAGGCAGTAATGCTTTGGTATCTATTGTAAATCTGAGGAACCTGTTGTCAGTAGTATCCACCAGAAGAAAGTTTAACTTACTTTTTTGCAATGCCCTTCATTGTGCATACTTCATCTAACCACAGATTACTGCTTTTCCATTTCCCATTTCTGGAGAGTGACCTCTTTAACATTAAATAAAGGTCGCAACTTAGAGATCATCAGAATGTCACCAACAATTGTTCCAGCTCCACACATTATGGAACACAAAGGGAAATAGACAAAGAACTGATGTAAACACGCAAGAGTGGCAGTTAAATACAGTTCTGGTGCCATATGGAGGTAACACAGAGCCGCAGAACTCTACCTGCCAGTGCAGTGAAGCACTACTTTTGAAGTTCTTCGGATCCAGTTTGGCCTCAGGCGAGATTCTAAAGCTGGGGAATCTGCAGTTAGGGTATCTGCCAAAAAGAGTGTTACAAATAATTAGCTCTTTTATTTATCAGTATTTTTAATACATATTTACTTTCATTTGTCTAATATTACTTATGTGTTTTTTTATTATCATTAACTATTTTGCTATTCCTTTCTAATGGAAAGAAGGTTTTTTTTAGTTCTGTTAATCTGCCACTTTTTTTTACTGCTGACTATATTTTGTAGTCTTTCTTCAGTTTTGCAGTTAGGCTGCTGATTTCTGGCATGGTGGTTCCTTGCTGCAGTGTAGGTAAAAACATGTTTTAACTAACTTCTAAGGTTCTTTGGTGATTGTGAGGTACAGTATTAGTTAGATAAGATTCTATAGGCTAGTATACTGTTGCGTTTTTTGTTAGTTTAAGGCCGTGTCAAGATTTTGTATTGGGTTTGTACTAGGCCTAATTGAGTAGTATTATTTATGCAATTGTAGTTGAACTGCCTATGTATTCATTGTATATTTTATGATAATTAAACCATTAAGTGCTACGCACGTTCAGCGGACTTCGCATGCACTACAGCGCGGAACGTTCAGTGCAGCGGAGGGGTTAATAATCATTTTTGTATGTGGGTTTTCTTTGTTATGACAGTTGGATTATATATTTGGGATGGTGCAATGAGCTAAAAAACGGTGTTGGATCTAGCCCTGATCTCTTGACTGGGTGAGAGTACTCTGCTTAATTCAGAGACTCTGTCCATCACCACCCCTTGTTGTAAATAATTTTGTCCACCCTAAGCGTGGAAGGGTATACTCAGATGTGAGTCCCTTGCTCATTGCACCATCAGGATTCAAGCAAGCCGGGCCGAAGACGGCTGTAATGCCAGAAACCGGTCCCCGGAAGCTTGTTTCCTTCCCAGTGTAAGAATTGGCTTTTGTAGTCTGGTCTGCCCTGTTCCCATGATGCACTGGGCCAGGGACAGACTAATTTGCATACAGCCAGGTTCTGAAACTGGGATGGTGCAATGAGCTAAAAAACGGTGTTGGATCTAGCCCTGATCTCTTGACTGGGTGAGAGTACTCTGCTTAATTCAGAGACTCTGTCCATCACCACCCCTTGTTGTAAATAATTTTGTCCACCCTAAGCGTGGAAGGGTATACTCAGATGTGAGTCCCTTGCTCATTGCACCATCAGGATTCAAGCAAGCCGGGCCGAAGACGGCTGTAATGCCAGAAACCGGTCCCCGGAAGCTTGTTTCCTTCCCAGTGTAAGAATTGGCTTTTGTAGTCTGGTCTGCCCTGTTCCCATGATGCACTGGGCCAGGGACAGACTAATTTGCATACAGCCAGGTTCTGAAACTGGGATGGTGCAATGAGCTAAAAAACGGTGTTGGATCTAGCCCTGATCTCTTGACTGGGTGAGAGTACTCTGCTTAATTCAGAGACTCTGTCCATCACCACCCCTTGTTGTAAATAATTTTGTCCACCCTAAGCGTGGAAGGGTATACTCAGATGTGAGTCCCTTGCTCATTGCACCATCAGGATTCAAGCAAGCCGGGCCGAAGACGGCTGTAATGCCAGAAACCGGTCCCCGGAAGCTTGTTTCCTTCCCAGTGTAAGAATTGGCTTTTGTAGTCTGGTCTGCCCTGTTCCCATGATGCACTGGGCCAGGGACAGACTAATTTGCATACAGCCAGGTTCTGAAACTGGGATGGTGCAATGAGCTAAAAAACGGTGTTGGATCTAGCCCTGATCTCTTGACTGGGTTAGAGTACTCTGCTTAATTCAGAGACTCTGTCCATCACCACCCCTTGTTGTAAATAATTTTGTCCACCCTAAGCGTGGAAGGGTATACTCAGATGTGAGTCCCTTGCTCATTGCACCATCAGGATTCAAGCAAGCCGGGCCGAAGACGGCTGTAATGCCAGAAACCGGTCCCCGGAAGCTTGTTTCCTTCCCAGTGTAAGAATTGGCTTTTGTAGTCTGGTCTGCCCTGTTCCCATGATGCACTGGGCCAGGGACAGACTAATTTGCATACAGCCAGGTTCTGAAACTGGGATGGTGCAATGAGCTAAAAAACGGTGTTGGATCTAGCCCTGATCTCTTGACTGGGTGAGAGTACTCTGCTTAATTCAGAGACTCTGTCCATCACCACCCCTTGTTGTAAATAATTTTGTCCACCCTAAGCGTGGAAGGGTATACTCAGATGTGAGTCCCTTGCTCATTGCACCATCAGGATTCAAGCAAGCCGGGCCGAAGACGGCTGTAATGCCAGAAACCGGTCCCCGGAAGCTTGTTTCCTTCCCAGTGTAAGAATTGGCTTTTGTAGTCTGGTCTGCCCTGTTCCCATGATGCACTGGGCCAGGGACAGACTAATTTGCATACAGCCAGGTTCTGAAACTGGGATGGTGCAATGAGCTAAAAAACGGTGTTGGATCTAGCCCTGATCTCTTGACTGGGTGAGAGTACTCTGCTTAATTCAGAGACTCTGTCCATCACCACCCCTTGTTGTAAATAATTTTGTCCACCCTAAGCGTGGAAGGGTATACTCAGATGTGAGTCCCTTGCTCATTGCACCATCAGGATTCAAGCAAGCCGGGCCGAAGACGGCTGTAATGCCAGAAACCGGTCCCCGGAAGCTTGTTTCCTTCCCAGTGTAAGAATTGGCTTTTGTAGTCTGGTCTGCCCTGTTCCCATGATGCACTGGGCCAGGGACAGACTAATTTGCATACAGCCAGGTTCTGAAACTGGGATGGTGCAATGAGCTAAAAAACGGTGTTGGATCTAGCCCTGATCTCTTGACTGGGTGAGAGTACTCTGCTTAATTCAGAGACTCTGTCCATCACCACCCCTTGTTGTAAATAATTTTGTCCACCCTAAGCGTGGAAGGGTATACTCAGATGTGAGTCCCTTGCTCATTGCACCATCAGGATTCAAGCAAGCCGGGCCGAAGACGGCTGTAATGCCAGAAACCGGTCCCCGGAAGCTTGTTTCCTTCCCAGTGTAAGAATTGGCTTTTGTAGTCTGGTCTGCCCTGTTCCCATGATGCACTGGGCCAGGGACAGACTAATTTGCATACAGCCAGGTTCTGAAACTGGGATGGTGCAATGAGCTAAAAAACGGTGTTGGATCTAGCCCTGATCTCTTGACTGGGTTAGAGTACTCTGCTTAATTCAGAGACTCTGTCCATCACCACCCCTTGTTGTAAATAATTTTGTCCACCCTAAGCGTGGAAGGGTATACTCAGATGTGAGTCCCTTGCTCATTGCACCATCAGGATTCAAGCAAGCCGGGCCGAAGACGGCTGTAATGCCAGAAACCGGTCCCCGGAAGCTTGTTTCCTTCCCAGTGTAAGAATTGGCTTTTGTAGTCTGGTCTGCCCTGTTCCCATGATGCACTGGGCCAGGGACAGACTAATTTGCATACAGCCAGGTTCTGAAACTGGGATGGTGCAATGAGCTAAAAAACGGTGTTGGATCTAGCCCTGATCTCTTGACTGGGTGAGAGTACTCTGCTTAATTCAGAGACTCTGTCCATCACCACCCCTTGTTGTAAATAATGACTATATTTTGTAGTCTTTCTTCAGTTTTGCAGTTAGGCTGCTGATTTCTGGCATGGTGGTTCCTTGCTGCAGTGTAGGTAAAAACATGTTTTAACTAACTTCTAAGGTTCTTTGGTGATTGTGAGGTACAGTATTAGTTAGATAAGATTCTATAGGCTAGTATACTGTTGCGTTTTTTGTTAGTTTAAGGCCGTGTCAAGATTTTGTATTGGGTTTGTACTAGGCCTAATTGAGTAGTATTATTTATGCAATTGTAGTTGAACTGCCTATGTATTCATTGTATATTTTATGATAATTAAACCATTAAGTGCTACGCACGTTCAGCGGACTTCGCATGCACTACAGCGCGGAACGTTCAGTGCAGCGGAGGGGTTAATAATCATTTTTGTATGTGGGTTTTCTTTGTTATGACAGTTGGATTATATATTTTCCATTTTCAGAATTTGTTAATGATATGAATACATAATTTTTGAGACCGTAGATGTGTTTTTTTTAAATTGAGGAAATAGTCTGTTTTTCATAGCAATTGTTTACATTATTTAGCCTTGATTTGTTTGTTTTAAACATTTCTAGTGATCTGAATTTTGCAGGGTATTGATGGATGTGAGATGGTTTTAGTGTATGGATTTTAAGATTTTTATAATGCATTATATGCATTGTTTGGTATATGTTTAATACATTGTTTTGGAGGGGTAAGATTTTGACTTTCAGTTTCTTCATCTTTAGAACAAGGACGTCTGCTATTAAATAGGGTGTGCTTACTATTTGCGTGTATGAATTTTCCTTTTTTTTTGCATTACTTTGTCCTATTATGTAAGATTTGAAGGAAATGTCCATTGTTTACATCATTTTTGTGTAGATGTTTGGCTTTGTGCTTATTTGGTATTGTTATGTTCTAGTATTTTTAGTTTGTAGCTGCGTGTTATTTCATACTTTGTTTTTTACCAATTAAAATATTTATCATTTCTTTTTATCATTATAATTTTTGTCATTTTTTTTCACTGCAAATGGTATTATCTTAATGTGCAATACAATATTCCCTTATTTTTAAAATAGTTATACTTTTTATTCAGAGTGATACAAATAAAGGGATAATTTTTTATAATTTATAAAAATATTTTTTGAGTTATGTGTGTGTGTGTGATTTGGCTAACTCAAGCTTTTGTAAATAAGAGTACTTTGCTCTGTAGCATTTCATTATGTTTTTTGGATACTTTTTGTTTTAGGTGAGTTAGGGATTGGGTTATTCTCAAATTTCTGTAGTATTATTCTCTTTTTAGTATTTTCAATGACTTGATACAGTGCTGAGATTCTCCTCCCAAGTGTTTTTAGGAAGGAATAATATGACCCTCCCAATCCATTGTTTGTTTTGGCAGCTTCTGATACTGCGCTATCATATGCCTTTCATCATGGTAGCTGAATCTTGGGCTGGCCTCTGTGTCCTTATTGGTCCATCTTAGTGGTGTTCAATGTATGTGTTGGTCGGAAAGGTGATTCATTTAGTATATCTTAATGCTTTTTAGCCTCCATGAGAACCACATAAGCTAAACAAACTAACATTTTAATTTCATATGCAAATTCTGGTTATGTGGCTTAATCTATGATTAAAGTAGATTTTTGTACGTGCCTTCATATTGAGTGTTTATAATTATAGTAGCACCCTTGTATGGATGTGTTTGGGCAGTTGTATGATTATGTCTGGCTCAAAGTTGATAATAATTTTTGAGGGGATGTAATTATTTGCTTTTTTACTATTGTGAGGAGTTTATTATATGTTGCACTCTTTATTTCAAAGTAGGGCATATATTAATGGGACATTTGTTTTGCAGTATTGCCCATATATTGTATACATTTGTGAGAAAGATGGTGGACAAGATTTACATGTCCCATCTATCATCCAGTTTTGCCACTGTGTTACAGTCAGTATGTTCTTTATTTTAATTGTCATGTACTATACATTCATTGCTCATATGTGTTTGTTTGTTGTTGTCTGATATTTCCATTTATTTGAATGATCTTAGTTCTCTTGTGTTGCCTTTAAGTTGTGCAGAATAATGCTCGCCAGCTGTTATATGCAGCAGTTTTGTTACCTGGCCGGGAAGACATTTTCTTTCTGATTGCATGGTGGAATTTTCTTTCAGTTAAATCAACATGAAGACAACAGGATCAATGAGATACTCCTGCAAACGAGCTGGTGAGTGAAAGCAAGATTTGTGTCCCCTATTATGATTTCTGGTTGCTAGGAAGCCTCCCAGTGCAATTTTTAACACTCACGCTCACGGGAAAAAGGCAACTTCTCAAGTAGATTTTCTACTTAAGAAGCAGAAAAATCAACTCGAAATAGTTTTTTGAGTAGGTTCATGTAGTTTTTGTAGCATAAAAAGCATTTTATTAGTTACTAATTTATTTCAATAGGAAGGAAATACCACAGAGACTCTAACGTCCTCTTCCTATCCATCCCTTGATCACATTTTATTTGGATTTCAAGGGGGAATGATCATTTTCTTTTTTGACTGCAATTCCTGCTACTTATACTATTGGATTTTAAGGATTTTTCTGTGGAAAATAAAATAGATTAAATACTTTTGGATATGTTTGCTGTTAAAAGGTGGCACAAAGGTTTGTCCGAGCTAATGAAGAAGAATATGAGTTGGTCCAGAGCTTAATCCTTCACTTGGCTGTTAATTGAAGGCTGCAAAGAGAGTTTGTGTCCTCCAAAGAGTAAATATGTGCCATAATACTTGATGCACAGTACAAAAAAACATACTGGCCACTTTCATTCATTTTTTACAAAAGGGATGTTTAACTTCACAAGACTTCGATTGTCGATTAAGCAAGAGACCTGGAAGAACATCTGGAAGTTAAAAACCAGTGCCCGGGCAGAAGTTTGGGCATGCAGCCTTCAACTTCCAGAGAGTGGTCCACAACTATCTAGATGACTCATACGCGGTCTACCTGGATCAAAACCAATTGGTCTATTGGTATGGGAAGATGCAACCATGGCCAGAGATCATAACACTGGCAATATTGTATCTGGCATGTCTGGTAGCCAGTACATATTTTGAGCATGTTTTCAGTGCAGCTGGTATAGTTTTCACAGTCAGAAGGAGCAGTCTCTCCATGATTAAAATGCACAACAACTTGCTACCACAAGATTAAACTGTTCCTGAAAGCACAGAAGGAGGATGAGGGCAGTTGGTCTCACTCAAGTGTGTTAACAGATGAAATTCTGTGCGAACACCCTGAGTTTGATGACAAACTCTTCTTCCCTGACTAAGTAGCCTACTGCAGAATTTATATAAATATGTCAAACTATTTCTTTTTTAAAATAGGGAGAAGAACATTTATATATTTGGGTATACACCCGTTACGACGCAACTTTTACTCCGCACTACCATTACAACGCGGGCATTACAACGCATGGCATTACAACGCATTGCGCTGGGGGGCGCTCTAGGATAAGAGGTAAGTTTAATTTACTATCCAACACCTTCCCTAGGGTCCACGGGGACTGGAGTTAGAATAGTAAATTATACTTACCACTATCCAGCACCCCAAAGCGCTATGCGTTGTAACGGTATTCGTTGTAAATACCGCGTTGTAATGGTACGCGGAGTAAAAGTATGCGTTGTAACGTCATACATCCATATATTTGGTGTCTGGCTTTCAATGCCCCATATAGTCACATCACATGTATGAAGTGGATCAATGTGCACACAAGAAGCCTCTATTTGCTTGAAGGACATGAAGCAGATGATGGCTTCCATCCCTATCCTTAGCTGGACTGCCAATAAAGATTATCATTAATTATACAATACTCTCCTTGTGTATTACTTCCATGGGATAAGAGATGTAATAGACAAATATGATTGATGCTCAGAACAGGTAACTTGATTTATAATGCTTGGGGGATGATTCTGCCTAAATGCTTGTCTTTCTTTCACACTATAATTACTTACAAAGTTCTTTCATATACTACTTTTTTTTCAGGGTCTTCTGAGACCAGTGATTTTAGTTACCAAAATTACACAAAATCCTCAAATTCATTTGCTCTTCTTGTTCATCAGCACTGCAGGTCTATCTCATTTGGGTTGGAATTAGGACGGAAGTCAGAACGGTACTACCACAACAGCCAGGAAATTAGAGACAATGTGTATCTACTTCAATGGGAAACAACATGACTCAGAGACTAAGAGGCCCAATGTCAAACTCGAATTAAGTTACTGTGGTATGAGGGGCTGTTACCGAGCCTTGGATAGAGGCGCAGAGGGGTTGATTGAGTAATGTTACCAACACATTTAAAGATCATGAATAGCTGAGTCCGTGTAGAGAAGTAAAAAATGTTGTTAAAATGAAATGTTTGTTTATACATTGGTGATATCGAATTCTAATTATTGCTAAATTGTCATTTACAGTTTCCCCTGACGAAGGGCCTCTTTAGGCCCGAAATGCATTGGGTTTGAATAAACTGCTACACCTGAATTTTGGCTTATGTCGTGTTCTTGATGAAAGGTTCGGATGGCCAAGCAGGAACATTAGAAACTTTGAAAATTGTCGGAATTCCTTGCATGCGGATTGGAAAATGTTTGAATATAAGAGTGGTGGAAAAATGGAGTGAATAATAGACGGTTTAAAAAATGATTTAGTAATGAAGAAAATTATGAAAATACACTGCAAAGTTCAAATTCGCTGTGCCAGAGGTTAGGGGTAAAAGGTTACCCTAAGTGTTGGAGTTCAGTTGAAAACAAGTGGCTGTTGGGCTGGGCACGGTCCCACTGAGCACGCCACGTCTTAAAGGACTTTAAAAAAATCCTGGAGGAACTGTGAAAAGAAGGTGTCATGACCCATCTATAAATATTGGGCTGTTACTGGACACATGTCATATGATGGACACATACAGCTAAATGGTATTGGCATTTGTGGGATTGATAGCAAGGTAAATGCAGATACTTGTCTGGGATTGGTGGAGAGATTGTTCTCAATTCCCTGTTAAATGCACATGACTGCACCAGCCTATGCTCTGCCCTCTTGATCCTCATTCACCATAAAGGTTACCTGCCCTTAACTTCACAACATCTGCTTTTTTGTACTCCACGTACCTTCTCTTCTTCTACTTGAATGCTCCATTACACTCCAGCTTGGACAGGTTCAGCCCTGTACCCAAGACGGAAATTCCGAAAAGCAGAATGTGGATGCAATATCCAATTGGGCATTTTTATATACAAGATCACTTTTCTTCTCTTAACAATAACAATTTTTAGCACTGTGTGGGTCCTCCCAGTTAGATAACTTGGTACTCTGGGGTTGAAGGACTGTTTGTATTTGGTAACTGAACTGTCTTCGTCCTTGCAAAACAGATGTGATGATGATGTGCTGCTCATCAACCTGATGAATGATGTGTTTGTTTTTGTTTCACTTTTCTCCAGCTCCCCCTTCACCATCCATTCTTGAAAACTCTAACCTTCTTTCCCCAGGTTGTTATCTCTATTTAGTTGATTTATAATGTATTACATTAATGGATCACCCACATGGGGGACGGATGTGTTTAAGGTAATGCCAACTGTGAACAGGATCTTTTAACTACACAATAGCCCAACGCCAGCCTTACTACTCACCCAGGCATGAAGGGGACATAATCATAGTGCAGAGTAGTTGAACAATGTTTCTCCAAGGATAGGTAGTACTAGTGTACACTATAGCCTGATTCACAAATGTAAAGTTATGCTAACTTTACGAGTAGAAACTTCTTTTAAACTAACAGCAGTTACTTACTTCTCACACATTTACTACTTTTAAAGTTACATATGGAAATGTTACTAATCATAAACCTACACTGCAATAGTTTAGTAACAATAAAGTGTAATTTTACCATTGTGAATGTGGCCTTTTGTTGCTCACAAATCTGTGTAACATTGCGTAATCTTATCCTGAGTCCTGACTCGAGGTTTCTTTAAGTTTAGTTTTATTAGTTTAAATAAACTAAATATAAGCTCCCCAGATTGCTTGTAAGTTTTTGCTTGCCTGAGTTTTTCGTCATGGTGATCTTATATTATCCACTAACCCTGTGTTTTCTTTCAGTATAGTTGCCTGTGATGAAATATTTCCCGAATAATCCTACAGCTGGAGTTCATTTTGCAAGCATCATTCAAAATAGGTGGGACCTCATTATTGTGATGTCTTTCCTGTTAGCACTACCACCAGCATGAAGAAGACAATTTTGAAAACTCTTCAAAGGGATTTGTGAAGATTGAGAGAAGTAGGAGATATTGCTCAATCTAGTTAAGTAAAAACTAGTTAAGGATTTAGTACTGAAGTTTTTTTAGATGAAGAAGAGATTGAAATTTTCGTGTATATTGTTGGCCTTTGGCAGACCCAATTAGTGGTAAATAGTTGCCGAGGGTAGGACAAGGGCTGTAACTAACTAGTATATAAGTATCACTGGTAGTAGATTGGTTGCTGCAGAACGGATCTAAACATCAACACATGTCTGGGAACTTTAGGTAGGAAAAGTCTAGCTGTAAAAGTGGGTGTACAGTATAAAGTGTGACAATTTCAGAGGACAGTTTCTCATCTTGCTCTCGTAAACCACAATGCTACAATAACTAGCAATGCAAAGACAGATACTAAAGACAATAAAGGGCCTTTTATTTTTTTGACATAAGAAATCCACCCTTTCCACCCACAACAGGCCCATTCCCTCCCTGAAAAACTCCTAAAAGATCACCTTCCCCATCCCTTTCCCACCTTCTCCACCCTCAACAGGCCTACACCTCTGCCCCAAAAATTCATCTTTCCCCAACTCCTCTTCCTACCCTCTTTACCCACAATAGGTCTCTGTGGGCATTCAGGACCTTTCAGACATTGATCACCTCATGGGCTAGGCACTCATGGACAAGCCTGATAAATGCCAGCTCACCGAGGATGCCATTCAGGAGGCTGTCAGTTGATGATGAGGAGTGGCGGCTACTAGTGTTTGGACCTTGGGTGGCAGTGAACTCCGGCTGCAGGCTGTGACAGTGGTATTGATAGCTTGTAGACAGGCCTGAATGGCAGCCAAAAGATATAGAGGCCCATGTCACTTCCTTTTCCTCTTTTAAGGCCACCAGTCAAGAGTATTCTGTTGCAATGGCCTCCAACTTTTGGCACCACAGTCAGTTGGGTATTACCTACGGGCTGGTTGGCCAGCTCCACCAACAGGAGTGGCAATATGATCAAGAGAATGTGACCTAACAGCTAGAGAGGTCGACCTCGAAGCTGGGGAACCAGGTTTGAGTCTCAGCAGGGAAGCTCAACATCCTGTAATTCTAGGCACATCACTTAAACTCCCTGAGGCTAACAAAATGAATGTGTCTGTCTGTAAAGCTACTGATGCTCATGTAAAGCACACTGTTAGCTACGGGTCTAGTTCACATTATATAAAACTAAAAAAAAGCAAGGAAAAAATAGCACAAATTGTAATGCTCAGTGAAACCCACCATAATAAAAACGTGATTTTAGTTTTAAGGATTTTAACAGGGTGAAACTGAATAGACACTTTATGTGTTAATACATGAATTAGCTGACAATAATGAGTGTGGCATATATATGATACACAATTACTTCACTCTATGTGCAACATTAATGAAGCCATGCTGGCAGTCCTTCTATTCTGCACCATGCTTTTGGGTCAGCTGTTAGGGCCTGTTGACATATTGTTATTGTAATGACCCTGTTCTTCTCCTATTCCCTCTACAATTCTATCCTGAGTCCAAACTCTAAACTTAGGGGCTGATGGAGTCTGGCAGATGGGATACTCCACCACACATGGTGGAAAATGGATATCCTACCTACTGTATTACAGTAGATAATGAATATAAATGATGCACTGTAGTACAGTACACGGGAGATAAATTGTTCTATTTGTCACATTTGTTACAGAGTATACCATCTGCCAATCTTTAAATCAGGCCGTTAGTCCCATATTACTCCCTGGTCTCCACCACACGTTATTTCAACAAATTCCTTCACTTGACAGTGGGGAGTTAGTCAACAGGAAGGTAAGTTGTAGGGATTGGGCCGGGTAGAGATTTAGCTTTGGAATAGTTGGGTGTCACTGATCATGTACTATGCTGTTACTTAGTCCGATTAGTTGACTGAAGGAAAAAACTGAAATCAAAATTCCATAATGGAAGCCATGAAATAAAAGTCACCTGTGCATAAGAATTATCACATGATGAGATGGAATTTACATTTTGTGTAGGCTGGGACAGAAAGAATAGTGAAATACTAGTAGGTGACTGAGTGGGTACTGGGAAACACACCTGACCTTCAGTTTGTATGCATTGCAGACTTCATGCCATACTGTTAACTGAAGCAGACGCAAATTTCCCTGCCTACACTACAAAGCTGAATTAAGCTGCACTGCCGTTTTAGGTGGTGAAATTGAGTGGGCAGGGAGGTGATGGGAGTGGATTCTGCTCTCTTAAAAAATACAGTGTCAATAAGAAAGCAATTTGACTTACAAATTCTCCCTGCAACCACTGGGACTGCTCCCCCTACCTTGAACTGCTGGCCTTCTCTGCCATCCCTGGCTGGCTAGCACTAACACTGGTGGGCTGTGCGCCTAGGCAAAAATATAATACACCCATTGTAGATACTAGGTAATTATGTGGAGCAAAGGACAATAGCAATACCTCACTAAAGTTAGATTAGCTATCAGTTGCTTCTTTCAAAAGTATCACTTTGGTAGGTTTGGCTGACAACATTTTAAAAAACATGTAGTCAGCCAACAATATGTTTACGAGTCCTACTGGAGGGATAAACTATGAATGGAGAATCAAACACATTTAAGGGATGGAAGGGAATGCAAAGGACATTGGTTGGTAATAGTATTACGTCCTGCCATGCTGCACTGTCATGGAAAGGTATAGTTTAAGACAACACTTTTGGTCCATCAAGACCATTCTATCTCTGTCCCTGTGCTTTTGACTGTTTGAGCAAGAAAGCCTTCTAAACCAACACGCTTGGTTAATACTTGGGCCTGTGCTACTCTCTACATTACCTAAAATCTGTTCTCCTAATAGTACTACACAAGACATGTAAAAGGGAAAGCTTACTGAAAAAGGGCGATAAAGAAAGCTACAGACAGGAAAAAGTCAGCTGCAGAAACAGAATATATGGAAAACACAGGGAAATGCAGGGATAACAAACATTAGGTAGTTGATTTGAAAAAGAGTAACTACAGAAGGCAATAATTAAACATAAGAAATATTAATTTTACATTTCTTACTGGGACAAGACGAATGTTAGTGGTGGTGGCAGCCGCTTGGCCCTCAGATGCCCTCTTCCGCTTCGATCCTTAGGAAAGTAATAAAGTTAAATAGAACAAAACATTTTTAACAAGCATAACATTGCACGTTTAAATCAAATAGCCTATTCTTAGTTGCCTTCCTAAAATGAAATTTTAAACTGGTCATTCATTCCAATGAATAATCTTTGCTTTTCCACCCCTTTAAGTATTGATTGGGCAAGTCGATCTCCCTTTGTGTACTGCACATCAGGGAGATTGGAAGTGTATGAGATACATAATGCCACAGAGAAGAATGCTAACACTACTTATATATTACTATTGTAATAGTGATATCCCTTAACCGCATCGATGCGGTGCATTTTCCCGTTGTGTGCTGGAAAATGCAAAAACAAATGTTCCATGACGAGCTGGGCTCGTCATCAGCGTAGCAGGAGGCTACCTCATGACGAGCCCAGCTCGTCATGAGCGTGGAAGGGGTTAAATCAGCCCAAGCAAGCACCAGAGGAAAAAGCATGTGCAGGAAGGTGTTATAATAAATTAACGCATTCATGTTATATATAAAATATAGTATTATATTATATATTAAATATAGATACTCACATTGTGATGAATAATGAATATGCACACTTATGAAATGCCCTATATATTTATTTTTATAAATACGTAAAGATAATATACATAATATATACAATACATACTTGGGCAATATGGAGGCCGGTAGTGAAAACGCAGCAAGGAGAGCCGAGTAGCTCCTTGCTTTCAACCTCAAAATTGGAGGCTACTATATCATGAGCTCACCATCTCTGTGATGCAGGACATACCTTTCCTGTCGGCACTGGTATTTTTGCATTGTCCCCCTTGCTGAGGATTTGAAGCACAATGGGTGTGCAGAAATAATTGCTCCTGCTCGACTCAATCTGCCTTCCTTGTGATTGGCTGCAGGTGGTCTTTAGCAGTAAGTAGGTGGAGGACTGAGGCATGCACTGGGGTCAAATAAAGTGGGTTGGAGAAAGAAGAGGAGAGATGTGGAGGGGCACAGAGGCTGTCCACATGTTTGGGGCCGGCTTCTACCTTTTAGCAATGGTCGATGGTGATCTCCTTGCCCCAGTATATGCCTGTGGAGCTCCCACGCCACTTTGAGGCTCAGTGAAAGACGGTTCTGGAGCTGAGCCTTATCAGGAGTATACAGTGACTGCACTCATGCCTAGCAGAGGAGGTCGCAAAGGGGCAGAAGGGGCCCACAACATGCTTACCTTTTTTCAAGCAAAATATTTGTTGGCTTACGAGAATCAGAGGTGGGATGGCTCAACAACTCTACACTACTTTACTATAACTACATCCACCTGTAACTGTTTTCAATAATTTATCCCTCACCACTGTCCCAGGAACATGGTCTTGCAGTATTATTGTCCCAATATTTAAAAAAGGCGATAGACTCGATCCTGGCTGCTATCGCCCCATATCATTAATTGACAATAGACTAAGGGCCCCATTAGGATAGCGGGCGGAAAACCACCCCGCCCGCCATGGAGGCGGAAAACAACTGCCCGCCATGGAGGCGGTTCAACCGGCAGACAAATTAGGATCGACCGCCAGTACAGACCGACCGCGGCGGTAGCGGTGAAAATGAAACCGCCCGGCGTGTGCGGTGATGACAAAACTCCGACCGCGGCGGTCGGAAAAGCAGCGGAAAATACAAAACCAGCCACAGGGACAGCGGAGACACCGCACGGGAAATTACGATATCCCCGAGGGTGTCGCGGGCGGAACCGCAGGCACCGACCGCCGCGGTCGAAGGCAGGATTGCATGGGAGAAATGGCGGCCAAGCACCAGCAAACTCACCGCAGCGGACGAACATGAAATACATGGCGGTCGATGTCAAAGCACCGCAGTGATGCCAAATACTGCATAAACAAAGTAGCCCTGCCCCCAAGAGATACAACACACACACACAGATACAGAAATGTCAAACAAATATACAAAACAACATAACCACACCCACAACACACCTGACAACCACAATCCAATTGGACACACCCACACAGCTGAGTACAAAGCCACCCCCTCCACTCACCACAATCCTTTGCATCTTTCCTGAACAGAAGGCCACACACCACATCTGAGAGGAGAGGCAAAATCGCACACCACACCCACCCACCCACCACCACCATCAACACCACCATCAACACCACCATCATAATCAAACCCCCAGCACATAACACACCTCAGCACCACACCCCTGCACCCACACACCCCTGCGCCCACAAACACCTCAACACCCCCACACCATGACATCACAAAAAATGCCAAAATTCACAGAGAGTGAGTTGACAGTCATGGTCAACGAGATTGTGAGAGTAGAACCACAACTATTTGGTAACCTAGTCCAACAGACACCATTAGCCACCAGGACACAAATGTGGGAAAGGATAGTCCAAAGGGTGAATGCAGTTGGGGCCACCCCAAGATCCAAGAAGGAGATCATGAAGCGGTGGCGGGATCTCAAGAGGGTTGTCAAGGAGAGGAGGAGCAAGAACTGGACGCTGGCAAACGCGACTGGCAGTGGCCCTCCCATCCCACCGAAGACATTCACACCATGGGAGGAGAAGGTGCTTGCTATCCTGCTACCTGAGAGTTTCACAGGAGTAGCCGGGGGAGCGGAGGCTGGTAAGTACCGACAAATGTGTAACACCACATTGAGATTTACCTCCTTGCAATACCCAACCACCAATACACTGTCCATCCCTAACCAACATGTAGCCAGCCATTCTGCTGAGGAGGCCTGTATGGGGCCGGAATGTCAGTACAACATGCCCCCCTGTCCCACAGCCCAGCAGCATGTATGCCTCCCCAGCCAGGAGCACGTGTCAGCCATTGCACTGTTTAACAAACAAACTTACAGGTTGGTAGCCATCTTCACTTGGAGGCTGTTTGTGGGTGTGAGGGAGGGAGGGAGGCCTGTCTCACTACTCCCAGCATGCCCCCCTGTCCCACAGCCCAGCAGCATGGAGGCCTCCCCCAGCCAGGAGCAAGTGTCAGCCATTGCACTGTTTAACAAACAAACTTACAGGTTGGTAGCCATCTTCACTTGGAGGCTGTTTGTGGGTGTGAGGGAGGGAGGGAGGCCTGTCTCACTACTCCCAGAATGCCCCCCTGTCCCACAGCCCAGCAGCATGGAGGCCTCCCCCAGCCAGGAGCAAGTGTCAGCCATTGCACTGTTTAACAAACAAACTTACAGGTTGGTAGCCATCTTCACTTGGAGGCTGCTTGTGGGTATGAGGGAGGGAGGGAGGCCTGTCTCACTACTCCCAGCATGCCCCCCTGTCCCACAGCCCAGCAGCATGGAGGCCTCCCCCAGCCAGGAGCAAGTGTCAGTCATTGCACTGTTTAACAAACAAACTTACAGGTTGGTAGCCATCTTCACTTGAAGGCTGTTTGTGGGTGTGAGGGAGAGAGGGAGGCCTGTCTCACTACTCCCAGCATGCCCCCCTGTCCCACAGCCCAGCAGCATGGAGGCCTCCCCCAGCCAGGAGCAAGTGTCAGCCATTGCACTGTTTAACAAACAAACTTACAGGTTGGTAGCCATCTTCACTTGGAGGCTGTTTGTGGGTGTGAGGGAGGGAGGGAGGCCTGTCTCACTACTCCCAGCATGCCCCCCTGTCCCACAGCCCAGCAGCATGGAGGCCTCCCCCAGCCAGGAGCAAGTGTCAGCCATTGCACTGTTTAACAAACAAACTTACAGGTTGGTAGCCATCTTCACTTGGAGGCTGTTTGTGGATATGAGGGAGGGAGGGAGGCCTGTCTCACTACTCCCAGCATGCCCCCCTGTCCCACAGCCCAGCAGCATGGAGGCCTCCCCCAGCCAGGAGCAAGTGTCAGCCATTGCACTGTTTAACAAACAAACTTACAGGTTGGTAGCCATCTTCACTTGGAGGCTGTTTGTGGGTGTGAGGGAGGGAGGGAGGCCTGTCTCACTACTCCCAGCATGCCCCCCTGTCCCACAGCCCAGCAGCATGGAGGCCTCCCCCAGCCAGGAGCAAGTGTCAGCCATTGCACCCTGCACACTCACCTTACAGGTATGTAACTACCGTATATCTTCATGAAGTGTGTGTGTGTAGAAATCAAATAACTATTGTACGCAATGCATAGACAATCAACCTTTATGACTCCATGATGTAACTCTGCACTATGTAATGTAACACGGTGTTGCCATGATTTGTACAACTGATGACAGCAAATTGCACTAGTGTACAGACAGCTGATGATACGCAGATGACACAAACACTGATCACTCCCCATCTACTCCACAGGTGATGAAGAACTCACTGCTGGGGACAACACCAACAACCAGCAGAGCCAGTCTCCACCTCCGGCATATGGACTCACAGATGCAGACTCCCAGGACAGTTTGGATGATGAGCTCCAGGCCGGCCCATCTGGTGTTCCACAGAGCCAGAGGTCCCAGGCCCCCATCCTCCCCACCACCACCTCTGCTGCAACAACAACGCAGCAGACCCCTGCTGTCACGACCTCTGCCTCCACCGCAACCACCACCGCAGCCACTGCCACCAACACCACCACTACCACCAGTACCACCTGCAGCACCCTCCCTGTCCCTAGGGATGACCAGCCCACACCAACAACTGTGGAGGGCAGGGAGCCAGTGCGTGGCGCACCAGTGGCGAGGGAAGAGGTCCGTGGCAGCAGAGCAGGCGGGAGGGCCAGGGTCAACACCAGACCTCGGGAGGAGTGGACACCATCCCTGTACCACTTCACCAGAGTTGTGGATGCCTACCAAGAGGTCCAGAGACAAAGTGGCCGGTCGGATGAACTATTAAGGGAGCTCATCCTGCTGATGAGGTCCATCGATAACCGCCTGGGACAGATGGTGGACCTCATGGGCCAGCAAGTGGCGTTGCAGAGGGACAGGCCTGTGTCCCAACCATCACCGCCGTCCCCTCCTGTTGTGCAGCAGGATGACAGTCCACCATCCTCCCCTGCGCCAACAGAGAGGGGCGAGTCCTCTGACACCGCTGGCCATTCAGCAGGCCCCCCACCGCCAAAAAGATCTAGGGGGCGTCCGAAGAAGAGCCTGGGAGTCTCTGGAAGCAAAGCACCTGCCACACGCCAGTCACGGAGCCAGCCGTGAAGACAACCCTCTCCCCAACTGCATTCACTGTTTGGACTGTCTTTCCCCACATTGCCTTGGCAATGGCACCTGTCTGTTGGACTGGGTCACCACATCCATGTGGTGTCTACTCTTGCATCTCTGCAACCATGACTGTCAACTCACTGCTCATTCACCACCTTCCTGTAAATATTCCCGCACAATTCACATGACCACCCCGTAAATAAAATACCTGACACTCCAGATTTGGTGTAATGAAATCTTTAGTGCAGTATTTACATTGATGATAATGTCCATGATGTGTAAACATGATGTACAGTATGCAGGGTAGGAACACTCTGGAGCACCTAGGGAGACACAACAGAACTACAGTCACTGGTCTCATCATGCCAACACACACAGATCACTGCTCCACAAATATCCAATTTATCACAGGTACACTACACATTGTCTAGCTGATATGCACAAATACGGTCCAGAATACATCTCCGTACGTAACGTCCATTACAACAATACCATACATAGGTGAAAGAACATGTGGCTATTGGGAACATCTGCGCATATCCATTCACAACAAAAGCTACCACACTAGACTATGTAGACGTTGTAACTTGTCACACACCTTCAAGTGAAGTAGCGTTGGATTAGCTGCTGGCGTAGGTCAACTCCTTCCTCCTCTCCACTGTCCTCAACACTGGATTCAGGTCCCTGAGCAGGTTGTGGCCTTGGTTCCTCACCATCGTCCAGGAGCAGGGGGACCCCCTTGTGGATGGCCAGGTTGTGTAGCATACAGCATGCCACAACGATCTTGCACACCTTCCCAGGCGAGTATGCGAGTGCGCCTACAGTCCTGTCAAGGCACCGGAACCTTGACTTCAGCAGGCCAAAAGTCCGTTCAATTACCCGTCGTGTCCTGCCATGGGCCTCATTGTAGCGGATGTCTGCTGGTGTCTGGGGATTCCGGAGTGGGCTCAACAGCCATGGCCTACTGGGATATGCAGAGTCCCCTGTGAATGAAAAACACCCATAGCAATGTTGTACGGCCACAGTAAAGCCAGTGACACATAGCACGTGAATGCAGTAGTGTAACTCACCCACAATCCAGGCACGTTCGGGATGCAGATTCTCCATCATCCGTGGCACCATGCTGTTCCTCATAATGAAAGAGTCATGGGCCGAACCGGGATACTTTGCACACACATGTGATATTGTCATGTCCGCAAGGCACACCACCTGCACATTCATGGAGTGGTAGTGTTTGCGGTTCCGATAAATGTGCTCCGGCGCCTGTGGTGCCACCAGAGCTACATGGGTGCAATCTATGGCACCGACTACATGTGGGATGCGCCCAAGTGGATAGAAGTCCCCCTTAATGGCAGCCAATTCACGTCCCCTGGGGAAATGTATGTAGCGATTGCGATATATCATCATGGCCTCAAGTACATCCTTCAGCACCATGCTGAACATGGGCTGCGACATCCCCCCAGCGTTAGCCACGGTCTCTTGGAAGGAACCAGTCGCAAAAAGTGTAGTGCTGCCATTACCTTGTAGGTGGGTGTGAATGCCGTAGGATAGTGACGGCGAGGCTGCAGGTGGGGCTCCAATAGATCACACACGATCTTCAATGTCGGTCTGTCCAGCCTGAATTTCCTGATGATTGCCTCATTCTCCATGTCCTCAAGCACAATCAACTGACGTAGGAGATTTGGCCTCCTCCTAGTTTAGGATTATAAAGAATAGGTCAATGACAAGCATCATGAGATGGCCATAGCACAAAGCATCAATGATGTAATGGGAAAACAACAAGGGCCAGAGAGATGCATGGCACATCTGGTTACATGGCTGGCCAATAGCTACACACAGAGGGCAGGCCTCTCCAGTGACAATACCCAAGTGACAGTAACACATCGGGTAATGCGAAAGTGGATATAATGATTGAACTTTTGACATGCGCAGACATGGAGCTACTAGAGCCACAAATGTAATGTGACTTAACATGTCTGTCATACCCATCTGCCGTACCTGCCACACCTCAATGCATCATGTACATTCTGCAACCATTCATTAACACAATGATCACAGTAGCAGGGACACTTCTGGTTGTGTGCATGATCAGTTGTGAATCCACAAGTCAGGTACGATACAATGCAGTGCCACCAGCCCGGTCAAGGTCTGCACTGACCAACAACACATTAAACCTCACGTCATCTATGTAGAGCACCTGACGTCTGTCAATCATCATCACACATCAAAACCCTTACTAAAATGGCACAAACACATGCTAAAGTGGCTCACACTGAACGTGCGTCCTCCTGTGGATGCAATGGCTGTGTGGCATCGTGTGTACAATGATGTGCCCTACACCATGTAGCTGCAGGGTACTTATACATTGTCCAGGATTGACATACACAGCAATGAGTACGAAAATGCCAGAACCTACCGCCGGTCCCCGGCGGTGTGACCCCAGCTCCACCATCTACCCAGCCAAGGTAGCCATTGGCACATGGACTTGTGTACATGCCGGTGGCTATGCTCCGCCGCATGAGTCGCGCTACCTACCGCCGGTCCCCAGCGGTGTGACCCCAGCACCACCATCTACCCAGCCAAGGTAGCCATTGGCACATGTACTTGTGTACATGCCGGTGGCTATGCTCCGCCGCATGAGTCGCGGTACCTACCGCCGGGCACCCGCGGTGCATCACCGCCATGGCGCATTGCATACAGTCAATGGCATGGGAGGTCGCGTTGGCATGATGCATATTTGAAAATAACGGAAGCTGTGCTCCGCCGCCACGGAGCCGGTCATTGGATGCTTTTGAATGATGCACCATCGCGGTAGCGCACCCCGGACTCCCGCGGTGCGTCACCACCATGGTGCATTGCATACAGCCAATGGCATGGGTGGTCGCTGTGGCATGATGCATATTTGAAAATAGCGGAAGCTGTGCTCCGCCGCCGCGGAGCCGGTCATTGGATGCTTTTGAATGATGCACCATCGCGGTAGCGCACCCCGGACACCCGCGGTGCGTCACCGCCATGGCGCATTGCATACAGCCAATGGCATGGGTGGTCGCTGTGGCATGATGCATATTTGAAAATAGCGGAAGCTGTGCTCCGCCACCGCGGAGCCGGTCATTGGATGCTTTTGAATAAGGCAGACCCAGACAACCAATTGTAGCAGCTTATTAGCTTCCTAACTACCACAGGGGGCTATACATCTGTGGGAGTGAGCCACACATTCCCACTGCTCGCAGAGCCTGCTGCCTGGGACCCTCTCCTGCTGCTGCCTGGGACCCTCTCCTGCTGCTGCCTGAGACCCTCTCCTGCTGCTGCCTGGGACCCTCTCCTGCTGCTGCCTGGGACCCTCTCCTGCTGCTGCCTGGGAGCCTCTCCTGCTGCTGCCTGGGATCCTCTCCTGCTGCTGCCTGTGAGCCTCTCCTGCTGCTGCCTGGGACCCTCTCCTGCTGCTGCCTGGGACCCTCTCCTGCTGCTCACAAAGCCTGCTGCCTGGGACACCTCACAACTCACTTCCGCCACAGGTCTGCCATATCCACAGGGATGTCAAGAACAGATAAGATCCGTGCCAGTCCATTCACGAGTGAGGAGCTGGATGTCCTTGTGAACGAGGTGCTGGCACAGTACCCACGCCTGTTTGGTGGCCCCAATGTCGTGGTAAGTCAACATGACGGGAGCAGTAGGGCAGGGTGGTGTCAGACGTGTATTCATGATGCTGCAGTATGTGCTTTTTGATGTGGGGTGCAGACAAACACTGACAGACAAGATGTTACCAGGTGGTGGGAGTGTGTGTTTTGCATTGTGACTCTGTCCTAGGCCTATACTTGTATGTGTGAGTGGGATTTGCTACTTTTTCGGGCAGACATAACCTACGGTTGTTTGCCTTGTAGCTGCCTGGACAGTGTCCGCTTGTGATGTAATGTCAGGGTGCCCCTGTTGTCATAGTCAGTGTGCCCCACAGAGTAGGTTCAGTGGCTGCACAGCCAAACGTTGTCCATCAGCCAACTTACATGCTACAGTTGCTTCACACTGATTAGTGGATATGCCCCATCAATGCCCTGTACTACTTCTGAATTACACAGTGCTGTCGATGCATTTGTGTTGAAGCATCATTCTTTAGTGTGATTATCATGGAGACTACGAACCTCAATGTGTGCATGCATTCACTAATGTTTATGCCATGCAGAGTGGCCTTGTGAGGGTACCCCCAGTTCTGGAGGGAGGGAGGTCACTGTGAGTCCCGATTCAGTGTCTGGCTGCTGTACTGATAGATGCTGACATATGACATTGTGTAAATGTTCATTTGGCCTTCTTTACTCTCATTCCTGCAGCTCAAGGTACACCAACGTAAGGCTGTCTGGAGGGCCATAGCAGCAAAGGTGCGAGCCCTGGGGGTATCAAACAGACGACACACACACTGTCACAAGAGGTGGGACGACATCAGCCGGCTGGCTAAGCAAGTGGCAGAGATGACCTTGGGGATGGTACCACGCACAGGGCGTGTGGCACGGCGCACCATGACTCCGCTGATGGGACGCATACTGGCAGTGACCTATCCAGACCTGGATGCACGTCTGAAGGGGCTTCAGCAGCAAGACAGAGATGGTGAGTATCCGGGGAGGGAGAGTTTGTCTGGGAGTGGATGCATGTGTAGAGTGCCTGTGGCAGCGGTGACACATGTGATGTGCGTGTGCTGCCATGCTGTGATATGTGATGTGAGTGGCCACTGTGATGTGTGTCTGTATGAGGCATTGGCCCACCATGGCCTTACTGTGCAGCTCCTGCCTGCAGTTTTCTGTCCTTGACAGATATTTTGTTGTCCACATGGTCACTCTTCTTTGTGATGGTGGGTGTAGTCCCTATTCTGCCGTACAGCTGTGTCCACTTAATGAGTGTGACACCATGTCTGTCTACTTTGCATGCACCTTCATGGTAGTGGCCCACACATCTGACGACAATGTGAACCCAGATTGGCACATGGTGATTGTAATGGCCTATTTGACAATATGGCATGTGTAGACAATACAGGTGTGTGTATTCACCTCTGGATCCCTTTTGGTCTGTAAGTGGTGATGTTTGTTGTGGCTACATCATGTCCATGGGGCAGGTCAATGTGGGCTGGGGGAACACCATCCATGGGCAGGGTGTAGTGCTGTGTGTCATCGACATTGGTCCACTCCTGCCTGTTTGTCCGCATGACAGGCACTGTTGTGGTCTATATGGTGTGTAGCTGCACAGTGATTGGAGGGTGTGGTGGTTACCATGTAGCTCTAGGCCTCTCATGTGCTGCATTGATCTGATATAGTGTGACCAGACAATGACACTTACACAACCATGTTTCTGTCACTAATGCAGATTTGCAAGACACCACGGTGGAACATGATCCTGAAAGTGGTGGCGAGACCAGCACGACAGCGGCAGCAGAGCAAAGTGAGACGGAGCCAAGTGACACTGACCACACCAGCGCTACTGAGGGTGACAGGAGTATGCATGAGGAATCTGTGGCTGAGACACAGAGTACCACTTCATCTGAGGGCAGGGGGGATGCGTCCCTGTTAGCAGCCACAGGAGATGGGGAGTCTGCTGCTGCATCAGACTACCAGCGGCCACTGCCCACCCTCCCATCCACTTCCTCTGGGGCTGCCCGTATCCGTGTCACTAAGAGGGGACGTGTGACTTACACACATGGCACCGCTGCACCTGCACCTGTCCCCCCTGCTGCCCTCAGTGCAGAGTGCGTAGATCTCCTGCGGCAACTTTGCGTGGGCCAGACCGCCCTGCTCAATGCCTTCAGTGCACACGATAACAAATTAGGCCAGGTTCTGGCATTCATGGAGGGCATACACTCTGACGTGGGTGGCCTACATCGTACACTCCTGTCATTGTCAGGTACAGTGACGTCAGCCCTCCAACTGGCACATGCCCCCTTTGCAGCTCAGGTGCCTGTGACGTCCACCCAGTCCGTGGCCACATCAGATGACAGTGAGCACTTGGGACATACATCAACTAAACGATACAACACTAGGAGCACAGGTCAGACCCAAAGCAAACAATCCCGTCCACAGACTCCATCCCCAAAGAAGGGCAGGGTCCCCCCAATATGCACAGACAAGGTGAAGTCACAGAAGAGCAAGGCCAGAAGAGCATTGTGTCAGACACCAGGCTCACATGCTGCAGAGGCATCACCAGAAATTGACTCAGCTATGCCCACAGAGGATGTGTGGGATGTCTTGGCTACACCTGGGGAGAGCACAGGGACACAACCACCTACCACATCAACCCCAGAACAAAGTACATCGAGGCAGGTGGAGGGAAGCCCTGTTGTGACCAGCCCAGTCATTGTGGCAGAGGAGACCCCTGTTGTGACCAGCCCAGTCATTGTGGCAAAGGAGGGCAGTGTTGTGTCCAGGCCAGTGACTCAGGTAGAGGAGGGCAGTGTTGTGGCCATCCCTGGCAAGAAGGGACAGGAGGGCACTGTAGACACCACCCCTGGGGTAAGTGGGAAGGTGGTCACTGTGGGGGGTACACCTTCCAGAGAGGGTAAGGTGGTCCGGAGGCGTAGCCAGCCCAAGCGTACTGCAGGATCAAGCACTTCTCCAGAGGGAGTGCCAGTGTCTGCCCCTGATGTGGGACAGTTGGGGGGTGTGCCGGTGGTGTCAAAGCCACTTCCCATCAACCCCATGACAGGGAAGCAAATTCATATTCCGAAGAAGTGGAAGGGCACCCCTCCAACCTCTCCCACCCACACTGTGTCAAGGGCGTGCATGACTCCACCTCCACGTGCCACGGTGCCACCTGGTCCGCACAGCCCTCCACCTTGCAGGCCCTCTGTTATAGCCACATCACATGTCCCTCTGTCACACCAGTCAAGTGGACCTGCAGTCCCTGACACACAGCCAGGTCCCACTCCACATGACAGCCAGGTGTGAGTTGTCAACACCCTCAGACGCCTGTGCCACACAGAGGTGCGCTACTCTAGACCATTGTTAGCGATCTGGGTGTGTTCCTGGGCCTGTTGCTCTGATGTACTCTGCTCTGCCAAGGACTCTGGGCCTGTTGCTCTGATGTACTCTGCCCTGCCAAGGACTCTGGGCCTGTTGCTCTGATGTACTCTGCCCTGCAAAGGACTCTGGGCCTGTTGCTTTGATGTACTCTGCTCTGCCAAGGACTCTGGGCCTGTTGCTCTGATGTACTCTGCCCTGCTCTGCCAAGGACTCTGGGCCTGTTGCTCTGATGTACTCTGCCCTGCTCTGCCAAGGACTCTGGGCCTGTTGCTCTGATGTACTCTGCTCTGCCAAGGACTCTGGGCCTGTTGCTCTGATGTACTCTGCCCTGCTCAGCCAGGGACTCTGGGCCTGTTGCTCTGATGTACTCTGCCCTGCTCTGCCAAGGACTCTGCACTTCCTGATTGTGTTTGACCAGTGCATAGTCTGTGCCATTTGTACATGATTTTGTGACTTGATGGTGTCTACTACTGTTGTGTAGCTACATCTGTGCAATATGTGAATAAATACAGTTACTTATGGTGTGATTTCTCTGTCTCCTTACTGATTAAAGTACTTTTCTTGTTTGCATATGCTTGACTGAGTACCATGCTCTATTTTGTAAATCACCATAGCAAGGCTCTATGTGGCCATATGATTATTAGACAGGGGGGACAGGGTCTTCAGTCCATTCTGGCCCTGCTGATGTTGTACTGCGTGATGGCTATTTTACAGGCCATGCAGTTTTCGTGTTGGTGAATTGCTATTGCTGCATACACTGTTCACAGGTCACCTTGGGGGACACTGGCAGCACAGGGTGTGCAGCTGTGCTGTGGTTTAGTCGATGTCTATGATGTGATGAGGTGTGTGTGTTTTCCTTTCTGTGTGCCCAGGCGTGTATGTGTATGGTCGTCTTGTGTTGGCCCTTAGTCCTGGTGGCATGGCTTACATTGCATGTGTGGTGTTGGGTGTGGCAGAGGTGTGCAGTGTGAAGGGCGTTAGTTTGTAGTGTATGTATGTGTGCCCCTGTATGGTGTGAGACACACATGTGTCAGCCAGGAGTTGTATGCCTGTTGTTTGTTTTGTCTTGCCCTGTGTGGATGATTGTATGCAATTGTGTGGGCTGTGGGGAGTGCACTGGTGTTGTGTGTTCGTTGTCAGCCAATCCTGCAGTGCCTTTGTCCCTGGTTGTGTGTCGCAGTGTGTGTGTATTGTGCTTGTTGTTACAGTGCTTGTTGGTGTGCATGGGGGTGCACGGGATAGGCACCTGGCCTGTGACTAGCTCGGGTGGGGTGCAGTGTTGGTCGGGGTGGTGTGTCACTGTGATGTTTGGGACCTGGCCATGCCTTGGTGTTGCCCTGCCTTCTACATAGTGCGCATGTGTTGACCGCGGCGGTGACGTGTCCGTGACCGTGACGTTGCTGCAGGTTGGCGGACGTTGTGTGTTCCGGATGCCGTGGGGTGCCTTGTTGTGAGGTGGGTGATGTGTGGGTGCCCATGTGAATGTGTTGTGCCCCCCAGCAGGATGCCAGTGTTTTGTTTGGGCACTGTGTCGGCATGTGAGATGTGTGGTGCATATGTGTAGTGGCGTACCTGCGACGGCGTCCGCGGCGGCCCATCTGGCGATAGTGTTGCAGCAGGTACATGACCGGATGCATGTGGAGGGCTGGGTCCATGCAGTTCATGTCGGGTCTCGGCCTTCGTGCTCCGCTGTCGACTTTCCGCCTGCTTCAGCTGTGCGGTGTCTCCGCTGCCGTGCGTCTGCTTGTTTGGGCCATCCTAATTTGTCGAGCGGGGCGGACGTCATCGGCCGCGGCGGAGGGTCTCGATTGGCTCCAGCCGCCGCGGTGGCGGGCGCACCTTGATGGCGGAGCGCGGCGCTCCGCGGCGGACGGGAAATGACCTGTGTTTACCTATCCTAATGTGGCCGACGTGAGTTCCGCTGCTCGCGGGTGGAAAAAGCTGTTTTTCCGCCCCGCCATCGCTGCGGTGGTGCCACCGCCCGACATCCTAATGGACCCCTAAAAGTCCTAGGCAGGGTCCTTTTTAACAGAATTAGTACTTGGGCAGAAGAAAATAGCATCTTACATCCCTGCCAGCTAGGCTTTAGAAGTAAAGTTGGCACGGTGGAGCAGTGCTTGAACCTAAACCTGCTTATGGCCGAATATACGATTGCCAAAAAACCACCCTTATATTTTGGTTTTATGGATTTAAGTTCTGCTTTCGATTTTGTTAACCGTTCCCGCTTATGGTCAGTCCTGCTGAACTACGGTCTAGATGAATCTTTAGTTTATTTTCGGGCACATCTTCATAGCGACTTGAAAGCACGTGTCCATATTAACAATGATGGTGAAGTGTCTAATGATATTTTAATCGGCAGGGGGGTCAGACAGGGTTGTGTCTTGGCCCCCCTGCTTTTTATTCTGTACATAAAGGATTTGAGTGTTTCTTTGGCCAAAATAACTAATGATGTTCCGCAAGTCAATGGCAAACCTGTCCCTGCACTTCTCTATGCGGATGATGCGGTCCTTATGGGCCGCACACCCAATGCTGTGCGAATTTTATTCCTGGGTTTTGTCAAATATATGGCAGATTTGGGCCTCTGCACCAACTTTAAAAAATCACTTTTAATGTCTTGCGGCCCTAAAAGCTATAAAATAAGCCTTATCCAATCAGGGGATAACATCTTAAAAAGCACCTGCACTTTCCCTTATCTTGGTTTGTTATTTTCAAACACTGGCTCTTGGCAACCACATGTTGCTCAGGGAAGGAAGAAAATGAGTAAGGCTATAAATTCTCTAACATCCCTTTGCCAACCCAACCAGGCAGACATGATTATGTCATTGTTACAAATCTATAGAACACAATGTCTACCTGTAGGTACCTATGGTGCTGAGGTGTGGGGTTATTCTAACTGTACCCAACTACAGACTGAAGAAAATAGATTTTGTCGGAAGATTTTGGGGGGGGGTGATTAGCGCACCAACTCATATTTGTCACAGGGAATTAAACCTCCATTATATAGAGGATTTCATAAGATCCCGACCTACATTGTTCTGGATAAAAATCTGGTGTAATCCTGCTGCCTCCCTGTCACGTGATATTATTACAGACTGCTTAAATTGTGAGAGGGCTAACTTTATACCTTCGTTTAAGGCCATGGAAAACAGTTTATCGAGTGTGGGGCTAGGTCATCTGTTTACATCCCCGCAACTGATTAACCACACGCACAAGAACCTAATAAAAAAGGCCCTTTACGATTCCTACCGTAAGGAGAGGCTAAGGCGTGACTCGGCTAAGCCGACCACAATTAGATATACTTCCCTCATGGAGCCAAGTGATAAACCATTTGCTCTGCCCCAGGGCTATCTCCGCTTAAAGTTAGGCAGGTGGAACAGGAGTTTGCTATTTCGGTTCAGGAACGGAAGCATTATAAAGTTACTCAGCTTCCCGTTAGGCTTTAACAAACATGTGGAAAATCTAAGCTGTCCCTGTAACCTGGGCGGTAAACAAAGTTTGCTTCATTTTATTTTCTTTTGTGGTTTTTATAGAATGCACACTTTGCATTTTCTAATGCCGTACTGTCGAAAAAACACTCTGATGGATTTTAAATTAGCTTTTAAAGATTTGTTATTGTTAAAAACGGATGAGGCCATTTTTAGAGTGAGCTGCTTTTTTAAAGCAGCTGTACGGTCCCGAGCTTCTCTGTTAATTGATTGAAATACTGGCACTATGCATATTTTGCACTTTGCTTATTGCACACTGTATATTTTGCACTAAGGATTGCATTCTTGCACATAAAAAAAGTTGTATATCGCTATGAATTTGTAATCAAGTGGGATGTAATTTGTGTTTTTATTTCTGCTGGATTTTATGTGTTCCTTTATGGATGTTTTACAATCCGAATAAAGATCATTTCACTTGACTTGACTATATCATGAGCTCACCATCTCTGTGATGCTGGACATACCTTTCCTGTCGGCACTGGTATTTTTGCCATGTCCCCCTTGCTGAGGATTTGAAGCACAATGGGTGTGCAGAAATAATTGCTCCTGCTCGACTCAATCTGCCTTCCTTGTGATTGGCTGCAGGTGGTCTTTAGCAGTGAGGAGGTGGAGGACTGAGGCATGCACTGGGGTCAAATGAAAGTGGGTTGGAGAAAGAAGAGGAGAGATGTGGAGGGGCACGGAGGCTGTCCACATGTTTGGGGCCGGCTTCTACCTCTTAGCAATGGTCGATGGTGATCTCCTTGTCCCAGTATATGCCTGTGGAGCTCCCACGCCACTTTGGGGCTGAGTGAAAGACGGTTCTGGAGCTGAGCCTTATCAGGAGTATACAGTGACTGCACTCATGCCTAGCAGAGGAGGTCACAGAGGGGCAGAAGGGGCCCACAACATGCTTACTTCTTTCAAGCAAAATATTTGTTGGCTTACGAGAATCAGAGGTGGGATGGCTCAACAATAAGGGTGGGCGGCCAGCTACGCTCCGTGCACAGAGTGCACGGAGTGCCGTCTCCTACGCATTTTGCGTAGCGGGCATAGCCAGGCGGCACTACGCGCGCTCCGCAGATGGTGCGTAGCCGGCCGCCACCCGCCTCCCTCCCGCCCTCCCTAAATACATCAATAAAAGTATGAAAAGCTATTAAAAACACTTACCTTGTCTGCCGCGTCCCCGGGGCTCCCTCTTGCCGTCCCGCGATTCTCGCCGCCATTTCGGGTCCTAATGCGCATGCGCGGGCGGCCGCGCATGCGCATTTCTCATGAGGAATGCGCATGCGCGGCCGCCCGCGCATGCGCATTAGTATCCGGGTCGGTGGCGGCGCAAATCGCGGGACGGCAAGAGGGAGCCCCGGGGACGCGGCAGACAAGGTAAGTGTTTTTAATAGCTTTTTATACTTTTATTGATGTATTTAGGGAGGGCGGGAGGGAGGCGGGCGGCGCGGAGTGGGGCTACGCGGAGTGCGCGCTGGGCGTAGTTGTGTGCCCACTTCGCGTAGCTCCGCGGAGCCCCACTCCGCACACTACGCCCAGGGTTACTCAACAACTCTACACTACTTTACTATAACTACATCCACCTGTAACTGCTCTACAACGGTACTTGATGAGAATATATTATACTACTTCCCATCCTTGCACTACTAATTGTTTTGATCTCTGCCACTTGTCACTTGAAAAATGTAAAAATAAAACATACTACCACAAACGATTAATTGTTTAATCACCTAATTAGGAGGAATAATGCCTTGCATTAAATTTAGGACTAATAACCTAAGGAATCCTGGGACGCTAAAGACAGAGGCATGAAAACTTTTTGAATTAAGTAATGGCAGAGGCAGGGCGTGGAATGAAAAATATAAGGTCAGACTAGGAGGGCTAATGGCAGCATTTCTGATTGTGCTTGGGTTGTCTACTGCCAGCCGTATTGACCCCAGTATGTCTGTTGAGAGGTGCCACAGTAATGCTGATAGTGTCCACAAGACAAATGGAGAAAGAACTCCTTCAGACAACGCAAGTTTAAGAGCAAGTGTTTCAGGAAAGCTGATGTGAACACCCTATCTCTGCTTAACTCCCTTGGTGTTTCAAATTTCTGATCTAGTACTCCTACTCCTGCCATAATGAACAAATATGACCAAAGCCTGCATCATCCCCCCTAGTCTCAACTACTTCTTAAACAAAGGATCCTAACCCCCCTTGTGATATTATCTCCATGTTATAGCAAAGAAAATAGCCCTGCTTGAGTTGCCAGAGCTCATGTCCACTATTTAACGTGCCAACAAGCTGCCTCATCTCTCTCTGCTGCTTCAAAGATTGGGACTAATATGGTAGAAGAAAGGGAAATCTCAGCAAAATCTCCTGTATTAGAAGTTTCACTTATTAGAAAACCTTCAGCCAAATCAGATGGTGATGTATCAGTTTCACAGAACAAGCTGTCGCTCAAGCTCCCACCTTCCAATATTACAGGAAGGGGGGAGAAAAATAAGCCTGGGTGGGGTTCACTGAGTTCCGCTACGTGCAACTCTGAAAGCTGACCAAAAAACTCTGACACAGTACATGGAGTTCAAAGCTGCTCCTTTCTGCTCATTTCAGAACTTTATTCTGCCTCTTTATGCTCATTGCTGAATTATATTCTGCCTCATTATGCTCATTTCTGACCTTTATTTTGGGTTTCTGTCATACCAGAGCTCCGTAGCAGGCATGCAGAGCAGAGCCTCCCGACTCTTGGCTTCATCCCGGTTCTCGGCTCTTTGGTGGTGAGTTAAACCTACTGAACCTGCCGCAAACTTTGTCACGCTCATGCTGCAACCGGTGGAGGCAGCAGTATTGCAGTAGGGCCCGGATTGTGCCCGGAGCTTTCAGCAGTGGGCAGAGGAGCCTGCGGTGGCTGTAGCATCATCCGGCCTGCCGCCCCATCCCGCATAGTGGGCTGAGGATGACTGTGCTTTCGTGTGTCATGTGAGGTGGAGGTAGCAGCTGAGCAGAGTTGAGCTTGGAGAATGAAGCTTGGAACTCGGAGCCTAATAGCCTGAGTGATACCACAATACCAAGGCTCAGCGGGACAGATTGTGGTGCACACAAGTGAGCGGGCGGCTCATACTAAGTTTTGTTTTGTTTCAAACCTCCCCCCGTGGTCCTAATGCTATTTATTTATTCCCTCACTGGCCATGCTGTTGTTGGAGAGCAGAGTGCTTGTGGAGTGCCTGAAGAGCTGCAAGCCTTTAGATCTGCAAGCCTAAGCAGCAACAGCAAGTTGAGAACACAACAATATCAAACTCCTGCCACCAGCAGCACGGACTCAGAGCAAGAGAGCAAGAGGTGGCTGTGCAGCTGTGGAGCAGTATATAGTGTGTCTGTGGGGGGCCCCCGATCCAGCCTGGTTTGTCCATCTTTGCTGCTGTGTCTTGCCTTCATATTATTATACAAAACAAGGGGAACCCAAAGTAGCAATAGGTCTGGGACCTTGGGAATATACAGTTTTTCAAGAGACAATGGTCCCAAACGTCAATTCAAGTATCAAGACAAAAATGATGAATATAGACCAAAATTGAAATCTATATTAACTGTCCAGCTGGACAAATTTATTATAAACAGATGTGGTAAAGTTATTCAACAATTTCCAAGTGGGACACAGCCTGTGTCCAACTACCACATGAGTACAAACAAGGAAACATATAAATGCAAGGCAAAGGAAAACAGTCTGTAAATTGTTCACAGTTAAAACAGACAATTAATAATTCGGTAAACTTTATGTGATTTTGTAATAAAAAGATTTTTTAATCATCAAGTGTAAGCTGTTGACGACGTTTCGATCCCTTTTTAATATGGGATCATCATCAGGACATATGGATTGATGCCTTTACTATATTGGAAAAATTGCCAAACATGGTACATAACACAAAATTTACATGAAACAAGCAAAAACAGGTATAAAATGAAAACAAAATCAGCAAAAAGGGTGGGAAAGAAAGAAGGGGAAAAAATCACATATTAATACAATATAGAATTATATGTTGGACACAATACTAACACGAAAGGGATCACTCCCTGTGAGCTTTAGTCCGTACACCTCAAATTTTGTGACCAAGCAGGGACCAATATTTCAAAACGCATTGTGGCGAAGGTTCATGCACCGTATTTAAGGGATCTAACGAGTGAGTTGTTGGCTCTGTGGGAAAGATGCCACACACAGTCAACTAGAGAACTTGTTGTAATTATGGGCATCAGTGCAACAATGGTGATAAAGTGGTTTAAGACAGATCAAAGCGCAAGGCACCGTACCTCGCGAAGGCTCATGCAGCGTATTTAGGTGATCTAACGAGTGAGTGGTTGGCACTGTGGGAAAGATGCCACACACAGTCAACTAGGGAACTTGTTATAATTATGGGCATCAGTGCAACAAAGGTGATAAAGCGGTTTAAGACAGATCAAAGCTTAAGGCGCCGTACCTCAATGTGGAACAGAATCATCTGTAAGTGCATGGCAAAAAATGACCAGTGCAAAAAAACAATCTGGAAGAATTAGACATAAGGCATTAGGGCCAGTGCGTAGCATTAACCTAGATAAAGTGGAGAATCCAAAGGAGCTGCTTACCACTAATAGGATCCAACTAATACGTGGAAATCAGCAAGGGTAAAACAGATGATGGTAAAGATTTACCTATAGATAATATTGAGGGGTCGGAAATGGGTGTTAACCTATATTAAGTTAAGGTAGTAACAGTCCATTCTAATAAAAATTATCTTTTAAGAAAGGGACTCACCAGCGGGTAGATGTTGCTGGTAGTTCTAGGGTCAGTTCCTGCAGGAAAGAACAAGGGATTGCTCAGTTTATGCTAAACGAAGGGATAGCGGCTATAACGATATGTCTAGCGAGGCGTCTTACCAATAGGTCTTCATTGAGGCTCCGAAATGGGGAGTCTGGCGCGGCGTGCGAGTAAATGCTTGAAAAATCCAAATGGAGAATGTAGCGTGCGCCCGAGTCAATGCTCGATCTATCAAGGAGGAAAGCGTATCCTCCGTAAGAATGCCATAGACGCTGAAACAGAATCACATGATTATGGTCATGTGATCACCAATGTGGCAATGATTCTATAACCTATCTGGGGGCCATCTTGAAAGGGAGTTAATATACCATTGAAATAATAAGTGGAGACCCTGGTATCACCCACATAGGGTACTAAATAACAAAAATTATATAGACTTAAAGCAATGTCTATGTAAGGGCCAAGAGCGACATCTTAATGTGTTTAGGAGTCGAATGACTAGTGATCCTAATTTATACGAGTATAACCGCTATTTTGCAAGGGTAAAATACGCTTGAGAGCTGAGAGCTTCTAAAATAACAATACTGTTTACAACAAGCAGGCTCCATAGGTAAAGGAGTGTACTGTGTGAGCAACAATGTTGTTTACTTAAAGGTCGAGTAACTCTGAAATATAGTGTGTCCAAATGCGGTGGCCATTTTGGAGAGGTGAATTGGACATGAAAGCCCAAATGACATGCCTTCTGAGAATACAATTCTATGATCACAGGGAACAGTTCCATAAAGAAAACACGTTCAGAAATGTTATCAAACAATTATTAACATCATAATCAGTTAGCTGCACGAGAAAAAAATAAAATAAAGCACAATGCTAGTAAAGGACTTATGCTTACAGGTGAACCTTATTTTAGTGTCACAAATCCATAATCACAGTGTGTCAGTTAGCATACCCTTTTAAAAAAATATATATATAGTAGTTAAAAACCAACCTCATGAATACTACTTCAACCGTGCAACATCCCATGGATTGCATAAGTTACATACTAACAGTGTAACTGAGAATGAATTCATAGGAAGCAGAATTAGAGAACAAACTCATGTCAAGCTTAATATCAGGCAATAGAGTCCAAAAGATATCAGAGCAATGAGATCCAGTCCTCCATGCGATTCAAGCCAGTATGGATACTTTTGGTCCTCAGAATCCATTTTAATTCCTCTTTATTGAGCAGGGTGCCAACATCACCTCCTCTTGGGGGTCTTTTGACTGCATCAATAATTGTCCATTTGAATTCAGATTCACAGCGATTTTTCTCTGAAAAATGATCCACAAGTGGTGCATTTGGTGTCTTGCACCGAATTCGGCTCTTATGTTGTCCAATGCGGAGGCGGGCCTTTTGTGTAGTTTGTCCTATATATGTTAGTTCACATGGACAAAAAATAGCATAAATTACATTAGAGCTATTGCAATTTGTGAAATGTTGTCTATGAAAAACCACCTGTTCAACCAAAAAGTATTTTCCTTCAATTGTGTTTTCACATACACTGCAAGAACCACATTTTACATGGCCTGTTAATCGTGGGAGCCCCCATAGGTCTTCCAGTGTGTTTCCAATTTTTTCTACTGGCAATGCTGCTCTCACTAGATGCTCTTTAATGTTTTTAGGTTTCTTAAAAGCAAATAGCGGACATGGCAGTGGCCTTTGATCTACCCACATTAGACTCGAAGAATGCCGGTTAGGGCTTGGCCACTTTAAACAAAGGAAATGGTCGGTCCTTTTGGATGCAAAGAAAATTGCTGAAGGCGGCTCCATTGTGAAGACGGCATATGTAGAAAAGCAAGGTATTACATATTCCAACATTATATACTTCTTTGAGGGTCAAATGAAGAAGATTTGTAATTTAAGCGCCACATCTTCTGGACCTTGCCCGTATAAACAAGATATGTCCCATATGAAATCCTTAAAACAAGCAATTAACCATCTTGTTCGAAAACAGCATATACATTTCCTCTTTGGCCGGCAGCAGGCAATCAATCGCCTTAAGCGAGTGAGAAGACGCTTCATGCTCAGTGAAAAAAGAAGGGAGCTTGATGTTAAGTGGATAGGGCTGAGGGAAGCCGCAAGGGCCAAGGATTCAAGAAAATATTGGCACTTGATCGCTGAATATTGCGATTCAAAGAAGAGAGCTACACCAATACCGATACCAGAAAAGGAATGGGTGGATTACATATCTCTATTATATGGAAATAATAGCTCAGTTTCTCCTGTGTTGACTGGTGGTGTTAAATCTGTGTTTGCTGAATTTACTGAATTTGGCCCCCCGTCAGGAAAAGAATTGGTAAAGTTTATAAAGACTGCTAGAACCTCCGGCGCACAAGGGCCGGATAGAGTCCCAAGTGCACTAATTAAAAAGGAGCCTGAGGTATGGGGTGATTTTCTAGAGCCACTCTTTAAATATTGTTTGTTTATGAATAAACCCCCCCCCCCCTCTTTAAAGGGGAGAATTATAGTCCCCTGTATAAAAAAAAGAACCAAAAACGGTGCTGACCAGTTTTAGACAGATTGCCCTCCTGGATGCCTCAAGCAAATTATTTGCAAAAACCATATTATGCCATTTACAACAATGGGTTTATGATCAGGATATTCTTCCACCGGAACAAGCTGGCTTTAGAAAGAACCATGGCACCCTGGATAATATAGCGGTTGTTCAGACAATTGTAGAGAAATATGTTTTCTCCCGAGGGATGCCAATTTATACAGCCTTTATTGATTCCTCCACGGCGTTTGACAAGGTGGACCGCCAGAACCTGTGGAGAAAACTTGTCTTCCTTGGCATACCAAATCATCTTTTGGGTCTGATTATGGAATTGCATACAGACACCTGGTGCCAGGATCTGATGGGCGGTTCGCGGGGGTTAACATGTAAAATTAGAATGCATAATGGGCTTAAGCAGGGTTGTCTATTAGCACCACTTTTATTTTCTTTGTATATCGCGGATCTCCCTGGCGCTCTGAACTCTGTAGAGGGGGATGCCCCCAAATTGGTACAATATCATTGACCTCTATTGTATGCAGACGATGTGGCAATATTTGATCTAATGCCCATTGGCCTGCAACGCCATCTGGACGCTTTAAATAAATATGCAGAGGCTCACTTCTTGAAAATTAATATTGCAAAAAGCTAGATTTTGGTTTTCCATAAGAAGGGGCTCAGAATAAAGAGGTGTCTAAGACGGATGCTTGGTTTTGAAAAACTGGAACTGGTTGACTCGTATGTATATTCAGGGAAAGTTTTTTCCAAAACAGGTCTAGACTTGGAGCATACTAAACATTGTGTTAGTAAAGCTGTCTCCTAGGCAAGTGCATTAAACAGATTTTATAAAACTTACGGGAGATGCCATTTTAGCCATGTCTTATCTGTGTTTAAGGTCAAAATCCCACCCTCGTTAATATATGCTGCTGAGGTGTTGGACATAAATTATTGGCTTTCGTTTGATAAGGCTGAAGGACAAATTATGCGCCAAATTTGCAATTTAAACTCTTTGCCTGCCCCACATGTACTGCGCCTTGAATTTGGATTAATCTCGTCCTTCATCTTAGCCCAGGCAGCGGTTCTCAGGTGGGGTAACTCCCTCCTTTTGGGGGAAGAGGGTACACCTAGGGCAGACCTGAGAATAGAAATCTTTGGCACACTAAAAGAACAATCAACGTTTTTTAGGTCTTTTCTATGTGCAAATGATACTTTCGGTCTAAGTTTAAATCCTGTTTCTCCTATGTCTAAATCTGGTTCAAAACAGTTCTTAAAGAAGTTTAGATCCCCTATCAGTTTGGTGAGAGACGCTGTTTTAAAAAAGTCCAGGTCCAGTAATGTGGCGGTCAGTGGGAGCACCCCGGGGAAAAAACCACAGCCTTATTTAACTTGGAATATCCCTCACGGGATTAGAAGGCTGATACTCCTACTGAGACTCAATCTGCTGCCTTTAAGCGATGTTACTGGCATCTGGGATAAAATATCTAGAGAGAAGAGAATTTGTGAATTGTGCCAGTTGCAAATCCAAGATCTAAATCATGTCCTAATTGTATGTTCAAAGCTGCAACGTGCCAGGCAAGTGTTTTTAAAACCAGTTTTTATCAGATTTAATATTCACTCTGCTCAGGACGCACATTCTTTAGTCTTGCCCCCTCCAAATGAAATGGTTTGTTTTAAGATATATCAATTGTTTAGAACATTTTTGCTTTTTTATTAGAACATTGCTTAACAGTAGCTTTCTGGTTACGATGTAATACCAATTGGTTGGTTATTTGATTGTTTCAGGTATTCATAGCACTAGTATGTTTGATATAAGAAATTTTTACTGGTCGGTTATGTGATTGTCTTATGTATTATAGCATTATCTGCATATTTTTCAATATGTCTGATATAATTTTATAGCAATGTATATGGAGGAATCTTTGTATTGTATGTAAAGTTTGTCCTTTTAATTGTTAGTGTGTTTTTGTGGACCTAAGTAGAAATTCCAAAACAAAATAAATAAAAAAATTGAATTGACCATTTTCTGCCTCTTTCTGCTCATTTCTCACCTTTATTTTTCCTCCTAATGCTTTTTCCTAACCTTCTTTTTGCCTCTTTCTGCTCATTTCTCACCTTTATTTTGCCTATTGTTGCAGGTTTGTGATGTCTATTTTGCCTGTTTCTGCTTGTTTCTCACCTTTATTTTTCCTCTCTCTGCTAATTTCTCACCTTTATTTTGCCTCTTCCTACTCCTTTATAACCTTTATTTCACCTCTATATGCTCCCTTCTGACCTTTTTTTTGCCTCTCCCTGCTTTTTTTACTGGGACCGTGGGGGGAGATTCAAGGCCCCTGTGGTCCCAGCTGGCTCACTGCCTCCTGCGGGAGAAGGCATTTGTGCTGCATGGGGGGAGCTTCTAGAAAGGGAGCTCCCTCCTTGCAGGAGCAATAGTTTCATCTCTTATCCTGCCCGCATGTTGTTGGAAAAGAGATGAGACCTCCGCTTCCAGTGGGCAGGATCACTTTGACAGTTCCCACACGCTGGAACTAGAGCATTTGCTTTTGCTTGACAGAAGCTGTCAGCTCCCACCTACCAAAAGTAAACAGCTACTTCCCGGGGGTGACCAAGTCTAAGTGGTTGTATTAATATGTGACTGGGAGTCTCATTGCCTGGGTGGGTAGGTTTCTGTCTTAAAGTGTGGCTGGGCATATCAATAGTTATATCAGTTTGTGTCTAGGCATGCCAGTGGCTCTATCAGCGTGACTCTATAGATTTGCACGTTCATGTATGCGTACCTGCGTGGGTGTGTTTGTGACCTATAACTAAATTACGAATATACATTTTTATACCTTTACAAATACATTTTAATAACTGTTTACAAATACATATTTATGCACAAGTACTTCAGGAAGCACAAAACAAAGTGATGTTTTAGAGCATCTTACAATAAAATCAAGGAAAAAAGGGTTCTGGATAAATATCTGTCCTGCAATACTTGCAGCAAATAGTTATCCAGAGGCTCTAAAAAGTATTATTTACATGGCACTACTTCCTTTTAGAAGCACTTAAAGCAATTCCAGAAAGGGTCCACAACTAAATCATGCAGGATAAAGTCGTGCAGTAGGACAGTCCACCTATACAGTACCCTTGGGAGAACCAGCACCAGCTGTAGTCATTATACCAGCACCAGCCTTCAAAAATGTAAGTGAGATACTTACCCACTGTGAAAAATGCCACATGCGTCTCACCATACAAATATCTCAGTGTGCATTTTTCCTTTTTCACTGTTCTCAGTTTCTATACTCATAAACCAAAAGTGATGCACTGTTGAAACAATTATCGATGATGATTTGGGAAAATACAATCATAACATTGTTTTAAAAAAAACAGAAGTTGGTTTCTAATTCTGAACTGTACAGAATATATATGGGATAACTTACAACACGTTTTTCACTCAAACTGTAACATTAAATACATTGCATTCAAGATGCCAGGAGAACTTTCCTCTTTGGATCTGGCAAATGTTTGCAGATGCTTTAAGCACAGATTTGAAAGAATGTTGTCCTCCAATTGCAACAAAAATCCACTTCTTAGAGAAATTACTGATTTCTTTGTACAAAAAGAATACCAAGAAAGAGGTGCTCCTCATATGTGTATGCTGTTGTGCATAAAAGATGCACCTAAATTTGGAACAGATACAGATGACTCTGTACTTTCTTTCACAGAAGAGTACCATTCCAAAAGACACTGAGGAAAAGATCATGAAGCAGGAAGTGCTGCATTTCTACTGTCAACAGAAATATTTAATTGTTTTCTTAGCTTCCTGTTGAACCTTCGTATTTTTCAAAGTCTGAAGTCAGTGCTTTCTTCCCAGTTCTCTTTAAGGAAAAAAATAAATAGAAAAAGCTTATTAAACAACAACAGTCTTTTTTTACAAACATTTCAACAGTACCCTAACAACTCCTCCCAGCACTGCTCTGTATTTCATCCTGCAGCCCTCTGGGGTGAATTCATACTTACTGACAAGGGCCTCCTTTATAATGGGACACCTTTACCTCTTCACCTGTTCTAAGGCCACTAGTGTGTCCAGTCCTTCACCAGGAATATGACTCTAAAGGTCAGCTCCCAAATCCTCCTCAGAAATCCTCTGTACTTCTAGAGCTACGTCAGGTGCCTGAAACAACCAGTCTATATCACCCACACCTTACAGTCAGGTACCAACTCTCAAGATATATGGACTCTTTATTTTGCACTGGACAGAGTAGTTTTGCTCCCACCATTTCTGCTAGACTCTGATAGCTATTTGACTTTTACGTCCTTGACAGTTGCTTCAAGAGCCAATAAGTCCCTCCAAGGCATTCTGAGCCTCAATTCTTCTCTCCTCAGCAGCCACCTGGGCCTCCTATAGCCTCAGTTTGCTCTTAGCCTGTTTGTCCTCGACCTCCTCAGGGACTGGGTTTGGGAAGAGACACTACTATCTGCATTGAATTCAGTAGGGGACTCTCTCTCTGTGGGGGATCCCTTCTCTCCTCTGGAACCTTTACACAGTCATTTCTCTACTCTTTTCCCTCCTTCTCAGAGCCAGTACCAGAAGGGCCTTAATTCTAAGGTCAACTACAATCAGCGTTCTCCCTTCTAAAGAGTGCTGAAGTAATCATCTTAAAAATCTTCCTTTGGTGCAGATTGCATTCTGCTGATATCCTTCCAAACTGTAAGGGCAAACTAGGTCTCAAAAGTTGACATACAAGTGAGTAAATAAGTATGTGAGAATGGTCTAATGGGTGTGTGAGTGAGTGTGACAGTCACTGTCTGTATATATGTGTGATAGGTGCATAAGTGCTTTTGTAGTGCACACAAGGCTTTCCACGACATGGGTCCGAAGTACCTCAACAGCCGCCTCACCTTCTTCACACCCACCCGCCAGCTACGATCGGCCAGCCTTGCCCTCGCCGCCGTACCACGCATTCGCAGAGCCACCGCTGGAGGAAGATCCTTCTCCTACCTGGCGGCCAAGACATGGAACCCCCTCCCCATCCAGCTACGGCTGACCCAGGACCACCTCTCCTTCAGGAAACAACTCAAGACCTGGCTTTTCGAGCAGTAACGAACCCCTCCCCCAGCCCCTTGCGACCCTACTGGGTGAATAGCGCGCTATACAAATTGACTGATTGATTGATTGATTGGTAGTAGTGCAACTTTATCTGTAAGTGCCTGTCTATATAAATGTATTTAAATTACAGACTATAAGCAAGCACCCACATCTAAATTCAAACACATTCATTTATACTGCCATAATAACATTAATATTATCCAGTATATCAACGTACCTTTCTCCTTTCCTGCTTACTGCATTTTTAGTAAAATACTCTCATCTAAGCACCTTCTATTTTCCCTTCTAGTATAGTGTCTAGAAGCTACAGATTTACATACACATTCTCAGTTTTATTTCTATGTCTGCCAACATCTGTTTTCATGCGAAATCTACATTCAGAACTCCTTTAGACCACCTCTTCTCTCAGTAGAAAAGTAGGTGAAATGGCTACCCCTCAACATGTGCTCTTACTTGGTAATCTAGTTAACAAATCACAGGCGTCCTTTCATCTTTCTTTTATGTTATACTACTTCTAAAGGGTCAACATTTATTTAACCCTTTGCATGTTTCCTACAAAGAAACCCAATTTGGTTGTTTTTTTCATGAATCTCCAGATCCACTGTGATGCTCAGCATGGCCATGTGTAACTTTGCAGAGAGATTTGAGGATTTCCACAGGGGTCTAGCTGGGCCCTGTGACAACTCTGCGAAGCTCGTGAGTGACCAAAAAACATTTTATGTAATTTTATTGTGTGTTCAACATGCTTTTAACTCATTCATACCATACCCACGGGGTTGAGAAAGCTCTCATCTGACCCCTTCAATTAGTATGCAAGCAACATTTCAGCCCCGAGGACCGTTTCCCAGGATATAAAATGGCAGCTGTAACTTTTCTGTGAAGGTGTGGTAATCAATCAGAACCCTGCTTTGGCACATGGAACCTAATACACACAGGGACAATCCGAAATTAATAAATAAAGTAAAAGAATGGTGGAAATGTTTAAGAAAAGTGATCAGATGGGGTGGATTGGATTGGTTTGGAGCAGGACAGTCAGAAAAAAATAGCAAGCACAGGCTAGCTACCACAAACACATGTCCCTATGTGGAGATGCACAAGGTCATAAAGCAAAAGTATCTAAATGATGGTCATACTGGAGGAAGAAATAGTAGTCCTTAAGACCTCTACATTCCAAGAAAACATATGGAAGGGGGTCCTTCTTGCTAGGAAAAGAGGAGGATTTGAGGAAACAGGCTTGACTTCCATCACAGCATGATCCCAATTCTCCCATCCTTGTTCTTATCACATCCTATGCCAACCCTACCATCCAGCAGCATCCAATGTCCATTTTGCTTTGGACATGGCTAAGCCCACAAGTGTCACCCCTTTCTCCGCCCAACCAATTTGGTCCCAGGATCCAATCCAAGATCTCCAAAGGCAGGTGGTGGCTAGAAAGACTACAATCCTGCTGACTGTGAAGAAGGGCTTTGCTGTGCTTGAGATGGTGGGCAGGCTGCCTATAACAGTGAAGTATTCTGACTTCTGTTATACTGGACTGCTTCATTGTCCTCTCCCAGACTACTCTGTTAGTACCACCTTCCAACACTGTAGGCAGTTTTGTGTCTTCTCCCTCCAAAGGTGACTGGTAGAGGTCTGGTCAATGTGCCCACATCCAAGTAGGTGGTAAAAGTTCTTGGAAATACTAAAAAGGAAGTCCAGTAACTAGAGCCCCCACAAAGACATTCATTTCCAGACTTTGTGTTATTGTTAAATATTCTTCACCCACATGTAAATTTCCGATTGCTCCCTGGACTCATGCAATATTTTTGTTATTTTGTTTAGGCTTTACTTTCTCTTGTACTTACGCTGGCCCAACATCCTCACCCATCCCATATCTCATGCCCCTTTATACTCACCACTTTTGCTAGAACCTTTTATACACACTTCCATTGTTCCTATCTTTTTTATGAGCATCCAGCATCAGAATACCTACTGCTGATGCGGTGGCAATGCTCTTGTCATTGCTATTTACATATATCCATATATCCATGCTATTTCATATCATATTACACGTATTCCCATTCAAACTGATCAATGGATATCAATCAATTTTAATATGACATTGAGGACAGGTAGATAGTATCACTTATGTAAATGTTTGTGATAGGTGGAAATAGGTGGAAATATATGAAGAGGTGGGGTGTGTGAGAGTAGTAACAATGAATAGTTAATAATAAGTATATGGTGGTAGCACTAGGCTTCCACAACCCTTGGAGGCCATTCACACCCTTGCCTATTGAAAACATTATCTAGGTAGGAGTCTTGATCAATTTATGAACTAGGCAGAGTTGTTTTTGTGATATTGGGGCCCGGTGAGTAACTGCTGTCCACCAGATGTACCATGGCATGACTTGGTCCTGCTGTATTAACAGGAGTCCTTACAGAAAAGGAATAATGAGTTGCAGGGCCACATCATGATGCATGAAATTTTCCTTCAACATTTTGAAAACCTCTTGATGCAAATCAAAGTTATCCTGGATATGCCAGTTCTAGTTCTTCAGAAGATGATTTTTCCTCTCCATCTAAGGTGCCTGCTGTGAGAGATGCTGAAAAGGATTGAGTGAAATTTCCTGTCACACTTGCAGCTGTGCGAGCTCTGTCCCGAGAGCCACGTCCGGAGTTGCTGCACCCGGGGCTAGAGCCTCCGAGATCAGACCAGACCCCTGGATTTTATTTATTTCTCCCGGCTTGAAAGTGAAGGCTATCAGAGCGCATCAGTGCTGAGGTCTGAGGGCGTAAAGAGCACTGACGGTAGTGTTCACGATACCGGAAGGGAAAGAACTATATTTCCAATCAACCTTGGCGGCCCGTGCACTGACGCGCTCATCAGTGATGACATCGGCATAAATGGAACTTCCGGGCTGGAACTGGTGCCGCTAATTTTGATTTGTCCGGAGATTCGTCAGCCGAAGGCTTGGTAAGGGTGATAGTTGCACCAACTGTGTTTCGTGCTGCGGTACTTGGTTTCCAGGACCTTGCAATTTCTTGTCTGCACCGTCATGCATAGGTTGCATGTTTTGACACTGCTATTAGCCTGCTTATACATGAGCTGGTGGTGTGTTTCGTACATTGTGTCACAACTTGGTTTCTCCAAGAGCTAAATGGGGAAGCACTATCTATTCTGTGTTTTGTTTCCTCCCCGTTTTCACTCGTGTTGGAGAGCTACCATTTGCCAATAGCTCTTGCAGATTGAAGGGGAAAGGAAAAACTGTGGTGAAGCAAACCGGGAGTGGTTTATATACATGTGCAACATTGAGAAGAAGAATAGTTTGATGAATACAGCAACCCGCTGTAGATTTTCCTCATTTCCTTTTTTTGAACTGGTGACTATATTGTGGATCTTATTTTGTATTGGTCTCACACTTAACTTTGAAGGTGTATAGGGTACAGTTTCCTCTACCCCTTCCTGTATGGATGAATGCACCTGTGCTGTTTTATATTTTGTTCTGGACATTTCTAAACCCTTGTGTATGTAACGGATGTTACCAACTCTTTTCCTGTGTTCTATTTTTGTTTACTACAGCAGGTGTTATTATCAGGGAGAACCAATAGGCCATATCTCTCTGCCCCTGTTAAGACATCATACTGCTATCGTGGGTAGGTGCTAAAAATACAGAACTACCTGTTCCATTTCCTGTTTCATCATTCATGGTCTTCATACTTTCTTTAACTGTTCTTGTGATTGATCAGATGAACACATTTGCAGTGGATGATACCAATCCATACAGACAGCTCTTGGAGCATAAAGCAGCACACTTTTATTTCTTTTCAGGTATATCAGGGAGTAAGATATTAGTGGACTAGTGAATTGGAGGCTAATAAACTGTGTTACAAATGGTATTGATTGCATTTCTTTGTATTTTCAGGTCTCCCTCCCCCTGTCCCTTTTCTTACCATCCCCGTTTGATTACCTTTAATGTCTGTTTTCCTGTAACCGGACATTGGGCATATCAGGAGGTAACCATATTAGCTTAAATACGATCCAGAGGATACAAGATTTGACAAAGGCTTACTGCTTCCTAAGAGTCCTACGAGTCGCGAGTCATGCTGATAGCCACGTTTGAGTCTAGAGTACGACCTTTACTCCCAGCACTCCCAGGTCATCTTGGGCCATTTTGTTCGGCGGGTGCAGCCGCCTAGACGGCGGCTGTGGAGAAGGTGTGCAGGTCCAGTACTGAAAAATAGGTGAGTAGTTTTCAGCACAGAGTGTAGAACAGTTCCTCTGACTGTGACTCTCACTTAGTAGCCTGTGGAGCTGGTGGAATGGAGTAGAGCTGAGCACTTTGGAGAATACCGGTGCTGAGGCTAGACCCAGTCACACCCAGCTACATCCAGCACCTGGAGGTAATGCTCATGGATTACTGGAAATGGGGGGCCTATGGCTACAGTTTGACCTTTAGTCATTAAATTTACTACTTGGATGATTTTACATCAGTTCAAGAGTAAGGTACCCCCAAAATTACGTAATTACTAACTGCAGCTAGCGGGCACCAAGGATTAAGCAGACAGCTTTAAAGCAAGCTAAGCCAGCCAAGTCAGCTAAGCTAAGCTGGCATTTACTCTAGTACAAGTATACATTCTGAAATTGGGTTCTTGCATAAACCACTTCTAGCGTGAAATCCCTGCAAAACCTCTTTAACTTCTCTAGCAAAATCCTTGGTGGTGCTCTTTTGTTCTTGCCCCCAGGGTATTCTAGGATAACTCTACATTTAAGCCTTTAATCGCTGAATATTTTTTTGTTTGTTGTCTATTGTTGCCGCTTTTAGGCTCTTAATTATTAATCCACTTACTTGCATCATAATCGTGAGTTCACCGCGTTTGGAGCAGGTCCTTCTCCCGACAGGCAGCACTGCGGCGGCCATCTTGGGTTGGGGGGGTGGCTCAGAGAAGCTGCGCACGGTCTAGTCGTCGCAAGGACGCTAGACCGGTATTTAAAACGGGCCATGCTGACGCGCAGCGGGCACGCGCTGCGGGCTCGCCGGAGCATCGCCGGAGTCACGCCAGAGTCCAGCCCGTCTGCGCCCGTCCGCGCACGGACGGGCGCAGGGGCTGGGACGGCTGGTTATCGTCGCATTTACTCCTCTGAAATGCTTAAATCTTTGAATAGAGGCGAACCCATAGTGGACCAGACAGTCCTGCTGTCGCTTAAAAAGTACAGTATCTTTCGGAATGTCGGGGTCACACCTGCCTTGATTAAACGTCTCACGTTAAAAATAGCGAGCCTTAATACCCGCTCGTTGCACTGCCATCATCTGGAGGTATATAACATGCTTCAGGATAGTGACATCGATGTCCTGACTCTTTCAGAGACCTGGACAGATGAGAACTCGCTACCGGATATCATCGCCGCTGTACCAAGCGGATACGATATAATGTGGCATAATCGCCCAGGGGGCTCACGGGGGGGTGGGGTAGCTATTTTGCATAGGAAGACCATGACAGTTGAAAAAATACTAACTGAGACGATTGACCTAGCCGATCTCCTAGGGGTAAAGGTCACAGTAAACAATGTGTGCTGGGTGATCCTGTCCGTTTATCGTCCGCCGAAGGCAACCCCTACCTTCTTTGACCTATTTTGTCCCATTATATCTGACCTTAGGTCAAGATATACAAAAATCTTGGTTACAGGAGATTTTAATTTACATTGGGATAAGCCCACCTGGGACTCACCCATGCGCCAGTTAAACACATTAATGTCCGCATTGGACTTTACACAGATCGTGGATACCCCAACGCATGTAGAAGGTCATACTCTTGACCTTATGTGGACCACCGATGCCACTTTAACATTTAGCGAGGCAGCGCCCTGTGTCTGGTCGGATCACTGTTTGGTCTCATGTGAGGTCCCCCTTAGCAATGGGGCTGTCCATAATTCACAGGGCTTCAGGAAAACCCGGAAATGGATTGATGTCAATCTGAGAGCCCTGACTGAGGCACATCTGGAACCTCCCCAGGTTTTAGAGCCAGACGGTGATTTGGACCGAGACTACTCTGATCTAACAAGATGTTTGACTCGGGCCATCGATCAGATAGCGCCAGTGAAAATACAGCAAATTAAGGGCTCAAGGAAAGCTCCCTGGTTTACTCCGCTCCTAAGGGTAACTAAAACAAAGCTAAGGAGATTAGAAAGGCTGTGGAGGAAATCCAAGCAGGATGCGGATAGGGATACCTATAAGACCTCTCTCCACCAATACAAAAAACTTATGATTCAAGCTAAAGCGGACTATCTTGAATCGCGTCTAAGTAAGGCCACTAATATCCAGAAAGAAACCTTTAAAATCTTGGCTGAGCTGAGTAAGAAGCCTGATAATGTTAAGCCCCCTTTTGACTGTAATACATTCCAGACCTATTTCCTGGAGAAGGTGAAGATCATTGTCCAGGAGATAGAGAATGTGGCGGCAACAGGAACTGCAATTGCCTTAATATTTAATAAGGCGAGCGATTGTTCTCTTAACGTGTTCCCACAGTTGGATACACTAATCTTTGAACAGCTGATGTGTAAAATTAAATCTGGCTCTCCAGCTGATCCATGTCCACCTGAGATCTTTCGCATTGCGCGTCCCTTGTTGGAGGAATACATCATCTCCCTCCTCAATAGATCGCTGGACATGGGATATCTGCCAAGTGAACTTAAGGAGGCGCGGGTAAGACCCTTACTGAAAAAGCTGGGGTCGGATCTGATGGAGCGAGATAGAAAACAAAATTTTGTTTAAACTCGCAAAGTCACATTTCCATAACATGAATAAAATTATTAATGATTTGTGATATGTCGTGCTAATACAACTTAGATTAAACTTTACACGTGGGGGGACTAACATGTGTGCTCATAAACGTGCATAAATGTTGCATCTTTCTGTTTGTGCAAATTAATAAAATAATTTATTGTTTTCGTTTTTGTCATTACTAACTGCTGCAAACTTAAAAGAAGCATGTGCTTGTTTTGCTTTTCCTTGTCTGTGTGATGTCATTTCTACTATTCTAGGTGCATATGGGTCTCATAGAAAAACGGAGACTGGTAAATATAAACGCTGCTTTATTTGTTTGCAATGGCTAGGTAACATTTTGATTAATCGGGTGGGTTAATTAATTAGTAAACCAAAGGGGTGGATACAGAATATACTTTATTTCTTACATTAATACTTTTCTTGTGTTTGTTTTATACTAGAAAACATAAGTTGCCTGCTTTTGGGCCTAGTAAATAGAGCCGCAGAAAAAGAGCTGATCTATAATTCTGCAGAAAGTCACGAGACGCCCATTCTGAATTAAAACGATTATTGAAGCTGCATTCACAAAGCAAAAACTGATGAGCTGACATCATTATGTCGGACATGGCCAAGGTCGAAAGTGAACATTTTGTCAGTCCTTAACTTGGCATCCGCGGAAGTTGTACTGAAAGACTATGGAAGCTGCGAGGATGACTTAATACAAAGTTGCAATCGCAGGAAGCTTCTGGCTTCACGTGGAAGAGACAATGGTCTTTGTAAGACATGATTTTGTGGAACTTTTTAAGAATCGGGTGACATGTCACTTGTCACTCTCAGCCAATGGGACGTCGAAGATTTCTGAAAACTTTCCTTTGCTAGTTTAGTTAGCGTAGAAAGGTATAAAAAGTCATGCCCTTAGGGTTGGGCTGGCTGCTGCTTTCTGACTTTCCGATGAGGGTGATGTGCTGCTGGACTTTGCGTGGAGCACGTAAGAATCCTCAAAGATCTTTACTTTAATTTCTGTCTATTTAGTTCAGTTAAGGAAATAGGTTTTAAAAATGCTAAACTTTATATAATTTCTTTAAATTTGATTCAATTGCTTAAATTGTATTTTTCTTATATTTCTTACCATCATGCTTGCTTTATTGCAAATAAATTTCATTTATAAAACTTACAACATATATACCATAATTTAGAAAATAAAATCTTACTTTTGACAAACAAGCTGGTCTTGATTATTTAGAAGTATAGGTTACCATTAGCTAGATCACGTCACCTATGGTGGTCGTTTAAATGGTTGGGTTTTATTCTAATGACAATATTCTTTTTGCAAATGTATAAAAATGTATATAGTGTGTAGATAATGTGTATATAGATTTATTCCGACCACCTGATTCAGTAGGCCCAAAATATATCAGGTTCATAAATGGGTCCATATTTAGTATAGAATTTTGTTTATAGGTTATGAAATTGGGTAGCGTAGTTTATGATATATTTTCTATAGCCCGCTGGATCAATTCTCTGGTAGCAGAAATTGATGGTTGCTAAGAGGTAACCAAGGTAATATATTAGTTGCTAAGGGTTACGTCATGGTATGGAAATAGGATCGACGTTTTAACACTTGTTAAGTTTGTTTTTCGTGCCTATCTGTAAGCTATACCGGTATAGATTGTGTGGCGAGAAATTAGTCACGCAAGCCATCTGTTCTGTTTGTAGTGATATCGCCGAGTATCACAAGAGGTATCGCCGTGTACCATAGTGTTGTCGCCGAGCAGCACAGTTTTAGGGCTAGGTCTGAATCTTGTATAGTGAGGATTTTCTAAGAAATCAAAGCAGCATGAGAATAGGGACAAAGCGCCTTCCATAAAACTCACTGTGATGAGAGTATTAGTTATATCCGAGCTTGAGTGAAGGGTAAAATTAACGTCGGTACATGATTATCTATAAACAGGTTAGAGTCCTGTACGGGTACATGTTTCATATCTATAAACAGGTGAGAGCCCTGTACGGATAACGTCGTTATTTTGCTAACGGTGCATGAATTCTATAAACAGGTGAGAGTCCTGTACAGATTTCATGTGTGTTTGAAAACAGGGAATTTTCCGTGTAAAAGTGCGAGTTTGAATTGTATTTTGTGTTCAAGTGGAACTCTTAGAACTTTCACTTCGCGGTGGGTTCAGAGCAAAGCGAGTTCATAATTATACGTGTTAGAAGGGTGGGGTAAGATTACTCTACTGACAATTGAATATTATCCTTAGTGTGAATAGCGCCGTCTATTCCGAAGTGTGGATACTTGAATGTATGTAAACTATCCTAATTAGTGAAACGAACAGATGTTGTCTTTATAGTCATTGTTAAGAATTAATTTACACTGAAAAGTGTCCTTAAAATGGCGCTGTGAAAAGATTTTGTGAAGGAGGGGTAAGCGCCAGGAGTGAGAAGCGAGAAACCGCAGCTGCTGTGTACGTCACAGAGCCGCGCTGGGATTGGGTGACCTACGTCACAAGCTGTATTCTGATTGGCTCCTGAGTCTCTGACGGCCTGTGAGCTGATTGGTCGTTCGGAAAAACTCAAAAAATTATTGGTTGAGCAGAAAAGTGACGTAGCTCAACTGCCATTGGCCTGTTGGTGTGTTTCGCGCACGGATTGGTTGTTTTGCGGAACATCCCGGAAATATTTTACGAACGATTTTGTGAATTAAATTTAACTCTTAAAAATGAGTTATCATTTTAAACATGTTGAGAAAAAGACAACATTATTTCAGAAATTTAAGAATTTATTTTCACCTGACAAGAAAATCGAAACGCGAGGTGGTAAACTACTTCATAAGTATAAAACACCTGCAGCGTACATGGAAGGTGAATATGGATATCATACTGTCTTATGGTTCGACAGTTGGAAACGTTATACTAAAAACGACGGTGTTTTAGCTTGGCCTGATGATGGTTCATTTAATGTAAGAGTTTTAAGAAATTTACGAGAGAAAATGAATGCTCTTGTTCCAAAACCGAGACCAACTCAATTTGAAGCTTTAGTTGAGTGGGAAGACGAGATGTATCAGTTACAAAGAGAAGCTAGTGGAATTAAAAGACCTTCTAAAAATCCATCATGGAAAAGAGAAACTCATGAAGATAGATTGCGAATGTGGAGACAGGGAAACATGAGTGAAGGATTGTATTTAATTCATGAAATGGTAATGGGTTCTCCTACAGGGAAATCTATGGAAAGTGAATCTGAGGATGCAGTTATGGAAGAAATATATACAACTGCTAGAAAGAAACAGCCTAATCAGCCTTTGAGACCTCCTAGATCATGGTCTACTCCGGTGGTTTCTACTGAAACTTCACCGAGTGCACCTCCAATTAGTGAAGCTCCTAAACTTTATCCAAATAATTGTGAAATCACTGAAACTCCTAGAAGATCAGAATTTGAGAATGCTCGAAATGAAGGTAGACATTTTTCAATGACTCCAAGAGCAAGGGAACCTCCAAATGATTATGCAAGAGAGACAAGAAATGTTGAGGATGTTGACTATAATGAATATTTAAGGTCTAAAGAAGAATTAATTAAAAGAATGACAAAAGGCATGGAAGCTGTCACAGTTCCAGTAACAATAGGTCCTGTTCAGCCTGTATTTGATCAAAGAGATACAAACAAAAATGGATTAACTATTCCTTTAAATACAGAAATTCAAAAGCCTGCTGAAAAATTTTATTCAGACTTAACTGAATTAAACACTTCTAGATCGAGAATGCCTGATTTAACCTTTAATGAGGATTTATCTCCAAAAACACCAATGGGTGCTATGTCAGATGTAGGAAGTCCTGAAGTTAGGGTAACCACACCAAAACGTGATGTGGCCAAATTAAAAGCTAATATTGAAGAATTAATAATTGGAACAATTGGCCCAGATAGTTTAAATTACTATCGGGATGATGAACTACTATTCATTTGCAAAAGTATTCAGTGGAAAACAAAAAATAAATATGATCAATTAGAAGATCTAGCTGCAGAACTGGAAATCGATGTGAGTAAACAAAAGAATTTTGCAAAACATTACAGATTAGACTTTTCAGAAAGTGACATTGAGAGTTTGAACTCAATGGGAAGAATAGTTCACATTAAAGATTTGATTGTCTATATCAAAAAGCTAGGAGAACTGAACAAATGGAGAGTGAAATGGACCAAAAGGAAGGAAGATGAAAGATTGGAAAAATTGTCAAAACAATTTCCAATGAGAGAAGTTGCAGGTGGAGGATATGTTCATGTCCCATGGTCGAGACAAGACATTCTGTTATTCACAAATGACTTTCCAAAATTGAGGGAGAAACCAGTTGAGTGGTACAGGCAGGTCGATAGATTTATCAAAGTGTCAAAAGTTCTGTGGATTGATTTAGATGGATTTTTTGACATTGTAGTTCCATCTGATCTTTGGACAGAATGTAAAATATCTATTAGTTGGCCAAAAGCAGAACCTGAACGAATCAAAGAAACAGGTGCCCCAAATCCACTTGTAATGGATTTCTATGAGAAAGTAATTGTTTGGATGAAAAACAAAATTCCACCCAAAGAAGTTGATTGGGTTAAAATAGAAAGAACAGAACAGGAAACAAAAGAATCAGTTCATTCTTTTTATGAAAGACTATTGTTAATCTTTAAACAATACAGTGGTTATGAAAAATTAGATGAAAAAGACATGAGTCATTTTATCTATAGATTTGTTTATGGACTAAAACCTGAAATTGGAGAAATGATCAGAACTAGTATTGTCGGATGGCAAGCACTATCTATAGATGATATTCTAAGAAAAGCAAAATATTGTAGCGATGAATTAGAAGTAAAACAAAAGAAGCTGAAGGAGAAAGCCATGTGGGCTCAGGTAAAAGTGGCCGAGCAACAGATTGCCAGCATGGGAAATAAGAACACTAATTTTGTTCAAACTGGAAATGCAAACCAGATACAAGGAAAGTTTAAAGGTAATAATTTCCCAAAGAAATTTAGCCCAAAGATAGAAGAGCTGAAACAAAGATTACCTTGTTTTAATTGTGGCGAAATTGGACATTGGAGGGACGAGTGTCCTCATCCTCCTAGAAACTCAAAGAATCCCTTATTGAATCCACAGATGCAGAATGGTGTTAACCTGCAGCAACAGCTACAGATGCAACAGGGGTTAAATGAATTTAATATTCAGCGACAGTTACAACAACAGCAACAACAACAGGTGAATAATCGTCAAGACCAGTTGCCACAAGCACCTTTTCCGAATTGTGGGGGAGTTCAAAAATATAATCCAAACGTGGGATTTCAGGGATGTGAACAGGTAATAAAACCACAAAAACAGCAAAAGCAGCAAAAGGTTCAAATGCAAAATGCTTCACAACAATTTTTATTAACAGAAAGTCAAGACAGTGATTCTGATGATTATTGCTGACGGTGCCCGAGAGAGGAGGAAGAGTGTGTTGTTGGAGCCACTCTTGAGGTTGACCAGTCTGGTCCTTATGTAAACGGGAAAGTTAATGATGTAGACATCACTTTTCTAGTGGACACTGGTGCTACCCGTTCTACTGTTAGATCAGTGGAAATTGAAAACCTACCTCTCTCTGGGGATACCATCCAAGTTGTGGGAGTAAGTAATCAGCAAATTAAAACAGACTTAACTGATCCAGTACCAGTTGAAATTGGAAATTACAGAGACAAACACAGATTTGTGGTTTGTAACAGTAGTCCAGTAAATCTATTAGGTAGAGACATCCTATGTAAAATGAATTGCAGAATATATTGTTCTCCTGAAGGAGTTGAATTACAAACAATGGAGGAAGATGGTTTGTACAGAATGACAATGATGATGATGGAAGCAGAAGAAACAAAATTGTTTCCTGCATTTGAAGAAAAGGATTTACCTGAAGAGCTAAAGGAAACAGTGAAATCTGAAATATGGGATTTTACTGGGAATGAGATGGGTCTGATGAAAAATGTAGATCCTGTAAAAATCGCATTGAAACAGGGGATAGAATTTCCAAACACTCCACAGTATAAAATGAAAACAGAGACAATTGAAGGTATTACACCTATAATTGAAAAATTAATCAAGCAAGGTGTATTAAAGGAAATGAAAAGTAGTTCTTGTAATTCACCAATTATGGGAGTTAAAAAGTCTAACGGAACATTTAGGATAGTACAAGATTTGAGAAAGGTTAATCAAATTGTCATTCCATGTTGTCCTGTGGTTCCAAATCCAGCAGTAATTCTATTCCAGATTCCACATGATGCTGAATGGTACACAGTCATTGACCTTTGCAATGCATTCTTTACTGTTCCATTACACCCAGACAGTTATGAAATCTTTGCTTTCAGATTCCAAGGTAAGACCCTTGGATGGACAAGAATCCCTCAGGGCTATACAGAAAGTCCTTCAATCTTTAACGAACTGTTAAAAAGATCATTAGAAGATTTAGACTTACCAGGTAAGTCTACGTTGGTGCAGTATATTGATGATTTGTTAATAGCTGCAAAGACAAGAGAAAATTGTGTAACAGACACAATAATTCTGTTAAATCGCCTTGCAGAAGAAGGACATAAAGTGTCCCCAGCAAAACTACAGTTTTGCAAACAAGAAGTAAAATATCTTGGTCACAGAATTGCAAAAGGAAAAAGACAAGTAACAATAGAGAGAATAAAAATGATTCAAGCAATGTTACCACCAAGAACACAAAGACAGGTCAGAATGTTCCTGGGAATGGTAGGTTACTGTCGACAATGGATAAGTGGATTTTCAGTAATTGCAAAACCACTACAAAGATTGACCAAATCAGATGTAAAAGATCCAATTATTCTCAATGATGCTGAGATGGAATCTTTTGAGAACCTGAAAAAGAGCTTATGCCAAGCTCCTGCTTTGGGTATGCCAAATTATGAGAAAGATTTTGAACTGTATTGCAGTGAGAGAGAAGGATGTGCATTATCTGTATTAATACAGAGACATGGAAATCTAAAGAAACCTATTGCATACTTCTCTGCAGTTCTTGATCCAATTGCAAAAGCATTACCAGGATGTTTGAAAGCAGTTGCAGCTACAAGTATCAGCCTTGAACAAAGTGAAGGAATCATAATGGGATTTCCTGTGAAAGTTTTTGTGCCTCATTCAGTTGAAATATTACTGACAAGAGGTAAGACTCAACATTTAACAAGTAGCAGATTGACAAAGTATGAGAAAATCATACTGGGAGCAGATAATGTTTCGATTTCAAGATGTTTGAATCTGAATCCTTCTACATTACTGCCTGATTCTGAAATTATTGATGATATTGAAACTGAACATGAATGTTTAGATGTCATGGAATTCTGCACAAAACCAAGAAAAGACATCAAAGACAGACCTCTGTCTGAATCGGATTTTGTCTACTTTGTAGATGGCTCATGCTTAAGATCCGAAGGAGGTGTCTTGAAAGCTTCATACTCAGTTTGTACAGTTGTAGATGTTGAAGAAGCATCATGTCTTGAAGGAGTTCGTTCAGCACAAGTGGCTGAATTGATTGCTTTAATTCGTGCATGTGAAATATCAAAAGATATAAGAGTTACCATCATTACTGATAGTCAGTATGGATACGGAGTTGTGCATGATTATGGACAACTCTGGTCACAGAGAGGATACATGACATCAACAGGATCACCAATTAAAAATGCAGTTTTCATTAGAAGATTAATTGAAGCAATACAATTGCCAAAAGAAATTGCCATAGTCAAGTGTGCAGCGCACACTAGAGGAACTGATTATATTTCCAAGGGAAATGCCTTCGCAGACGAAACAGCAAAGTACTGCGCAAGGAAAAATTATTCATACAATCGGGAGAGGAGTAAAGAAACTGATTCAAATTCATTAATGCTAACAACTGTTGTAGAAACATGGCATGAAATTAGAGATTTACAAAACGAAGCAGATGATGAAGAAAAAGACCTATGGTTAAGATCAGATTGTAGACCACGTGAAGAAGATGGAGTGTGGGTTTACAAAGATGGCAGAATAGTCTTACCAAATTGCTTGATTGCTGATATGGCCAGATTATATCATGGTCCTGCACATCTAGGAAGAGATTCTATGGTCAGACTTTTTAGAGAAACATGGTTCAATACCAAATTTAGAACCATTGCAGAATCTTTTTGTCAAAGGTGTTTGTCATGCCAACAAATGAATCCAAACAGAAAATCAGTGGTGGGGACAGGAATAATTGGTCGAGAGGGTGGTCCCTTTACCAGGTTACAAATAGATTTCATTGAAATGCCCTTACACAACTGTTTGAAATATGTACTTGTAATTGTATGCTTATTCTCAAGATGGGTAGAAGCTTTCCCTACACGACATTGTGATTCAATTACAGTAGCAAAACTAATGCTCAGAGAAATCATCCCAAGGTACGGTTTTCCAGTCACTATTGAGAGTGATGGAGGAAGCCATTTTGATAACAAACTGTTGAAGTTAATTTGTGAAGCTTTGAGCATTGAGCAGAAAATACACTGTGCATACAGACCAGAGGCATCAGGTGTAGTTGAACAAATAAATGGAACTATCAAAAACAGAATTGGAAAAATGTGTCTAGAGACAGGTGTTAAGTGGACTGATGCTCTTCCACTTGTTTTGATGTCATTAAGAAGTACACCAGATAAAAAGACAGGTCTGAGTCCTCATGAAATTTTAATGGGAAGAGTTATGAGGCAAGCTTTTGTACCTGTAGGTAAACTGTTGAGCATAAATGACAGTGCAATTTTGGATTACTGTAAAAGGTTATCTGATATGGTAACTTCTGTGTCTAATCAGGTGGGAACTGAAGCTCAATCAAATGAAAAAGTTTTGACTCATGATCTGAGACCTGGCGATTGGGTCAGAACGAAAGTACATCGGAGGAGGAATTGTCTATCTCCTAGATGGCAGAAACCTAGGCAGGTAATCTTGATCACTACTAATGCTGTAAAGTGCAGAGGATTGAAGCGCTGGATTCATCCAAGTCATACTATTCCAGTACCAACTCCTGAGAGTTCTGATGTTGAAAGTGATACCACAGATGATTCTGATTCTGAGGCAGAAGACAGAACAGAAGGTGAAGTAATTCCAGATTCTGAAGATCGACAAGAAAGTCGACATCTGGAAACTGTACCAGTGAATGGAAATCTAACAAGAAAAGACTTAGAGATAATTGAAATAGATTCTGAAGGTGAAGAGAATCTGTTAAAAGGAAAGATAACTGAGGATTCAGTTGTCTCTATTGAAGACAAAGAAGCTGAACCAAAAGAAGTTTCAGACCAGGAGAGTACCGAAAGGCAGAGAACAAGCTCTGAAGTAAGGAACAGAAATCCGAAATCTGGGAAGCTAGAGGTAATTGAAGAAGAAGAGGAGAACGAATTACCGAGTACCAGTGATGGAAGACAAAGTGAAGTTCCTGAAGGAGTGAAATTGCCGAATAGAGAAGTTCCTGAGTCAATTGAAATTTCAGACTACGAAACTGAAGAAAGTGACGTGGAAGGTGGAAGTGAAAACGGAAAGAAAAGGACTTGGAAATCAGAATCAAATAATTCTGAACCAAAGAAGAAGTACGTGAGAAAAGCAGACTACTGGCCTGGTGGAAGATTGAGAGTCAGATTGATCAAAAAGCCAATAGAACAAGTTGAAGAAATAAGTAGTCAAAAGAGTCCAGGAAAAGAAATTGGAGTTGGAAGAAAAATTGAAGTGATATCGAGAAAAGGGAAGAGAATAATTAGACCAAACCAGAAATACAAATCTCCTGAGTGGACTTACTTAGTAATTCCACCTGTTATAGACATATATGATAGTAGTGAAGAAGAAAACGAAATCCAAGAAATTAGTGACAATGATTAAAGTACAGAATTATTAAATTGGCAAAAGGCTGAAGAAAATCTGTTAGTTGACACAAGGTCGAAGAAAAACTGTTTAGTTGAAGAAAACTTATGTATGACATAAGGTCGAAGAAATCTTGTTTAGGGTGATAAAAGAAAAATAGATTTTAAAAGGGGGGTGTATATAAATTTTAAAATTTATTTTATTTTTGAAGCTAAAACTAATCTAAAAATGCCTTACGTTAAGGAGAACACTTCAAAATGTTCTGTTTTTAAAAGATGCTGTAAGATGACTCTGGTGTGTCTGCTCATTTTAGTTCTGCTCTGGTTGGTACTAGCTGTGATTATACCTTTAGAAATGAATAGAGAATTACACAAAGTTAACATAACAAGCAAAGCTCTGGTTAGCCAAACTAAACATAGTGCATCTGCAAAAGTAATTGATCATCAGCCTAACATTCATCAAGATAAATCAATAGGTGATTTTTCAAGCAATACATTCACAAAGCTTTTGAGTGAATATGTAAAGGTAATGGATGCAAAGGACTGTTATGTCTGTGTTAAGTTACCTGCTTCTGTATCTGAGGGAGTAACATATAATATGCTTCCTCTCACTTATGCTGTAACATGTAGTGTATTAACTAGTTTATTTTATCAAACTGGACGTTTAGAATATTACTATTCAAATTATGATGAGATTTTTGCTAATGTTAAGATTGATAATGCTTTAAATAAGCATAAGAAAGCAAAACAAATGAGAGAATATTTCCTTGTTACTAATGAACTCACTTACGAGTATGCTTACAAGAATAATTTAACATGTAAATTAAGTGCTGAAGGAAAGAAATTTTTGAATATGGTTGAGGAGAGAAGAGCAATTTATAAGAGAAATGAATTAGTCAAGCAGACTAAGTCATCCTTCTGGCAAAAAGAGGATGAGAAATTAAATGGCAAAATGCTTGAAAATATTGCAATTCACATAGACAAACCTGTTAGTGGAAAGCTTTGCATTAGAAGAGATAATACACTTTTTGATAATTATTTTGTAGGTGCAAGTAACTGTGAAGATACTTATCAGATTATGGGAGGTTGGGGATTTAAAGGTGGAAAAGATCCTATCTTCCCTGGAATTTATTTTGTTTGTGGTGACAAAGCTTACTATAACCTTCCAGACCATTGGTATGGAACTTGTTATGTGGGAATTGTTTTTCCTAAAGTGTTTCATGTTGACAGAGATTCAGAAGGATTGTTTAAAATTCATAATTATGTAAATAGAGCTAAAAGAGAAACTTTTACTGAAGTTCTAGGAGATATTTTCCAAGCTGTAATACCTTTTGTTGGTATAACCCTAAATGCAGGGAGAATCAGAAAATTGTCCACTATAGTTGATAGATTATCAACTGACACTGCTGATGGATTTCAATTAGTGAATGTTGAAGTTATTGCAATTAGATCCATGGTAATTCAAGATCGCCTTGCTTTAGACATACTCCTAGCAAAAGAGGGAGGAGTCTGTGGCATTTTACATGTCCAACATTGCTGTACATATATACCGGATGAAAGTAAGAATATTGAAATGTATATTAAGAATATTACACAAATGCATTCAGAGATAATTCCTTTAGAAGAAGAAGATTTTACAGAGAAACTTTCAAAAAGGTTTCAAGCAATTAAAAACTGGTTTCATAATATCGGAAGTTCAATTCTTGGCAAGATTCTGGCACCTTTGATTATAATAGTATTCATTTTTATTTTGACTAAAGTAGGTTGTTTGTTACATAAAAGAAAGAAACAGTTGAAGGAAAAGAAGAGAATCTATAAACTCAGAAAAGAAGAGGAAAGGGAGATCGAGTTACAAGAGTTACATAGAGAGCGTCATGTTAATTGCAAAGATTATGCTGAAACAGACTTTTAGGTTTACTAATACAAATGAATTTGAATCGATTTCTTATAAATTTAATTTACCAAAATTTTGAGTGCTGGTGTGGTGATTTGTTAATCACCAGATGAGGGAGTTGATGGAGCGAGATAGAAAACAAAATTTTGTTTAAACTCGCAAAGTCACATTTCCATAACATGAATAAAATTATTAATGATTTGTGATATGTCGTGCTAATACAACTTAGATTAAACTTTACACGTGGGGGGACTAACATGTGTGCTCATAAACGTGCATAAATGTTGCATCTTTCTGTTTGTGCAAATTAATAAAATAATTTATTGTTTTCGTTTTTGTCATTACTAACTGCTGCAAACTTAAAAGAAGCATGTGCTTGTTTTGCTTTTCCTTGTCTGTGTGATGTCATTTCTACTATTCTAGGTGCATATGGGTCTCATAGAAAAACGGAGACTGGTAAATATAAACGCTGCTTTATTTGTTTGCAATGGCTAGGTAACATTTTGATTAATCGGGTGGGTTAATTAATTAGTAAACCAAAGGGGTGGATACAGAATATACTTTATTTCTTACATTAATACTTTTCTTGTGTTTGTTTTATACTAGAAAACATAAGTTGCCTGCTTTTGGGCCTAGTAAATAGAGCCGCAGAAAAAGAGCTGATCTATAATTCTGCAGAAAGTCACGAGACGCCCATTCTGAATTAAAACGATTATTGAAGCTGCATTCACAAAGCAAAAACTGATGAGCTGACATCATTATGTCGGACATGGCCAAGGTCGAAAGTGAACATTTTGTCAGTCCTTAACTTGGCATCCGCGGAAGTTGTACTGAAAGACTATGGAAGCTGCGAGGATGACTTAATACAAAGTTGCAATCGCAGGAAGCTTCTGGCTTCACGTGGAAGAGACAATGGTCTTTGTAAGACATGATTTTGTGGAACTTTTTAAGAATCGGGTGACATGTCACTTGTCACTCTCAGCCAATGGGACGTCGAAGATTTCTGAAAACTTTCCTTTGCTAGTTTAGTTAGCGTAGAAAGGTATAAAAAGTCATGCCCTTAGGGTTGGGCTGGCTGCTGCTTTCTGACTTTCCGATGAGGGTGATGTGCTGCTGGACTTTGCGTGGAGCACGTAAGAATCCTCAAAGATCTTTACTTTAATTTCTGTCTATTTAGTTCAGTTAAGGAAATAGGTTTTAAAAATGCTAAACTTTATATAATTTCTTTAAATTTGATTCAATTGCTTAAATTGTATTTTTCTTATATTTCTTACCATCATGCTTGCTTTATTGCAAATAAATTTCATTTATAAAACTTACAACATATATACCATAATTTAGAAAATAAAATCTTACTTTTGACAAACAAGCTGGTCTTGATTATTTAGAAGTATAGGTTACCATTAGCTAGATCACGTCACCTATGGTGGTCGTTTAAATGGTTGGGTTTTATTCTAATGACAATATTCTTTTTGCAAATGTATAAAAATGTATATAGTGTGTAGATAATGTGTATATAGATTTATTCCGACCACCTGATTCAGTAGGCCCAAAATATATCAGGTTCATAAATGGGTCCATATTTAGTATAGAATTTTGTTTATAGGTTATGAAATTGGGTAGCGTAGTTTATGATATATTTTCTATAGCCCGCTGGATCAGATCCCGCTGTGTTGAAGAATTACAGACCCATCTCCCAGCTGCCCTTTCTCTCAAAAATTCTTGAGCAACACGTTCTTCAGTCCCTGTCCTGCTATCTGGAATCTCACCATCTACTCCATGATAGACAGGCAGGTTTTCGAGCACATCACAGCACCGAGTTGGTGATGCTCTCAGTGCTGGACGAACTAAGAGGTAGGGCTGACTGTAAGAAAGCGAGCGCCCTGATTTTATTAGATCTGTCAGCGGCGTTCGATACTGTCAGCCACACCCTGCTCTTGGATAGATTGAAGAGCTTTGGGATTAAGGGCTTGGCGTTACAGTGGTTGGAATCCTTCCTTACAGGTAGGACCCAAAGGATACAACTGGGGGACGAAATATCTGAGGTAGGGGTTTTAGAGTGTGGAGTACCGCAGGGGTCGGCCCTGTCCCCACTCCTATTTAACCTATACCTGCAACCACTGATCGCTGCGCTGGCTGCGATGGACTGTAAAGTCTTCAACTATGCGGACGATACGCAGTTGCTGCTAAGTATAAATGACACCACGGCTGCACAACTCCAATCCCAGAACATCTTGAGGTTCACGGTACGATGGATGACTGATAACCTTTTAAAAGTCAATCCTGACAAAACTGAGATCCTGGTTATACCATCCACCCTCTCACCTTGGAGTGACCTCTACTGGCCCATGGAGTTGGGCCCGGCCCCAAAACCAAGCCTGGTTGTAAAAAGCTTGGGGATTCGGCTGGATGCTGACCTATCGATGGCGCCTCAGATCGCGTCGGTAGTAGGCAGCTGTACTAATATCATCCGGCAACTGCGGAAGTTATCCCCTATCCTCTCAGAGCCCATGATGCGTTCAATAGTAACTGCCACTATCATTTCCAGAATCGATTATGGGAATGCCCTCTATCTTGGCCTACCGAAAACCCTTACTAATAGGCTTCAGGTTCTGATGAATGATGCTGCCCGATTGATCTTTAGACTCCCTAGGAGGTCTAGAGCCACTCCTCTACTACAAAACCTACATTGGCTTCCAATTAAAGAGAGAGTGGAATTTAAGAGTCTGTGTACAGCCCATAAGGCCATCTATGGTAAGGCTCCGGCCTATATCAAGGAGCGTCTACAACTGTACTGCCCGACGAGATCACTTCGGTCCTCGGACTTGCAGTTGTTGAGCTGCTCTCGGTACAGGCTAGTGACGAAGGGAGGCAGAGCCTTCTCGGTATTGGTTCCCCAGCTATGGAACAATCTGCCTGGAGGGCTACGTGAGGAAGGAAACCTCCTAAAATTTCGAAAGAGTCTGAAAACGCTACTGTTTAGGAGAAGCCTGAGCATGGCTTAATCCAATGCGATCTTTTGTTCTGACCCTGTTATGTTATTGTCCTGTACCATCTTTCCGGGCGCTTAGAGACCTGCAGGTGATTAGGCGCGGTATAAAATTAAAATAACAATAACAATAACAATAACAATAACAATAACAATTTAAGGCAGCCTTAAAAGCATCTGAGGGTCTCCAAACTCCAAAATCCAAACTCACGGTCTATCTTCACTACAAGATGTAGGCTTCCATTTTCCAACTCCAAACACTAAACTCCTGGCCTGTTTTCCTAATCAGCTGTCAAAACTGAGTGCCCCTGCAGAAGCGATGCAGCAATGTCTGGGTGTGTCTTGCAGTCGTAGTCTGGAGTGCCAGGTCTAAGATTTGCAGCTCAGTAATCCTGTGACTAGGAGCAAGTCGGTTGGACTTGGTTTTGCATCTGAACAACCAGTACAGAAGTTACCTCAAATCAATACAGATATACACAAAAAAGGATGTAATGCCATTTCTACCTTCTTCTCAAAAAAAGAGATAAGTCAAAATAAGGCGGTGACCATGGAGTTTAAGCCTACATTTCATCTTGGAAAGGTTGAAGTGGAAACTGAAAAGTTACTTTTATCAAATCAGAGTGGAAGGTTCCCTGCTGGCAAATCATACCATCTACTCGACTGTAAACAGAGTGACTCAGTCTGTTTTTGAAATATGTTCTGAACCTAGAGTGGAAGGCCCTCCAACAGAAGTTTTTACTCTCAATCTGAATCCTATTCCGAGGGTCCTTCAATCTCATGAACCTTATACTTCTAATATTTCACTTCTTTCAAACTCACAGGACTTCCCCTTGGCCATTCCATTAAAATGCAGCTCTTTAATAGTACGCCTAGTGGAACATCTTTATTAAACTCAAGGGCGTCCATCACTCCTGACGTGTCCTTGGACCCTAATCTTCTAAACAGTGATTTAGAGTAAAAAAACACTGATGTCCGGGTAATTGCTTTGTCCGGAAAGAGTCCTGTCATCCACTTTACCACTCATGGAGAAATCCGCAAGCAACTCAGATTATATTTTGGATTCACTTCTGTCTCTGACCAGATCTATAATTTCTGATTGAAGATCTCCAAATGGAAAAGCTTCTCTCCCTCCCTCTACTAAGTCTAATCCCTGTATCGGGCGCTCTCCTCTACATCCTCTGGCTCCTAACTCTAATCAAACCAAATCTACTCAAACGTGCTCTGTTTCATACTCTAATTATGGTGACTTTGGTACTCCGCTGGAATGCCTTCAGATAGTAGAAAACATAAAGGTAAAGAAATCGTTGACTTATTTGATGAAATTCAGCCCCTCTCCCTACAGCAGTTATTTGAACCTAAGGCCCCTGTTCCTTCACCTGTATCTATGTCCTCTCAGTACTCAGAAAAGGAAAAAACAAATACAGAACAAAGCTTGTCCCATTTTCCTAAAAAGAGGGCCTATAAAAACTATACAATCTAAACATTCTACAGCAGCGGAATTAAAAGTTGAACACTCAAAGGGAAAAACTTTGTAGGATAAAGCAAAAAAGAGCAAAACGACTGCACTTTGGCACAATATACATTTAAATGTGACTCTGAATGCTGATTTGAATGATCTAAGATGGAAGAAGGACAAGTTGAAGCTATCCCCAGGGGCTCCCAATCACCACAAGTGAACCCAATTGCTTCAATTCCGAGAAGTAAACACCTCAGATTCAAGTCCAATATTGGTGGCACAGCATAATTAGAGTCCCTATGCGGTACCATTTGCCTCCTTTGTAGGCAGTAATGTTATTTATAATCCTATTGGAAATGCATCTGAGGGAGTCTGCCAAGTTAGCAATCTATCTTCTGTACCTCTTTCTCCAGATTTTTCTTTCATTTTTGACCATGAGTTGTATATGAATAGCTCTTTTCTATTGAGCTGTTTTTCTGAAATCCCCGACCTCCAAATGATCCAAAGTAGTGATCTTGCCCTGGATCAAGTTACAAAATTTGACAATTACAGGGGTGCCAGAGTGATGTTTGGTTTCAAGGTAATTGTCCACCTAATAATGTTAAATAGTGATAAATTATGATGCTCTGGTATTGACACTCTTGACCCAAAGAGGAGATAGCTCCTAAAAAAGTGACTTATAATAGGCAGCTCTCCTCCATCTCAGATCTCTCCCCTTTATATATTCCACAATTAGAGAAAGAATGTACATTGCAGGACTCCATCGGCAAAGGAGGAAGGAGAGTCTCCCTCCTTGCAGAGATGAGGAAAATAAGAAATGGAGTTGGGTAGCAGGGGTTCTTAAAACAAATAGATCTTTAGGTCTACTATGCTGGGTCTTAAATTGATCTCTTGGAACGCAGCCGGCTTATACACAAACAAAGCCAAATTGTTGTTCTTGAAAAATCAGAATGCTGGCATAATATGCATTGGATTGTAAATAACTGGCCCATTGAAAATTATATTGTGCTAAGCCGTCCTGCATCCCCAGTGAACAGAAGTCACGCGAAAGGAGGTATTGCCATACTGCTTACAACAAGCTTTAGATGGAGATATAAAGCAATCCTTCATGCCTCTAACTTGTTTCAGGTGAATAATGTAGACTTTAAGGAAGATCATGACAGTTTAGATACTCTGCTTATTGTAAACTCATACAAAGCTGAAGATGCATCTAACACACATCTACTAAAAGACTTGTTCATCTTTGTCTCTTCTATTATGGAAAGAGAAGATTGAAGGCACTTAATGCTGGTCGGTGACTTGAACGCCAAAGTCTCTACCCACAGTATGAGGTTATTTGCTAATGCCTCAAAAGACAAAGCTCTAAACATCCCCCTGCTCAGTTTCTGAAAATTAGTCGGATTGATAAAAGAGTTGCAATTTCACTTGATACCTGAGAAACTTAGACCTATTAATTGCAAAGGGGAAATTAGAAAATGATATACCAGCTAAAATTAGGCATAAGGCGCCTACTGAAGGCTCTATTATTGATTACCTAATTGTTTCATCAGATTTTTTCAGTAAGCTCTCCACTATTGAAATTCTTGAAAATGCGCCTAGCGACTAGATGGTGATCTGCTCAAAAATAGAGATGCCTTGTGCCAAGGTGGGCTCTTGGATTTTAAGGTTAAAGCGGTAGGTTATAATAAAGCAAATGGCAGAATCTACTGGAATACTTTAGCAGCCACAAAACTTAAAGAGACCTTAACAACTTTAATAGAATATCAGCAGCATACAATGGTGGGAGACCTACATCCTCCCCAAACTGATGTGCTGGAAGCCTTTGTCCACAATATAAATACCGTGGTCATGTCATGTAAATCTATCCATTCACCAATTAAATGGAGACCGCCTTTCAATGCTCTGCTTTATATAAATAGGGAAATAAATACATTAGCGAGGGCCCAGTTCCAAAATTGTTCCCTACAACGAAGTAGTCTAATAAATCTATGAGAGAGGAAAAGACAGAGGAAAAAAATGCTCTCTAAGACAAAAAAAAGTAAGATTATGAATGAGTCCAGTTAAAAGATGCGGCTTCTAAAAACAATCCTAAAAGGTATTAGGAAATAATTGTGAATTGTTGCAGCACTAGTGTTAAATCCCTCCCAAATCCAATAAAAGAAGAAGAATGGAAATCACAACTTAACTCTGCGAACCCTAATTCTTCCTGCCCGGCCTTTATTTTAACAAATCTCCCCAAAACCCCTGAATCCAGTTTTACTCGCACAAAGGGGGAAGTTGTAGGACCTAATAAAAAAATGAGAGCTTCAGGAGCAATGGGACCTGACGAAATTCCTATGACAACTAATAAAAAACAGCCCCTGTTATGGCTACGTATCTTACTCCTCTGTTTTAAAGTTGTAACCTGCAAAGGTTGACTCTCCCATCATGTTCCGGTAGCATCCTCATTCCTTTATATAAAAGTAGTCATAGACACCACTTGGGTAACTACCAGCAAATAGCCTTATTAAATACAGTGGGGAAAATATTTGCTCACAGTATTCTTGCCCATCTCACTGACTGGGTGATGGACAATTCTCCCCATAGAACAGGCAGGGTTCAGGACAAATGAAATCACTCTATCCTTGATAACATCAGTATGCTGAAATGACTAGAGAAGGACACCCTATATCGCAGGTCTAACGTATACGTGGCATTTATAGACTTCTCAACAGCCATTCAAAAGGTAGACTGGACACTACTGTGGAAAAACTACATAAAATGGGGGTGCCTACCCCCTGTTATCATTAATTATTGCCCTGCATTTGCAAACTTTGTGTCAGGGCTAATGGGGGCAAATCAGGGCCTATTATCTGTAATAACCACAGAAAATGGCCTAAAGCAAGGCTGTCTAATAGCACTGCTACTCTTCTCTCTGTACGTAAGAGATTTACCTGATTGATTTTCTCCCTTAGAAAGATATGAACCAAAGATAGGTGACTGCCCTTTTGCATGCGTCATGTACGCAGATGATATTGCAATTAGGGCACAGTTCCAGAAGGTCAATATTTCTAAAAGTAAAGTTCTGATCATGAAATGTAGTAAAAGCTAAAAATTGTGCAATTTTAATTTGTAGAATTGGTTCCAAAAGGCTTGAGATTGTAGATTCCTATCTCTACTTGGGGAAAGTAATAGCGGGTAATACAATGAATAAACTGCATATTGAACATAGTTCCTGCAAAGCGGCATCACATGAAAATGGCTTACGCATATTCTACTTTGCAACGGGTAGAAGACATTTTTTACATTTTCTCACAGTGTTTAAAGCAAAAAAAAACTCCACTTTGTTATATGCTATAGAATCTATTCCAGTAAATGTAAATGTATTTGAGCTTGTAAAGCACACTGCTACCCGTCCATAGGTCTCCTGGCGCTGTATAACTCTGGGGAACCTGTCCTGGCTTTCCCTGTGGGATGGTCCCTTGCTGGGAGTCCCCAAGGTGGAGCCAGGCATCCCCGGAATTGGTGGGGCCGTTGTGGAGATTAGGCAAGCTAATGCCGAGAGTTGCCAAGTGGAACCCCTGATTAGAGTTAGCACCGAAGCGAGAATTATCGAGTCCGCTGACCGAGGTCCACGACTCTGCCGCGTCGGTAATTGAACCCTGGTCCCGGGCCGACTTCTGCTCTTGGGCCTGCCGCCTCTAACCAGTGAGCCACACTACTCCAGTAAGAGAACAGAGTTTCCTTGATAAGATTCAAGGCCATATTTTACACAAATTGTGTAATTTAAATACTCTGGTTTCAATATCCGCTATTAGATTGGAATTTGGCTTGGTAAATTCATTTATACAAGGTTTAGCTAGGGTATTACAATGGGGATACCAGCTAAGGAATTGTGAGCTTTAAACATTAAAGGGATTTATGTATCAAGAAAGTTTTGAAGGAAAAACATACAAATATTCTCTTTGCCATGATTTCACCTAGGCACTGAATTATTTCAGCGCACAAGAGGAGTTAGTGATGTCACTCCAACTTTTAGAATTTAAATCTTTACATGGTCAGTCACCAGAGAGATGTCAAATTTTGAAGATCAAAGGATATACTAAAGACAATAGCCATGTCAAGTACCCTAAGAGTTCCTCAGAAATACGTATCCTGGAATCTAGATCGTGGAATTTGCCTTTGGCTTACTCTAAGTTGTATCAATTTGTTGCCATTAAATGATATAACGGCAAATAGGTCCTCCACTATGAAAATTGGAAAAAACTGAAATATATGTAACCTGGGCATCCAAAATCTTGACCATATCCTGTTTGTGTGCCAAGTTCTGTCACCATTACGCCATCAATGGTTTCGAACAATGTTCATGCAAAACAGTATCAAAAATGTAACATCAGCCTGCAAATTCCTCATCTTTCTAAAGAATGAAATAGTATGTACAACATTATTGATTTGTTTAAGGAGTTTATGAATATATTTTAGTCTTTGCTATATTCTTCTTAAGCAGGTCCCTCCCTTAGCTGTGCAAACCTTATTTAACCTTATTTAACTTTATGTATAAAGAGGTGGATTAATTACATAACCTATGATCATATGACCTGATACCCGTTACCTCTCTGGCTTCTTGGTACCTTCATGGTTTGGCTTGTTGCTCATGCGATACTCGGCCCCCTTCAATTTTGCCCTTAAGTTCTGGGCCTTTGTATTTCGTAAGACTACGGGAGTTTATTTCTGTTTAGTCCAAACTTTGCACTTCTTACTGCTGCTCCTTGACTGTTTTTTGCACAGAATTAGGATATCTACTTGCTTTTTAACTATCCTTGCTGAGGGAAAATGAATTGTTAGTTATACATGTGTTAATTTTTTATTACCTGCTGCTTCCAAATTATGCATTTTATTTAAAATAGGATCCAATATAAAGCAGCTATTGTATGGTAGTTTTTCCAAATTGCATATGTATTTAACTAAATGTACTTTTTGCAATAAAGGATTTAACTACTTTATTGTAATTCTGTATTTTGTTATAATAATCCCACACTTTGCTCATTTTGTGCCATTGCTTGCATTCTTCTTTGCTATCTAAGGGAGGTCTTGGAACTGGTCTTGAAGGATTTCGACACCTCTAGGACAAACTAGCTTGAACACAAACTGCTTCTGCGCTATAGTTACAACTGCATTTTTATAATGATTTTTAACTAATTGAGGTGATTTTATTGTCAATTTATCATATGAGCCGCTTTTGTATTTTATCCTATCTACTGTGGAAATGTACTGTGCTTGTATTTTAATACGCTTAGAATGCTCTAGTCAAGAAACTTTATTCGGTCTACTATGACCATCAAAGCTTATGATGCAATAATTGTGTGTATTCTTTATGTGGACCTCATTGGAGATCCAAATCCTTAATAAATGTATTGACAGGTTATTGTCTATGTACCCCAGGTAGTTGTTCATTAAGCACAGAGACACATCCATATTCACAATTTCATATTGCATGCAATGCTGCTTTTAAAAAAAACTGTTATTTACCTTAGACAGCAGGTCTTCTCCAAGTCAACCCGCCAGTCATGCTTGACCACCTTTGAATGGGACATTAAGGTTGACTTCTGTGGGGCTATGATGTGAACAGTGACATACAAAAAAGGCTTAGTGCTCACCTAGGGATCCCTGTTCCTATGATGATAGTGATATCAACAGGAGTGCAGAATAGGAGATTAATCTGTGGTATCTGCATGTTGCTGCAACTAGGTAAGTCCTGTGCAGCTGGGACAAACATCCATAGGCTTGCTCTTTGGTTCTGAGAACTTATAATCAAGAAGAATGACCAGTGATGGAAGCGGGTGATGGTCACTGATGTGATGGTAGTTGGATCACTGTAATTTGTATTAAGTATTATGTTTACACCTGTATTTGTTCTCTATCTACATTCTTTTTTCTCTTGCTCCCACCCCTCCTCTTTCCCCTTATGGTTTCTCCCTTTGCCCAAAGAGGTTTTAATGAGTTGGAATGTGGGCGCTGGAGGATCTCTGAAACCTGATGTCGCTGAGAAGCTGTTGTGTAAAGTTCAATATAGTTTTCTTTTCTTCTAAATCCAGTGACTGTCACTTCGTAATAATTACCCACTTATTCTCTGACTGCTGGCTGTCGGGGGCTGTGCCTGACTCATGGCGAGGCTCGCTCCTGCACCCAATTCATAAGAAAGGGACCAAATCAGATCCAACAAACTACCGCATGATTGCCCTGCTGGACATCGAGGGTAAAGCATACGCAAGTGTCATCTTGAAAGACCTTACAGACTGGGCAAGCGAAGAAAACCTCCTGCCATTCTGTCAAACCGGCTTCAGACCAGGGTCCTCGACTGTAGACAACATCACAGCACTATCTTACCTAGTCAATCGAGCACGGCTGCGCCAAAGTCTCCCATTATTCGCCTGTTTCATCGACTACTCAGCTGCGTTCGATGGAGTAGATCGCACCATCTTATGGAGAAAGCTGGTCCACTGGAACATCGATCCCTCCCTGCTAAGAGCGATACAATCTCTGTATCAAAACACCTGGGTAAGAATCAAACTTTCAAACGACTCTGCAACCGACAAGATAGACACGAACCGTGGCCTAAAACAAGGGTGCGTGTTGGCGCCCCTGCTGTTCAATTTATATACAGCAGACATGGAGACAGCCCTGTTGGGGGCTGCCCTAGCAACACCAAAGATCGGGGCAACCAAAATACATTTCCTGCAGTACGCGGATGATCTCGTAATTCTGGATCACACAAAAATAGGACTCCAAAAGGCACTCACCGCCCTGGCAATATATAACAACAAAAACAGGCTGGTAGCAAACCTGACTAAGTCAAAAGTAGTCATCTTTGGGCACTACCCCAAAAAAAAAAGAGCAAAATGGAGCCTCGGCCATTTGACTTTGGACAGCATCCAGAAATATATATACTTAGGGGTCTCCTTCCATGAATCGGGGTTGTGCGGTACCCACTTAAAGAAAATACAGGATAAAGGCAAGTCCATCACCTTTGCCCTATGTAAACTACAAGCCCTCATACACAGTCCATCAGCAACAGCCATCCAAAGAGTCCTCAAGGCCAAGTTAATGCCGGCCCTTAATTACGCACAACAGGCGTACCCAGGCAAACTGAATAAGGAGCTGGAAAAAATTCATTGTGGGGCATACAAGAGACTGTACCATCTACCGAAATGTACAAGAAACACTCTAATCCGCCTGGAACTCTCCCTCAACCAACAAATTCTGGAAGAGATGGCAGCCCTAAGTAAATATTATTACCTCACAACAGCGGCACGCGATAACACACTGAAGGCCATCCTGAAATACATCTTCATTGAACCAGGGAACCCCTGGTCAGCTACCATCAAAGCAGCCATGACGCAACTGAATCTGGCGATCGAGTTGTGGAACCCAGACCTTGTCAACTACACGACCATCAAACACGCGATAAAAAAGCAAGTGCGCGCATGCTCTCGGGACATGGATCTGGAGTCCCTCACGAAAAGAGCCTTCCATGAGTCCCTATGCTTGCCACATACCGCGTATAATCCTCGAAACCATCTCACGCAGGCCGTGGGCCTCCCAGCGCTCCACAAGATTCTTGCCTACAGACTGCACCCCCTGCCGCTCAAAGAACTATTTCATCCGGGAAATGCAGGCACGGGAGCTCGGGAATGCAGACTCTGCAATTATAAACGAGAGTCATTGGCCCACTTACTATTCTGCTGTCCTGCCCTATGTGCACCCCGCACCCTCTACCTTAGGCCGGGACGCCGGGACACGCACAGCTAAGGAAGCAATCCATCATCTATACACCTTGAGCATAGTAAAACAGATGGCTTCATTCGGAAAATTCATACAACAGACTCGGTCCGAGCTGATAGCTGCCAAGGCCACGCAGGAATAGAGACTCTGGGTGGCCCTCCCAGGTCCCCGACCGCGTGTGCCCTTATGAACTTTGGGATCTTCTCACAAACGCTTGTCTACAGAAATTTTGTGGTTTTAACTTTTGTAATTTTATACTTTGGTCTTAATGTAATGGTTTTAAGTAACCACACAATAAAGTTAATCATTCATTCATTCATTCATTCATTCATTCATTCATTCATTCGTAATAATTACCATGAGTAGGGCAACAATCTCTTCTTCATCTGAACAACTGGATACTGCTGAAATGGCGGCCGGCACGAACACAGGGCTCTCTTTCAGTATTGCTCTACATTCTCCACTCATTTATGCAATATCTTTCATTTGAGGGGGGCGCTACGTGGCGCCAGAACAAGATGGCCACACTGAAGTGAGGCTCTCGCCTGATCGACCCTAAGAGCCATCCTTCATGCCATCCTGACCAGCTGTATCGCCTTGTGACTAGCGGGATCAGACGCGCCCGGCTGCGAGTCACGCTCCGGTGTCATCGTCTCCCGTGTCACAACCCTGGAGCCGGAGAAACCCGACCTGCTTTCTGTGAGCGGCGCTTCACCCTCTGTCGCAGCTCCGCCCTCACAGGCACACCAGATAGGCAAGCTCGGGGCTTCAGGGCCTGGTCGGAACGGCCCGACCCTGGTGCAACGTGTGACCCGCTCCGAGGTCCTGCTTCGGGCCGGGTGGGCCTGCCCCGAGGAGGAGTCCGCCACCACCTCCCCCCCCTGGCTTAAGGTGCGTGCCGCTGGACCCCCCCCACCGCGGCCCGCCACGCTCCTCTGCTTGCGGCCGGACTCGGAGCACATCCTGGCGGCCGCGCGGGACTGAGATTCCTGGCTACCACCGGCGCGTCTCGCGCCATTGCCGTGCCATTTGGAGCTGCGGGGGGGGGGGGACTGCTGTGCGGGGCCCGAGCATCGGCGGGGAGCCTGTCTCTTTCTGGCCCGGTGCGGGAACACAGGATCTCCTTAATCTCCTTCATATTGCCGCAGCGGCGTACCCCTCCCGCCTGAGCCGTGACCAGCCTCAAGTACACCTGACGTCATAACTGCCTTCGCGGCCATTTCGACGTGCGCTGCCACGGCTGAAAATTAGGCGGCAACTCATACCTACACCTTCCCAGCACAGCCTCATCGACCAGTGCTTTACAACGGGCAGCGCCAATCCCACACTCCTTAATGTGATCCCTCTTCACTCCTACAGTAAATTACTGACATTCTTCAAGCATTTTTCAGTCTGCGCTCTGTTTTGCTTGCAATCCCGTCATTGACTTCTCTTGCAGCGTCCTCTCCCCCTGGCGGGACCCGCTCCCTATCCCGCCCTGCCATCCGCAACTTGCTAGCTTCTGGACATAGAGCAATTGAAGAACCGGCGAAGCGCTATTCACGACAGTTCCCTCCTGAGCCCTGGCGTCCACCTTCTCAGCAGTCTCGCAGACACCGAGACGCGACATGGGCCGAACTGAGGCAAGACAATCAAAAATTCCTTTTGAATCTTAAAAAACTTCCAAGGTGACGCCGGAGGGAGGTGGGAGTCCTTCGGCCCCTCCGCCCCAAGATGAAGATTGGAAAACACTTCTGTTAGGCATGAAACAAAGCCTGTCAACAATCGACTCAAAAATCGACACAATAAATGCCCGCATGGAACGTGTGGTGGCAAAGCTGGAACATCATGACACTCGTATAAAGGAGGCTGAAGATAGAATTTCGGGTTTGGAAGATGGCGCTACCTCTTCCCATCGCCAGCTCACCCAAATGGACAGACTGCTCAAAGTCATAGCGGACAAGAGCGAAGATTTGGAAGCGAGATCGCGCCGGAACAACGTCCGAATTTTGGGCCTTGCGGAGACCACCAACACGGGGAAGATGGAGATATTTGTTGAGAACCTCGTAGCGGAACTGTTTGGAAAGGAATCATTCTCCCCACACCTTATTGTGGAGAGGGCCAACAGATCCTTGGCTGCTCCCCCTCCTCTCGGAGCCCCGCCGAGGCCCTTCATAGCGCGGTTTCTTAACTACAGAGACCGAGATGTGGTATTGCGGCGCGCGAGGGAACTGAAGACAGTGCACTATGGAAACACAACGTTATCTTTTTTCCCCGACTTCACCCCCTCGGTCCAAGAAGCCAGGCGCAAATTCGCAGGGGTGAAAAAGAAACTGCAAACCCAAGAGATCCCTTATGCCATGCTGTACCCGGCCAAACTAAAAATCTCCTACCAGGGCAAGCACCACTTTTTTCAAAATCCGCAGCAAGTGGAGGACTTCCTCAAATAATGTAGGAGGGATCAACACAGGGAGGAATCAACTCGCCGCCGCTCCAGATCACATTCACCGCTGTCACAACAAGACTGACATGATGTATCGTCCGGAGGACTCATTTAGTTCAATGTCCCCTATACACCGGCTGTGCGTGAACTGACTCCTGGTTACTCTGGTGAGATCTTAGCTTTGTTTTACACCTCACTGGTCTAGCTGTATACTGAGTGCTCGCTAGACCACCTCCGTCCCACAGTGCTGACTGGGGTAACCTGGTTAAATGTGGGTGTGAGTAGGGAGGTGGTTGGCAGGTCTGGTACCCCTAGTTCAGACCCCCAATGGGCGTACCCCAGACTCCCTCTCTCCTTCTGAGGGCAGAGGGTTATGTAGTAATTTTTTTGGCTTTTGTTCTTGTTTTGTTTTGGCTTCGGGTGGGTGGGTGGGTGGGGAACTAATGCACGGCGAGTTGGGGTTGCCGTTGTGGGTGGGTTGATACCCCATTTTCACGTTGTCGTGAGTGTTGAAGTGCTGGGATGGGACAAGGGTTGGCATGCTGGGAGGGTATTGGGTGGGAAATGTTGTTTACTTGCATCTGATACTGCTGTGATCCGATCTGAAGTACTAATATGCTACACATCTTTACACTCTGCTGAATGGGTGACGTAGCTTCGCCGCAACTGTCGCACCAGTTTAGGCTGGTGACATGGAACATTCGAGGGCTGAATGACCCGCGGAAGAAGCGAAAAATTTTGGGATATTTGGATAGGCAGGGGGTAGCTATCGCCATGCTTCAGGAAACTCACTTAAGGCCTGACAGTTCCCCTCTGTTTGCATCACGGTGGGCCTCCTGCAAGGTGTTCTCCTCTTATTCCAACTATGCCAGGGGTGTAACGATATTGGTTCGAAAAGGAGTGCGGTTTACACCAGCGGGCACTGAGACGGACCCGGGAGGGAGGTATTGCCTGGTATGGGGGTCACTGCACTCACACACGGTCCTCCTAGCTTGTTATTATGGCCCTAATACTGATGACACGTCTACACTCCTTACGCTGTGGGGTAGGATTCAAACACTGGGCATCAGCCATGTCATCTTAGGTGGCGACTTCAACACGGCATTGGAACCGAGCCGAGATAGATCCCACCCTCAGGCTATCCACTACACGCATACCCAGCGCACATTATCTACTCTTGTCGAAGAACACCATTACACTGATGCATGGAGGCACCTGCACCCCTCTCTTAAACAAGGAACCCATCACTCAGCGGTACATTCTACATGGGCGAGGCTAGATTATGTGTTCCTGTCGGCTGGCCTCCTACCATGGCTGGGGGGCGCTCTTCACCTTGCTAGAACATTCTCAGATCACTCGCCAGTCCTCCTTACATTGCGCATACCTATAGACGTCTCCCCGTATCTAAGTTGGCGCCTCAATCCCGCACACCTCACAGACTCGGCGTTTAGGGCAGAAATTGAACAGGACATACAGGACTTTTTCGACAGGAATACGGGGTCAGTCCCGTCATTCACAACGGTCTGGGAGGCCTTTAAGGTAACTGTCAGAGGGTGGTGTATTGCGAAAGGGGGGGGCGTCCTCAAGTCACTTCGTGAAGACCTGCGTAAACTAGAGACTGAACTCCGTAATCTTGAACGCGACGTTGCCCGAGATCCACATGGGCATGCACCTAAAGCCCTTCTCAGGGAAAAGCTTAATGAATATGCGGAAGCGGCGGAAAAAGAATGCAAGTTCCTCGGGAAACCATACACGGCACGCTTGTACGGCGAGGGAGATAGGCCCGGCAGGGCACTTGCTTTCGCGGTTAGGCCCCCGAAGTGTCACAACTATGTGGCGACCCTAATGGACGAAAATCATGTCCCACAGAGGGACCTCGCGGAACAATTGCGTATCCTAACTAATCACTACTCCACTCTCTATACTTCCCACCGGTTGACGCCCATTGATTTGCAATCTTATCTTGCAGACACTGCCGTCGCGTGGTTAGGTCCTTCTCAGCAGAAATTTTTACATCACGAACTCGAACTTGACGAAATAAAAGACGCCATCATGGCTATGAAATCCGGCAAATCACCGGGTTCGGATGGTCTGGCAATTGACTTTTACAAGGCCTATATACACCTGCTTGCTCCTCTACTAAAAAATGTTTACTATACTGCCCTTGAGGAGGGTAAGCTACCGATCACTATGCGGGAAGCCCTTATAGCATCCCTGCTGAAACCGGGCAAGCCTCCGGAACACTGCGACTCTTATAGACCTCTGTCATTGCTCAATTCTGACGTGAAGATTCTGGCGAAAGTGCTCGCGACGCGTCTTAACTTACTGATGGAGCGTCTAGTCTTACCGCACCAAGCTGGATTTGTCCCCAATAGGGCGACGTCCCACAACCTGCGCACACTTCAGGCTGTCCTGCAGGACATTAACCCTGGCTGTGAGGCGGCAGCTGTATTCCTAGACGCAACGAAGGCGTTCGACTCTCTAGAGTGGGACTACCTTCTTGCCCTTCTGGAACGGATGGGGCTCCCCTTTTCCTTCCTGGATTGGATTCGACTGCTGTACTGTAGTCCTCAGGCCTCTGTACTGTTGAATGGCTCCCGATCTGCCCCCTTTGAAATCCGCAGGGGTACCCGGCAGGGTTGCCCTCTCTCGCCGGTTCTCTTTGCGATTGCTATTGAACCCCTGGCGGCCACGCTCCGGCAACATCACAACCACCGCTCTTTAATCTACCCGGAAAGGCAGTTGCTCATTGCATTGTATGCTGACGATATGACCTTGTATGTAGATAAACCGCGGGAGAACCTTAACCCTTTACTGCGAGAGATAACCAAATTCGGAGCCATATCTGGGATTCAGATCAACTGGTCGAAATCAGCTTTGTTTCCCCTGACGGACAAGACCGTCTCCTTCCCTTTGGATTACCCTCTGATGTGGGAGGCTGACGAAATTAAATACCTAGGCATAATCGTGACCAGAAACCGCGAAGCTCTCATTCGGGCCAATTATGGTACAGTCATGGACAAGTTGACTGATACCATCACTAAGTGGATCCACCTCCCACTGTCGATGGCGGGGCGTATCTCCCTGATTAAGATGGTGGTCCTCCCTAAGCTCCTTTATTTATTTACTAATATACCGTATAATCCAGGCGCCTGCGTCTTCCGTGTTCTTAATTCCCAGCTGTCGAGACTTATCTGGGGTGGAAAGCAGGCTAGACTCAGCCTCAAGACGCTCATGTTGCCTTATCACCAAGGTGGGTTCGATGTCCCGAATTTTCAGCGCTACTATGACTGCGCTCAAGGACACTTTGCTGTATACTGGCTACATCCTCCTCCCTTTATGGCTCACCTGGCTGTGGAGGACGGATATATGAGACCGGCCCAGCCATCGGGGTATCTGTACGCCCCGACCCGGGCTTTCGAGCGAGACCCTACCACGGTGGATTGCACGGTGCTGGCCTGGAATCGCATAACCTCCCAGATGGGGGTCAAGTTCTTATACTCGCCACTTATGTCCTTAGCACATGATCTCAGGTTAAGCGTCACCTGTGAAGAGATAGGCCGTAAACTGCTTACGAAATATGCGGCCCTCACCTGGGGAGATCTGTATCTTCAGGGGACGTTTCGCACGTCGGCTCACTTTTTTGGGGACTCCATCCCTTCAGTCATGGATACTTTCCTATACACCCGGCTGCGCCAGAACGTCAAGGCGGTCACGCCCAATTTTCCGGATGAACCGGAAATTGTGACGCCTCTACACGCTCTCCTCCAATCTGACCCCCCGAAACACGTGGTATCTATGTTGTACAAACATGCACAAGCCCCCCCCTCTCCCCCGCTGCTTAGAGCGCGTGGGGACTGGGATAAGGATCTAGACATGCAACTGTCGGAGGAGCAGTGGGAAGAATGCTGTTCACACACAACTGCTGTTACGGGTAACGCGCGTCTCAGACTGGCGCATTTCAAATTTTTGCACCGACTCTACCGTACCCCTGCCAAACTATTCCGCTTTGGCCTCCGGGATAACGACAGGTGCTTGAGATGTGGGAATGCAGGGGCTGATTTTTTTCACTTGGCCTGGTTGTGCCCGGCCGTAGGGGCATATTGGGCAGAAATATTTAAGGCAATGTCCGATATGGTCGGAGTGGAAGTTGCACCCTGTCCTAGGATTGCTCTACTGGGCCTGTCGACTCCAGCGATCACAGCACATCGGAAATTCTTTGCGCTAGGCTTCCTATTAGCTAAACGTCATGTCGCTTGCCGCTGGGGTCGGGGCCGTGCACCCAAATTTAAGATATGGCTCTCCACGATGTCATCTTGGCAGGAACATCTGCACACATATGCTGACCTTCTGCCACAAAAGTCGCGACCTAAAGACCTCTGGGGTCCCCTAACCACATATCTTCGTTCCTTGCAGGAGGTAGATGCCTCGGAGGCGGGTAGCAGCGGGAACATTGATTAAGCTGGTCTGTTCCCCCTCTCTGAATCGGGCCCTAGAGCCTCGTCGCTGGACGACAGCAGGGACCACCCCCCCTTCCCTCCCCCCCTACTCCCCTTGGGCACTGCCCTACTGAAGATCCGCGTGGGTGCTAGCCACATGGGTGGGACGCCTGGAGCACTGGGCTGACCATAGCACCATAGGGGATTAGATCAAGAGCAGCGTTTACCACTGCCCCTCTGCCGAGCGCTAAGATGGCGACTTTCCCCGTCACCGGTCCCACTCTGCCTTACACGCGCATGGGACATGTGGTGCTGCGTACACCATGTCCCGTACTATTGTTCTCCCTGATCGGATTATAGACTACTTTCTCCCCTTTCCCCCCCCCCTCCTCTCCCCCCACGGACAAGTAGAAGCATGTAATCATACACCTCAAGACACCTCTCACACTCTCCCTGTAGGTTGGGTATCATGGGTGGGTAAGTTTTCTGTTGACCTGTTAGGCTTGTTATACAAGAATAAACGAAACCTCATGTTGGAAATGTTTGATCGTACTCCTGCCAACTTGCCTACTTGATACGGCACTTATACACGATTTACAGCGCCTTTACATCGCGGCCGGCCCCATGGGTTGTAGGCGGCATGCTGTGTTTAATTTGTTATCTCTCTTCCTGGCATGACGTACCTCCATACAAACTTGAACTGTGAACGCTGCCGGCCTGCGGAAACAGGTTGTAGGCAAGTGGCTGTGTACACTTTACTTACCATCAATAAAGGTTTAAAAAAAAAAATAAATAATAAATATCTTTCATTTGACCATTGTCCCCAGAGTATCAGAAGATAGATTCATGTAAGTGCATGAATTCTGTTAGTCTCGGTATGAAGACGAACACATACTTACATAAATGTATGGTGTTACTTGGGTGGCTAACATGACCTACTGACACAGACGTCTTACAAATGCTGTATAAAATACTGGGTCCATGGTGCTTCCAATTTGCCTAGGGATGTCAGATAGTGAAATGTCCTACTGGCCAGTGCCAGTGCCATGGTGCTTTATGTGTGAATGGACCAAATGATGGGAGCTGCTCACCAAGAATGCAACCAGAGGCTTGGTGAAATAAGGATGTCGACAGACCAGTTGTAAAATGGAACATGGAAACACAAATGAGTAAATAGTCACAGTGTGACTGGTGACACTTAGTATTTCTGTGATGACATTTGTTCAGAACAAATGGACAGCATTTTTGAATCTCGATACATGTGTGACATTTAGTGGGTCACAGTGATGGAGATTGTTATACAGTGCATAGCTTGGGGCAGAAGACATACCTAAGTAATGGATGACAGCAAGCTGCTGTCCTACTTAAAGAATGTGCCTTGATCCGACATATTTGAGAACATAATGTTTTGACCAGGGACATTACCTGAGAAGGTATAAACTACGACATGAATACATTATCCATCACTAAGTTGGGGTAGGTATGTGCTAATTGATCTCAGCCACTGTACTTTACCATGTTTGCATCCTTGCTCCACAACATCGCCATTCAAAGGTTTTCTTGTAAAAAACATGTCACATTGGTACATTTGTTGACAGAAGACATCCATGTTTGCCAGCACATATACGGCTACCACAAGCAGTGGCATGTTGGCTTTTTTGAAAACTTGTAAAAAACAAGGGTTCCCTGTTTAAACAAATAAGAATAAACCCCTAGGTCAGGGAATAACTCAATGGAAGAAACAACCTAGGCGGAAGTTGTAGATTGCTTACACAATGGTAACAGGACAAAGACTAAAGATGAACAATTTCAAATTAATCACTGAAATTTATTACATAAAATGAAAAATACATATATCATAAAGCAATAGTTAAAAATTTACATTCCTGGGAGGTAAACATACATAAAACATAACATTAATAATTCCTTTACAATGAGGAATAAGTTGTGTGTCAACGCGTTTCGGCGACCAGCGCCTTTCTCAAGACAAAGTACAACTTTCTGAAAATAAAAACATAGTTTAGTATATAGTTTAATATGTTCTTCTATTATCAATAATCATAATACATATAAACCAAATAAGTGACAGATTTAATCTAAATATAAATTCAATTTAATTTAGATCCTATATAAATAATGCATTCTTTGATGACAAAGGGAACCTGTACAAAAAAGCTAGGTCCTGAAATAAGGGCAGACTAATGATCTAATAATAAAAACATATATTGCGAAACCTCCATTATAGCTCACATGATTCTTTCACATTGCTTTGTGCCCCACTGTGTGCTGCTATAGAACATGATTGATACATGATATAAAGCATCGATAATTATTTTCCGGTATTTAGAAACAGGGTATAACAATGAATTGTTTCAAAAGCATAATTTTGTGCTATTATGATAGCAAAGAACTTGATGGTATAAACTAAATAACAGAGATAATTATTTTTTAAAAAACTTTTCCAAATAGTTACCAGAATTCCTGGTGGTTTATGTGTTCTGTTTTTATTAAAATATTGCAGAACCACTGCCATTTAGACACGTGAATCCTTTTTGTTTCAAGAACCGAATGGAATCCCTCACCGTCGACATATATTACTATGAATAGTCTATTTTAGCTACAGGTAAGCCATAACAATAATCAGTAAACTTTAAAATCAAGACTAAATACAGTATTTTTTCAGCGATTTATAGAACAAGTAGAACCTTAAGGGTCCTTGCAATAAATTTCATCTTCTAAAAAATATATATACATTCATGGAAAATAACAATATACTTCCTTAGAGACAGAACTCGAGTAGTTAATTGATTTAAATTACTGGCAATCTAAATAGCAACTTAGAGTGGTACCATAAAACAACCAAATGGTAGTTGTGATAGAATTTCTCTCTCTTACCTTTTCTACCCTTTATCTGTCTTTTCATAACTGATTTGTGGTTCCACCTAACTTCAAAGAGTTGATGTAGGAATTCTGGTAACTATTTGGAAAAGTTTTTAAAAAAAATAATTATCTCTGTTATTTAGTTTATACCATCAAGTTCTTTGCTATCATAATAGCACAAAATTATGCTTTTGAAACAATTCATTGTTATACCCTGTTTCTAAATACCGGAAAATAATTATCGATGCTTTATATCATGTATCAATCATGTTCTATAGCAGCACACAGTGGGGCACAAAGCAATGTGAAAGAATCATGTGAGCTATAATGGAGGTTTCGCAATATATGTTTTTATTATTAGATCATTAGTCTGCCCTTATTTCAGGACCTAGCTTTTTTGTACAGTTTCCCTTTGTCATCAAAGAATGCATTGTTTATATAGGATCTAAATTAAATTGAATTTATATTTAGATTAAATCTGTCACTTATTTGGTTTATATGTATTATGATTATTGATAATAGAAGAACATATTAAACTATATACTAAACTATGTTGTTATTTTCAGAAAATTGTACTTTGTCTTGAGAAAGGTGCTGGTCGCCGAAACGCGTCGACACACAACTTATTCCTCATTGTAAAGGAATTATTAATGTTATGTTTTATGTATGTTTACCTCCCAGGAATGTAAATTTTTAACTATTGCTTTATGATATATGTATTTTTCATTTTATGTAATAAATTCAGTGATTAATTTGAAACTGTTCATCTTTAGTCTTTGTCCTGTTACCATTGTGTAAGCAATCTACAACTTCCGCCTAGGTTGTTTCTTCCATTGAGTTATTCCCTGACCTAGGGGTTTATTCTTATTTGTTTAAACAGGGAACCCTTGTTTTTTACAAGTTTTCTACCCACAGCTTGTCTGTGCAGGGTTGTTTGTCCTTAATATATATTTATTGTTACCTTAACCTCCTGTCACATTATTAGCTCTGTTCAAATACCTCCTGTATATTTTTTATTCTACTTTGTATTTCGATATCTACGACTCTTTATTCATTACCTGCTTCCCTCTACTAAATATATATTGATAACACTATAAGATCAAAAGATGGCCCAAATCAAAACTTTTGGCTTCTCCGATGAAGAATTTGCATTAATGGTAGGTACATCGAATACCTTCTCAAATGCAACAAACTCCTCTTCTGATACTCAGAGAGGACGAGATGATTATAATAAATTAATCGACCTTAAAAAGAAATTAAGAAGGATGGAAGCCCATGGGGAATTTATGTTAGCCTATCTAAAATCAGGCATAATCCCCATGGGCCTACGAGTAAGAAACATCCCAGGACTGTTTGTACATCATCGGATCTTTATAGAAAAATGGAGCATGATCGCGAGTCGATGCTCGCGAGATTTAATGATGCTCATAGTAGAGACTGCCAAAGAACTAGCACTAGACATCAAAAAAGAAATAGAGACCCTAGAAGAAGCCATCAAACAACTAGGTAATCTAGAAGAAACTATAAAAAAATTAGAAGATATGAATAAAGAAGTAGAATCTTTTGTGAGCTATTTAGAGAAGCGAAAAAATGACAAACTCACAAAAGAGAAAAGATTCTACTCAATAGAATTGGCCTATCCATACCTTAAACCTGATTTCTATAAACAAAACCATTATATGGACACTAACAGAAACCAACAACAGAGGGTTAACAACTTTTCAGCCTCATCAGAATCAGGTGGAGAAGGAGATGACGCTTTTTATGAGTCAGACAGTAACTATAATGCTGCCCAAGCCAAACGTAATCAAAACCAGACTCCTTTTTTAGGCAACCGCGGGGGCAACCGCGGCCGGTCCAGAGTGAGGTTCCAACCACAAAACAGAGGGGGATACAAACCCCAGCACCACTATCAACAGGACCCCCAGAATCATTATCAACAGGAGGAACCTCAATTCATCAGGGAGACAAGAAACAGACAGTACTGGAAGGCGGGAATGTGATTCCCATATTCAACCTTTCCAGTGCTTCTCTAAATGACTCTAGTGTCAGCCTTTTATCAAAAGGTTTGTCGTTTGTACCCCACTGTAGCACTAATGTCTTTGAATTATATAGTGACATAATATCCTTCTTTCGGAAATCTCGACTCAAAAAATATTTTCAAAATGAATCAACCGATCTACTCCCCGTAGAACCAGCCACTCTCAGACTTCCTTCCACATTCAGCCCTTCTCTTGATCAGATTGGACCTGAGGTAGCTGCATTTGAGCTAGTTGTTCTAAAAAAACTGGAAAAAAAACTATTCGTTTTATTCCAAAACCTATTTATAATATTGATAAATCCGAGCATGTTGCTCTCCATGAACTTGCTTCTGATACCTCCATTACGATTAAGAGCTGTGACACGGGAGGTGGGATAGCAGTTATTGATTCTGCATCCTATGAGTCGAATATGTCAAAAATGTTGGAAGATCAAACTTTTTACCATCCAGAAAGACATAATCTTATAAATAAAATAACTAAAGATATTCACTCGATGACCTCTTTGGCTTTAGAAAATGGTGAAATTAACAAAAAAGAGTTTGACTATCTAAATACAAATGTAGGCAAAACTGCCTGTATCTATGGTCTACCTAAGATTCATAAAGATGAGAAAAATCCTCCCTATAGACCGATCGTTTCGACGATAGGCACACCCACTGAGGCTCTCTCTAAATATGTCGACACCTTTTTGTGTCCTTACATATCCAATGTTCCATCCTACATAAAAGATACTAGTGCCATGATTAACAAAGTAGAGAATATCAGTTTTGACCCTTTAAGAGACATACTTGTAACTTTAGATATCGAGTCTCTCTACAGTAATATCCCCCTAAGAGAGGCAATACAAGCAGTGGAATGGTTCATTGACCTTTACTCTGTACCATGCCCTAAGACCTTCTTGCTACAATGCCTCCGAATGGTACTTACGGAGAACATATTTGAATTTGGACAAAAACTCTACCGACAAATAAAAGGAGTCAGTATGGGGGCGTCGGTGGCACCCTCCGTGGCAAACATCTATATGACTGAATTTGAAGCCCGCCACATCCATAATGAAATAGCACCCTTCTATGAGTCTGTCTCCCATTGGTCCAGGTACATTGATGACATCTTTTTTGTCTGGACCGATGGGAGACAGGCTTTGGATGAATTTCTGGCTTGGCTTAATGCATGTGATTCTAATCTCAAGTTCACTTCCCATATGAGCTCTGACAGGTTGGAATTTCTGGATATTTGGATTTTTCACGAGGAAGGTAAACTCAAAGTAGACCTTATCGTGAAACCTACGGCCAGAAACACCCTTCTTCATTTTCGAAGTTTTCATCCCAGGAACCAGAGACAGAGCATCCCATTCTCCCAATTTTTAAGGGTGAGGAGAAATTGTACAAATCTTCAAGATTTTGATACACAGGCAGTAGAGATGAAAAGGAAATTTTTAGATAGGGGCTACCCACACAGACTAGTGAGGGATTCGTACAAAAGAGCACAATTTTACGATAGAGACTGTTTGTTGAGAACTAAATCAAAGAAAGAAACTAACAAACTAGTCTGTATTACTCGTCATTCAACAGTAAACGCGAAAGTAAAATAAGTCATTAACTCTTCATGGCACATTTTGAACAGCAATGGAGCAATTAAATTAGAAAAACCTCTTTTTGCCCATAGGCGCAATAAAAACATTAAAGACTACATTGTGCATTCGAGAATGAAAACCCCAACAAACTCGCAAAACTTTGTGCAGAAATCTCTAACTGGTGATCATCCTGTGAAAGGCACCTTTCCCTGTTCGAACTGTAAATCTTGTGCCAATATCCATGAAGGTGTGACTTTCACTCACAATGGACACACAGCCAGTGCAAAAGGTATGTTTAATTGCAAAACCTCAAATGTTATATATTTCCTGGAATGTCCGTGCCCCTTGGGGTATGTGGGCGAGACAGCTCGCGCAATTCAGACACGACTGACCGAACACCGTTCAGCGATCAGAACCAAAAAAGTTACTGCGCCAATTGTGAAGCATTTCCTAGACCATGGACATGGTCCAAATGAATTCACTTGGCGCATATTAGAAAAAATTTATATATCTGACGACAAAGGAGGTGAAGCGATCCGAAAGAAACGTGAAGTCTTTTGGATTTTTTATCTTAATACTTTCCGTGAAGCATTAAACAGTGAAATTCCATGGGAGAATGCGATCGTTTGAATATACAGTTATATAAGACACTTTATTGAAAATATATGTTCCCTTGATCTTAGTTATACAATTAGATTCGGACTCCTACGTATATAGGAAAAAGGATCTATTTTGATGCTATTTTCGAGTTATCAATTACTCTGCCTACTGGTCACTCGAATAAGAAGCAATTTCTCCTATATAGATATTGCCGATTCCAGAAAGAGAACAGTTTTTGTTCACTAAACTTTCCAACACCGCTAGACTATAGTCTTTCCTCGCGCTCTATTAACCTGAGCCACGTCAGGAAAAGACTAATTAGCTTCACCGGCGAAAATACAAAAACGCGCGAATCTGTCCGGACTCCATTTCATCACGGAATCGGGTCCGAAATAGATGTCCGCCTCCATGCGCCTCCAGCTAAAACACTAAAGGTACGTAGACTAGATAGACTAGCAGCCAAGCGCCATACGCGCCAAGCGCTACATGCCCTGATAGACTACCTTTCTTAAATTTTAAAACACTGCGTTGTAATTTGCTATTTTGTAGGCACCGCCCAAGTGTCCATATCCTGGACACACGGCCTCATCTGAAAACGCCACACTGCGGAATTTAAAAGAGCCGAATTTCAAGGTAATCCTTTGAGAATATCACTCGGACATATAGATAAGGCATTCGAACGTCACGTTTTCGTTTTAGGTAATTAGTAACCAAGCACTTGTTTCTTTTCCTTAGGCTTGGTACCGCGCTGGATTAATAATCCCTTATCGAGTCCAACGCAACTCTCATATCGTCAATATACTTGGGTACAAGTCCACTAAAAGCCTGGTAAGATTCCATCCAGGTTCCCATGTATAAATAATCGTTTCTGTACATAAATGGAATGCTGATTTTCTGCATCCATTTCTTTCAGCTTAGACGATGCCGAAACCCTAGGGATCTGTAATCAAGCGAGATATATATATTGTGGAGGCGACGTAAACTATCATTCAATACTAGGTAAAGGATTCCCCTGATATTTGATATTTTATCTATGAACCTAATGTTAAACATCAGTATAGTCGCTACTAGTATCTGAGTCCTTGTCTTTAACATTATATTGTACTACATTTCATGTAGGCCATACATCTTGTTGCCAAAGAGTGGAATATCTAAATAGATTATCCGAACATAAGAAATAAAAGACATGCTATATTAGGTATGTTATTTCTTTATATTGAATTATCTAATGACAGTCTTGCCTATCTGCAGTGGTTTATGTGTTCTGTTTTTATTAAAATATTGCAGAACCACTGCCATTTAGACACGTGAATCCTTTTTGTTTCAAGAACCGAATGGAATCCCTCACCGTCGACATATATTACTATGAATAGTCTATTTTAGCTACAGGTAAGCCATAACAATAATCAGTAAACTTTAAAATCAAGACTAAGGGGTCGATTAGGATCGCGGACGGACTTGAGTCCGTCCGCGACCCCTGAGGAGGAGGGAACGTCCGCATGGGCTGCGGCGTTCCCTCCGATCTGATTAGGATGTGACCGCCAGGGTGGCGGTCACATCCTCTATCTCTAACATTGCGGCGGGTGCAGCTTCAAGCTGCACCCGCCCCAATGTAAAAAATGCATGCACAGCATTTGCGTGCACAAAGCGGCAGGCACCGCGCGGTGCCTGCTGCATTGTGCACGCAAATGCAGGGGGGTACCATAGGTACCCCCCATGTGCACCCACCACCACCCCTTCACCCAGGGGGCCCGCAACGGGCCCCCGAAGTGAAGGTCCGTATGCTTTTCCATGGCGGCAATGCCGCCGTGGAAAAGCATATTTACACACACATCATAATATGGCGGACGGTGTCTCACAGACACCGCCTGCCATGTTATAGCTTTTCCGCCGCGGTCGGAAGCCGACCGCGGCGGAAAAGCGGCGGACGGATTTCCAGACCCACCAGCCATCCTAATTTGGCGGTGGGTCTTTGGAGTCTCCGCCGCGGTTTTTCCGCATCCTCCAGGCCGGCGGACACTTCCGCCGGCCCGGAGGATGCGGAAAAACCGCCATCCTAATCGGCCCCTAAATACAGTATTTTTTCAGCGATTTATAGAACAAGTAGAACCTTAAGGGTCCTTGCAATAAATTTCATCTTCTAAAAAATATATATACATTCATGGAAAATAACAATATACTTCCTTAGAGACAGAACTCGAGTAGTTAATTGATTTAAATTACTGGCAATCTAAATAGCAACTTAGAGTGGTACCATAAAACAACCAAATGGTAGTTGTGATAGAATTTCTCTCTCTTACCTTTTCTACCCTTTATCTGTCTTTTCATAACAGATTTGTGGTTCCACCTATCTTCAAAGAGTTGATGTAGGAATTCTGGTAACTATTTGGAAAAGATTTTTAAAAAATAATTATCTCTGTTATTTAGTTCATACCATCAAGTTCTTTGCTATCATAATAGCACAAAATTATGCTTTTGAAACAATTCATTGTTATACCCTGTTTCTAAATACCGGAAAATAATTATCGATGCTTTATATCATGTATCAATCATGTTCTATAGCAGCACACAGTGGGGCACAAAGCAATGTGAAAGAATCATGTGAGCTATAATGGAGGTTTCGCAATATATGTTTTTATTATTAGATCATTAGTCTGCCCTTATTTCAGGACCTAGCTTTTTTGTACAGTTTCCCTTTGTCATCAAAGAATGCATTGTTTATATAGGATCTAAATTAAATTGAATTTATATTTAGATTAAATCTGTCACTTATTTGGTTTATATGTATTATGATTATTGATAATAGAAGAACATATTAAACTATATACTAAACTATGTTTTTATTTTCAGAAAGTTGTACTTTGTCTTGAGAAAGGCGCTGGTCGCCGAAACGCATCGACACACAACTTATTCCTCATTGTAAAGGAATTATTAATGTTATGTTTTATGTATGTTTACCTCCCAGGAATGTAAATTTTTAACTATTGCTTTATGATATATGTATTTTTCATTTTATGTACTAAATTTCAGTGATTAATTTGAAACTGTTCATCTTTAGTCTTTGTCCTGTTACCATTGTGTAAGCAATCTACAACTTCCGCCTAGGTTGTTTCTTCCATTGATGTTGGCTTTTTTGGTCATATATATTCAACAGGCATCCATGGTGTTAGACCTGACATCCTTGGTTTGGTATTCCCTCAAACTGTTTACCTCCACTTCTCCTGTTTTGATGATTTTGTTTTTCTGGTCTTTAGGACTCCGTGAACTCTCCCACTGGTAAACAGTTCTAAGGTGCTTGTGCTCTTTCCATTAAACATAGTTAAATTGACCTACACCTAATTGGCTCATTTAATTTACTTGTTCATCCCTTGTATATTTTTCTTCATGTACCAGGGCCCCTTAATTAAATGCTACTAGTGGACCTCCAGATTTCCTCGTACCACCCACTAAAGTAGCCATTTAAAACATGTCTCAGGCCTGCTATTGCAGCCTGTATACAGTTGTGAGCTAAAATAAACCTGTTGCCAAACTTAATACTAGGAGGAGATATATACTTAAACTTTATATATCCTAGCAGTGAGCAACTTCCTTTTTCACCGTTGTAAGGCCTATCTCTCCCATTGAAATGGGTTACCTTAGTACATTTAAAAAATACTATCTTTGGATTGAGAGCAGATAGAGATATGCTGTTCACACTCAAATGAATATTAATTTAAATTCCTCTTTAATGGTGAAGTCAGATTTTAAGACACAATTCTGAAAAAGCCACTTTTATAAAGTTGGCATTTTTCTTGCCACATGTGTGACGTCTGCCGGTGTCCTTGGTCATATGCCTGTAAATTGCTCTGCTTTTGGGGTTTGTGTGTAGCTTCCAGACAGTAACACAAATGGCATTCAGGTGTGGACTGGATAGGCCATCCTAGCAGGATTATTGAGATGGGGCTGTACCCATCATCATTTACACTTCAAAGGACTTTCCTCCTGCATACACCAATAAACCTAGCGGTACAAAAGGGGGGGGGGCACCAGGCCTGCCCTTTCTATTGTCACCACAGACAGTCTGGAGTATTGACAGGATAAGAACTGTGCAGAACCAGATTTGGGGGTACGGCAGAGAGTCCCCCCACACAAAGGCTGGCAATGGGTATAAATATTGGATCTCCAGAGCCACTTATCAGAACACAACAGGACCTATAGAAGTTGCATTTTTACAGCGGACTACGCTTCTGCTTGAATGACTGCCTTGCTGTCTGAGAAGGAAACCTGGGCATTCTTTGCTTCATTCCAAGCTAACCAGAGTGATTTAAAGGGTCAGTTGACTGACTTCCTGTGTGAGCTCCATGAACACAAAAAACCTTCAGAGACCTCCATGCAACTGCCGAGGTACACTGCTGCCCTAGACCTTACTTGCCCTGCAACTGGAACTGCCTGAGCTGGGCTGCTTGGCACAGGTTTGACTGAGTCCTGATCGCCAACAGATGCCCCTAGAACCTGGACCCTTGGCTAGCAGCAGAGTGTGTTCCTCCCTGCCTAACCGGGATCAATCAAATTTGATGTAGTGTGATGCAACATGATGCAAGATCTCACTTTGCTGCCCCTTGCAACTCCTGATCTTTGGCTTTATCAGAACCAACAGCATGACACAACTCGACCAGGACCTTGCATTGCATCCCTCACAACTCCTGATCGATACCGACCCAGTGTGACAAAACCAATCCACAGCTACACAATTAAATGCAAGATTTGCATTGCAGCACTGCACAACCAACAGTGAGCGACCAAAGCATTGCTTAAAGGACATAAGGTACAACTCTTATTGGGAATAATCTGGTCCTTGTATCCAGCCTGCTTTCCATTGAGGTTGGCATGAATTTGCGACTTTGTCCTGATCTATCTTAACCAGGTAGCCTCAATTGGCCATTTGAGCTTTCGCCGCTATTTTTACAAAAAAATGCATAAGTCAATAACTCTGGTTCTACTGATCGGAGTTTTGTCATTATGGAATCATTTTAGCTATTAACATTTACTCTGGTTTTCTAAATTGGTTTGATATATTTCTTGTTTTGTGTTTTCACTCTATTCCTTTTGTGTGCTGCTGCAATACTTTACATATTGTCTCCAAGTTAAACATAACTGCTTTTGTGCTAAGCTACCAGAGGGGTAAGCATAGGTTAATTAAGTGACTATTTGTGGTTTACCCTGACAAAGATTGTGGTTATTGGCTTCCACTGCACTCAACCAATAACTAAATTTCTTGCACATGGTCTAAAATGTAATATTGGGTCAAGTAAGACTCATGGGAAGCAGTATTCTAAAAGTCTTGCTATCTTTGTAACATGGAATACCAATAGTATTTGTTAAGCATTGTGGAGGTGATGTGAGAAATATATGTATTCATTATAGACCAGAAACTATTCACACCCTTGGCAGCATTGTCAAGATGTTTTTGTATATGGACAATATAGAAATGAGGCATGTTTACACACCCAGAACATACATTTCTGTGACATGCAATACATTAGCTAGTGTGTGAGCTGGTAACATGTAAATGTACAGGAATTATGAAATTTGCAAACCCAGATATTCAGTAACATTTACTTTTTCATGCAGAGCTAGACATACCAGGTTCTGTGATCTGTCTGGTCTAAGTGCCTAGTGCAAATGTCACTGCAAACAGGGTAATCTTTGGCAGTGGTATAATTTGAGATATCATCAGTGATGTCACTGACCATGTCAGGAGTGATGTAATATGTGACATCATCAGCAGTGCATTGCGGGGGCGCAAGGTACAATGGCTGAATTTCTCTGATTTTTGTATGAGTAAAATGTCAGCCTAACTATAACGTCCCTGAAACCTGTGTTTTTTTACTGAATATATATATTACCTACTGGCGGTCGCTAGTAAGTAGTTATAGTTAGGATTGATTTCCATAGGGAAATCGCAACATTCTTTTGGGAATAACTTTGGCGCCGGTTGAGGAATCTGCCTGAATATTTCCTCAACATTGCCTCGCGGCTCTCCGCTCCTTCCCTGAAAGTTTGGGGGGGATTTGTCAATCGGGGGCCGAGATAAAAGGGGGGTCCCAAAACGTGTTTTCCCCATGTTAATTTCCATAGGGCGGTCGAACTCACTTTTAGCTCGAACGGCTGAATGGATTTCCACCAAACTTGGCAAAATTGTAGAGGCTGGTAGCCCGATGTGCCTTTGCTATGTCTCAAGATATGTGCTACAGTGGATTTTGAGTAATTTAGGTTCAAAAAAATATATATATCTATAGGCGCGCCCCGGTACGCGTACCGGGCACGTACCAGCGCGCCACGCGAGTTCGCGAGCGGAAAGCTGATTGGCTCTCGGGTGTCTGTAAACATTCCAAACAGTCCGGAGCAGCCGCCATCTTGTGTCTCGGTAGGATCGAGACACAAGAGGTGGCAAAAAACAAAGGGGCAAATGACCAAAAGGGGGCAGGGTAGACCCCCCCCTGACCCCCTAGGTTTGATGTGGGGGCCATAAAAGGCTCCGCGGGGCAAAAAAACTTTAATTTTTTTTCGCTTTTCGCAGGGGGGGGAGCGCCCGGTACGCGCACCGGGGAGCGTACCGGGGAGCGTAGCATGGGGAAAACCCAGTTCATTCACTGCGTCACCTCTACGACCCTTTCTTGCATCAATACACTCCTTTTGCATACATTACACCTGACGTAGGTATAATGTGGCACAGGGGTTTACAAAGTGACGCATCTACCTAAATGTGTCACTTTGTAAATATGACTCAGTAAGGTGCATTTTTAACAGCACTGGTGCGTCACAAAAAGTGACGCACCGGTGGCGTAAAAGTGACGCATGAAAAAAAATGATGCAACTCCAGCAATGCATCCTTTCACATGGGGACAGGCCCCATGTGAAAGGGCCTGCATCAGTCTTACGCCTGCTTTGAAACCGGCGCAAGATTTGGACGCAACAGCGTCATAAAAGTGACGTAGTGATATCTCATAGATTTTACTGCGTCACCTGTACGACCCTTTCTTGCGTCAATACGTCCCTTTTGCATACATTACACCTGACGTAGGTATAATGTGGCGCAGCGGTTTACAAAGTGACGCATCTACCTAGATGCGTCAATACACTCCTTTTGCATACATTACACCTGACGTAGGTATAATGTGGCGCAGGGGTTTACAAAGTGACGCATCTACCTAGATGCGTCACTTTGTAAATATGACTCAATAAGGTGCATTTTTAACAGCACTGGTGCGTCACAAAAAGTGACGCACCGGTGGCGTAAAAGTGACGCATGGCCTCATAAATGAGGCCTTCAGTCTTCTACTCATGCGTCATATTAAATATATGACGTATTATGTCGCAAGTACTTTTAGATACGTCAGTATTTCAGACGTATCTGTAAGCGCAAAAGTGATGCATTGCTGGAGAGTGTCACAAAAATGATGCAACTCCAGCAATGCATCTTTTCTTAACCTGCCACACCCCCGGTCCTTTTCTACATTTTGTTTGAATAACCACATTCCCCATGTTCACTCTCCTTCTCCTTACTTTCGTTCCCAACACTCACCAAAAAAATTAGGGCTGGTAACGGCAGTGATGGTTCTCCAATGCTCGAACCATGAGCAGAACACTTTGCTCCCCACAGGAAAGTAGCTGATCACAGTATCTGCATTTAAAGGCGCCTTTGTTAAATGCAGGCTGAATGTTCGGAACCTGCTCTTGTGATCTCCCCCTCACCGATGGTGTTCGTCCTCTGGTTGATGTAGAGGCCCCATCACTGGGAACCTCTTGTGCCAGAGCCCTGACACTTTCCCGGGCAAAATTCAGGGGGTGCCTTCTCTCCACATGGCGAATCATTGTGGAGTTCCCAAAAGAATATTTTTTAGTGGGGTCACCCCGTGACAGGACTGTGTGACAGATCCTGCACTCCACTTTTGGAGCATTTACCTTCTTCTGGTGATCAGGTATGGAAAAAAAATTCCAGATGAAATGTTCTTTGTATTTTGGCTGAGGAGGCTCTTCATCGATGAATTCATTGGAGTCATCTTCACTGCTGGATGGTCTGGCAGCCATGATAATCCAAGATATCCAACAAAGAACCGACAGCAAAACAGGCAGGTCTTTCAGTCACAAAAGTGAAAGAAGAAGTGAATGAAATGGGTGGGGATTTCATTCTTTATAAAAAAAAAATTAGCAACCAATGAAAAGTGTTATTTTCAGGTCACATGACCCAACGCGCTTACGCTGCGCGTCCCGGGGCGCGCCCCAGGGCGCTTACGTAGCGCGTTCGTATGCGCGTGGGTGCTTCCGGGTGCGCTTACGCCGTGCGTATCACGCAGACGCGGCTACGCGATATGTTACGATGTTGTTTTCGTTCGCGGCAATAGCGCTAACGGGACGCTCACCGGTACGCGCCCAGGGGCGCGCCGTAACACTGCGCTTACCGGTGAGCGCACCGGTACGCGCCCCGGGAGCGCTCCGATACAGTTGATGAGTGAGTATATGTATGAGTGACTATATAGAACTGTTTGTCAATGAGTGGATGTGTATATAGATGGTGGAATTACTGAATTGGTTGTTGTAACTGATATGGGTATCTCCATTTTTTGGAAATATTAGTTTCTATTTTTGAATATGTGTTTCAAGGGTTACATTATAGTGAAATGAGGTCTGTCACTCTGTCACAAGGATGGTGTCATCAGTGATGTCATGAGTGATGTCACTGACCATGTCATGAGTGATGTAATATGTGACGTCATCAGCAGTGCATTGCAGGCGCGCAAGTTATAGTGAGTCCAACTAACTATAACGTGGGAATTTCAATGGTTTTATGCGAGTAAAACTTCCAGCTAACTATAACTGGTGTGAAACCTATGGTTTTTTCAGTGAATTTAATAGGTTTTTCAAATGCTAATTCCTAACTATAACTGGTGTGAAACCTATGGTTTTTTCAGTGAATATTACCTACTGGCGATGGAACATTTTGTTTCTGAGCAGCCCCTGAAAATTTGGGGGGGTTTCGTCAAGGGGGGGCCGAGAAAAAAGGGGGGTCCCAAAACGTGTTTTTCCCATGCAATTTTCCATAGGGCGGTTGGCCTCACTTTTAGCCTGAACGGCTGAATGGATTTACACCAAACTTGGCAAAATTGTAGGGACTGGTAGCCCGATGTGCCTTTGCTATGTCTCAAGATATAGGCTCCAGTGGTTTTTACGAAAATTAACTTTGAAAAATATATATTGGGCTACATTGGGCTATATATATGTTGGAGCCCAAATGTAGCCCAATGTAGCCCAATGTAGCCCAATGAAGCCCAAAGATGGCCACCAGAGACAAAAAAAAACAAATGTAGCCCAAATATCAGCCAGATGTAGCCCAACTATAGCCCAATGACAGAATGTCCCAGAGTGTTCTAAAGAACAACTAGAGTGCTAACAGTCCTACTTATTACAAAGGTATGGCACACCTGAAGCCATCTTGATTGGAATAAAGTGGTAACTCTTAAAACATTTAATTTAAAAAGGAACAAAATGAGGGGGTTCATTTTGCCATAGAAAGTATGATTAGCGAATATATGACGAAATCCCGCATACCATCAGTCCGCAAAAAAAATCCCGCATGTACTATTAGGCCGCAAATTAAAATAACGAAAACTTTTAGAACGAATATGCCTTTAGCATACACTAAACAACTAAACTACCCTAAACCCTAAAACACTACCCCCAGCATGACCCTACACTACACAAACAGTACAACACTACCCTAAACCCTAAAACACTACCCCCAGCAGGACCCTACACTACGCAAACACTACAACACTACCCTAAACCCTAAAACACTACCCCCAGCATGACCCTACACTACGCAAACACTACAACACTACCCTAAACCCTAAAACACTACCCCCAGCAGGACCCTACACTACGCAAACACTACAACACTACCCAAAACCCTAAAACACTACCCCCAGCATGACCCTACACTACGCAAACACTACAACACTACCCAAAACCCTAAAACACTACCCCCCAGCATGACCCTACACTACGCAAACACTACAACACAACCCTAAACCCTAAAACACTACCCCCAGCATGACCCTACACTACGCAAACACTACAACACTACCCTAAACCCTAAAACACTACCCCCAGCATGACCCTACACTACGCAAACACTACAACACTACCCAAAACCCTAAAACACTACACCCCAGCATGACCCTACACTACGCAAACACTACAACACTACCCTAAACCCTAAAACACTACACCCCAGCATGACCCTACACTACGCAAACACTACAACACTACCCAAAACCCTAAAACACTACACCCCAGCATGACCCTACACTACGCAAACACTACAACACTACCCTAAACCCTAAAACACTACCCCCAGCATGACCCTACACTACGCAAACACTACAACACTACCCTAAACCCTAAAATACTACACCCCAGCATGACCCTACACTACGCAAACACTACAACACTACCCAAAACCCTAAAACACTACCCCCAGCATGACCCTACACTACGCAAACACTACAACACTATCCTAAACCCTAAAACACTACGCCCAGCATGACTCTACACTACGCAAACACTACAACACAACCCTAAACCCTAAAACACTACCCCCAGCATGACCCTACACTAAACAACCACCACAACTCTACACTACACTAACACAACACTACACTACACAACACTACACTACACTACACAATCACTAACCCACGAAAAAATTAACACAAACCCACTTACCTCTCTCGTCATCGTGGTTTTCACAACGCAAATGCATTTACCGTACATGCCTTTAAAACATAATTCTTTGTAAAGGCATGCGCGATAAATGCACATGCATTTTGAAAAAATGCGGGATAATGGTATGCGAGGTCAATGACCTTGCGGGATAATGGTATGCGGACTGAAAGTCTGCCAGATAAAAAATGCGGGAAAATGGCTGCAAACCATGATTAGCAGCAGACTTCCCTGGTGAGCACTAGCTTTACTACAGTGATCTAATGAGCAACTAGAGTGCTAACATTCAGAATTTATGGCAAATGTGTGACACATCTGAATGCCTTCTTGATAGAACCAAAGTAAACAAGCATTGAAAATGCAATAGATCTCGCCCTCGTTTAAGTTAAAGCCATTCTGTTTGTAATGAGGTGGCTTTTTAGCTTTGCTTTTATTAGTGTTTTTAAAACTTTCATGTAAATAACATGCATTTGTATGCATATATGTATATGCATGCATGCATTTATATTTATATAGATATGCAGATTATATATGTTTATATATGTATATTACCTACTGGCGATAGCCAGTGGGTATATATAGTTAGGATTTTTTCTCTATGGGATTTCTGAAAATTCTATGTCTCATAACTTTGGCGTTTGTGGACGGAATTGGCTGAAATTTTCAGGAAAATTGCACATTTTGTTTCTGAGCAGCCCCTGAAAATTTGGGGGGGTTTCGTCAAGGGGGGGTTGAGAAAAAAGGGGGGTCCCAAAACGCGTTTTTCCCATTCATTTTTCCATAGGGCGGTTGGACTCACTTTTAGCTCGAACGGCTGAATAGATTTACATGAAACTTGGCAAAATTGTAGATATGGTTTGCCCGACGTGCCTTTGCTATGTCTCAATATATGTGCTCCAGTGGATTTTGAGAAATTAACGTTTAAAAAAAAATATATATCTGTGACAGCGCTCCGGTTAGCGCCCCGGTTCACGTACCTGACGCGTAACGGAACTTCGTGAAGCGAAGCTGATTGGCTCTCCGGTGTCTGTCAACATTCTAAACAGTCCGGAGCGGCCGCCATCTTGTCTCTCGGTACGATCGAGAGACAAGATGTGGTGAAAAAAGAAGGGGGAAATGAAGGAAAGGGGGCAAGGTAAACCCCTCCTGACCCCCTAGGATTGATGAGGGGGATATTAAAGTCCCCCGCGATTTTTCTCAAATGACATCACTGATGACATCATGACACACCAATACCAGTTACTACATACGCACTCACTGATTCCTACGTCTACACACACATTCACTCATTCACCCATACAATCACTCATACATACAGTCACTCATTATTACAACACTATCATATGCACTCATACACCTATGCAGACACTCACACACTGCCACTCATCCATGGAGTTACTCACACACCTAGTCAGTCCTGTAAAGAATCAATCACACTTCCATTTCCTCATCTATACAGTTAAACACAGAACACCATACTTCAGTGACATCACTGATGACATCACTGATGACATCTCAAATGACATCACTTATGACATCTCAAATGACATCACTGATGACATCATGACACACCAATACCAGTTACTACATACGCACTCACTGATTCCTACGTCTACACACACATTCACTCATTCACCCATACAATCACTCATACATACAGTCACTCATTATTACAACACTATCATATGCACTCATACACCTAGTCAGTCCTGTGAAGAATCAATCACACTTCGATTTCCTCATCTATACAGTTAAACACAGAACACCATACTTTTCACACATATACTAACACATACTTACTCTCTTATACAATCACTGATACAAGTACACATTGATATGCACAGAGTCACACACCTCCCAGCCAGCCACACACACACTCAGTCTTCCATACATCCACTCATTCTTCAATATGTAAAACATATTTAAACTTTACAAAAACACACAGACACTAGATGATGTCATCAGTGATGTCATTTGAGATGTCATCAGTGATGTCATCAGTGATGTCATTTGAGATGTCATCAGTGATGTCATCAGTGATGTCACTGACAATGTCATGAATGATGTAATATGTGACATCATCAGCAGTGGATTGCGGGTGCGCGATATATAGTTAGTGCAACTAACTATATATGGAATTTCATTGGTTTTATGTCAATAAAATGTCCAGCTAACTATATATGGTCTCTAACCTATGGTTTTTTCAGTGAATTTTCAAGGTTTTGTAAATGCAAATTCCTAACTATATATGGTCTATAACCTATGGTTTTTTCAGTGAATATATATATATATATATATATATATATATATATATATATATATATATATATATATATATATATATATATATATATATATATATATATATATATATATATATATATATATATATATATCACTAAATCACAGGTTTCAGGGATGTTATAGTTAGGCTGATATTTATAGCTAGGCTGACATTTTACTCATACAAAATCAGAGAAATTCAGTACAAAAGATCCTCTCGGATAATTGAAAATGCACTCGCAGGAAGGTTAGATTTCCCAAATCTTTTTACTTTTCAAAATTCCCAGGTTGAAGAAACAAAGACGCGTTTTCTTTATCACCGATCTCTTGATCACGGTTAGGGTGACAGCATTCAATTCAACCAATAAAAACAGTTTCAACATTGCATGTGACTCGTGATGCAGATCAGGACTTATGTAGTGTGTTCTGGGAAACGTAGTTCATTCCTAATTATATGTTTTTTATTAGTATTTTTATATAAATATATATGTGTAGCACCTATTTATTTAAAACCACAATTACTTTTTAACCCCAAGGATTACAATCATATTTGATTACGGACTCCAAAACACAACTCAGGATGAACTTCATTTTTAGTATTTTTCAGCATTCACTCCGTTATATTTCAAACTTAGCATATTTACTTACTATGTCATATTTACTGAAATTTCATGAGGGAGTATTGAATTCTTTTACTAGGTGAAAGCGGATCTTGTCTACTCTGATTCCCTGTGCCGCTCGAAATCGCGTGGTTAGAGGCTGACCTGTTGTTGCTGATTTCCCTGGGTTGCCTGGACTTTGTTCTCCTGCTGGGGCACTGAATATCGGGCGCTGCTACAGAGTGGGACTGCGAGTCCCAGGAGTGCCTGCGGCGTTCCTGGAGCCGCACCTGGGACTCTTCCCACTCCACCCCGCCTCCCGCCCCCAGGGTGTTGAAAGCCACGACTCGCGGCCCCCGCTCCGCGGGAGCCGCTCGAAGTCGCGTGGTTAGAGGCTGACCTGTTGTTGCTGCTTTCCCTGGGTCGCCTGGACTTTGTTCTCCTGCTGGGGCACTGAATATCGGGCGCTGCTACAGAGTGGGACTGCGAGTCCCAGGAGTGCCTGCGGCGTTCCTGGAGCCGCACCTGGGACTCTTCCCACTCCACCCCGCCTTCCGCCCCCAGGGTGTTGAAAGCCACGACTCGCGGCCCCCGCTCCGCGGGTGCCGCTCGAAGTCGCGTGGTTAGAGGCTGACCTGTTGTTGCTGCTTTCCCTGGGTCGCCTGGACTTTGTTCTCCTGCTGGGGCACTGAATATCGGGCGCTGCTACAGAGTGGGACTGCGAGTCCCAGGAGTGCCTGCGGCGTTCCCGGAGCCGCACCTGGGACTCTTCCCACTCCACCCCGCCTCCCGCCCCCAGGGTGCCACGCCCCTCCAACAGTAATATCTGAGAGCCGTGTGACGCGCACCGCGGGACGCGCGCGGGCGAAGACCGGGCAAAGAGCGGGCCGTTTGAGGCCGTTAGAGACCGGTGGAGACTGGACTGGGCTACACCCTTTGGCTCTAACTTTGCTATACGAATCCCACCAGTCAGTGAGCTCGCTGAAGATAAGGTGCTATGTCCACTCGTGAGTACAGAAGCAGGGTTGCCAAAGTGAAGCTGAAAAATGGGACACTTGATGATTTTATTACCAGGACCAATACTGATATAGATATGGAAATCAATAAAATGCAGCATAGGGTCTCCACTGAACTGGATGCAGCCAGAAGGTTATCCTAAGAGCTGGCCATGGCCAAAAAAATCCTCCTTAGGTCACTTTGCCTTTGCCAAAACACCTGATCGCCCAATGGGTCCATCTCCCATTTTGACTTTGACGCAGGCAGTTATCCACCAGCCACCAGTCACATTGCTTTCAGCATCGAAGGTGGGGTCTCCACATGTATCCCCCCCACCCCAACTCTATCATTGGGTGGGGTGGCTGGGCTTGAGGTCAGGGGAGAGGGGGCCCCTTTGGAGACGGTACCAATTGCTAAGCGTAAGGCAATGAGTGGGAGGATTTCCCTTACCCCCCAAAAGGGCGCCATCCATAAAAGAAAGCGTAATAATACTTCTGCCTATTCTAGGAAAAAGGCTAAGGTTGCAAAGGCTCAGTTACCCTCTCAAGCATTGTCTCAGGTATCCCACGCACCCCCTTCCATGGGAAATATTTGCCCCCCAGTTTTAGAATCTAGTTTAGCAAAATCGGTGGGCAAATATGACGATAATTTTGTAATAGAAAGTGAGAATGGTGGGGTCCCACTCTGCGCGATAGAGGGAAAGGATGTAGAATTTTTGACGATTGTGTGGGAAACGTTAAAGAGACTTCTAACCCCCTTGGAAGGTAGACTTTCGCGAATAGAAACCCAGTTGCTCGAGACCGAAAAAAGCATTTTAAATCTAGCTACCTTGAGCATTCCTGACAATAAACCAACTAGTCCACCAGTTACAACTAATATTCCATCAATACCTGCTGCCATCCCACCAGTAGCTCCGGTGGTTAAACCCATCCCGAAACCTCGACATAAGGTGACTACAAGTACTACTGCTAATAGGGTAGTGGAGGGCACAAACCACCTGCCGGTTCAATCTGCACCAGCCCCGAAAGCTATGGCAATCCCGAGGGCTAAAGATCATAACACTTACCACTCCACTCCACAGAGAAAAAAACCTACTGAAAATAATTATAGGGGCTATGTTGATCTTCCCCCAGATTTAAGACCGTATGTCGTTGTGTTAACGGGGGTGCCGGAAATTCCATATCAACAGCAGGAAGACTTCGGCTCATTAAAAAACAAGGTAATCCACTGGCTCAATGTAAACAGGCCTTTACCCAACCACCTGAGAAGTAACATTCTTATGGTGCGACGGGTCCCTTGGATAGGCACCTCGCATAAGTCTATTACAGGTGATTGCGTTATTGTTTCATTCGAAGACCCCAACACTGCACACCTTATTCACTCATGGAGCAAATTGGAGGAAATTCGCCCATAGCATCTAGATCCCTAACTTACTTTTATCCCCCCCGCTCACACCCCAATACGGGGGGAAATTGGAATAGGATTCCGGCGAGAAATTGTGTACAGGGGGGCTATCCAACTACTGGCAAGACACACATGGTGGGTGGAATGGGGCACCCACTTATAACAGATTTGGGTGCCTTGAGGACGTGGACTGACTGTTACATAGGGTTACTGACACACCGTTTTTGTCAGATTCACACTGTTCTTTGCCCTATTCCTCTCCGCGCTCTGTTTCCCCACTTCTACAATCTCTCCCTGGAGACTGTAATCAAACTACAGGTGAGATTAATCACACTGAGGAGGATGTTCCTGAATACTGTGCGGGCACCATACTAATTGAGCCAACAAATGATAAAACTACTCATACAGATAGAGTTGGCCAAAACAACAAGGATAACCCCCATCCTGAGGCGCCGTATGAAATTAACTCGTTGGTAACAGAGGGGTTGTCCTGTCACAAGCACAGTCAGTCCAGGACAACCAGGTGCACCTTGGTATCTAATGCTATTGATAAAACGGGGGCTCCCGGTGAAGTTTCCATACTCTCTTGGAATGTTGCCGGGTTGGCCAATAAACTAGACTCCCCAGAGTGGACGGATTTAATTGAAGAACATGACATATGCTTGTTCCAGGAAACGTGGGCCAGGGAAAAACAGTCCCGCACAGGGTACGCTTCTTTTGAGATTGCGGCAAAATGGGGCGGGAGGGGTCGACCATCTGGTGGCCTTTTGATTTGGGTGGGTTCCCACCTTGGATGCAGGGCGAGAAACCTTGAAACCAACTCCGCGGACTTTCAGTGCGTTGTTTTGGAGTGGGCATCTGGTGTGAGTGTAGCATTGATTAACGTATATTCAAGAGCGGTTGGGATAACAGGCACCTCGGGGACAATTGAGGATTTAGCTTTGTTCCTTGACTCTGCCACCCTCTGCCCTTCACTTATAGTTGGGGGGGACTTTAATATCCAGTTTGAGCCACCCCGGATCATCTGGAAGGGGTAATTAGCGAAGAGGATGATCTCTGGGAGATACCCACTTTGTTGGGCCCCCCCGTAAAGTCATGGTCACCTCTAGTCACCCAAATAACATCTTTTACTCTTTCCCACTCATTGAGGGCCTGTAATGGGCGATTTAAGGGAGATATTCCACCTAAGCACACCTTTAATAGACCAGGGCATGAGTCACGGATAGATTACATCCTGGTTTCAATGAAGGATTGGGCTAAAGTGAGGGACTTTGGGATAATCACAAGGACCGACAGTGACCACAATGTACTATCATTGAGGTTTGCGGTCCAGGGGCCGCCCACTGGTACCGCAGAAGAAAATTTAGCATTTCCTGTTGGTTTAGTCGCAACTAGCAATAGACGTAGAATTAAATGGCCAAAACTCCTGTAGAACCCTAATAATATCCAGAGGCTATATGCGACTGTGGTCCCTGCCCTAGAAAAAGTTGTGGATTTCATTCCTCAGTCACCCACTCCTGCTGAGCTTACTTTGCTTAGGGATATTCACTCTGAGCTTTGCTCTAACCTAGCAGAGGTACTGAACCCTGTGGCCAGGTCGAAAAAGGCCAAGGGGAGAAGAGCCACATGGTACAATGCTTCTTGCAGGAGAGCAAAGGTCGACCTTTTAGAGTCCCTTAAAATTCAGGAAACTCCCAGTAAGATTAGGGAAAAGCAGGTTGGCCTATAAGTCCATTCTCCGCAATGCTAAAATGGAATGGGACCAGGATAACTGGTCTGAAATGACGGCTGCCCTTGCACTTCGAGACGCCCGGAAATTCTGGCAAATCGTCAAGCATGGTTCAGCTGAACCTCTAGCGGCAGTAGAAGCAAATATTGCATCTGCTGTTTGGGAGGACCACTTCAAAACCCTGTATAGCGCGCCCGAGCTGGACCAACTGGGGAACCTACTCGAATTAGCAATGGTCCAATCTACTGAAAGTGTATCCCCCATGGATGGGTTCACTTTGGAGGAACTCACTATGGCGATTAAGGGCCTTGCTGCTGGAAAGGCGCCAGGCTTAGATAAGCTCCCAGGTGATCTTTATAGGCATGAAGTTAAAATCTGGGCCCCATATCTTAGGCTGTTGTTCAATGCGATTTTGAATGGCATGACGATCCCCCCAACTTGGCTGGGGGCAGAGATAGTCCCCATATTTAAGAAGGGATCGCCTCTGCTCCCAGCCAATTATAGGCCAATAAGCCTGATAGACGTTTCCCAGAAGCTTTTTACTAGGCTACTTCTGGATCGTCTGTCGGAATGGATGACGGAATATGATATTCTGAGCCCATTCCAAGCGGATTTTAGAAGGAAGGTTTCCACCACAGACCAGGTCTTTCGGCTCGCCCTTATTATTTGGAAAACGGTACAGTTGGAGGGTGGCAGCCTCTATACTGTATTCGTGGACCTGAGGGCGGCCTTCGACCTGGTCCCCCGCAGAAAACTTTGGGAGGTGTTGGCCAAACTGGGGGTCCCTAGGGGCTTGTTGGAGATGATTATTCGTCTCCATACTGCCAGCTTTGCACAGGTGAGGTGCGGCAAGGAGGTGGCACTATCGAATAGGTTCCCCGTTGACAGGGAGGTAAGGCAGGGTTGTGTGCTTGCACCGACCCTGTTCTGCCTCTACGTCAACGGGGTCATTTCCCATTTGAATGGGGTGCTAACTCCGAAGCTCCTAAGTTGGCAGGCAGCAGGGTGCCGGTGATTATGTTCGCTGACGACACCCTGCTGCTTTCGAAGTCTGCGATGGGTATCCAGCGCGTTCTTGACGGCTTTGTGGATTTTTGTGGGGAACATGGTTTAGAAATTAACACCCTAAAGACTAAATTTATGGTCTTCAATCCCCCACCAAAACTCCACTCTAGCCCCAACATCGGGCAAAGCAGACTCGAAAGGGTGAGAACCTTTGAGTACCTTGGAGTGGTGCTAAATGAGAAAATGTCCTGGCGCACACATCAAGAGAAAGCACTCCACAAATTGGTCCAGTACTCGGGTGGGATTATGAAGCTCGTGGGAAAAAACAGGTCCTCCATCCAACCTGTTGGTCCACCTCTCCAGATCTATAGGGCACAGGCAAGGGGGGCTGCCATGTATGGTTCCGAGCTTTGGGGTCACGCAGTTTCTCCAGACCTGGTGAAAGAGGAGAATAAGTTCATTCGGAGGGTGGTAGCACTTCCCCCCAGTACGCCTCTTGTCCCACTAAGGTTAGATCTGGGGATGCGACCCCTTGATGAAGAACTGACATTGCGTCCCTTGGTTTATTGGCGTAGGTTGTGGGCAGTCCCAGAATTGATTAGCTATAGACAGGGGCTTCAGGAGGTGCTTGCCATGCCTAACGTAGGGAAAATTAAATGGCTCAAATTTATCAAAACTGAGTTGGAGGGTCTAGGTCTCTCGACTCTCTGGTCAGACCCTTTATCCACTTGTCCATTAATTCCCAAAAAGAGACTGGCAAAGGTATTCTATGACAAAACCTTGGGACATTTACGGAGTCATTTTTACGCACCAAGGATATCTTCAGCTTTGAACCAGCCCTGGATAAATTATATCCTGTCTTAACCAGGAAACTCTATTTGCAATGGAGGCACGGGACTCTTCCACTTCGAGCCCTTACTAGTAAGTGGAGTGAATCAGCAGTCAGCTTATGTCCGGCTTGTAGAGTGGCCAATGAATCTGAGCTGCACATAATTTTTTTCTGCCCGGCTTATAACGCGACCCGCAAGAAATGGATTATCCCTATATGCAGGAATTTGGGGTTCGTACAGTGCCTGGCCGCATTTAGAGTGCTGAAAACAGATTTGTCGGACCACATCGTTTGTGCAGTGGCCAAATACTTAGGTGCAATGTGGTCCCTGAGAAGACAGTGCCTTAAGGCCGGTCACTGAACTTTACTGTAGTAAAAATGCGATAGCCTGCACTAATGAAAATATTCATATGGACTCTGACGGACCTTGGAATGTTTTAATCTCCTAATGTTTTAACAGTTTTATGAAATGTTTCCTTAATATCTTTTATGGTGATAAATTACCGAAATAAAGATTTATGAAATGAAATGATTCCCATAAGGTCTTATTATGTCTGTTATATTTTTTCCCCCCTTACATTCATGAGAGATTTAAGGTCTTTCCGCTTTCCTCAGGGTGTTTCACCCACGATATTCAAGAGAATAGCGCCTTCCAGTGGGCCTACTCATAATTTGTTCCTTTCAATTCCTGCACCTGCTATATTTGTATTTAACTCTTCTTTTCCTATTTATGTTTTACCTATAAGTTTTGCTGAGATTTATGTGCCAGAGTTGTACAATATGTTTTGAAAAGAAAGAGGTTTATATTAATAATGGTGTAAATATGTGTTTACAGTGTTTACAGTGTTTATCAAGTAATTCTGAAAACAATTGAAAATTTCATACAAAACAGTTTAAAGATGAACAAACAACTCCTCGCTTTGATTCAGATCAAACAAAGTAAAGGTTCTGAAATTCAATATTTGCCTAGACTCTCTCTGCCTCAATTTCTTTTCATGATTTCCCCCTCTTTCATTGAGAGGTATTGTTTCAAGTGCATAAAAAGTCAAAGACTTCCAGTCTCTCTCATGGCCTGTCTCCATATGCTTGGCTATGGTATTACTTCGATCTTTGTTAACCTTTGCACGTACATGCTCAAGTATCCTCTTTTTGAGTTTGCATATTGTGCTCCGTATATATTTTAAGCAGCACGGGCACTCTATGACGTAAACAAGATATTGGCTTTTGCAAGTTATCAACTGTCTTATTTGCCACCTTTTGTTATTTGGCAATTTTACTTCTGTCGTGTTCTTAGCAATCTGGCAGATTTTGCAGTTATAACATTTGATAAAACCCTTTTTTTCCATTGCGTTGTGAAAAACTATGACTCACATTCAGGCTCATCTTGGTGAATAGCTGTTAAGTTTATTTTCGGGAGCTGAACCTTTAGGACAAATTAGTCCACAGTCATCACCAATTCATTGGAAAATCAAAAGGGACACATTGGCTCAAAACAAATGGCCAAATAACAATTTGCCATAATACGTTTTCAGTTTCTAGCACACACATCACTGTGGTGTACTTGCAATATATGTTTGCAGAGATTTATATGACTAGGATACAAGTTAATACATGTGGCAACATCTTTTAAACCTCACTTTTCTCTACCTGTTCAATTAGAGACTCAGAGCTTGCAATGTCAAGCCTAAGCCGAAATGAAAGACTAAGGTCTAGATGTAGGTAAATAGGATTTACCCATTCTAAAATACCGAATTTTTCCGATTCGGTATTTTAGAATCGGTAAATGCTATGTAGCTAATAATTCGGTACAAATTACCGAATCGTTAAGATTCGGTAATGGCCGTTCATTCCTATGGGCCTGGAGGCCCATAGGAATGAATGTCTACTACCGAATCGGTAATTACCGATTTGGTAAAATAGGGAAAGAGTCAAGGGTGGCAGGGTGTTACTTTGACACCCGGTTGCACCCCTGAATAGTGCTTGTGTGCACATGTGGCACGCATACATGCTCTAAGGGCATGTATGTCTGTCACATGGCACAGGTGTAAATGCACAGATTTGCATTTACAGAGGTATTCGTTATTTACCACCAACTAATAGTTGGTGGTAAATAACGAATCCTTAAAGCACAAAAGCACTCTTCAAAGTGCTTCCTACATGTCACTTACCGATTCGTTATTTACCGAATCCTACCCTACAACCCAAATGCCCAATACCGGTCGGTAACGGCCGACGACCGGTATTGGGCCACCTACATCTGGCCCTAAGTCCTATTACGCTACCCTTGGAAGTGTTGTAATCTTTCTAAAGACTTCAATGAGTGTGTGAGTGCCTTTTAGGGGTGAGATAACAAGTATAAAGTAGCCTTTAAGTACTAGATGACCTCTGTTTCACACCGCATTCTCTCTAAAGGTGTGTAGTAGAAGCGGTACAAAACAGTTTCTGTTCATTATAAATAGCCTTCGAGTATGAAGTTGTGTGACACCTGCCTAGCTAACAGATCTGTTGTTTTGGGACTGAATGCTGACATAGCTGTGACAAAATGTGTACAAGGATATGAGAGACTGAATAGTTTTTAGGTTAGGTTGATCAGCTGAACCACACATCACACTACCGCTGTTTCACATTAAATCCCCAGTAAATATGTGTAGAAGAAACTGGATGGATCACTTTCTGTTTATTATACAGGGCAGCTGATGATGAAGCAATGTCTTCAAGTGCATTCATGTTGCATTCATAGGAAAGAGATATGTGCTTCTGCGTCTGCTATTAAGAAAACAACAAAAACAAATATATAAAAATGTTTTGTTAAAAAAACATTCATGTTACATTTTGAAAAAAATCATATTGTACTATAATTAGATACCAGTATCAGTTTCCCTTTTTTACTGTTCTCAGATTTCATTTAGCTTCACCATACATAGTGGTTGGAACGTTGTATCGTCATTGAACCGTGGGGAACAAGCAATTGAATGGATTGTAAAAAAATAAACGAATAGCATAGTACATCATTATAAATAGGTGCAACCATGCTTTACAGTCTCAGCAATTTCTTAACCATTTGTTTTATGTATATTAACTCTACTATTACCATTAAACCTGGTCCAGTACTGAAAACAAATATATATTGTACTTGCTTTTTAAAGTTAATCTTCCATAAGGTACATTATAATAAAAACAATTAATATGAATACTGGTAGAATCCAATTGATTCTGTTTTTTAATGACATCACCCCCATTAGGCCAAATGATGTTCCTAAAACTTTGGCTGCAGAAATAACATATAGGAATTAGCTAGCTGAGAAAGCAATCTCGCTTTGGATTTCAGATTGGTATTATTGCAATGTGTCCATCTGCTGTTACATTTTAAAAACATAGTATAGTGTCCCGGTGTTATAGCATCCCATTCATGAAAAATAATAGGTTGTGTTGTATATGTTCTTCCTGAAATAGATATATGATCTGCTTTGATATTTGTAATTGATCTTTGGAATTTTTGTTTCATCTGATCTACAACATTGTAACATTAAAATTTGATATTTTCCAAATCTTTGTATGTGCAATGTTGACAACATGTCTGATCTACAATGTGAACACATCTTATCTTGATTTGCTGGTTTAACCAATTTGTTTAAAGATGCTGTTCTGCAGTCTGGTATTGTTAAGTATAGGAATCATTCTACATGTATTTGTCAAGAAGTACCTGAATTCCACAGAAGCAGGATGAATGCTATTTTCCCAACGCCCACTCACCGGTGATGCCACCAAATTTGAATGGTAACACCCACCAATGAGGGGGAAAGGGGAATGGGTCAGAGAAGAGACTGCCACGGGATGGTAAACTCTCTCGCTAGTGGAACCACTCTAGAAGATGTCTTCAATGTTGCGATTAACCAGCAATGATCCCAGGCAAGGTAATACCTAATGCACAGACAGAGAGGAGAGATTACCAAAATAACAGACTCCTACCAATTGACTCCTGTAGGCTAGCTTCTCTTCTAAGAATAATTAAGTAACAAATAACAGCATATAAGTACATAGTTTTTTGAAGATTGCTCGTAGGACTTACTCTCGAAAGTCACTCTCAGTAGTTCAGGAAAGCATTGGCAAAAGTGACGAAATAATTCTCGTTGGTTCAAGAATGCGCTGGTGAAAGCATGTCGACTTACTGCTCAAGAAAGTCTTGTCGGGGTTACCCGTGAAATGGAGCAGGGAAGGAAAAGGAAGGGCGGAAAGATTAAGAAAGAACGCACAGGAAGGAGATATGTACAGTACGAAGCGCAAGGCAGAAGCCCTTCCTGACTTCAGATGACATTGTGACTCCAAAATCCGGGTGGGACACTGGAACGGCACGGGAACTCCCATTCCCCAACACAGATTAAGAAAACTCCTTGAATGGGAGCCATTCTGGAATTTGGCAAAGACAAAGGAATGCTGTCTCCAATTACGCTGACTATCACACACTGCAATTGACAGAAAATGCTGCACTAAACCTAGAGGGCGACTGTGAAAGGGTAACTATACCTAAATACTAAATTCTGCCACTAAGAGTCTGCCTCCCACTCTGTAATGAGGGGCGGACAGAAACAAACTTCACTCAGGAAAATCTCAATTGAAGTGCACAGTTGAAAGAGCACGCACTCGTTTTAAAACGTCCTGCCTCAAACAAGCCGAAACTCCAGTAAAGGTGGCAGCCATCTTGGAACATCTCAATTCCCAATGTGAGTCTATAAATTCCTATAATAATTAATAATTTGAGGATTTACAAGGATTATTTTTCTCTTTAGTTTACTCTGACTGCCTAAGATTACAGATGCTACGCTAGCTTAGTTACTGACAATATTTCAGTGATAGATCTAAATAAACACTTATGGCCCCATTTGTAATTTAGTCCAAATAATTTATCAAAGTTTATTACTTCACCTTCTTATACTCCAAGCATGACCATTATAAATTCTTGTGCATCTTGTTGTATGTTGAGAGTAAATGTCACTAATCTGCTACATATATCCAAAAGATGTTGAATGCCAGAAACAGTATGTATGTTACTTCTGTTAGTAAGCAACTGTTGAAGTGAATGATGTAGTGCAGAACAGAATCTTTTCTTATCTTGAAGTTCAGTGGCATGTTTGATATATTTCCATTTTGGACATACTATACGTTTCTCATAAATTGGGTATTCACCTAAATGAGGAGCATAAAGTCTTCTTAAGCGATTGTTCTCTCTTACACCAGTTGCATCAGCATTAAACTTTTTCTCATCAAATTCTATCAAATACTAACCAGGCATTGTTCTTACTCAAGGCAGTGCAACATATGCCATTCCCTCTTTGAGCACAGTAATTCCAATATTCACAAAAGATATGTCTATACTTAAATCTTGAGATTTGTGAATGGTTACTGCATATGCTAAAAAGAGGAAACTGTTGTCTTAGAACATACAAGTCCTTTACAAGCAAAAAAAGTATGACACAACTCCCAACCTGTCTTACTTCATTAATCTGGTCGAATTTTATAATCAAAAATCCTATTCCATCAATATTTTGAAAAATCACAAAATCAACAACTTTTACCATTGCTCCATTTAACAATCCTTATTCTACGTTCAAATGACAACACAAAATTCCTCTGCAGTTTTAACATATATCTTACAGTTTTAGATACATACTTTTCCAAATAATCCAATTTAGCTTGTAGTTTAGTAAGTAGAATTGTTACTCCCTGGTCCATTTTTTCAATAGCTTCAAATTCCCGAATGTGTTGTTTTTCCAGTTTCAGTAGTGGTGCATTAAAGTTAAAACACTCTTTCAGTGTAGGCATTAGACAAACTATGGATTTGTTTTCTATGAGCATGTTGTACATCAGTTCTGCTGGTGTTTTTTCAGATGTACACACATTTCTTATAAGCTGACTTTCTAAAGCTTGTTTACCAGGTTTTTACCAGGTTTCATCAACATGCCAATTCGTATGTCTTTAAGAATATTTGTGTATTCTTCATCGGTTGCTTGTTGCATATTTTTAACAAGTTCTTCACATCAAAGTTTAACCAAATATTTACATTTCTGATACTTCCAAAGATTTCCTTGAGTCATCATGGAGAAGTGTTTTAAAAACAGGTTGTCCTTTAACAGAAGTAAGTTGCAGTATGTCTTTAAATGCAAATACATGCTTTCCTCCAAACAGCATATCATAATCTGTTTTTAAAATCTGTTGCATTCTCAAGTAAACAAAGGCAAGCATTAAGTTTGAGACCATGCTCACCTCATCAATGATTAAAAGTTTCAATTTCTTCAGTACTCTTGAGACTTCATAACAAGCTTCTCCTGTTAGCTTTTGATATTCCAGTTTATTATCATGTTTGACAGGTGGCATAAGTCATTGATGTAAATCAATACCTTTAATGTTGTGGGCTGCTAAACTAGTTGGGATGTTAGGACACAAGATAAATGTGATTCTGTATTCCTGTGTAGATAACTTGTCAGAACTTTAATTAAGGAACTTTTCCCTGTTCTAGCTTAACCACTAATGTATAATAGAATAGATCGAAATGATGAAGATGGACATTCTTTTTTTTTTCATGGAGGAAGCCATCTTCTACTTGTTTCACTTGCAGATATATTTCTTGTTCAGGTTCCCCTATTACGTAGACGAAATAGGCGGTGCAATAGGGCATCTCAAGACAGACAAAAGTCTGGGACCCGATGGACTCCCCGCAGCGTTCTACAAGTGCTTCGGAACGCTCTAGGTGGATATGTTGTTGGAGGTTTACAATAAGGCGTTAGACAGTAGTATGCTCCCACCTACCATGAGCAAAGCACTAATCACCATGATCCTTAAAAAGGATAAAGACAGCCACTTACCAAGTTCCAATAGACCAATCTCATTGCTCAACATTGACATAAAAATATTGAGTGGTATTATGGTTGTGTGTCTTCTTCTGTTGATGAAAAGATTGATCCATCCTGATCAGTCAGAGTTTTTCCCTGGACGAAATACTAAATTCAATTTGAGACGGTTAGCACATGTATGTCAGGCTCCTGACCTGCTGGAGATGGACACCGTGGTCGCCTCATTGGATATCGAACAAATGTTCGATTCAGTGGAATGGTCGTATATGTGGCAAGTTCTGAGTCAGATAGGCGTGGGTGTGCAGTACCTGAAATGGAGGCCAATTGCTCTATACTGCTCCCACGGCTGGGTAGAAAAGTGTTGAGGTCTATCACTATAAAGCAAGGCACCCAACAAGGGTGCCCCCTATCACCATTACTGTTTGCCATCTCTATGGAACCCATGGCCGTGTGGCTGAGAACAGTTATGGATGCATGGGGTATAAGGTTGGGGAACACTAACCATGTTGTGTCGCTGTATGCAGACAACACATAGGTATATTTGAGACAATTGGACCATTCGTTCCCAGTACTGGCAGAGGAAATACATCAATTTGGTAATGTTTCGAGACTACATATCAACCCTATGAAATCCAGACTGATACCAATGGGCAGAATAGCAGCAAAGCCCCCACCCCCCCATAATCGTGGCCAGTTATGGCTATACTGTTGGAGGAAGAGGGGACACGATACTTGGGAGTTTATCTGGTGGACTCCACCCACGCCTACCATAAGATTAATAGCAGCCGGGTGGAAGAGGGTCTGAGAGGCTCGATTTGCTTTTGGGCTGACTTGCCACTATCACTAATGGGGTGAATAGCAATCATTAAAATTATTATATTGCCACGTTGCCTTTACACACTGCAGCATTCGTTTTACATGATACCACAATCATATTTTAATGCACTAGACATCCTGATGGGGGACCTTTTCTGGGGCAAGAAATGAAAATGAGTAAGTTTGCCTACATTGCAAAGAACTTGCAATGTAGGCAAGTTCCCGAAAATAAACTTAACAGCTATTCAGCAAGATGAGCCTGAATGTGACTCATAGTTTTTCACAATGCAATGGAACAAAAAGGGTTTTATCAAATGTTATAACTTCAAAATCTGCCAGATTGCTAAGAACACGTGGAACTCAAGGTTCCAAGACTAGAGTTCTATTATATGGCCTCCCATCTTCAGTTTGTGGTTCACTGGCTTGATGATGACGAAAATTGGTAAAAGTCCCTTCTGGCCGGGACTCACAGATGGAATACACTTGCAGGGCTATTGATGATGGGAGGAGTAATCCCCGAGAAATACCCGTATATAATACGCCATGTTGTAGCAAAAGTATGAGATAGTGTGGTTCATCGGGTGATCCTGCATGCTCCATATGCACCGAACATGCCCCTATGGGTGCTCCGACCATTCGGCGCAATTGTGGCTCCATGTCGGTACGACGTTGGAAGGAGGGAGGATGCCAACTTTTGGGGGATCTTTACAGGGAAGGACAATTCATGACACGAGAAGATTCACAAAATTAGTTCAACCTGGGGCCAGGGCAATTCATGCAGTATGCGAAAATATCGAGCATTGCCCGGAAGCTGTGGCCAAACTTCCCCAATGAACCCCCTCATCACTCATATACTAGTGACAATGTTAACCATGGCACAGGGGAGGCAACTGGTCTCACACCTTTATCTCGCACTACGTGAAGATGTACTGCAGGAGACGTTAGGGCTGCAGCACAAATGGGACATGCATATTGAAAGGGCCCCTAACTGAGGCTGAATGGAGAAAGGTGCACAAAGGGGTCCCGAAAGTTAAAACAAATGCTATATTTAAATTACTTCACTACAGTATCATACACCAGGTATATCTAACTCTGCGCACCCTGCATGTAATCTGCACCGTAAGGACAACTGTCCCAGATGCACTACTCAAGGAGCGGATTTCTTGCATATGATCTGGCAATTCCCCAGGATCCAGACTTATTGGGAGAGTGTCCTGACATGTCTGAGGGACGCCGTGGGCTGGATCATACCCCGGGAAATCAGGCAGGTGCTCCTGGGCCTGTTAGCCAAATCATAAAACAAGTCACTAATTAGGACATGTGAGACTGGTATTAGCTAAAAGAAGAATAGTTATTATATGGTTGCAACACCAACCTCTGATGCACGCAGACTGGCTAAAAGAATGGGCAATGGCTGAGTTACTTAGGATGCAATTTGTGAGAAAAGATATAAAGGCCGATGAAGATAGAATAACATGGACCTTCATGATAACAGAGCTCCAAGGGGACCACAAGCAGATTTCTCAACAGACTAGTAGAAGAGCACCACCCAGAGGGGTGGTATATGCACTGGCACAGAGAAGAGGGGACTGATGTCCTAGTGGAAGAAACAAACACATAATAGGTGATTACTAATCAGGAACTTAATTATCCAAGGGACAGGACAGGAAGGGGGGTACTGTTAAGGTTTTGAGGTTATACAAATTATCGGCAGAAAAATTGGGATGCACGACACCGCTTACAGATACTAACCTACTGTTTATATATCATATAGAAGAGTGCAAACAAATGGGGGTATGCAGCTGGAATTTAGTATGATTTAACTGAAACTAAAATGAGTAATATGGACTGTATTACTGCGAAATATTGTAATCTGTATGTAAGACCAAATGCTTTTTTTTCAACATTTAGTTGTTCTTCTAACTGTTCAAACTGAATAATATCCTATTGTGCTTGCTGCGTTGCAGTTTCTACTTCATTCATGGCTATTGCTGCTTCATTTTTAATAATTGGTTGTCCACATGGATCTTGAGTCAATGGACCAGAACTTTGACTGCTTTGTGAAATTCCCCTGGCTATTTCTGCTGCAATAGTTCCTTCTTGTTCAATCTCATCATTTATCATTTTTAAATAAGTAGGAAATATTGTACATTGAATTGTATCTTTTGTTGCATTAACAGAATCTTCTTGAGGTCAAAATGTCAAAATGTCCAAGTAATTCTGTTTCTCCATGCTTAGGATTAAGCAGTTGAAGAAGTCCTAATAGGTACATTCTCTTTTATCCGGAGTTTTGCAACTGAATTCCATCACATCCAACTACAGCATACTTTTCTTATTTTATATTTTCCTTAACATTCTTTTTAAACCTGTAGTGTTTAAGTATTTCATACTGACATGGGTTTTCAAGATGTGGATCCCTTTAGGGATAGTATGTATCCAACATATTTGCTTTGACAATATCAGTGATTTCTGGCTCAATACGTATTGGATTTCTGCAAAAGATTTCAATACTCTGTTCCATGTGGAAGCTAGGCCTAGACTCACCCAAACGATTCCTCTTCATTTTGAATACAAACTGGCTGTGCTCAAGTGATCCGAACATTCATAAAATTCTATCCCTCTAGGGGAAAGCATCTTCAAGCTAAAGCTGTACAATTTTTTGCTGAGCCTCTTTTCTGTGGAAATTTCTTCCCACATTTCTTTCATCTCTGATTTCTCAGATTTTGTAATATATGATGTGATGTAATGTACAAAAGTAATTGAGTTGTCTGCAATAAACAGAATATCTATGTTTGCATTCCACACTCAAAATGACTGGATTATAGCCATTAATATACTTTGAAGCTTCTGTTCTTCTTAAGTTGTATGAATTCTTGGGAGATTTCCAAGTTATTGTATGGCTTACTGCTCACAAAAAACAATTTACTCTTCCTTTTGAAATTATAGGTCGTGGGAATCCATTTTTTTAATTTTTTTTATTAATTTTATTTCAGCAAACAGTCAGACATTATACAGAAAATAAACCAGACCTGTCTTATACAGGACACGAAGTACAAAATAGACATTACATGAAAAAGGAGAAGAACATATACAGATACAATAAATGATTTCACTTGGCCACTAATAACTTGTATAAATTGGTAAATCAATGAGTTATATCCATTTCTGAATTGGTGCCCAAACTTTTAACCCGAATCTCTTCTTTGCAACACTCTTAGATCTATAAATAGCTGTTTGAAATTGATATATAGATACAATTTTAGCTTGCCATTGGCTAAAGACAGGAGATTCGGGATCAAGCCAGTGTGAGGTGATACAGAAACGAAAAGCTGCCATTCAGATGAATAAAAAAACTTCTTCAGCTAGTGTCCTAATTCCTATTTAATTGGTTTCTAGACCTAGAATAACCATTTCTATATTTAATTTGACAGAGATCCCCAAACTATTATTAATAAAGAATTCAATATCTACAATGAATTGAGAAAGTTTAGGACATTTAAAAAACATATGGCTAGAGTCGGCAGCTATTTCATCACATCTACTGCATTTGTCACCATGCCTCCCTTTCCATTTGGCCAACCTCGCAGGTGAATAATACAAACCATAAATGGCTATAAAGTGTTGGCTCTGCAATGAGCCATTAAACAGCACTCTGGTTGATAATTTAATTGATCTCACTATATCAACCTTAACAGTTCCAAATTTCCTTTGCCATTTAATTTCAATTAGCTTAAGGTCATGGGAATCCAAAATGACATATTGTATACATTTTCATTTACATTTGTTTTTCCTTCTGTAGTAATGTTTACATCTTTGACTTTCAAACAGTAGAACTTGTTGTCACAAGCTGTTTTCTCCTCCTTCTCTTGGAATGGCACATGTAACATACTGTTCAATAAAAGACAAAATAGCCTCATCACTATCTGTTCCAAATTTTGGTGCATCCTTTATCCATAATAGCATGTGAATATGAGGAGCACCTCTGACTTGGTATGATATCATAGCTTAAAGGCTATGATCAAAATACCTGAAGACATTTGCAGAATCCAAGGAACAGAGTTCTCCAGCTGCCTTCAGTTCAATGCTTTTTATATTTGAATTTGCTTCTCGTTAGAATTTAAGTAAATCATCCCAGGCATATTTAGCACAACTAAGTGTTAGAAACCAAGTAGGTGTACCTAGGTTTCTTAACAGGCATTTAAGCGTGCCATGAAGCTGATACCAATATTCATTGGTGCCATGTTGGCACGTCATCAAATTGATTAAGTGAGATTCCAAATTTTCATTCCTGTTGTTCTACTTTCTGCATGAAATCTTTTGCAGAAGCATGTTGAAGATGAACTCCTGTTTTTAATATATTGTTCACCGCATATGAAGGTCCAGACAAATCACTCTCAAACAGAAGATAAAATATATATGGAATGCCCTGGGGAAATCTTGGGTCTTCAGAGTACAATATTGTTGATCGGTATTCTGATGCTGGAATCTGTAGAGCTCAGTCATCAAATTGTCCACCTTCTCCAGTGGGGAATAGCTGTTGAAAACAGCAAGCTTCTAAACGTTTTCCTCATGTAATCATGGGAACTCCTTTTGCTTCTTTCATTTGAAATAATGCAATAGTGTTTCCTATGATTTCTTTTGAATGGAGAGGATGTATGGTATAATGTTCATAAATCTCCTCACTTCTGGATTTGTCCACTTTTTGAATTTGTCCACTTGACATTTCTGTCTCATCTTGCAGGCATCTTACTGGCATCTTACTTCTTCATCAACAATTACATTCTTATAATAAATATTATTCTGTATCAGGTATAATGTTGCATTTCAAAGTTTATTAATATCTACAAACTCTTGCCAGATTTCTTTACTCTATGTTGGTATACCATTTACAAGAATAACTACTGGCTCGTTTTCCTCTCCGTCTACACCAACATTTTTAATATTTTTCTTAAAATCTAAAGGTAAGTACACAATTCTTCCTCTGAGACTCGCTTATACATCTGTTGGTGGCAGCTTACCTGTATTAGGCTCCATACAAACTATGGCCTGGAGTGGGTCTACAGATTGGATAAGAATCGACTCGTATACATTTAAATCTGCCAGTCCCTGAGGAATAGTTACCAACTCTAAGTTGTTAGGTACTGCTCTAGCTGCCGATGTGTTCTTCTTAATTTGTTGTAACAGTACTTACATATTTCTTGATCAGTGGACAAATCAAATCATTCTTCTACAAATAAATGAACAGCACATTTTTGCCACTTATTCTTCTTTTCTTTTTCACTTTTTAAATATAAATCAACATTGATAGTTTGAGATTTGTAGGGAGTGCATAAACAACAAATACAAACACAGTTTTGTTTTTCAGATGAAACAGTGTTCAACTTTGTAATTTCTTCTGCAAAATCATCAATACTAATCTCTCTGTCCTGTTCTACGACACCTGCAGATATCAAGTCCTCACTTTCCCTACACTCCTCTTCAGAAAAAAAAAACAAAAGTATACATCATCACAAGCTTTCTGTACATCTGCTACTGGACTATGCAAAAGAGCTGTATTCATTTCACTTAAACGTAATGCAGGTATTTTTACATAGTAAAGTCTCCTTACTAACTACCGCATTTCAGAGTGGTGAACTGCTAACATTCTTAAATGATGAAAAGTGCGTTGGCACACTTTCCTTGAAAGACACGCCAGAGAATGTACCTGTAACCTGGAATATTTTATTATTTTACATGGATACAGTCCTTGCAACATCTTAATCTTCAGTTTAACACATTTATTTTTCATATTCATGTAAATAAATTTGTAATATGTTAATAGACTCCCGTCGACTACTGCAAATACTTCTATAATCCCACTTATGTACAGGAGCTTGTTTATACCTTCATTCAACTTCTTCAGCTATTACTTCTACATTCCTAGGAACCATTTTTTCCTTTGGCATGGGAGAACCATCTTTTACCTTATAAAATTGACCACTAGTACCAAATGCATGTACTAATGTGTTTTCTTGAAAATAGATTTCTTCATTTAAGAGAGGCTCAGTACTTAAAGTGTACTTCCATTCACCAGTAAAGGTTTTACAAAAGCTAGTTCTATTAACCAGACGTTTTCTCTTGCTTTTCTCCTTAATAAACCCCATTGTTTTATCTAGTGTTCTCAATTTCTTCAATATTAAGATAAATCATTTTAGTTTCAACTGAAAAGCTTTATCTACTACACTTTCAATTTGTTACTTTAGCTTATAAGCTGCTGATCTTATTTTATATTGTTTTTAATTCTTTATTACATTTTGAATTACTCTACTTCTAAACATTCCTTTTCTTATATCCCACCAAACTGGTCCTAGGATGAGTGTTTCTAGTCCAGGGAGGACCTGGCCTGGCAGTTCGGGCTGGACTGTCCCCATTGGGCCAAGGGTCAAGACTGATTTGCATATGCCTGGGTCCACACTGGAATGGCAAGGTGAGCAAAGAAACAATGGATTTAGGCCCAGATCTCTGTACTGGGGAGAATGTATGACATTGCTTTGCATTCTGTCCATCAATTGTTCTTTTTGCATTTTTCACCCTGAGTGGGGCGGGTATGCCCAGACCTGGGTCCCGTGCTGTCCATGTCACTTGAATCAAGGTATCCCCGCTGATAAGGGGTGAAACCCCAAAACCGGTCCTAGGAGGCTCGTTTCCAGCCCAGGGAGGACCTGGTCTGGCAGTTCGGGCTGGACTGTTCCCAATGGGCGCAGGGTCAAAACTGATTTGCATCTGGCTGGGTCCAAACTGGAATGGCATGGTGAGCAAAAAAACAATGGATTTAGGCCCATATCTTTGTACTGGGAATAATATATGACAGTGTTCTGCATTCTGTCCATCAATTGTTCTTTTTGCATTTATTATATAGGGCAGCCAAGGATGAAGCTGTGTGTTCAAATGCTTCCTTTAGATCTACCTACCAAACAGATGTGTGCTTCTAGGACCAAATGTTAAAGTAGGTCTGACAATATAGAACATAAACTTTTTAAATTAGGGTAATCAGCTGCACCACACATGTCAAACCACAAGTACAAGTAAAGACATACCTAAGACATAACAGTAGTCAGACATTGAAATTTGACAGATTATGCTTCCAGTTTCAAACACAGACATCACTATATACGGCCTACTTGCACTATACCTTTGCCTAAAGTTATATGCATTAGGATAGAAGTTAATGCAGTTGGTAATATTTTTTAAATCTCACATTTCTCCACTAGTTTAATTACAGAGATAGAGCTCACATTCCCAGAACTCACCCAAAACAAAAGGCTGTCTCCTATCACGCTACTCTTATTAATGTCAGTGTAAAAGAACCTGGATAGATCACTTTCTACTTATTATACACAGCATCCAGTTATGAACCTGTGTGTTCAAGTGCTTATATGACGCGTGCTTGGCAACGTTTTTAAGTTACAGTCATCAAGTGCACTGCTGCTTTCAGGCTACTTATAGAAGTAAAGACATGAGTGAAAGATGGTATTGGTCAGACATGATAGCGAACAGTGGGGTATAAAGTTGTGTGTTCAAGTACTTTTAGAAGGCCTACTTAGAAAACACATCTCTGCTACTGGGACACAATGGTTAACTAGCTCTATACTGTATAGTTTTTAGCTTAGTCATGAGATGCACCAGAGGTGTCAGACTCTGTATGGAAATAAAGACATGAGTGAAACATGGTAGAGGTCAGACATTAAAAGTTCACAAACTTCATTTCCATTTTGAAGCACAGACATCTCTAGCTACAGACTATCTGCAGTGTACCTTTCTGGGAATATATATGGACTACGATAGAGGTTAATACATTTGACAATATCTTATTCCTCTCTTCTGAGGGTCAGAATCTTTTTAGACACCTCAACCACTGTGTCAGTGCCTTATAGGCGTGAGATAACACATCTAAAGTAAGCTATGGGTACCATACTACCTCTATTTCACATCATATCCTCTGTAAATATGTAAACAAGAAGCTGCATGGATCACTTTTTCCTTACTATACAGAGTAACCTTGAGTGAAGCTATGTGTTCCAATGCTTCCATGAGGCCGGACTTGGTAAGTTATCTCTGTTTCTAGGAGCACATGCTGAAGTAGCTTTGACTAGCCTTTCAGCACTATATTACCTCTGTTCCACACCACATTCTCTCTAAAAGCGGATAGAAGAAGCTACATGGATCACTTTCTGCTCATTTTACAGGGCAGCTGAGTATGAAGCTGTATCTTCAAGAGCTTCCTTGATGCCTGCCTAGTTAAGAGATCTGTGTTTCTGGGACTGAATACTGAAGTAGGTCTAACTAGATTTGTCCAGGTGTTTGACAAGCTGTATAATTTTTAAGTGAGGGTCATCAGCTGCACCACACATTTCAGAATACAAACATACCTTAGACATGGTACCAGACAGACATTCAAACTTGACAGAGTACTCTTTCATTTTAACGGACGCACTTCACTATAAATGGTCCGCTTGCAGTGTACCTTTCGGAGACTAACATGGACTACAAAGGAAGTTAATACTTCTGCAAAAAATGTTTTAAAGCTCACTTTTCTTTACCAGTTTCATAGGAGACACACAATGCCAGGCCCAAAAACCGAAATGAAAGTCCAACTCCTGTCATGCCACTCAACATCTTACTTAAGACTTCAATAACTGTGTGCCTTTTAGGGTTGAGATAACAATTATAAATTAGCTTTTAAATCCTATATTGGCTATGTTTCACAGGGCATGCTTTCTAAATGTGTGTAGCATAAGGTGCATGGATCACTTTTTGCCTAATATACAGAGTAACTGGGAATGAATCTTTGTGTTCAAAGGTTTACATGAGAGAAAAATGTCACAGAGCAAGGCTTAAACCAAAATGAAAGGCCATAGGCTCTCCTGCCACTCCCACTAGTATCAGCATCTATCAACACATCTCAGACAGGGCATGCAATGTCAGGCCTAAGTATCTTACTATCTTTTGTAAAGAAGCCCATAGGTCTGAGACTACTTCTGTTTCATACGGCATGCCCTGTGAAAATATGTAGAAGAAGCTGCATGGGTCACTTCCTGCTCCTTATACATATCGGCCAGACGCAAAGCTGTCTGTTCAAGTGCTCTTTGACTGACGCCTGCCTAGCGAAGAGATCTGTCCTTCTGGGACTGAATGTTGATGTTGCTCTGACAATATTTGACAAGGAGCGTAATAGACTATATAGTTTTAAAATTGGGGTCATCAGTTGCAGCACATGTGTCAGACTACACGTACAAGTAGAGACATCCATCAGTCATGGTAGCAGTAACACTTGACAGAGAACGCTTTCAGTTTATGCACACACCTCACTATGTGCAGACGTCTTGCAGTGTACTAATACAGAGACTTATGTGTACTTGGATTGAGGTTAATACATCTGGAAACAACTTTTAAACCTCACTTATCAGTTTCATTAAAAAGACAGAACTTGCAGATCTGTCCTTCTGGGACTGAATGCTGATGTAGCTCTGACAATATTTGTCAAGGGGAATGATAGACTGTATAGTTTTAAACTTGGGGTCATCAGTTGCAGCACACATATCAGACAACACGTCCAAGTATTGACATTCCTGAGAAATGGTACCAGTCATACATTCAAGCTTTGCAGAGTACGCTTATAGTTTGAAATACACACCACACTATCTATGGTCTACTCCCAATTTACTCATGCAGAGACTTATATGGACTTGGATTGAGGTTAAGACATCTGGCCAACATCTGTTAAACCTCACTTTTCTCTATCAGTTTCATTACAAAGGCAGAGCTCGCAATGTCAGGCCTAAGCCAAAATGTCGACTCCTGTCATACCACTCTTCTGAGTGTCATTATCATTCTACAGACCTCGTTGAGTGTGTCAGTGCCTTTTAGGGGTGAGATAACACATGTAAAGTAAGCTATACCTACACTACATCTATTTCACATGGCATCCTCTGTAAATATGTGTAAAAGATTGTCCATTAATCACTTTTTGTTTACTATCGAGGGTACCTGAAGATGAAGCTGTTTATTTCAATGATTTTATGAGGCCTGCCTAGCTAAAAGATCTGGGCTTCTTGGGCTGAATGCTGAAGTAGCTCTGACAAGATTTATACATGGGTATGATACACTGAATAATTTTTAAGTTAGAGTTATCAATTGTACCACACATATCAGATTACATGTTGAAGTACAGAAATACCTGGGACATGGTGCCAGTCGCACATTTAAACCTGACAGATTACATATATAGTTTAAGACACAACCCTCACTATCTACGGTCTACTCCCAGTGCACCTATGCAGAGACTTGTAAGGACTAGGATAGAAGTTAATACATCTGACAACTTGTTTTAAACCTCAGTTTTCTCTACCAGTTTTATTAGAGAGGAAGAACTTGCAATGTCAGGCCTAAGCCAAAATGAAAGGTTGACTCCCATCATGCCTTTCTTCTGAGTGTAAACATCTTTCGAGAGACCTCAATGAGTGTGTCAGTGTCTCATAGGAGAGAGATGATGTTGTGTAGTTCCTACAAATCTATACGACATGGCGCCCCACGCTGGGTGCCATGTTGCGTAGTTCCTCAAAACCTATATAGGATCTGTGCACTTAGACAACATACACTATAGGATTGGTGTCAGACTGATTCTAGACACCCCTGCCGGGTATGTTAGCCTGTATACAAGCTAGCTCATAGTGCCACTAGAAACTCCTCTTACCAAGGAGAGACTAGTTCTTGGCAACTATCGTACATGACAACCCTGATCCCTCAGAATCATGGAAACAGTGCTACTGGGCTAAGTCACTCGTGCTCACTTCGTCTCAGAGATATACACAGAATAAATGGTGGGAAAATTTTTCAATCAGCATTTATTAAACCAGCGTCATTCTCGTGTAAAATAAGTGTGCTGAAACAACCATTAGACAGTAACAGATATAAATGATTATTGTCACTAACAGAGTAAAAGGATGGTGGATTTCTACCATTGTGCTAAAAAAATGAATACAGGCAAGTATATCAAATACATGAAAGTAGTCGCAAACCCTGATAGAAGTTCTAAAACCCATTTTAAATAATACTACTATTATTTTTTAACAACATATCACTTGTAAACATACTACTAATTTGGGAAAACTTTGGTTACAAACATAACCGTATGTATAACACTGCATTTTATATTTTAAAGTCACACTTTTCTTTAACCCCTTCCCCCACAGTGCTTTACCTTAGTTTCCATAGTAACAGTTTCTGCAACATTCAAGCTTACCCGTAGGTCAAATATTTACAATATTTTTAAAAGCAGCACACTAGCTTCCATATCCACATAACAGGTGTTACATGCCTGAACTGCAGATCTGGCTTTTTAGCAAGGGCCGGCTGAATATCGTCAAGGGTGGGCTTGAATCTGTATTGATATTTTACCTCTAAAAAAATGCAGCTGGAGAGCCGGTCGCAGAGCTCCCCTGCATTTGGGTGAGTTTATACTCTCTGTAACACTGTAGCAAAACCTTCCTGGATGTTATCAAGCAATTTTCTTCCCCATTGATCCACAGATCACCCCTACCTATGGCCGCCAAGGAATTCTTAATAAAGGCCAGCCATGAGATTTTGCTCACACCCCGTAGGCTCAACACTTCGCTCAACTCTTCTTTGTAAGCAGCCACTTCTGTAGTGCTCCATAGGCATTGCCAGAACAGAAGAGGCCTAAGAGCATCATAGTCTGCAATTGGTCGGACCCCAAGGTCCATGCGAAGTGGTAGGAGCAGGGTGCTTATGGGGAGACCCAACAATTGCGTGACAAAGGAATTCTCAATTTTATTAACGAGTCAAGTGGCTGCTGGTCCCAGATTTCTGCCCCATTAAGGGCTGCGCCTCTGACTTGTGCTTTATAGATTTCCACCACCGGTCCAACAGTTATGTTAATACAGTTCCTCTGTACCTTAGCCAACCCCCCATAGTCTGAGCCAGCTTCAAGCTTGCCTTCTAAATTTTTGCTTCCCCGTCCATTTTTTAATAAGCATAATTCCCAGATATTCAAAAACAGTCACTCGTTCTAGTGGTTACCCATCTAGATGGGGATTCGATCGAACACTATTACCTGCATTGAATACCATATCTTTGATTTTCTGCAAGTTTATCTCTAACCCCCTATTTTAGCAGAAAAGATGGAAAGATTCTAAGGCCCTCTGATTCCTCATAGGTGTCTTTAACAGCAGGAGGGTATCTTCGGCAAACATCAAGGCTGGTACTTTACGGTTCACCAGCCTAGGAGCGTCGATATTCCTCCCAATAATCAAAGCCTCTACTAAGCCATTAATAAAGAGGCAAAAAGAAATCGGGGCCCAGACACGTCCTTGGCGTACAACTCTATCAATGGGTATGGAGTCAGTGAGCTCCCTGTTTTTACCGTACCTAATTTGGGCAAAGTTGCATTCATGGAGTCGTTTCAGCTGGTGACCAAGGCACGAAGGGGCCCCAAGGTACAATAAAATAGTCCACAATTTGTCCCTGGGCACCAAATCAAATGCTGATTTTAAGTCCACAAAGATCAGATAGAGGCTGCCACCCTCTAAGCAGACTGTCTTCCAATGTAATAGTTGTAACTGGAAGATTGAATCTATTGTGTACATCCTTGTTCTGAACCCAGCTTGAAAAAGGCTAAGAATAGACTACTCCTCCATCCAGCTCTGGAGTTGCCCCAGCTGCACTCAGGCATATATCTTTTGGCGGATATCTATGAGGCTGTGGGACGTTAATTCACAGAGAGGAGTGGTGAACCTTTTTTCATAAATCAGTATGATTTCCGCCCCCACCCAAGTGGAAGGGATCGGCATTTCCTGTAGGATGGCATTGAACAAAATCCACAGGGAAGGATCCCAAATAGTGGGTTAATTGCAGAAGAGGTCGCCATGGATCTTATCTAACCCTGGAACCTAGTTGGAGCTACCCTGCTCAAAGCATCAGTTATCTCCTTGAGGGAAATTGCAGGAGTATCAGTACAAGTCAACTAGAAGGGGGGACACTCATTTCTGGTTTGCCCTGCATCACCCTCCATCCTTACATATAAAGACTCAAAATGAGCCTTCCACTCTGCCGCCCCTATATTAGGTTCTATTGCCAGTTTGCCCTCTGAACAACCCGTATTTACTACATTCCAGAAGGTCATCATATTGTGAGTACATAGGGCGCTTGCCAGCCTATCCAACTTATCACATTTCCAACTTCTCTTTGCCAGTTTAATAATGCTTTTATAGGTTACCCTTTTCTCTTTTACCAGTGAATTATCATTAGATTCGATAGCAAAGATAAGTGTTTGTTTGGCCATGCAGCAGTCATTGCTATACCAGGGGTGCCCTGGATAACCATTTTCCCTTCTTCTTTTACTAGGGAATAAGATATTGGCCATGGCAGATATTAGACCTTGATGGTTACCAGTGATTTCGGGGAGGACATTGGAAAGGTCATCAGTCCCCTAACTTGGTTTGCGGCCTTAAGAAATGGAATGGCAGTGTGATAGAAGGAAGATTGCAGTGTGATTGACAGATTACCCCCAATCTACCTCTCCTCCCGCAGTTAGTCAAGGTTAACCGAGAAACAGTTGAAGAATTTGCTTCAGGTACACTCTTTGGGCACAGTGGGACCGTCTCTAGAATCAGAGCATTATGGTCACTGTTGTGCCGGTGCACGATCTTGAAGTCTATTACCCAATCCCATCATTTTGTGTCCATCAGGATATAATCTAAAATGGAAGCACATCTTAGTCTATTGTAAGTATGATTTCCAGGAGAATTGGATTGTGTGCACCAATTGCGCACCCTAAGTGAATGGGTCAGTGTAAGGGTGTTCATTTTAAGTACCAGTTGGGTCCAGGTCAGTGTTGGCGGTATGTTTGGCCCTGGAATGGCCCAGTGCAGGTCCTCATCACTGAGGTTACCTGCATTCAGACCAATCATAGTGTCATACTGTCAATTAAAGTCACCACCAAGAATTAGCAAAATAATATTGGGGATAGTAAGCAGAAAAGCTGTCAATTAATCAAGGGTTGTTGTCTCATGGCCAACCCCAACTGGCCGGGAATAAACATTGATCAAAGCAATTCTAATATTTGTGGGAAACCTCAAAAAGATACAAAGGATATCATGAGAAGATGTCTCCATCTGTTTTGCTGTGCACCCCAAGTGCACAGCAACCCAGGTACAGAATCCCCCTGAAGGCCTTCCCCTTACCCCAGATGCAGCTGCTATGCTAAACGATGCACAGCCTAGTCTGTATGTGTCCACCCTGGCCCAGGTTTCCTGAAACATGCAGATCTCATTTTGTTCTACAAACGCCCCCACTCTGTTTTATCCAGTTTGGTGATGAGACCAGCAATGTTCCTGGTCTGTGCCATTCTCTATTTTTTTGATCGAGTCAACAGTTATTGGTGTGCCATTATCTTTTTGGAGAAGGCCATCAAGCTCCCCCACTAAAGGCCTAAGACCATTACCGACAACAGAGTGATCACCAACTGATGGCCATTAGATGACAACATAGACCTAGGAGATGAGCCAGGTATGGATCGAATACTATCAGCCCATTGCGGTCCATTACTATGGGCTCCACCCACTCCATCAACCCACTGAATATCGTGTTTTACTTCCTGCCTAGGGTGGACGGGTTTCTGAAAAGGCTCCCCCCCATTGTATAAGGCCCCCCAAGTGCTTCTTCTTGGATTTTAGTTACAATATCGGGGGACATGCAGGATTGAGGTAATCTACTGACTCTAGGGTCGCAAATCTATTTGAGAGTGGTAGCTTAAACAATAAAGGACTCGGTTGATCCTGTCTCAGAATAGTCCTTTGCTTAATCTGCTGCCTAGTTCCCACCCCGTGGTCATTCCACATTCTATTTTCTAGCACAAGTCCTGGAGGGTAGAAATAACCCAACAGGAAAGATCTTATACCCCCTCCTGCCTTTGTTGGTTGCGGTCTAGTAGAGCCCTTACAACCAGGGGGTTTCTGAAATTAATCACAATGCTATCCCGGGTATATATTTTGGTCTCTGGTACACCCATCCCACCCTTTAAGTAAAGAGGAGTTTACCTGCATCTTTATAAGAGAATTGCAATTGCTTGGCCAACCAGAAATTACATTTGTTTTTTAATTCAAAATGTGATTACCTTTGCCCCATATTCAATTCCGGTGCTCCAGTTAAGATCATGGAGATATGGAGCTGAGTCCGGAAGGAGATTGATGAATGGCAGGGCTGATCTCACCTCAGAGGCTTCTGTTGGTATAGCATAACCCTCATCAGCTCTCTGACTGGTCCCCGATAGGGGCACATTTACTCCAACTGCTGGCATTACTGGGTATGATCTACGTTTGTTGCCAGCCTCCATCCCCCGACTAAGCCCCCGACGCTGTAAACTGCCACTATCTGTTGGCTTTCCAGAAATTAGCATGTTCCTATTTGCATCCACCTGAGGTATGGGGCTCGAAATGATTGTAGAGGTGTTGTCCGACCTGAGAAGGGGAGAAGCAACTTGCAATACCTGTTGATTTACCGACTCAGCCACCCTTTGATTTGCTTCTGCCTTGCCCACCCAAGACTCAATCACAGTTGTTAGCTTATCTCACCGTACAATCAAAAAAATAAGTTCATCTTTGACAATTTCCCTTATTTGAGTCAGAAGTTCCATCACCAGGTTAGACACCCAGATTACCTGCAGCTGAGCAGCCGCCTAGCCCTCCATTCCCAGAGTCACTATTAATTAAATGTTCTGTGGCACACTTCTTTCCTTTGGCCCCAACTCTCGCAGCAGGTTTAGGTTCCCTTTTTTAAAGGGTCCTGGTGGAGTAACCTCCAGGTGCAGGTCCGATTTAGGTGTTTTATGTGCCAGTACACATGTCCTTGACTGAAGCTTGGGGGTGTCGGGGACCACAGTTGATGATGTGGGTAGTGTGTCATAGTTAGAGAAAGTAAAGGCTAAATACGGTGTTAAAGATAAGCGCCTTTCAGTCAGTTCAATTTCAGAAGACACCACCCCTAGAGCCCTCCGAAGCATCTTATCAATCGAAGCAGGTTGGTAAGTTTTTGGGATTGCAGTGCTAAAGTTTGTTTTTTCCAGCACAGACATGTTTCCCCATTTTTACAGAGAGCACGTTGGGGTAGCCAAACTTCTGCCCTGTCACTGGCTCCGAGTGGGAATAGCAACACCGAAACAAAACTGTGATGGATTAGCAAATCCAAGAGTTGGATGCAGCTATGACTGATCACCAAGAAGAGAAGGTGACTTCATGCCTCACTCAGAGTAGTAAAAACAGACAAAATCGAGTAGCACTAACCTTAAACTCCAACCTGGTTCAATAGATCTTGTGCCGCAGTCTTCCAAAAATAAGGCTTAGAGGGGTTGCAGAAGCCATGGTTTGTATATAAGCGCCTCCTGGTGCGAAGATTGGTCGTTGTCGGCGTGCGTGTCAAGTGGCAGGCTGGGGATTGTAGTGCTAGTCCCTCCAGGAGAAAATAGGGTCTCCCGGCAATGCAGGTAGGCAGGGCAAACTGCAGAAAATATGGACTACCACGCTGCGGAAGCCCTGGCTTGTATATAAGTGCCTCCTGGTGCAAAGAGTGGTCATTGGCGGTGTCACACTGTGATCTTAGACACATGACAGTATGCCTTGCAATTCAGTAAATTGATTACTACAGTGAAAGACAGTCTTGCTAGGAGTGCTGTTTCACATTTTAGGACAGTGCAGTGGTGTACAGGCAGTTCAGGGGCTCAAGGTGGGACTGAGAATGTAGAAATGAGAATTCACTGAAATGATTTCTACATGCTACAGAGAGAGTTGGTATGCAATTTCTACAGCACACCCAGGATCTTTATTACACAGCATGGAGACTATTTGGAAATTCAGAGGCCTGACACACATGCTGCTTTGGACTTTATAGCACTAACTGTCCTAAAGACTGACTCACTCCATGACTACATCTTTTGCCATATTTTAAAACACATCAACTAAGCATATTATTATATCATTTTTAACAACAGCACTGTACTGCAAACAAAATATCTCCTCAAACACATCAACATACCAAATGCTCCTTTCACAATGTTTTTCCCAAAGTAGAAAAATTCAAAATCAAACTCTGTACAAATAAACTCCTGCTTCCACATTAGAATAAATGTTTCAATTTAACTTAAACTGCACAACATAGATCCCCTTACAAATTAACAACTCACCTTTAAAAATGCTTTTGTAGGTTTAGAACAGTGTCAATCACACACCAGATTTTCTTAAGCAGAATCTCTGAATTGTGCACCAGTCACTGGAATCATAGAATGCATAGCTTCCCTCTCATTTTACACTCATATTCATGTAGATAACCAATCAAATATCTTCCCACACAAATTCAAAACCAAACTAACATTTTAATTGGTTCTACATTGAAACACTTTCAATCTCACATAATATTCAACCTTCCCCCACTGCTCTCTCTGCCTATTACCATGGTAACACTCCATAGAACACCTAACTGAACACACAGGTGAAAAGTTCATCTGCAAAGCAAACCAGTAAGGGTGTTTGACTTTATAAACAGCAACGAATCCCATGCAATTTTCCTTTCAATCACTTTCTCTCAACCATTAGCATTTCTCCTTAAAAAAAACAGTAGCGTGCACCCTCGTTTTTCAATGTTGAATTTTCAGAAACCACCAATCATTTATTCTTTTTCAAGTGGACTGAATCTCATCCACATTTTTTTTCTAAACTCCTACTTTTCAAACTGCCATTTCATTTCCAGAGCCCATCTGAGTACAACCAGATCTCCCTTCAAGATGCTTAGAGTGTGGATTGTAGGACAGAGCTATATTTTCTGGAGTGAAAGGTATGCAGCAAATAGATGCTTTCTCAACCTTGACTTACATAATGTGGATATTATGTGGATTGGCCAGAGAGGATTGAGATGTCACCAATTGATGCCATTGGTAAAATCCTTTTTGCATCTCCCACACCCTGACCTCATAATTGTGCACTGTGGTGGCAATGACCTAGGCACTTTGACTGGGATAGGTCTGGAAATGCTGTAGTGCAGTAGTGTTGAAAGAGTTTAGCAGGTTTTGCTAGGGATGGTGTATCAGGGTTTAAAACAGTGCAGTGCAGTTCAAGCAGTGTAGGGAGTCAAGGTGGGACTGAGAATGTAGAAATAAAAATTCACTGATATGATTACTACATGCTACACAGAGAGTTGCTATGGCATTTCTACAGTACACTCAGGATCTTTATTACATGTAGTGCTACAAAGTCCTATGCAGCATGTATGTCAGGTCCCTTAATTCCCAAATATTCTCCATGTTGTGTAATAAAGATCCTGTATGTGCTGTAGAAATGCCATCGCAACTCTCTCTGTAGCATGTAGTAATCATTTCAGTGAATTGCAAGGGATATTTTGATTTGTCTAGAATCAGAATGTGAGTCAGTGTGTTTATGTGAACATTGTGACAGAATCACTTGCTCGATGCATGTGTTTGCAGATATGAGAATACATGTACTCATGGAGTGAGTCAGGCTTTAGGACATACAGTGCTTTATACTCTAAGCCCTTACATGATACCCTACACTGCCCAAACACAACTGCATTGTTCTAAACTCAGAATTATCAGTCCCATCTTGAACCTCTACAGTGCCTGAACACCACTGTATTGTCCTAAACTCTGAAATACCATCCCTAGCAAAACCTGCTAAACTCTTTCAACGCTACTGCACTGCTGTAAACCCTGAAACATAATTTTTAGCAAATGCCCCTATAATGTTCAAACACCACTGCACTATCCTAAACCCTGAAACAGCACTCCCTGCATGATCTCCTACACTGCCCGAACACTGCTGCTGTGCCTTAAAATTACTTATGGAGTGAACCAGACTTAACTACATATAGTGCTTCTAATTGCTATGTAGTATGCTAGTAATGGTCTACAATTGTAAAAAAAAGAATTAAATATGTTTTTTTTCTTCACAACAGATTTTAATTATCTACAGAAAGAAAACACAATATGCCGTCAAAGAGTGAGAGAAGAAAAAGATATAAACAGGCTTACATTTCCAAGAAAAAAGAAGTACAAGATTTATCTAAACAGCAATGTGTGGAAAAAACAAAGAAAGCTCCTGGTAAGTCAACAAAGGATTTTATAAGGAAAATAACACAATTTAAAAAAAACTGTGGACAATCAGGAAAAAATATATATATTATCTGTAACTACACAGAAAAACAAGACAAAAAAGAAAAATTATGGAAAAAATGTGTCGGAAACATAGTGTTTATAGTAATAGATGAAAAAATCAGTTCGTTGAGATTCGGAAGGGAATGTTTCATAACAGAGTTGTTGTAAATTTATTAAAAAAATATAAAGAATTGTAAAAGAAAAACAGCTTTTTATAAGAAAAAAACATATACAGACAATTGTTGAGAAAGCTTTTGAATTAAAAAAAAATGTTTCTTTTAGTAATCAGTAGGATTCGAACACTAGATGAGCCAATCAATGTTATGAAGGTCAAAAGTAAGTGGAAAAGACTAGTTAATAGAACTAATTTTTGTAATGTTTTTTCTGGAGAATGGAAACATAGTTCAAGTTGTGAGCTGTTTTTTAATGAAGAGAGTTACTTTCAGGGTAATGATTTGTTGCATGCAGTTGACACCAGTGGTCAAGCTTATGAGGTTAAGAATGACAGTCTGATTGAAAAAGAGAAAATTGTCCCTAGAAATGCAGAAGAGGTGTTAGCTGAAGAAGTTTTAGGGAGACGTCCTAAGGCTCCAGTGTACACTTGGAATTGTAGTAGTATTTTTAGTGTACGACAGGATTCAATTGATTTTTTTCGCAATTTTTTAAAGTAAGTGTACTAAGAAAAGTGTTAAACAGTAGATTAAGATGGTGCAAGAAGTAGACCCCTGCAGAGTGAGAGAAAAAACGGGTTTGCAAGGTCATTCTTCGGCTTGTCTTTCTAAAAAAGTATGTCAGAGTGTTTTTCACCATTTTAGGATGTTAGCAGTGCATCATACTGAAGTGAGGAAATTAGTGAGAAGGTTGTATTATGCAAAAAGTCCAGCACTAATGTTAAAAAAGTTGAACAGTGCTCTTTTGCATGGATCTGTGTTAGAAGTGATCAACATTTTTGAAGAAATTGAGGTTAGTTACTTTGGTCCTGAAGAAGAAAGTGCAGAAACAAATACATTAATAGAAGGAAATGTGGATGAAAATGTACAGAATTTTAGTACAGAAAATTTTGAGCAAGAAATTACAAGGTTTAAGGTCATTTCAGATGAAAAGCCAAACTTTTCTTGTATTTGTTGTAGACAAATTCATTATAAAAATCAGACCAGGTTAGTTGATCTATATTTAAAAAGTGAAAAGGAGAATAATAATGAGTGGAAGGAATTTGCAACTTATTTGTTGGTAGAGAATTGTTTTGATTTGGGTTCTGATAAACGCATTTGTAAATATTGTTATAATAAATTAGATGAGAATAAGATGCCTGCTAGAGCTGTTCATAATAATCTTGAGTTATTAAATATTCCTTCTGAACTGATGGATTTAAATACTTATGAGTCTATTCTCATTCAATGTGTGCATCCATTTCAGGCTATTGTTCGCATGGAGCCTAAGACAGGGAAATTGCCTCCTTCAGATTTACAGAGAGGATTAAAGGGAAGAGTGGTAGATTTGCTTTTAAGTTTAAAGAAAAATATTGAAACAATTGGTGTAGAAAATGTGGAAGAAGAACCTCTAGTTTTTCTAGTTAATGGCATTCCTACGAAGAGTAAGAAAATTTGGCAAGAATTAGTGGATGTTAGGAAAGTGAAAAAGGCAACGTTGTATTTGGTAAAAAATAATCAATACTATAAAAATGTGTATGTAGGAGAAGAGGAAACCACTGTAGAAGAGGAGAGTGATTTGCCAACTGCACAAATTGAAAAAGTGGATGTGTCCAGAACTGAAAAAATTCATGAGCATTATAGTGTGCATCCACTTCACTCTAAAGAAGTGATGGGAAATACTTTTGAGTTATTTCAAATGAAAGAAGCAAAAGGAAGTCCCATTAGTGTATGGGAAGAAAGCTTGGAAGCTTGTTGATTCCCTCATTTATTTCCAACAGGCAAAGGTGGACGATATGATGAACGACCTGTGCAGATTCCTGTATCTGAATACCGAACTTCAAGACTATATGCAAAAGAGCCAAGGTTTCGCCAATGTATTCCATATTTGTTTCATCTTCTGTTTGAGGGTGACTTGTCTGGACTTTCTTATGCAGTGAATCATATACTAAAAAGTGGAGTATATTTGCAAAATGTTTCGGCAAAGGACTTTATGGATAAAGTCCAACAGAAGGATACTATTTTGGAATCTCAGCTAATTAATCTCATGGCATGTCAGCGTGGTACAAATGAGTATTGGTACCATCATCTGGGGGAATTGAAATGTATGCTAAGAAACTTAGGAACTCCTACATGGTTCCTTACTCTAAGCTGTGCAGAGTATGCTTGGGAAGATTTACTTCAATTTCTGCGAGAGGCAAATGCTAACATAGAAAATATAGAATACAAGACACCTGGAGAACTTTGCTCTTTGGATCCAGTTAATGTATGCAGCTATTTCAATCATAGATTTGAAGCTATGATGTCTTTTATCACAAACAAAAAAAATCCTCCCCTTGGAGAGGTTCTGGATTTCTTTTGGAGAAAGGAGTATCAAGCAAGAGGTGCTCCTCGCATACATATGCTGCTAAGGATCAAAGATGGCCCCAAATTTGGAACAGATTCAGATGACACAGTGATAAGTTTCATTGAACAATATTCTACATGTGCTGTACCCAAAAGTACAGTTGAAAAGAATTTAAGACATCAATTCTTACAGTTTCAAACCAATCGTTGTGGAAAATACTGTTGTCGAAAGTACAAATCTAAGGATAAGTTCTACACAAAATGTAAATTTGCATTTCCATGTCCAGTATTATCAAAAGAAAGAGTGAACAATTTTATGTCATCTTTGCGACATACTGTCACAAGAAAATCACCGAAAAATACCTACAACCTAAAAAGAAATGAAGAGTCAAAATACATAAATGACTATAAACCAGTCATTTTGTCCATGTGGAATGCTAACATGGATATTCAATATGTTGCAGACAACTCCATTGCTGTGGCTCGATATGTAACGTCTTACATTACTAAATCTGAAAATACGGAACTAAAGGAAATGTGGGAAGAAATTTCTCATGAAAACAGCCAAAGTAAGAAATTGTACAGCTACAGTTTGAAGATGTTGTCTCATCGACAAATGGGAGCATATGAATGTTCAGATCGTTTATCATCTGCAAGTCTATACTCCAAATCTGGAACAATCATTTGGGTGAGTTTAGGGCTTGCAAGGAACACAAAACCGAGTTTTGAAATCTGTACAAGAAATTGAGTATTTATCAGAGAGAGAACCAGACAGTACAGATATTTTGAAGACAATACATACTATCCAAATAGAAGTAATCATCTTGAGAACGTTTGTCTCTATGAAGTACTGCAAAGCCATACTTTTAAGAGGAATATTACCGATGATATCAATAAAGGAGTATATGCTGTGATTGGATCTGAAGGATGTTTAGTGAAACAAAGAAAAGGACATTTGATTAATCACCGAAAACTGAGTTGCGAAACTGCTGACAAAAGGAAATTTTACTATTTAGCTCTTTTGCAACTCTTTAAGCCATGGCGAACAGAACTGGAACTACTTGGAGATTTTTACAGTTATGAAGATTAATTCAACGCAACTAAAAATACTATAGAATGTCCTGCTTTTACTAATTATCTGAAAATGTTGAATGACAAAATACAGCAAGAAGCTACAATTGCAGCAGAGATTGCTAGAGACAGTTCTCAAGACAGTCAGAGTTCTGCTTCATTAAGTCAGGATCCACTAGGAGGACCAATTATTCAAAATTAAGCAGCAACTGCCATGGATGAGGTGGAAACAGCAATGCAACAAGCTCAAGAGGATGTAATAAACTTAGAAGAATTGGAAAAACAACTACATGTTGAGCAAAAACAAATATACAATCAAGTGACAGAACAGATTGAGCATGGTTTATATCACGAGAAAAAAGAGTGCTGAGGTACGTAATTTAAACCCGTCCGACTGTACGTGAGTAGAGAAGCAGGAACTGGAAAAAGTTTGCTAATTAAAGCAATTGCAACTTATCTACAGAAAATAACTGAGTCGTCACTCTCTTGTGTTGTTACTGCTCCAACTGGGTTGGCAGCACATAACATTAAAGGGATTACTTGACATCGTTTATTGATGCTGCCAGTAGAGCATGAGAATAAATTAGAATACCACAAGCTATCTGGAGAAGCTTGTTGTGAAGTTTCTAGAGTCTTGAAAAAAATTAAACTTCTCATTATTGATGAGGTAAGCATGGTATCAAATTTAATGCTTGCCTTTGTGCATTTAAGAATGCAACAAATCCCTAAAACAGAGTATGATGTGTTATTTGGAGGCAAACACGTCATAGTTTTTGGAGATCTACTACAACTATCTCCTGTGAAAGGACAGCCAGTATTTAAAACAGTTACACATGAAGATACCAGAAAGTGCCTGGGAAGCATTGGAAATGTTAATATTTGGTCATATTTCGAATATTCAGAACTCATTACAAATATGCGACAGGCAAAGGACGCTGATTATAAAAGTATTCTTGAAGATATAAGAATTGGAAAAGTGAGTGAACACGGCAAAGAAGCTTTACAGGCACGATTACTTACAAATTTGTTTCCAAACAAAAATATTCTTCCAGAGAATATATATAGAAAAATTGCTGAAAAGAAATCTGTGATATGCTTGATGCCAACTCTGCAAGAATGTTCAATATTCAATGAAAAAATGCTAAAGTTAGAAAATCAAGAAATTATAAAACTGGAAGCTATTGATAGAATAGAGCATGAAGGAGCTACTATGATTTTGTCAGAAAAGTTGAAGTAAAAATTGGATTCTTTAGAAAAATCAATATCTAAAACTGCTGGTTTAGAAAAGAATCTATATGCATGTATAAATTGTTGTTATAATTTTACGACGTAATTTACATGTGGAAAGAGGTTTAGTAATTGGAGCAATGGGTAACATGGTCAGCGACTAGCTGCCGCCTCCCCCCCAATCCGGCACCCAATACCCAGGAACGTGGACACGAGACGTCTTTACTTTTTGGAAGGCGGGCGCTAGTCGCCCGGCCGTATTTATTAAAGTATGAAATTAAAAAAGGTTTTAATTGCATAATCAACAATTTATACAAAAATTCAGCAGGACATTTAGGTACATAATCCTTAGCAACACGTTTGAGAGCCTGACTTTAACAAAACTCTAATACATGTTGTTTTCCTAACTTATACTAAACATCCTCATCTAGAATTTTTGTACATTTCTGGCCATATGGCAGGGTCACTACCGGTGTCAGGTCCTACTAGCTGCGCCTCCCCTCTGGATGTGCGCATGCGCAGTGTTACCCCGGGAATTGCCCGGTCTACGCCCTGAACTCCATTTACCCACTAAAGGAGGGCCCTTACTCTGCGCCGGTGGCGTCGTGAGTCCACGCGCGCGGGGTGGCTACCAGCCTAAGGAAAGCGTGAACTACTCCTACCCGCGCTCCTTTGCTTTGCAGCATCCATTACCTTGCCCCTGGAGTTGTGGGAGTGGCCCGCAGGCCCCTCCCCCTGGGCGGGAACCTCCATAGGATGATGCCCGCCCCCTCAGACCTCAAATATGTGCTCACCGATAATGACCTTACCGCATGCCCCATACCTAATAAATACGACGACCTATGGGAAAAAATTCTAAAGGACAGCTACACTGGCTAATAAAACAGTATCAACGTATAGCTACAAAGGGAAAAAAGGCCTAAAGACACATAGCATTAAATACAGTTCACTTCAAACAGTATCAACGTATAGCTACAAAGGGAAAAAAGGCCTAAAGACACATAGCATTAAATACAGTTCACTTCAAACAGTATCAACGTATAGCTACAAAGGGAAAAAAGGCCTAAAGACACATAGCATTAAATACAGTTCAGTTCACACATGACTTGCTAAGAGGGGGAAACAATTCCTAGACAAAAGCATCAACAAAATACACCAACAGTTCATCTCTATTACCCTGTGAGACCCGTGGACCGTACATCCAGAACTTACCCTTCAACCAGAGATAAGAACTGCTACCAAACTTTTTGTTCCAAGGGATGGTGGGTGGGAAAACAAAGAAGCCCCGAGTGCGGGGCACACCGTTTCGGCGAGGGAGCGTCCAGGGACAAGGGGGTCTCCTGGGCGCTCCCTATCTCTTTATTCCCGAGGGGCCAGGTGGCCCCTCCTCTAGCCCGCCCCCCCTGACCCGGACCCACTTCCCAGGATCCGGGTCAAGGAGGCCGCCAGCCAATCGGCGGTGGGCCGCGCCCCCCAGGGCACGCCCCCACCGCCGAATGGCAACAAAGGAGACAGTGGGGGCGACGGTCGCCGCGCCGCCATGCGTGCGGGGGGGCCGAGGGCCCCCCCTTTTCACATGGTCAGCGACTAGCTGCCGCCTCCCCCCCAATCCGGCACCCAATACCCAGGAACGTGGACACGAGACGTCTTTACTTTTTGGAAGGCGGGCGCTAGTCGCCCGGCCGTATTTATTAAAGTATGAAATTAAAAAAGGTTTTAATTGCATAATCAACAATTTATACAAAAATTCAGCAGGACATTTAGGTACATAATCCTTAGCAACACGTTTGAGAGCCTGACTTTAACAAAACTCTAATACATGTTGTTTTCCTAACTTATACTAAACATCCTCATCTAGAATTTTTGTACATTTCTGGCCATATGGCAGGGTCACTACCGGTGTCAGGTCCTACTAGCTGCGCCTCCCCTCTGGATGTGCGCATGCGCAGTGTTACCCCGGGAATTGCCCGGTCTACGCCCTGAACTCCATTTACCCACTAAAGGAGGGCCCTTACTCTGCGCCGGTGGCGTCGTGAGTCCACGCGCGCGGGGTGGCTACCAGCCTAAGGAAAGCGTGAACTACTCCTACCCGCGCTCCTTTGCTTTGCAGCATCCATTACCTTGCCCCTGGAGTTGTGGGAGTGGCCCGCAGGCCCCTCCCCCTGGGCGGGAACCTCCATAGGATGATGCCCGCCCCCTCAGACCTCAAATATGTGCTCACCGATAATGACCTTACCGCCACAGGCCAGCATTGTTAACCGACGATCTGGCCTCCCCCTGCCTAGCCCTACCCTAGAAAGTTCTCACATCAGCAACACCTTCCACCCAGGCCCTGACATCATCAGACCAGAGGACCCTTCCTTCGTCCGTCAAATGGACTCCCCTCACCAGGTAGACCAAGTACACCCATGTTGGATCATCTGCAACCGAGGGGGGGGGGCTTGCAATAATTTGTCCCACTGTGTGTTGATCCTCTTTATCGAGTGATTCAACACCCTGACCGAGACCCCGCCCCCACGGGATAAGTTGAGACCCTACTACTGTGCCACCCGGGTAAGTCCTGAATACCCACCCACAGTGGAGATGAACTCCTCAATGAGTATTCGCCTCCCCAGTTTGGCCAATTCAGTCCCCCCTAGGTGAAGTATCACCACTGACAGGAGGTCGGGCTGCTGAGCTCAAAGTCCCTGAGAGAAGATCCTGACCGACCATGGCACAGACCCTCAAACCAACTCTACCCTGTCCTGCGTCCAGCTTGTTGCTTGTGCTGGCACATTGTAGCTCCACACCTTCCGGTGATGGGTTGATGGGTTCCTCCCCTGCGTGACAGGCTTGGAAAACTGCAAGAACCAGAAAAAGACCAAGAAAACCTGGGTGACAAATTCCCACTTCCACCTTAGGGAATGGGTAGCACTTACACCAGCCAGCAATACCTGGGCCCTTGGTGTCCTCTTTCTCGACGTTAGCTTCCCTTTTGACGTCCACCAGCTGGTGATGTTGCGGTGTGGAGCACTCCTCAGATACCCGCCATGGACCCAGCCGTGACTGGCGTAAGCATCCCTTGGGCTGTCCACCTGTTGCAGCTGTTGTGATGTCGAGCACTCCAAATATCCCCCATGGACCCGGTCATACATAAATTGGAAAGATAGACACACACCGTTAGTGTTTCCGGCCATAACTGTTGTCCGCACGTCAGACTTACATTACCATCAGTCGCTAAGTTTTAGATAATCTTAGTGCCCGATCACTACACATTAACACGTCGACAGTAAATGTTAAGCATAACCTCAGTTTGTCTGTTTGCTAGTGCAGCATCTATGTCGTTAAGCATAGGATCTGCGCCGCCCTAACCATGGTAAGCTGTAAAATTGGCTTCTTATTTTCACAATCATTGCTACACAAGAAAGTTGAGCTGCCGGCGAGGACATCGCCTCTTAATCCTGGTTTTCCACCCACGTCTCCATGCATAGGGTCCATGTGTAACAACTAGACAGTCTACTTAACAGTGCAGCCACAGGGTGTGCATCATTACCAGGACCCCAAGTAGTCTTTCTACAGGCTCTAGGCCCTGTCTCAATGCCATTCGTGGTTCCACCACCATATTACTAATATATGGCTTTGTAACACCCCTAGCGCTCAACGTATATGGTGCTAAATTACTGTGTGCTATATAAGTTGTCACACTTTAATTATTCGCCATCACATCTCATCATAGGCTCAACGTATATTGTTCTAATGTACTTGTGTGTTAAATAAGTTTACTGACTGTAATTTCTTGCTTTTAGCCTCGGAAAGGGACTCAAGGGGTGTGTTTAGAACAAATACATATATTTGTTGTTATAGACCTGTTCTTTTTCATTTACCCATTCATGATATTAAAGACCGGTAAAATAAGCTGCTCTATATTCCCTCAGGACTTAGCCCGAGGGCTGCACGCAATACAGCTAACCCTAGGATAGCTTACTAACAATGTTGACTTTAACCTATCATCCATGAAGGGTCGTTTGGACAGGTGCACTGTTTGGACTGGTGCCATGTCCCCCCTCGAATAGTGAACAGCACTTCATATGGTGAGTACCTCCACCCTCGAATAAGTCCATTGTGTGGCTTTCCGCCTTGGTTTGCAAAGAAAATTGGGGCCTGGGAAACTGGCTTTCTCAGTCTCGTCCAGCCCTACCCTTAGATGTCGTTAATCCCCAGGAAGCCCCCAAGAGAAGGTGATATACCCTATTCGTGAATGGTTTCATGATTGTTCTAACTATCACCTAGCAGACAACATCCATCTCATTCTCCCGGTGAAATGTAATGTCACCCATGTAGCGTGAGCTCTGATTTAGACAATGAGTTTTCCAAAACTGAACTCATCAACTGAATGACCTGAGGTCTTGAGTGCCCTCTTTTGGCTAACTCACAACCCATGGTGGGGACCCGTCCCATCAGGGAGCTGCGTCTGCCTTGTGAAGTCTACCCAAGTACCACCCGAGCATTTTAAAACGCCCAAGCTCCATATTGATGAGTCCCCCCCCAGCACGTGGATGCGATCCAGTTGATGAGCATCGGTGACTATGTGTTCATCGGGTCACATTGAATACAGTGCATACTGCCAGTGCTAATTTAAGATAGAGTAAGTGCCACAGTTTTGGGCTGACTGGACTCTTAAATGCTTGAAAAAATTGGAGAAGTGTTACATTACCATATTTGTGTTAAAACTGGTTACTGGTGAAAGAAACTTTCAAGGTACAAGTCTAATTTCGGCTAAAAAGGCAGCAGCGTGCCCCCCCCACTCACCTTAATGTAACAATGTAACACAATAATATACACAAAGTAATATAACCAGAAAGTTATAGTTTTTCTAACAGGGCACAACCCATCGATGTCTTGGATTCATGATGGTTTTCTTCCTATGGATTTACTCAAATGAAGGGGTGTGGTTTTAAATAAGCGTTTTGCAGTTTTCTTAGGTGATTGCAAAACAACATGATGGTGCATCACATTTTAATTTTGGTGCATCACATTTTAATTTCTAGGATAGGACGGATTTGTTTACTCGAAGTTCCACAAAACAATCAAAATGTAAGTGATGTAAAGTAATTCCGTTCTGTAGAGGTCATCTACAACTGACATAACTCACATACAATGAAAAAGGAACTGAAGAAACGTTTCTATTCCACTGTTACGGCATCTTAACTAATATCCTTCATGAGGACGTGCTGATAGATAATTCCAATGCATGTAATAATTGCCATTCACTTTAAAGAGATCGCTAGAATTTCTCTATTCACTGGTCTTATTTCAGGCCCTTTGAGGTTTAAATCGTTTGACAATTCAGCCATACTTGTGCTGTGCCTGGAATTATGCCTTATCCATTTTGTAGGGTTACATTCCTCCTTCCTACACACTGAGCAGTAGCAAACCCAAATTTGACGATCCCATTGCATGCAACAATGTTTATCATTTAAAAATAGTTACTATAGTCTTTGTCCCAACTCAGTGAATGTTTGCCCAGTGTCTGTAAATCTTGTTCACCGCAACAAAATTCAATATCTGCCTATTACAAACCTTCTAGGAATAAATATCCTTTCCCATGCTAAGGGACTTAATGATGGGTGCAATTTTAGCAATATTTTGCTGCATTTATTAGACAAGTAAATACATATAAATTATGTCAGAGATGGAACAATTTCAGTGACTTAATTAAGCCTCTTAGTGGATCGGGAATCAAACTGCCTCAGTTGAATTCCATCTTGATCCCCCTATAGAACAGCTGTTGTAGGTTTTGCCAAACAAAAATTGCATGTGAAATTCTCTGTCACTTAGCTAGGGATTATTAATGTTGTTACATTCCTGGTCAATGGTCCATTATCCTTTTCCTGCCCCGTCCCCTCCTTAGTGGGCAAGTCAGGGCCTCCATGATGGGGCCCATAAGACACCTGGTGTATAACCTGCCAGTCCCTCATACCATACAGAGGGTGAATTTATAGACCAGAATGACGAGGACTGTGCAGTGCCATTCAAAGGCACGAAGACATCTGCCTATCGCTTAACATGCAGGCAGTTCAATCTGTTTCTGGCTATGCTCCCTCCCCGTGGCCTGCTTGGCCGACGTGCTTCGTGATGCCCTGGAAAGACCACGGAGGTCATCTTGGGTGGGGTGAACCAGTTTTACTTCAATGGCCACCACAGGTTAGCTTTGCAGCCACTAAGAGTGAGATGTGCTAGAAAGTGACACCCAAAGATGCTTGTATCCGGGATATGCTGGAGTGAGCAACAGCGGAGCAATCTTACATGCAACAAGTTAGGGGGGATGATAGACTGGGGAGGACTTGATGTAATGGTTGGGGGCTGATGTGTGTCTTGTCAGACCCACCCAGTAACAGGCCCCCATGAAAGCGACATACCTTTGTACATGTGACACACTGAAGTGAGCATACTGCATTCTAGTTACAGACGTACACATGACCTATTATTATGAAGAACAACGTACTTCAAGAAAATGGTAAAACAATGTCTCCCTAGTAACCCTTCCGGGTCGTTTTGCATATATAAAAAGACACTTAAGGTGAATGTTCCTGGAGCTACACAGGCTGGCACTCAAAATTCAGACTTTGTAATTAGCAGAGTGCGAGAACCGAGAGTCACCAGTGTGACGTTGGCAATTTAGCTACTGCACAAGCATACTGCAGTGCGTTTCCTCATATCATTGGCCCGTGAAGTACCGGAAGTCCCTGCCCTCACAGCGCCCATGATGTCATCAGGTACTCCTGCAAATCCTTGTGTGCAAACCACAGATATAAACAAACGTGTTTTCGTTTTCTAACAACCAGGGTTTGTTTAAACTGCAAATTCACCGTGTCATGTTTCATTCTAAAGCTATTTGGACAATTCTGAAGAGTCTTGGGGCTGTAAATTACCCTGCCATGGCAGCATCATACAGCCCTCAGTAAACAACAACCGTTAGTGTCAAGTTCCCCACAGATCAAGTTCCGTTTTCCTGACCTCTGGGGTTGTGAAATATCTGGCATTCAGGGTTCTGTTGTTTTAAGGACACCGATCAGGATACTTTACTCCTATAGTCTTAATTCCAGTAACTATATCCTTTCGCTCTGAAGGGACTGGTTCATTTAGGATAAACAGAGTTTTCAAATTTATTGTAAAGGCATCGTGCACCATATTTTCACAACCTGACACGGGGCTCGAACCCACAACCATCGGGTTCGCGCCATAGACCATCAGTCTGTTTGATCTATCCCGCAGCATGAAAACGACAAAGCCTACAGTGAACACAAACAATCGACTGGGCCCGCCTTGCAGAAGGCAAACAAAAAAGCGGGGATACCGGGAAGCGGGCCTGGGGCTTGCTACATACACGGCAGGCACTCGACCCCTGAGCTACGTCCCCTCAGATCACCGGTGGCGCGGGATGCATCCATACAATTAGTATTTACCCTACCCATACTGTGCTGCATTCCCGCCAACCCACACCTTCTTTAACGTAGCCAGCCTCGAAAACTTCAATAGGAAAACTAAACTCCCACTTAACTTATCCTTTCCGACAACGGCTGGCCCGATCCGTCGCGCGGTCCGGCGCTCCTCCCAGGCAGAAATTCGGGCCTCTGACAATTCCTCCCTGTGCGGCGCACAGCCGGTCTTCCGTCCTCCTCGCGGTCTCCAGGCACCCGTCCGAGCACGAGGAACCGGACATCCGGGCTACACAGGGAGAGAAACAGAGAGGATTACAAAAAACAAAGAAGCCCCGAGTGCGGGGAAATTCGGGCCTCTGACCATTCCTCCCTGTGCGGCGCACAGCCGGTCTTCCGTCCTCCTCGCGGTCTCCAGGCACCCGTCCGAGCACGAGGAACCGGACATCCGGGCTACACAGGGAGAGAAACAGAGAGGATTACAAAAAACAAAGAAGCCCCGAGTGCGGGGCACACCGTTTCGGCGAGGGAGCGTCCAGGGACAAGGGGGTCTCCTGGGCGCTCCCTATCTCTTTATTCCCGAGGGGCCAGGTGGCCCCTCCTCTAGCCCGCCCCCCCTGACCCGGACCCACTTCCCAGGATCCGGATCAAGGAGGCCGCCAGCCAATCGGCGGTGGGCCGCGCCCCCCAGGGCACGCCCCCACCGCCGAATGGCAACAAAGGAGACAGTGGGGGCGACGGTCGCCGCGCCGCCATGCGTGCGGGGGGGCCGAGGGCCCCCCCTTTTCATGTTGTTGATTTTGTGAATTACACAAATAGAGATGACACAGAATTTTTGAAAATCAAATTTGATGAAATTGAAGAAGTGCAACAATTGAGTCGTTGTTCAGCTCGATTTGTGCTTGTAAAAGATTTATATGTCCGCTGAAAACAGTTTCCTATTTGTTTGACATAGGCGGTGACTATTCATAAATCTCAAGGTTTAAGTGTAGATGGTGCTTTGGTGAATATTGGAAGTGCTGTGTTTAAAGAGGGTATGGCATATGTTATCTCGAGTCAGAACTTTATCTGGATTGTACCTGATTGATTTTGATGACACAAAGATTAGTGCAGATGTAAATTGTGTAAAAGAGTATAATAGGTTAAGAAGAGAACATGTTCCCTATTTACCTCAATATCCAGTACTTGAAAAGCGGTAAGCCGAAAAAGAAGATATGAGAAAAATTGTAGCGAGGTTGCAGAGAAAAGAAAAAAACTAGATGAACCAGTGATAGTAAGCAAAAATAACCAGTGATAGTAAGCAAAAAGAAAAAGGATTCTATTGAAGAGGTTTAGACATATGTTCTGGTTTAAATCAATTTTCACAGAATATTCAGCAAGATTGTCAGGAATTTCTAATGTATATGCTTGTTGTATTGCAAGATGAAGGTATAGATATTGAAAATCTTTTTGCCCTTTCTTAGGAATGGCAACATGACTGTGACAATTGCTCGTTTTCAAGTAGTACTGAAATAGACCCTGAAAGATTTATATATTTGACTTTACCAGACTGCAAATCAGTGTCTTTTAATAATCTAGTTAGAGAATCAAATCAAAACATGGTCTGTACCCAATGTAACTCACAAATGTTATCTACATTATTTTTACAAAGATATGGGCAGTGTGTAATTTTAATGCTGCAACGATGCAGACCTGATGGAAGAAAACTGACAACTTTAATAAAAAAATTGTAACTGTAGCAATTATTTTCCATGATGGTCCTTCTACAACATCAGGACATTACACAGCTTATTTAAAATGTACAAAAGGCTGGACTCATTGTAATGATACTCAATTGATGTTTAAACAAAGTTTGCCTTATGACTTACCAAATTCTTACCTAGTGTTTTTACAACCCAAATTTTAGGGAAAATAATTGTCCTGGGAAAATTACTGCAGTTAAGAAAAGGTAGTCTGGTGTTAAAAAAGTACTTTGTGAGTGAGGGTGATGAGGTTAAAAAAATTCTTGTAGTTGACGTAGAGGTAGTGTAAGTGTATGAGATAGTGGGTGATGTGGCTATCACAGGAGATGTTGATCATCAGTGAGGCAGAGGTGTTTTAGATTTGTTGTAGTTGTTGGAGATGTTGCTGACATTTTTTATTCCCTTGTAGAGGTTTATTTTAATGGTATACAGCTCCTTGGTAAGATAAAGGATGAGCAGAGTGTGATAGGCATACCAGATGATGTTGAGGTTCTGATAGCATGCTAGTTGTTTAAGGTTCTATGTACATGATAAATAGCATCGGGTGGAGGTATAACCATTGTTAGATGGTACAAAAGATGTTGGTGCTTTTGATTCAGAAGGTTGGGAAACGGACGCTTAAGAGTACTATTAAGTAACTTCCAAACTAAGGATTTCACACATATTATTTGGCAATGAGGAATGATATGTGAAACAAAAAATGAATATTTTGGGTAAATGTTGGTAGCATATGTTTAACCCAGATCTTTTGACAGGGTGTGAGTGTTTGATTGGTTCAGATGCTCCGTCCATCACCACCCCCTTTTGTACCGTGGTAGCATATGTTTGTACATTACTTTATTTAGAGTGTATAAGAAAGAAGTAATAATGTTTTGTTACTTTGTGATTGTTGGTGATATCCCTTACTTACGTAAAAAATTGCTGTTCGAAAAAGACATTTAAGATATGTTTTTTTCTTTTTGTTACATTCTTAATGAAAATGTTGAATGGGTTTTTTAAAGACAATCTTATTGATTGTCTTTTTTTTTGCCCGCTGTTATATGATGAGTACTATTGAACTTACTGTTTTCAGTGAAATTCAATATATTCTGAGAACAGCAAAATAAAGTACATAATAGATTATTAACTTTTCATTACTTATAAGGTGAGTATGCGAAACAAAAAATACTTTCTCATCACTCTCTTACTTCTCTTAACCTTTTTCACATTCTTCACTTTGTCTCTTACTCCACTTCCTTTGCTCATGTTACTCTCCTTCCCTCACTCTCTTTAGTCCCCTTAATTCACCTTTACACTCCTTCTCTCACCATCAGTACCCTTTCCCTTACCCTCACTTACCTTCTCCTGCTCCCTCCTTCCTCTCTGTGACCCTCACTTCTCTTTTCTTTCTTCCTCCATCACTACCCTTCTTTTGCTTTATCCCTCACTCTTTTCTCTTTTCCCCCCTCACTCTCTTTCCTTCACACCATCCCTCACTCACTTTCAGTCATTCCCCTTCTCTTATTCCCTCACTTCCTTTTGCTCACTCCCCTTCCTTTGTTCCCTCCCTCACTCCCCTTTCCTCCATCCGTCTCTAAGTCTCTTCCTCTGTCTCAGTCACTATAACTGCCTCACTCTCTCACAGTCTCTTACTCTCCCTCTCTTTCTCGCTCTCACTGTCTCCCTCTCTCTCTACCAATCTTCCTTTTCTTTCCTCTCTTTCCATAAATTCTTCTCTCACTCACTACTTTTTCCTCTCTCTTAATATGCTTCTTTTTCCCTCACTCCCCTTCCCTTACCCTCATATCCCTTCCCTGACTGTCAGTGCTCTTCACTCAATCTCACTCTTCTTCTCCTACTTCATATTCTCCTCTCTGTGCATCACTCTCATTCCCTTTCTTCTGCTCCCATTCCCTCACTCCCCCTCACTCTCTTTCCCTCATTCCATCTGTCACTCCCCTTTCCTCATTCACTTTTGCTAACTCCCATTCCTTTAGTCCCGCACTCTCCTTCACTCCATTTCTCTCTCCCTCTGTCTCACTCAGTGTAATCGCCTTACTCCCTCTCAGTCACTCGCTCTCCCTCTCTTTCTCTCTCACTCTCTCTCTCACCTTTCCTGTCTTTCCCGCTCCCTTTTCCTCACTCCCCTTCACTATTCTTCTCTCACTCCCCTTCCCTCACTCTCCTTCCTTTACTCCTCTTTTGTCCCTCCCTCACTCCATCTCACTTACTCCCCTTCGTTCACTCCCTTACTCACTTTTTTTCATCCATGTTTCTCTCCCTGTCTCCCTCTGTCTCACTCACTCTAACTGCCTCACTCCTTCTTAGTTCCTTGCTCTCCCTCTCTCTCACTCTCTCCCTCTCTTTCCTTTACCCTTAATTTTCTTTCCTCTCTTTTTCTATCACTCCTCCTCTCTCTCTCACTCACTTCCCCTCTCGCTTAATTTTCTTCCTTCTCCCTCATTCCCCTTCCCTCACCCTCATACCCCTTCTCTAACTGTCACTGCCCTTCACTCACCGTCACTCCCCTTCCCCCACTCCACTTCCTCCTGTCTGTATTTTTCACCCTTTCACTTTCCCGTTCCCTTTTCCTTACTCCCCCTCGCTCTCCTTCTCTCACTCCATTCTTTACTCCCCTTCTCTCACTTCCCTTTACTAACTCCCTCCATCCCCTCCCTCCGCTTCTCTCTCCCTCACTCCCCATCTCTCACTTTCCCTTGCTCCCCATTACTCATCCTCATACCTCTTCCCTCACTGTCACTCCACTTCTCTTACCTTCACTCCCTTTACTCTGCTCTACTTCTCCCTCTCCATCTCTTACTCCCCTTCCCTGTCTCCATTCCATGCTCCCCTTTTCTCACTCCTCCTCCCTCACTTTCCTTTCCTTACTGCCCTTCCCTTACTCTTTCTCTCCCCTTACCTCACTCCCCCACCCTTAGTCCCCTCGTTTCAGTCACTCTTTGACTCCCCTTTCCTCACTCACCATATTACCCTTTCCTCACTCATTCCATCAATCCTTTCCTCCTTTTCACTCAGTCATTTCAGTCATTCATTTATACACTACACATTCATTAAAAAAAAGTATGACACAGTACAGAAGAGATATAGCTCTTTTTGGAGAAGTGAAGTTAGTTCTGAAAAGAACTGTTTTTTTTGTTTTAAATTTTTTCTTTTCTTTTTTTAACAGTTTTATATTTTTATTTGTTTTTTGTAACAAAAAACATAAACAGATAATGAAAAACTGTTCAACAGGAACAAAAAATAATAATTAAGTGCTGCGCCATGTGTGCTGTCTAATCTTCATCTCTATTAAGTCCACACTCTGCTCTCCACAGCACAATATCTCATTGCAGAAATTGTATCTAATGTGCACTTTTGCAAAATCCGGCAGGATGTAAAGCGCTCTTGTGGATTGAGATGGTAATGATGAAGACGTACTAGGGACAGCAGGTGGAGGATTGTCCCTCAAATGCTGAGTTGAAGCTCGAGCATAATTGTTCGGATGGACGTTCTTTAGATGCCGCATCATTGTGTGGATGCTGAAGGAGTAGTGCTTGGTGGGATTTCCTCTTGATAGAACAGATCCACAGATGTTACAAGTCACCTTTGGGGCATTTACTTTTTTTTGCCCTTCAGGGTATGAAAAAAATCTCCGAATGAATGACTCTTTTGTCTTCTTTACCTTTTGTTGTTCTGGTAAGTACTCGACTTCAGAGTCAGAAGAATCCTGTGGCTGCTGTTCTGCCATTTTGAAATGTTGTAGAAAAATCCAGAAGGTGCTCCTCTCAAAGAAGTGAAACCGGTTGTGAGGGAAGTGGGTGGGGGTTTTGAAGATTTGGAAAAGAAACTACTATAAACCAATCAAAAGTGTTGTTTTCAAGTCACATGACTTTACGTGCACGCACGGGGGCTCGCACGTTGCGCGACCATCGCATATAAATGACGTTTTACCCGATTTTCATAAAAGCTTTTAAAAACATGAAAAGGAGGCAGGGAAGAGACTCCCTGATCCCCTAGACCTTCTCATGGGGTCCCTGAAGGACCCCGGAGGGACAAAAACACTTTTTAAAAAAATTGTGAGGTGCGCACACGTTGCACGCACCCTCGAGGCTAAATTGAGTCAAAAACAAAAGTGGAGAACATGAAAAGGGGGCAGGGTAGAGACTCCCTGACCCCCTAGGCTGGCTCAGGGGGTCCCTGAAAGATCCCAAAGGGCAAAAAAATGTTTTACAAAAAAATCGCGAGGTGAGCGCACGTTGAGCAAAATACAGATAAATAACAAGTTTGAGTGTTTAGATGTTGCTTGGCTCTAAAAAGAGCTGTTGTGTTCATTGAGTATGTATATATATAAAATGTATATATATTTATATTCACTTAAAAAACCATAGGTTTCACACACATTATAGTTAGGAATTAGCATTTAAAAAACCTTAGAAATTCACTGAAAAAACCATAGGATTCACACACGTTATAGTTAGGAATTAGCATTTAAAACACCTTGCAAATTCACTGAAAAAACCATAGGTTTCACACACGTTATAGTTAGGAATTAGCATTTAAAAAACCTTGCAAATTCACTGCAAAAAAACATAGATTTCTTTTTTTTGTTTTTTTTTGTTTTTTAGTCCTCATTTGCCTTCCCTTTTCCGTAAAGGGTCATACGAACCACCTTGCATGGCTCAAAGCCGTGATTAAATTTTTCCGATGGCATAGATGTCCCAAAACTGAGAAGGAATATCTTTAGCTCTATCTAGGTATTTTTCAACCTGTAGGACCCAATCGATTCTAAGCTGGCCCAGGTCCAAGAGCGTTAATGGCATATTCATCGGACCCGAAAAAAAAAAAAAAACCCGGGTTCACTTCCAGTTAATCAGAAGATCCCAAAAGGCCAAATTACATTTACTAGCAGTTCTTTGGAGGTCCATTTTAGATGTTTCATATAAAGAAGACAGCCACCAAGAATGTAGAGGGGGAGTTTTTTCTGTCCACTGAATACAGATCTGTCTTCTTGCCAATAAAATCGCATAAAAAAGGAGAGATTTCTCCTTACCCTTAATATTACCTTCTGTTTCAAAGATGACAAGTGGAAGAGTAATTGATAAAGATGTTTGTAAGATAGAGTTCAAAGTGTTCTTCACCTCTTCCCAGAAATTCAGGAGATCTGGACATTCTAGGAACATGTGTATGTCATTGGCATCTACCATGTTACATTTGTTACATTTTTTGTCAGGGAGAAATTTGGACAATTTTAATGGTGTTATATATGCGCGGTGAATTGAAAAAAGATGGATACGTCTTAGCCATGCGGGTTTTACCGTTTTATACAATAAGCCACAAGATTGTTGCCATTTCTCATCACATGGAGTGTCAATCACTGTCCCCCATAACTCGTCTGGTAATTTAAACTCCCCATCATTTTCTTCTAGCATCTGCCAATACCAGGTGGCTAAATCTTTTCCTCCGCTGGGTCGCTCTACCAGCATTTGTTCTAGCGCATTAATTTTCCCAATGTTGGAGTCTGTATGGCTTTGTGATCTCACCCAGCTATCTAGTTGGATATATTTGAATCTAGATATTTCTGTTCCTACTAGTTCTTGTAATTCGTTCCAGGCTATTAGTTTCCCGTCTCTGATCAGTTGACCCCACCTAGTAATCCCTGCTTGTTTTATGGTATTTGATAGCCTATCTTTCAAGAATACTGGTAAGCCAGGTGAGTCCCAAATTGGAGAATACGTAGAATAATATGACAAGCCTATTTTTTTCCTTATGTTATACCAATTTTTAGCCCATGATTGTGCCATTTAAGTTTCATTTTTTTGAAAAATGTATAGTTTCCGAATTTGAACATAAATCCTTCAGGTGTTAAGTTTGCCCCCATTAATATTGCTTTGTACATGGAATTAGAAGTTAAATTAGATGGTGTTTTCAATAACATTCTCGAATGTGACATCTGAAAAGCCCATGAGTAGTACAACAGGTCTAGGAGTGCAAGACCCCCCTTTTCTCTTCTTCTTCTTAATTTCTTCCATGCAATTCTTGTTGTTTTATAATTCCATATAAAATAATTAATTTCTCTTTGAAATTTTTCCAATTGTTTCTGCTCAAATGCAGTTGGGATTGTATTAAACATAAAAGTAAACTTGGGGAGGATACACATTTTAACTAGATTCACTCTACCAGTTATAGAGAGTGGTAAGTGTGACCAAGACTTTAAAAGTTTCTTACTTTCAGTATGTATTCTCTCTAGATTATTTGATCCTATTTTATCCACTTCCTTTGTTATTCTTATTCCTAAATAGCGCATAGATGTTGAGATGTTTGCCTCTAACTGGATATTTGGAAGGTTCCATACCATTACCTCTGTCTTGCTAGAGTTTATATCATATCCCGATATTTGCCCAAATTCTTTTGCACATGCGATAATAACTGGAAATGCCTTAACTGGGTCAGATGTACATATCAGGATATTATCCGCGTATAAAGCTACCCGCTTTTCCCACTCTCCATAGCTAAAGGATGGAATGTTAGCCTCGGTCCTAAGCCTTTGAGCAAACGGTTCTACATATAAATTAAAAAGGAGTGGGGAAAGCGGGCAGCCCTGCCTTGTGCCCCTAGTTATATTGAATGCATCAGTCAGGCCCCCATTAATCATTATCCTTGCAGAAGGTGTGTTGTAAAGTAATTTAATTGTTCTGCAAAAGCATTCCCCACAGTTGAATTTTTTTAATACATCATTGAGATAGAGGCAATTGACTCTATCAATCGCTTTTGTCGCGTCTAGGGTCAGGGTAGCTAGGGGTACAGAGGTGGCAGTTGCAATATCTATGGCCCCCACCAGTTCATGAGTTAACTCTGCTAACTGTCTGCCTTTAATGAATCCCTTTTGGATAGGGTGAATGATACTGCCGATAACGCTAGCCAATCTTGTAGAAATGATGTTTGTAAAAAGTTTATAATCACTGTTAAGAAGTGATATTGGTCTGTATGACCCACACTCCAATGGGGATTTTCCTGGTTTCGGAATAAGCACTATGGTGGCTTCTCCCCAAGATTTAGGTGGTATGTCGCCATTTAGTAAGATTCCATTAAAGAGTACCGTGAGTTCTGGGGCTATAATCTGTTCCAGAGATCTATATATTCCTCCTGGCAGGCCATCCGGCCCTGCCGCTTTTCCTTTTTTTGAGTGACGGATTGCTTTTATGACTTCTTCCTCCGAGATCTCTTTCTCTAATGATAGATTTTGATTTATTGTTAGAGTTGGAAGTATAATGGAATCTAACCACCTATCTCTTGCCTGTTGATCGTTAGAGAGGTCTTCTTTATAGATCTCCTCAAAAAATTCATAAAATGCCCTTCCTATATCTTGATTAGTAAATCTAGTCTCTGTCTCCCCTGCAACCTTAATTTCTCTTATATAGTTAAGGGCTTTATCATTTTTTATTTTCCACGCCAAAATTTTTCCTGAAGCTTCTCCAAACTCAAAGTGGGAAGATTTACTCGCTTCCCACCTCTTATTTACTCTTTCTTGCAAAATATTTTCTAATTGATTTTTCAATTCGGCCAGCTTTTCATGATCTGGAGATGTTACAACTATCGGATCCAGTCTTAATTCTAAAAGTTTCATGTCCTCTTCTATTTTCCTAATTTTCTCATTATATTTCCTCCGTCTATAGGAGGCTCTGTTTGTGATCTGCCCCCTTAAGAAGGCCTTAAATGTCTCCCAGACCATTGTAGGGGTAGCAGAAAATTTATAAAATTGACCTCTTCCTGCTCCAGCAAAATAGTCCGATCGAAAGACCAGGAATGATGTTTTACTAAATTATCTCTTCTTAAGGTAAATACTATCGCTGAGTGGTCTGATATGTCTGATGGTAAATAATTTATTGATATTAGGGTATCTTTTAGACAGTAGCTAAAAAAGGCATAATCAATTCTAGATTTGTGTTTAAAGCGACTGTTTCTAAAGGATACTCCCGGCTTATTGCCCACTTTTCCTCTCCACAGATCCGCCAATCCTAGATGTTTCATGATTAATTTAAGATTTTCTCTTGATTTTACCATACTAGCAACTTTGGATTTATTCGATTTATCCAAAGTTAGATCAAGAACAATATTAAAATCTCCCATCCAGATTATTGGATCCTGAGTTGATATTAATTGGTTTCTTATGGCATCCAGATGCGATGGATCATCGGAATTTGGACCGTAATAGCCTACCAATGTTCTGTTCTGACCCTCAAGTGAGACTTTAACTATCAACCATCTTCCTGTCTTGTCTTCCCTACAATCTAGGATTTGTGCTCTTGCAGATTTTTTAAAGATAAATATGATCCCTCTTACATTCGCATTGTGGTCAGTGGAGCAAAATTTATCTATCCATCTATGTCTCTTGAGTATAGTATTGGCCTCAGATTTAAGAAGGTGGGCTTCCTGCAACACCATGATCTGCTCTTGCGAATCCCTAAGATATTGTAGAATCCTGTCTCTTCTTCCTTGCACTCGCAGACCATTGACATTCCAGGACATGAAATTTAAGTTTGCCATAATTTGACTTCACCCCCTGCCTTCCTCTTCTCTATCTCCTTCATTTTTGAATTATGAATTTGATATTTATCTAACTTTAAAGTATTTTTGTTTGCATGCTGTAAACGGTTGGTTTCTGAAGACTTAGATTGATCTGACAAATGAGGATTTTTTTATTTTCTTGCCCCCCCTCCCCCCCTCCCCCCGGGGAAACCCCCCCTTACTCATTCTGGCTCGGTGTTGAGCCGATTTCCACCCGCCAATAACCTGTCCTTCGCCCCTCTAACACCTTTCGTGAAAAAAAAAACAATAGCCGTATCTAATTCTGTTTTATAGAAAACAAAACATCATAAACAAAGAGATGAAAATGAGGATATGCTTAACTTTCGTTTTTGGTATTTAAATAAAGTGAGTGAATGTGTTCTAAATTATTTCATTTCCCTTTGTGTTCATATATATATATATTTTTTTATTTTTTTTTAGATTAGCTTTATATATTTTTTTCCCCTTTTTGATATATTTTCCTTTCCCCTCATTTTAATTCCTCATCACCCCTTAATTATTTTGATTTTTCCCTTTTTTTAAAATTTCTCTATTGATTTTATAACTATTCCTGTTCATATTCATATTCTTACTTAATTTGTTTTGTGCGCCTGAGCTTGAGCATGATCCCTAATAGATACAAGTAACTCATCCGCGTCATGAGTGGAGCGAACATTGTGCATCTTGTTGTTATACATAATCCTAAGAAAAGCAGGGAATCTCATCTGGACCGTTGCGCCAAGTGACCTGAATTTATCCATACGTTGCCCCAACTCCCATTGCCTCTCTAGGGTGGTCTTTGAGAGATCTGATCGAATTTCAAATACGAAATCTGTTCCCTTTATAGAACCTACTTTTAAGGCAAGGTTTAGGATTTTGTCTTTAAGGGCGTACGTTAAAAAGTTAACTAGGACTTTCCTTGGCTTAGTCCTTGCAGGATTCATGCGAAAAGGGTCCCTATGTATTAGCTGAATGTCTTTTTCCAGGTCCTCAATCGTTTCTTCCAAATTCAATGTATCTTTTATGAGATGTACAATGAATTTCTTGAGGTCCCCTCCTTCTTTTCCCTCCGGTATCTTGAGGAGTCGGATATTGTTGCGTCTAGAGTAGTTTTCTAACATTTCGATTTTTTCTCTCATGTCATCCCCATCTCTTTGAAGAGTGTGAATTTTGGATCTAGCTGCTACTAAATTTGTAGTCAGTTGGCCCACTGAACTTTCCAGTGCCTCCGTTCTCTCACAAGTGTCTCTAATCTCCGCTTGATTCGTCTTGGATATTGTGAAGTCCTGCCTTATTTACTCTCTCATCTCTGAAATTGAGGAGACAATTGCTTCAAGTGCATTTCCGATCACTGGATCTAAGTTTTGAGGAGTAGCCTTCTTATTCTTACCCAATTTAGTTTTTGTTAAGCCTTCCTTCTCTAATATGTCCTTTGATTTTACACGTTCTTGATTCTCTACTATGTGTTCTGTATGTAACTCTGTCAGGGTATTCTGATTGTCATCAAAAGGGGCTTCTAATACTCCTCCCCCCCAGGCAGAAAAGCATCAGTTAGGCCTAAACTCAAGACCGCCTCCCCATGTTTAAATTGTTCAGTCTGTTTAGCCTGCTGAGTTTTTAGAGCTTCTGCCATATCTTGTGTAATCTGCAACACCTGTGGCAGCGCTCTGAAGTATGAACGTACTGATGGAGTTATGTCCCTGGGGGCTTTGGGTCTCTTGCTCTTATTCTTACTTTTGGACTGTTTAGATGTATTATGCCTGTCTTTAGCTGCCTCCGGTGCTTTCTTTTTAGTTCCTGGGCTTTTTTTTTTATCTCCCTCTATGGCGCACTCTGGGAGCTGTAGTTCTTTCTCCAGCCCAAACTCCTTCTCCCTTCCTCTACCTTTTTGTTTTACTTCTGGTGACCCTTGTTTGTATCTCCAACACCTTTTTATTGTGGGCTTCGCTGGGCGCCTCCCCAAATAAACTGAAAAGCTTACTTGAATTTTGATGACCAATCCACCCTTGATTAAATGGACAAGCCTTCTCTGCTTTCCCGTTTTCCGCTCCGCGGTCCACCTCCGCCTTCTCAAACTTCTCTGGCTCCAGTGTGGATAAACACACAGTTCCTGGCGTTTCTTTCTTTACTCTCCTGCCTCTCCCACCAGCTCCGAATAATCCACCGGTTGCAGTTGCCGTGTGTGTGCTCCTCGCTGCGGTCGCCCGGCCGCGCCTAATCTCCAGGGCTGCCCGCCTACAGTAGAAGGGAGAGTTAGAGGCGGAGATGTGCTGCGGTCGACACATCCAGCGTTTCCCGTGTTGAAGGTCAGAAAAGGAAAGTAAGCCGATTATTGAGGTTTCCTTTAGAAGCTTAGAAGCTTTTCCCCAAAGAACCTCTACCAAACTGCGGTTTTCAGTTACGGCGTACCGCTCATTAGGACTGCGAAGGGCTCAGGTCTCGGCGAGCGTGCAGGCCGCGTCTAGCCTGCGGCCGCCATTTTTCCCGTAAAAAAAACCCATAGGTTTCACACATGTTATAGTTAGCTGGACATTTCACTCATACAAAACCTTTGAAATTCCCCCGTTATAGTTAGTTCAGCTAACTATAACTCGCACGACCGCAATGCACTGCTGATGACGTCACATATTACATCACTCATGACATGGTCAGTGACATCACTCATGACATCACTGATGACATCTCAAATGACATCACTGATGACATCATCCTTGTGAAAGAGTGGCAGACCTCCTCTAACCCTAATATAACCTTTGATACACACATTCAAAAATGGAAACTACAATTTTCAAAAAAATGGAGATACCAATACCAATTACAAAAACCTATTAGGTGATTCCAACATCTACATACACATCCACTCATTCACCAACAGTTCTATATAGTCACTCATACATGTACTCACTCATCATATGTACTCATACACCTATATATCCTGTTACACACTAATACTCATCCATATAGTTACTCACACACATATTCACACATGCAAATAAACTATCAAAAATCTTGATTATACTGCTATATACACACAACTACATTTACTTCTAAAGAAACCTACACATATTTACTCTCTTAAACAATCAATTATAAAAACACATACTTATTTATACAGGTACTCTTCCAAACTCTCACTCTCACATATACTCAATTACATACATAAACACTCACATATACTAGTTTAAAACATATGTAGTTACTCATGAATACACTATTGGACAGTCATTCACTCACTAACGCACCCATACACAGAATCATCCAACCATACAGTCTTGCACACATGCTGTCTTCAAAACACATACAAACAGTGAGTCACTTATTCATGCATCTGTGCACTAAGTAATATCCCCCAACCGAACCATACAGACACTCATACTGATACTCAAAAAAAACTAATAACCCATATACACACTCATGTAGCTACTCACCAACCCATGCAGCCACTTATAAACAAAGTGAGACACAGATACAGATATTTAAATATTTAAACATTACTCGCTAATATATGTATTCACTAAGATACACTTAATAAGTCAGTTAACTAATCAATTTTACACAAAAAAACATCCATTTAGAGACTTATTTACCTATTTATTCTTCCATCAACCTTTAGATATACATATATAAAAAATATTTATTTTTCAGAAAGATACACATTCACTGGATGATGTCATCAGTGATGTCATTTGAAATGTCATGAGTGATGTCATGAGTGATGTTACTGACCATGTCATGAGTGATGTAATGTGTCACGTCATCAGCAGTGCATTGCGGTCGCGCAAGTTATAGTTAGCTGAACTAACTATAACGGGGGAATTTCAAAGGTTTTGTATGAGTGAAATGTCCAGTTAACTATAACATGTGTGAAACCTATGGTGTTTTCAGTGAACATATATATATACTTTATGATTTATATGCACACAATAACATAAACGGTAAAATGGGCAGTATTTTTGCTATTTTTATTGTGTTGCTAATATTCATTGATTTTGATTGGACAATGTTTATGCACTTGCACTTTAAATTTCTGCCGCCGCCCTCAGTGGCGCCATGTGACCAAGGCCGTTGGAAGGCCGAAACGTTATGCTGTCCGTTGCAGAATAAATAATTACTCACGGAATCTTTTGGGTCTCCTGTTTCTTGGCGGTGCCGCGGCGGAATTGAGTCTGCTGCACTTGACATTTGAAACAGTTGTGCATATATATATATATATATATATATATATATATATATATATATATATATATATATATATATATATATATATATATATGAATATACATCTCAGTGTAATGGTACTGTAGTAGTTTGTGATGAAGATATCCGGTTATCTCTTTTATTATATGTAATTCATTTTAACAAAAGCTTTAAATGTTTTGAACTAATTGTGGAGGTAGGAAACCATAGAAAGGTGGATTCTTTTTTGTGACCAAGCTGTGTTTGAGAGTTGTGCTGCTATAGGCAGGCAAGGGAGACCTTTTTACCCCAAAATCATCTTGTGCAATCTCTGGAATAGGAGATCTCATTCACATATGTCTAGTTGGTATTATTTTTACAGTTGCTCATTGTGGGGGAGTCCAGGACACAAGGTAAAGTGTCAGGTTGGAGAGTGAATTAGAACCATCTATATGATGCCAAAGAGTGCTGGATGGAAGAGGCATCATCCAAATCGGTTCGCCAATAGGTGTTCGCCAAGTCACACAGCTGTGTGGAAGTCTAGTGCCTTAATGAAATTTCCCTTTCATGTGGGCCACGTTGCAGTAAAGATATGAGTTATGTGGTCTAGAAGTGGAAAGAGAAGTAGGGGTGAAAAAAGGGTGAAGGGGGAAAAGTGTGGTTATTGTCAGCATTGGTACTTGTAGAGTGAGTATCTGATGTCGTATAAGGCAAGGCCCATGCAATCCAGTCCCCAAAAAGCTCCTAAGGCTTATTATAATTTACTTTTACACTGATAATGCTCAGCTCTGAGCACCTGAGCTAGCTGTTTTTCTAAGACTCAAGTCTTTTGAGTTTCTGTTACCTCTATTTAATTGTCTTTTGCATTCCAACTAGCTCAGTGAATCTAAACTCACCATCAGTTTATGCATTAAGAAATATATAGCTTGTCATAGTAGTTATGCTTCTTCTCCACTACTGAGAGTCTTAGAACAGGCGTGTATGGTGGGGAATGGGCAGAAATCTAGAGACAAAAGATGTAAGAAAATGGAGAGAAACAAGATCTCTGGTTGGTTGTGCTCTTACCTTGACACTGATATACAGTGGCCCTGTGGTGCTGTTCTTTATTCCGTTAAAAATCTGCGCAGTTCTGGTTGTAAGGGTTTTATTCTTATTACCTTTGTACCGCACTTGGGCATGCCTGACATGGATTCCACCACTTCTGTTAAGTCCTGTGGCCTGCTAGCCCTCCTCTCTTCTCTGGCCCATGAGCACAGAGGTATCCCCTCCTGAGGCCATTGTGTTGTTCTCTGGAGAGCTGCGGCTTTTGAGATCATGCAGGGAATTTTGCAAAGAGTCATTGTTTTTTGCAGGTCTATTGAGAATTTATTTGTGCTGCTTTATGCAAGAATTCTGAACTGTATACAGACAATAGTCTTGAGAGCTTTGTTTTAATGTAGTTTTGTTTCTAATCCAAAATACCTGAACCACTTCCTGATATGTCAGTGCCTCTGTTTTCTTCATATAAGGGGGTTTGTCTGGAGCCTAGAAGCGCTGCTATTGTTTCTGCTAGATTGCTTATTCAGTTGACTGTGTGGATACACCACCTTCTCCAGTTTCTGCCTAATTTCCTGCATTTCATCTTTTGGTTTGGTGTAGACAGCTGGTTTATTGTTGGATAATATTTTCTGGAACACTACTAGTCTCTAGCTACAATCTGAAATCTGGCACTGCTTTTGGAGATAGCATGCCATTCCTACGAATGGAGAAGAATTTCCAAGCATCACTAAGAATCCCAATTCTTGACACTGGCATGTTAGTCTCTTTGGCTTTGGCTCTCTGCCCCAAGCATAATCACATGAGTTCATTGTGGTAATTCATTTATAATGTGATCTTCTGGTTCTTGATGATGCCACCTCTAGAATAAGTATTTGTCTGGCATAGTAGTGTGGTAGCATATTTTAGGCTTCTACAGAACAATGGTACAAACTTTGGCCCATTCCAGTCCTTGTAAAATGTTGTAGATACTGGTGGAAGTTCATGATAAAATGACACCCAGAACATGGTACATAGCAGTAACACAATGTTGGCATTGGCATAATGATGGAAAATCTTGGCAGCTGTTATGTTATGTTATGTTACTGTTTGTTTTGTAGAGCGCTCAGCTGCTCCAAAGAGCGTCCCGGCGCTTAAGATCATCACACCAAATACCAGCAGCAAACAAACAGCCATAACAGAAAATATAACAGGAATTAACCATAACAGCATTACAAAGCAAACAAGTGAGTTTTAAGTCCTTTCCTAAACACCGAGAGATTGGTGCATGCCCGCAGCGTCAGGGGCAGTGTGTTCCAGAGGCGGGGTGCAAGGTAACTAAAGGAGCGACCTCCACAGCGAGCACGCTTCACTGTTGGAACGATAGCCTTGGCCTGGGCAGCAGATCTGAGAGGTCTAGATGGAAGATAAAAATTGACCCTTCTCTGCAGATATTCAGCGCCGAAATTGTGAAGCGCCCTAAACGCTGTAGTTATGGTCTTGAAGAAGATACGCTTACGAATCGGCAACCAGTGAAGAGAGACAAGGAGACTGCTGGCCCTAGATCTTCTAGTTAGACCGAAGATTGCTCTGGCTGCAGAATTTTGAACTATCTGTAGACGAGTCAGCAGATATTCAGGAAGACCTAAGTAAAGGATGTTGGCGTAGTCTAGGCGTGAGCCAATTAATGCTTGCACCGTGATTTTCTTATGCTCCAAAGATAAATAGGGCAGAAACTTACGCAACATCCTTAAGATGGCAAAGCACTTCCCAGTCAAGCCAGCAACCTGGGTTTTGAAGGAAAGAGTGTTGTCGACCATCATACCCAGGTTCTTAGCTGTGACCGAATCGCTGGCAGGGGGAGACATGGCCGAAGGCCACCATTGCTTCCATCGTGGGTCTGCAGGACAGCCAAAGAACAATATCTCGGATTTGTCGGAGTTGCATTTGAGGCCGTTTTTCCCAAACCAGTCAAACACAAACTCCAAACACTTCCGAATGGCTGCTCCATCGAAGTCACAGCCCCTGTCACAAGTGAACAGGAGCTGTGTGTCATCCGCATAGGATATGATCTGGGCCCCTAGCTCCTCCACCCGTGCCGCAAGAGGTGTAAGAAAGATATTAAAGAGGGAAGGACTCAGTATGGAGCCCTGCGGGACCCCTACCTCAAGCTGCGGCATCCGGGCGGAGAAAGGGGGAGCCCAGATCGTTTGTCTCCGATCGGCCAAAAAAGACTGAAACCATGCGAACACCGTACCCCGCAACCCAATCTCCCAGAGTCTAATTAGGAGGAGGTCATGGGGGACGGTGTCGAAGGCCGCCGACAAATCAAGCATGATGAGCAGGGCCTTTCCACCCCTATCGAGGGTCTCCTTCACAATCTCAGTTACCTCAAGTAGAGCGGTCTCGGTGCTCAGGTTAGATCTAAATCCAGACTGTGACTGGTGTAAAAGGGAGTTACCCTCTACAAAGTTGGTAAGGGTGGTATGAACATACTTTTCAGTGATCTTGGCCAGGGCAGGAAGCAGCGAGATTGGCCTATAGTTGGAATGCAGTTTGGCATCTGCAATCGATTTTTTAATGAGGGGAAGAACTAAGGCCTGTTTCCAGGAGGAGGGGACTTTGCCCGACTTCAAAGATGCATTAATGAGAGGGTTGATGATCGGGTTAAGGGCAGGTGCCAGGGTCGCAAGACACTTGGCGGGACAAGGGTCCAGAGGAGAGCCAGATTTCAGGCTAGACAAAAGGTCAAGCGAGACCTGAGGCTCTAAAGAGGGAAAGCAGTGCAGGGTAGGGCCCACGGAATCCTTATGCATAGCTGGTGGGCATAACCCGGGGTTGGAAAGGCCGTCGACCGCTGAACCCGTACTCAAGCTGATCTGGGTTCCTTGCAAAGCTGACTGGATAGTACGTATTTTATTAGTAAAAAATACTGCAAGCTCCATGACCCAAGGTTCCGAGAAAGCAGACGCAGGAGTGCAGCAGGCGCAGGAGTGCAGCAGCTTGTGCATGATTTCACCTCCTTAAGGCATAATGATAAGAACCGTCTTGGTGTGTTAACCTCGTCTAGTTACATTTGTGTAGCATGCAGAATAGTGCTATGCAATCTGTAAATCCACCACCACCTTGTTTGGAGACACCTGGTGATCCACCTATTAAATGGAGGCAATGGCATGATGCATTTGAATCGTATTTTGGGGCAATAGGTGCATCAAGGTACAGACCGGAGAGAAAAAAAAATTTGCTTTTACACTCTTTAGGCTTTGAGGGAAGATCCACATTTAAGCAACAACCTTATGTTCGTATCGAAGGAGATCTTGAACTGGAAGTATATGAAGAAGCCGTAAAGAAACTGGTCAATAGGTTTGATGTTGCTCCCAGTAAAGATGGTGACATTTAAATCTCTGCTCTGCGCAAGTTGGCTGCGGAATGCCAGTTTGAACATTTTGGAGAGCAGTTGATTCAAGATCAGTTCATCTGCCACTGCAATGACAAATCCATCAAGCAAAAATTGCTTTAATTAGGGAATTTAACAGAAACCATCAGGATTGCTAAGAGTATCAGGCTCATCACAGACTCCAGAAGAGAAGATCACATTACACCTGACCTTGTGTAGCTTAATTGGCTGTCTATTGAAGCGAGGATTCAGTTTAAAATAGCTTGCCTCACACATAAAGCCTTGCATTACAACACTCCGGCCTATCTTGCGAACAAACTCATTCTTTCTGGCTCCAATCAGAACTTAAGAACTTCTCTTGAAACCACCCAAATTCAAGAAGAAAAGTACGAACAAACGTGCTTTCTCCAGACTGGCAGCGAGAATTTGGAAGGCTCAGAGTTGAGAGCCAATCCTTCCACTGATATTTCAAGAAACAGGCCAAATCGATTTTCCTGAGTGTTCATTACCTGCATCATCGTGTTCTCTTTTACATGTCTCCTTGCTGACAGACCTGACATTTCTCCCAACTTCTTGTTCTCCATTTATTTTATATTTAGTTGTTAATTGTTATTTTACCCTAGGGCCCTCACCCATCAGGTTTGTCAATCATTGAATTATGTTGAGTCAAGTTCACTTTGCTTGTTTTACTAAATGTTACAGGAAATATTTTACACCCTAGGAGAAATGGATCCAGTGTGGCCCACTACCAGTTCCCTGATCTTGTTTGTGTACCCCTTGTGGTGTCACTATACTGACTTCTATTGTATGGAGATTATTCATGTTTTCGCCATATGTACAGCACTCTGATACCCGCAAAGGTCATGTTTGCGCTTTTTTAAAATTTCTAAATAAATAAATCAAGACTTCTTTCAAATCTGCAAGGGAACTAGAGGACAAAACTGATGATCGGGTTAATGCTGTGTCCACCAAGAACGACACGGATAAAGTACTTCGAACGTGTTCTTCATCATCTTCACGTTCGTCGACTATTAATCCTACATAGCAAAACTCATTGTTTAAACAAAGTATCATTTGTTTCAAATGCGGTTATCCCCAACATCAAAAGGGGAATTGGGTGTGCCCGGCTAGAATTGCACAATGTAGGTGTTAGAAATGGGATTTCTGGTTGGCTGAGGCTTGCGGCATCCATGTACTGTCATCTTCTCCCTCCTCTTCAGACTCTTCAGTGCTCCCCTCAGACCCACCACCCTCAATGCATGAGGCCCGGGCCCTCTCCTCCTCACTGCGCTCACGTTCCAAGTCATCCTTCTGCCATTGGATTAGGTTGTCCCTAAGTTTGGACAGGGTGTCTGACTAACTCACTGCTATGTCTCTCTCTTCACAGAACTCTACCAACTCATCCACCCTGTATCTAAACAGACCACAGAAATTAAAAGCAGACTCCATCTTGACAGGACGCTCAGGGACACGTGCAACACAGGGGACCTAACAGTCTGAGCTTAAGCAAGAGTACACAATCTAAAAATGACACTCTTAGGAGAAACAATAAAATACAACTCAAAAACAATAATCCCCAAACATGTGATTATCTAAATGCAGAGTCTGTAGTGCAACCAGTTGTCGCTGTGGTATTGCGCAAACGCAAGTCCTATCCTCACCGCTGACAACCAATGTTAGAAATGGGATTTCGGGTTGGCTGAGGCTTCTGCCAAAGCCAGGCAGAAACCACCACTCTAGTCAGGGCAAGGGAGTTACACGCCAAGATAACCCCTGCTCACCCCCTTGGTAGCTTGGCACGAGCAGTCAGGCTTATCCCGGAGGCAATGTGTAAAGCGTTTGCGCAACACACACAGCAGCAACACACTAGGCACACCACAAAAAGGAACTCCACACAAGGTTATATAGAGAAATAGCCTTTGTATTACCATAAACACATTAGATCATAATCACACAATTACACTGTGCCAACTGGCACTGGGCAGTATTTACAGGGGAATATTTACACCAGGACAGGGCCACGTGGGCCACTGTCAGAATCAGCACTTAGCAGAAATAGCACTTCTAGAACATAGAATAATTGGAGCACAAAATAACAATTGTAGAACCAACCAAGCGCCAAGAAAACTGCTTCCTGGGACCAGGTACTGGACTGTGCTGCCCTGCGCATCCCCTGCCTACAACTGGGCCTACCTGTCTCCCCCTGACTGAACTGTGGGCCAAGCGCTACAACTTGCTCCCATCCTGCCTGCCCTGAGCTAACTGTGTCCACGAGACTCCACGGCTGAATCCCCCTGTGAGGCACTGGTATTCTAAAGCGCTTCTCCCCCTCAGGAATCATCTTGTCAGCGAGGCGCTGCATTTGCCCCCCAAGCGCTCACCTGCTGTCCCCAAGCGCTGCAATAGCCTGTCGCTGTCTGCCGCTGTCGCGCCAGGCCTGGAGGCGCCAGTGGCCCCCTCCTTCTGCCTAGCCGAGACTGCCCCTCAGGCACTGTCGCGCAGCGCACTAAATCACCGCCGCAGCCCACGGAAGCACTGTGATACCCCTCGGCGGCCCCCGGTGCCAGAAAAGGGCCGCCGCAGTGAGGCCGGGCCCCACCCGACTAAGAGGAGGTCCCGCGGCGGGCCCCCGGAGCCTGAGGAAGACCGCCGGGTAGTCCAGTCAGGCCTCGTAAGGCCTGAAGCCAAGTCGCTGCCTCCATCACGTGACGAGGGCGCTCGGCCTCGTCATTGGCCGCGCCCCCGTCTTCCTGTGACGCGATTGGTCCCGCGGCCCGGCCTATACTGCTCCCTCATTGGCTGTCACCGCGGGCCCCACTGACACGGCCCGGCGGCCGAAGAGAGCTGCACTCCACTACGGAGGGGACCGGGGAGCCTGAGAGCCCCCTCCGCTTGCCACTCCAAACGCTGGTCCAGCTCCGCCCCGGGGCTCCAGAACTGCCCCCGCGGCGCACAGGGCCAGAGCTCCTTTCCCCTCCAAGCGGACACTTCGCAAGGGCCCCGGAGGGCCGAAGAACACAAGGTAACCTCCTGGGGAGGAGGGCGGTAGGCCGAGTGAGGCCCGAGGTCGCCCCGCCCCCGGGGTTAGCTGAGACTGGGTCCTGTTGGCCCCCTACTGAATGTGCCTCATTATATCGTTTTGCCTGCAGATCTACAAGCCTGAGTTATTCATAGTGCACCATATTTACAAGCCTGAAATGTGCATAGTGCACCATATTTACAAGCCTGAAATGTGCATAGTGTACCATATTTACAAGCCTGTTAATGAGAGGGAGAGTCGCTTCACTGTACTGAATTTTCTGGCAGAGGTGGACTTCCATAGTATTCTGATGATCTGATCTGGGTCGCAAACCGACCTGTATTCTCAAGAAGAAAGGCTTGTCACGGATGACTAAAGGCTGTGTTCTTTGAAGTTCCTTGTTAGACTGATAAGTACTTGCTGATAAGTTTTATTCCTTTCCAGGAAAAGCGTCCATGAGAGGTTTGATGTGATAATTAGACGCATTACTATAGTCGCTTCTTGTAGGATCCTCCAGGTTTATACAATTACCCCTTGCCTGTCAAAGAGTCTGATGCGACAGGCGGGGTTAGTTAATGTTTCACTGCATAGATGAGCTGGTTGTTATTTAAATGAAATGTCTTACTGAAATGCTTATCTGAAATGTTTACCCCTTCACAGGAAATGCAATCTGCACGTGATTCATGAAATGTCTTAATGAAATGCTTGTCTGAAATGCTAATGAATTACCAATGCATTGCTCCAATTGAAAGCCTATATAAAAGATCTTGATTTTTCAAATACAACTACTGGTGTGGTCTCCATTATTGCGCCACTGGGTGTTTTATTGGATGTGTGTGTTAAGTGGCTGCTTTACACGTAAGCCCCTGGCTGCCTTCCTGCTCGAGCCATGCTACCCCCCCGGAGAACTGGCAGTACCAGTTCTTACACTGTCCAATCCATGTTGTGGTTTTATAGAACCACTGCGCATTCCACAACTGGTTTCTCTTCTTTTGAGGCTGTAAAAGGAAGGAAATCTGCTTTGCAATTTAGGCCAGCTTGGATGAGTAGGTTTTTAAAAACAGATTTATCATATCATTGTCGTAATGAACAGCTTATACGCAATGTGCCCAGCATGAACAGAAATTGTATTATGATTAAAGGAAGAATGTCAAAGCGTGCTCGTATAGGGTAGGTGATCTTATACGATTAAAACTCCAAGTTTTGTAATGAAAGGCGAGCCCAAATGTTCTGACCCTTTAGTGATTGGCAAAGGTATTGTAACTCTGTAAGGGTCCAAGGTCAAAATTGGTGGAATACTACTGGAATTGTTAAAGTACCCAAACATGATGATTTGGGTTCTCATCTTTTGAGTGTGGTCTTGAGAAATCTTCCAATTCTCATATGAGTTTGAGACAACCCCTTATGATTCCAAACACGTCTTGTGGCGTTTGTCCTGGACATTCTGAAAATGTTTTGACTCCTGTTGAACCTCTATGGAGGAGCTTTAGAATTCGGTAGATTCCTGGCAGGTTAAGTTAGTGAATTCATTACTTCATCTTTACTGTTCTCAAGTTTTCTTTTGTTTTTTTCTCTTGTCTGTTTCCCCCTCCCCAAACTATGGGGACATGTATGTTATAGAAAGTATAAAAGAATAAGTATAATGTATTTTTTTAGTTTATGTCTTGCTTTTGTCATGATGAGTTTTATAGGTTTATGTTATGGCACGCTAAGTTTTTTTTTCATTTTTGTTTTTATTGTTTTTCTTTGGATGTATTCAGACAAGTGTTTAATCTACAAAGGGAACATTCAATTTAGTAATGTCTTACACCTGTTTTCATTACTTATGCTTGCATCACTTTAAATGTGTACATTCTCTCTTGGAACTCAGAGATTCTGGGTTCCAGAGAACAGTGACTTACTTCAGTCTGTTTCAATGAAGCTGTCAGGGGTACTGCTGTCTGATTTAATAAAGAGCTATTTCCCCTATGACGTTGTCAGCCACTTACTTCAGTTTGCTCTACTCTGAGAAAAGTTGTGGTTGTTGCTTGAGAAGGGTTTCACCCCTCAACAAGTAACCCAGTTTTTTACATTTGTGGCAGCTGTGGCGTAAAGAAATTGTGCCAAAAATCCCCTATGCCTGCAAATACTTCTAAGTATAGGCAGTACATCACCATCAATAGGCAATGGGATGAGACTCTGTGTGACCCAGAAGCCAGCATGCCTACTGTACACTGTCAGCTTGTGGCCACTGAACAGGTCCTCACTAACACATCCCATTAAGTCATAGACAACCGTGAGATGGTCTGTTAGGTTACAACCTTGAGCACACCATCTGAAGGGAGGTAAATCTCAGGTCACACTTGGTGATGTTGGGATTGCCTAAATTGGTCTGCTTGACCACAAGGCCCATGGCTGCCTGGGAGGGGAGTCAAGTGTGCCTGGAGCCTGAAAGAATGACCCAGGCAGCTGCCAAGATGAGTAAGGTTAAGGGGCATGGGAAACCAGCCCCTGAAGGTCTCATGGTCCAGGTTGATGAGACACATGAGAAGGATGCTTCTGATCCAACTGGTGAGGACATTGCGGACCTAGAGGACCTGCCTGAGGATGCATTTTGGCAAACTCAGGGTGGGAGCACCAGGGAGCAATTCTGCAAAGTGTAGAATGAGTGCCCCACTCTAAAGGACTTGTGACGGCAAGCTAGGGCCCAGTCAGCAGGTGATAACTCTGGAGATCACCTTATTTGTTAGGAGAATGACCTCCTACATAGTGAGCCTAAGGTTCCTGGACTTGGGGAAGCCTGTGTGCTGGTGGTTCCTATGTGTTACATGGAGTTTCTACTGCGGTTAATTCATGATATTCCCCTGGCAGGACCTCTGGGCAAGACAAGACCATCAAAATACTTGTAGCCCCGATATATTAGTCGCAGATGAAGACAGACTCAGATGCATTCTGTAGGTCCTGTCACATCTGCCAGGCTAGTGAGAATTTTCAGTTTGGTGTAGACAGTTGGAAGGTTTTTCTGGTCTCTGCTCTTTTGCCTACCTTTTGGATATTATTTTCTGGAGCGATACCCGACTCTAGCTACAATCTGGAATCTGGCACTGCCTCTGGAGATAGCATGCCATTCCTATGAATGGTGAAGAATTTCCAAGCATCGCTAAGATGACCAGTTCTTGAAACTGGCATATTACTCTCTTTGGCTTGTTCTGCCCAGAGCATAATCGCATGAGTGAAAGTGGTAATTCATTTATAATGTGGTAATCTGGTGCATGATGATGCCCCTGTAGAAAAAGTATCTGTCTGGCATAGTAGTGTGGAAGCATAATTTAGGCATATACAGAACAATGTACAAACTTTGGCTCATTCCAGTCCTTGTAAAATGTTGTAGATACTGGTGGTAGTTCATGATAAAATGACATCAAGAATATGAGTGCATAGCAGTAACACAATGTTGGCATGGGCATGATGGAAAATCTTGGCAGCTTGTGCGTGATATTACCTCCTTCAGGCATAATGATTTTTCTAATATCATGATGATAATTCTTCCACAGGTTAATGAAGGGTTTGCTTGTGACTTTACTCTGAGAAAATTTGTGGTTGTTGCTTGAAGAGTTTCACCCCTTCAACAAGTAACCCAATTTTGTACACTAGTGGCAGCGGTGGAACAAAGAAATGGTGCCAAAATCCCATATGCCTGAAAATACTTCTATGTATAGGCAATACATCACCATCAATAGGCAAAGGAATGAGGCTCTGAGGGACCTCAGAAGCCAGCTTGCCTACTGTACAGTGTCAGCTGGTGGCCACAGAGCAGAGCCCCACTAACACATCCCACTAGGTCATAGACAACCGTGAGAGTTATCTAATGGTGGCTCTGATTCCTTTTGAGTGGGGCTGGTCTCAGGTTCTCTAACCATAGCTGTTAGCCCTGTCATGTCTATAGATGGTCTGTTAGGCAACAACCCTGAGCACACCATCTGAAGACAGGTAAAGCTCAGGTCACACTTGGAGATGTTGGGATTGCCTGAATGGGTCTGTGTGACCACAAGACCCATGGTTACCTGGGAGGTGAGTCAAGTGTACCTGGAGCTTGAAAGAATGTCCCACATTGCTGCCAAGATGAGTAAGGTTATGGGGCATAGGAAACCAGCCCCTGAAGATCCCATGGTCCAGGATGATGAGGCACCTGAGGATTCTCCTCAACCAACTGGTGAGTACATTGCAGCCCTAGAGGACCTGCCTAAGGTTGCATTTTGGCAGGCTCAGGGTGGGCGCACCAATGAGCAATTCTACAAAGCACAGAAAGAGTCTCCCACTCTAAAGGACTTGAGGCGGCAAGTTGGGGCCCAGGCAGAAGGTGGTAACTCTGGAGATAACCTTATCTGTTAGGACAATGACCTCCTACATAGTGAGTCTACACTTCCTGGACTTGGGGCAGCCCATGTGTTGGTGGTTCCTCTGTGTTACAGGGCCTTCCTACTGGGATTAATTCACGATATTCCTCTGACAGGTGATCTAGGCAATAGAATACCTTCAAAAGGCTAGTTGCCTCTCTTATGAGCCCCAGATAAAGACAGCCTCAGATGCATTCTGTAGGTCCTGTCACATTTGCCAGGCGAGTGAGAATTGAAGAAAAAAGGTCAAGGCTCCCCTGACCGCATTACCTGTCATTGGCACTCCCTTTTAGATGGTGGCATTAACATTGTTACTCCTTGAACCCCAGGATATTTTTAGGCAACAGGTTTCTCCTGGTCTTGGTGGACCATGCCACTCCCAACAGAGAGGCCATACCTCTGAGGTAGATAATTACACCTGCAGTGGCCAGGGCCTTAATGGGGATGTGTACCCATTTGGAGTTCTGCAAAGAGGTAGTGTCAGACATAGGCACTAAATTCATATCAGCATACATGCAGTCCATGTGGGATGAGTGTTGAGTAACTTATAAGTTCTCCACACCATATCACCCTTAAACAACTAGGCATGATAATGGGCCTACCTGTTCCCATGAGGTGTAAGTTGAATATCCTCTTGCAATGCCTTTTTTGCTTATAGGGAGGTGCCACAGAAAGTGGGCAGGGTTAAGCCCCTTTGAACTCCTCCATGACTACCATGTTAGAGGACCAATTAGCCTTGTCAGAAAGAGGTAGGACCAAGCTCTCAGGAAATCTCCCCAGGATTTGGGCAGCAATATGCTGCCCCTCTGCAACCAGATGCAAAGCTCCTGGAGGAAGGTGAAAAGCAATCTTGAGGCCAGTCAAGGAGATATGAAACTCTGGTACGACCAGTAGGTCACTCTGGTAGAGTTTCAATGTGGCAAGAAAGAGTGGGATATGAAGTTGTGGAGCGCAAAGTTCTCCAGGATTGTTGGACAGGCACATATGAGGTGAAGGAGTGGAAGGGGAAGTCCACTTACCAGGTAGATTTCAAGACCCTTGGACACCCCTTAAAGATGCTTCAATTTAACCACCTTTAACCACACTTTGGGAGATCTGAAGTTTACTTGCTCTAGGTGATAGATGAATGGGTAGAAGAGGGCAGCATGCCTCTCTCTGACCTCCTGTCTGCCCAAGAGCATGATGGGTTAGTAGAGGCTGTCAACCTCTCCCCTGCTCTGATCCCAGAACAGCAGAGTGACTGTTGCCTGTTGCTGGGTCAGTTCTCCTCTCTGTTCTCCCTCATCCATGGATTCACACCCCTGTGCGTCCGTGACATTGGAGACAGTCTGCCTGTTAAAAACAAAATTTACAGGCTGTCAGACAAGGTGACGGTCAGTGTCAAGGTGCAGGTCTCCAAGATGCTGGTGTTAGCAGTGAGTGAGCTCTCCAAAAGTCCCTTATCCAGCCCTCTGGTGCTGGTACCCAAGGCTGCCCCACCGGGCAATAGTCCAGAATTTAAGTTCTGTGTGGGCTGCAGGGGACTCAATTCCATCACGTAGACTGACGCAAACCCCATCCTCCAAGAAGAGCTTGTCAACAGGTTGGATGCTGCCAAGTTCCTGATTACATTTGATCTTACTTCAGGGCACTGGCACATTGATCTGACTGTGGGAGAAAAAGAGACATTTGCATTCTTAACCCCAGATGGCCACTTCCAATTTTTTGTGATGCCCTTTGGCTTAAACTAAAAGAGGTGCTTGAGGTCCTGCAGCAGACGGGCATGACTATCAAAGCAGGTTAGTGCCAGATGGTGTATGTGGGCCATATGGCGGACAGGGGCAAGGTGCAGCCCCTCCACGCCAAGATTGAAGCTATACTAGCCTGGCAAATTGCTAAAACACAGACTGAGGAGAGGTTCTTCCTGGGCCTCACCAGATACTATAAGAGGATGTGTTAAGTAATCTAGTACCATTGTTTCCCCTTAACAGAGCTGACTTCAAAGACGCAGCCTGGAAAGGTGATCTGGACAGAGTCCTGCCAGAAAGCCTTCGACACTCTCAAGGAGGCCATGTGTACAACATCCGTACTCAGGGCTCCTCACTTCTCTAAAGAGTTGATAGTGCAGACAGAAGCTTCAGAGCATGGCATATGGGCTTTCTCAGCACAGTTAAATGAGTGGGATCCAGACTAACTAGTAGCTTCTATAACAGGATGTTACTCCCTCGGGAATAGAGGTGGAGTGCAATTGAATGAGAGACCTTTGCTGTGGTCTAGGCACTGAAGAAGTTGAGACTCACTTCCGGGTTCAGATAAACCACAGGCCCCTTGGATGGCTCATGCAAATGAAGAGTGGAAATTCTAAACTGTTGAGGTGGTCCATCTCCCTACAGGGATCAAACTTTGAACGAACTTTATGGTGGAACACCGTCCTGAGTCACACCATACCAAAGCTGCTGGTCTATCCAGGTTTCTCCACCTTAATAATGAGAACTCCCACATGGGCGTCCGCCAGGGAGGGCAAGGGGGGGCACTTGCCCCCCCCTGGAACACCGGTCTGTCACTATTGACAGCCCCCACAGTGGTGTTTGTCTGCAGGGCCGTCAATTTTAAAAGCGTGAGAAAGCGCATGCAATGACGGCCCTGCTGATGGGCAAGAGAGAAGGTCCGGGCCTGGCTGCTCCCACAGCTTAAAGCAGAGGCGCACTTAGAGTCAAATGTTTACATTTTTCAAGCTAAGGAAGAGTGGAGCTGCAGCCAGGGGCCCTAGGAAGGGGTGAAAACCATCAAAGCCTCATTAACGCCGGCACCGAATTACACAATTCGCCCAGAGATGCAATGGGTGTGTCTGCCTGTTTTTTGCGAGATCAATTGGAAAGTACTTCTGTGCACTGGTGATTTATTCGTACTCAAGCTATATTCCTTTCTTTTGTTGGTGCTACTACATCCTGGTATCTACTCTTCAGGTGCCCTTTCGTATACCATATCGTCTGTGGTGCAGACACTTCTGTTCCGATGGATGTGTGCACTTTTCAGCGAACATTAAAGTTTCATCAATTTCTTTTCCATGGTAATAATCAGTTTTAAATCATATTTTGGTTTCCATTGTTAACTGTTATACGTTTTTTAATATATCCATTATTTCTAAAATAAAATAAAATAAAATAATGGATATATTAAAAACAGTTAACAATGGAAACCAAAATATGAATTAAAATATTTTGTTGACAACTGAAAAAGAGTTAAAACTGAACATACGTGTCTGCACCACACACGATATTCCTGTTTTTTGCACCTTAATCACTAGTATTACAGAAGGGTCTGCATATGAGATGGTTTAAAGAGTTTACGCCTTGAGCTCCAAAGGGGCAGTACCTCATGTTCATTGCAGTATCTAGTGTAGCCCCTGGACCACTGTCTGTACTCACTGTCGCCTGCCATGATTCACGAAGGGAAAGCTGTCCCACAGGGACAACTTTTCTTTTCTGAATCATGTACCAACTGCACCTCAGTGTTGGTATCAGATCAATGGTTTGCGACTGCCATTGCGTTTGAAAAACATTGATATATGTCATTGTAAATTGCAATTTGAAGATAGCACCCTTTCCACTGCCCCTCCAAATTCCAATATGAAGTAAGATGCAGAACCCCTTTTGTCAATCATGAAGGTTATACACAACTCTAAAAAGGGGGTTTTCAGTAGCAACCACTGTGATGCTGCAAATTGTAAGCTTCATGACCACAATATCCTTTTGTATTTGAGGGCCCTAGTTATTTAGATAAAGCAGGATGTGCAGTGAAAGGAATGGAGTTACAAATGAGTAGTGCCTTTAATGCTCTGGAAATGCTAGGATCTCCAATCTACCTCTCTACCTCTCTCTCTCTACCTCTCTCTCTCTACCTTTCTCTCTACCTCTCTCCTCTCTCTCTCTACCTCTCTCTCTACCTCTCTCTCTCTCTCTCTCTCTCTCTCTATGTCTCTCTTTACCTCTACCTCTCTCTCTACACCTCTCTCTACACCTCTCTACCTCTCGCTATCTCTCTCTCTCTCTCTACCTCTCTCTCTACCTCTACCTCTCTCTACCTCTCTCTCTCTACCTGTCTCTCTCTACCTCTCCCTCTCTCTCTCTCTCTCTTCCTCTCTCTCTACCTCTCTCTCTACCTCTCTCTCTCTCTCTCTACCTCTCTCTCTCTATCTCTCTCTCTCTTTCTACCTCTCTCTACCTCTCTCTCTACCTCTCTCTCTCTACCTCTCTCTCTCCACCTCTCTCTCTATACCTCTCTACCACTACCTCTCTACCTCTCCCCCTCTCTCTACCTCTCTCTCTCTACCTCTCTCTCTACCTCTCTCTCTCTACCTCTACCTCTCTCTCTACCTCTCTCTCTCCCTCTACCTCTCTACCTCTCTCTCAACCTCTCTCTCTACCTCTCTACCTCTACCTCTCTACCTCTCTCTCTCTCTCTCTCTCTCTCTCTACCTCTCTCTCCCTACCTCTCTCTCTCCCTACCTCTACCTCTCTCTCCCTACCTCTACCTCTCTCTCTCTACCTCTCTCTCTCTCAACCTCTCTCTCTCACTCTCTCTCTCTCTCTCTCTCTACCTCTCTACCCCTCTCTCTCTACCTCTCTCTCTCGCTACTGCTCTCACTCACTACCTCTACCTCTCTCTCTACCTCTACCTCTCTCTCTCTCTCTACCTCTCTACCTCTACCTCTCTCTCTACCACTCTCTCTACCTCTCTCTCTCTCTCTCCCTACCTCTACCTCTACCGCTCTCACTCTACCTCTCTCTCTCTACCTCTCTCTCTACCTCTCTCTCTCTACCACTCTCTCTTCCTCTCCCTCTTCCTCTCCCTCTCTACCTCTCTCTCTCCCTACCTCTCTCTCTACCTCTCTCTCTCCCTCTCTACCTCTCCCTCTACCACTCTCTCTCTCCCTCTCTCCCTCTACCTCTCTCTCTCTCCTTCTACCTTTACCTCTACATCTCTCTCTCTACCTCTCTCTCTCTACCTCTCTCTCTACCTCTATTACTCTACCTCTCTCTCTCTCTACCTCTCTCTCTCTCTCTCTCTACCTCTCTCTCTCTACCTCTCTCTCTCTCTCTCTCTACCACTCTCTCTCTACCCCTCTCTCTACCTCTCTACCTCTACCCCTCTCTCTACCCCTCTTTCTCTCATTACCTCTCTACCCCTCTTTCTCTCTCTACATCTCTACCTCTCTCTATCTCTCTACCTCTCTCTATCTCTCTACCTCTCTCTCTCTCTTTCTCTCTCTACCCCTCTCTCTCTCTACCCCTCTTTCTCTCTCTACCTCTCTACTCCTCTTTCTCTCTCTACCTCTCTCTACCTCTCACTCTACCCCTCTCTACCCCTCTCTACCTCTCTCTACCTCTCTCTCTCTATCTCTCTACCTCTACCTCTCTCTCTCTCTCTACCTCTCTCTCTCTACCCCTCTTTCTCTCTCTACCTCTCTACCTCTACCCCTCTCTCTACCTCTCTACCTCTCCCTCCCTACCTTTACCTCTCTACCTCTCTCTCTACCTCTCTCTACCTCTCACTCTACCCCTCTCTACCCCTCTCTACCCATCTCTACCTCTCTCTACCTCTCTCTCTACCTCTCTCTACCTCTCTCTCTCTACCTCTCTCTCTACCTCTCAATCTCTTTACCTCTCTCACCCTCTATACCTCTCCCACTCTCTCTCTACCTCTACCTCTCTACCTCTACCTCTCTACCTTTACCTCTCTACCTCTCTCTCTACCTCTCTCCCTCTACCTCTCTCCCTCTCCCTCTCTCTCTCTACCTCTCTCCCTCTACCTCTCCCTCTATCTCTATACCTCTCTCTCTACCTTTACACCTCTACCTCTCTCTCTACCTCTCTCTCTCTCCCTACCTCTACCTCTACCTCTTTCTACCTCTTTCTACCTCTCTACCTCTCTCTCTCTACCTCTCTCTCTACTTCTCTCTACCTCTGTCTCTCTACCTCTCTACACCTCTCTCTCTCTACCTCTCTCTACCTCTCTACACCTGTCTACATCTCAACCAGTTGAATTTCGGGAAGCCCAAACCATCAGTATTTGAAATCTGCGCATGAAACGTGGTTAGGATGAGCCGTGCAGCTCAGAAAGGGATGTTCTTTTTACATCATTTGTATTTAATAGAATTGGGACGCAGGAGAGCAGTCTCACAGTTGAGACAGGGATTAACATACACTGGTGACAACTTTTGAATTGGCTTTAAAACCATTCAAAGATGGCTGCAGCATCTACGTGGGATGTGGTGGACTAAGTGGCAGCCGGAGCCATATAGCACTGCTTGTCATAAAAAAAAAAACAGCATTGACATAGCCAATAGGTCTCCCCTTTGGGACCTTATAAGTGTTTAGTTGTCTAGTACAATATCCTTGGTGCAACAACTTCAAGTGTTGCATGGCTAAACACTTATAAGGTCCCAAAGGCGAGACCTATTGGCTATGCCAATGGTTGTTTGTTTTTTCCTCTGTTTAATTGTGGTTGGCAGGTAATCTGCTGTGAAGCCTCACATGATTTTCTCCCACCCCATGGGTTTCTTTGTTTATTTAAGCTCTTTGTCTTATTAGATTTTTTTATTTGTTTATTTAATACTTGTGCTTAATCATGTCGGAGGATGGTGATGAAGTAAAAATGTTGCCCCCCCCCCTGGAAAAATTTCTGCGGACGCCCATGAACTCCCAAGAGGTTGGGTATTTCTCCCACTTTCAGCTGTGGGGGACATATAGTTAGACCTGTAATCCATGGAGTGTTCTTTCCCTAAACTATTTGCCTTCCTCCTCCATTTTGCTGATCTTGTTTTTGCTGGCCATAGGACTCCGAACACATCACCACTGCAAACCAGTGCTAATGTGCATGTGCTCACTCCTTAAAACAGGGTAACATTGACTTATCTATGATTGGCATGTTTAATTTACTTTTAAGTCCTTAGTAAAGTGGCACTCATTGTGCCCAGTGCCTGGAAAGTAATGCTACTTGTAGGTCTGCAGAATTGATTGTACCACTGACTTAAGTAGCTCTTTAAAAATGTTTCAGGCCTGCCATTGCAGCCTGTGTGTGGAGTTTAACTGCCATTTTGACCCTGCAAATAAATCTTTTTTCAACACCCAAATCTTCCTTTTTAATCCATATAAATTACCCCTGGATGTATGTCCTAAACAGCCCTCAGGGCAAGATGCAGTGTATTTAAAAGGTAGGACATATAATTTTAAGTTTTACATGTCGTAGTTGTGAAAAAAAATTAAATTAATTTTTCAATACTACAGGGCTCACTTCTCCCATAGACTAACATTGGAGTTAGCTTATTACAATTAATAGGCTGTAATGTCCAAATGGGAGCAGGTACCCAGTTTATGTTAGGTGTCTTTGGAGTTGTAATAAATCATCCTAACTTATAGTGAAGTCAGATTTTAAATTAAAATGTTGAAAATGTCACCTTTAGAAAGGTGCCATTTTCCTGATGTAGCCATGTAGTGCTTGCTGCCTGCCTCTAGTTCACATGGCTGGGTGTAGCTAACAGTTGAGCTTTTTGTATTCCTATTAGATAGCCACTCACACTAGAGAGCGTAAGTGTGCCTGAATGGACTATTACTGGCAGGATGGGAGAGTGCAGCTGGACATAGCCCTACTTACACTTCAATAGGCTGTGTCCTTCACCCACACAGGGCTACATACCCCCTGTAGTTAGTCTGAAGTCAGGGCACGGAATATGGGAGGCTTGGGGACTTCAAAAGGAAACCTCTACAAGCTTCTGCTCCATTCCAGAGGTACACTGGATATACATACTACAACCTTAGACACCAACTCTTCAGTACATTCCTTGTCCTGTAGAAACCAGAAGAAAGAAGGACTGTTAAGCTGCTGAATAGACTTTCACTATGCTGAAATGCTGCCCTGAAGGACTGCTGCCCTTATGTGTTGACCTGCTGCCTTCTTGCCTAGTAGAGAGGGACTGGTCCTGCATTTCTTGAATTCGCAAAGAACCACATCGCAGTGCAGGCCATTGCCGCACCAGTGCCAATATTGCGCAATGCATCCTCGGTGCAAGCCTTTGCATTCCTCATCAATGGTAGCTTCAATGGCAATACCGGTCTCTGCATCCCAGCCTCGCAGCTCCTTGGTACTGAATTATTGCACTGACTGCACTACACATCCTCAATGCCGGACTTTTTATTGAAGCCCTTGTTGACAGGATCCTCAACGATGAAGTAGGAACTCACACAGCAGTCTCGCCCCATCTCAGAACCGATGCATCGCTTATGCTGATTAACGCATTTTTGATGATGGATCCCTGCAACACTCTGAAAACCAGGATTTAAGGTACTTTGTTCAGAGGGCCAAACTGAGTTCTCGTAGCCCACCTATGCTCCATCACAGTTGGCCTAATGTTGTGACTTTGTCCTAGTGCGGCGCAACCAGACTTCCATAGTTGTCCCTGTAGGAAAGTAGGATCTGCTTCTTATGGTTACCCCCACTTTTTGCTTGATGTTGCACTGTTTATGACTAGACTTGCTTGCTGGGATCCTGCTAATCACGACGCCAGTCTATCTGCTTTCTCCTTTAAATTGACATATATGTACTTTGGTACACTCCAGATTGGATACTGGGGTACCCTTATAAGGCCCTAGTGTATGGTACCCATGAACCCAGGGCATAGGTGCCCCAGAGTCCTCCCATGGGCTGAAGCATGTATTGTGCCACCCATGAGAGGCCATTCAAAATGGAACTACAGGTCTGCTACTGCAACCTGTAGAAGCTGGTGCTTGCACCACTTTCTTTAGATATTGGTTCACTATATATATTGCTCACTACAATTAAAACGTATAAGTCACCCCTATAGCATGCCTTATCAATCCTGAAGGCAGGGGGTTGGGTTTTATGTGACAGGGTGCCCCTGCATGAGCAAAGCCTCTTTGCAGCCTTCGGATACCCTTCTCCTGGGTCGTCTGTGCTCAGCCAGACATCTAGGTAGAGGTGCATTATAACCTCGTGGTAAATGCTATCTCAAAAACGGCTGCCTAGTAACATATTGCGTTTAGTATCAAACACCTTGGAATTATACCTCCACACCGGTAACCAGTGTGGGGGGTATGATTCCACCCTTCTAAAGTGAGCTTTGTGGGGTCACTGGTCTTTCCAGTGCCAGCGTTCTCGACCTGTACAGGACAAAATGGATGCTACTGACCAGAAACACATTTCTGGCCTCCTGCTGCTGAGCCAAGCTCGAGTAGAGGAAGGCAGCACAATAGGCATCCTGTCACAGGCGTTGTGACCATGCCCCAGACAGGATTTAGTGTATTGGGGCTGGGTGGGTGCACTCTGAGGGTGCCTGAAAGTCTGCACCTGGGGCACGTTTGGTGTCCCTGTGCATATTCCAGTTCAAACCAGTCCTGAGAGCCATTGCTCTGGTGCAAAACTGGACAAAGGACATGGAGGTAACCTCCCCTCTATCCTGCCTCTCATCTAGGAGGGTCCCTTGAATCTGTCCAACCCTCTGCAGTGGGTACAGAAAGGTTTACCTGGCTGTAAGACTTTAGGTTTTATGTGGACAAGATTCTACAAGAAGAAACCACTGACCTTCGACTGTCTGGACACTCTGGACTTCGCTGGACTGTGACTAGGCTCAACTTCATCTCCCTTTCCATTTGAAGCTTTGTCTGTGCCCTTGCTCCGTACAGGCTCCGTGCAGGGCCTGTGGTGCACTAAGGACAACTGAAGAATCTCCCTTGGGGTGAAGGAGTCACTACCCTGCATTTGCAGGCACCTCAATGCAACGGACCGGTTTGCTGCTCCGGAGCTCCTGCGGACTCCAAAGATCTCAGCAACACATGGGGTGGGTTACGTAGGTCCCCGAGGATAATCTGCCCTTGTGGGGACTGCATCACCAAGACCCTTGTGCACCGAGTCCCTTTGCAGTTGCATATGCTTGTTGCCGATTTCCGAGCTTGTGTATTGAACTCCGTGTAGTCCTGACCCTGAGCAGTATTTGCACCAAAGAACTTCTCCGGCCTCCTCGCACTGATTGCTCCATGGGCTGGAACTTGGCAATCATGCTCGAGGTCCCCTCGTGATTACTGGTCATTCGACCTGTGGGTCCTCCTAAGAATCATTATTTCTGTTGGCATTCCCTGGTTGCTCCAGACGTGCCCTGACTTTGCTTGGTGAGTCCCCTGGACCTTGCTGGTCCACACCGTAACCTGCTTGACCTTCCTGCGTGGGTTGCTTTTGCCAAGGCTTGTTGGTGCTCCAGCTGGACACCGACCGCTTAGCACTCAACATGCTTCGTGGGACAGCTCACATCTGGCTCCTAGACATTGTTGACATCTCCTGATCCTCGTGGCTGCAAATCCAGCATTCCTTCTTCGCACATGAAGCACCCAACATCGGTGGGCATTCGTCTACTGAGCCCCTGGTCACTCTGAAATGACCAAGACTTTGTCCCCTCTGCATTCAGGTTCCTTCCTTCCAGAATCCATGCTTGGATTCCACCGGACCCTTTGCACCTTCACAGCAGCAGTAGTTCTTCACAGAACTCCATTGAGAACGACAGTGGGTTCCGACACCATTCCAAACCTATGCACACAGTTCTCTGGGATAGGTAACTTGGGTACTACGGAATCCACGGGTGGAGGGGCTCTCTAACCTCTTACGTTCCAAAGTGTTTGCTCGAAGTCCTCCTAGAATGGTCCTTAAACTTTGAAATTACAACCGCCACTTCCCCATAGCATTGTAGGGTCGTGTTAGCACACTGCATCCGTCCTCAGTGGGGTTCCTGTCTACTCACCTTGGGTGGTTGCTTGGGTCCCAGCGATTCTACGTGCTCTAGACCTTGTCTTGACTCAAGTCATGATTGTTATACTACTATTTTAGTATATGGTTTGGTCTCCCCCTGGAGCCCACTGTGTATTGTGCTACCCACAACGGTTTTATTGATCTCATATTGAGTGCTTTGTGTTCTATCCTCGTGTAGAGGATAGCAGAGAGTGTTATATTAATAAATACATATTTTTATATAACTCCTGTGTGGTTCTCCTTCATTTAGTTAATTTAGGAGGTGATATTCTGGTAAAATAAGTTTCTTTACGTTCCTTCAAGATTAATCCTGAAGGCTGCTCTCCACAGCTACTGCTAGGATAGCTTTCTAAAGGTTATCTTTGACCTCATACATTATACGAGTCATTTGGACTGGTGCAAGGTGCCCACTTTAATTAGTGAACGCAAAAGACACACAATTGATGGATGGAATGCAGAACAAATCAGACATTCATCCCCAGTCAAGAGATTTGTTTGTTGTAACTCTTTAATTAGTGGACATCATATACCAGGCCAACTTCTCACAGTACCTTTACACATTTTGGTGCTACTTTTACTAAAATCTGTAAAATTGAATAACTCAAGTTCTACTTTAAACATTGCCTCTGCGTTGAGAAGATGTTAATTTAGGATTTGCTTGTGACTTCATCTGGATCATAATTGTGGTTGCTGCTTGAGAAGTGTCACCCTACTCAACAGGTGACCCAATTTCTTACAATGGCCATTCATGGCATGATGGTGCCCTCCTTCGGCATAAAAGAGACATATATATCAAGGTCGTAGTTGGAATATTGTGGGCATTCAAGACGTGAGGTTACTCACTCAGAGCACAACGATGGCCTTGACCTAATTGTAGTAATTCTTGGCATAATGGGGACTGCCATTGCATAATGGCATTTTCTTTGGTCAGTCCTTTCATAATGACAGCATTTCAAAGTAAATTACAGTTATATATTGCATGATAGTGCCCTTTTCTGGTCGAATGTTGGTCCTTGTAAAATAAGATACATTTCTGATATAATGTAGGCCTTTATGGCATAATGACACCCACTTTGAATAAAGCTGGCTGGGAATCACAGCAGTACCTCTTGCCATAAAGTCAGCTGTTATTTGCATACATTATCAAGTATATGCAAATAAAACTGTGGATGGTTAGTTGTAACGATATTTGATGGCATGAGGAACAGAGGCGTATTGCATCTGCATCTGTTGATGGCAAGCCACCCATCCATGCTGCGCAAACATAACTAACAACACCCATTCATTTGTTCATCAACACACTTCAGTCATAAATCCATGCCCTAATGCAACTATTCATCCTTCCAATAAATCATCAATCCACTAACCCATGCACTCGATAGCTCACCTATTGGAATATAATTTAACCATTTTAGCCATCCATGAAACCACACAAAATCACCAAAGAAAATGTTTTACTTACAAAAAGCCAAACCTATTGCCTTTGCCAGTGCTTCTTTTTCAATCGCTTATCTGATCCATATGAATTACCCATTCAGTTAGTGTTTAATGTAACTTAACAAAGTCTTTGCAACTGTGAAACACCTTCTCAAAATTGCACAGCGCGACCATATATACATTCATGAACAAAAAAAGGAACTGTCCCAAGTCTTAACGAAAAAGCAAAAGATACATTGGACTCTTTCATGTGTAAATGTTGCATTGACTGTACTGGGTCAAGTATTAGGAGCATCCAGTGATGTGCGGTTGTTTTAATGGTTACTATAAATAGTTCCATTGCTGTTCAAGGAATGCTGTGTTTGCCAGCCAAAAAAGCCAACACAGTTAACCAAATGAGTTCTGGTAAAATTGACCGAAAAATGCAGTGCTTGCTATACCGGGATATTCCATGCATTTGCTTAGCAAACGACACATGCAAATATAATGCAGAATGTGTGAAATGAGCAGGGATTAGGTCACTAATTTGTATTTTACCTACATAATGGGGAGTAGCTAAAATCCCACAGCAAGCGTTATTTTTTAAGATTTAGCTCTCCTTCTGAAAGATCTTTATCTGTCAATGGATGGGCGTTAAATACTTTATGTGATTAACTTGTGGAGAGGACGGTTTTGTGGTTTCAATGAGGCGGGTTGTACACGTTTGCTGTACGAGCTTCTGTTTAAAGCCTATAAAATGCATTACTTTATAGTACGGAACATATGCTCCTTTTGCACTTTACATGTTATAGAATAAAATATATCGAGGTTTGAAAGGCCTCCTCATTTAATGATATTTAAAAACAGCATAATCTCTTCTGCTGGAAGAAGGCTCACGCAACAATGATGCTTTCAGGCAAGGGCGACCCTGAAGATTTATTTTTAAACTTTCTAATAGTGATCATTTTTTATGTAGGTATCATGAAATTTAAGCTGACTAGTAAAAATGCAAAGCGTCTGGTTGCAAACAGAGCCAGACAATGATGAATGTAGCAGTATTTTTAAAAGTGCATACTGTGGACTGAATTATCACTAGGTCTGTGGCAGCAGAGAGCCATGGGACTGCTAACAATAAGCGGCATGTCTTTTAAGTCGGTATCTGAATTTCAGGTGATAAGTTTAAGTCTCTTGAGGAAAAATAATATTTGAAAAGTCATTGTTGCTGTTGAGTGGCAGTTTGCTCACAGGTTTTCTACAAGAATGATCAGGAGACCTCTTTCTGGTTATTTCTCACTCATTTTTGCCTCTCTCGCTCTCCTTCCCCCACTTTCTGCTTCAGCTTCCCTCTGCGTCTGTATTTCTTGATCACTATCCTCTCTATCTTTGCTTTGCCCTCTTCTTTGTTACATCTTTTATTTCTGTCTTTGAATCAAGTATTCACTATATTCATTTATTGACCTAAACCACCAAAGATATTCAGTGTCGGGAAAATCGTTCATACCCTGGAGACTCAATGTTAGACCCCCATAGAGTGATTTAGACAGAAGTGAAACTGATTCAGAATAAATAAATTCTTTATTTAGTTAATTCGATGTTATGACCACTGATGGGAGTGTTCTCTCAAAAGTGGTGCGGCATCTGAATAAGACAAGGATATCCTGAGAAGTATTTTTTAGAGACTTTGGAAATAATGACAAGAGCCTCAGTGTTTGCATCAGATTTCAGTTTAACAAACTAATATTGATTTCAGCCATGTTATAGCTGAAGAAACAATGCTAACCTCAAGGCCCATCATCAACCAAGAAGGAACCCCTACCACCATGAAATCTGACCACTTAGAGGCCCTGATCAGAGCCCTATCTCCAGCATGCCTACTCCAGAGGATAGCAACCCATCAGCACCATGCTCACACCAATTTTAAATACCTCTACCTATAATTCAACCTTCTCAGATGCTTGAAAACACGTAACTGTCTTCCTTTTGCTGATAAAACCCTCTGTGGACTTTTCAATGTTTGCCAACTGAAACTGATCTCCTTGCTACCATTCCTGGCCAAGGTCTTAGAGAAAACCACCAACATACACCTCACCGATACTCCCAATGACTACCAACTCCATGATACCGCTCGTTCTAGTTTCAGGCACAACCACAGCACAGAAATTACCAGTATCGCCTTAATATATTTCATCCACCTGACTCTGAAAGAAGGAGACACGGCAGCCCTTATACTCCTAGATCTCTCCACAGCATTTGACAAAGTCTGCCACCCCATGCTCATCTAATGCCTACTTGACATCGAAATCCACAGACACACATTCCGATAGATCTGCTCCTCCCTGACAGAAAGGACCCCGTCAGTCATCCTAGTACTGTACACCTTGCATGCCTGCAATCTCATCTGCGGAGTTTTTCAAGGATCCTCCCTGAGCCCGACCCCATTCAACACATATATGATCCCTCTAGCCAGCATCATCTGCTCTCACAACAGCAACATCCCTTGGTACTCCAACAAAATGCATCTCATTCTCTCACTGGATAAATACAAACCATCAAAAGCTGAACACCAAAAAGCTGAACACTAACAAGACCGAAAGCATGACCTTCGGGAAGAACACACCACTGTGGGAGTGCACCAGGGGGCCAATAGAGATAAGACCTAAACCCACCTCCACCACACATGCCAATAGCCTCGGAATCATCATCAACAGCAAACCCAACGTGACCGCCCAAGTCAATGCTGTTACTGACACTTAGGAACCTTATCCGTACGACACAGGTTTGACCAGTAGATCATCAACGCAATCAATAATATTACTGGTGTTGTAGTTATTTTTATTATTTATCACTCTTCACATTTTGTCATGCAGTAGCATAATTAGGTCCTGATGAAAGCCGCAACACCTTTCTGGGTCTATATGGCTGAAACATGTAGACCAGTCTTTGGCTGAAACCTGCAGTTATAAATTACCACTGCCAGTGCTCTGTTTTTAATCCTGGCACCAGGAACGAGTTAATAAAGTTATTCCTGTTGCTCCTGGTAGCTAGTGTTAACATCACTACCCCCACAGTTTACATATTTTTTGCGCTGCACCCCCTACCCAACCAGATATTTTTCTTCTTGTGACAGGATTTAGTACATCCTACCAATTAGGAACAAAACATCCCTAAGATTATCCCCCTCAGAGAGGGGGTTGTAGCCTGTGGCGGGACTATGTTTTCCCATCACAAGGAGAGTCCCAAACATGAAGCATGCCACCTGCGGTGGAAGAGGGATTTTGTCCTAACTAAGGGATTCCCCCACAAGCTATTTTATTTTTATTTTATTTTTATTTAAAAAGTTTTCTATAGCGTGTTCATAAGTGTTCAAAAGATTACAATTGTGATGAGCGTCCGCGGTGAGCCATTGAGGTAGAGAGGTCTGGGGGTCCAAGTTGCGCCGTTGAGGTAGAGAGGGTTAGAGGTAATCTCGATACATGGACAAAGATTAAGGCGGAGAGATTTCTCCGAGCGGCGATGGAGCAAGGCGAACGGGTTGGGCAGAGGGGTTGAGGTAGGCAGTGGATGCGCATTACCAGATGACTGATGGCTGGAGGCTTGAGAGTCATAGATTTCAGTTCGGGAAGGCACAGTTGATGTAGAGGACTTTTAGGAGGCTTTTGAATTTTGCAAAGGAGTGGGTAGTTCTGAATGGCACAGGGATGGAGTTCCAGATTTTGGGTGCATTTCCTGCAAAGGAGAGGGCTGCGGTTTTTTGTTTGTGTGTTTTCAGGGGGATGAGTAAGAGGGTGTTGGAACTCCTGAGGCTTCTAGACTGGCCGGCTTTCTAAGTTTAGAAGCTAGGTATTCTGGTTTCCCTGTGTGCAGGGCTTTGTACCTGAGGCATACAGTTCTTAAGCTGGCACGCAATTAAACTGGGAGCCATTTTAGTTCTCTGAGAACTGGAGAAATGTGGTCGTATTTTATGACTCCGGTGACCATTCTGGCAGCTGCATTGAGCGTTGTTTTGAGTGTGGCTAGGTGGGAGAGAGCTGTCCTGGAGAGGACTGCATTCCCATAGTCGCGTCTGGACAACACAAGTGATTGGGTGGCTTGTTTGAGGTTCAAGGGTGGAATGTGGGGTTTTATTTTGTTGAGAAGCTTCAGGTTGAGGAAGGCACTTTTTGCGGAGTTCTTGATGTAGTTGGTCATGGTTAGCTTGTGATCAAGGGTGATTTCAAGTGATTTTACAGAGCTTCCCAAGATGAGGTTACCGTTGAGAGCATTGATTGCTTTCAGCCATTCAACGATTTGTGGATTTTCTTCCCTGTTGGAGATGAGGAGGAATTTGGTTTTCCCCTGATTGAGTTTAAGGTGGTTGGCTGATAACCATTCTTGAACCTCTCTGAGAGTATTGTTGAGTCTTAGAATGTTATTGAAGGAGGAGGTTTCCAAGTAGATCTGAGTGTCATCTGCATATAGATGGACGGGGATGTTGGCTTTTTTTAGAATGGTGGTGAGGGGTTCCATATAAATGTTGAACAATTGAGAGGAGAGAACGGATCCTTGGGGGACACCTCTGTCGGGTAGAAGGTCAGATGAAAAGGATTTGATTTTTACCCTTTGGGAGTGGTTTTGAAAGAAGGAGGAGAACCATTGAAGGACCACCTCTTCTGCACCTACACGGTCCGTGAGAGCCTTGATGAGAAGACTGTGATCCACCGTGTCAAAGGCCACTGATAGATCTAGGATGAGGAGACAGCAATAGTCCGAGTCAAGGGAGTTGAGCATGTCATCCACGATGTTAAGGATTGCAATTTTGGTGCTGCAGCTTTTTCTAAAGCCTGATTGGTGTTGGTCTAGCAGATTAATATTGTCGATAAGTTGGTTTAGTTGTCGGACAACGCATTTTTCGAGGATTTTGACTAGGAAGGGAAGATTGGAGACAGGTCTGAAGTTGTTCAAGTCATTAGTGTCTAGGCCTGGTTTCTTTAGAAGAGGTGTGACTTGGCCAACTTTGAGGCAGTCTGGTATGATGCCTGTTTTTATGGAGCTGTTTATGATTTTGCACCAGAGTGGTGCTAGGGAGAATTTCAGTTTTTTGGCCATATGCGAGGGTAAAAGACCGAGGGTTTGGGATGAGGGCTTGGAGGAGGATATTAAATTGAGAATCTCGACTTCCGATATAGGGTCGAAGTAACTCCAGGTACTTTTGGGTCATTCGATCAAAATGGTTTCGATTGCTGGGGACCATTTTTTTGCCGGCAGGATGGAGATTGATGTCAAGAGAGAGTTCGATCTAGGTCATTTTTTCTTTAAAGAAGTTGGCAAAGCTGTCACATGAGTCTATGGAGGCCTGGATGTGGGTACTGGAATGCTTGGATGTTTGTTTTTTGATAATTTTAAAGAGCTCTCTTGGCCTGTTTTTAGCCTTGTCCAGCGCGTTGGAGAAAATGTTTTTTTCATTATTGATAAGTTTTTTGTACTGTCTTCTTGCCGTTTTGAGTTCTTCGCAGAGGCTGGAGGAGGGGTTCTTTCTCCAGAGACGTTCTGTAGCTCTGAGTTGTCTCTTTTCATCATTGATGTCCTTGTTGATCCAGGATCTGGAGGGGATGTTCCTGAGTTTTTTCAGTTTCATTGGAGCTAGATGGTCCAAGATGGAGAACATGGTTATGTTGTAGTGGGATGTGAGTTCTGTAGTTGAGAGGCCATCCGGGTAGATGGGCAGGAGTGTGTATATTTTTTCTTCTAAGTCAGCTATGTTGATTAGGCCATGTCGGGGGATTTTTGATGGGCGGTCGACAAATGATCAGTTGTGAGATGTGGAATAGGATTAGGTGGTGATCTGACCAGTCGACAGGAAGGATGTGTTCTATGGTGATTGCGTCAGGTTGGGAGATGTTGGCATCTAGGATTGCCCCTTTGTTATGAGTTTCTTTTGAGCAGTGCTGGATAAGGTTGTTTGAGTGTAATAGCTCGTTCAGGGTTTGTACTGGAGAGCTGTTTATATCATTCCAGTGGAGGTTGAAGCCTCCCAGAATTAGGTTGTTGCTGTCTCAGAGAGAGCAGTGGGCGATCAGGTCTGATAAGTGCTCTGTGAACGAGGTGGTGTTGCCTGGAGGGTGGTACAGGAGGTGGCAGTGTAATCGATTGTTGTTAGAGGTTTTGATGTTAGCAGTTAGGCATTTGAAGGAGTTGTAGTTGAAGGTATCAACTTCGGACACTGACAGTGTGTTGTTGTGAATGATTGCCAGGCCTCCGCCTTTTTGGTCTTTTCTATCTTTGTTGATGTTAGAGAAACCAGGGGGTACAAGCATGTCCATGAGAGGAGGAGAGCAGTTGTTGAACCAGGTCTTGGTGATGGAGGCTATATCTATGTTGTGGTTAAGGATGGATTCTGCTAGCTCACTGGCATGTTTCGAGGCAGATCTGCAGTTTATGAGCATGCAGTTAGTGCGGGTGTTCTCTTTTTTAGGTTCCGTTGTTAGGGAAGCAGTCGGGATGTTGATGAGGGGAACTGGGGGCCTGTGGGGGTTTGGGAATGAGAGCTCACTTCTGAATCCGGTGATCACCTGATTGGTGGATTGTAGGGTGTGAGTGGAGGGGGAGGTGTATGATGAGGCCAGCTCGATCGCTTCCTCAGAGGACATGGCTTCTGTAGTTCTATTCGGTCTCTGGGCAGGGATCGGGAGAGGGCGGGAGGACTGGTTGGGGAGCGGGTCCTTGGGAAGGCTGAGGTATGTGGGGAGGGTGAAGATGGGAGTAAAGTTAGAGTTTAAGGGGGGACTAAGGAGTGTCGCAAGGTTGGTTAGGATGAGATTCAGGCCCTGAATTATAATAGCGACTTGACTTTCAATACGGAAGAGATGGCAGGCCATCTCTTCTTGAGGGGAGGTGGGTTGGTTCTGGGTAGAGTCTCCTAGGCGCGGAGAGAAATTTGGAGTGTTGTGTTGTCTTTTGTGTGAGTAGTGTTGTCGGTTAGGGTTATGGGAAAAGGCGTGGGATGAGGGGGACAAATTGTGATCGTTTTTTATTGCAGGTGGGTGTAGGCTGAGATATAGGGTGATTATTGAGGTCGCCCGGTGGTGTTTGGGTGTGGATCTGCACAGGGGGTTGTTTCAGAGGATGGACTAGTGCAGGAGTAGGTGTTGTATACTTGAAGGTAGAGGGATTGGAGAGGGTTATAGTTGAAGCGTAGGTGCTTGTGATGGCGGGAGGTGGGATGTGGAGGATGTTCAGTTGGGGGGCTGGCCTCCTGGGTGGGGTGGAGTGTTAGAAGAGGGGGCTGTCCATGGGTGCTGTTAGTTAGTAGGGAAGGGAAGACGCGATCAAATGCCTCAAGGTTGGCATTGTTGGCTTGGATCAGGACTGTGCTGTTGGAGTAAATGGTCACAGAGATGTTCCCAAGGTGGGGTGGCGGTTGTGGATAGAGAATGATAGCTTGCACCTATGGGGAGTCTTGGTGGTTTTGGTGATGTGTAGTTGTGATCTCAGGGTGGAGTTCCAATTACCGGGCATCATGAGATAATCTTCAGTAACTTAGACCCAAGGGTTTTTCAGTGTTTATTAACAGCCACATATCTCCCCTGTAAGTCTGTCCAATGATCTTGGATCACAAGTGAGAGTGACTGTTTCATTAAGACCCCCACCCCTTTAAGCCAGACAAATAGCCTGCATGGGCCACAATCTTGTAGCCCTACCTATCAAGAGCCTGGAAAGTGCTGCCTCTCATTTGGGTCTCCTGTTGGAGAACCAAATCAGGCACTTGGCATTTAATATATTTTAGAATTACTGCCCTCTTAAGTTTGTCTCTGAGTCAATTTACATTTCAGGACATTACCCTCACTGAGACCCTACTGGCTTTTGTGTCTGCATCATACCTCAGGACTGAATCTTTGCAGGCCCACGTAATTTATTTTCTAATTTGAGGACCTAGACGGGTTGGTGGAGATGGCCATATCCGATGGTCTGAAATGACAGTGCATTCAGATCAACAGAAAGCTCCAACAACAACCAACTTAAAACAAAATATTCGCCTTGCAACCCCCTATCCCTGCATCCCTACATTGCGAACTTTGAACTGCCCACCCCTGCCACATTGCAGAGCACCTGGCACCTCAACAAGAATTTAAAACAATGGGGTTCAGAGGTTGCAATGGGGAAACCCCTCCCGCGTCCAAACCCCTCCATGTTTTACTGCATATCATTGTCAATCTATAGTCTCCGAGCTGTCTAGTCATTCAGTTGCTAAGCATTGTAGTTCTGCTCAGTTCTCTATTAGTCCTAATGCCTGACTTCGGCTTGCCTCTCACAGTCAGGCCCGTAGCCCCTAGCATCAGCCTTTGTTGTCTCCCCAGTCCCCTTGGGACCCTCCTTGAATGGCGTCTTGGAAGGCCATTTCTTGTGGTGTTCTTTGGAATAATCCCTACTCTTCTGTCTTAGCTTTCTGATCTTGACTTTCCTGTCAGTTCGCTGTTGGTGGGAGTAATTCTGAGTCCTTGTCCCGCCTGCTGCCTAGTCCTCAAGCCAATTTGAAGCCTCCTACAGGGATCCAAAGTACTAGGTTTTCCCCCAACCACAACTCTCAACTTGGCTGTGAAGATTCTCAAATATTTCAGATCTCATCTTCTCAATGACCTTTTCACTTCATCAGAGCTGTTTCGGAGCCATTGGGCCCTAAGAGTAAACTCTGGAAAAAAGCTGATGTTGATGTTGTCATATTTCACTGGCGGGGCACGGCGTGGAGCCTGGAGGATCACATGCCTCATCCGGCCTAGGCAGGGGACCAAAACCTAATGAGCACAATCAATGGAAAGTATTTGGACAGCCCCTGTGTGTTTCTTGACCATGTTGAGGATTAGGTCGTCCAAGAGAGGTCTGCACTTGGGCCCACTGCTATCTCGAGGACTCCAACCACCAAATTATTGTTTCTCCGCGAGAGGCCCTCAAAATCCTCCAGTTCTGCGCCCATTACCTCTGGTGTACCTTGTAGTTTATCCACTTGCTTTCTCAGAGTAATAGTCTCTGACTTAAGAGCTGTCAATTAATCTTCTGCCTCCTTCACCTTCTACCCCCGTTGCAGAGGTCTGACCTGACCAGTGTGACCTCTGTGAAGAACCGAGTCAATATTTGTCTCCAAGGATCCACAGACCTCTTGTATTACCTGCTTAATGTCGTTGAGGGTGAGAGCCTTGCCGTCTAGGGGTGGGATTCCCTTGGGATGTTGGTGTCTCCCCAACTGTTTCCCCATCTGTTGTTTTCCTGGAGAGGGCGTATTTATCCAGCTTTGTGTGTTGGAAAGTCTGGGTGCCTTTGCCTCCTGTTGGGCCACACTCAGGGTTGCTGTGATACTCATCGCCGCCTGCCAAGGGCTCTCATGTATGTGGAGTCTACCGTATGCCTCTCAGGACTCCCACTGCTAGCAGAGCAGCCTATCCAGACATTTGTCAGGTGAGAGCGGGGCAGGTCCCTTCCTTAGGGCCAGTGATTGGGTGTCCTTTACGGGCCTAAGATATTAATATTTGTAGTGGATGACTCAGGGACTCAGGCTGCAGGGCTTTCATTAGGTTTAGCTATATTCACTTCTTGTGTTCTCTCAGCCCAAATTCGGCATCTCTTCAGGTCTGCCAATTGATACCTTCTTGTCTCTCACATGGGGCATCACTGCACCTTCTCTCCTCGGAACGTGGTTCCAGATGTACAGGTCTCTGGCTAGGGTCCAACTGGCCTGTTGCAGGCCTCAGTGTGCACCCCTCACTGCCTCGGTCTCAGGCCACCACTCCTTCTCACCCCACACCCTGTGCTGTATACTCAGGGAGGGCGGTTTCTCCTTATCGGTTGGGACCATCAAAGTCCGGCAGACCGCCCCAGCTCCTCCTCGGCAGCGCAACCCTTGTGCGACTTCCTACCTCCTCAGGGGGTTGCTGCTTTCCTTCACTGCCCCCATATGCCGGCTGAAGTGCCATGATCACGCATCTCTCAAGGGCCAAGCCCAGCTGCTGGACCCTCTGCACTGGTTCATCTTCACTACCACAGCCTCACTACATGAGGCTTTGGATTCCCTCATTGCCTAGATGCACTCAGCCGCTCGCCATTTATAGTCGCACCAGATTATACACAGGAGCACACTTGTACTCAGTGCCTCCTTTCCCTTGGTGCGCTAGCCATGGATGAACTTGAAACAAAACCACTAACCCTGGGCGAAGCACTACGCTACGCTCGCGGAGTTTGTGAAGTTTTCACAACTTCGCACTACGCGAGCTGCACGTAGCACAGTGCGAACATGCGTAGTGCAGCGTAGCGTAGTGCAGCGGTCATTTTTTGCTTGTTCGCAGTCCTGAACGTCATGTTCGCGACCTCGAGCAAGCAAAATGACATCCCGGCGAGATTCTCAACGCGAGGAGGTCAGGTTTCTCATTGTGAGTGGTTGCGCATGCTCGCGACCGCTCTCAATGAGAAACTACCTGTTCGCGTTGAGAAAGCTGCCGCTCAAGTAATAATCTACTCGAGCAGCAGAAAACTACAGCTCACACTGTGCAAGATGCCGTTTTCAATGCTTGCACAGTGCCGGATGCTTGTCCGCACTGTGCAATCATTGAAAACGCATCTTGCACAGTGCGAACATGCTACTACGCAGCTCGCGTAGTGCTACGTGAAGTTCGCGTGGTGTGAAGTGCACTTCGCGTAGCTTCGCATAGCGCTACTTCGCGAACTACGCCCACCCTTAAAAACCACAACAAGACAAAGGGGGAGGTGGATAGGATTGGTAGTCTGGGGAAATATACCTTCAATTATTGGAGAGAGGTTAGAGCTGTGTATTCAAGGTTGCATTCAGTATATACGTAACAGCTCTAATATAGTAAGTATACTCTCATACCATGGATGGTTGAGGTCCTAAATCTACTGTAAGGGAGGGGGTGGAGAGCTGAACCCTGCAGTAGGGTTGCTGAGAGGAGGAGAGATGAGTGGTTTTATTGGAGCTTAGACCCTGTAAATCAACAACAACGTTAATACACACCCTTATTATAATACTTACAATTTTCAAATGTGTTACTTTAAGGCAATGACATTAGTGCTCACCTGTGACCTCTCCTGACCAACTTCGAAAAAAAGTACAGGGCATTAGGTCAAATGTCTCTTGGGTTGTTTAGAACCAGTTTTTTCACTGGCTGTCAAAGATCCGGTTTAAAGTTCTCCCCAAAATAAAGAAGCTTGAACTACCCACATCTTTTGTCTAAAACAATGGGGCATATTACCAAGCAATAGCGATAAGCTTGGTTAGAGACAAAAATTTACCCCTGAGCTGCGGCGATTTTTATCGCAAATAAACCTTGGTATTACCAAGGTTTATCGCAAATGCGATAAAAATCGGCCGCAATGCATGAATATTGCTGAAAAGTCAGCGATATTCATGCATTACCGAGCTAATGCTCTTAGCCATGTTATCCACCTCCCATTGGATAACATAGCTAAGAACTGCTCAGGGCAGGTGTTAGCTTTTGGAGATAATCGCGCTTAGCGCGAATATCTCCATAAGTTGGTAATAGGAGATAGCGATGTTAGCGACTGTTTCCAGTCGCTAACATCTTGGCACGCCCACTTTGCATGTCATTAGTGATAAATATCACTGACATGCAAAGTGGGGCCCAAGATGGTCGCTATCTCCTACTAGCTGTCGCTAACTGGTGTTAGTGACAGCGAGGTAATAGGGAGATAATTTTATCTCCACTTTCTTGGCTTTTAAAGCCAAAAAAGCGGAGATAAACCCCCTTGATAATATGCCCCAATGTCTTTCTTTGTATCAATAAGCTGTCCTTAAAGTTACAATGTGTGTAGCTAAAGCTTTCCTGTGATGAGGATGTGGAGGATCTGCCAATTCTTTAAAAAATTACACCAAACAAAATTTATGAAAATCCACTTACCGCTCTTCCAGAATGATTTTCTTTGCAAATAAAGTTTCCAGTCTAATATCTTACTGGTTTTCTGAAGCAATGCAGGAGTAGGTTCAGGTGAGCAAGAAAGAGTCCTACATCTGGATGGAATTCCTTATACCTGGCAACTTCCAGCAGATGCAATCTAATTTTATAGCCTGGCCATGGCCGGCCACACCCTGCCTTAAAGTCTCTTTTTTGGATGCATGTCAGCCACACAGGGACACCCAACATAGCTGCTTTGCTGAAGTCTCTTCCTCTGGAGTGAGGCAGGACACAACCTGTTCCATGAACATGAAGCCACAAATTGTTTAAGGCCACAGCACATTCTTGGGAAACACTGCTCTTTAACCCCTTGCATGCGGCCGCGATTCTGCGCCTGTGCGGCAAAATCGCAAATGGGCGGGTCCCAGCCGTCATCAGCACACGAGCGCCGTAGTGCATGACGGCTGGGGGCCGTCATCAGCATGCAAGGGGTTAAAAGCAGGCACACTCCGCCTGTTAGTCAGCACAGCTCCTGCATGAGTCGGGGGATGAAATCAGTTGATTTTGCTCTTGTAGGCACACTGAGTGGTGCCACAAAGAAAATGAGCAGGGCTGCGAGGTCCTAACACATGGGTTTGTGAAACGATTATTAAAAGTAAAATAGCTGTTGATCAGGCTAAATTGATTTATTTCCAAAAATACATCAATATAAAAAATGGATGGGTGACAAACTACCATTCAAAATACTGTGACTCCATGTTAATGTTAATTTTAATGCTAACATATTAGGCTATTGTTGGTGACTATCCAAGCAAGAAAAATAATTCTCTATTAGTCTTGCCTCGTATCATGAACCCATAATCCGGTTTAGTGCCACAATATTTTGTTAGAAATATCAACCTACAGACATGTTGTGGCCATAATAAATATGATATATGTGTAGGTTGATATTTTGATCATGATATTGTGAGACCTGTAAATGTAATATTAAATGAGGAATACTAATGAAATGGGTATTTATCTCTCAAATTAGGCACCTACTGATGAAACATGCACAACCCAGATGGTATTCAATTGGAGAAAATGAAGGCCATAGTCACCGACTGATGACACATTCTGTAGGTTTTGAATTGCAGCAAAATATTAAAATAATGGTTTCTGTTGCATGGCTTAGTTTTGTTGTTGAAGTGGCAGTCTATAGATATAGGAACTGAAAGAGAACATTTGTGCATTATATGAATGCCTTTAAATAACAAATGTACTGTTCTGCATCTAAAGTGAAAACATTTTAAAGGCCAACTGTAACCACTCAAGTTCTAAGTAGATGTAGTAAATACTAAGGAAATATGCAATATGTAGAAAGGTAATGCACTTTATTCACACAGGTAAATGCAGCTCGGTAATAGAAAAATGAATAACCATAGTAATAAAGAACATGAATTAAAAGATTTCAAATGAGTACACGTTGCAGCTTAGGAATCTAGGTGCATTTAAATCTTGTTCACAACAGTATTGTACAGTATATCATTGCTTACATTGTGAAATTGTTGGAAATCAAATTACTCCAATGGAATAAAATGAGCAGCAACCTTCTCATATTGTTCTTTGGGTCAGCAAAACATTTCTGGCAGATTCAATGAACTAAACCACATACAAAGCTGTGAAAAGTTCTAAAAACTATCGTGGGGCTAATTTGCATATGCAATTCCCAATGCTGTAACATGCAGTGACATCACAGAGTCTGATGTCTCAGGAGGTGATATCACTCCCCTAAATATCCATCACTCAAAAGGGCAACAAGCCTATTTAACAGTTACATGTGAGATACAGATTTGGCTGTATAGCAGAATGTAAATATATGTAGAAGAGTGTTTGTATTTGTAAGAAATTGGGTTACTGATTGACTGGTGGCTTGCGATAGAGCAGTCATGCTTAACCTTGAGGGAATGAGTAAAGACTTTTTGCAACACTTCAAACAGTAAAACAGTGAAAAACCTACACAAAATGATCCTGCACCAGAGATATTTAATATATGAAACAAGACCAACATGACTAGAATCCACTCAATAGAAGTGGAGTTATGAATTTCTTAAAGAATAAACTGAAAAATAGAGCCTGAAAGCATAAAGCTCCAACCCCAGCTGTCTGGTTGTGCTGGTTAAAGTAAAAACCTCTGGCCAACCACCATGGATCACAGGTCAGACACAGTACCAGATTAGTCCAGATGAAAGTTTACCTTCTAAAGTTTTGTGCCAATAGTCCCCCTGTCAGAGAGGGCCATTAGGAGCAATGAGAGTGTTGTGGGTGGTTGTTGTTGTGGCAGGAAGAGCAGGTCGGGTGTCATGGAGAGACAGGCTAGTGCTTTGTGTTGTTGGTCCCCTGCGCGCTGTCAATGATGCTGTATGAGGAGATGGGCCGGCAGTGGCTGGTACTGGATTTCAGTGTGAGCGGTGCAGCCTCATTGCAAACGGACCCATTTATGGTCGAGAAGAGCCTAAAAGCTTAATTTCAAGAGCCACATGATGGGTCTAGGACCTGAGAGGCACACCACTTGGGGATCAGGAACTCATCGAAGCTGGTTCCAAGAGCTTGTTGGGGAGTCCTTTATGTCCATGAGACTCAGTTCAGGAGGCAAGCAGAATAGCGCTTGGAGCCACTCTCGCTTCCTGGGTTCAAGATAAAGTTGCAGGTCCAGGCATTCTTCCCCAGGCAAAAGGTCAGCAAGTCAGCACAACAGGGCAGCAGTTCCTTTAAAGCAGTAGTCCAGTAGAGTGGTCGCCATTGTTGCAGCACAGCAGTCCTTCATCCTGACAGACATTCCAAAGGTCCAGAAGTGTACTTAAGCTTTGGTGTCTGAGGTCCAGTATTTATACCCAGATGTGTTTTTGAAGTGGGGGAGAAACCTCTGGAGGTTTCTCTTTGAAGTCTTCAAGCAACCTGCCTTCCTTGTCCTGGCTCCAGACTAACTACAGGGGGTATGCAGCATTTGTGTGGAGGACAGACACAGCCTATTCAAGTGTAAGTGAGGATGTGCCCAGCTCCTCTTTCCATCCTGCCAATGACGGCCCATTCAGGCACACCTTAGCTCCCTATTGTGTGTGGCTATCTAGGAGAACTGCACAAATCTCAACTGTCACATACACCCAGTCAGGTGATCCAAGTATAGGCTACAGGCACTAAATGGCTTAGGCAGGAAAATGCCAACTTTCTAAAAGTGGCATTGTCAGTATTACAAGTTAAAAATCCCACTTCAACATAAGTTAGGATTTTACATTGTGATTCCAGAGACACCAAAAATTAACTGGTATCTCTTCCCATCTGGAAATTACACTTATAAAATGTAATAAGGAAATGTCAATGTTATCCCATCGTAGATATAGGCCTTGCAGTAGAAGAAAAAGAATTTAGGAGTGCTTCACCACGAAGACATGTAAAACTTAAAAGTATGTGTTCAACCTTTTAAATACATTGTACCTTAGGGGTGACATATGTATTTAAATGTAAGGTTTGAACCAGGCAAAAGGTTTATTTTGCCAGGTTTAAATGGCAATTTTAAAACTGCATGCACATGCATAGGATTCAATGGCAAGCCTGAGACATGTGTAAAGGGCTACATGGTACAATCAGTGCTGCAGACCCACTAGTAGCATTTAATTTACAGGCCCTGGACACATTTAGTGCCACTTTACTAGGGACTAAATATGCCATTTGAGTATAAGGCAAAGTTACCTTGATTAGAGGAGAGAGCACAAACATGTTAGCACTGGTTAGCAGTAGTAAAGTCCACAGAGTCCTAAGGCAAGCAAAAACAAGGTCAGTTAAAATGGAGGAGGATGGCAAAAAAGATTGGGAGAAGACCACCCTAATGCTGACTAGTATGAATATCTGAATCAAATATAGGCTTACATCTGCTTGGTGTCTGTGAACATAAAATAGTAACTTTCTTAGACAATTATCCAGTTTACATTTACAGAGTGAAAGATGCATTTATAAGTATTTAACATTTTCACACAGCAATAAATAACGTGCCAATGTTTATACATGATGAGTAAATAAACATAAACTGATGAATGTAATCATTGATTAAGAAGCTGTGTGCTTCTAAAGTTTCATTTAAACTTGGAATCAATCAAGTTGCTATCAGGTGTGATATATAAAGTTAAAGACACGTGTTTAAGATTCTTTCAAAAAGTGACATGGTGCATGAGGTTTAAGACCATCTGAGATGATTTCCAGGCTGCATGTGTGCTTTACAAAAACATCAAATTAAGGTAATCACGTGGAAATGTGTAAAGATTGATTTTTTAATGTTTACCTTTTTAAATGTTTAAATCCTCTGCATGTTTTCCATATATCAATATGTAATTGGCCTTAACTGGTTGCAAAATCTATGAAACATGGTAACTACAATTATTAAAAGGCATTTGCAGAATATATATGATGAGTACATTATTGACAGTCAACGTTTGCTTATAAGGCATTTGCTTTCTATAGTGTTGTTTCAGCAGCTTCAAAGCACAAAGTGTAGCACATTCACACCTTCATAATTACTTTTTTTAAGCTATGGAAGGGATAATAGTGAGCTGTTAAAAGACGTAGAGCAATTTAATGCAATAATGCAATGTTTATGAGACCCATGCTGATTTGTAGTGATGATGCACCTATGAAACATTAGGTATGTATAGTGCAAAATATATAAATATAAAGTAAAACAATCTTTTTTTCTCGGTACTAAAAAGGAACTGTATCCTATTTTTAACATGGACAAGTCAAAGCAAGATGTAAAGTGTGCACCATAAGAATTGAAAGTGTAGGAGACGCTGAGTAGACTGTAAGTCTCATTCTTCCAATCACAGAACGTATGGGACGGTCATACTAAGGGTTTTTGTTGTTGTTGCTGACCCTGGGATTTACAAAGCCCCGATTTTCTGACTGCAAAAACACGTTTTCATATGTGCCAATACCATTTTGTGAAAAATAAATTTGTGTCCAAAATGCAAAATGGGATTTTCAACTCTTAGCGAATGGCAATGTGTAAGGGGCAAGTGGGACTGTTCCTTCCAAACTGTGAGCTGGAATGGGATGTATCAATGGTTTCCAACCATTATTTAGGTTGTAAGCAAGTGATAAGTTATCCACTCCCAAGTTGAGGTGGTAACTGGTGTGTAAATCGAAAGCATGTTGGAAATTAGGGTAGCAGCTTTGCGGTACTTGGAATTGGAGTCTAAAATGGAGAACCTTTATTTTATTTTTTAGCTGCTCTGATTCCTTTAGGAATCCAATGACAGGGACGACGGCCTGCTCAGCTTTGCTGGCCACTATCTCTGTCATTGTAGCAGAATCCCAGGGTGTTGCAAATTACAGCATGTTTAACGAATATTTATTAGTCGTGTAGTTCTGCAATCATCTACAATTCCTTATTTTGGGAAGTGATCTATTAGAACAATGGTCAGTTCACAAAATAGAATACTGGTCCCAAACAGTGTATAATTTGTAGACACTTTTGTGAGTAATATGCATGTACATCTGACCCTTAATCAGGAAATTGAATCCGTTGCGATGTGTGAAATAAGGACACAGTTAGCCCTATAGGTTCTTGAGAATTATGACTAAAATACTTTATCATGAAGAGACAGGACGAGAGTACATTCTGAGAAAAAAAACATCTGAGAAAAAAGGAAAACGGGTACACCAAAAATATGGAGTGAGAGACAGAAAGAGGGGAGGAGGAAGAAAGACAAAGAGAGAGAGACAGTGAAGAAGAGGCTTGATGGGGTGTTGCTAAATGATCTAAGGCAATAGAGACTGACGAAATAAAACATCTACTTTTAAGAAGGTTAGTATGTGTCCTTGAAGGAGCAACAACCCTCTGTCTTCAAAGAGAGAGAAGTGTGAATATTATTAAAAATATGCACGTTTCTCCTTATCATACATACATTTCGCTGTAAAGAATTCCTGCTTAATGATTCTTTGGGCAATCATATGAGCTGTCCTGCAAAATGTGAGTGCCATTTGGGCACCCAATAATTAGCATTATTGAAGGGATGCACTAATTAGTGGACGCGCTGATAATGCACGTTATCACCCTCTTCAGTGTGTTCAAACAGCGTATGTGTGCTATTTGTTCCCGAGAATATTGGGAACAAATACCAGTGCTAGGCAGAATTTTAACCTGGCTCATAACTGCGTTTGGAATGCAAACAGAAGTGTACTCCCCACCTCCCCCCCCCCCACCCCACCCCCATGGTGTGGGTGGTCCCACTGTAATCTGGCCCTTTGGGTTTCTGCATATGAGAGACAAGTCTGTGCTTGGCTTTAACATTTGATTATTAGCCTCAACATTATTGCAGAAACATCGAGACGGTTGTTATGTCGGGGCCCTAGGCCCACATGCTGCTATTGACTGCGACATGGACACCAGATGGATAGTGGGTTAGCGAGCCTAGAGCACGTGCGCTCGGCTCCTTTTATTATCTGTGTCACGTGATGTCGTGACATCAGTGGTGGGTGGGTGTTAAGTGTAGGCTTACATTTTTAACCCCTAGACTGTGTCCACTAGGACACAACATTCCTCCCAAAATTTGATAAAAATTAAGGAAAGACAAAAAGTCCGAATCTGTGGGAGGAAGTACAAATTTACATTGAGTCTCTTCAGCTGCTTGCTTGATGACGATGGTGGAAATTGTTGCTGAAATATTTATTCTTCTGGGCTCGACGTCCTGGTTCTCGATGGGCGTGCTCTTCTGCACTTGCGCCGTGGAAGTGTGTTGGTCAGTCCACTGAGATCTTGCTTTTGAGGATAACGTCAAACAGGATGACCAGATGTTAGACTTGAAGGATGTTGTCTTCTACTGGTCCGTCGGTTTCTTCACTGTAGGCAGCTTGGCTTTACATTACAGAGGATGGAGTCTTTGAAGGACATTCTTCTCACTAGGACGCCCCTCTCTCGGGTGTTCTCCTGCCACGAGATGTCCCGGAGGCCCTTTTCATCAGGTTTCCACTGGGCCGGATATTCTTCCACAGTGTTGCTCCAATTCCACAGTCTGCGTGTAAATGGAAGAGACGATGAGGGTACTACCTCACAAAGTCCGTAGCTCCACCTGAAGAGTAGTTGTTGACTCCTGCCTTTGCGCACAAGTTCCTCTTCTCCCTGGGATGTGCAGGTGAGACGGCGATGGATCCATCTCTCGTGTCGGGACCCTCTGCCACCGGTGTCCCTGAGGCCTTTGCCCCTTGGATCTCCACGGGCTGGTGTGGATTGGTCAGTTCTCCTTGTTCAGGCCATCTGAGCTCCCTCCACTTCCAGGTTTCCGCTCGATCCCAAAGGTGGGTGTTGCCAATGGTCCGGCCTGTGCTCTTCTACCGTCCACGGGTCGTCGGGGACTTGTGAATAGGTGCCTGTTCTCTTCTTGGTGCTATCAGTGTTCTCCTGGACGTGTGGGTCACTGTACACAATGATGTGGTGTGTCACCTCTTCTTCTTCTTGTAGGTGTGTGAACTTGTTACAAATTTCTTCACCTTTTCCAGAAGTTGTTCTTGATGGCGTCGTGCCACAAGATTTATTACTTCATTTCCTTTTCACGACATGGTGCGGTCACCTTTCTGTCTTTGTTTTCCTGACCAGGCTTCTTCAAGCAGCGTGCACTCCGCCTGTTTCCCTCTGGTCTTGTCCTGGCTTTAGGACGCTGTCTTCTCTCCACTCTTCGGTGACTGGACCGGTCGTTACGATCTTCTTTCTTGCCGCCTATTACTTCCAGTTATTGTTGGTGTTGAGTCCGTCTCTCCGGGTCTCCTGATCTCTCAGTTCACGGACGTCTTCTGGCAGGACATATTCATCCTGACTTCTTGGCAGAATACCTTCGCTGCGCCTTTATGGCGGGTCAGCATTCCGGCGACCTGTTGGCAGGTCGATTTTCTTCTTCTTCCTTCTCGGGCGACCATCTGGGTGATCGGCTTTTGTTTGGGCGCCCCTCTGGCTTGTCGGATCATCCTTTTTTTTCTTGGGCGATCTTCTTTGCTACCAGATGGGGTGGACAGCTTTCTCTTCGTGAGTCTTCTCGCTATCCACGATCGTTGGGATTGCTATTTGTTTCTGCTGCAGTACTTTTGCATTGGCGCAGTTTCGTCTGCGCTCTTCGTGTACTCTGCTGTTTCTGGAGCGTTACTTCACCGCTCCATGGACCTTCTCCGGTGGGTGCACTTCTCGTGCGCGCTTCCGGTGAGGCTGTTTAACTTCTTGGGGCGTTGACCGTGCTTGGTTGCTTCGCTTCCTTTTGGCTGCGGGGTAACTTTGCGTTACTCTTCCGTTGCACGTCAGCGTGGATTGCAGTGGCAAGTTCTTGCTTCACTTGGTACCGTCGTGGTACATCTTCAGTGTGGCTTTGTTCCTTGCGGTTCATTAGATTCTTTGGCGTCGTCGCTCTTCCACGTGCATATCGCACTTTTCTTCTGCACACTTGGGTACTTGCTGCGTACTTCTTCTAGTGCTTGAGGTGTGGCTTCCTTACTCTCAGGCGCTGTCCTGTACCGTCCGCGTCCGGGGTACACTTGCGCTCTTCCAGTGGGTTGCCCTTGAATCTTGCTGCTTGCGTGCGTCTGTACTTTGCTTGTGGTGCCTTCCAACTGTCTCTGTCTTTGGAGGTAGCCCCCTGCCAGCAGGGTGACTCTCTTCTGGTTAACTCTCGCTGGGGGCACCGCAGCAAAACAGTCTCATATACCTCCCTCCTTTCACTTGTACTTATGATGCATCGTTGCCCTGCAACCACTAGGTGTCAGCACTGGCTCCACAGGGCCTGCTTTCCCTGTTCTCGGTAATTCTGCCCAGATGCCGGCTCTCTGCTCCCGCTGTTCCTAGAAGGGCATGCAGACACAGGGACCACCGGGGATTCCCCGCGCACACCGGTGAGAGTCCCTTCCTTAGTTTCTATTCACCTTGGGGGGCACACATGTGGAGAGTTCTGCTTTTTCCTCGGGACGCCCGGCAGCCCTTCCCACGCTGCGGGCGGGGGAGGTTCGGCGCTGCCGGGGCAGGCTCCTTCCCGGGCTCAGAGGCGGCTGGACGCCTCTTGCGGACTCTTCACTCCTTAATGGAGAGCTTGCTGGCTGCACTCTTCTTTTGTCCTCCCTGCCCACGGCAGCTTTTCTCAGCCCTAGCGCGGGCAGGGGAGGAACGCTGGGGCTGTTTGCAGGTGTGCGGGTTGAGCTCCCGCTATGGCTTCGTCAGTCTTTCCACCACCATTCCCCCCGCCCTGCGCCAGCTCATCCAGTTCTCGCTGCGCGGGGGGTGTCAGTAGTTTCTCCCGGTAGTGCGGGTGGGCTCCGCTTTGTGTGGGACAGTTCCTCCGCTTTCCGCGATCGGTGCCCCGCAGCTCTCCACACGCTGCGGGCACTCTCTTGTCAGCAGTTCTTCACCCCCCGCCGCTGCAGCCTCACACGACACACACTGCGCGGCGGGGGACCAGGAAGCTGCAGGCAGGCCGCGGGTGGGCTCCGCTGGTCTTGCCTTTACTTATCATTCATTTCTGGCTGCATTGCGCCCGGCAAGGTGCGCTGGTTATGCGGGTGGCCTCCTCTTAGCGTGCAGACACTAGGGGCTTTTGTTTTTCCTCTCCCCGCCCGCGGCAGCTTCTCTGCTCACACGCTGCGTGGGGCAGGGGACAGGGGATGATTCAGGCAGGCCGCGGGTGGGCTCCGCTGGTGCTGCTTTATTTAAAGTTTATTTTCGGCCGCATCTCTCGCGGCAAGGCGCCATGGCCATGCGGGTGGGCTCCGCTTATCAGTACAGTCATGGGGAGGTCGCTTCCTCCTAACGCGGCCCCCCAGGCATTCATTAGTGCCCTGGCTCACCTCTGGCCTACGGGCCTATTCTTCTCCTGTGGCCGAGGCGAGTGGGCTCCGCCCGGCCAGCATTCCTCTCCGGTGGGGGTCCCAGCTACTGCGCCGACTCGGGTGAGCCCCGGTCGGTCAGGACGGCTCACCGTGGACACGGGAGGTGCGGGGTGGGCTCCCGGTCACCTCGTGATTTACCTCTGGGCCCGGGGCAAGGCATACGCCCCGCGGGCCACTCGGCAGGCTGGCGCTGCTTCCTGGGGGTGGGGGCACGCTGTCGCCCTTCTGCTCTCTCCCCCTTCACCCACGACGAAAATGGCTGTGGCAGGCTGGGCTCAGCCACCACTCCTCGTCGCCTATGTTATGTCGGGGCCCTAGGCCCACATGCTTCTAGTGACTGCGACACGGACACCAGATGGATAATGGGTTAGTGAGCCTAGAGCACGTGCTCTCGGCTCCTTTTATTATCTGTGTCACGTGATGTCGTGACATCAGTGGTGGGTGGGTGTTAAGTGTAGGCTTACATTTTTAACCCCTATTTTGGGTAGTCTATATTTTTTCCCTCGATATTTAGTCAGTAATCCGTCTTGAAACAGACATCTGTACAGTTCACGTGTCATGTGAGAGTAGTTAGACCTTGTTGGGTGACTTGTCAGCCTTCAGATTCAGCAGGGGGCATTGGCTCTTCTTCCTGGTGGTGGACTGCTGGACATAGTATTGGATCCCTGCTTGTATGATGGAGATCTCACTGCCTTCAGTGCAATCATTGATGCAGGGGTTGTTCTAAACATGGAGAAAATTGCTGAGTGGGCACCAGGTCGTTTTGGCTAAACTCATTAAACCTTTTTGTTCTTCAGAAATAAACCTCCAAAGAGGGAATTCGTTTTTAAAAATAAAAAAAATAAAACAAATAGTCCTTAACCCCTTCTATGCTTATGATGAGCCCAGCTCATCATGAGGCACAGTGGAGCTGTGCTCATGACGTGCTGGGCACGTCATAACGGCAGCGGCACTCCCACGCGCAATTGATTTCTGGCCTCTGCGGGTGAATCAATCAGTAGGCGGAGTCGTGACAAGCCCAGCTTGTCATGAGCACAGCTCCCCTGTGCCTCATCACAAGCTGGGCTTTTGATGAGCACCGCAGTGCCATTGCCCCCCTCCCCCATGCCGTGAATTACCACCGCGGCAAAAGGGTTAAACACTAGAAGTTTTCTTCCAGTGTGCAGGGGTCATTGGTATTGTTTCCCATTGAGGACAACCAGGCTTATCCTGTTACCCAGAAAAGCAAAATTGTCCGAAGAACTGCCCTATATAACCCAGGCCTTTTATTTCACATTAACCAATGGCCAGTGGAAAGTTGCTGCTGGTCAAAATTTTCAAATAGTAGGGGGCGTGGTCTCGCACCACAAGTAGATGGCGGTTTGGCTTTGAGCTCCACTTGTATGCGGAACTCATTTACTAAATGCAGCCTGTTTTGCAACCCCTACAAGAACTACAACGGTGGAATCAGACGCCTTAAGGGTCGGAGCAGTAATTGAAACCATTCTGACCGATTTTCCTGCTCATACCGAACCAGCGGCAGCGGCGGTGTTTCTCTCCTCAATTAATGCAAGCGGCCAGCGTTTTATAACGGCCGCTGGCATCACCATGCCTCAAGGTAAACCAGCGTTTCTGTCATGAAACGCACGGCAACGCAATTTTGTATCTTTATTGCTCTCCCTCATGTATTTTTGACATAAAAATTATAACTCTCCAGAAGGAATGTGTTGTTACCCATGCTATACAATCTCAGCATCCTGAACTAAGTATGTAAAGCATGTACATTTGTTCTTCTGCATCAAATCCCAGCAAGCATATTTATTATTCTATTTAATATGCATGAATATTCAAGATGATGCTGTTTTCTACTTTCTCTGAACTTTTGACCTATATGTCACGCAAATGACTGTTTTTACCTTTTTTACTATACTATTGTCACACCTTCTAGCCTCACGACAGCTGGACATTTGATCTAAATAAATGCTCTCGACGTTGTCTCCTTTTGGTTCCTTGTTAACTAATATCAGAGTGCAGACGAAGGGTGACCCAATTTTTCTCTGGAACAAGTTCTTATTTTTGCTATCTTTTTCTCTGGAGCCTCATTGATTAGTGATGTATTTCCACTAAGTATATGGGCAGACTGAAATCTGTATTAAAAATTACTTTTCGCTCTTCACATCATTTCAAGATGGCCAATGAGGCACCAATTTTGGTCAGAGCATCGTCTTAAGGTACCAAGCCCAAGAGAGCTAAAAATGATCCTCCATCACCCATTTTATCTTCTCAAAACCCTGTACTTGACATCATTCTGGATGAGGTGAGGGGGCTTAAGTCTTTTATGTCTACAACTAATGAGAAACTTCAACAAATAGAAGATTGATGGATTAATTTGGAAGGTAAGGTATTGGATATGTAGCAACGCATTGGTGACCTACATGATGTATCCACTAAAATTCCAATTTTGGAACAAGAAATTCATCGTCTCAAACTCCACACTGGGGACCTTGAAAAATGTAATAGATGCAACAACCTACGTCTTTATGGTCTGCCAGAAAATCTTGAAGGTCCGGATATGCTTCTCTTCCTAAAGAAATTCCTGTCAGAACTTCTAGAGCTTCCTCCAGAACTCTCATTGAATATTCAGCGAGCTCATCGACTTGGACGTCTTCAACCGCATGCCTCCAAACCCAGAGGAATTATTATGTGTTTTTTGGAATTTACTGATTTAATGCGAGTCCTATTTGCAGCCAAAGCAAAACCTCACCTCAAATGGTCTGGTCACAACATCTTCTTATCACAGGATCTTTCTAACGCTACTAAAACAAGAAGAAAGGAATTTTTAGCTCTTCGCCCTCAAATGAGACAATTGAATATTCAATATGGTATCCTTCATCCTTGTTTATGTAAAGTTACTCACGATGGCTCCACTTGCTCTTTTAATGATCCTATTAAACAGAGGTCCTTTCTCCAGAATCTTTCCACAACTTCTGCAACTGGTTCCACTTTTCATTCTTTTCATTCTTAAGTTTTATGTCTTTCTTCTCCATCTTTTTCACTATAGCTGTTTATAATGCACTCTTTTTTATCATTTTATTCGGCCGTTTAATCTCTCGTCGGTACTGTTGCGCTCCATGCATCTGTCATTGACATTTTTCTCTTAGATCTGGATCTTTTTCCTTGATCTATCTTCTTTTACTTCTATTCTTTCCTCCTCTTCTATTTTTTTCTCTTTTTCTTAATGTTTGTTTTTCTCACTCAATGATGTTCCATTTGTTGCATGTGTTCATTAGTGCTGATTATTGTTATATAGCATATCTTTTCCTCTCATCTCTTATATGGTGTTTCTCTCCTTCCAGCTGTTTCCCTGAAGTGTGTCATCTCTTTACATGTACTACCCCTCCATCCCTCCATTATGTGTCATTTTGTCACATGGAATGTTTGTGGTCTTGGACACCCCGTCAAAAGACAAAAGGTACTTGGGGGGGCGTGGCTAGCAGCCTAACATGGTGGACGTGAAAGAGTAGAACTCCGTCCATGGGGCCTTTCTCATCCTGATATTATCCTGTGAGGTGCTTGATCCTGGCCCAGAACACACAGGGCTAGTGAGCGAAAGTGCCGGGCAGCCACCGGGACAAAGCACAGTAGAATTTCAGGCAGTGATGGCGGAGTACGGAGAGCTGGACGGCGCTGCGTGGGACTCAGCCTGAGGCTGTGAACCCTCGGTGGTGGCGGGAGCCGCGGCAGGGACGGAGCACGGAGACGTCGGAGGCTGCCTGGTGTCCCGACGCCTCGGAGACTAGGGGAGTGCGGGCAGTGTGACCGGGAGCGCGGACCTGCACCGGGAGACATGCGGCGGGTGCCTGGTGGCGCCCGGGGGCTGCGGGAGCGCCTGTGTGCCCAGAGGTGAGGCGGCGATTGGTGCGCAGCAAGGCCCCCACCCCCTTCCATACGGAGATCGGAGTGCCTGGGGGGGACAAACCACGCTTGCATGAGCCCGCGCTCGAGACCCCTGACAGTGTGTGGCTTGACAGCGAGCGGTGGCTGGCAGCATTACAGGCAGAGGCGAGCCACGCGGCTCCGACTCCAAGCCTGCGCTTCAACATTGTGTACCGGGTGCCAAATTACTCTCGAGACGGCTCTTCAAAGAGGGGCTACCCTGAAGGTGTGGCGAACTCCGGCATGCCCCATTTGATCGCAGCCTGCAGCCTGGATCCATATTTGGCGCGCATAGCACAAAATGGCGCCGTGCTCTGGGCCCCCTGGAGACTGTAGCTGAGACCCCACTGTGAATAGAGGGGCGAATTTCACCCTACTGGGACCCCCTACCGTCCTCTGTTTGCTGCCACGACCTGCTGGTGTGTTGCTTTGATGGTGGGTGCACCGATGTGTGCCTGTAACTGCCCGGTGGCATCTGCCTTGCCTGACCCTAAGATGGAGGCTCCCAAGTCACCCTGAACCCACTCAGCCTGCAGACCTGGTGAGCCGGGGAGGGTCCGGGACGCTGCGCGGACTTTGTGGGGGTACTGGACACTGTCATGGGAGCTGGGGCACAACGGATTAGCGGAGGCCCAGACCGGGGGGCGGAGGAGCCGAGCAAGTCAGTGGAGCATGCCATATTGTTTTGAGGGCCCTGTACACCCCCTGCAGGAAAGGAAGCCTCTGTCCCTGGGACATGCTGGGCATCCCCGCTGTTTGCTGGCACTCCTTGATGCTGCGACCACACCGGCGGTCGGGACCTGGGAGGAGGAACAACCCCTGTGTCACTGGAGCCGGGGGGCACCTGGGAGCACGCAGCCTACGGAGAAGAGTACTGCCAGATTTGGGCTAGACGGACCTTACAGCACCCTAACGCAGACCAAAACCTCCCTGGAAGCGCGCCTTGATAAAGTCACCTCCGACTTCACACTGTTGCACGCGGATCATCGCAAGCTGTCAGAGTCGGTCACCGTGCAGCGCCAAACGATCCAGGAATTGCAGCCCGTGGTCCACAGTCACGCCTCGGCTTTGCAGGATCTAATTGACAGAGTCCATGTCCTTGAGGATCGCGCGGAAGACGTGGAAGGGCGCTCTCGGCGCAACAATGTCCGCGTGGTGGGCCTGCCGGAGGGAGAAGAAGGGAAGAACCCTGAACGGTATATAGAGGACTGGTTGCGGACGCTTCTGCCGACTGGAGTGCTGTTTCCGCATTTTGTGGTGGAAAGGGCACATAGGGTGCCGGCGCAAGCCCAGAGGCCAGGAACTCGGCCCGTCCCTTTCTTTTTAAACTCCTCAACTACCGAGACCGTGATGGGGTGCTTCGCGAAACGCGGAAGATGGGAGATATTAAAGTGGGCAACAGTCAGGTGCTGTTCTTTCCTGACTACACGGTGACAGTGCAGCGACGACGTGGCTCCTATCTGGCAGTAAAGCGACAGATACGGGAGTTGGAGCTGCCATACTCGCTACTGTTCCCCTCCCGTTTAAGAGTGGTCAACACGGAGGGCACGCGCTTCTTTGAGGCCCCGTTGGAGGTTTGGGACTGGCTGGAGGAGACAGGGTGCTGGTCGGGGACTGGTCCGGAGGAAGGCGGATGGCAGGAACAGCGATCCCGGAGGCGGAGGAGGAGGAGAGGGTCCAGGCGGGTGCGGGTCCGGGACAGGCTGCCCCCAGTCTAGAGAAAATGTGGCAGGAACGGTAGGAGGCCCTCGAGGTGGTTGCGACGATGGGAGCAGTGAGCGCAAGCAATGACCTGAGCTACGGGCATCTGAGCGAAGCACACGCCAGTGGTTCATCTTCTACCATAACGTCGGAGGACGCTGCGATGCCTGTAGTCACTCCTCAGACAGCGGACTTAATCATGTGACCAGAGGAGGACTTGAGACAGTCTGATATGCTGCCTGTGTTAAATACAATGCTCATTGTATCCTTTATTTGATTTTTGCACGATGCTCTTTTAGTTGACTGTGAGCGCATGTGCCCCGCGCAAACTTGGGTCCCGGAGGCGCGCCGTAGGTACACAGCCGCGCCCTGTGTAGGGATGAGTCCAGTGTTTCCCGCTCGCGTTGCTCCCGGGGGACGCCGTTGGTTAGACCCGGTGCGCCTTCCTGATCAGATTGTACATGAGCACCTCAGAATCTCTACGGGCCCTGGATGAGGGCATGATATGCTACACCACCGGCAGCGCGCTTCACCACACACCCTTGGGTTGCGGACACGTCACTTTGAAGAGTAACCACTCTAATTAGTTTGGACGCTTACCCCGTTGGGAAACCGCCCTTAAACTTACAATGTTAGTACTGGTTTATATGTTTCAGACGCGACACTCAGTGTATACACCCCATAGACCCAGCCCACGGCCTGGTGAGGCGACCCCCCCAACCCCCCGAGTAACTACATTGCAACACACACCATGGGGTGCACCAACATTATGACCTGGAACATCCGCGGTATGCACACCCCGTCGCGCAGATATGCGGTCTTTGCCTACATGCAGCGGCACCGGGTGGGGATCACACTTCTCCAAGAGACACATATGTCCCAGGTAGACCTGGGACAACTCCGCAGCCGCTGGAGAGGGCAGATCCATGGCACCACCTACTTAACACAGGCACGGGGCACCCTGGTATGGGTAAGAGCTGGCGTCCCCTTTACATGCACTGACGCGCAGGTGGACAATGAGGGGAGGTACACCTTTGTTCGGGGGAAGCTTAATGGGCAGGAGATACTGCTGGGTTCCATCTATGCCCCCAACGTGGACCAGCCCACGTTCCCGGCGACCTTAAACCCCATCCTTCAGCGGTACGCGGGTCTTCCCTGGCTGATCGGTGGTGACTTTAACATGGTCATGGACACCCTACTCGACCGCTCCTTTCCGCCCCTTCGTGCATTGGCAGCGACATCGACAGCACAGGCCCCTAGGGATTGGTTAGCACACTGGGTTATTTACGACCTTTGGCGCGCACAGCATCCTGTGGATTAACTATACTCTTACTACTCGGCAGTGCACGACCTACATGTCCGCCTGGACCGAATAGTGGGTTCCCAGTCTATGCTCCCCCTCCTAACCCGGTCGGAATACCTAGGTAGGACACACTCGGACCACAATCCCCTGTGGTTCCAGCTCAGTTGGGCAGCGGATAGACCCCCAGTGCCCACATGGCGGTTACAGCCTGCAGCGTTGGAAGATGATGAGTTTAGGTTCTCCCTGAGCACAGCCATTCTCTCCTATTTTGAAGACAATGAAGATACAGTGAACGACCCTGGGATAGAGTGGGATGCCCACAAGGTGACCATCCGTGGCCACTGCACGGGTGCCACGTGGAATATCCACGCGCAGGTGTCTGCATCTCTAGCTCGCATAGAGTCTGAGCTCCTGCGCTATGAGAGGGACGGGGAAGGGGCTGGCAGGCATGCACGCAAGCTGAGGGACCTACGTGCCGAGCATGCAGTCCTGCTTGAACGCCTGAGGTGCCATAATTACGCGGCGCACATTGCCAAGACGCTCACCAAAGCTGGCCGCCTGCTAGCCTGGTTGGTGCGACGGACAGAGCGCATGACTCCGATTGGCACCATTCAGGCGGAGTACGGGGTAGTGGTCTACACGCAGCGCGAGATCCACCGGGCGCTGACCGATCACTATCGGGAACTCTATAGGCTGCGTAGCACTGGCCACACGCACTCGCTGACCGAATTTCTGGAGTCGATAGCACTGCCGTCCGCCACGGAGAGTCAGAATGAGGAGCTTGGCGCTCCGCTCACGCTGGAGGAAGTGGGAGACGCGATCCAAGCGCTGGCGACCGGGAGAACACCGGGGCCGGACGGCCTGCCGACTGAGTATTATAAAGCCAACAGAGACATTCTGGTGCCTAAGCTCCTTCGGATGTACAGGGCGTCGATTGATGCCGGCCAACCCCCGCCATCTCTGAGGGAAGCGTTCTTGGTGTCCCTGCCTAAGCCCAACAGAGACCCCCTGTCCTTGAGCGACTATCGCCCGCTGGCGATGCTTAACACTGATTATAAGGTATTCGCCAAACTCCTTGCAGAGAGCTTTTCGCCAGTGGTTCCGCATTTAGTACACCCTGATGAGACTGGTTTCGTACCAGCCAGGTCCACCTCCCTGAATCTTCGGAGGTACTTTAGGGTTGCGGCGGAAGCAGTTGCGGCTTGGCCCAGGGCGGGGTGCCTGGTGCTTGACTTGGAGAAGGCTTTCGATCGCCTGGAGTGGGGATACACGACGATGGTGTTGGAGGCGTATGGACTAGAGGTGAACTTTCTACAGATGGTGAGACTCCTGTATAATAAACCGGTGGTTCGTGTCCGGATGGGACTGAGAGAGCACAAATCTGAAAAAAATTTATAAGTACACCATATTTACAAGCACGTAGTGTTAGTTTAAATTTTATTGCACACGACTGTCATATTCATAGAGTGAACTTATATAAGAGTGTTTAGCTAGCATAGAGGTACTTATAGCAGTATGGAAACTAATGTAGAAATGTTAGAATGATGTGAAACTTCACGTTTCTCATGTTAAGTGATTGTGTGTAAAGGAAATGAAACCTAGCAAAACAATGAGAATGTGTAGGCCGCAGGGCAATTCACAGTAAAGATAAAGTGCTGCTGAACTGATGTGAGACGTGGTTAACATTGTTTTTAGAAGTATTTAATCATAGAATTGAAATATATGTTTTATATAGATGTGTTGCATTATACTATAGTAATACGTGTTAGTTAAAATACTGTTTAAACCAAAGAAAGGAAATGTTTTAGAAGGCAGAGACCCGCTTTATGTAAATCAACTAGGCCTGAAAAGACCAAGTCATTCTCTTTGATCTAAAATGTGCTCGTTAGGGGAAAGTTGTGCTAGGCACTAACTGAGAATCCTTACACATGTTTTATGGTCCGAGATATGCTGGAGGTTGGAATTTGAGGCCCACAGTGTATGTGTCTGTCGCAGGTGCGAGGAGCCCTAATCAGTACTATGATGAACGGTTCCTTTGTTCAAGAGAGCCAGGCGCAGGCCTGGAGGAGTCTTCCGAAATTTTAAGGGGTACTGTCTCGCTGAAGAAGAAGCCTGGGAAGCAAGGTCAACTTTAATGAAGAGTCCCGAGGAGCACCAGTACGGAGTTTGCCGCTCAAAACTGCACCACGTGAGAGGCGTCTACAGGGGCGTTCCTATTGGAAATGTGATTTTGTATTAGGGATAGCACCCCGGGGTGGAGTTAGGGCAGATGATCTGAGAAGCCTTAGAGAGCGGATGGGTAGGCAGATAGAGAACTGAAAGAAACCAACTTGGTTCAGAGACTAGGAGAAGTGTGTGATCTTCTTTGGAAGTCACCACTGCTGACACCTTTTTAGGTAAAGATCTTGTTAAGTAGGGATGTCACTTAGTCTAGTGTAGGGACAGACTAACTTGTATTTTTCTTTTCTGTAAATGACTCTCAAGTTGCAACTCACAGCGATTCTTGCAACACTCATGTTCTTTGAGATATTTTTGATAATTTCCTTTTGCCGATTGAGAATATTCAGAGAGTACCTTTTGTACTAATACCTGTATACCTTTTGAATCTTATTCTGAGATGTTTGTATCTCCAGATACTTTTGACTTTGAATTAAAACTTTTTAACCTTTCCCAGTGGTAAGTGGTTCTTTAGAGTGGTTTAAGTTCCTAATTGACTAACCTAGTAGTAGATTGTCTTTTACTCAATGACAGGTAACAACGATTCAGTCGACATGATTAGGGATCTGGTAAGGTAACTAGAGACCAGAAACCCCGCGTTAACAGTTGGTAGCAGTGTAGGATGGTTATCTTCTTGAGGAGGGTAATCTAGACTAGGTTAGCTTACCCCAAGGCCCCTAGAGCTAGACATCGAGAGATGAGCAGCGGAAGAATCGCGTGCCGAAGAGGGTGCTGACGGTGCGAGAAAAGCAGCAGTATCGGAGGAGAGTGAGTATAACAAGGGTCATGCGTGAACAGATTGCGGTGTTTTGTGTTGTATTTGTATTGTAATGTCTTGCGGAGTTGAATGCCTGTAGCGTGATTGTGAGAAGGTTGTGAGCGCGCGCAACCTGGTAAAATCTTAAGTTCGGGGTAGAGCTTAAGTGGTTCGGGTGTATCGAACATCCAGAGTAATTGTCGACCAGAGTAAGGAGGTCATGAGGTACCATTGACCGCCGCAGAACCGAGATAGGGGGAGTGCAAGAGTGAGTGTGTGAGTAACGGACGCTGGTCGAAAGTTACTGTGTGTAAGTAACCTATCAGAGAAGGCGATTGTCTGGACGTAAACGGAAAGACATTTCGCCAGTTAAGGTGACAATTACAGATTGACTGTGGGCGTACAGTCAAAGAAAAGTGATCGCTTGGACCGAAGTAATCATTTTTTCGAAGTATGAATGGGACGCATGCATAAACGCGGAGACGAGCTGAAAAAGGAGGGGAACTGCTGCGAAGGGGGACGAGTGACGTCGGCAAGAGCCGCGCTGAGATAGGGTGGATAGTGAAGAGCCGCGACGCGATAGGACGGTTGGTGTGACGTCGGCAAGAGCCGCGACGGGATTGGGCGGCTGGTGCGACGTCAGTGAGAAGTCGCGCTCTGATAGGCCAGTTAGCGAAGAACAGTGCTGAGATTGGTGGAATGTCATCAGGAAGTAAACAAACCGGAGAAAACAGAAACTAGTAGATTGAAAATGAAGTGTTTTAAATGTTTGAAGGATATTTTTAAAAGAAAAAGGAGAGAGTCTTTTTACGGGCAAGAGGCACCGCCAGAGGGTACACCAGCTCATTATATGGCAGCGAATGTTGGGCTACACACTATATTATGGATTGGGGATTGGAACAAGCTTACGGAAGGGAATGAGGAAATGTCGTTCCCAAAGTATGGGACGTTTAAGTTAGAGGTGTTACATCGGCTAAAAGCAACCATGTCCGCATTGAAACCCCCGCCTAGACCGACCCAGTTTGAGGCCCTTAACGCATGGATTAGGGCGGCGCACGACAGGAATCTGAATAGGCGTCAAGAAAGGCTGATGCGATCAGTAAGAGCAGTGCGAGATTCCAAATGGGATGAGGACGCCAAGAGATGGAGGGTACAGGCTATTGAGGTGGATAAGTTGTACACAGTGAGAGAGGTGGCAGGTGAAAAGACACTCATGGAAGAAGATGAGGAGAGCGACTCGGAGGACAACTTGATAAATAGATTACTGATGGATAGACCGCCTCCGAGAGTTGGGGAGATTGAAAGTAGAGGACTCGCAAGGGAAGATGGGGCTGCCATAGAGGGGTATGTACCACTTCCTATATCGGAATGGACACCTATCAAAGGTGGGGAGACACCTCAACATAGTACAGCACAGAGTGTAGTCGGAAGGTTTGTGGTACAGAAAACGCCAACCGCAGAGAGGGCTGAACCTTGTAGATTGCCAGATGCTCTCCAAGTACCCGTTACCATAGGACCCATAGTATCGATTTACAACCCAGAGAATGAGAGAGAGGAAGAACAGATACGGTTAGACAGAGAAAGGGTTGAGATGGAAAGGAGGAATAACACGACAAATGCCTGCAAGCAAATGCCAGGACCGGTAACGTGGAACACCCCATTCGAACCAACAGTGAGCCCCGCAACAGAGCAGGGGGGTCAAAGAGGACCGATGGACCTAAGGGGACCACGTTCGAAATCCTTTAAAGAGTTAAGAGTTGACTTGAGAGAATGGGATGGGTCCGCAGAAACGCAGAGCAATAGGTCAAGAGCAGAAGCTGAGTGGGGAAATCGAGGCAATGGGACAGTATCTCACTGCGGGGCTAGCGAAAGTAGTCAGGGACGTGAGGGTCAAAGCCAGGAGAACAGAGGAGTAATACGTCCTAATGATGGGAGGGACCAGCAGGAGCGAGATGGTAGAAGCATGGAGTGTGAAGAGATGTCTCGGCTCTTTGAAAAGGGTGGAGACCTAATGGTACTAGCATACAGAGATAGGTTTAGGTGCACTCATCACGCGCCAGGGGAGAATGTGCAATACTGGAATAGGGGGAACAATGAAAGATCTTGCCATACATCGGGTGATCAGAGGTCACAGACCAATTGTGAAGAAAGGGGGAGTAATGGAATGTCTTACCATGAACCCAGAGAATCCAGGCATGAAGGGGAAGGTGGGACTATGAGGCACAATGGAGTGTTTCATCATCCACCCAGAGAGGACGGAACAGCATGGGACCTGGAGGGGTGGGAGCATGGGAGGACTCCACGTAACTCACCTGAGCCCAGACGTAGGACTCGGAGCTGGGATGGGAAAGATGGAAATGGACCCCCTAGAGATGGTATACTGAAAGCTACAATAAGGACAAAAAGACTTGATGTCACCAGTTTAAAATCTGATTTGGATGAGATCATAGATGGTACGTTGGCCTTAGAAAGGATCGACTTGTATGAACAAGATGAGTTGCTGTTCATAGCGAAAGATGTTACTCGAAAGGCGAGAGCGACTCATGAGAAACTGTCTGAACTGGCAGACAGGTACATGGTAGATTTGTCCAGAACAAAGACCCTACAGAGTAACCATGGGTTACAATACTCAGATCAGGATTTAGAGGAAAAAAGGACAACTGGATTGAAAACACACATAAGGGAACTGATAGCGGGAATAAGAGTGTGGAGGGATCTGGAAAAGTGGGAAGAGAGATGGTCCAAACGGGGTACTGTCAGGAGGAGCACGAGTGTGATGTCTCCGGAAGGAAGGGTAATGCAGATGGAGGCATTTCCTTTGAGAGAAATATCAAATGGGAATTATGTACATGTGCCCTGGAGTAGAGGAGATTTAGCTGCATTTACCAACTCATTTCCGAAGTTAAGGGACAATCCAGTAGAGTGGTATAAGCAGGTAGAAAGGTTTGTAAAGATCTCGAAAGTACTGTGGATTGATTTGAACACTTTGTTTGACATTGTGGTCCCATCTGACTTGTGGACATCGTGCAAGACTAGTGTTGAATGGCCAACTACTGAACCAGTGAGGGATGCTCAGACAAATGGACCGTCTGAAATTGTCATGCAAAAGTATGAAAGGGTAATAGCTTGGCTGAAAGATAAGGTACCACCCCAGGACATAGATTGGGTAAAAATAGACCGAACAAGACAAGAACCAAAGGAGACAGTTCATGAGTTCTATGAAAGGTTGTTGAAAACATTCAAACAATACAGTGGACTCGATGTAATGGATCCCAAAGATATAGGACAGTTTGTGTCAAAGTTTGTTTTGGGGTTGAGACCTGATATTTGTTTGATGATTCAGCAACATTTAATTTGTTGGCAAAACAAACCACTAGATGAAATTTTAAGGTATGCCAGATACTGTAGCGATGAGATAGATTCCAAGACAAAGAAAATGAAGGAGAAGCTGATGGTGGTACAGATGCAGTCAGCCGGAAAGGGCGGACAGCAGAAACAGGGAACGGGGACAATGGGACGGAAGTCAAATGGTCAGAACAAGGATAGTGAAGAAAGTCAGAGACCTAGAATAGATTTTGCCACTTTAAAGAAAACGACAAAGTGCCACCAGTGTCACCAGGTGGGACATTGGAGACGCGAGTGTCCCTTTAACCCTGAAAGTGGAGAACTAGAATTAGAACAGGAAGTTCAGGAGGTTCCAGTTCAAAGGGCGACAGTCCCAGGAAGCAAGGTGGTCAAAGGGGGGACTTCGGCTCCACGAGCTAAGTTTCCACAGCCACCAAAGATCGCGACAGGGGGAAAAGTCTATAAACAAATGCCTCTTTTTATTGAAGAAGAAAAATGTTATTACATTGACCCAATGACCGGTCAACGTGTGAACAGAGAAGAGGACTGTACCCTCGGGGCAGTTCTAGAAGTAGATCAGAGAGGGCCATTTCTTGAGGCAGAGGTAGCAGGGTGCCCGATGACATTCTTGGTGGATACTGGAGCTACTCGATCAACTCTGAGATCAGCAGTGGTTCCTGACCTACCAATGTCGGGGGAAACAATTCAGGTGGTTGGAGTCGCAAATAGAAGAATGACTAGTCCTTTGACAGAACCAGTGTCAGTGAAAATAGGGAATTACACAAATGAACATCAGTTTGTGGTATGTGATTCTAGTCCTGTATGTCTGTTAGGGAGGGATTTGTTGTGCAAATTGAATTGCACCATATACTGCACCCCTCAGGTTGTGGAGGTACAGACTGCAGATGATGATGCTACCTTTAAGATTGCCAATGAGAGAACATGTATAGAACTGTATCCTACTCTGACTGTGGAAGACCTTCCTTGTGACCTAAGAGATGCTGTCTCAGCTGAAGTATGGGATTTTACTGGGGAAAAAATAGGACTGATCAAAGGGGTGGAACCAGTGAAGATCATGATAAAACCAAACGCTGAATTTCCAAGAACGCCTCAGTATAAACTGTCCCAGGAAACGATTGCAGGAATAAAACCTGTGATTGATTCAATGATTCAGCAGGGAATACTGAAAGAAATCGTGGGTAGTCCATGTAACTCCCCGATTATGGGTTTGCAGAAACCTAGTGGGAAGTTCAGTATAGTTCAGGACCTTCGAAAGATTAACAACATTGTGGTTTCATGTTGTCCAGTGGTACCGAATCCATCAGTGATACTGTTTCAAATACCATTCCAAGCTGAGTGGTTTACAGTGATAGACCCTTGTCAAGCCTTCTTTTCCATCCCATTAGATGAGGACAGTCAGTATCTTTTCGCATTTAAAATGGAAGATCGCGCCTTAACATGGTGTCGAATCCCACAAGGGTTCACAGATAGCCCTTCGATCTTCAGTCAGCTGTTGAAGAAGAACCTTGAAAGTCTGGTATTGCCACAGAACTCGGTTCTGGTCCAGTACATAGACGACCTACTTGTTGCGTCAGAAACAGAGGAAGCTTGTAAGGAAGACACCATTGCTTTACTGAATCATTTAGCTGAGAATGGACATAAGGTATCTCCGAACAAATTACAGTACTGTCTGACAGAAGTACAGTATCTGGGTCACCGAATAGAGAAGGGGAAGCGCAAGGTGTCTCCAGACAGGATAGAGGCCATCATGAAAATGAATGTGCCAACGACACAGAGAGAAGTTAGGATGTTCTTAGGAATGGTTGGTTACTGCTGACAGTGGATAGCTAACTTTTCACTGAAAGCAAAACATTTACAGAAACTGATGCACAAGGAGGTGAGTGATCCGGTACCATGGGACAACGAGTGCCTAATGGCGTTCCTACAACTGAGAGAGGATTTGTGTCGTGCTCCGGCTTTGGGAATGCCAGATTATGAGAAGACTTTCTCATTATACTGCTGTGAAAGAGAAGGATGTGCGTTATCAGTGTTGGTGCAAGTACACGGAAATGCCCGTAGACCAGTTGCATATTTTTCGGCTACATTAGATCCGGTAGCCGCAGCGTTGCCCGGATGTCTCAAATCCGTTGCTGCAACAGGTGTCAGCATTGAGAGGTGTGAGAACATAGTAATGGGACATCAATTAGTGGTGTATGTACCGCATTCGGTAGAATTGTTAATGACAAGGACCAAGACGCAGCACTTGACCAATAGTAGGCTCACGCGCTATGAGCAAGTTATTCTTGCTGCAGAGAACGTGACCCTTAAGAGGTGCTCGGTCTTGAATCCTGCTACATTGATGCCACTTCCTAATGATATAGAAGGCGGAGAATGTGAAGATCACGATTGCCTAGATGTGACTGAACTATGCACCACGAAGCCCAGACCAGATATTGTGGATGAGCCATTGATCGACCCTGATGAAATTTACTTTGTTGATGGCTCATGCTTAAGAGACGATACTGGTCGGTTGAGAGCAGCTTATGCTGTTTGCACCATTACTGGAGTTGTGGAAGCCGCTTGCCTGGAAGGAGTACACTCCGCTCAGGTAGCAGAAATCATTGCATTGACACGTGCCTGTATAGCAGGTAGCAAAAAGAGAGTCACCATCTATACCGATAGCCAATATGGTTTCGGTGTAGTTCATGATTTCGGGCAATTGTGGTCTCAGAGGGGTTACATGACCTCCTCTGGTTCGCCAATCAGAAATGGGGAATTTGTACGACTGCTGTTAGAAGCATTGCAAGGTCCAGCTGAAATTGCAGTGGTCACGTGTATAGCTCACACTAAAAATACAGATTTTGTGTCACAAGGAAACAGATATGCAGATGAAGTTGCCCGCTATTGTGCGGAGCAAGGGTATACTTTCACGGAGGTGGAAGTAGGCGGGGCAAAGGAAAAAACAGAAGTCAATATGATGTTAGAGACCGTAGATACATGGGAAGATCTGAAACAAATGCAAGAAAATGCACCTGAGTCAGAGAAAAGGTCCTGGGAAGCAGCAGGTTGTGTGAGAAGTGAAATGGATTTTTGGGTTTCAGCAGATGGAAGAGCAGTGTTACCAGAGGAATTAGTGAGTCCAATGGCACGACAAATACATGGTCCAACACACTTAGGAAGGGATGCCATGCTGAGAGTATTTAGGCAAACTTGGTATTGCCCAAAGTTCAGGATTGCAGCAGAAGCAGTCTGTAGGAGATGTGTCACATGTCAGCAACTGAATGTAGGGAAAAGAACACCAGTTACCATGAGTCACATTGGGAGGTCTGGGGGGCCTTTCAACAGAATGCAATTAGATTTCATTGAAATGCCTAGAGTCAACCGCCTTAGGTATGTGTTGGTGGTCGTATGCATATTTTCCAGGTGGGTCGAGGCATACCCTACACGTAGGTGCGATACACTCACCGTAGCAAAACTGTTACTTAGAGAATTGATCCCGCGCTACGGGGTGCTAGGCTCTCTGGAATCTGATCGAGGAACACATTTTAACAGTGAAATTGTGAAGATGCTCTGTGCCGCCTTGAACATTGATCAGAAGTTGCACTGTAGCTATCGACCAGAGGCTTCAGGAATTGTGGAGCAGATAAATGGGACACTAAAGTGTCGAATTGCCAAAGTGTGTTCTTCAACTTCCTTGAATTGGCCAGATGCTTTGCCTTTAGTGTTGATGAGCATGCGCAGCACACCCGACCGGAGGACAGGTCTCTCTCCACACGAGGTGCTGATGGGGAGGGCAATGAGGCTTCCTTCTGTACCAACTGCGACACTATTAAACATTACAGATGACCTGATCCTGGATTACTGCAAAGGACTGTCTGACGCCATTCATTCTGTGTCCTTCCAGGTGCAGGCTGCTGAGGTCCCATCTTCAAGAGAGTTGTGTCATGACCTGTGCCCAGGAGAGTGGGTGCTGGTGAAGAAACACGTCCGGAAAAACTGCCTAGACGTGCGCTGGAGAGGACCTTTTCAGGTCATACTGACCACGAATACGGCTGTCAAGTGTGGAGGCCTGCCGAATTGGATACACGCTTCCCACACCCGAAGAGTTCCAGCACCCCTGGAAGAAACCGCTCCTCTCACGGATGAGAATCCAGCTGAAGATGGTGAACCATTAGAGGGGATCAGTCAAGCCGTGGGGGTGTCTGAAGAAGTTGGGAGCGTTGCAGATCCAGAAGAAGAAGGGCAAGGCGGTAGCGAAACTGAAGCTGCAACAGAAGGAGAGAGCAGTTGTGAATGTGATTTGGAAACAGATCAGGAACAGAGTGATCAGGAACCGAGCAGGAGGGAAAGCGATAGGAGGACAAAAAGTGGGGCAGCTACTTGGCCTGAAAGAAGAAGGAGGCCGAGCCTGAAGCTAGCTCGAGAAGAAACTCTTGCTCCTATATCCGAAGATTCGGATCTGGAGGAAGGTGTATCGGACCAAGAGCAGGAGGGTCTAAGGAGATCAAGGAGAGTACGAGTGCCTAGCAGAAGATACTCTACACCTGAGTGGACCTACCTCGCTGCAGATGTCCTCAAAGGGGAGCAAAACTGGGAGGGTGAAGAAAGTGACCCTGACCAGAACTGACCCCTTTGTAACTGTGGACGTAGAGTTGGTAGTACCAGGAGTGGAGATCGAAAAACTACTAACTCTTAACTTCATCTGTCCTCTTGTTCTAAGCGAAATAAGAAGGATAATACTAGAGACAGTCGAATTCCCATGTTGTTGTACGAAATGTCCAATAATTGAGGGAATCCTTCTTCGTATGGAAATATTTGAGCTAGTGGTGGAACTTCTGGGAACACGCATAGTTTCAGATTGCTAAAAAGACTTTGATAAAGAACATTTGTTAATACAGATCAAAAGGATAACCTAGTGCCAAATGTAAGAAGACAGAAACTATGGACTTCCATTTTAGTGGATGGAGAAGGGCTAGAGTTGTCTATTGCTACAGAACTTAATGACTGTTCTTGCGGGAGAGAATTGTCAGCTTCCAAGTGTGGTTCAAAGAAAGACATTGTGGTTCAAATGAAGGGAGTCTTTGTGCAAAGCAAAAAGGACATTGAGAAGAAGTAAGGGACTTTGCTGAGAACGACAAACAGAGCTACACTGTTTGAGATCATGGAGACTGGCAACCCGAACCGCAGGGCAAAATGCATAGTAGGCACACTTTTAGTGGTAGTGATTTCTCTTATAGTTTTAGTAGTTACTATATCATATATAGTGGGACATGAGAACGAAACAAAGACAAGATCAGAAACAAAGAAAGCATCAACACAAAAGCCTACCACTGTTGCTGGGGTAAAAGGAGAAAACACTGAGAAAGAAAAGGCTTTGCTAGATGCTGAGATCAAAAGATTACATGTTGACGAATCACAGGGGAACTTTAGGTCAAATGCTTATGCCAAGTTGCTCTACAAATACGTTGATGTCATGGAGGCGAAGAATTGCTACGTTTGTATGCAATTACCAGCTTCTGTTAAGAAGGGTATCAGATACCATCATCTTCCATTGACGTATGGAATCACATGTAGTTTGTTGTTGAGCATATTCTATGGACGAGATGGGTTTGAGTATTATTTCTCAAATTTTGACTCGACATTGCCAGAGGTCCCAAATTATAAGCATCTGAATAAGTGGGACTATTACAAGTGCGAAGACAGGTTACAGAAATTTTTCATTCCATGGAAAACGTTAGATACCTCACATGCCCGAAGAAATAATCTGACTTGTCAAGTGTCAGAAATTGAGAAAAAGTTTATAGGGCAGGTGGATACTAGATATAGGAGGCAAAAGATTCTAAAAGCTTCAGGACAATGGGAAACAGACTGGACCAAGGAAGAAAGGATACATCAAAGAAAGGGTAGCCTTGGTCCAATTGCTTTAGACAAGGAGAAACGGGGGAAACTGTGCATCCACAGAAGTTACTCATATTATGAGAATATGTTTGTAGGTCAAGTCAGTTGTGAACATGCTTTCCAATAGGAGTACTACTCCAAAGACTTTTTGAAGGAGATGCAAGCAATTCCAAATGTATATTTTGTATGTGGAAGAAATGCATATGTGAAGTTACCAGATAATTGGTACGGATCATGCTATTTAGCAATTGTCTTCCCCAAAATATACCATGTTGAGAATTTAGAAACGACAAAGAGAGGAATACCAACAAGAGGGAGAAGAGATCTAGGTGCTGAAGAGGTAGTTGGGGATGTATTCGGTGCTGCATTCCCTCTCTTGGGATTGATACTGAATGACATAAAAATTAGAAGATTAGCTACAGTCGTAGATAGGTTATCTGCCAGTACTGCTAGATCCTTAATGCTGGTGGAGGGAGAGATGCAATCGATAAGAGCAATGGTTCTTCAGAACCGACTTGCTTTAGATGTTCTGTTAGCCAAGGAGGGCGGAGTCTGTAAGGCTTTGAAGGTCCAGGAATGTTGCACTTACATTCCAGACAATTCAAAACCTTTAGAGAAGTACATACGAAATATTACTGCGATTCATCATGAGATTGAGGATCTGACAAAGATAAATGTTTGGGAAAAAGTAGGTCAAGGAATGGGTAAAGTTGGAGGCTGGTTTTCCAATTTAGGAAAGGGTATCATTTGGTACATATTGAAACCCATCATCATAATTGTGATTTGTGTAATCACTTTGTGGGGATTGGTGCGACTGTACCAATGGTATAGAGCAAGCAGGTTGCAGAGATCCATGAGGGAACAGGAGAAAAGACTGACTGCGATGCAGGATACACAATATAAGAGTCTGAAGGCTCTAGAGACAATGAAACGAGGGGGTATTGCAACAACTTCAGTCTGAAAGATCCTACATTTTAGAGATGGTGTTTTGATGGTGATGACTCCTGAAAGTCATCAAAGGGGGGACTGAGAGAGCACAAATCTGAAAAAAATGTATAAGTACACCATATTTACAAGCACGTAGTGTTAGTTTAAATTTTATTGCACACGAGTGTCATATTCATAGAGTGAACTTATATAAGAGTGTTTAGCTAGCATAGAGGTACTTATAGCAGTATGGAAACTAATGTAGAAATGTTAGAATGATGTGAAACTTCACGTTTCTCATGTTAAGTGATTGTGTGTAAAGGAAATGAAACCTAGCAAAACAATGAGAATGTGTAGGCCGCAGGGCAATTCACAGTAAAGATAAAGTGCTGCTGAACTGATGTGAGACGTGGTTAACATTGTTTTTAGAAGTATTTAATCATAGAATTGAAATATATGTTTTATATAGATGTGTTGCATTATACTATAGTAATACGTGTTAGTTAAAATACTGTTTAAACCAAAGAAAGGAAATGTTTTAGAAGGCAGAGACCCGCTTTATGTAAATCAACTAGGCCTGAAAAGACCAAGTCATTCTCTTTGATCTAAAATGTGCTCGTTAGGGGAAAGTTGTGCTAGGCACTAACTGAGAATCCTTACACATGTTTTATGGTCCGAGATATGCTGGAGGTTGGAATTTGAGGCCAACAGTGTATGTGTCTGTCGCAGGTGCGAGGAGCCCTAATCAGTACTATGATGAACGGTTCCTTTGTTCAAGAGAGCCAGGCGCAGGCCTGGAGGAGTCTTCAGAAATTTTAGGGGGTACTGTCTCGCTGAAGAAGAAGCCTGGGAAGCAAGGTCAACTTTAATGAAGAGTCCCGAGGAGCACCAGTACGGAGTTTGCCGCTCAAAACTGCACCACGTGAGAGGCGTCTACAGGGGCGTTCCTATTGGAAATGTGATTTTGTATTAGGGATAGCACCCCGGGGTGGAGTTAGGGCAGATGATCTGAGAAGCCTTAGAGAGCGGATGGGTAGGCAGATAGAGAACTGAAAGAAACCAACTTGGTTCAGAGACTAGGAGAAGTGTGTGATCTTCTTTGGAAGTCACCACTGCTGACACCTTTTTAGGTAAAGATCTTGTTAAGTAGGGATGTCACTTAGTCTAGTGTAGGGACAGACTAACTTGTATTTTTCTTTTCTGTAAATGACTCTCAAGTTGCAACTCACAGCGATTCTTGCAACACTCATGTTCTTTGAGATATTTTTGATAATTTCCTTTTGCCGATTGAGAATATTCAGAGAGTACCTTTTGTACTAATACCTGTATACCTTTTGAATCTTATTCTGAGATGTTTGTATCTCCAGATACTTTTGACTTTGAATTAAAACTTTTTAACCTTTCCCAGTGGTAAGTGGTTCTTTAGAGTGGTTTAAGTTCCTAATTGACTGACCTAGTAGTAGATTGTCTTTTACTCAATGACAGGTAACAACGATTCAGTCGACATGATTAGGGATCTGGTAAGGTAACTAGAGACCAGAAACCCCGCGTTAACAGTACCGTGTGTCTCGGATACGGTGGCGGTAGGCAGGGGTACTAGCCAGGGCTGCCCTATGTCGCCGCTGCTCTTCGCTCTCGCTATGGAGCCCTTGGCTGCGGCCATGCGACAGCTTCTAACAGATGGCATCCCGCTAGGGGACGAAGTTCATCAGGTGTCCTTGTACGCCGATGGCCTGTTTGTCTTTGTCCGTGACGTGGGCCACATACCGGAGCTGCTGGCCTCACTGCTAAGCCATTTTGCGGATCTCGCGGGGGTCCGAGTGAATGCAGGCAAGTCATGCCTCTATGCATTTGACAGTGCGGTACCCGACCCGGAGTATAGTCTCCACGGCACGCGAGTCCAGTGGCGGACGGACACGTTTAAGTATCTGGGGATCCACATCTACCGCCAACCGACGGACCTGCTGGACGGGAACCTAGGCAGAGCAGTGACGGCGCTCAGAGCCCAAATTGGCTTCTGGTCCACACTTCCTCTGACGCCTACCGACAGAGTGGCTCTCGCCAAGATGGTAATGCTCCCTCGCCTTCTAAATTATTTTGCGAACTTGCCACTGTTCGTACCTGCTCCGTTCTTCTCTAATCTTAATAAGTTGCTCCAAGACTTTGTTTGGGGTGCGTCAAGGCATCGTCTGGCCCTTGGGCAGTTGTTCCTGCCCACTGATAAGAGCGGGCTAGCTGCCCCCTGTTTTGAGCACTACTACCTAGCGGCGCAACTCCAGTGGGTTGCCCGATGGTTGGCAGACAGGGGGAGAGAAGACACAGCCATGAACGTGCCGCCTTACATGCTAGAGTGGGTCACTGCGCTCTTTCACCCATAGGCGGCGCCAACGCGCCCTACCCCGCTGCTGCTGGCAGTGGCATATAAATGCTTCCGTAGGGCATTGTATCTCACACGCTCGGTGTACCCTTATGCACCTGCGGTGCCACTGGAAGGCTCGCCCGGAGGTGGAGGGGTGCTCACGCACTCTGTGCTGGAGCAGTGGCATGAAGTGGACGTCCTGACGCTGGGCGACCTGTACCAGGACGGTGCGCTGATACCCTATGAGACACTAGTTGAGGACGTTGGACTTCCACCCGGGGGTTTCCTCCTACACCAATCTCTCACGGCCCACATGGTGGCTCGGTGGGGAGATGTTGTGGAAGAGCCAGCGCAGCACCTGACGGTGAAATACTTGCATGTCATGGGCAGGGGCAGACACCTAATTAAGTGGTTCGCGGCGTCCCTACGGACGCACACAGAGCTGGACCTCAACCCACTTAGGGGGAAATGGGAGCGGGATATGGGGCGAGAGCTGGCAGACAGAGAATGGGCAAAGATCCTTAAAAGCCCGGTGCGCATCCGTAGAAATATGCGATTTTGCCAAATCCAAGTCTACGTAGTGCATAGGGCTTACCTCACCCCCGACCTCATCAACAGATACTTTCATAGGGCGGATGCCACTTGCCCCAGATGTGAGGAGGTCAACCCGGATCTGCTACATCTTTTGTGGCACTGTCCAGGCCTTGGCACATACTGGAGAGACGTTCATGCACTACTTGCACAATGCACCGGTCGCACCATCCCTTGTAACTGGCCTGAATATCTCTTACATCACTTCAAGAGGTCGCCCAAAGACAAAGCGTCGTCTCGTTTCCTTGATCTGAGGATGGTCACAGCAGTGCGACTCATCACTAGGAGATGGAAAGCGAGGGACTCGCCCAGTGTAAGAGCATGGGTTCTGTCTCTCTCGTCGTGGGCTCGTGCAGAATTGACAGCCATCTGGCGGGAGGAAACAGTGGGGCTTCGTAGGGAGCCTTTGGCTGAGAAATGGGAACACATGCTAAACCGCCTGCAGGCGGCAGGGAGTGCAGTGGACGTGGGGGTCGGCGCGACATTTGGCTGACATACCAGGTGAGAGGGAGGGAGTGCGCAGTGGTGGCCACGCCTGACACATGATTTAGTACATGGTGCGGTAAATAGGTGAGGAAAGATTAGCCAAGGTGATGTGCGTGTCCTGAGCGTATGAGTGGGGAAGGGGGGGTTTGGGTGGATTGGGGGGGGTCAAGAATGGGGGGAGTTTTGTAATGTACTTCGGTGACAGTGTCGCAGTTAGTTGTTCCTGTTACTGTTTTGTTGCATATGATCATTATCAGGATTGGGATGCACATGTAAGGCCTGTTCCCTCGTGCAGAGGGGTGGGGTGTATTGAATCTTAATCACCATTTAAGGACACACCTGGGCGCTCATGATTTTCCTGCAGACTAATTGCATGTATTGCTACGGCGCCTCTAGTCGTGACCTGTTGTCGGTACACTTCTACCCAAGAACGGCCGCTAAGATGCAATGTGTGAGACGGAATGCCTAATGTAAGGTTCATCTTTATAAATCATAATAAAAAGATTTGACAACATTTTTTCTAAAAAAAAGACAAAAGGTACTTTCTCATTTATCAAAATTAAATGCTCAGGTTGCCTTTATCCAAGTAACGCATTGTAATGAAATAGAATCGCTCAAGTTAAAAAGACAATGGGTGGGTCAAGTTGTGTTTTCTCCTTCAGCTAATAATAAAGAGGGTGTTGCGATATTGTTTCATGAGTCATTACATGTACAAATTTTATCTACACAAAGTAATACAGATTGGCGTTGGGTAACGGCTTAGGTTGTCATCCATATTAAAGAGCTAGTTCTTTTGAACATTTATGGCCCAGTCAGACCAGATCCAGAATTTTGGAATTCTATTAAGATTTTACTTTCCTCCATTGACTGTCTGAATATTGTAGTTGCTGGTGACTTTAATCAACGAATAGATCCTTTTTCCGACAGACAATCTAAGTGTAAATTTAATCCAGATAAATCCCACAAAGCCTTTCAATCTGCCATTACCTCGCGTTCATTATATGATGTTTTGAAAACTTGTAACCCAGACTCTCTTAAATGTACTTTTTTTTCAAATGTTCATCAAACTCGTTCTAGAATTGATTACATTTTGGTTGGAAAATCCCTTCTCCCATCTCTTCAGTCGTCAGGGATTGGATCTATTTTTATTTATGATCATACTCCTGTCCTTTCTGTGTTGGACCTATCCTTAAGTTCCCCATAATTTAGTTGTTGGAAATTAAATAACTTTCTATTATCAGATACCCTTTTCGTCACTGAAGCCACTGCTTTTATTAATTAATTTTTTACACTTAATAACCCCTCTGACACCTCTATCTCTAATAATTGGGATGCCTTTAAGGCCTCTTTTCGTGCCTTTACTATTGCATTTGTAGCAAAGAAAAAGAAAATTGCATGAAATTTATTTCTTTATTTATTTATTTAGCGATTTATAGAGCGCCTGGTGACCCGGAGGCATACCCGCGCTGTAGCATTTGTGGAGGCCAGAGGGGAGAGAGGACTTTATTTTGGGAACAGCAGCGTTTTCAATTTTTTCCGGAAAAGGAGATGGCTGGGTTCCTGCCTCAGGGGGCGAGGAAGTGAGTTCCATCCTGAGGATGCTTTTACAGAAAAGCGTCTACCGCCGGTGCGTGCCTTCCTGTATCTGGGGACGTTGGCCAGACGCTCATTGTTCGAGCGTAGGGATCTGGGGGCCTTGTAGGGGGTAACCAGGTCTCTCAGGATAGCAGGGCCGAGACCGTTGAGAAGTTTGTGTGCAGTGCACAGGGCCTTGAATTCTACCCTTTGTCGTATTGGAAGCCAGTGGAGGGCCTTGATCGCTGGTCTGGCTGAGACTCTGGAAGGGAGATTCATAAGGAGCCGGGCAGCTGCGTTTTGCGTACGCTGAAGTTTAGCCATAGTGGCTTCAGGAGCTCCTAGATAGACCGTGTTACTGTAGTCTAGCCGCGCAAGGATCAGGCCTTGGACCAAGAGTTTCCTAGATAGGGGCGGAAGTAGTGGGAGGATCCTGCGGATGGAGCGCATGAGACCAAAACAGGTGCCTGCTGTTTTGGTTGCTTGGGTTTTCAGAGACAGCTCGGGTTCCAGCCAGACTCCTAAGGTCTTAATTACTTGTTTCGGGGTGGGTACTTCCCCGAAGACGTCTGGCCAGACCGAAGAGGGGATGGTGGTCCATTGCTTGCCCAAAAGCATGACTTCTGTCTTTGATCCGTTTAGCTTGAGCGATGACTCGCACATCCAGTGGTGAATTTGTTGGAGGCAGTTCGGCAGATTGTCTGGGTGATTGTCCAGATGTGAGAGTGAGAAGACCAATTGCGTGTCGTCCGCATAGCTCACTATCTTAATCCCGAAGGGGGCGACGACATCCTCGAGGGGGGCCATGTAGGCGTTGAATAAAGTGGGGCTTAGGGATGACCCCTGGGGGACTCCGCTCGCAAGGGGGAGGGAGGCAGAGTGGGAGTTGCCATCCCATACCTGGAACGAGCGCCCTGAAAGGAAGGATTCTATCCATGTGAGCGCCGAACCTGCGAGCCCTGCCACGGCCAGCCGATGGAGTAGGACACGGTGGTTAACCGTGTCGAAGGCTGCGCTGAGGTCCAGGAGGATCACTGCCACTGACCCTCCTGAATCCAGGATGCACCTTGCCTCCTCGATGACAGCGAGAAGGGCGGTATCTGTGCCGTGGCCCGGGCGGAATCCAGTTTGTGACTGCCGCAGAAGGTTGTTTGATTCAAGGAACTGTGACAGTTGCCCATTGACCAGTTTCTCGGCCATTTTGCTGACGCATGGGAGGAGTGAGATTGGCCGGTAGTTCGCCATGTCGGCGGGGTCCAAATGAGGTTTTTTTAGGAGTGCCTTGACTACTGCACTCTTCCAGCTTGGGGGGACAGAGCCTTGAGATAGCGAGATGTTTATCAGCTCCGTGATCGTAGGCACGATGTCAGGGGCTACTGTTTTCAGGAATCTAATGGGGGCAGGATCTAGAGGGGAGCCGCTTTTCATTTTGGCCATGGTTGTGCTTACTTCGTCCAGTGTTACTGCTCTGAAAGCGGTCAGCTGAGGATGCATGATGTTTCCTGAGAGGTTGGAAGATGCATCATTGTCCATGTGGTTCAGCAGGTAGGGATGGGGGAGGGAGACTAGAATACGTGCGATTTTGGAGTTGAAGTAGGTAGCCAATTCGTCACTTCTGTCCGCCGGGGGAGTGATGGATGAGGGGGGAGCTGGTATTTTCAATAGCTCTTTGGCGATGAGAAAGGATTCTCTTGCCGAGTTGGTGGAGTTTTTTATTCTAGTGTCGTAGTGTGAGGCTTTAGTGAGCTTCAGGGTTGATTTGTAGATTCTCACCGACCTCTGATAGGCTTCCTTGCTGGCGTGCAGCCAGTCTTTCCTCCATAGTCGCTCTGCTTTTTTGCAGTCTTTGCGGAGAGTCCGGAGTTCCGGGGTGTACCATGGGGCAGATCCTAATTTCCCGTTTTTATCCTCACGGGTTTTTAAGGGGAGGATAGAGTCGAGTGACATGGAGATCCACTCCCTGAATTTGCTATCTGCGGTGACCGGATCTTCCGAAGGGGTAGGGGTGGTAGAGTTCAGGGTTCTGGCCCATTCCTGTGCGGAGAGTCTGGCCCATGCCCTGTTCCTGGTATAGGTGGTGGGTTTGTGGGTTTCTTGAAGGCTCCTGGTAGGCGGAGAGAGACCATGAAGTGGTCCGTCCACGGGAGGGGTAGGGACTCTTTGGCTTGGAGGGTGGGGATGTTGGTAAACACTGGATCGAGTAAATGACCTTTAGTGTGTGTGGCTCCAGAGTTGATGAGGTGGAGACCGTAGGCAGCCAGTTCTGCAATCAAGTCGACTGCCCCTGTATCTAGCGGGTCATCGAAGTGGATGTTGAGGTCTCCTAGTATCGCGAAGTTAGATGTGGAGTGGGCCTGAGACGCTATGGCTTCTAAGAGAGCGCTGGCAAAAGGGCCAGAGTGGCCAGGGGGACGATAAACTAGGAGGCCGGACAGTGAGCTAGTCGGCGCTAACTGGATGGTAAAATAGAGGCTTTCGGAGTCCAGTATATGAGCGTCGTTGGTTCTGCAAGAGAGGTAGTCCCGGTAGATGATGGCCAGTCCTCCTCCTCTGCCTGAAGGACGAGGTTGGGATTGGATAAGGAAGCCCGGAGGGAGGGCTCGAACAACGTCTGAGTCCGAGTGGTCGGTAAGCCATGTTTCAGAGAGGAACAAAATGTCGATCTTGTTGTCTTCTATTAGGTGATTAATGAACAGCGCGTGCATAGGGAGTGAGCGACAGTTCAGAGTGGCCAGTTTAAGAGCCGAAGGAATGGCGGGTCGACTGTGGAGTTGTAGCTGAACTGGGCAGCAGAGTGTGCAGCTGGTAAATGGTCCGTCAAGATCATGGACATAGTTACATGAGCTATCATTGCTGGGTCTGAGACTGAGGAGGTCCCGACGCGAGAAGCTTACCCTAGGGGAAGCTAGGTCCGGCATTGGTTCTGGCCCTGAGTCCGGCCGTGCGCGGACGGGCGCAGACGGGCTTGCCCTAGGCGCGCCTTTGGCGCGCAAACGGCGCTCCCGCTGCGCACGTCCGCTGCGCTGGTATGGCCGACACATTTGAGGCGTGGGATGTGGGTGGGCCTCGTTGTGGGCGTGTCTACGCCTTCGAGCCGCGATGGCGGTTTGAGGGGTTTCCCTGTATCAGCGCTACGTTCCGCTGTGTCAGGGGGTGTCAGGAGGGCTGCTCGGCGCGTTAGGCAAGCGCGTCTGAAACAAGTGAGTAGGTTTTTAAAAGCAGTGCAAGTGACAAGTACGTTTTAAAACACAGAGCAAAATACAGTCCTCCGGCTTTCCGCCTCAGAGGTAAACAAAAGAATAAAGTGCATCAAAACAAACAAATCACATCATCGCTACATAAGGGGGGAGCAAAATTAAAGCAATGTTGAAATATCCCCAGCAAAGCAAACAATGAATCCCCGCAAAGCTACACAGGGTGAGGATCGCTGGGCTCAGGAACAAAATTATCGGGTCATCAAACTGTACATATTCTCAAGTTGGGTGCATTGTTAAAAACAGTCCAGCGAATCAAATAATCCTAGCACAAATACACAAAGGGAGGTCATGGGCCATAGTGTAGAAAAAAAAGGGGGCTAGGAAGGCAATTGAATAGGAGGTTGTATCGAGGTTGACACAAAAATCACTACAAGATTGGTAGTGTAAGATAACTATAGGGGGGAGGAAAAACCACAAAACATATAAGACATATTGTGACTGGCGCTTGTTAAAAGCATCAAAAGTAAAACCATAAAAGCATATGAGGGGCAGATCGAAAAATTAACAGGACATGTAGGATAAAATAGGTAAAGGGGGACGAAGTTCAGGATTAGGCCACAAGGTGGAGCTCCAGGCTAAAGGAAGGGAGCAGTTTAGAATTCAAAGGAAAAATAGATCAGGAGTGTGACTTGGAGTCCAAGACGGGCAGTGACCTGTTCGAGTATTTAGGACGAGTCAGTACGGGGAGAACAAGTCTGAGTATTTCGTTTGGAGGATGTCCCGGGTGGCGGCCAAGTTAGGGTCAGGCGACCCAAGAGAGAGAAGGTGAGCAGGCACTTGCGTGGAGGGGCTCCTGGGAATGATGGTAGGGTTCACTGGCTGTGGTGGCGGTCTGGAGGTGCGGGGGCCCTTAGTTTCCAATTTGTGCTCACCCGGAAAAAAGTCTGATTACTTTGCTTGTAGAGTGTCCCGGGTGGCGGCCATGTTATGTCAGGCAGCCCTCGAGGGAGAGAGAAAGTGAGGAGGCACTTGCGTGGAGGGGCCCCTGGGGATGATGGTAGGGTTCACTGGTTGAGGTGGCTGTCTGGAGGTGCGGGGGCCTTTAGTTTCCAAATTGTGCTCACCTGGAAAGAGTTCAATTATTTTGCTTGTAGAATGTCCCGGGTGGCGGCCATGTTAGGTCAGGCAACCCTCGGGAGACAGAAAGTAAGCAGGCACTTGCGTGGAGGGGCCCCTGGGAAAGAAGCTAGGCTTCACTGGCTGTGGCGGCGGACTGGAGGTGCGGGGTCCTTAGTGTCCAAAATTGTGCTCACCTGAAACAAGTCCGATTATTTTGCTAGTAGAGTGTCCCGGGTGACGGCCATGTTAGGTCAGGCACCCTCGAGAGCTAGAGAAAGTGAGCAGGCATTTGCGTGGGGGGCCCGTGGGAAAGAAGCTAGGGTTCACTGGCTGTGGCGGCGGACTGGAGGTGCGGGGCCCTTAGTGTCCAAAATTGTGCTCACCTGAAACAAGTCAGATTATTTTGCTAGTAGAGTGTAGGGTGGTGGCCATGTTAGGTCAGGCACCCTCGAGAGCTAGAGAAAGTGAGCAGGCATTTGCGTGGGGGGGCCCTGGGAAAGAAGCTAGGGCTCACTGGTTGTGGTGGTGGACTGGAGGTGCGGGGGCCCTTACTTTCCAGTTTGGGCTCACCTGGAGCTTTATTGAAGCAGTAGTTGTGGGCGGTCGGCCATCTTGGGGGCAGGCGACCCTGCCGGTGAGGAGCGTCGGTACCGGTGAGAGGTCTGTTACCTTCCGCCTCTCGATGATGCCGTTCTGCAGGGATTGGGAGAGGAGGAAGCGTCCCTTTGGAGCCCTTGCCAGCAGGCACCTCCGTACTTCGGTGGAAATCACTCCTGCTGACCCTGGATCATAGGACCGGTGGAGCCGCCATTGGATGGCTGTCCGCTACCTCAGACCCGGTAGGTGAGGGGCACTCACTGTTTGCGAGGGCGTCCCATCTGCAGGGGGTGCGGGGCTGAGCTCAGGCGCAGGGACCAGGCGTGGATCAGACTCGAGTGAGATGGGGTCCGTCTGGTCGGTCACGCTGTCCTTCCCATGGTTATTCAGGATCCCGGGGGAGCCGTCTTCAGTGTGAAGGAAGGGAGGGTTGCAGTGGGGTCGCTCCGGTCGGGGAATGCACAGAAAGTGATCCCTTGATCCGGAGCTCGTCCCATTCACTCCCTCCTTGCGGCCATCTTGAAACCTATCAGTAGTTACTACCACAACTCAAATTATTGGAACATACTTATTTGACTTCTAAATCTCTTTCTGCTCTTCACGAACTGATTAAGGCCAAATCTGAACCTAATAAACTGGCTACAGTTGATGCTTGTAATGTCCTTCTTAAAATTAAATCTAAATATCATGTGGGCCAAAATAAAGCTGGTCGGATGCTGCCCAATTACTTAAAAATTAACCTGAACATAAGAATATTGGACCCATTTTAAATGAATCTACAAACAGCCTAGCATCATCGCACATATATTTCATGAATATTATCAATCATTTTATTCTGATGATACGAATCCCTCTACTCAAAATTTAAATACCTTCTTTTCTGGCCTTCCCACTCCTCCTTCCTTACCTGATGAGTTTGGCTTATTGGAAAGTGATGTTACTCTTCAAGAGATAACTGATGCTATTAAGTCTTTAAAAAAAGATCAAAGGCACCCGGACCGGATGGCCGTTCTGTTGAATTTTATTCCGCTTTTTCTTCTCTTTTTTCTCCCAAACTCTTGGCTCTCTTTAATTCCTTCATTACAGATTCCGAAGCCTCGAGTTCCTTTATGGAAGCCTTGATCGTTCTCATTCCCTAACCTGATAAGGATCACTCCCTTTCTATAAATTATTGACCCATATCATTAATTAATTATAATTGTAAGATATTCGCTAAAATTCTCGCCACTCGCCTTGAGTCTATTAACCCCAATATTGATTCAAACTTATCAAGCTGGTTTTATTAAGGGCAGATTGGCTGCAGATAATGCTCATATGTTTGCTAATGTAATTTCCTTAGGTAAAAAATGTAAATTCCCACTTGCTGCATTGTACTTGGATGCCGAAAAGGCTTTTGATCGAATTATTTGGCAATTCATGTTAAAAACATTTCAATGGATTGGATTTGGTCTTACTTTTATTTCTTATGTTAAATTGTTATACTCTTACCCCCGCGCCAGCATCTTTGTAAATAATTGTTTTTTAAAAAAAAAATCTTTATCTAGGAGTACACGTCAAGGTTGTTCTCTTTCCCCCTTGTTATTTGTTTTATATCTTGAACCCTTCCTTGAGCATATCCGTGTTAACACACATATTACTAGTTTCTCATATAATTCTATCGAAACCAAAATGTCAGCATATGCTGATGATATATTAATATCTATGTCTAACCCTCACACTTCCCTTCCTCCCTTTTTGGAAGAGGTTTAGTTATATTCCAGTATTTCCGGATATAAGTTGAACTTCTCAATAACAGAAGTATTGCCGTGGAATTCCTTATGTCAGCAATACATGTTTGATGATACTAATTTTACTTGGTGTCCTACAAAAATCAAATACCTTGGTATCCGGTTTTCTGCTACTTTGTCTACCACAATTAGACTCACGTTTAATGCACTAATTACCAAAATTCAGTCTCTCCTACTTTCTTGGTCCCCTCTTCATTTGTCCTTATGGGGTAGGTTAGACACCATTAAAAGGATGATTGTTCCCCATATCCTCTATACATTATCTATGCTATCTTTTCGAATCCCTGTTTCATATTTTTCACAAATTAATTTCATCTATACTAAATTTTTATGGACTGAAAAACATCCACGCATTTCTCTTACAAAACTTAAATGCCCCAAATCTGAAGGAGGCTTGCATTTTCCGGATTTTAAAGCCTATCATTATGCATTTTCGATTAAACAATGTTTTGCCCTCTCCTATGAATTTGCTGATATCCCTATACCCAGATGAGATGTTTTTGATTGCTCCTTATTAAAGGATTTTTCTTTTTGTAATGTCATTTACATGTCTAACTGTACTTTCATATCAAATAATCCTATTTTAAAATATTCCCAAAACCTAATATATAACATACTCGTTGATGGTCTAGACCTGTTGCAATGTTTTTTATCCTCTACTATCTGGTATAATGAATACATCAAATACAAAAGTAAATAATTCTACTCCAAACATTGGAAGGAAAAGGGAATTATTGTTGTTCATCAATTAATTCACCAAAATTCTGTTCTTCCCTTCCCTGATTTACAATTGTGATATCATTTACCTGTCACTTTTCTCCATGAATATACTTTAATTTCAACACATTGCAGTCCCACTTAGTTTCTTTTGATCTCTCCAATGTTTCCACTTCACATATTCCACCTACACCGCTATTTATTATTTCTCAAGAGCACAAACCTAAAGCCGCACATATTAATAAGTTATTGTCTTTACGGGTTACTGAAAGACCTAAATCCCCAACAGAGTTAGCTTGGGAAACAGACTTATCCTTCTCAATATCTGTCTCTGTTTGGGATAAATTATGGTCTAAGTTATTAAAAATTTCTGCTGCTGCTCGTATAACTCAATCTCTCTATTTTATTTACAAACGGAGCAGTTATTACCCCTGTTTGTATATCCAAGTGTTTCCCTTCCTCTTCACCCTTGTGCTGGTCTTGTTTTCAATTCACTGGCACTTGAGTCATCAAATTTATGAATGTTCCAATGTATTGACCTTTTAGCATTCTATTTGGTCTACATGCATGAAAATCTTTAAATGGGATATTACGTTATCATTGCAAAATGTTGTTCTAGGTTCATCCTCACCGGACTTAGATGATTTTACTCCTATATCTTTATTTTTCGACATATTTTTTGCATTATCTTTCAAAGTTATTTGTCATGTTGAAACGATACTTCAAAGTTATCCTCATTGACTTGGTGGAATTTTACTTGAGATGAACACAGAATTGCTACTGTCTCCTCTTCTATTTTATCTCAGAAAATTAGATCGGACCTTCTTTGGTTACCTTTTACATCTTATCTTGCTACACATGCACCTTTATTTTAAACTACTTCTCCTTCTTAATTCCATATTTCACTCCATGCATTAGTGTGCTCAAGGCTTATTTAAACTGTAATGTGACCATGATCTCTACCCCTAAAAAGCCCAGTGAGCAGGTATCGCTATACAGTATTTCAAAATGGTTATTATGATATTCTGATACATGTTTATAATTGTAGATTGTAAGAATTAGATGTGAGATATGCAAGAAATCACCAACTCTGACAACATTTTGAAACACTGATCAATTTATTCAACTGTAAATAGTATGGAAAAAATTAACCATGTTGTTTATAGCTGAGGGGTTTCCTGCCACTTTAAGTTATCCAGAGTTTGCTAAGAAAGCACAGTTTTAGAAGATGATATATGGGTTAATGGGTCTTCCCCTAAACTTCAACGCACTCTGCTTCACAATTATTCATTTTAAAATTAGCACAGGCATTAAAGCCCATAACAGGAGAATGCCCTGTGATCTTAGCCCCAATAGCTACTTACATATCAAGGGTTTTCAAAAGCCTCATAGATAATATTAGAACATTTTCTCAACCCAAGTACTTTTTCAAAGTAGTGCAGGCCCTGATTTGTTGTGAATTGTTTATGTAATTCAATCGCCCTGACCACATCCCATTAGTTCCAAGGAACGCTGTTCTACACCCAGCTGCCAGACTAAAAGCCAGTCTCAGAAAGTTATCCACATTTCTCCTATCTTAAAGACCCTTAACTGTCTTACTTTCAAATATTATAAATTAACATTTGCCTATATCTCCAATGAAGCTCTGCACTTTCAACACCCGGACTTGTGTACCCAATTTATTTTAATCTCAGAAGGTTGCAACACTGCAATTGCGTGGAGCACACTGTGCTTCTCTAAAAAAAAACATCTGTTTAAACTGTACCCAGGCTAGCTCTAACCTACTTTCTACAATTTACTCCAATGAAGTCCAACCACCGTTCAAAAACTCTGCATGTGTTTCTCTATTTACCCTCTCTTCTCTTTAATTTTTCTGATTTCCCATTTTCCACAGTCTACATCCTTCTTGTCTTCCAAGTTTTTGCTATTTTTTTGTGAGAAAATACATTTATTTGAGTGGTCCACATTCTTCGGTTATTTCTTTCTGCTTTTTTTCTACTTTGTACACTGCACGAATGCTACTTAGACCCATTGTAAATATGCTCTTTCCTTACAATATAATGTGAAATTTGCTACGCTGAAGTAGCTTATGTGGCATAGAAGGAAAAACACAGTTACTGGCTGCAGGAGAAGCACTAGTGGCATAGATGGTAAAAGAAACACATGTACTATAATGCACATTTACACCATCATCAGATGTGACTGGAAAACCTTGGGTTAAGGGCCATAATTGTAGCCTGATCTGCAGCAGCAAAATCAATGCAGTAACACAAGTCAGAAAAGAGCAATTTAGCAGGTATGAATCCTGCTTTTACTCAATAGCTAAGTCGCCAATAACTGTGCGTTAGTATCCACAAGGCTGGATGCTTAATTTATAAAAGAGAGTCAATTGAACTATCAAGAAAATAATATCCTTACAGTGACCAACAGCAAAGTGTTTTTTCACTATAAATATAAGTTACGCTTTTCCTTAAGGGGCGCCTAGTTGTAATTAAATATTAATTTACCTTTAGGCCAGGAACCAGCTAGAAAATGCATTCAAAGTATATTTCTAAGGTTTATCAAAAACTATTTACCAATGGTGAAGGTCGATGTTTTATAGATATTTTGGCATGGTAATTTTGCAAAGTCATTCTTTCTGCTGTTTCAACGCTTTAGCTGCATCTAATTCTGTTCTGATGGACTTCCCTCCTGACTACAATTAAGCCTTTATGAGTTATGAAAAGACTTCTTCACCACCTGGCAACATAGCTGCTTCTATGTTGTAAGTAAGCCTTCACCACCATCCTTGGAATAATAATGTTGAAAGTGGACAAGAACACAGATGCCATCACCTGACCCTCTTCACTTATTGAACATAGACACTGGTTAATATGAAGGAGGCCTTTGAACAGGTGATCTCTCTCAGGGATTTGGTTCTGCTCCCAGGAATCTTGTTTCCAGTATCAACGGGTGGGGCCTGCTTTCCATGGGGCAGGTTCTGGGAGGGGGTATGACAGATCTTAACACAAGAGCCAAGGGGGTCGATTCCGATTTGGGAAAAAAACCATCCGTACGATTTGTATCCGGAGCCCTCTCCGTACGAATCGTACCCGTCTGTCCGAGTCGCGAAGTACGATCCGTATTCCGTGAATCCGTACGAATCGTCACGATCCGTAAGTATTGCAAGGCTGAAACCGTGAACCGTACGACTCGTACACATACCGTACGACTCGTACACATGCCGTATGACCAGACGAGTACGATCCGGACCGGGGTATGAGGACGCGATTCGTACGGTCCACGTCAGGTAAGGGCGAATCGTACGGAAAAGAACACAAACACATACACACCGTACGGTCCGTACCCCCCATGATCGCAGGGGTACACACCGTACCCCTGCGATCATGGGGTGTACGAGCCGTACCCCCATTGTATGATCGGTGTATGAGCCGTACCCCATGTCCGATGGGTGTACGAGCCGTACCCCCATCGTACAATGGGGGTACGGCTCATACACCGATCGTACAATGGGGATACGGCTCGTACACCCCATGATCGCAGGGGTATGGTGCGTACCCTTGTGATCATGGGGGTACCCATCGTACCCGGGGGGGGCCGTTCCGTACCTGTTTTGGTGAAAACTCTGCTTTTACAGCTGTTTTCAGCTCCCTTAGAAAAAGGGTCATACGGTGCGTACCCGACATGTATCGTACTTGCTGGGTCGTAAAAACCAGCCGCGAACCGTACAGATGTCGCATTCAGCGGGTTCTGAGGGAGAATCGTACGGAGATTAGAGTTGTACGGTGTCCTGTACGACTCATACGGAGTACGGCTCCTGGTACGAATCAAACGGCTATTCAGAGCGGTTTTTCCCGAATCGGAATCGACCCCAAAGAGTTAGTTTGCAGACAAGTAAACAGGAACTCCTGCAAACATGGGATGGCTGATCTATGGGAATACTGTATGGACTGGATCAGTAAATGTTATCAGTTGATCAGCAGCTTACATGAAAAAAATAGCAATCTGTAGTCAGTGCATGAGAACAGATCCAGAGCTAGTGAATACTCAAAATAAGTAACATTCTAACTGTGCCTGGCAGTGAAGAGGAATTAGGGGTATCTTTTTCTCCATTTGTTCCCAGGGACTGAAAGTGTTCTCCAAAGGTCAATTTGCTGGGCACAAGTGTTGCTTTGTGACCAAATTTTTTTTTTATAAGATTATGAATTAGCTTTTTTTTGTTCTCTGGAGGATGAGGACAAGACACCAAAACTCGGAAAAGGGTTCCTCTTCACTGCCATCCTTGTCATTTTACCCTGCTCCATCATGCTCAGCTTGAAATTGCACCTAAATTCTGATACAGAAATGGACTGTAATTGGTGTTTTGTGTTTTCTTGGCTTTTTTTCCTTAACTTGTTTTTAATAATCACAGTTTGGGTGCCCATAATCTTATTTTTGCAATGTTTGTATCATCATGTTTAATAAATGTGCCTCAGCGTTTCTAAATTGTTTTTGGAATCTTATTCGGTTCCTTCGATTTTAAAGTTATTTGGTGCTGTTTGAACTTTTTACCATTTCTCTGGGAAAAAACATACTGCTTGTGCCCTAGCTACCATGGATTGGACAAGGGTTTCTCAGAAAACTGTTTTGTGGTACAGCAAGATATAATCCTATTATGTTTGAGGGGTCCCTTCTCTGAAATAATAATTCAAAATCTAACTTTTTGATTCTATTTAATGGATTAAACATATTGCTTTGCTCTTCTCCAACACCTTCAGGTAGAATGGCACTTCATAAAATGAAAATAAATACATTTTCTTCTCTCCACATATATGAGCATTGCATCCTAGCTATCATTATAAAACAATATTTAAAAAGGGATCTTGATCTGTTACTTTTATCATTTTAAACAGCTTTCCTAAATGTTTTATATGTAGTATTATTTATATATTGAGTTATATGAAAAGCAGTCAAATGCCTCTGGGTTCTGGTGGGCTATTAACATATTAAATACATTGCAAAGTGGGGTTAGATGGAATTATTGGTGAGAATAATGTGAGCCATTTTCCTCTTTGCCTTCCTGCATGGCCTTCAGATGAATAAAGGAACTTAGGGAACTATTGAATTGCACTAAAGTGATCTATTTCATCAGTCTACCACCTTGGAGACACAATTCCATTTAAGTGATGTAATTTGAGATGTCATCAGTGATGTATATGTAAGGTCATAAGTAGTGCATTGGGGGGTCTTAAGTTATAGTTAGCTCAGGTAGCCATAACTTCTAAATTTCGATCGTTTTGTATGAGTGAAATCTGAGCCTAAGTATTACGTCCCTGTGACCTTTGTTTTTTTCAGTGAATTTATAAGATTTTTTACATTCTATTTCCTAACTATAATGTCCCTGTAACCTTTGTTTTTTTTGGTTAATTTTCACAGTTTTTTAATGTTATTTCCTAACTATAACATCCCTGTGAACTTAGAGACTGAGTTTTCTGTTTAGCCCAGACCTGAATCAGACTACTGGCAAGCCACATCATGCAGTCTTCTACATGCCGTACTTTATTCTCTCAGTGATTAGTACACACATCAATTGCCCTAGGGAATGATGACTATTTTCTCAAGAACAGCTGCATCAGTGTCTCTACCATGGGCCTGCTATATATTTATCCCCATTTTGGACCATCTTCAACAGTAGTTCAACCAATGATCATTACAGGAGATGCATAAGTTGTACCATGCTCTACAACAATTAGTAGCCCATGCCTCACTGGTATCAGTGGCTCCTCATATTACATGCATCCATGGCCCCAAAGAAAGATGATCAACATCTCAGGAACTGCTGCAACAGGGTCCCAATTCTGAACCCGCTGCATCAGTAGTACCACCAAGGACTACTGCAGTAGCTTCATTCTTGTTGCTTGATTGTACAAGCAATCATTAGTAGCCACTTGCAGCACATGTATCAGTGTTTTTTTAGAGTACATGCATCAGTAACTCCTTATATTGCATGCATCCGTGGATCTTCATATTAAGTACATCCACAATTTCAAACAGTAGTCAATAAGTACAGAAGATCAATAAACGCTACTGTTACACTTCTGCAAAATAAAAGTAAAGTAATGCGCCAGATAATAAGAATTAACATCTTTCTAAAAAAAAACAACTAAAGTGTGGCAAATAAGTACAAGAAATAAAATTACCATAAAGGCACTGTTAGGCAAAAAATAATTTGAATATTTTTTAGATCTGGCATGACACATAGCTGAAACCACAACAAATTACACTGTAGCACTTGCCCAGCATTTGTACAGTGTCATCCCAGCCTAAGCAAATTGCTAATTGTAATTGAATATCTTGTTCAAGCTCTCTTTCATCCTCTCATTTCTTCTCTCCTCCCTTTCACCTGTGTATCTTTGGCGCAATGGCACACTTGATTCAGCTCTCGGAAACCTTCTTCAAGCATGTGGAAGTTTTGGTCTCTCCCAATTGGTCTCTAAGGCCACCCACAAAGCAGGCCACCTCTTGGACCTGGTCTTTGCGGTACCAGACCTGGTGGTTATGGGGGACACTCTGCCAATGGACTGGACAGACCACTCTTTAGTTAAATTCTTTCTTTTTAAGAAGTTGGACCTACACAAGGCACCTGTCCCGACCAGGGAAATTAAGTGTAGAGACTGGAAGGCTCTCTCACGACTACATCCTTCTGGTGAATTGTTCCACCTGGACTCACTCTTCGATGTGAGCAAATGCGCTGATGAAAACTACAACTCTTTTTACAACAGCATCTCATTGGTTGTTGACACCCTGGCTCCTCTAAAAACTCAGTTCTTTAGGGGTAAAGACTCTGACCCATGGTTTAACGACGATCTAAAAACTCTAAAACTTGGTTGTAAACAAGCTGAGAGAAAGTGGAGACGTGACTACAATGAAATCTCCAAAGAAATGTGGAAAACTAAGACTCTTGCTTATAAAAAATCTCATTAAAAAATCTAAAGCTGACTATTACTCCTCTATGATCTGTAACACCGCCAACAACTCTAGGAGCATTTTTAACATCTTAAATAGCGTCACCAACCCGGAGTCATGCAGGAATGTGATTGTCCCGTCCCAAGATCTCTGCGACCATCTTGCCACATTCTTTAAGGAGAAAATAGAACTGATCCTTAAAGACTTGGACACTCCTCTTGACACTGACTCCCCTTCTGACCTTGGTCCCGTTCCCCCGGTTGACCCACTTCCTGAGTCGGCTTTGGCTCTGGACAAGTCATTGTGCAGGCTCCTGCCGCTTACATTTGATAACTTTTCCAAGGTTGCTAGAGGGATTGTTTCCGGCTCTCCTTTGGACCCGGTTCCTCCCAAAATTTGGAAGGAATTTGAAGATGAGTTCTTCCCGCCACTCCATCTTATCTGCAATCAATCCCTGGTGACTGGCACCATCCCTGCTCACTGGAAACGGGCGTGAGTCTCCCCCTTGTTAAAAAAACCCTCCTTGGATCCTGACTGCTCCAAAAACTATCGGCCTATCTCACTGCTGCAGTTCCCCGCCAAGATAGTCGAGCGGGTGGTCAGTAACATTCTCTCCACCCACCTGGAACATCATCTTTTACTTGACGAGGACCAATTCGGCTTTCGGCCTGCCCATGGAACCGAAACAGCCCTCATCACCGCTATGGACGAACTTCAAAGGCGTGCAGACAGAAGACAGGCATCATTTTTGATCCTGCTCGATATGTCTGCCGCCTTTGACACAGTAAACCACAAGATATTACTGAGGCGGCTGTTTGAGGCAGGATTGAGAGACTCGGCACTGCAATGGTTCCACTCTTTTTTGCAGGATAGGCAGCAGGCAGTTTCTTTGCCTCCTTTCCAATCATCCTTTTCCCCGGTACTGCACGGAGATCCTCAGGGCTCTGCTATCAGCCCAATCCTTTTTAATGTATATCTCAGGCTGCTAATCTCGCTTATTAAAGGATTCGGCATCAGAATTGTTAATTATGCCGATGACACGCAGATGATCCCCTCCTTGGAAGGAGAGGACTCTATCTCTGTGGAGGTTTTACACAATTGTCTACGGAACACGTCAAGATGGTTAAAGGCTAATTCACTTCAGTTTAATGTCGGGAAAACCGAAGTGCTTTTCAGCGCTGGAACGAGGATCCCTCGCCCATTCCCTCACAACTTCTGGCCCCCGGAAACAGGCTCCAATGTACGGCCTGCGGACTCTGTCCGCAACCTAGGGGTCATGTTGAACCATGGGCTCAGCATGGATACCCATGTGCAGAAAACATCGGCTTGTTGCCTTGCCATCCTTCGCTCACTAAGGAAGGTTCTGCCCCTTTTACCTACCCATGCCCGCGCCCAAGTGGTTAGATGTACCATCCTGAGCAGGCTGGACTATTGTAATCCCCTCCTGCTCGGGTCCCCTGAGTATCTACTGGATAGGCTCCAACGGGTCCAATCTGCGGCTGCTAAATTGGCTTTGGGGCTGCCGAGAAGACCTCATAGACCATCTGCCCTGGCAAAACTACACTGGCTTCCTCTTAGACAGAGGATCCAATTTAAGGCCCTCTGTATAGTTTTTAGGGCTCTCCACAGGTGCGGTCCAGCCCCTCTAAGATCCAAGTTTGTTTGGTATGCCCCTACCAGACATCTTCGTTCATCTGATGCTAAACTGGTAGTTGTTCCTAGATTTAGGAAGGTCAGAGCTGGAGGTAGATCCTTCGAGGTGGCTGCCGCCAGACTCTGGAACATTCTCCCCATCGAGATTAGGTCCATTAATGAACTCTTGCAGTTTGGAAAAAAGGTGAAAACTTGGCTTTTCCCTTGCTAGTCTTCTCCCCCGGTACCTGTTTTTTGCTCCTCTCTGGTTTCTGTCAGCGCCAGGATGCCTGCAATGGTGACAGCTGCGCTTTATAAATTCTTAAAATAAATAATAAATAAATAGCCCAACTCCCTCCATTTTCCTTTTCTATTACTTCTCTTATTTCCTTTCTCATTGATTTTATTTTACAATCCTTTAACTCTTGCCATCTTCTTCACTCGTCGTTAGAATCTTTATTCCCTTTTTTCATTTCACTCTCCCTCTCTTCTTGTTTCTTTTCTCCTTGTTTCACTGTTCTCGTCTATTTATGTCATGCTTCCTTCATTAATTCACCAGGGAGGCCTGTTTATTGCACTTTCCACCCTGCACCGGTGCAATCAGGGTTAAGGTACTTATAGGTTGACACACCCACAGCTCTGCAGCTTTTTTCTGGGCATGATTCCCACTTCTGTTCATAACAGTTGCTGTGGTTGGATGCTGCTGATGTGGGGAACAGGGGTGTGTTAAATGTCTTGACATAACTTTCACCTTTGACCCCCATAGTGCTCAGATACAGAAGCACGAGCAGGCAGTGGCATAGTTGGGAAAACACTGGCCTCCAACAAACTGTGGGATAGTAATCCCAGCTGTCTCCCTTTCTGTGAAGTCAGTCATTCACTCAAAGGATCTTTATCAGTTCAATATTGATAATAAAAGCGCAAAAAATGAATATAAATACATACAATAGAAAAATTCCTCTTATGAAAATACTAACATACCAATAAATTATGTGCAAATGACAAATAGTAATGCACAGTTAAAAATAAGGATACAATACAGAATAAAAGACCTGGCCAACAAATACCTGACCTTAGAAAACCTTACAAAGTAGGTACGTTTTGCAATCAGAAATTAGTCTGAACCAGTCTGAAGTACATTGTATTTCATCTAATACAATTAAACATATTAAGAAACCCTAATCAATAGTTAATGTTTTCCTGAGTCTAATGGTTCCAGAGAGAAAATTTAAAATACCAAAACACTCTCATGATGAGCCGAGTAGTTGGAGAAACAACATGGCAGGTCTTACTTGCGAAAAGTTGTTGACTTTAAGTAGGGGGACTATACGTTTTATTTTTGGGCTACAATAATGATCACAAAAGAATACAAAGTGCATCATATTCTGGTCTGAGAAATTATCACAGGGACATAGGCTAAGATCTTCAAGTTTACAAAAACCCTTTGGGGCGACTAAGAACCAGTGAAAGGTATTGAACCTAAACCTTGTCAGTAAGGAGTAATTATAGGTGTTACTAACAACTGACAGATAAAGTTCCTACTTGAGACAGGTTTTCAATAAAATATACTGCTTTACAGTTGGTTTAATGAGTTCCTTCCTCTGTCTTTCATTTTGCCTGGAATCAGATTTTTACTGCCTCTATCTCCATGAGTCGGAGGGGTCTAAGGTTAGCAAATAAATACAGGCATTGCACACTCAACAGTGTTTCGTTGACGTATTTTAACCATGAGATATATAAGACCCAATCCAATGCTCTACAATCCTCAATAATTAACTGGTTTAAGACAAGGGCAGGGCGCAACTAGAGTCTCAGCCAACAAGTGATAGGTGCCAGTGCAATGAGGTCAGAGATATAGCTCATATAACATGAATGAGGGAGTGCTATTTGGAACTGCAAGCAGATGGTGTGTAAAATTATTTTTGACCACTTAGAGTTCACCCCTATGTTTGTACCGCCAGATATTACTCCCATATGTTACCTTCAGTAAAGCAGATACCGGTTTAGCCCCCAGTCTACTTGCAAAATCCATGGTGGTGCCTACAGCCCTCAATAATATGTTCTTTTTTAGGGAGTTTTTATTATTATTATTAATTATTATTAAATTAAATTTGTAAGGCGCACAGCTACCCGGAGGGTTCCCAGCAGCACTGGACCAAATGCAACAGAGAGGACCACATCTACTGGTTAAATAGCCAGGTTTTGAGGCCTTTGCGGAAGATCTTATGGCTGATTTCATGACTGAGTGATGTGGGTAGCAAGTTCCACAGTACAGGGGCCAGATAGGAAAACGACCGCCGCCCATGTGTGACAGTTTAAACCTAGGTACTAGAAATTTGGCTTCCGATGAAGAACAGAGCAAATGTGTCCGGAGATAAGACTGGTCTAAGGAGCATAGATGAAGGGGTGCTATGCCCTGTTTGATCTTGTGCATATAGCATAGGGCCTTAAATTTGGTCCTCTATCCTGAGCCAGTGGAGATCACGGAGAGCACCTGAGATGGAAGATGATTTAGGCACATGGGAAAGCAGTCTAGCTGCCAAGTTCTGAACCACTTGTAATTTGCGAACTACCTCCTTGTTTTCTCCTAGATACAGGACGTTACCATAGTCCAGCCTCGACATGATCAAGGCTTGGATCACGGTTCTTTGAGTGGGAACAGGCAACATCCAAAGTATTTTACGGAGCCATTTTAAGATGCTGAAGCAAGTTGATGCAATCTTGACTACTTGCTGTCTAATAGACAGCTGATCGTCGATCAACACGCCTAAATTGCGTTCAGTTTGCAACGGTTAGGGTAGTTCGCCCATTTCTGGCGGCCAATGATGAGGAGATCTTTATTTTTCCCCAAGAGCAGAACCTCAGTCTTTCCACCATTTAGCTTTAGCCAGTTTGAGTGCATCCAGCTAGCTATTGTATGCAGCCCTACCTGTAGAGATGACACAGTGGAGGGTTCATTGGAGGAAAGAGAGAATAGAAGCTGGGTGTCATCTGCAGAGAAGATAGACAACCCAGCTTCTTCCGCAATGGTAGCTAGAGGGCTGTCCTAAAGATTAAATAACACAGGGCTAAGAATCGAGCCCTGTGGTACTCCATATGGAGATGCATAGGTCTTAGTGCTGGCAGTGGTGGAAAAAACCTGAAAGTTCCTTCCAGTGAGAACGTTTTTAATCCAATCCAGAGCTGAGCCAACTATCCCAATGGACTGGAGTACCTTTAAAAGAGCTAAGTGGGACACCGTATCAAAAGCGGCACTCAAATCCAATAAAATGAGTGCCACCGTTTCCCCTTTGTCCAGATGCTGACGGAGTGTTTCTGTAACTCCTAGGAGTGTTGACTCTGTGGAGTACCCAGCTCTAAAGCCTGATTGAAACACATGTAAAATTTTATGGGATTCCACAAACTGTGAGAGTTGTTTGTTCACATGTTTTTCCAGGATGTTAGAAAAAGCGGGGAGCAGGGAGATCGGGCAGAAGTTTGAAGGTGCGGCAGGGTCATCATTCATTTTTTTCAGAAAAGGGAGAACCATTGCGTGTTTCCATTTGGCTGGTAAAGTGGCTTTTCTCAGTGACGCATTAAGTAACTCCCTAATAACTTCCAATGAGGTGGGTTCTAATTTTTGGAGAATATGAACAAGGAGCGGGTCGTTAGGGGAGCCTGATTTAAGATTATTTAGAATGCAATTAAAGGACAAAGGGTCTATTGGCTGCCAATTTGTAATACTGTGAATAGACACAGAATCAGGGGTCCCGTATGGCGTATTACAGCCTAAAATGGGTGGTGAGATCGTTATTTGCTGTTCAACATTACATGTTATTGTATTTAAATCAGCATAAATCTTCTCTCTTTGTCGATGAAGAACTTAGCCACATCTTCACACTGTGTTTCATCTAGTACCGGGGGCGTCAGTTTACAAGATGCTCCGGAGAGCTCCTTAACTATTTTAAACAGCATTTAGAGTTATTGTGTGCAGATACAATAGTAGGGCGTTGTATTCTCTCTTAGCAAGTTTATAGCTGTGCTTGGATTCAGGAGTGTAGTTTTTCCTCCAGTATCTTTCCAAGGCTTTGCATTTAGTTTTTTTGGCTTTCAACTTTTCTGTGAAGCAAGGGCGATGATTGTTTAATTTCTTATGAGATATTGGAAGGCAGGCATTCACAGATGCCGTAATCCAAGTGTGGATAGTATCTGCATCCGAAATTCTAGTGGAAGGAATAGCCGGAATATTGCTTGCAAGATGTTGATTGAGAGAATCAACTTCTAAATTCTTCCAGTCTCTGTACTTAGAGTTGGGTAAGGAGGTTGTTCAGCCGTAGGTCAATCACCACAATACAACTAACCAGGAAATGGTCAGACCAAAGTAAGGGAAGGGCCCAGCAAGTGCTGCTGAGCAGATGGCAGAAAGTAACTAGAGTCTCTCCCAAGACCAAGGTGATGAGGATGACAATGAAGCCCTAAATGACCAACAAGCTCCTGAGGCACTGGACATCGAGGACAGTCCAAGCACATCTGAGCAGTCTGGGCAGACCTCAACAGTTGGGCACCCTTGGACTATACCTCCTATCACAGCTGCAACAACATCTCCAGGACAACTGCACCTAGCAAAGGGTGTACCCTCTCCTGCCCCCAGTCCTGGCTTCACAAACAGCCACCACCACCCAGTCAGTCAGAAGCCAGGACCCAGTCAGAGTGTGAAGTCTGTGTCTGGGTCGGAGGGCAGTGGGGCAGTGGGGCTAGATGTTAGAAGAGGGCTAATGTGGATCTCAAGCATGAGTCCACTGATGAGATTGGCAGCCAGGCTGCCATAACACAGGTCCTGGCTCTGTACCAGGACTCTCATGGTGTGTTGGGCCAGGTTGTCACCGAAGTCAGGGAAAAGAAGGAGTTGCACCAGTCCATATACCAGGAGGTCGCTGACATCCGGGGCAATATGGATGGCCTGAACACTGAGGTAGCCGGTCTATGCACTGAGGTGCCTGGTCTGTGTTCTGAGGTAGCTTTCATGGTAGGCATGCTAAGGAATATCACCAGCACCTTCTGCAGTGCTTTCCCACCAACAGCTCCTTCTACCTGTGTGCCAAGCTCACCACCACCAACAACCTCTGCAGCTGCCACAGGAAGGAAGGCCCTGACAGAGAAGTTCACACCTGCAGGCACTCTAGGCTCAGCAACTCCCGATTCCCCCTTCTCCCAGAAAAAGGGGATGTCCTTGTAAGACTTCAGGAGCAAAGATTGGCAAGAACAGAAACACCAGCAGGGAACCACCTTGCCACTAATGTCGTTGCTGTGTGTGCCACATATTCATGTTGTTGACTCGGTCTCCCCATATTTTAGGCCTGGGCAGAGTTTGTGGAAAAGTGACACTCGCAGAGTTCTGTGAGTGGCGGAATAGAGTTTTCTCGTTCGTACTGATTTTTAGTGCCCGGTGTTTGTCTTGTGCTGTAAAATCAGCACAAATAGCATCATGGGTAGTGCAAGAGGGTGCTGCTTCTTTTCTGCCACTCGAGTAGAAGTTCTACTGGCGCGGCAGCTTCCTCAACGTGAATGGAAGGTTTCTCAACACGAGCGATAGCAATCATCCGTGACCACCAGCGTTGAGAAATCTCACTAGCATTGGATTTTCCTTGCTCATGCCCCCCAAATTACCCAAAAACTCTGCAAACTCCACAAACGGAGCAAAGTTCACTGCCCAGGCCTACCATACTTCACACTCTGATGTGAGGAGCCATTTGGGATTTGCAATCTCTGGTCTGAGATCCCGCTCCAACTTACTAGTCAGATCCAGGATAATCAGACAATCCAATCTGTCCTTCTGTATAATGTACCTCTCGTGCATGATCTGGAAGTCAGGAAATGGACAGAACACTGGAAGAGGACTGCCTACTCCTCTCCCAGGGTACTTAAGTGAGAGAGTAGTGAAGCATCATTGCACTCTGTTAGCATCATCATTAAACTCTTCACATGTAAAGCGTTATACAAATGTAAATGACATATTTTGTTAAATGCAGGAAACTAGGTACTGTGAACAGATTATTGGTCAGCCAGCCTTCACTAACAGTCAACTACAAGGTCACAATTCACAATCTGACACCTTGATCATGCACTACATCAAGAGAAAGTAGCTGGCATGTAAAAAAGGGTGGCATGTCTGACATGTTTTAACTGGTACACCATCACACAAGTAGCAAGGTTTGCCTACCTGCCATGTACATCTATGCATTGCACATGTGTTACCTCTGGGGCCAACCATGCTGGGGCAAACCAGAGCGAGGGTTCCTGCCTTCACAGAAGAAGAGCTAGAGTAGAGACCCTTATAGGAAACGTCCTACAAAAGTATGGCCAGCTCTATTGTTCACCAGAGGAGCAGGTAAGTTCTGACTGATGATTTGAGGATCCATATGTCGCTCTCCCCACCTGTCAAAGTCAAACATACCCAAGAGGATTTTGACAGTCATATCCTTTATATCTGTCCATTTAACTTTCATAACTTTGTGTGCACAAAATATTTAAGCATGTGATAGCACTTACATTGTATGCAACCATACTTTCAAATATGTTTTTGCACCACATCTGAGACCTGTGGCAGGGATAATCAACTGGATGAATGTCTGAAAGTGGAATCCATTGGCATAGTCAGTTGAAATGTGTCCAAGCCTTATGAAAAGTTGTTAGGTAACTATACATACCGGTGGTGCTGCATCAGAAGAATGATGGTATGTGTGTGTGGACATCCACATGTCTCAAAACAGGGGGCTCAGCTTGAACTACCATGATAGTGTGAAAGCATCCTCAAAGATTGTCACTATGAGCAAACCCATTCTATTTGACATTTTAGCAGGGACATTGGATGTGCATAAAATACTGACATTCAGAAACATATGTAGTGCCAGTGGGAGCGTGATACCTAATTCAGAAACCGACAAGATGACACTATACCTGCATCTACATAGCTGATTTAACTTGTCCCTCAACATCATTCAATTCAGTTTTGTAGAGCATTATCATGTAACCTATCACAACCACTAATGTGAGATGCCATATACATTTTTAGGATCCGATTTGTCATACTCTTGACAATTATGTGTCTATTCCTGAGCATCAACTCCATAATCATCAGGAGTCACATAATGCAAAGTATCCACATGTGTATGACAATGGCTGTAAGACTCAAAATATGTTTGTTTAGTCTTAATCATACATGTAACAGTGCTTTAAAATCCTAAATGGTGAAACTCAGTATATCTGACATTGCACACACGACCCATGTTCAAGACATGTATCACTCTCAGTGTCACACAGATGCACACCATGTTTTATGCTGTAAGTGTGAGTCACCACACATGGGAGCAATTTAATTTGTTAAAACATATTGAAACATGTCACAGTAGTCAGAAATATGTTGTGTGCTACATGTATGGAGTCATAGCACTGGCTTGTCATAACCATAGTAAAATCTGGCCTTGGCATTGCCCTGTATTGCACTGCTAAAGGTGATTAGTCTGATCGATTGACTGATTACACAGGCCGTGTGTTTGGCCCTGCCCTTTGTTTGGATGTGAAATCAGCCAGACTCATGGACCAAGCTAAATGTATCAAAGCATTCAAAGTAAGGTATATGTGATGTGATCAGATGTATGCGCACCTGCATGACAATGTTTCTATGGACCTCTATCCTGGAGCAAGAGACAGCTTGCACATGTTAGTTCTCAAAAAATGCATTGAGCTTTGTCGTAGAAGTCATATGTCAGGCATGTGCAGTCCATTAAGCATCTATGCATCTATGTCATCCTTCCTGTAAACGCCCAACTGAAGAAAAGGATTTCGAAAAGCTATCACCAGGAAAGGGAGCCTTTTACCGGTGCATCTTCCATTGCCGGAAGAGGTGAAAGGACCTCATACGTTGGAGCCCAAAGATCACCCTAGTCCAGCTGGGAAAGTCCACACCACTTCGAAGGGGCAAGCGCTGGACCCTGAATCTCTTCATGGGCTGTATTCTGGCAGTGGCCTTCCTTGAGCTTAGTGGGCAGTTGAGGACCCAACAGCAGCTAGGAGGGGGTGAGTATAGCCTTGGACTCATGAATAAGCACATAAGCAAAATTGTCATGTCACAGGTACCCATAAACAGATCTATCTGTATTGTGACCAAGCCAATTCACATTACAGAGTACATGCCTGTATAGTGTTATCAGGCTTGGCACACATATGTGTCTTGGACCAACACTGCGGTATGCAACTAAATGTATGGCTCTTCATGGCATGGCTTTAATGCCCAACATAATGAATCACTGACATAATTTTGAAAGACACAATATCGACCACATTAATATCGACCTTATATCCATATTTAAAATATATATATATATATTGAAACAATATTGTCGTACAACATAAACATCGACATAAAAAATATCGTAAACATGCTTATCGAAGTTTAAAAATATCGCACATCATTTAAAACCATTAACTAGGTAAAAAATATCGACCATAAATATATCGACCACACAAATATCGTCATTTTAAATATATCAACTATACAAAACTATAGAAAACATTAAGATTAAACCACATAATTTTAAATAAATACCTAAAAATACATTACAAAATCAATTAATGTAAATAAACAATTTTTTTCATCAAAATAGCACGAGAAAAACTATTTAAATAGAAAACATTATTAACAACATTATTACATAAAACGTTCGTAATATAAAAAACATGTGTTTTCATTTAAATATATAATCTAACATATAAACAGAATTAGTTTACTATATATATACAAAAAAATACACAGCAAACTACTAATTAGCGTTTTCCATATTTGGAAAACAACTTCCAAAACAATAGAAAAAAAATACAAATGAACCAATAGAAACACACAAATTTAAAACTGACCAATAAAATTAAACTAACAATATCCAAAACACTATATAAATGAACAAAAGTAACTCCTATTTCACACCTCAAATAAACAAAGCTGAAGAAGGAGAAACTCTGCAGAAATTGGACCGAAAAATAAGATCAACATTAAGTATGGGTGAATTTTGCGAATTCGCATTTCGCGAATTTGCGCAAATTCGGAAAAAAACTGCGGATTCGCGGATTTCCCTGCAAAATCACTGATTTTTGGGCAATTGCACTATACTCAACTGGAGTACTTTCTACTGGATAATCAGTAAGTGCTGCCTCATTGGGTAAATGTATCGTGCTTTTCTACACTACAGCTGCGTAAAGGCCCAGAAGAGTTGTCTCCAGTGACCCCGTGTGTCTGTAACTGTGCCACCACGCACATAGGCGCCGAGGTCCTTCGAGTGAGCTGTCCACCACAGTGGGGGAAAGAGCGGGAAGTGGTTGCATAGCCTAGTGTGTGTGGGGCCGGGGTCTGTGTGAGTTCACATGCCTCTTGTTTATAAAGGTCAGAGACCGATCAGCGCAGCAGATGAGGAGAAAGCAGTAAGTTCTACCTCGTTGGGTAAATGAAATGTATCGTGCTTTTCCTATACTACAGCTGCGTAAAGGCCCAGAAGAGTTGTCTCCAGTGACCCGGTCTGTAACTTTGCCACCGCGCCCAGAGGCGCCGAGGTCCCTCGAGTGAGCTGTCCATCACAGTGGAGGAAAGGGCGTGAAGTGGTTCCATAGGCTAGTGTGTGTGGGGCCGGGCTTCTGTGCGAGTTCACATGCCTCTGGCTTATAAAGGTCAGAGACCGATCAGGGCAGCAGATGAGGAGAAAGCAGCCTCCTCGTCACTGGAAGTACAGGGGGATTGCGCTCGAGAAACTCGTGGATGCCTAGACCTCCATCACGGATAACAGCTATTTGTAGACGGTAGATTTGGGGAGAAAGCACACCTGCCTAGCATCGACCGTGCTCATTAGATTCTTGGGCTGATTATAAATGCATTACTGAATTTGAGCTTCAACTCGGGCACCTGCTTTATTTATATCTGTAAGTGCTTCCTGCTGAGGTTTAATTTTTGTGATAGGAACCTTGTTGCCTAATTGTAAATATTCTCTGACCCTGCTTCGAGGGTCAGAGCAGGGTCAGAGAATAGTTGCAAGTAGGCAACGAGGCGCCGCTCAGGAAGCACTTACAGGGTTACAGCAGGTGCCCAAGTTGAAGTTAATTTCTTTGTAACCCTTTTGTAAATGGTTACAAAGAAATTAGCTTTAACCTGGGCACCTGCTGTAACCCTGTAAGTGCTTCCTGAACAAAATTCGTCCCGCTCGCAGATTCGCGGATATTGCCGCAATTACGCGAGATTCGCGGATCGCGAAATTGCAGAGAATCCGCAAATTCCGCGAGCGGAACGAATTTTCGGCCCATCCTTAATCAACATATAAAAACTACTAAACTCGATCAAAAGTAAGTAAACTAGAATATACTAAATAATAGTAAAAGTAAACAACTTTAACAATAATATACAAATGTTAAAAACTAATTTAAATATTTATTCTATTTAAATTTCCACTACATAAAACTCTAAAGAAAACTAACAAACTACAGCAAACAACATAAAAAGATACAACTAACAAAATAAGTATTTTCCAAACTGTAATAAATAAAACTTTAAAACACCCACCCAAATTCAAAACCCATCCCAAACACCCTCCCCAAGCAATATAGTTTTTTTAAAAACAAATAATAAAATTAACTTGCTTTTACTTCAGACAGAGAAAATACAGAACGAACATTCCACACCTAAGGAATAAACATCAATTTCAACAACATAAAGACCAACTTTGTAAGTATATATCGACAAAATGTATATTTTTAAACATTAATATATATATAGCAACATATTAATAATTCTGTTATACATTTATTATAGATTCTCCTGCATCAAAATGACTGAAGGAGCACAGTTTATTACAAGCCAGAAAGGAAACCTTTCATTGTGCTATATGGCATATGTGTATACACAGGAGAAACAATTTGGCTTAAAAGTTAATTGGAAATGTTGTAAATACTATCCAAATAAATGTTTTGGCCGTGCCACAACAAGGGAAACAACTGTGATATGCACCAGAGAAAATAACCATCCCCCAAACATTACAGAAATAGAAGTTAGAGGGGCACTTGAAACAATTAAAGAGGCTAGCACAAGTTTACAAAAACCAACAAGTTAATTTTAAAAGACTCCCAAAGAAGCTACTTCTCAAATGCCATCCATAGCTTCATTGAAAAGAACAATAGTGCACACTAAAAGGGCTACAACTACTTCCACCCCAAGTCTAAAGCATTTGACGAAGTTATAATTAGCCCTGAAAAAACTAAAACTATCAATAAAGAACCATTTGTCATTTATGATAATAAATGCAGTGAAAAAAGATTAATGATGATTGGACCAGCAACTAATTAAGTTAAACTGCAACAAGCTCAAATATGGATGATGGATGGGACTTTCACAGCATGTCCCAAACCATTTTTCCAACTTTACACAATGCATGGGCTACATCAGAATTGTAATATTCCCTTTATTTATGCATTACTATCAAACAAACACAATTCAACATACGTAGAAATGCTAAATAAAGTATAACAAGAAACTAATGATTATTTCCCTCAAAAAAGGATCATAGATATTCAACGATCAATGCCATACTAAAGACATACTCCCATACCACCATTCAAGGGTGTTACTATAATTGTAACCAATGCTTATGGTGGCACCTGCAAAAATCATCACTAAGGGTCCGATTACGATAGCGGTCGGAAAACATCCCCGACCAACATGGTAGCAGGAACAGACCGCCCGCAAGGACCACAGTATAACCACCGGTCCAAGTAGGATGCTCTGCAGTTGAAATCTGACTGCGGCAGTCGGATTCTGACGATTAACATTGCGGCAGTCGCTGCTGATGTTCAAAGGAGCATGTCCTGCATTTGCCTGCACTGCGTGGCAGGCACTGCACAGTGCCTGCCACCTGGCACAGGGAAATGAAGCCCATGGTACCGCCCCAGTGTACCGACACCCCATCAACACATTGGGGGCCCAAAATGTGACCCCGGAACATGTTTCCGCCACGCTTTCCATGGCAGTTCCACGGCAGCGGAAAGGCTGGCTACCGCCTGCATCATAATCATGCCGGTGGTGTTTGGCCGTGATCTGCCACAATTATAGCGGTCCGGCTCTGCCCATCAGACAAGTGGACGGACTGCAACCGGTGTAAAAGTGGCAGGCGGAAAATCACACCACTGGGGTCACAACCGCAATGCTAATTAGACCGGCGGTTTTCTGGGTTTCAATCGCGGGCAGATGGCCTCCACCGGTACTGCGGTTGCCATCGCCGGACCGGCTGCGGCCATCCGCCGCCATCCTAATCGCCCCCTTAGTGTAGAATATGCAAGTAATACACCTTTAGTATATCAAATCAAAAAAATAATAGCACTAGCTTATGTGCCAGTCACAGATGTTGCTTATCATTATAACATATTTTTAGAAAGCCCCTTTTACCAGCAACATTAACAATAACTAAGTCCACTATTGGACTACTTTGAAGACACCTGGGTTGGCAGACTACATAGATCTGGCAGAAGACAGCCCAAATTTCAAATTACCTGGTGGAACGTATACACAAGCACATTAAATCAAGAAACCAAAACTAATAATGCCGTGGAAGGATGGCATAACGCCTTCCAACAAACAACAAGTAGAGTCATACCAATACTAGAAAAACCTATATCATCCCTACAAAAAGAACAAAGTTATCAGGAGTGCCGAATGGAACAATCTGTAACTCAACTAAAACCAAAAACATTCAAACAGACTAATCAAATGTACATATACATAGAACAGCAAGTAAAACTGTTCCCTAGTACAAGAGGCCTGGAGTATCTAGGAATGATAGCAAGAACTGTACTTTAAAAGATCCATACAAATGAAGTCCAAAAAACTTATCTTTTAAATATAACATAGAACCAAAATGTGTTTATTTTACCACAAATATAATTACTGTGTGTAACATATTGTTAACTTAAAAAATATATATATTAACACACATTAATTATATATGTAAGAAAATAAAACAACAATAATACAGAACATACAAACAATCAACAAAAACAATCAATTAAATAAAAGAAATAAACTTACTGAGTAAAAGTTGTAAAATCCATTTTCTTCTGATACAATCCGATTTAATAAGAATAAAATAATCCACAAAAATTTCCATCAAAAAAATGGAAAAATACAACCGTAGGGAAAAATAAATCCTCCATCAAGAAAATGACCATCCGAAAACCATAAAAAACCCGAAAATGTATTAAAAATAAGAAACGCTCCAGGAAACCTGAAAAATTAAAGAAGTGTAAGAAATATAGTAGTTAGTAAAACTAACATACACTTCTTTATAAAAAAAAAAACAGACTTCATCCGGCACCGGTAACTTCTGGAAATAAAAACCTACAAAATAAAAGCACATACACTCCCACCCACATAAAATAACACATAAGCACTAAATAACATCACTACTAACTTTAAATTAAAAAAAAACAACACATTAAACACAATATTTCTAACTCTCTAAACAGGCCTCAATTACATAAAAACTACCTAAACAACAATATGTAAATATAATATATAACAGTTCCGAGTATCACTAATAAGGGGCCGATTCCGATCTCGATCGGTAGGGCACCGAATCGGGTTCGGCATTAGTGGATCTGATTCGGAGGCTGAATTTCCGTCCAAGTCGTACACGGGTCCGGACGTCGAAGTACAATGCGAACAAGCATGAAATCTCCGACCGAATCGCTTCCGGGTCCGTACCGCTCTGTACGACTCGGTCACAAGCAAACCGTGGCGTGCAATGGAGACGTTTCACGACCGAGCTAGTACAATGCTCGATTCGGACAGCCGGATCAAGTCAGAGCGTCCAGCTTGAAATAGCTCCCGGAGTTTGACTTCAGGGTTCCATGTCGGACCCCCTGTGACCCGCAGTCTTACAACTCAGACACTGGGGGAGACCCATGTGTCTCCCCAACACAGGCATGTACGGTGCGTATGGCACCTACGCCTACCCACTGTAGGGGGCGCACTTGTCCGCGACGTACCCATTTAATCAATGGGAGCCCATGTACGTGTCATACGACCGGCTCCCATTGACTTCTATGGGAGTCCGACCGAACCGAGTCCGACAGCATACGGCTGCGTCATACTCGCTCAGTCAGAAAACACCCCAGATCCGGTTCGGTAGGAGTGCTTTCCGACCCAGTTCGGAACCGGCCCCTAAATGTCTAAACACACTAAACACTAAGGGGCCCATTAGGATGTCGGGCGGATTGCCTCCGCCAGGGTAGTGGTGGCCACCACCACCCTGGTGAAGGCAATCCACCCGACATCCTTCCCTGCATTCCCCCCGCCATATTACGATGGAGGAGGGGACCGCAGCGGTGGGACACACCGCCCGCCTGTTTTCCGCCCCATCACCTTTCGGCCGGGGCAGAAAAGGGATAACATGGTGGCGGTGTCTATCAAACACCGCCAGCCATATTAGCATGGGCATTTTTCAATGCCTTTCCGTGGCGTCAATGCCGCCACGGAAATTCAGGCGGACTTCACTCTGGGGGCCCCCTGCGGGCCCCCAGAGTGAAGCACAGTAGGGGGGTGCACAGGGGGTTCCTATGGTACCCCCCTGCATTTGCATAATGAAAGCGGCAGCCACCGCGCGGTGCCTGCCGCTTTCATCATGCAAATGCTGCAATGCATTTTCAGCATTGTGGCGGGCGGTGCAGAGAGCACCGCCCGCCACAATGCTGAAAATACAGGATGTGCCCGCCACTGTGGCGGGCACATCCTAATGGCACTCCCGGGACCCCCGCCCTTAAGGCGGGCGGTCCCGTTTTCCGATAGGTTGGTGGGCGGGCAAAGCCCGCCCGCCATCCTAATGTGCCCCTAACTATGTTCAAAATACATTTAAAACGTATTTAAAACAAAGAAAACAAACTTTACCCTTAGCAACGTGAACCAGCTCCCACCCAGGAGCTTCTCTTCAACCAAATCACCGAAAACAACATTGAGCGGTGACATAATACAAGGCCCACACAAAAATAGCACGATTAAACATAGAGAATTTAGAACATTGAATTTAATAAAATGTTATTTTACATATGAAAATTGCACTATTATTTAACTAAAATACTACAAATATCATGCAATTTATTAAAAACTATTACATTATTTTCAACCATTGTAAAATTATAATAATGAATTGTATAACATATATAATATGTATTACTATAATTCCATAAAATAATAACTATGAAAAAACAATGTACATAAAATTGTTGTTATTTTTTTATGTAATATAAAAATAAAGATTGGGTCAAAAATCGTATTAATTGAAAAAGATATGCATTAATTATTAATATTTTAAATATTAATATTCATTAAAACGTTGTATATGTTGGTAACAAATATAACAATGATGACATTTATATTATATAAAAACTGTTTAAACTTGTTTTTGTTTAAATATATCCACTACATAATATTGTATAAAATATGATTTGTAATAAACAATTATAATATTTGGTCAATAATAATTCTGTATAAAAAAATATACAAACTATTGTAAATGTACATTACCTGATTTCAGAAATGTATGCACAAATTAGTTTCTAATTAATTGTAATGTGTTACATTATTTTACTGCATTACCCTACCCAAATTATCCAATAAAAAATGTGTTATTACTTCTACAATAAAAACTGTTATACGGTTCTAATTATTTTTGTATTTCTTATACTGTTTATTTTTTACATATACAAACTACACTTTATTCATAATAAATATTTACAATTTATTGGCTAACCTTTCTCATTTTTCAAACAGAAAACTATGTTATATTTTATTTTGCAATAATAACTTAAAAGATATTAAAAGATATATTATAATTTATACCTAAACTTTATTTATGTCCTACACTACACCTAATTAATACATTATTACCACTCCAGTCTAAATAAAATAGAGATAGGTTCTGGACACTAAACATAATTAATTTACTATTCCAACTCCATTCTAAAATAAATTATGGTAGGTCCTGGACACTAAACGTAATTCATTTACTATTCCAACTCTAGTCTAAAATAATTTGGAGTATGTACTGGACACTAAACCTAATTAATTTACTATTTCCACTCCAGTCTAAAATAAATTGCGGTAGGTGCTGGACACTGAACCTAATTGATTAACTATTCCAACTCCAGTCTAAAATAAATTGGGGTAGGTGCTGGACACTAAACATAATTAATTTACTATTCCAACTCCAGTCAAAAATAAATTGGGGTAGGTGCTGGACACTAAACCTAATCAATTTACTACTCAAACTCCAAATTTCAAATTTCAACTTTAAATTTCTAAATTAAATATTAAAATGTTTAAATACATTTTCAATTTCTAGATTATTGTGTAAAACACTACCCCCCTTATGCACTAAAAACTCAATATTACACTCATAAAAATTAATTTCTAATTTAAATTTCAAAATTGAAATATGTTAAATTAGGATTAAATTACAAATGTGTACAGTATTTATTTAAACACTCCCTACCCGTATCCCCTATAAACACATCATCCCGCTCATAAAAATAAATTTCTAAAGTAAAATTTCACAAAATATTTTTCACTTTGCAAATTCAAATAAATTTTAATTTTTGAAATATTTCAAAATACTCCGCACCCTTATCCCCTATCATCCAAACATCCCACTCCTAAAAATCTATTTCTATAATAAAATTTCTGAATACAAAATTCAATGTACAATTTTAAATAATTTGTACGTTTCAAAAAAAAATGTCAACACTCCCCACCCTTATCGCATATAATCCCAACCTCCCACATCAAAACTTCTAAATTTAAATTTGAAATTCGAAATTTAAAAAAAGATTTTATATTGTTTTTAATTTCAAACATATTTTTGTAAAACACTCCCCACCCTTATCCCCTATAAACCCAACATCCTGCTCCTAAAAATGTATTCCTAAAAAACAATTTCTAAATAAAAATTTCTATGTACAATTGTAAAGAAAATATCATTTAGTTTTTTTAAACACTCCCCACCCTTATCCCATATAATTCCAACATCCCACATCAAAAATTCTAAATAAAAATTCTAATTTTGCAATTTTAATTTAAAATAAATGTAATTTTTTTTACATTTAAAACATATATTTTTAAAACACTCCCCACCCTTACCCCCTATAAACCCAACATCCTGCTCCTAAAATTAAAATATCAAAATTGGAAATATTTATTCATAATTAAATATATAAAAAATACAATTTAGGAAAATTCCACAACACATTTTTAAACACTTATATACTATAAAAACTACTAGTAAACACTAATAAAAATTACAAAATGAAATACATTAATTCATAACAAAACCAATATTATAAAAACAATACTATAACCATATTTTTACATAACGATATTTTTGCATTCAATATTATTATTTTCAATATTTTTCTACACACTTAAAATTTGATATTTTAAACATCGATATACAAAACATTAATATTTGTTACCGTTGATATATAAAACTCAATGTTTTTTGTATCAATATAAAAAAATCGATATTTTGACTAATCACCCAATATAATAGAAGTAGGCTGTAAAGGGGTCAAGAATGTATATGTGAGGTTTAGGTACATCATCATACGGTTTATTACTTGCAGTGATGTGAGGACATGGGTGGTTTGACATGAGTATTTTGAGACAATATACATCTGATGTAGAGGCTCAGATATACTTGGTCTAAGGACTCACTTTGCCATATCACATAGGGAGATCTCATGCATCTGATTTTTTAATTAATATGAATGCCACACACAAATGGATTACATTTGCAAACATGATATTGCCTGCAGATGAGTAGCATGTAATGCTCACAATAAAAGTTGGGTAGATATATGGATCCATTTAGAGAGCAAGAACAGAAGAAATATATATGAGAGTCTGTTTTGTGTTGCTATGATGTATCTTCCCAATGTTCTATAGGTGTATCGTACGCCACATGGACATATGATTTCCTTTAAAACAGCAAATTTACCAGATGCTGTCACTTGAAAAACCCCATATGGGAATGGCCAGGAATCAATCCCAGACTAGAAGTGGAGATGCACCAATGTGTATGTGTTGTCAGGGCATATAGATGTATGTGTTAATATGTCAAGTGAACATGTTAAACACTTCCTTTAAAATTTACTACAGGTGTCAATCAACTTAGCTAAGTATCAGAAACACCCTATAGTCTGCCGGACAATGTGTATCCTCAATAAAAACTTTGAAAGTACCCAAGTACTTACAGACAGGTTGTAATTGATTTTGGCTCTGCCAATAACAATATGTAATATAAATAGTGCTGTGAACATCATGTAATCTTTCCCTATTTCAAGCATTATTATGCAAGTTTGGTGATTTTACTATGTCCGTGTGAGGAATGGGTATGACAGAAGTAAGCAATGTCTTGAGAGTTGGTGTAACGTTTCCCAATCATGTGTGAATCTAACGTGTTCACAGAGGATAAGAAAAGGTCATGCTACAGACATGGATGAGGAGAAGGGGAAATGTTATACTTTCGATTGTCAGATCTAGTGTTCAATGCCAGCATGAGTGGAGTCATTACTAGCTCATGTTGTAGACATGCATGCACTCTTTACATATCAGTGTCACTAATGTCATACAGATTAGAATAGTTTTGATATCAATATTGATAGTTGTCTAGAGTGTTAAGCTCATCCTTGTGTGATTCTAAAATGTTTACCATAAGATAGCTATTCTTCCATTGCAGCAACTACAGAGCCAATCAGAGGAGACATGGGCCTAAATGTTAGGGAAGCAGCTGGTCTGAGTGATTCCAGTCAGGACAATGACCCAGTGAGTAAGAGGGCGATGGGAGTGCCATCAATGATCCAGACCGGACCATTACATTAAGCAAATTGGACTCCAGGGGTTCTCCCTTGGTCGTGGCTGCCACCACTGAACCTGGTGCAGTGTCATCATTGTCTGCTTCCCCCTGTCAGCTCCACCCACCCTGCTGCTCCTCAACCAGTTGAACAGGCCCACACCATTCCTGGGTTCCCCGTCTCCTCTGCTGTAGGCACCTCTACCCCTGTCCTCAGCTGCCCTTGGTGAGGCGGCTATTGACCTCCTGAAAAAGATATGTGTTGGGCAGACTGTGCTGCTGAATGCCATCCAGGGTCTGGGCAGCTAATTTGCACAGATGGCTGCCTACCTGGGTGGAATTCACAGTGGGATGTGTGCCCTAGAGGGGTCAGATCAGGCTCTGGCCTCCTCATTAATGGGAGCTATACCCATACCCCAGCATTCCATCCAACAGTCTTTACTGACCACAATGCCTTTCCCATCCCCATCCCGATCGCCATCCCATCTCCAAATCCTACACCGCTGCCTACCTCAAGCACACACGCACCTGTGCATGCATCCACACAAACACACAACAGCTTAATACAACCATCAACATCCCCAGCAATCAATACCCACAACACACCTCCAGACAGACAAACAGCAAGCAACACCATCACCTATCAGCACAGACACTACACCTCCATCCACATCACTTTTGCAAGCAGCTGACACCTCAATTTCCTCTTCCTCCCAGCCTGACCCAAGCTCTGATTTACCCTCAACCTCTACTCATGACCATTTCTTCTTGTTTCTTGGACTTTGCCCTGTTGGACAACTCCCACCTCAGGAGGACCCATTTCACTCACGGAAAGCGTACTCCCAGGGCAAAGTCCACCCCTCAAACCAAATACACCCCTAATAAGCCGAAAACCCTTCATTCTAAACCCTAGCCTCCATGCCACTATTCTTCCCTGGGGTGCCTGCCTAACCCATATGATGCCTCTCCAGGGAAGTGTGTTCACAGTATTTGTTTGGCAACTAAAGTGGCACGTCTCCTGTTAAGCTGCCACCAGGATTTATTGACATGTCAGAATGTTATGCCCAATGTATTATTTTATATAGTTGTGTTGTTATAAACATATCTTCTTTTGTATAGCTAGTCAAGTGTGATGTCTGGGTTATTCTATAGAAATCCTGTCAGTCTGAATCTCTGTGATGTTTTTGAGAATCTCTAGTTCTTGTTAACTATTTTCTACTTTACTCGCAGTGGGCATGTGATGTTTATGAATTGTATTTTTTATTGTTCCTTTTTAATTGTGTAAATATGAACTTTTATGGTGTTTTTCAAATACTGATTAAAGGATTATTGATTGATTGAGAATCTCTAGTTTGTACATGTGTACTGTGTTCTTGGTTCAGAAAACATAGATAGGGAACTGGATCAGTAAATGGCAACAATGAAAGGAAACAGTTTAAGCGGTCCACTAGTTACAGGGATTTACATGCTGACACACAAGGAATGAGGCTGCTCTGAATGATGTTAGTCATGTGTTATGGGCAGCATGACAATGAGGACTTGTTTGAAATTAATACTCTGGTTATGGTCTGATGTCATATCATGCAGATGTTATTGGTCGACTAATATCACTGTGAAAAGTGCTAGATACATTGTTTGTACACATGTTGACAGAGTTCAACTGTCCACATGTGCACACAGGTGTACACAATTCAATTCAAAATTTCTTTATTCGACTGTAAGTAAATTCAGTCATAAAAGTACAGAGAGAAGAAAAATACATATATAAAAAATTGTCAATATAAAACGGTAGATCTCAGGAAAGCCTGTCATAGCTCACGAAAGCATAGATGTACAGTTTATCAGAGGTTTGTATACATAGATAAAACGGATCAGGTAGAGATTAGCCTTCCATACTTTTTCTAAATTTCAGGGCTGTTTTAAAAAAATTACATATAAATAAAGTGCTTTCACAGTGCAGCATTTTAAGATAAATTAGTGCAGGTCTTATTTGCACGAAGTTCAATTTTTTAAAAAGAGGTTTTAAAAACATTTTCCGTGGTAACGTGTAGTAGGAGCATATAAATAAAAAGTGTGCCAGATCTTGCGGAGACTTATTGTCGCAGCCGCAAGCTGGCAACACTTGTCCCCTATGAGCTCCACTGGGCACAGCTAGCATCAGGTGAAATAAATCAAAACGAAATCTAGTCATCAAGAATCGCTCATATCTGGAAATGGGCCAGGATAGGTATGGTTCTATTTGTATACATGATTTTGTCAAAACATGATTCATCACACTACCCTTCTTCAGTTCGGACCCCTCCCTGGTCAGCTGCTGAGCCAACAAGAAAGCGTCCTTAACAGATATTACGTCGCGCTTAGAAGCTTGCTGAGGTGTTAGGAAGAGGTCCAACCTGCCCAGATCTTGAAGACAATTTCGGATATATTTTATCCAGGGTATCTTGAATTTACCTTCCCAATTGAGTGCTTCAAGTAAAATGTTTTGAGTGAAAGGTATTTCATTGTTCAACCAGCAGTTTAGCCAGCACATCAGAGGGTTTACAGCAATTTTGTCCTCTAAATAGGGCATGCCCAGTTCCTCGTGAGTAGAGAAGTTAGCCGTGCTCTTCGGTAGACATAAAACCTGTTTTAAAAAGTTATTTTCAGTGGATGCAAGATCGGTCGCTGGCAGGAAGCCCCAGAGATCACTCCCATAACAGGCGACTGTTTGACTTTTGGCTTGATATAGTTTCATTAATGCAACCACTGGGGTGTTACCCATTTTGCGGGCAAAGTCAATTATTGCAGCATTGGTCCTTATTAGATCTCCTTTCTTTTTCCTTAGTGCAGGGCCCCATGTGAGTTTATGATCAAACAATACACCAAGATATGAGAAGGTTGTAGTAATTGGTATTTTTTCCCCGTTAACAGAGAATGGGTAGGACTTTTTGGATCCAGAACCTACCTTCATAACATAAGACTTGGCATTGTTGATACTGAGGCCTCGTAAATTCATAAAAGAGAAAAAAGAGTCTAATAAAGTCTGAAGGCCAAGTGCAGTTCTGGAGACAAGGACGGCGTCGTCAGCGTAAAGCAGGACAGGAACGCCCCTTTGCCCAATGTATGGGAAATCCGTGTTTGTTTTTAAAAGGTGCTCCTCTAGATCGTTAATATATAGATTAAAAGGAAATGGCGCTAAAATACAGCCCTGTCTTACCCCCCGATTTATTTTGAAGTCTCTGGTTACTTTTAAGTCTTTTGTATACCGCATATTAGCTCGTGTATCGCTGTGGAGGTCGGCCAGAAAGTTGATCAGATTTTTTTCAACCCCCATTTTCAGCAAGACGGCCCAGAGTTTACTTCTGTCAACGCAATCGAAGGCCGATGAAAGGTCCATGAAGGCCATATTTAATGTTCCGCTTCTAGCCAGGGTGTATTTGCCACTAATTAGGTATAGATTCAGGCATTGGGTTATTGTAGAATGTCCTGGTCTAAAACCATATTGCACTGGTGACATGACTTTGTTGTTTTTGGCCCATACAGTCAACCTGTAATATGATCCCTCCAACAACCTTGGCGACTGAGTTGATCAGGGAGATTGGTCTATAACAAGCTGCATTGCTTCTGTCTCCTTTCTTGTAAACGGGCACAATAGTTGAGGCTCCCCAAGACTTTGGTACCCCGTTGGCAACTCCAGCGTTGACAACCGCCGTGAGAATTGGGGCCCAAAAGAAGACATTGGATTTAAATAGATCAGGGGGAAGGCCATCTGGACCCGGGGCCTTATTGCTGGTTAGACAACGGATCCCCCTTTCCACTTCCTTATCTGTGAACAGCAGAGAAGCTTCCACGGGAGAAGCAAGAGCTTGTGCCGGCTGGGGGTCGTCACTCCTGAAAATTAGGCTAAAATGGGAGATCCACTCATTTTCTGGTATGATAGAACCTATGCTGACGGCATTGGGGTCATCGAACATTGGTTTGTTGATTATGCCCCAGAATTTGGAGCTGTTTCCCAGAGTTGATGGATCAAGTAATGATGGTGTACACTATTTTCTCATGGATGATCTGTCTGTGTCCCAGATTGAATTTTAGCATAATTTGATGATTCATGACCATTGTCTACAGTCACATGACTTGATTGTCGGATAGAAAAGGCTAGAGCTCTCACCGTGTGAATGGTTTACACAATGCAACTGTAAACATTAGTTTTTAGTAGTATATGCAGCACTCTCTGTATGCACAGACACATACCCACATGTTGGTCTTCTTGTAAACATGTTCATTGGAATCAGTCAATGGCTCACATTTAGATTGTGAGAAAGTATCATATTTGACACATTTTCCCCTGTACTCTGAACGTTATGGACAGTACTAGGTACCTTCTACATACTGTACAATGATCACACAAGTGTCTGTTTCAGTTGTTTTGACATAGATCCCAGGGACTGTTGTAACAAATACAGAGCTAAACTCTTACACTTGTAAGGCACCCCCTCTGCCCTAAAACTCACAGTGTTTACCAAACAATTGGGTATTTGAACACCTATGACATTTCTGACTCCACATCCCAAGCATCGGACCTCTTCCTCAATGAATTTGTATGTGGAACATTGGATACTGACTCAGAAATGTATGAACACATAAACGTGTCACATGGAGACCCCGTTCAAAGAAATAGCTGCCAGAATAACCGTAGTTCTACACACTGACGGTTTACATGAAGAGTTATGCATGTTTTTTTCAGTGGCAGACCCCGCATTTATCCCCCTATTGATAAACTGTACCCCCTCAGTCTCCTTGTCAGAAACTGCTTGTATGTGTACATTGATTCAACCAGGCTCCTCCTGACACTCAGGCCGGTAAGTACTGACATGTCTGAGGGGATAGCGGTCCCAATCCGAATCTGTTCCTTTTAACACCCTCTCCTTCGAACACATGGGCGCCTATGGTACCAGCGGATACAGTCTCTGTGGTGTATTCTCCGAGAACTCAGTGATTCCACACCCTGATCATTCATGTGGTTTTAGTAGTATTTTTCGCAATGGACAAGATCATGTTATAGAGTTTTAAATGTTTGTACAATCGCCATCTATTGTAACTGTAGGAAGAGGTGTGGCGCCACGGCTAGGGTGACTGACTCCGGTATCTGGGGATCACAGTTCGATCCCCGGCACCGGCGGCAGATTAGCCCAGCACCATGTGACTCTGGGCAATAGCTTTCTTAATCTTCCCGACGGCCCCCAGCGCCTAGAGACCCTTACGGGTGATTGTGCGCTTTACAAAATGTGGATTATTACCAAACTCTCATGGTAAAAAAAGGCATCACTAAGAATTTCCATGTTGGAATTTCACTTAGCAATGGTAAAATGTGTGCCAACACATTTCATCATTGCTAAGTGAATAGTAGTCACTCATGAGTACATAAGGGAGTCAGATAGGAAGCCAGGATATGTACCCTGTCAGCCACGCCTCTTTCATGAAATGCTCCTGCTCAATTTTGTGAAATTTTACACAAAAAATTGCCTGGATTGCAAGCATTTGAGAGTTAAAAAATAACAGCTAACAAAACGGCCACTGGCTGGAGTCTGGTCAAAGACACTCACAAAACAACAAGCTGCACTGTTTATTGGCCAAGAGGAAGGTGGTCTCGCAAGCAGAAGCTGTATACTTTGATTCACATTGGTGAATTTTGATAGTCACGGACCAATAGCGGTCTCCGTACCTGGCTAATATCGCCTATGTTGTGTACAAATGCAATGCGATTAATGATACACTCCACTTGTTTCCTGACACTGCTGCGATCTCCCTTTTCTCAACTTCAGCTGCTGTTTGCCATCTCTGCGAGCCATCATGAGTTGTGTGGAAGATGTGAGGGCCCCAGCCTTCTACGCAGAGGAGATGGAAAGCCTGTTGGAAGAGGTCCTCCCGAATACAATAAACTGTTCGACTCAACAGACGAGCAGGTGAGTGCCTCACATTTGTTCAACATTCTGTTGCTCTGCATATCTTTGTGTGGATCTGGTTGGAATGGTACTTCTGTGGCCATTGAGTATCATGTGAGATGTTAAGGGGCCATGGAGGCCTGCACTTGTACAGAGATGTCATATATCGAAAAGGTATTTTTACAAATTACCTTCATGATTCAGGTAAATCTCCTAGAAACTACACACATATTGTGGCATAGGTTGCACGGTACAATCAATGTGTACATGTTTTACACATAGGTGATATATATGTGTTCTGAAGGCCATACTGTTCTAAGAGGTTATGGCCTCAAATTACACCAGAGAGCTGTGTGATCTTAAATTTGAAGGTCTGCATCAAAGATAGATATGGAACATCCTACCAACTTGCCACAGCATGTGGTTGAGTAGATTCCTCGTATATGGTATATGGATGATAGCAAGGTAGTCTTACACTTTATTTAAAGTAATTTGTCCCTGGTGTAGTGGGCTACTTTCAGACACAGGTCTGTGTAATTCCAACTGTTGCTCATTACAAGCTTACATACTTTTGTAAAGGCATCCAGCTTTTGTTTTGGCTGGCAGAGGGAACTGCATTTGTGTTGTTGGAAACTAGCTATGGATATCCAAGTTCAAGACTAAATGGACCAATCACTGAGACTAGTGCAGTTGTGCTGTGAATGTATGATTCAGTGCTTTGGTATAGTGCAGCTTCTGGAGCTAAACAAACATTGGTTTCTGTTCTTTTGGCCAGTGTGTCATCATTGCGTACAACACATGTTCCCATGACTGTTGTGCCCAAACAAATTGACAGTAGATATATGTCTCAGGTTGCCAATGGGGGTGTCTTCTGACCTGAAAGTACTGTTGACTCCCTTGGATGCCCATTTGACTACTTGTCCTTAGCGTATACCAATTTTGCTGAATGCTTTTTTTGAAGCATGTGAAAATTCATCTGGTCCAAGTGCTATGGTTTTCGAAATGCATCAGCATGGAATCCTTCGCTCTGAACTTTCACTCTGCCGCTGTAGTGGCAACAGACTGGGAACAGTCCGCTCCAGTGAAGACATGGCTTGGCAGTTCGGGCTGGACTGTTCCCATGAGGCACAGGGTCAAGACTGATTTGCATATGGCTGTGTCTGAACTGGGGTGTCAAAGTGAGCTAAAGAACAATGATAGATTCAACCTATATCTGTGACTCGGGTGAGTGTCTGAAAAGTTCCAGTGCTCCGTCCATCATCTCCTTGTGTTTGCTTTAACAGACTGGGAATATACATGTTTAATTGACTTGTTAGGACCTCCACCATTGGTACCTCCTACTACAGTTGCTGACACCTACAATGAAGGGTCGACCATTGGTCACACAGAGTTGTAATTAGGCTCAGTGGTGGAGGTAAGACCAGTTTGCTGATCTCATGAAAATTTCAGCCAACACAAGCTAGCTAGATATGTTATCCGTTTAAGTTAACATTCATTTCAGTGGGCTGAGACCGCAACACAACATGACAGTCATCAGTTAAAACCTGACATACTTAGTTGCTATCTGCTTTCCCACTTGTTCACCATGTGTTGTGATTCAAATAGCTGAACACAAGCACTAGCTGTAGAAGGCAAATTTTAAGCATTTGCTTAGATACAACTCTATTTAGCAGTTGCATCTTGATGCCATCCATTTGAGTGAGCTGTAGCTATCATATTTGTCCACCATGTAAAACGTTATGTAAACATTTGTGAGACTTTTTGACAGTATGTAGGTACCATTTAGGTCTGTGAAAGAGACATAGAACCCATAAGCAAAATGTTTCCATCAATGTGCCTTAATCTTCTCAGTTCAAGAAAATAGTGATTTTGGTGGCTGAGCCTTGGACAATGACTAGTAGGATTCACAAACAGTTGTATGATGTGAGTCAAAATGACATACATAGGGTGTTATGTATATCTTCTTGGACATGACCAATTGTGCAGAATGTGTTTCCTGTGAGCATGTTTTTCGAAATTGCATATTGGCACCATTTCCTGTATTGAGGTAGCATAGAAACTCCTGGTCAAACTTGTATGTGTGCTCATGCTGAGAGTGTATCAATCAAGTTAATGTGTTTGACATGAGGAGTGTGCATGTTCTTGATGGACTGCAAATGTGCAATTAAATTCGTTATAGTTGGTTTCAGTTCACATAGACCTATGCATTTGGGCCAGACAAGTCTGAACAGAAATGTTTAGGTGTGATTGTCAGACGTACCATGTTTAACCTACCCATGGACACAAGTAAGCAAGATAGAGCTGACTAGCAGTAATTATTATGGTAGAAGTATGTGTAAGCATATCTACATGTTCACCTGTCTGAATTTACTGATCATATGTGCACATGGACTATGTACTCTGTCATAGCATTCGTCTAATAAATACATTTTTGTGCTATGTGTTGCCCTTGTAACATTATAGTGCCATAAATAAACATGATTGGTGTTATAGTGGTCGTCTTGCTCTATTCTCCTTTTCCCAGTGTATATGTTGTATAGAAATGTAGTTTCTGAAAATGTCCAAAAACATACACATCTTGGTACTTGATGGTTTTTCAGTGGTACTTGGATGTAGCTAGTGACTACTCATACAGATCATTCACGTGTAGATTGTGCATGTGTATCATCAATTGCAAAGAGTATATAAAGACCCAGTGCACACCTCCTACATGTAGAAGAGAAGCAGGTTATGGACATATGTGGGTATTAAAATGGTGAGAAAGCTTGTTTCAGAGTCTATGGTGTATGTTAGACATGTGATGCTCACTTCAGTATCAAATGAGATTTGTTCACATACATATTATCACGTATATCAAGAATTGTTTTCGCCTGCCTCCCATTTCCCCCCGCGATATTATGATGGGGGGGGGTACTGCGGCGGACGGGAAGATTGTCCACCGCTTTTCCGCCTGGTCGACGGGTCGACCTGGCGGCAAAGGGTTGCATATGGTGGCAGTGTCGGCTAGACACCACTAGCCATATTAGGATGCCAGTGGGAGGCAGCCGTTGCCGCCACGGAAAGGCATGCGGATTCCTGAGTTGGTGGCCCGTTGCAGGCCTCCAGGATGTTGGGGGAGTGGGAGGGGGCACAAGGGGGGTACCTATGGTACCCCCTGCATTTGCATGGACCACGTGGCAGGCACCTCACGGTGCCTGCCATGTGGTGCATTCAAATGCACAAATGCCTTTTTAGAATTGCGGCGGGTGCTGCTGACAGCACCGCCCGCCGCAATGCAAAAAATGTGGGATGCACCAGCCAATGTGGCGGGCGCATTCTAATTTCAAAAAAATGGGTAGTGACCAGAAGTCACTCCCTAACCTGATGCACAGCTATGCTACGTTTAACTGCTGTTCTTAAATAATATCCAAATTACATCTTAAATTTGTTGAATGTTTATCATGGTTTTATTCACCAATTTACTTTTCTTGATCATTTACATTTTTTCTTATCGTAATTATGTTCATTCCATTCATATATGTACCAAGCAATCGATTTATACATTTAATCTTTGGTGTGATTAAGATCACACTTTAACACAGCCCATAAATGGTTATTTGTATGATAAACCGGCGATTGAAGTTTAGCAGGCCCGATGCATTTCGGGACCCTGTCCCTTCTTCGGGGGCCTTCCTGTAAAAAGAATTCATGAATGTCACAATTTTTCCTTTTCATTACTGAATGTTGCTACTAGGGCACTTTCGAGCTTCAAATCTACCACCAATCTGACATTTTACTCATCCTAGAGTGATAGTGATCCATACATATAACGTTTTTTACATTGCATTTTCACCATGCTGTTACACGCTTGTGACAGTTATCCTGTGTGTCTAGTTTACCCTCTGTCCTATGCGATCCCTTGATATATGAAATGCTCAAGTGTCTACAAGGTGTAATGTGAACTAATAAATGGGCTTGATACTCTTTGTGTGGTAACTTAGAGTGAAACTGTTAACACTATCTCGACATGTACCGTATTTCTATTTTACCGATGCATGGCATGACATTTCATGCGAGACATTCTTTAACTAAAAACAGAATCCTGTTTACCTTATCAAAACGGAGTGGGCTTCTACCTGCCTCTTGGGTGTAGTGCTTAGACATGTGATGCTCACTTCAGTATCAAATGAGATTTGTTCACATACATATTATCACGTATATCAAGAATTGTTTTCGCCTGCCTCCCATTTCCCCCCGCGATATTATGATGGGGGGGGGGGTACTGCGGCGGACGGGAAGATTGTCCACCGCTTTTCCGCCTGGTCGACGGGTCGACCTGGCGGCAAAGGGTTGCATATGGTGGCAGTGTCGGCTAGACACCACTAGCCATATTAGGATGCCAGTGGGAGGCAGCCGTTGCCGCCACGGAAAGGCATGCGGATTCCTGAGTTGGTGGCCCGTTGCAGGCCTCCAGGATGTTGGGGGAGTGGAAAGGGGCACAAGGGGGGTACCTATGGTACCCCCTGCATTTGCATGGACCACGTGGCAGGCACCTCACGGTGCCTGCCATGTTGTGCATGCAAATGCACAAATGCCTTTTTAGAATTGCGGCGGGTGCTGCTGACAGCACCGCCCGCCGCAATGCAAAAAATGTGGGATGCACCAGCCAATGTGGCGGGCGCATTCTAATTTCAAAAAAATGGGTAGTGACCAGAAGTCACTCCCTAACCTGATGCACAGCTATGCTACGTTTAACTGCTGTTCTTAAATAATATCCAAATTACATCTTAAATTTGTTGAATGTTTATCATGGTTTTATTCACCAATTTACTTTTCTTGATCATTTACATTTTTTCTTATCGTAATTATGTTCATTCCATTCATATATGTACCAAGCAATCGATTTATACATTTAATCTTTGGTGTGATTAAGATCACACTTTAACACAGCCCATAAATGGTTATTTGTATGATAAACCGGCGATTGAAGTTTAGCAGGCCCGATGCATTTCGGGACCCTGTCCCTTCTTCGGGGGCCTTCCTGTAAAAAGAATTCATGAATGTCACAATTTTTCCTTTTCATTACTGAATGTTGCTACTAGGGCACTTTCGAGCTTCAAATCTACCACCAATCTGACATTTTACTCATCCTAGAGTGATAGTGATCCATACATATAACGTTTTTTACATTGCATTTTCACCATGCTGTTACACGCTTGTGACAGTTATCCTGTGTGTCTAGTTTACCCTCTGTCCTATGCGATCCCTTGATATATGAAATGCTCAAGTGTCTACAAGGTGTAATGTGAACTAATAAATGGGCTTGATACTCTTTGTGTGGTAACTTAGAGTGAAACTGTTAACACTATCTCGACATGTACCGTATTTCTATTTTGCCGATGCATGGCATGACATTTCATGCGAGACATTCTTTAACTAAAAACAGAATCCTGTTTACCTTATCAAAACGGAGTGGGCTTCTACCTGCCTCTTGGGTGTAGTGCTTAGACATGTGATGCTCACTTCAGTATCAAATGAGATTTGTTCACATACATATTATCACGTATGTCAAGAATTGTTTTCGCCTGCCTCCCATTTCCCCCGCGATATTATGATGGGGGGGGTACTGCGGCGGACGGGAAGATTGTCCACCGCTTTTCCGCCTGGTCGACGGGTCGACCTGGCGGCAAAGGGTTGCATATGGTGGCAGTGTCGGCTAGACACCACTAGCCATATTAGGATGCCAGTGGGAGGCAGCCGTTGCCGCCACGGAAAGGAATGCGGATTCCTGAGTTGGTGGCCCGTTGCAGGCCTCCAGGATGTTGGGGGAGTGGGAAGGGGCACAAGGGGGGTACCTATGGTACCCCCTGCATTTGCATGGACCACGTGGCAGGCACCTCACGGTGCCTGCCATGTTGTGCATGCAAATGCACAAATGCCTTTTTAGAATTGCGGCGGGTGCTGCTGACAGCACCGCCCGCCGCAATGCAAAAAATGTGGGATGCACCAGCCAATGTGGCGGGCGCATTCTAATTGCCTATGCAGGACTGCCGCACCCTTAGCGGGTGGTCCCATTTTCCGGGGTGGTGGCAGAAGGACAAAGTCCACCCGCCATCATAAAAGACCCCTATGTCTTGTATACCCTGCCTTTTTAACAGTTGATGCCCGCTTTCAAATTCCTCTATATTTTATCCACTTATTCCATATTTTACCCCATTTCTCAGGGCATCCTGGTTTGATAGACTACTTTTTCCGCTGCCCCACACCAGTTGAGATCAATCTCTCAGTCAGTAACATGGGGGATGTATTTCCCCCATGTCCTAGCCATATTCCGTTAAGCAATTACAGCTGCTAGTAGCAACCATGTCCTGGTGTGTCATAGCCATTTAGTCTCTCCAGTGATGTATAATATGTGTCATCTAGCATCTAGTGAGACTGGTTGCCCCATAGCTCTAGACATCATCTGTGTGATTTTGCTGCAGTATCTTTGCAGTCTTGGACATCCCCACAGCATGGGGTAAAAAGTACCCTCTTCTCTACATCCCCTTATACATATGCTTGAGTTGCTTTTGTCCATCCTGTGTAGTCTGGTTTTCATTGTGTACGACCTGTGAAGGATTCTAAGTTGTATGAGACTAAATAGTGCTCTTATGGCTACTTCTCTAGGACTCTGTATTGCCTCCTGCCAATCGTGGTCTTCTATTGTCCCCAAGTCATTCTCCCATGCCTCCCTCAGAGTCACTAGTGGATCAGATGTATTATTCGTAAGTTTTTTATATATCAGGGAGGTAGCCTTCTCAATGAGTGGGCCTACTAGTACTCTATCTTCTAACGGCGCACTTTTGGGTATTTCTGTTCCAGCTGTCACATGCTTTCACAGAGTTCCATTTACTTGCTTTTCCATCCCAGGAATTTAGTTTCCTCTCTCCGAGTCTGTATGGTTGTTTCTTTATACTGCAGCAACTTTGTTGGTGGTGGCGGTCACATCCTAATTTGCACGGAGGGACCGCCACTGCCCCTGCGGACGGTCCCTCCAGCTCTGGAGTGGCGGACGGATGCAAGTCAGTCCTCCATCCTAATAGGGCCCTAGAACTGGATGTGGTTAGGCAGGTACCAATAATTTTTGGATTTCTCTACGGGCCCTTCATGTGTTAGTGTCTATTATAGCACTGAGTATGTGTCATGATGTGATTCACCACCTTCTTATAGTAGTAGTCAGTATGCACACCAGTGTCATGCAGGATGAGGCATGTGTATGTTGAGTGTTAGGTGAGTACAGGGTGTATGCGAACATTCCAGATGGATGACATGTTGATTTTCACACAAAGAGAAGTGTGTGGATATGTTTTAGTTATTTGGTGAAACATAGTCAAAGATATCTCCCTTCAAGGTAATATCATGATGTCATGAATATGATAGTGAAAAAATGTATATTGTTTTGTGTGCTATGCACTCTCTCATGACCACATGTGAGCCCTCCTGTTGGATACATGGGACTAAACTGACCAAGCTAGGCATCCACTTTCAACTTTAGTTTGAAACATACAATGCAAGTTTGGTGTTGACAGCCATACCATTGTGAATTGGGTAAGTCCCTAGCTGTAGGGTGTATTAGTAGCCATGTCTATATGTCGTGCTACTGACTAGTTATGGTGGGTCATTTTGTTACTACAGAAGTTATGAACGTTGTTCACTGTGTCCTTTGGAGGATGGTGCAGCTGTGTAATGTTAGTGAGTGAAATGTCTTCTGTGTCCTTACATCTATTTGAACTGTCTTTTCAGCATTGACTGAGGCAGGCAGAGAAGAGGTTACCGGAGAAGTTGGGGATACAGCTGGCCAGGATACTGACAGCGACAGAGCGACAGAGTCACTGGCACAGAGATTGAGGAGTGTTCCCAGGAGGAGCAACGTTTGACCTGTTCATCAGATTCCCCATCCAGTTGCTGCTCTGTGGAGGTGGTGAACAGCCCAGGACTTGAGACCACATCAACCTTGCCCCCATGCCACTCACTTATCCACCCTTCATGCTGGTCCCCACAAATTGGTCCGGCTCAGCAACCGTAAGGAACAAAACATCTTCTTTGGCCCAGGCACCTCATCCACTGCCCCATGGCCCCAGCTACTCCGAGCGAGGAGGCTATTGACCTCCTGAAACACATCTCTGTTGGGCGGTATGCACTGCTGAAGGCTATCCCGGGGCATTCCATTGTAAGCACCCAGATGCTGCAGTTCCTGTAGGGGATTAACAGTAGTGTGTCTGCACTATAGTGGTAGTTTCAGGCTCTGGCTGCCTCACTGATGGAAGCCTTCTCCTCAGCCAAGTATTCCAACTCACCTCCTGCCTCTTCCCATACCTAAAACCCTGTTCCCATCCACAGAAAGATAAACATACATGAACCCACCGAACAGACACTCACCACCCTCACCAGGGCCAGCCCACACATAGCGAATGAGCATGCACCAACAGACACAAGCCAGACACAAACAACATCAGACCCCCAGACACTTGCACAAACCACAGGAACACCCACAACAGTGACCCACAGTCCCTCAACCTTCCAGAGCCCACCCCTTGCCATCCCACCTGCCATTGATGCCATGGATACCCCTCTTGTATCTGGAAACATCCTTTCTGGCCCAACCACAGGCCCACCTTCCTTTGACAACCCAACCTTACCCAGTCCCGACCTCAGTTCTCTCTAGTTTGTTGCATTGAGGTGCCTGGTCTGCCCACTAGATGCCCCTTGCGGGGATATTCTCCAAGCAGTGTCATGTTTGGCAAGTACTGTGATGCAGCAATATTCTCATGCACTTTGGAACATTGGACTGGCTATTGGCCTTAAATGTTTGCTATATGTAATAACATTTTTATTTTTGGGAAAGTTAACTCTCCTATCCTGACCTTTATGTCATTTTAGCTGTATGTGGTACCTGGAGTACATTATTTTTATGGGTTTTGGTTTTCCTTGGTAAGTGGTATTTCTAATGCGACCTTTGTACATGTTGTGAAACTCCACTCAACCATAGGACTTGTTCATTGTTTGTGCTAGGGTCCTGTAGGCCGACTGATTGTGTCCTAGCAGTTTGTGTTTTTGCGTGAGGTATGTATTTCTTTTTTTCAATGGTCAGCAGGAACTTGCTTGCTCTGCTTCCTTTGAAATATAATGATTATGTTTTGTTATTTGGAGTACTCAATGTGTGCCTCCAGACATGAAGTACACCAGCATTGGTTAGGTTTCTGTGGGTCTGCATGTACATGCGTGAAATAGGCAGTGTGTGCTTTTCGAGCTACTTACAATTGGTATCTGGCAGATGCTGTGTTTCGTATTTATTAGGCTGCTTTGCACTTTTCAGAATCCTACATGTGTGTTCAGTTTATTTATGTATAAACTTTCTAAAAAAACACATCTGTGATTTCTTTGGGCCAGTGCTTCTGTGATTGCCAATGCATGTGGTAGTTGTGTTGTTGGGCCTCTGGCTTGGCTTGTTTTATTACTCTGATGGTGTCATTATTATCCTGTGGGTTAAGTTTAGGAAATGTTTCCCACTGCTTGACGACTATGGCCTTATATGACTTTGCTTTTGATGAGAGCTATATCTGTTAGTTTACTTCAGCATTGTGACACAGAACTTTTTTTAAACTTTGATGAGTTGTTACTACTGATGTGTAATTAACATTACAAAGGGAATTTGGATGTTTGCATTGTAATGGGGTCACTTTAAGTGACGTCTCTTATTCAGAATTAGATTAACAAGGCCTCATAGTAGTTATAGTCATTTCCCGAAGACATATTAGATTCTTTGGGTTATGTTGCGGTGGACGGCTGGAGTGGAATGATGGTATTGTGTCTGCGAAGATAGTTAGTTTCCCCATTATGTGTAATATCGGTTGGTGTATATTTTTAGAGGTGGAGGTATTGCGTTTCATGGAAAATGGCAACATTAATTCCACTTTTGTGGTACTGACATATGATTGTATGTAAACTGTGTGCGTGTGTTGTTCATATGTTTATGGCGTTGCCAAATGTACAAACAGGTAGGTGGGGGCGCACTACACGATTAACACAGGTTTTTGTGGTTGTATGGTGCCTTCGAGATATCACTCTCTGATGCAAAGTGTGACGAAATTACTATGTGGGTTGCACCCCCATGAATATGGGGTATGTCCCTCGGGCTCCAATGAATCCTTCTGCACTGCAAAAAGTCAAAATGTTTGCTAATGAACCAAAGTTAAAAGTTATGAACTTTACATCCATGTGATGACAACATGATGAAATAAATATCAAGTTTGAAACGGATTAGCTATTGTATAGACTTATTCAACCTTCTGTGCAGAAGGATTCATTGGAGCCCGAGGGACATACCTCATAGTCATGGGGGTGCAACCCTCATAGTTGCCAAATGTACTACACACTTTTGAATATGTGCTATGTGAAATGTGGACCTGTGACCTTGTTAAAAACAGTTAAAGGAAATATCCCTTATTTGTTTGCTGACGACACCTTTACTTAGCAAGGGTCAAAATGGTTACATGGAGGTCCAACACTCACTGGTGACGTTGTCTTTGACGGGCTATTCTTTGGAGGTGATCGATGAGGTAGAGCAACGGCTTAACAGGATGGATAGCCTCCATGTCGGCACAGGACATGGATTATGTAGAGGTGAGTTTAAGCGTTATATCCCTCCCTTTCCGGCGCTTCTTGCCTGGAGATGGGACCACTGTACTTCCATCGGCTGTGATGAAACTCGTAATGGGATGTTGGAGCGGCGATTAGAGGCTCATTGGCCTTCACCGCCAGCCGGGCAGTATGAGATAGCCGGCGGTGTCAGCGGAGCAATGGCAGTCCGAAGCAAGTCTTTGGTTGTAACTCATAATAGGGCGGTCGAGTCCACTGGCTAACCCACCGTCGCCACGCCACCACTGCCAATGCAGGCCATGGTCTGCCAACCTCGTAATTAACCCTAAGTCTGTTGAAAGCCTCAAGGACTACCGTATCCTAAGTATTTATATCTAAAAATGAAGCAATATCACCTATGTTTTGATTGTAAAGATTATGTAAAAATGGATCTGGTACCACTCTATCCCATTTTAGCCTCCTAGCCTGATCCTTTGTTCTCCCGGTTTTGTTAGAGTTAATCTCTTTCGTACAATTGACCAAATCCAGATCCCAAACCAAATGCAATAGAACAGGGTTATGATCAATAAACGTATTCCAACTGATTAGATTAAAGCTACCAGAGGGGCTGATAACATAATAAAATATATGACAGAGGAAAAGCCCAGTCTGCTAAAAGAATAAATAGTTTTATCCTCCCATGTCTTATCCGGGTAACGCAGGTTATTGGCAGCCAAAACCTCTTCAAGCATATCACCCTGTTCAGGATGTTCGAAATGGGTAAAGACTGGAATTACATCATTTATACGTTTTGCCAAGATACAACCTTGCTGAAGAAGGTGATGGTTAAAATCGCCCAGTAATATGATCTGGTAGTGTGTAGATCTTTCTTCCACATACTGGTCTAAAGATTGTCGCAAAGCAAGTATGTGTTCTGTTTCAGAGCTCCAAATAAAAGATTTATAAAAATTGACCACCACCAAGGGAGGATTAAAAAAAGCAGTTCAATAACCAGCAAGTTTGGAGATTTACTGTCTGCTATGCTTAGCGTACACAGGATTCTGAGGTAAACAAAGGTAAGAAGGCCCCCTGCTGCTGACGGAGATTCACATTTAAAAAACAAAATCTGTCCATCCATAAAAAAAGATCTTTCAGTATTTTATGTTTCCTGTAGGGCCACTATATGGTTTTCTCTGAGCTTGTCTAGCCACCACACGTCGTCCTTTTTGGACTTCAGTCCTGCTATATACCGGACCAATTTTTTAAGAGGGGGGTGAGCAATTTGGACCCAAGAGTGGTGTCGACTTTGAAACACTGCAGTGCGTAAACCAGGGTTTAGGTCTACATTATCCAAGATGTTGAAGAGACTGTCAATCATTATTTTCCAGCCTCTGCAGTTGATAAAACCTATTTTCTAGTGAAATTTCAGCCTTGGTTGCCTCTTTAAATGACACCGCCTGTGCCCGGAGAAGAGACCGTTCAGGGTCATCTGAAGTTATTTTTTGGATAGGATAGAAATCCTGCTTGGGAATAATCCCAATCTTGGTTGCAGGTTCCTAAATTATGTGAACGCTCTGCATACATGCATCTGTGTGTCTAGGGTTCGTTAGATTAACTACAACTCAGTACCCCTCTGTATTTCTTGGGATGTTAGTGCCCACCCAATCCACTCTCCTGGCCATAATAACATGCGTTGATAGGAAACATCCCTTGACTAAGGTACCATCACACCAGTGTCTGACCTTATGCATTAGATCTACTGTAGTCCTCCTCACATCTGTCTTAATAGGTGGGACACCGGTTAAGAAGAATTGTAAAGGCACTGATTCAGTGGGCAAATGTAGAATCGTGGTGTTTTCTACCAGTGTCATTGAGTGCCTTGCTGCCTTTGTTATGGGCCGACCTGAAAGACATGGGCCTGATATATTCTTCTGTGATATAGAAATATTTTGGGGAGTACGTGGGGTCTTACTTCTGACCTCCTTGTCTCCTGAAACTGCACAAGCCGACCTACAAATCCTTTTGGAAACTGTCCCCATGTCCATAGGATTGTTATCGGGCCCCCTCATGACTAAAGGCCATCCCTATGACTTTGCTTTTGGCTTGGTTGTGGTACACCAACTCAATCCTCTCTTTCACTCTGGAGCTACCCCGTTGATGATTTATGCACCCCTTTAAGATGTCGAGCGGTAAGCCTCTGACCAGATGTTGGAGGCTTTCCGCCCAACATCGTAGGTTTCAGTCTGACTGCTGTGTGCGCATGATGGTGGTCGGAGTGAAACCTGCGGGGGGTTCCAACGCAGATCTGATTGGATCAAGGATCCCGTCAGAGTGTCAGAAGCCACCATGATCCCCTAATGACAGCAGAACCAAGCCGGCTCCACCATTGGGATTATGATGGCACATTCCAACAGCCTTTTGATGTTGGCCTTTCTGACATGAAAAGATTGTCCTAAGTGTCTATGTGCCCCTATCAGGGCCCCTTTACCCCTGGCCCATGGCTGTGTGGCCTGGGGGGGCACCTATGGTTGAAAAACATCAATTTCCCAATGGCAATTTGTGCTGTGGGCTTTTTCCACCTGCCGCACAAAATGCCATTGGGAAATGGATGTTTCTGACCGCCCATAGGGCAGTAGCATCCACATCCGGCCCCCGGAACAGTAGACCTATGGTCAGTCGGTTCCAGACCGACATTGTGATGAGACCTATAGTTGTTAAAAATATTGGTAATTATTTTCATGTATTTTAGTATGTATTTTAATTGTATATGTTGTAAAGTGTTTGTATAAATATTGTTGATTTTTTTATAGTTTTTTAATTGTTAGTAGTTGAGAAATTTAAATTAATGTTGTTATTTTTATCTCTACTACTATAGCCGGTTGTGGTGTTTAAAAGGGTAGAGGGTGGGAAGTGATTTCATTATACTTTATTATTATGAATGTTTTAATTATTCAAGTTTAGTTAATTATTAGTTATGTTAATTGTATATTTTTTAAATTAGGTTGTAGGTGTGGGTTGTGTATTTTGTAGGGGTATTGGGTGGGAAGCTAATGAATTATAATAAATTAATAATTAATTGGTAAATAATGATTTTTAAATAAAAAAAAAAAAATTAGTATTAGGGGTGGGCAATGTGTTCTTTAGGGGTATGGTGGGGGAGGTAAATCAATTCTAAATATTTATTAATTAGACTGTAATTAAATGTAATTATTTAATTGCTAATGTAATATGTTAATTATATAAAAACTAAATTATTTTAAGTTTCAGGTGTAGGTTGTGTTTTTGGTGGGGGTGTAGGATGGCAAGTAAATTAATTATAATTGTTGATTAATAATTATTTACTTGATAATTAATTATATTAATTGTATATTTATTTTTTAAAATTTAAATTTAGGTGTGTGTTGTGTGTTTTGTAGAGCTATAGAATGGGAGATTCATATTTAAAATTATTTTTAATTAAATCTTTATTTTCTTTTTATTAACATTAAGTATTTAATTAATAGATGTGTTAATTGTATAATATTTTTTTTATTAAGTTTTAGGTCTTAGTATGTTTCGTAGGGATAACGGGGGCAGTAATTAAATTCGATTTATTTAATAATAATATTTTTGTTACTTTTGAATGTTCAATTATATTAATTATTCAAATGATAATTAATTATATAAATTGTGAAGTATAATAAAAAAATATTGTTTTGGTGTGTGTTGTTGTTTTTATATGTGTAAAGGGTGTGTGTGAAATTAATTATACTCATTAATAAATAAAGTTGGTTTGTAATATTTATAGAAATGATAAATAGTGATGATAAATATGTAAATAAAATATGTTTTACATTATGGGCCTAATTATGCTGTCGGGCGGACTTGAGTCTGCCAAACACCGTCTCTGTCCTGAGACTGACCGACCTCTGGTCAGTGGTCCCACCAGCCTCATTTGGATGCGACCAAACATTTTTCAGTTGCATTACGACATTTCCCTATGGGAGCATGCATTATGGCCATAAATAGGCTGTAATATATTCTCCCATAGGGAAAGTGGAGGTGTTGTTCAAGGCAGGCACCTCAAGGTGAAGCCCCGTCCACTGAATTTAGAGGTGAGGATGTGTTGAGGGCAGAGAAGTGCTGATTCCTTGATCTAAGATTTCTGTCTGAACGATAAGATGCCAATTTGTCCTGTAGGTATTTGGGCCCCTTACCAGCTAGAGCTTTTTGCGTTAGACAGAGGAGTTTGAAAATTGCTCTCTTCTTTATAGGAAGCCAGTGCAAGGCTCTTAACAGAGGGAGAGATGGGGTGCCCAGTGGCTGTTTATTAACCATTTGGGCTGCAGTATTTTGAACTACCTGCATCTTGTCATGAAGAGATGCATTTGATGCTACCACAAGTGCATTTCCGTAGTCCAAGCAACTGATAATCAGGGCATGGAATGGGGTCTTGTGAGAGTCCAATGACAGCCACTAAAAAATCCACTTAAGAAGGCGCATTATCCCAAAAACATGCCACATGTGGATGCCACATGGTCCTTTATCAATAACTTATTATCAAGAGGATACCCAAGTTCCTCACCATACTTCTAGGAGAGGGGACAGGACCAAGCTTCATAGGCTACCAGTTCCCATTCCAGTGAAGATGAGCTTTGCCAAGGAGGTAAATCTCAGCCTTGCCCCCATTCAATTGTGAACACTTTGAGGACATACAGCTTAACATCCTCCATATCTTACTCGACAGAAATAACCAGCTGTATATCATCTGCTTAAGAAAGTATATCAAAGCCATAAGACTTAACTAACCGAGCAAGGGGAGCAACATAAATGTTGAAGAGAGTCGGACTTAAGGCAGAGCCCTGAAAAACTCCCTTGTTAAGGCACGCAGTCTTAGACTGGAAAGGGCCCAGGGTGATAGTTTGAGTCCTATCCTTCAAAATGTCAGTAAGCCAATGTAAGGCGGTGCCATGTATACCTATCTCCAGAAGACATTGGTTCAGAAAAGGATGTGACACAATGTCAAATGCCTCTGACAAATTGAAAGGAATCAGCATAGCTGACTTGCTGGTGTCTAAAGAAAGACTGAGGAAGTCTGTTAATGCTATGGGGGTGGTCTTGTGACTGCGAGGCATCCAACAGGGAGTGAGCCTCCAGGTAAGATGACAACTGTTTATTTACCTGAGATTCCAGCATTTTGTTATTAAAAGGAGAAGAGATATGGGACAGTAATTAGCGGGGTCCATGGGATCAAGGTGTGTTTTTTTTAAGTGGGTGTGACATAGGCAGCTTTCCAGTCCCACAGGAGAGTGGCTGAAGACATCAATAGGTTACATAATAATAATACTGATGGAACAAGTGAAGAGGCTAACAAGGCTGTAAAGTAAGAGGGACATAAATCTGCCGGGGAGCCAGATTTAGTTTTGGCTATGAGTTCTGAGGGGGAGAGGAGATGGCCTAACAGCTAAGGCGGTCGACCTCGAATCTGGGGACCTAAGTTTGAGTCTCGGCAATGACGCTGAACAGCCTGTGATTCTGGACAAATCACTTAATCTCCTCGTGCCAAACAAAAATGAATGTGTCCTGATGTAATACAAATGGTGCTATGTAAAACGCTCTGATACCCGATTCGGGTCAGGTTCGCGCTATATAAACTCTGTACAAAATAAAAAATCTGACAATTGGGTATGTGTAATGGGTTCAAATTGCTCCAGTAAAGCCTGAATTTTACCTCATTGGGAGTTAGCCAGGCAGATAGAAAATTAGGTTAATGCATTTTTCTGGAGGATGCAGCAAATGTTATCTATTTTAGTCACAAAATGGGAGGCTAGAGTTGTGTCGAGAGACTGGGAGGCCACCATGGCTGAGGTGCATGCACGAGGGTTGGTGTGTACCCTTACAACCTTAAATAATTCTTTAGCAGAATTTTTAGCTCTTCACATTGGTTGATGTTTATTTTAAAATTGAGTACATAAGGAATAAAGCGGTCTTTTAGAGTGTATAAGTGAGACCTGAGGTATGGTGCAGCTGTGTTGTAGGAGAGGGTGCTATAAAGTTAAAAGGAAACTAATAAATTATGTTTTCAGTTTTGGGTTGGGTCTGGTACATTGAAGTAAGAGCTTGTAGTTATGTAGGCAGGTTCATTTGTAGTTTTAAAACAGCAACATAAATAAAAACTGTTTTTGTATTATGTGTAAGCCAGTAGTAAAGTAGTTGATACATTGGCTAGAAAAATAATTCAAAAATATTTTTATTTTTTTTAAAGAATAATAGCTGCATAATTACAGACAGAATGCCTTCAAAACCTCTGAGGAAAAAGGTACAGAAGCAACTATAGTATCTATGCAGAACTGAGACTCAATGGGCGCAAAATAAAGAAAAAATGTTAACCAAATACGTGCCTTTGGTAAGAGGACAAAGTAATTTCTTAAAAATATATTTGGACATTTCCAAAGATTATTAAAAATTGAAAATAAAATTCAAACTATGAGAAAGATTAACAACAGGAAAGAACGTTACAAAGATGGTCACACCTTAACGAGGAGACAGAAGCAGTTTAAGGAAATCAGAGCCAGGATGTTTCGTAGTAGAGTAGTTATAAATCTACTGAGAAATATGAAGAAGTATTGAAGAAGGAGACATGCACTGAAACAGAAAGAACGAGTTGAGAGAGTAGTTGATAAGGCCTTTGCTTTGAAGGTGAAGCTTTTATTTTGATGATAAATAGAATGAAGACTCTTGACAAAATGGTGTTGTGCATGAGGAGACAAAGCCAGAAAATAGATCAGTGAATATAAGTAACTTGTGTACAGTTTTTAGTAGAGAATGCATACATACTTCTAATACAGAGTCTTTCTTTAATGGAGAAAGCTATCTCCAGGATAATAGATTAGTTCAATCTATTGATTACAGAGGACAATGTTAAGAAATGAAGAATGTGTATCATAAAGGAGAGTGATTCAATTTAGGACATAGGGGCTGGGATCAATACATACTCAATCTCAAAAGGTACCCCTACAACATCAATCTCACGTCATCTCACAGAGAAAAACGTTACCATTATTTCTCTGATTGTCAAATAAATGACAACTGGTGATTTAACCAATCTCAACCGATGTACAGAGAATATATCACATCCACAAGTGTAACCATGTTCCCAAGGACATAAACAAGGGATTATGTTTGTCAATGGATATGTTTTCTTAACAAACAAAATACCATACATTTAAATGAGACAAAAGTGTACACATAACATCATTGCCCACAAATACATGTGTATACAATTAAAATAAATCAGTCAAAAGCATACATACATGAACTAAGATGTTACATTGAAATAATATTTAAACATGTGATTAAAACATTAAAACAACATGTGTAGTGTCCTGCAGTTAGAATCTATAGGGTTGTAACATGTTGTAACCCTCTACTGCTCAGCCCAAAGCGTACTGCTGGGCCCTTTATAGTGGTGGTTGGAGCATGTTATCTATTTGGAGGTGATGTTGTGGTTTACTTCACCACTATTGCATGAATACATTTATAATCTTTAAGAGTGATGACAGCCCCTGGCCACACCCATAGATGTGCCAACAAGTTCCGACCTTCATGTTGGGCCTGGAGTATTTTTCAATGAAGGTCTTCTTCAGGGCTGGGGGGCTTTCTTTTGAAGGGACACTGTGTGAAATATATCAAACAAAACAAATAGTGTGTATTAAATTCCCCTGTGCTTCCTAACTCAAATAAAAAAAGGATGTTCCCTCAAGGAATATGTATATGGGGGACATACTATTAACACAGGAACTTTCTGCTGCCTCAATGGGAACAAGCATTCTATTTCTTGTGTGGGTCTGTGCTGTACATGAATTAGACATGTGACCCTGGGTATAGGAGGAAAGGATACTTCTAATCAGTATTGTCATCTTTTCTGTAGTGGAAGACTCTTAGACAGTTAAATAGCTTTTTGAGAGATAAAAGCAGACCTACCTTGTGGGGTCAGTGGATTATGGATTATCCTGAGTTAAAAAAAAGGGGAATTCTTTCCAGTCTGGTGTTGGTGACCTAATTGGTCACCAACACCAGACAGAGTGTCACCTATCGCAAGGTACATCTGAGGCTGATGGCATTGGTGGAACTAGACCCCATACTGTTTTTAATGTAACAGTGTTACTCCAATTGCGTAGACGCTTCATGCAAGTGATCCCCTTACTTTTTCAAAAAGATCCATAGTGTAACAAATTCGTGGCTGCTATCCTCATATGTATGCAGCTCCGTTTATTGTTCTAGGTGGCTAACATGGGCAGCCAACACCATCCCTAATTGTGCCTCACAGGTGCCATGGCCAGAAAATAATCTGAATCGGCCTCCGTATGCCCCATGTGATAATCACAAACATTGTCTTGCTCATCGTATTAGCTATTGTGCCTGCGGCTCACAGTTTATGGGGAAAATAAATTATTTTTGTGGTATGTGTCGGCAACCAAGTGTCTTGGGGGCTAGGGGTGGTGTACCAATGGATTACCGCTTATCTAAGTCATTTATTTGGATCCCTTGCTGCAGAGGTGGCATTCATGTTTCTCTGTGGTGAAAGAGGAAGTGTAATGGGTGGAGCCTTTAGATAAATGTAACCTCCCTGACGTGTGTGTTTCTAATTGGATAAAGAACTCCATCTTGCAAAGTGCTGGTGTTCGTTGCCATGGCGAGGGATGCACACTGCCACCAAAGAGCTGGAATACCAGCAGAGAGTCAATCATTATTCTTAACTGTTCTACTGGGTCTCTAATTTCATCAATTTCATTTTAGATTGTTGTTACAATATCGCTCAACACCCCCACTCTCTCCCTTTCCCCCTACTCCTCTCTCCCCCTCCCCTGTCTTCCCTCCTACAACACCATACTCCAAACTCCTATTCCCCACTCCCCCTCTCCTGTCATCTCTACAGCCAATGCCATCTCCCAACCACCGTCATCCAAACTTTCTCTCCCTCCAATGATCCCCTCTTCCTGACATCCCCACTGCAAACCCCCTCTCCCTACCACTTACATTCTCCAAAATCTGTCCCCCTTTACCTCTTCTAAAATAACTAACCCCTTCCTTCCCTCTTGGAAGCCAGGCTGAATCCCTACCCCTCCACCCTCGCTCTCCTATCGTACCACCTCTGGTCCCACCTTCACCCTCTCCTATCGGTCCTTCACAACCATCAAATTTTTCTCCACCACTAATCCCTGATGCAGTTCTACTTCACACTCTTTATGCTCTCCTATCATCTCACTCAACATCCCAGAGTTCTCTAATCTCTTGTCCTTCATCATGCCACCACACACGCCTAATTGCCTTAACTCTACTCATTCCAACACCATTGACCTCACACACCATACTCACTATTGCCCCTTGTCTACACCAAACACTATCTACTCCCTCTCACCCTCATCTTCCCCTTTAGAGATCCCCCTCTCCCCTATAGCCCTGACCCTACATAACATCGAACACAATCTCTTTTTATTGACAAATGAACTCTCCCAACTTAGAGAAGATGTTAAATCCCTCCGCTCAGGAACCCGACTCTCATGTGCAAATGCCCCCCACCCCAACGTAAAATCCCAGGCAAATTCAATCGACACCATTGGAATACTTCCCCCCTCCACAACCGTATGTCCAGGCCTCGCCGTACTTCGAACCACCTCTCCCCATCTGACCTCTCTGACCGATGCAATTCCTACCATCCTAGTACTTCAATCAACAACCCACCTCCTCCTACTCCTACATCCCTGTCATTCTAGGGACCAAGAGAATTCCCTCCATTCCCCAGGCCCCCTTCTCAACTCACCTCCATCCATTACAGCCCTCCCTCCCAAAATAACCCCAATCCACTCACCTGCATGCTTGTTAACTGCTGATCCGCCATCCGACACGCCACTGAAATCTCCGAATCTATCCTTAGTGAATCCATTGACATTACATTCCTCACGGAAACTTGGCTCAATAAACACTCAACAAGCGTACTTGATCTACTCAGCCCCCCGGATACTCTATCCTCAGAATAGACAGACCTGACAGAATACGAGGTGGACTGGCCATAATCTTCAAAAATGCTCTCCCTTGTTAACAACTCTAGCCACTCCACCTTCGAAAACCTTGAAGCTGAACTTAAAATTCTAGGCACCCACTCTATTCATTTACATACTACCTACCGCCCTCCTGGTGATCCACACCCCTTTATTGATGAACTTTCTGACTTGATTACACAATCCGCATTATCCTGCTCAAAAAATCTCTTCCTTGGAGACTTCAACCTCCACTTGAATGACACCAACGATCCCACTACCACCTTCATTACCAACCATCTTGAGACCTCCCCTCACCTCAAACAAATTAAACCTATGAAATGGACCAGAAATCTAAAACGTATCCCTCCAGGCGCATTTGAGTCCAAACTACAAGTTCAACTGCTCCTCACTCCTCTCTCACAAAAGGTAAATGAGCTCACTGATCACTTTAATAAAGCTGTGTCAGATGTCCTAGACCAATTGGCCCCTCCTAAACTTAAAACTCAAAGAAACATCCCTTCCAAATCTTGGTTTAATCTCGAACTTAACAATGAAAGACGCTCATTAAGACTAATGGAAGTAACCTGGAGACAGCATCCCTCCGACTCTAGCCTGACACTCCTCAGGTCAGCTAGATCTACGTACAAAAACACATTTTTAACGAAAAGGCATCCTTCTTCCGTACAGACCTGGAGAACTGTTCAACATTATCCGGCACCAAACCTCCTCAGCTCCGCCTAACCCTACAGCCTCAACCGCTAGGTGTGAAGAAATTGGCCACTTCTTCTCGGAAATAATCACCAAAATTGATCAATCGTTCCACTCAACACAGATCCCAACCAACCCCCTACTTCCTGCTGACATCTCCTCTAATTCACACTCTACACTCCTGACACCCCTAGGTCCCCCTTCATACTCTCCTCCTACCTCACCTCACCCTAACCCTCATCTCACATTCCTTCTCCTATTCCCTCCCTAAACTACCCCCCACACCTTCCCACCCCTACTCCTCTCGTACCCAACCACCCAAACTCATGACCAAAAAACAATGCCTCCTGACATAACTTCCTCCCTGTAACTGAGCACGAAGTCCACAGCATTATTACTAAACTAAAACCATCCTCCCATACCAAAGACCCCCTCCCTTCGAACCTTGTCCAAGACCTTAAGCATATCATTGTCCCATCCTGGACCACAATCATCAACACCTCCCTTGCTACAGGAAGTGTCCCTAGCTCCCTCCAACTTGGTCAAATCTCCCCCATTATCAAAAACGCTAATGCTGATCCTAATGACTTAAGCAACCTCTGCCCATGACTAACCTCCCCCATCTTTCTAAAGCCCTCAAAAAAGTGTCTTGCTCCAATAAGACAAACACATCGAAATATTCAATACACCTGGACCCCTTACAATCAGGCTTCAGAAAAGGCTGCAGGCCTGAAACTGCCATACTAAACATTGTTGATGACATCCACCACTTCCTTGATAATGGTGAGACACGTCTTCTTATCCTCCTTGATCTCTCTGCAGCTTTTGACACTGTTAACCACTCTGCCCTACTTAATGTGCTCAAAGATCGCTTCGGCCTCAATGGTACTACCCAAAATGGTTTGTCTCCTATCTTCAACATCGAACCCAACACATTAAAATTCAAGACTGTCTATCTAAACCCACTCTGGTCAACCTAGGAGTTCCCCAGGGATCTATTCTCTCATCCTCACTCTTTAACCTCTATATGGAACCCCTCACCCTCATTCTAAATCAAGCTGGTATCAACTACCATCTTTATGCCAATGACACCTGACTCTATTACAAGATCAAAACACACGCTGACATCATACACCTTAAAAACACCCTCACTAAAATCCAATATTGGTTCCACCTTAATCATCTCAAACTCAATCCCAAAAAAACTGAAATCATCCTCTTCTCCCCCAAAAACAACCCTCTTCCCATTAAAAATTGGATCTCCAACTTCAATGCCCTCAACTGCTCTCTCTCCTTGTTATGTTATGTTATGTTAACCAGATTTGTATAACGCTCAGCTGCCCCAGTAAAGAGGCGTCCCGGCGCTGCCAGCATCAGAATAACAGACGTAGATACCAGGACAGTAAGACGTCGAGTTTAGAATATAAGTCAAAGAACTAAACTAAGGAAAGAATACAGTTTTAATTGCTTTCCTAAAGTCCAGCAGACATTCCATGTTGCGGATCTGAAAAGGCTGGGAGTTCCATAACTTGGCTTCCAAGCAGCGAAAGGAATGGCCCCCAGTGCGAAGACGTTTCACGCGGGGAACAATCACCAGGTGCTGCCCTAAGGAGCGCAGCTGGAGCGAAGGAACATAGGGGGTAAGCAGATTAGCTAACAGGCTAGGCAAAGCAAGTTTCAAGATCTTGATCTTGAAAGAAAGACATTACGTCTAAAATTGAATGCGCTCAGCCATCGGTAGCCAGTGAAGTCTCAGGATGGCGCCAGCGGAGGGGCAGGTCCGCGGGAGCCCCAGCAAGGCACTGGTAGCGGCATTTTGAACACGGTGCATCCGCATTACTTCAGCTTGATAAGCCCCTAGCAAGAGAGAACTAGCATAGTCCAGTCTAGATAGAATGGCTGACTGGACAATCAGCTGGTGTGTGGGTGAATCAAAGAAGGGGGCTTAAGACCCCGCAGGAGGCCAAAACAAGTGCCAACAACCTTTTTAGTATTGTCTTAAAAACTAATGGAGGAGTCCATCCATAACCCCAGGTTCTTAACTACTGCCTTGGGAGTGGGAGTGCTACCTAGAATGCTCGGCCACCATTTCTCACTCCATAAGTTCGAGTCCTTCCAACTCAGTAAAATCTCTTGGTATCTCCATTGATAACAGTCTAAACCTCAATGTCCACATCATAAATTTGACTAAAGGAGCTCTCTTCACTCTTAGTCATCCCAAGAAAATCAAACACTTTCTACCCAATGAAGATTTAAAATTAGTGGTTCTATTCCTTTTCCTTTCACAAATCGATTATGGCAATGCCATCCTCACCGGAATCCCCAAGGTCCACCTAGCTCCACTCAAATCTGTACTCATCCTTTCAGCTAGGCTCATCACGGACTGCAAACGGTTCAACCACATTTCCCCAGCTCTCAAAACTCTAAAATGGCTCCTTATCAAAGGCATATCTGCCTACAAAAATGCATACATCACACTGAAAGTCCTCCATCAAAATGCACCGCATTACCTTGCCAATAAACTCTGCAAAGCGGGCAGCACACAACCCCTAAGAAGCACTAACACTCTCCTCCTTGTCCCAACACTGCTAAAAAAGAAATCCACTAAATCCCGCTCCTTCTCTGGAAATGCCCCCTAGATCTGGAATGCCCTCCCTAAAGCCCTATGATGCAACCCTTCCTACACCAGCTTTAAAAAAGATCTCAAAATTCACATCCTCAATAAATATTGGGGGTCTCTACCTGTACATTAAACTTGCTCTTCCATATCTTATAGGTATTTCAACTCTTTTCTCCAAGTATCAGTTACATGATATGTATAACCTCAAGCCTTTTGTTATTCTTTGTCTTACTGCTGTTTATTCTATAATGATGTTGTAAATGTTGTAATTTTGTTTTACCATATCTATCTCAGTCTTGCAAAGCGCTCTGATGTTTTTTTTTATTCTTCGATGCTGTAATTTGTCCCGTTCTGTAACTAGCTCTATCATGTAAAGCACTCTGATATCTCTGGGTCCAGCCAGCGCTATTTAAAACCTCTAATATAAAGTATAAGTATAAAGTATATAAAGTATAAACATTAAATTCTGTACATACATCACTTTTTGTGGTGGATGCAACTATATTCCTTAGTCAATATCTTTGCCCGAGCACCCTGCAGTGCTTTTATCTGCATAGCAAATAAATTTTTTGAACAAACAAAACGTTATCTGCTTTCACATTCTACACCTTTGTGACAATGCATGAATTTATTAACCTGGTTTGACAGGATTGTTGTCTCGGGCATCACAGGGGCATATGTTAGTTAGGGTTCAGCCCTTGTTTGTCAGTGAGATGTGAAGTATCTATCAATCAATCAATCACAAGAATTTGTATAGCGCGCTACTCACCCGAAAGGGTCTCAAGGCGCTGAGGAGGGGGGGGGGAGAGTCGCTATTGCTTGAACAGCCAGGTCTTGAGTTGTTTCCTGAAGGAGAGGTGATCCAGGGTCAGCCGTAGGTGAGTGGGGAGGAAGTTTCAAGTCTTGGCTGCCAGGTAGGAGAAGGATCTTCCTCCGACGGTGGATTTCCGGATTCGTGGGACGGAGGCGAGGGTGAGGCTGGCGAATCGGAGCTGGCGGGTGGGTGTGTAGAATGTGAGGCGTCTGTTGAGGTACTTCGGGCCCGTGTCGTGGAGAGCCTTGTGTGCGTGGGTGAGGAGTCTGAACGTGATCCTCTTATTGATGGGGAGCCAGTGCAGGTCTTTCAGGTCGGCAGAGATGTGGCTGCGGCGAGGGATGTACAGGATGAGTCGTGCTGAGGCGTTCTGAATGCGCTGGAGTCTTTTCTGGAGTTTGGCTGTGGTTCCAGCGTAGAGGGTGTTCCCGTAGTCCAGCCGGCTGGTGACGAGTGCCTGGGTGACCGTCTTCCTGGTTTCTGTGGGGATCCATCCGAAGATCTTTCGAAGTATGCGCAGGGTGTTGAAGCAGGATGATGAGACTGCGTTCACTTGCTTGGTCATCATGAGGGAGGAGTCCAGGATGAAGCCCAGGTTGCGTGCATGGTCCGTTGGTTTGGGCGCGCTGCCCAGGGCAGGGGGCCACCAGGAGTCGTCCCACGTGGAAGGAGATGGTCCGATGATGAGGACTTCCGTCTTGTCTGAGTTCAGTTTTAGGTGGCTGATCTTCATCCATTCTGCAACGTCTCTCATTCCTTCCTGGAGGTTGGCTTTGGCGGTGTTGGGGTCGTTGTTGAGGGAGAGGATCAGCTGGGTGTCGTCGGCGTAGGAGATGATGTTGAGGTTGTGTCGGCAGGTGATGGCTGCGAGAAGGCTCATGTAGACGTTGAAGAGGGTTGGGCTGAGTGAGGATACTTGCGGGAAGCCACAGATGACTTCGGTGGCCGCGGATCGGAATGGGGGGAGGCAGACTCTCTGGGTTCTTCCGGCGAGGAATGAGATGATCCACTCCAGGGCCGCTCCTTGGATTCCGGTGTTGCTGAGGTGCTGTATCAGGGTGCGGTGGCAGACAGTGTCGAAGGCTGCTGAGAGGTCCAGGAGGATGAGGGCAGCCGTTTCCCCGTTGTCGAGCAGGGACCTGATGTGGTCGGTGGCTGCAATGAGGGCGGTCTCGGTGCTGTGGTTTGCTCGGAAGCCGGACTGTGAGGGGTCGAGGGATCCGTTGGTCTCGAGGAAGGCGGAGAGTTGTCTGTTGACGGTCTTCTCAATGACTTTGGCTGGAAAGGGAAGGAGCGAGATGGGGCGGAAGTTCTTCAGGTCCGTGGGGTCCGCGGTGGGTTTCTTGAGGAGGGCGCTCAGCTCGGCGTGTGTCCAGCTCTCCGGGAAGGTGGCGGATGCGAAGGAGCTGTTGATGATGTTCCGGAGTTGGGGTGCGATGATGGAGTCGGCTTTGTTGAAGATGTGGTGTGGGCATGGGTCAGTAGGGGAGCCGGAGTGGATGGTGTTCATCGTGCGGGTGGTGTCTTCGGTGCTGACCGGGGTCCAGTTGCAGAGGGTGGCGGTTGGGGGCACTGGTTCGGTGGTTGGGTGCGTGGTTTGTGCGCCAAAGCTGTTGTGAATGATTCAGAAAAGGGGGTGGTGATGAACAGAGTGCCTGAATTAAGCAGACCACTCTTACCCAGTCCAAAGATCAGGGCATATTCCATCACCGTTTTTTAGCTCACTGCACCATCCCAGCTCAGAACTTGGCTATATGCAAATTAGTCTGTTCCTGTCCCAGTGCATGATGGGAACAGGGCAAACCAAACTACCAAGCCAATTCTTGTACTGGGAAGGAAACAAGCTTCCGGGGACCGGTTTCTGCCATTTCAGGCGTCTTCGGCCCGGCTTGCTTGAATCCTGATGGTGCAATGAGCAAGGGACTCACATCTGAGTATACCCTTCCACGCTTATGATGGACAAAATGATTCAGAAAAGGGGGTGGTGATGAACAGAGTGCCTGAATTAAGCAGACCACTCTTACCCAGTCCAAAGATCAGGGCTTGATCCATCACCGTTTTTTAGCTCACTGCACCATCCCAGCTCAGAACTTGGCTATATGCAAATTAGTCTGTTCCTGTCCCAGTGCATGATGGGAACAGGGCAAACCAAACTACCAAGCCAATTCTTGTACTGGGAAGGAAACAAGCTTCCGGGGACCGGTTTCTGCCATTTCAGGCGTCTTCGGCCCGGCTTGCTTGAATCCTGATGGTGCAATGAGCAAGGGACTCACATCTGAGTATACCCTTCCACGCTTATGGTGGACAAAATGATTCAGAAAAGGGGGTGGTGATGAACAGAGTGCCTGAATTAAGCAGACCACTCTTACCCAGTCCAAAGATCAGGGCTTGATCCATCACCGTTTTTTAGCTCACTGCACCATCCCAGCTCAGAACTTGGCTATATGCAAATTAGTCTGTTCCTGTCCCAGTGCATGATGGGAACAGGGCAAACCAAACTACCAAGCCAATTCTTGTACTGGGAAGGAAACAAGCTTCCGGGGACCGGTTTCTGCCATTTCAGGCGTCTTCGGCACGGCTTGCTTGAATCCTGATGGTGCAATGTATGGTGATGGATCAAGCCCTGATCTGTTGACTGGGTAGGAGTGTTCTGATTAACTCAGATACTCTGTCCATCACCACCCCCTTTTTGTAATTATTTTGGCTACCATGAGTGTGGAAGGGTATGCTCAGACATGAGTCCTTTGCTCATTGCACCATCAGGATTCAAGCAAGCCGGGCCGAAGACGGCTGTAATGCCAGAAACCGGTCCCCGGAAGCTTGTTTCCTTTCCAGTGAAGAATTGGCTTGGTAGTTTGGTCTGCCCTGTTCCCATGATGCACTGGGCCAGGGACAGACTAATTTGCATATAGCCAGGTTCTGAACTGGGATGGTGCAGTGAGCTAAAAAACGGTGATGGATCAAGCCCTGATCTGTTGACTGGGTAGGAGTGTTCTGATTAACTCAGATACTCTGTCCATCACCACCCCCTTTTTGTAATTATTTTGGCCACCATGAGTGTGGAAGGGTATGCTCAGACATGAGTCCCTTGCTCATTGCACCATCAGGATTCAAGCAAGCCGGGCCGAAGACGGCTGTAATGCCAGAAACCGGTCCCCGGAAGCTTGTTTCCTTTCCAGTGAAGAATTGGCTTGGTAGTTTGGTCTGCCCTGTTCCCATGATGCACTGGGCCAGGGACAGACTAATTTGCATATAGCCAGGTTCTGAACTGGGATGGTGCAGTGAGCTAAAAAACGGGGATGGATCAAGCCCTGATCTGTTGACTGGGTAGGAGTGTTCTGATTAACTCAGATACTCTGTCCATCACCACCCCCTTTTTGTAATTATTTTGGCCACCATGAGTGTGGAAGGGTATGCTCAGACATGAGTCCCTTGCTCATTGCACCATCAGGATTCAAGCAAGCCGGGCCGAAGACGGCTGTAATGCCAGAAACCGGTCCCCGGAAGCTTGTTTCCTTTCCAGTGAAGAATTGGCTTGGTAGTTTGGTCTGCCCTGTTCCCATGATGCACTGGGCCAGGGACAGACTAATTTGCATATAGCCAGGTTCTGAACTGGGATGGTGCAGTGAGCTAAAAAACGGTGATGGATCAAGCCCTGATCTGTTGACTGGGTAGGAGTGTTCTGATTAACTCAGATACTCTGTCCATCACCACCCCCTTTTTGTAATTATTTTGGCCACCATAAGTGTGGAAGGGTATGCTCAGACATGAGTCCCTTTCTCATTGCACCATCAGGATTCAAGCAAGCCGGGCCGAAGATGGCTGTAATGCCAGAAACCCGTCCCCGGAAGCTTGTTTCCTTTCCAGTGAAGAATTGGCTTGGTAGTTTGGTCTGCCCTGTTCCCATGATGCACTGGGCCAGGGACAGACTAATTTGCATATAGCCAGGTTCTGAACTGGGATGGTGCAGTGAGCTAAAAAACGGTGATGGATCAAGCCCTGATCTGTTGACTGGGTAGGAGTGTTCTGATTAACTCAGATACTCTGTCCATCACCACCCCCTTTTTGTAATTATTTTGGCCACCATGAGTGTGGAAGGGTATGCTCAGACAAGAGTCCCTTGCTCATTGCACCATCAGGATTCAAGCAAGCCGGGCCGAAGACGGCTGTAATGCCAGAAACCGGTCCCCGGAAGCTTGTTTCCTTTCCAGTGAAGAATTGGCTTGGTAGTTTGGTCTGCCCTGTTCCCATGATGCACTGGGCCAGGGACAGACTAATTTGCATATAGCCAGGTTCTGAACTGGGATGGTGCAGTGAGCTAAAAAACGGTGATGGATCAAGCCCTGATCTGTTGACTGGGTAGGAGTGTTCTGATTAACTCAGATACTCTGTCCATCACCACCCCCTTTTTGTAATTATTTTGGCCACCATGAGTGTGGAAGGGTATGCTCAGACATGAGTCCCTTGCTCATTGCACCATCAGGATTCAAGCAAGCCGGGCCGAAGACGGCTGTAATGCCAGAAACCGGTCCCCGGAAGCTTGTTTCCTTTCCAGTGAAGAATTGGCTTGGTAGTTTGGTCTGCCCTGTTCCCATGATGCACTGGGCCAGGGACAGACTAATTTGCATATAGCCAGGTTCTGAACTGGGATGGTGCAGTGAGCTAAAAAACGGTGATGGATCAAGCCCTGATCTGTTGACTGGGTAGGAGTGTTCTGATTAACTCAGATACTCTGTCCATCACCACCCCCTTTTTGTAATTATTTTGGCCACCATGAGTGTGGAAGGGTATGCTCAGACATGAGTCCCTTTCTCATTGCACCATCAGGATTCAAGCAAGCCGGGCCGAAGACGGCTGTAATGCCAGAAACCCGTCCCCGGAAGCTTGTTTCCTTTCCAGTGAAGAATTGGCTTGGTAGTTTGGTCTGCCCTGTTCCCATGATGCACTGGGCCAGGGACAGACTAATTTGCATATAGCCAGGTTCTGAACTGGGATGGTGCAGTGAGCTAAAAAACGGTGATGGATCAAGCCCTGATCTGTTGACTGGGTAGGAGTGTTTTGATTAACTCAGATACTCTGTCCATCACCACCCCCTTTTTGTAATTATTTTGGCCACCATGAGTGTGGAAGGGTATGCTCAGACATGAGTCCCTTGCTCATTGCACCATCAGGATTCAAGCAAGCCGGGCCGAAGACGGCTGTAATGCCAGAAACCGGTCCCCGGAAGCTTGTTTCCTTTCCAGTGAAGAATTGGCTTGGTAGTTTGGTCTGCCCTGTTCCCATGATGCACTGGGCCAGGGACAGACTAATTTGCATATAGCCAGGTTCTGAACTGGGATGGTGCAGTGAGCTAAAAAACGGTGATGGATCAAGCCCTGATCTGTTGACTGGGTAGGAGTGTTCTGATTAACTCAGATACTCTGTCCATCACCACCCCCTTTTTGTAATTATTTTGGCCACCATGAGTGTGGAAGGGTATGCTCAGACATGAGTCCCTTGCTCATTGCACCATCAGGATTCAAGCAAGCCGGGCCGAAGACGGCTGTAATGCCAGAAACCGGTCCCCGGAAGCTTGTTTCCTTTCCAGTGAAGAATTGGCTTGGTAGTTTGGTCTGCCCTGTTCCCATGATGCACTGGGCCAGGGACAGACTAATTTGCATATAGCCAGGTTCTGAACTGGGATGGTGCAGTGAGCTAAAAAACGGTGATGGATCAAGCCCTGATCTGTTGACTGGGTAGGAGTGTTCTGATTAACTCAGATACTCTGTCCATCACCACCCCCTTTTTGTAATTATTTTGGCCACCATGAGTGTGGAAGGGTATGCTCAGACATGAGTCCCTTGCTCATTGCACCATCAGGATTCAAGCAAGCCGGGCCGAAGACGGCTGTAATGCCAGAAACCGGTCCCCGGAAGCTTGTTTCCTTTCCAGTGAAGAATTGGCTTGGTAGTTTGGTCTGCCCTGTTCCCATGATGCACTGGGCCAGGGACAGACTAATTTGCATATAGCCAGGTTCTGAACTGGGATGGTGCAGTGAGCTAAAAAACGGTGATGGATCAAGCTCTGATCTGTTGACTGGGTAGGAGTGTTCTGATTAACTCAGATACTCTGTCCATCACCACCCCCTTTTTGTAATTATTAAAGCTGTTGTGAATGTCAGCGATCTTGCGGTGGAAGAACGAGGCGAGAGAGTCGCAGAGGTCTTGCGAGGGAGTGATGTCGGTGTTGCAGGCGCTGGGATTTGAGAGCTCTTTGACGATGCTGAAGAGCTCCTTGCTGTTGTGGGTGTTGTTGTTCAGTCTTTCTTTGAATGCTGTCTTATTGGTGGTGCGGATCAGCTGGTGGTGTTTGCGGGTGGCGTTCTTGAGGGCGGTCATGTGTTCTGTTGTCTGGTCGTGGCGCCAGGCTTTCTCGAGGGTGCGGCATGTTTTCTTAGAGTTTTTGAGGTCGGTGGTAAACCACAAGGCTTTCCTGCTGCCAGGTCTGCTGGGGGGGTTCTTCAGTGGTGTGAGTTCGTCGGTGCAGTCGGTGAGCCACAGTGTGAGGTTGCGGGCTGCTTCGTTGGGGTCCGTTGTGTTGGCAGGAGGGTTCTGGCTGAGGGTGGTGGTGAGCTGGTCAGCGGTGATCTTGCTCCAGCTTCTGCGGGGAACCTGTTGCGGGTGGTGGTGGCTCGTGGTTCTCCTGAAGTTGAAGTGGACGCAGCTGTGGTCTGTCCAGTGTAGTCCGGTGGAGTGGCTGAAGGAAATGTGCTTGCTGGAGGAGAAGACGGGGTCAAGCGTGTGGCCGGCGTAGTGGGTGGGGGTGTTCACCAGTTGCTTGAGTCAGAGGTTGGCGAGGTTGTCCAGCAGGGCAGCAGTATTGCAGTCCTTGTTGTTCTCCAGGTGGAAGTTGTGGTCCCCTAGGAGGATGTAGTCTGAGGAGGTGAGGGCATGCGGGCTGATGAAGTCTGCGATGGCTTTGCTGAATTGAGTGCGTGGTCCCGGGGGTCTGTAGATGAGAGTGCCTCTGAGGGTGGTCTTGGGGTCGGTGTGGATCTGGAAGTGAAGGTGTTCGGCGGCGTTGAGGTTGACTTCGGAGTTGGTCATGATGCGGATGGTGTTTCTGTGGACGATGGCGATGCATCCTCCGGTTTGGTTGACGCGGTCCTTCCGGGAGATCTTGTAGCCCTCCGGGATGGCGATGTCGGGGGCTGAGGAGTCGTTCATCCAGGTTTCCGTGAGGAAGGCGACTTCTGGTGAGGTTGTGTTGAGGAGGTTCCAGAGTTCCACGACGTGCCTGTAGACGGAGCGGGTGTTGAGCAGGATGCACTTGAGGTGGTTGTTGCTGGTGCTCGCCTTGGCGGGCGCGGTGCAGGTTCGGAGGCAGGTGAATCGGCAGGCTTGGCAGGTGAAGCGTCCGTGTGTGCCCCTCGGGGTAGCTCGGTAGCAGGCGGCATTTCGGCCAGCGTTGAGTGCGTGGAGGGTGGCGGCATCGTAGGTCCGTTGGGTGCGCTGGCATTGACGAGGACCAGGGGTTCTGGCACTGGGCGTGGTCCAGGAGCGGACAGGCGCAGACGGGCTTGCCTTTGGCGTGCCTTCAGCGCACAATTGGCACGCCCGCTGCGCTCGTCCGCTGCGCGTTCGCCGTGCGGCCTCCATATGAGGGGCTGAGGAAGGGAGGAGCAGCTGGGAGGCGGGCGCGGGGTGGCGAATGGGAACGGCAGGGGGGCGAGGCCGGAGGGAGCAGCGGCAGGAAGCAGAGGGCAAGGTGGGAAGCAGGAGGGCACAGAAGGTAAAGGGGGAACGAGGGGAAAACCAATTAAACAGATAACAGAAGGCAAAAGGGGAACGAGGGGAAAACCAATAAAACAGATAACAGAAGGCAAAAGGGGAACGAGGGGAAAACCAATAAAACAGATAACAGAAGGCCAAAGGGGAACGAGGGGTAAAAACGGCAAAATCACAAGCACAAAGGAAACAAGAGAAATACAGAAGGAACAGCGGTCAGAGCGCAGCACACAGCACGGGGAGGACCACGTGGTGGCTAGGGGGGCGACCTACCTGGTGACAGGGTCAAGGGTCGCTCCCTTTACCACCATGCGGCCTCCATATGAGGGGCAGAGGGAGGGAGGAGCAGCTGGGAGGTGGGAGCGGGGTGGCGAATGGGAACGGCAGGGGGGCGGGGCCACAGGGAGCAGCGGTGGGAAGCAGAGGGCTAGGCGGGAAGCGGGAGGGCACAGAAGGTAAAGGGGGAACGAGGGGAAAACCAATTAAACAGATAACAGAAGGCAAAAGGGGAACGTGGGGAAAACCAATAAAACAGATACCAGAAGGTAAAAGGAGAACGAGGGGAAAACCAATAAAACAGATAACTTAAGGCAAAGGGGAACGAGGGGTAAAAACGGCGAAATCACAGGCTCAAAGGATACGAGAGAAATGCAGAAGGAACAGCGGTCAGAGCGCAGCACACAGCACGGGGAGGACCATGCGGTGGCTAGGGGGGCGACCTACCTGGTGACAGGGTCAAGGGTCGCTCCCTTTACCACCGTGCGGCCTCCATATGAGGGGCTGAGGGAGGGAGGAGCAGCTGGGAGGCGGTAGCGGGGTGGCGAATGGGAACGGCGGGGGGGCGGGCCGCAGGGAGCAACGGCGGGAAGCAGAGGGCGAGGCGGGAAGCGGGAGGGCACAGAAGGTAAAGGGGAACGAGGGGAAAACCAATTGAACAGATAACAGAAGGCAAAAGGGGAACGAGGGGAAAACCAATAAAACAGATAACAGAAGGCAAAGGGGAACGAGGGGTAAAAACGGCGAAATCACAGGCACAAAGGAAACGAGAGAAATACAGAAGGAACAGCGGTCAGAGCGCAGCACACAGCACGGAGAGGAACATGCGGTGGCTAGGGGGGGCGACCTTCCTGGTGACAGGGTCTATTGACCAGGACCCCTACAAGACTTGTATTTAATGAAGCTTCTCTCAAATGTCTCTCCCCGGATGTCTCCACAGTACTCACTAATAATCCATCCATAGATGGTGCTCTAGCATAGATCCACATTTCCTGTGGTGATGCTTTTGAAATTACAGAAGACAATGGCCTATCTCATTGATTTCATTTAATCCAAGAATAGTCGTGCAAAGGATAATTTTGGATTCTAACCCACAGAGGATGGAGTCATTATTCTGGCCCTTCCCATGTGTTAAGACTATCCAATTCATCTCAAAGTGTCCATGATTCATTTGTATGTAATGGTGAACCATTAGGCAGTTCTGTACATTGCACTTAATGCGTGATCTGTGTTGTGTAAATCTTTTCCTCATAGCCTGAGATGTTTATCCACGTATGCCAGGTCACATGGGCATACCACACACTATATCACATTTGTTGTGTTGCAGTTTGTGAATTCTGAATGTTTAAGTGTTCTACTGTGGTAAACAAATTGTTCTCCTTCCATTGTACTTTCGCATGACGTGCAGTTGCCACATTTGTGGTGTCCTTTAATAGGAGGTAAATCAAACATTGTGCACAAGGACACTGTATCCGTCTTGTCAGCTGTATTTGCTCTCACCAAGTTATCGCTCAAATTTCTGTTCCTTCTAAGAGCAAATAGAGGGATGTATTTCAGTTTTTCTAAACTGTTCACGGTTATCCAATTTTTACGTATGATCTTTTTTATTTCATTAGTGGCACTTGAAAGTGTAGTTAGTTATGCCTATCAGAGGGTTATTACTGTTCCATTCTTTTGGTTACAGGAAGGATTCTCAAGGCATGTACCTGGCACGTTTCAGTGCTTTTTTCAGTAGTTTTTTAAAGTAATTATGTTGTTGTAATTTACTCATAGGTACGTGTGTGTTGGAACAGTCCCCTCTAATCCTCAAGAATTGGCTGTATGGTAAATTAATGTGTAACTTCCTTTAAGTGTACATTGGTTGAGATTGTTTAAATCTCCAGTTGTCATTTATTTGACATTCAGAGAAATAATGGTAAAGTTTTTCTCTGTTAGATGACATCAGATTAATGGTGGAGGGGTACCTTTTGATATGAAATAAAGAATGGCACTCCTACAGCGAAAAGGGTGATGATACTTACAAATGTAGAACAAGTTATTGGAGAACAGGTACAAGGAAGGCGGAGTCAGACACCTGTATCGAAATGGAAATGCATTAAATGTGTAGTATTCAATGGCTATCCATTGATATATTAAGGAGGTTTTAAAGTATCTTTCCACTGCCAGGTTTAAAGCACAATATAAGTACTTTACAAGGATTGGATTCTTATTAGAAAGCATACAAATTTGCAGGGACACTCACTAGCTTGTTTGTCAAACAAAGTGTGTCAAAGCACCTTTCATCATTTCAGGATGGTAACTGTACCCAAATCAACAATGCAAACTTTAGTTAGGAGGCTGTATTATGGGAATACTCCTGTTTTATGTTTAGGAGAAATGAATGGAGCACTTTTGCATGGTACTGTGGCAGACATAGAAAAGGTTTGTGATGATGTTTAGTTTCGTTTTTTTGGTCCTGAGCAGAATTCTTGGAAAATGAAGAGTTGTTAATAGGAGGAGTTGCATAACAGTACACAGATATTTCAGTTGATAGTTTTGAAAAAGAGATTACAAAATTTAAGTCAGTGTGGTATGAAAAACCAGAGTATGTTTGCATATGTTGTTGATGCACTGACTAGAAGATTCAAACACAGACTGTTGACTTGTATTTTAAAAGTGAAAAAGTAAATAATGATAACTGGCAAAAGATACCTTTGTATTTATTTGTAGAGGAATGCTTAGGCTTGTCCGTATAAAAACAACAGTTGATGGACAGAATGCAGAACAATGTCATACATTCACCCCAGTACAGAGATCTGGGCCTAAATCAATTGTTTTTTTGCTCACCACACCACCCCTGCTCAGACATGGCCATATGCAAATAAGCCTTGACCCTGTGCCTTTCGGGAACAGTCCAACCCGAAATGCCAAGCCATGTTTTCCCTGGACCGGAATAAAGCATCCTAGGCACAGTTTCTGGCTATCAGCCGTCTTCAGCCAGGATAGCTTGACTCCAGTGGCGTGGAGAGCCGGCAAGCTATATCTAAGCTATATCTAAGTAGTGTTATTATAAATTAGAAGCATATAAAATGAACAACACATAGATATTAGATACCCATTTTGTAAGATAATAAAATGCCGGCTAATGTAGTAAAACTATGAAGGGCCAAAGGGTTTTTTAAGTGACTTTTTAAACAATTTTAAACATTTTAGTTACTAACTGTAACCTGAAACCTTTGGGAGTAAGTGTGTGAGTGATTGCATGAGTGTCTCCGTGGATCTGTGAATGGGTGTGCGAGTGTCTGAATGGGACTGTGAGTGGATATTTGGTTGTGTGAGTGGGTCTAGGAGTAGATGCCTAAGTGTTTCACTGGGTGCATGAGTGGGTGTGTGAGTGGGTCATACATAAACTCATCAAAACTGGTCACAACCAGTTCAAAGAGCATTTTATAGGAATCTACATTTCTACATTTTCTATGGCCCCCTTGATTTTGAGAAGAAGTTAACGTGCGATCTGCCCAGAAGGCAGAGTGGATGTAGATAAAAAAGAGAATATAAGACTAATTGGTTGATGATCACTAAAAGAAGGCAGAATCTCAAATTGATTTAAAAAAGGAATCAATGAAGCACAGAATAAGATGCACTCCCCTTCCCACATAAGTCAGACTATCATCTACAGGATCACCCCAAATTTCAGTTGAAAAATTCAGGCTATTCATTCATCAAATAATAATAACATTTTACTAGGATTATATTAAGCTCTGCAGGAAAGGAAAGCTTCAGGTTCTGAAAATAGGGGTTTGCAATTTGCTCTGTGGCCGATAGATTCTTGAGCTTAGTTGAAACCAAGACAGTCAATCCTCCCTTACACTTGCCTGCAGTAGAAAGAACTGCTGGAGAACAAAAAGATCTAAACCCATCTATTGTCACATAGTAGAAAACCCAAGTTTCTTGGCAACAAACAGAAATAAAGGGATCCATAAATGACAGCCATTCAAAATCATGTATCTTAGAACGTAAGCCCATCTTATTTCAAGAAATAAAAGCTAAGGCGTCATAAAGTTTTATGCAAACACTGTTCATTCCTATCCCATTGACACTTGGGGTTGCACTTTGTGCTACCGTTCTAGGAGTTTCAGCATTAGAATTCCCATTTTAAGGATTAGAGACCGCAAAATTATGGCCAAAAACATCCTTGCTGGCCTCATTACAGACCAGCAGTTACTCAGCATGAGTGTGAATAGGGACCGATGAGTGATTTCAAGAGTCCTGTATCTCAGTACTCTCAACTTGATGATCTAGGTATTGGTCGAGTCAATCTTTTACATCCAGATCGGCTGAAATCTGTTGGCTGTTTGGAATGTGCACAGACCCCATCCTCAAGTCTGAAGCAGAAGTAAAGGCCCATACCATGTGTCCCAGGTATTGGTTGGCAACTCTAGGGAGATAGAAAAAAAAATGTTGTACAATAGAAAGGGTAGCGGGCACATGGTTTGTACTTTGCCTACAGCCTGAATTTATCAATCGGCATGTCAGTTCTGCATTTCTGCAAGTAATTACTATACAGTCCCCCTCTAGCTTTTTCCTCAATGAACCAACCTGAAGAACCGGGGTTTAACCCAGCGGCGTCAGGGGCACGCCTAAGATCTTCGAGTTCACCTGTCTTGGTATTCAAAGACACGGAATACTTCTGGATGGAGTCAGAGACTAAGTTTATTAGCTGCAGCTAGTAACAGTGATCCTAGAAATACATCACGGTGTAAATTCTCAGGAGACTGCTCATTTTACTAAGGCGAGACGTCTCCTTTTATACCCAATATTCACATTATAAATGTACACCCACTGCACAAAATTCTAGCCAATAAGATACATTTTCAAACAAAGTATCACATAGCAAAAACTCAATTTACAGTATCCCAACCCAAAAGTTAATTATTAGGAATGTCCCAAATTCAATCTCCCCAAGCCGGACAAACCTATAATTGAAAGCATAACCCATGTAATGAAGAAACATAAAAAAAGAAACAGTAACAGATGCTAAACAAGATAAGCACGTGCAAGGAAACTAAAAAGTTAACGATGTCCTGAATATTGATTGGCAATCTCAGATAAAGATCGATCAGGGAAATTGGCTTTGCGAGGTCAGTTTCAGGTGAAGAGGTCAGTTTCTTACAGTTCCTTTCAGAGTCAAAAAGAAACCTAGTTAATGTATACATGAACGAAGAAGGCCAGGCCACTTCGTTCGCCAGGTTACCTTTACAGGCCTACGTGAGGGCGACACAAAATGGTGGCACAGAACAAAATGGAGTCAGACTCGAGAATTACAGAACGTCAGGCCCTCCTTTTGCCATTACGTAGGCAATAACCTAAGACTCATGTTAATCTGAATCTAGGTCAATATCAATATTCATTAGGTCATCAAAGTGTTGCTGTAGCCTCATTTTATTATTCTCTACTTCTCTCGGGACAGGTCTCCGAACACACATAGTAGCACAAAGACTACAAATGGTGGGACCACACTGGATGCAAAGACAACAAGAGAAAAAGATGGCTAAAACTATACCAAGGAATGTCAGAATCTTCCATCCCCACTTAGACAGCAGTCCCCAAAACCATCCCATCAATGACCAGTCTCCTTCGTCTACATGGGTAGACTCAGAGATCTTATGCAGCCTAGAGATGGCTTGGTATACTGTAGGGGCATTATCTGGTATGTAAACACAGCAACTGGATCCAATCAATTTACATACTCCTCCTCCATCTGCAAGTATGATGTCTAATACCATACGGTTCTGCAAAGTCATAAGGCGGTCCGCTTGAAGCTCAGCTGTAACATTACTAAGAGCACCTGCTGTCTCATTAACTCCTAGCTTCAACAACGCGGACAAGCTGTTGAATATGCCTACTATTGATCATAGGACCCCAAAAGGGCAGGAAGCCCTTGAAGAAATCTCCTACTTCATGTGCTGCAGTATCTTCCTGATTGAAGACACCTCTACCATATCTCGTTCTATGATAGTCTGAAGCAGTAGTGTATGTAGGGGGAAGCAAAAACGCCACATAACATGTTCCTGAAAAATCAGGTGGCAACCATGTGTAGGCTCTGTCATGACAAACAAAATATGTGCCTTTAGCTGGCACAAACGGTGGAGAAGTCCGGGATGAATAGACATAGGTTTGAGCACACACACTCTTACCTAGCTGAGCTTTCGGATTCCGACCAGTACCTTGCAAACAAAAATGGCCTCGGTGGGGTACAATCCAAATAGGGGGAGACCTTTTTCATCTCTCCTTCTCTGTCAAGCTGGTACTATATCCAGTCACGTTCCAACCAACATAAGCCTGCACCTCATCCTTAGGGATAGCATTATATGCATCAATATCTCTGATCATAGCTATTATTCCCCTTATCAAGGCATTATTGCTGGAGTTATCTTTAAGGGAACGTAAGGGGCGTACCTCATTTGCATAGAGAAACATGGTCTGTAAAGCCCACACAGACCCATTAAAAGAAAAAGGCAAAACCAAATATGGCATACCTTTATCTGTCGTATGAGGCTTAAGACCACAAACCCAACACTTAGTGGTATTTACTACTAGCTGATGCTGATGCAACAACTGTATGAACGAGTTGTTGACAAATTCTGATCTCCTTGTTTGCTCATATTCAGGCAACGTATAAAACTGGTGCAAAGAAACAGTAGTGAAAGAAAGCATAGGTTGGGAGGAGGGTGCAGAGGTCTGTTGTGTAACATAGAAAATCCAACCCACACAAGCTAATGTGATACTTAAAAACATCAAAATGCACAATATTATAAAACATTTGCTACATGTCAATGTACAAAATCTTGTCTTAAGATCTATTCTCTCAACATCTCTTTCAGTTACAACAGACTCCATCCTCTAACGTGCTGCTCGCGGCAATTTTCCTTCTTCACTCATGTGTGCATCCAAGTGTCCTAGACGTCCCTAGAACCACAGACCTTTCGTCAATACGCGGGCCACCCCTTAAGTCTTATACCGCAACCCTGCAGCTGAACCTGGATGGTGGCTCAAAAAAGAAAAAGTAAAATAGTCTCTTGTCTGAAAGAGTGTAATTCACAAAAAAATTCTAATTTTATTTGTCCTTTTTAGACCTTAAGTTGTATCGTTCTTTACCAGGCACAGTTTGATCCTGAAAGAGTGTCTCTGGATGCGTAGTATCAAATCTCAAACACGCAGGCCCAGCTTCTTGCAAGACTTCATTATCCGCACGTTCTGACTGAGTCCATTCCAGATGTGCATCGCTAAAAGGTACAAATTTTGGAACCCTTTCACTCTCGGAATCGGCAGCACCTTCCCGGACCCACTTATCGTACGGTAAGGGCAAATGTATCTTCTTGCAATGGGTACCATGTACCCAGTTTTTCTTGCCGAACACCTTAATAGCAGTCCGAGTTGATAACAGGACTTGGTATGGACTGGTCCACCTTGGTTCCAAGTTCTTTGACCTCTGGAAATTCCTGGTTAGAATCCAGTTGCCAGGCTGGATCTTGTGGCCTGCGTCTACAGAAACTGAAGGCAAAGTGTCATGGACCTGTTGGTGAAGAACACAGAATTTAGCAGTCAAATCATCTATGTAGTTAACCAACATAGGGTACTCGATATCACTGTACTTCTTAGGCCTCGGCACACCCCAGACATTCGCCGGGCGTCCAAAAACAATCTCGTATGGGCTCAGTCCCACGCGAGAATGTACTGTTGTTCTCGTGGACAAAAGTGCCAATGCTAAGGCATCGGGCCATGTAAGACTAGAGCTCGCTTGCACCTTGGCCAACTTCAGCTTCAGAGTGCCATTATAGCACTCGACCAGGCCTGCTGACTGGGGGGGATTTGCAGCGTGAAATTTCTGTTTAATACCCAGACCCGCACATACTTTCTTCATAATCTGACCCACAAATTCACTTCTATTATCACTCCATACCATCCTCGGCAAGCCATATCTGGGAAAAAATTCTTTGAGCAAAACCTTGGCTGTAGACAAGGCAGTATTATCCTTTAGGGGGTAGGCCTCTATCCATCTGGAAAAGGCACAAACAACCACAAGGACATACTTCAAGTTATTGCATCTTTCCATATGAATGTAGTCTATCTGCAGCACCTCAAACGGATACGTTGGAGGAGCAAAATTACCCGCTGGAGTTGGGGATCCCTTTCCAGGATTATGCATCAAGCAAATCATGCAGTGTTTAACCAAATTCTCAGCACACTTAGGAAATCCACCATTCTGCCATACCGAAGCCAACAACTTACATATCCCTTTTGAACTAATGTGAGCCAGCCCATGCACCATAGTAACCACCGGAAGCACATATGCATCCGGCAACAACCATCGCCGGTGCTCTGACAACTCAACCCAACAGCCTGTTGAATCCAACATTCCACTACTCTCTCTCCACGTACTCAATTCTTTCTCAGTAGCTTCCGCCTGAATCATCTTCACACTTTCTGTTGTATCTTCACACATTCCTCCTTCCACAACCCATCTGGCAGGACCTACAACATACATCCGACTCGTCACATCTTTCGCTGTTTCTCTCGCTACTTCATCTGCAAATGCATTCCCTCGACCCACATCATACGTAACCTTCTTATGCACACTACACTTTACTATCGCAATTTGGGTCGGCAAAGTAAGTGATTCAAGAAGTTCACTCACTAATTGTCCATGCTGAATTTTCGTACCATGGGAAGTAAGAAATCCTCTCTCATTCCACAAACGACCAAAACTGTGAGCCACACCAAACGCATATTGGCTATCAGTAAAAACATTCACTCTCTTTCCTTTTGACAACACACACGCTCAAGTCAATGCTATCAACTCCACTGCCTGTGCTGAATTCTGTGCAATACGTGCTGTTTCAACAATCGTGTGCAAAGTTGTGACAGCATATGCTGCAGTCATTCTCTCCATTCGGAAGCTTAAAGCACGAACCATCCACCCATAGGGTACCATCAGGATTCGAAAGAGGAGTGTCTTTCAGATCAACTCTACCCTTCGTTTCCTCCTCTGTCCGGAGAAAACAGTCATGCTGTTCCTGAACATCTGTCTCTACAAAAATTGGCAACAATGTAGCTGGATTCAATGTGTTGCACCGCTTGATGTGCACATGACTAGCCAAAAGTGTCAACTCATAACCTGACAAACGTGCACTGGTAAGATGTTGAGACTTTGTTCTGTTCAATAGGGTATCCACTGCATGTGGAACCATCACAATCAATGTATTATCCAATACCAAACCAGCAGACTGTCGAATAGAAACAGCCGCTGCCGCTGTAGCTCTTAGACAACTAGGCAATGCCCTAGCTACCGGATCTAAAGTGGCTGAAAAATACGCACATGGGCGCTGCTTGTCTCCAAATTGTTGCGTCAACACTGACAATGCACAACCTTCTCTCTCGTGTACATAAAGTGTAAAAGGTTTACTATAGCGGGGGTACCCAACACTGGAGCAGAACACAATGCATCACGCAATTCAGAAAAACTCTTCTGACATTCGTCAGACCAAGGAAGAGGGTGTGGTGTGTACTTAAGAGTAAGTGCCAACAAAGGTTTCGCTAGCAAAGAAAAATTCGGAATCCACTGTCTACAATACGAGGTGATACCTAAGAAGGCACGCACCTCTCTCTGTGTGCATGGCACAGTCATTTGGGCAATCGCTTGAAAACGCTCTAGGGTCAATCGTCTTCCCTCCTTCGACAAGAGATGACCTAAGTAGGTCACTTCTTGTCGGCAATACTGCAACTTCTTAGGTGACACTTTATGATGAAGGTCAGACAGGTGTCGCAACAAAGAAAGAGTAACTTCTTTACAAATCTCTTCATCATCAGCAGCAACCAACAGATCATCAACATACTGGATAAGAGTAGCACCAGAAGGCAATGCAAAAGTATCAAGCTGAGTTTTCAAAGCCTGACTATAAATGGAGGGATTCTCACAATAACCTTGAGGAGCGCGTTTAAACCGGAAACTGCGGCCTCCTAAAGAGAAGCCAAACATATCCCTACTTTCCTTAGCAATCGGAATACTGAAGAAAGCGTTCTTCAGATCAATAACAGAAAACCAAGCAGCTGAGGCAGGGATCATAGTCAATAAAGCATTAATGTCTGGAACAACAGGAAACAGTTGCACAACAATCTTATTGGCCTCTCGAAGGTCAATCACAAACCGATACACAGGTGGCTCAGAAGAGTCAGTACGCTTAAGGACAAGCAGAACAGGACTATTACACACATTGCCTCTCGTTTCTTCAACCACACCTTTCTCAACCAAATCATAGATAATCGCTAAAAGAGCTCTTTCGCCATCACTGGAAATTTTGTACCTAGGAATGCGAGGTAATTTAGCATTCGACTTAAGGGTAACAACGTAAGGTGAAATCTGCAAGAGACCAACATCATTAGGACCTGTAGCCCAAAGAGTATCAGGGAGAGAACGCAGTTCCAGTGGAAGGTGATCCTTAGACAGATACATCGGGGAAATCACTTTCTTACCCACCGTAAGGTGTACTCCCAAAGGAGAACAATGTAATGTCGCATGCAATCTTTTCAATAAGTCCAAACCCAACAAATTCTCGCTACAGCCAGTCATTAGAATAAGGGGAGCCTCCAATTCACAAGGACCAATAGAAAGAGGCAAAGGACAAGAAACCGGGTTACGAACTGGGGCACCAGAAAATCCTACCGAAACATTAGTCAAGCCAGACAAGGGTGCGCCAGGGAGTTTAGAGTGCATGATAGAACTCTTTGCTGCACCAGTATCCTAAAGAAAAGGTTCTACCACACCTGATGTAATCACTTCAACATAAGGTCCACTCTGATCTACTGGAAGTGACACTACTCCCTCCCTTTGTCCATGGCTGTCCTAACTATCATTAAAACCAGCACTCTCACTTCCATCATAATAATCATCAGTGTAGTACTGAGCGGACTGAACGGTCGGAACATTCTGTTGGTCAAAATAATTTATAGAATTCTGAGGGGAAAAGGAACGTTCATTCTGGGGAAACGTACCACGCCCCCTACCCCTAGGTACTTGTTGGTAACCACCACGACCTCTCAGACCAGACATACCATTCGCACGCTGTAGCAAGATCGGGCAACTATTCTTGAAGTGACCTTCCTCTTTACAATAAGCACACTGATCAGGGCCTAGCGGGAGTTGCGAAACAAAAGACTCAGGCTTCTGCAACAGTTTCTGAAACTGTGGGGGTTGCTGAAACTGACGCTGATTAGGGCGAGGCGGATAAGCCTGCTGCAGAAGATGTTTAGTTTTTAATTTTCTAGTCTTCTTCTCTACTTTATCCTTCTCATCTTTATCTCAATTCTCATAGTATTGTGCAGTAGCCAATATCTGGGCTGAAGAAGAAACAGCCCATGAACTCTCAGAATTTTTTAACTTAGTAGAAAGTTCAGAAAGTAAATTAAAAACAAACTTATCTACAAAAAACCTCTGACCACCTTCTGTACTCATGTCCTGACCACTATGATCAATGAATGTTTCCTCGAACCTAGTGAAGAAATCAGACACACTCTCATCTTTCTTTTGTTTGCATACAGCTAACTTGTCCCAATTCACCCGCAAAGGAGGCATCATAGTTTTCATTAAATTAATAATCCTACCAGGTAGTTCTGTAACTAACGGTTCAGGTTTGGCACCTCCTACCTGCCGACCATCTGCAGCAGTAATATTAACCCATGTATCTCCTAACTCTGGCGCGTGATCCTCATGACGGATCTTCGCCCACAAGGGTTGAGGAACTATATTACCCATCAACATATCTAAGTCAGCTAAATTCATAACACATGCATCAACTGTCTGAGACAACTCCTTGCAATAACCAGCAGGATTTTTACGGGGGTCAGGCAAGGTCTGCTTAAGAGCCAGGACCTCAGCTCTCTTCCAAGGGACATGCACCCACACTCGCTGAAAATGAGCCGGTGCAGCCACAATACCATGAGCGGCATCAGCCACAACTGCCTCTCTCCATACAGGGGGAACCTCTCTCATGGGATACTGCTTCACTTTCCTCCTAACAGAAGGGTCAGGTTCGAACAATAACTGAGGTGGAAGTCTCGACCTAAAAGTGAGTAGTGTCTCCACCGCTTCCTCAACATCGGAACCCACAATCGTTCCTTTAGCAAATTCAGACTGAACATTAAACAATTCCAATGGAATTTAACCCAACTCATTATCTTCCCACTCCTGACGAAGGAAGGTACACATGACATCAAAAACATACCTTTGTTTTGGTGCCTCCCACTGTAGGAAGATATCCATAACCACTTTTGGACCGTACTTGGAGGCATTCGAAACCCATCTACGAGCAAGGAGATCTAACACTGCCCGCTCTTCGGGACCAGGAAGCTGACTACGTCTCTGCTTACGTTCAGAAACAGGGGTCATATTTAGTGACCCAAACAAAGGAGACAAAAGACTAGTGACAGTCTCAGTCATTCGTTGCAGAGCAGAAGGAGAAGAAGTTGACATGAGGACAGGAGACAAAGTATTTTGAGGCAAGAGAGACGTACGGACAGAAATAAGAGAAGTCGAAGATAAAGGAGTGTAAGGCAAAAGAGTTTGAGGCAAGGCTGGTGACAAAGCTGGTGGCCCTGGAGGGGACTGCGCTGCGGAAGGAAGAACCTCCTGTGAAGCAACAGGTGGCGGAACAACAACAGGGGGTTGAACAACAACAAGGGGTGCAACAACTGGAGGTAACGGAGGTGCAGTAGCACCCTGCACATAAGGGGGTGGTAATCCCAGTAAATGTGACATCAAAGGATCCTTTTCAGGGTCTTCAGTCAAATTTGAAAGGGGAGGTGGCAAAGCCGGGTAACATTTGTCAATGGCCATGCAATGTTGTGTATCTGACACTTCAATCGCACAATCTTCTTCATCTTCCTTAAACTGCCTAGCAGCTTGCATTACTGACATATTCCTTTCCTTCCTATCTCTCTCTTAGCTTGCTTAATTTCTCGCTGTTTGGCTTCCTTACGCCAAAGGCGGAAAGAGTCAAACATCGCCGGCCGGGCTTTCTTCCTAAATATCGCAACTTCTAGGTTATCTAAAACATCTGATTCAAAACTACCATGTTGGGGCCATCGTAAAACACCATCTTTCCTTGTATAACGGACCCATACTTCATTAAAGGTAATGGGACCCACACCATGCTTTGAATAGGGCTCATAAGTTGGAGTTCCAACTGGAGGTATTGGACACGAGTCCTCCAATCGGGAATCCTTATTACAACTACAACAAAACCATTTTCTAATTTTGCCAAAACCAGGCATCTTTAGCTCGCTAGTCTTGCTTCAAACTTCAAGGGGTTATCAAAAATGATACACTCATAAATATACAAACCCCTCGGCTTCGACTATTGCAATGGCCGAATCAAAACCAAGAAACAAAACAAAGTCGTGGGAGCAACCCACTTATACTTAACCAAAATGTCTGTCACACCACCAGAAGACCGTCTAACGTCTTGCCTTACAAATCATCACAAGAGGGTCCAAGACAGGGCTACATTCAGGGCAGCAGTCCTTCGCAGCCATCGGCAAGGGGAAGCCTTGCAGAAAAAACCTTCGGTCCACGTCGACATGCAGGGGTCAATGAAGTGGCGGCCGTCCTCCAGAATTTCCTAACGGGGCTCCTCACAATCTTCGGGCTTGGACCAGTAACGCTGAAGTCGCCCCACATTGGGCGCCAGTCGAAGAACCGGGGTTTAACCCAGCAGCGTCAGGGGCACGCCTAAGATCTTTAAGTTCACCTGTCTTGGTATTCAAAGACACGGAATACTTCTGGATGGCATCAGAGACCAAGTTTATTAGCTGCAGCTTGTAACAGTGATCCTAGAAATACATCACGGTGTAAATTCTCAGGAGACTGCTCATTTTACTAAGGCAAGACGTCTCCTTTTATACCCAATATTCACATTATAAATGTACACCCACTGCACAAAATTCTAGCAAATAAGATACATTTTCAAACAAAGTATCACATTGCAAAAACTCAATTTACAGTGTCCCAACCGAAAAGTTAATTATTAGGAATGTCCCTAATTCAATCTCCACAAGCCGGACAAACCTATAATTGAAAGCATAACCCATGTAATGAAAAAACATAAAAAAAGAAACAGATGCTAAACAAGATAAGCATGTGCAAGGAAACTAAAAAGTTAACGATGTCCTGAACATTGATTGGCAATCTCAGATAAAGATCGATCAGGGTAATTGGCTTTGCGACGTCAGTTTCAGGTGAAGAGGTCAGTTTATTACAGTTCATTTCAGAGTCAAAAAGAAACCTAGTTAATGTATACATGAACTAAGAATGCCAGGCCACTTCGTTCGCCAGGTTACCTTTACAGGCCTACGTGAGGGCAACACAAAATGGTGGCACAGAACAAAATGGAGTCAGACTCGAGAATTACAGAACCTCAAACCCACCCTACCCTCCTCAACATAAGAGTATCACCAAATTCCTTGATGGAAAATGCAAAGTTTCTAGACAGCCAGTAGCAAACTTTATTTTTTAAATCTTGGAAATTCTCATCCCTTTCTTCTGGCACAAGTGTTGCCCCTACTATTACTGCCACGTTCGGAGAGCATGCAGGTGGACGATTTAAAATCTGCTAGGAATGGCATGCTCTGGTGGAGCCTCTATCCACTACCGGGGTGTTCAGTGGTCTTACTGAACTAGAAGGGGTTAGTCTGTTATTCCCTTGGCCTCCCATCTGGGATTTTTCAGGTGTAGTAGAAATAGATGAATCCCTCTCTGAGGAAGAAGGTAGAGGGATGCCAGTTATCCTCTTAGAGTTCTGGTGAGAAGTACCCTGGGTTTCAACACTATTCTGGGATGCACCGTATGGTGTTACCTTAGAAGAACAAGCTGCAATGGATTCATTGCTGACTGTTTCTTTTTTACAGGTCTTATATCCAGGATCTTTTTCCTAATGCTCTAAATCTGTCCAAAATGGCCGTTATGGTGGCAATAAACATCATTCTTATCTGGTCCAAGAGCCCACTTTTTAAGGATTTTAGTTCCTTGTGAGTCAATGTATCATTATCGAGGGAAACCCCAACTTGTGAGTTTATAATCCCTACTGCTGGTAAATTAGATTTGCGGCCTACTTTCTTCGAATTGGTAAAATTTGGGCCTAGGTTCCCCTTTTTTCCCTTTTTGTCACAAGTTCACTAGAAATAGATTAATAAATTGTCTTAATCCTCCCTGGATGGACCTAACCTAGACACTCCCTCCTCCTGAGACTGAGCTGAAGAGATGGACTCCAGTGGAGTCAGTACATTCACCCCCACTTCCAAGGAAGCAATGTTAATATCGCCATGTATGGTATTAAGTTGAAAAGTGACAAAGCTGAAATTGTCCCCCATGTCCAAACAATACATCTCTCTACCAACTAACGGCACAGGTAAAAAAGACATCCAATGTGATGTTCCTTGTTTCTGGCCAGGGCCAGGCTCATTCTCTTTCCCCAACCGTAATTAACGATTTACCAATTACCATCTTAGCAGGCTAGGACAAAATGGGGATATAAAATCTTGCTCATCGCAAGAGTAGAAGTATTCTAAGACAAACCAAGGGGGGTGGCACACCTCAGCCTCTTCCGGGAGATGACAGGCGAAGATGGGCCTGCCCTTGGCCCGGGCTTTACCCCATCACAGCCAGCGCATACGGACTCTGCCTCAAAGGTATACTGCAGGTGAGGATGACTGATGGTCCTGCAGGGGATTGTGGAACACGTAGTGTAGTAATGACTTGCTGCAGACGAAGCATTGTACCAGCAGGTAAGCTTTATTTCAGGCAGGGACTGCACAGCAGCCGACTCAGTTGAAGTGCAAGAAAATGACTGACTCACATTCAAACACTAAAGTTCTAAGTTCCGTATTGGAATGCCCCCATCAAGAAAAGACATGGCATGAGCATTCCAAACAGAGGGAGACATAAGGAGAGGCTACTACATTATCCTTCCCCTCTAAATGCATTTTAATAAAATAACTGGGAAGCAGGATAGAAGCGGAGAACAACAGAGAGGGGAAAGGGAATGGGAAGGAGCAGGACAAACAGGGAAGAAGAAATGAAAAAGCATCACAAATAACACCCAACGAGACAAAACTCACAAAAAGGTGAAAGAAACAAATTAGTGAAATCTACTTGAAACAGAACATTGTCTCTCGCTCCTAAGCAGTCTTACAGGTGAAGGAGCATTAGAGAGAAAACCATTGGTGACATCAGAAGGACGGCTATGTGAACTACTTTTGGGAACATGTTGGACACCTTAACGACTCTGGACACGTTCCACCAGTGTTTGTTGTCCACCCTGACAGCATTATCACTAACCTTATCCACAACCATGGGATCAGAGAACTTTGAATCCCCTTTCTTGCTGTGCGCAGGAATCTTTACACGCACAGTGTCACCAACATCAAATGTATGAGGAACTGATCTTTTCCTGGCATCAAAATATGATTTTTGACGTAACTGAGCTTGGGAAATGTTCTTTCTCACTAGATCATCCAAATCCACAATGATATCCATTTTCACCCACTTAGACATCCACCCTGGACACACCTTGGAACTTGGCTTCCTTCCCCACAACAGTTCAAAAGGAGAAACCTTAGTAGATGAGTGGGGTGTGGTGCGGTAAAACCACAACATGTACCGCACCGCATTCTGAACATTACACTTGCTAGCTAATGCCCACTGCACACAGTTGTTCAACACCCTGTTCATTTGTTACACATATCACCCAGAACCATGGAAGCAATAAAACAGTTGTCTTCATCATCATCATCATCGTCTTCACAAGGAAGAGAACCAATGTCTGAAATAGGAAACCTCGAGAAAAAATCTGCCCTGCTATTCTTGTTACCTGGAAGATAGGAAAGTTCAAAATCATACTGAAGCAACTTAGTGGACAGACTGGCAATCCTGGGAGTATGCTCTTTGATTTTGTACCCAGAAAGAATAGAGACCAGGGGGCTGTGATCAGTGCGTAACCGGAAATGGTTACCCCAAATTTAGGGATGTAATTTTCTGATGGACCAACAACATGCTAAAAGTTCTTTCTCGATAACCTCAAAATTCAACTCTGGTCCATGCAACACTCTTGAAGCATAACCCAAAGTTTTCTCCGTCCCATCTATGGTCTAAGTGAGAATAGCACCTAAACGAACACCACTAGCATCCACAGTGATAGTGCACACAACATTAGGATCAAAGGGTTTAAGAATATTCGGACCAATGAATTGTGTCTTTATCCATTCAAAAACTTCCTGACAACGATCATCCCAGACAAAAGCCACACTGTTCTTCAACATGTTGGTTAGTGGTTGCACCTTAGAAGCATAATCAGTCACAAACCATGAGTAAAACTCACAGAGACCAATGAACGATTTCAGACCAACCTCATCAGTAGGAGCAGAGCTGTCCACAATTGCCCTGACGAGACCAGGCCTAGGTGTCGCACCATGTTCTGACAACACATGACCCAAGTACTCCACCTTGTGTACCTTGAAAATGCACTTTTCTTTTTAAGAACAACACTCTTCTCTTGTATGACATTCAGAACACAATATAGAGATTGGTCATGAGACTCACTAGATGCACCATAAATCAAAACATCGTCTTGAAAGACAGCAACGCCTTAGATTCCCTTGAGCATTAAACGCATAATCCTTAAAAATAGCCACCACAGAGGCAAGACTGTAAGGCATTTGACAGAATTGAAAAGTACAAATGGGTGACACAAATGCTGTGAAATGCCTTGAGGAAGGCTCCAAGACCATTTGGTGGTAAGCCAACACTAAGTCTAACTTACTGAACCACTTGGATCCATTGATCATGGACAATATATGTGAACTTTTAGGAAGAGGGTGAGAATCAGCCCAGATGTGTTTGTTTAGGCTACGTAAGTCAATACAAACGCGAAGTTGCTCATTCTTCTTCTTGGCCACAACTAACAGAAAAAGCCAGAGAGAGTTCTCAATGGGCTCGTTTATGCCTTTCTGGCATAAACCATTGAGTTTGTGTTCCAGCTGATCACTGACACTAAAAGGAACACTCCTGAGTCTGTGCTTGACTGGAATGGTGCCGTCCTTAACTCTAATCTGATGGGTAAACCTCTTAATCTGACCCAACCCTCCACCAAACACAGAGGGATAATGCCCAAAAAGGTTATCAGCAAAATCATTAGAGCAGACAGTAGATACCTGATCCTTTGTTCCAGGTCAATGCACCATCTGAAAAAGGCCTTGATGAAACCATCCTAGAATGGACAACCCCTTGAATGCTACGTACACCTTCCCAAGGATTTTCCTACCTTTGAAGTTGAGAATGTCCTCAAAATAACCTGCCTGCTCTATCATCTGCCCCTCATATGAAACAGGAGACCTGTCATGAGGTTTCAACGGCTGTAAACCCCAAACATCACTAAACATCTGTTGGGTGATCATGGTTATTCATGCACCTGAATCCACCAACAAACACACTTTTTTTTATCTCCAATGCCAATTGAAACATATGGATTCACACATTCAGAGATATCACCTTTAGGAACATTTTACTCACAAACAACCATAGCCATGTCTCTCAGCTCGTTATGGATGCTGTGGTAGTTGTCAGAATCAACACATTCGGCAATTGATACATTAGCAACCGAGGAAGAAGAAGTGACCTGATTGCCAACTTGAGAGGACACCCCACTACGTTTACTACTTTGACAACCTTTATCAAAGTGCTGAGTATGGACTCGAGGGAACGTGGTGGCCGCACATTAGTGCAGTCGCAGGTTCTCGCTCGATTCTGGCAACTTAAAACAGAGTACTTGGATGCAAAGTTGTGTGAAAAATGCCACAAGGCAGGCGCGGTATCATGGATGGCTTTGCTCTCCTTCATTTCTCTGTGTTTTGCAGTTAGGTAGTTAGGGAAAGTGATGGTGGTGACCAGAACAGTAGAGAAGCCGCAGAGTAGCCGCTGGGTGGTAGCCGCACTGCGAATTGGGTGTGGCAGGCGCGCCAAGGCCAGGGTCGGCTCCCGGGGCAGCGGGAGTCGGGTGATTGATCCGACGGCTCCATGTATTTCAGCACGGTTCTTCCCTGAAACCGAAACTAATTTAGGACCTCCTGAATTAGAAACTGGCTGGCTTTGGGCAACGGTGGAACTGCGTATTTGGAAAATCTTGGGCACGGTATATAGCACTCACAAATGACCCGGTAAGGAGGAGGAAAAAGGAGGATTTGGGGCCTACATTGAATGTAGAAAAGGGCACAGTTTGTGAGGAGCATCAAGCCAGTGGGAACCACGCGGAATGACATAGTGATGCAAATAGGCTAAATGGATATACCCTCAGAAGTAGGGACATATGGGGCCAAAGTTTAAGCCCTTCTGAGGCTCAAAACAGGGAAACTACTCTGCCCACGGTGCAAATGAATTCACAGAAGACTGCAGAAGCCCGCTTCTGCCCCCTTACTCTACAAAACAAAAAGGTGCCAACTAATAGCCAAGTTACCCGATCACTGCGTTCTTATTTTAAGGTTCAGGCTCAATCTGCCTTGCTTAATCAATCCACCCAGCCTACCCAGTCCAGGGTAAAAACTTAGTGGTCATCGTGGACAATTCACTCTCTTTGAGTTTACAGATTATTAAAATGGTGTCCACTTGCTTTGGGATAATCAGGATCCTCAGAAAAATGTCCCACTTCCTTTCCTTCGCCTCTCGCAAACAGGCAGTGATGGCACTAGTAATATCCAGGTTGAACTATTGTAATGCCCTTTATCTGGGCATTAATAAGGGCCTTGTCCATTGCTTGCAGCTGGTGCACAATGCAGCAGCCATGCTAATGATGGATCTTCTAACATTCCACTCCGTCTCGGCTTCCCTCAGCAAACTGCCCTGGCTCCCTTTAAATCAGAGAATTGTGTTTAAAGCCCTATGCCTCACCCAGAAGGACTTTTATGGTCTGGGCTCGGACACTATCAAAGAGCTTTTTCATCGCTATGTCCCTCCCAAGCAGCTTAGATCAACTAGCAAAAATCTGCTGCAAGTTCCAAGGTTTAAGAAGTTTAGATGGGGAGGCAGCTCTTTTTCCATTGTTTCTGCTAGTCTATGGAACTCCCTTCCTGGCGAACTCTCGGGACTGATGTCTCATTTTCTTTTTTGCAAGGCTTTAAAGACCTTGCTCTTTCAAATTATTTCTGTCTGAACAGTATGTTATTTTTGTATGACAGTCATGCCAATGCGCCTTGACGCTCCTGGGCATAGTTTGCGCTTTAGAAATCTAATATTCATTCATCCATTCATTCAGGCAGGCTATTCAGGATCGTCAGACCAGCTCTACCCCTATCCCTACGGTGGCTTCGAGTAGGTGTTGTGTCACTTTAGTAGGGAATTTTTTTAAATCATCTCACCTGTGACCAAAGCTTAACTGCAGCCACAAGAACCTTCAATCTCACCTGCTTAAAAAATTTATGGTGACCAAATTTTAGAAGAAAAAAATCAGTAGTTGCTGAAAGTTCTTTAGATGAAAGGCACAGGTATAAATCTGGGGTATCGATGCCTCCATGAGCTTTCTTCCTTCTAAATTTCTTTAAGGATATTCTTGTTTTTTTGTTTCCCCAAATAAAACTAGAAAAAGCCACTTGTACTTTCTTGAACAAAATCTTCGGAAACTCTAACAGGATAATATTAAACAAAAAAGTGAATATGGGTAGAATCGACATTTGTAAACAATTCGATTTACAGAAAAATAAGTGGAAGTGCCCCCACATCTTTGTAACTGTTATTTGATACTCGTGGTTACTTTATCAAAGTTAACATGTGCTATTTTATCCATGTTATGAACTATTTGGACACCTAGATATCTAATTTCTCTCTTTGTGAGGTCGCTCCTATAGTGAGTATTCCATTTCATTAACTCAGTTTTTTGTTGGTTATTCATGTATCCGGATGCCCTCCCATAAATCTCCAGCTGTTCCCAAATCGCAGGAAGCGACTGCTCTAAATCACCTGTCAGAATCATCAGATCATCAGCATATGGCCAAATTTTCTTTCCCGAACCATTACAAGTAAAAGGGCGAATGTTCCGGCAGGCTCTTATGTTACCTGCTAACTGTCTGATATATATATTGAAAAGTAGGGGGGAAAGAGGGCAGCCCTGTCTAGACCCCTGCCTATTTTTAATGATCTTATGTACGGGACTTTACAGGTAAGTAAACATATAAATAAATAAAACAAATTTTGTTGCGCGTACTGCATCGCATTTGGGGATGTAGTGCACGTAACAAAATGTGTTTTATTTATTTATATGTTTACTTACCTGTAAAGCTCCGTCATCCATAAATTACTACCCCTCACCCTGCCCCTCCCCCTCCCCACTTCACCGCCTGGCAGGTACACCCACTACCGACCACGGCTGCTTACCACCCCAACAAGTTCATTGGATTTGTCCTCCAACTCTTTCACAGATACTTTAGACATATCAAAGCTCTTTGCAGTGTAAATAGTTTCTTCAAGAGAAGGATTCCTCATGGACAGTAACTTCTGTTGGATAGTCTTGTCAGAACACTTACAAACATACTGGTCCCTGACTAACTGCTCGGTGAACACTACACAGTGACAATCAGCACTAATTAGGCGGAGAGCTGAGACAAAAGCATCAACATCTTCTCCAGATATCTGCTCCCATTTGATGAACTTGTGTCTGATTACTACCAGACTGGGCTGAACATCAAAACGCAACTCCAACTTCTTTACCGCCTCTACATACTCATCAATGTCCTCCTCATTTTGGGGTCATACCAAAGCTGGTAAGTGTTTGAAGATAGACCTACCTTTGAAGCCTAAAGAATGAAGAAGCAGACATTTCTTTCTTTCAGCTCTATAGCAAGGCGCACATATGGTGCCTAAATAAGTAACAAATGCATCGTACCAATTTTTCCAAGTTATTGTTGGGTTACCAGGCACTTTGGGAAAAGGAGGTGGAGGTGATACAAACTGCATTATATGACTTAAAGTTAACAAAGCAAAACTTTCTTTGAAAAACAATATTCTAAATTGACATAAAATAAAAAATATAATATGGTGTATAACATTATACTCCTGTACATTAACAAGAAACAAATAGGAGTTGTGTCTTGATCCCAAAAGAACAACTTCATGGATAAACTTCCAAATGTACATGACACTGTTAATTTTTTTTTAAACATAAGTTTGCGACACGCAGGGTGTGTGTCTCACCACAGTAGACAGAAACCACATTAATTCTGATGGAAATGTAAAAGCGAACGTAAGTAAAATGTTGCTAGTCACTGATACTAACTGTATGCTGTAGACGTTGGATCACACGTTGACACGCAAGCTGTGTGTGTCACCGTACTTGTGAAAACAGGCAGCTTGGCAATCAATGTGTGTTTAAGAAGAGAAACTCCTCCAACAAATGTTCAGTAACTATCCGCTACGTAAAGCTGAAGCAATGTGAAGTAAAGCTAGAGTATGATTGATGGTTGCTGCAAATCCAAAATGGCCGCTATGTTGTGTGGAGTACGTGAAGAAAACCTAGAAGGTACTAAACCAAAATGATGTTTTCTTCAAATCCAAAATGGCCGCTATGTTGCCTAGAAAGCCTAAATACGACGCGCAGCATAAACTAAAATGCTGGCTGATTCGGCCAAACAAAATGGCTTCAACGTTGTGCGACGAGCGTTCAGTGAACAAAGAGCAACTACGCCTGACTTTGAAATGGCGCCTGAAGTGACGTAATTCTAATGTCGCAAGTAATACTTTGTAAAATTAAGCTGCTGCTGCAGGGCAAGCGAGTTGCACAAACAGTATCTTTAGAAGCAGGTAAACTTAAAAATGTGATGAATGCTCTGAAATAATCTGTGAAAAGACGGGATTCCAAAAGGCGTCGGGAATGTAGAGAAGACTCAATAGAAGTTCCCGATGATCTTCGTGGGATCTGAAGTCACCTGTCATTCGTCACCATACAAAATGTAGTAATGACTTGCAGCAGACGAAGAATTGTACTAGCAGGTAAGCTTTATTTTAGACAGGGACTGCGCAGCAGCCGACTTGGTTGAAGCATAAGAAAACGACTGACTCGCATTGAAACACTAAGGTTCTAAGTTCCGTTGTGGAATGCGCACATCAAGAAAAGACATGGCAAGAGCAATCCAAACAGAGGAAAACACAAGGAGATACTACTACACATAGTCCCCAGCGTCCATGGTCCTATGGCAGCGCACCCCATGCATGTGGATGGCTTCAGTGTGCTCTCAGACAGAGCATTTCAGGCAGAATGGGGTTGTTTCCCCTCAATGCGGACTCCAAGGTAGATTCCAAAGGAGTCCCCAGGAGCAGTTTCTCGGCAAACCCATTGATGATCCTTTTCTGGTGTTAAAGTTCAACATTAAATCACCATAATCCTAAAAGAATATTCAAACAACCCCTCCTTCAATTCTGTAAATAAATATGCATAGCAAATGTGAGTGTTGATATTCATTTGGGTATTTTTATAACCTTCAGAAAAGTAATGAATCGTGTAGACTTTCACCTATTGCAGTCTCGGTTTCTTTGTATGGAAGTGGTAATATTTAATGAAAATCCAATATTTTTAGACAAATGATATCTATCTTCATCATTCAATATGGCTGCGGCTCTGGTTTGGTTAGGACATCGTATATCCATATGCACAATGAGATCTATTTCAAGTGCCTTTAAAATGCAAAGTTAATATATAACAGTATTTAATACTGTGTAACTCAGCCACCCAAAAGCTACATCTCTAGTAGTGATATAATGGTGGGAGTGTTTGAAGATGGAATGATACTTTCATCACACACCCACCAGACCTCAACCCAGATAGGAAAACTCAAATTGTAAGCTTGGTAAATCACTAGGGGCCTGATTTAGATCTTGGGGGATGGGTTACTCCATCACAACAGTGATGGATATCCCATATGCCACCCTATGAATTCCATTATATCCTATGAGTTTTGTACTTCAGCAGATGGGATATCCATCACCATTGTGATGGAGTAACCCTCCGGCCAAGATCTAAATCAGGCCCTAAGTTTCATCCAGATAATCAGTTTATCCGCAGCATCTATCTTTTACTAGCTTGGATTTAAGACCTTTTATGGATGTACCTTCAGTGGCAGTGCATTGGATGCATGCTCAGGGAGGAACAACTTAAGCCAGAGAAGCACAAGGCCTTTTGCACACTATTACATATACGCCTATGTTTTTTTTTAAAAGGCTCCTGTGTATCCCCCCTCTAGTCTCTTTTTAATTAATCATGCTGCACTCTGTGCTGTATCACTCTTTTTTCAACGACTGTATTTAACTTCTGTTCTGAGTCACCTGCAGTCTCACTGTGCAGCTTAAGAAGGGTGTCCATTCTGACTGTTCTCATGAATTAGGTCTCTTTTCCCAGGCACATCTTCACTACTGATTCCAGGCCCAACTTTTGGCCTGGACAAGCTGGGCCTAATTTTCATAGGGGTAGTAAGAATTAAGGTGATTTAAATCCTTTACTAACATTCCAAATGTATTAACACCCCAACGCAGCCCCTTATCTTGCCTTCCCAACTGCCTCCCACCCTCTGCCATTAGACATTACCGACGCCCCTTAAACAAACAATGTGGCACCATCTTGACACAGCTAAGCTGTGAGTGGATCAGGTGAGTTGAGGGAGCTGCAGTTATGTTTGTGTTCAGAGGCCAGTCAGTGCTCAGGAGGAGAGTGGAAAATAAAAGGGGCTCCCTGCTGCCTCATTTTAAGCATCACTCCAGGATGTTATTCTAGCAAAGGGCAACTGCGGCCAGCGGCTGCCGGTAGTGGGAGTACCTATAAATAAATAAAACGAATTTCGATGTGTGTGCACTGCATCATCAAATGTGATGCAGTGCGCGCAACAAAATGTGTTTTATTTATTTATATGTTTACTTACCTGTTAAACTCCGTAATCCATACATTACTACCCCCCACCCTGCCCCTTCCCCTCCCCACGTCACTGCCCGGCAGGTACTCCCACTACCGGCCGCGGCTGACTGTGGCTACTCTACAGCCTTCAAGATCAGCAATAGGGTTTAATATTCTGCTGAGGCAAAAGTCACATGTTACAAATGTCTAGGTAAATGCCTTTAATTGTTTCATTTAGGATTATGAGATGGATACAATTTAAGCTTGTTTGTTTAGACCAGGTTGCAGTTTGGAGTGAACAGCGCAGCCGTGGCCAGTAGTGGGAGTACCGGCCGGGCAATGACGTGGGGAGGGGGAGGGGCAGGGTGGAGGGTAGTAATGTATGGATTACGGACTTTAAAAGGTAAGTAACCATAGAAATAAATACAACAAATTTCGTTGCACACACTGCATCACCAAATGCGATGCAGTGTGCAACAAAATTTGTTTTATTTATTTTTATGGTTACTTACCTTTTAAAGTCCGTAATCCATACATTATTACCCCCCACCCTGCCCCCCTTTCCCCATATCACTGCCCGGCCGGTATTCCCACTACCGGCCGCGGCTGGAACAGCGTCACTAAATGTGAAACCACGGCGGGGGTTTCAGGTCTGAGAAACCTTTCTCCAATCCAGTGTAATTGTTTTATTGTATGGTAAATTAAAACTTCACAATATCACCATCACAACACAGGAAAAATGTTTTCAGTACGTAGCTTAACACAAGAGGAAACAAAAAATAGAATAAGCCTTCCATAGTGCAATATCCAAACCGATTCAAACGTTCACTGAAAGTGCAGCGTGCAATACAGGAGTCCCGAAGGGATGGTATGTTCTTCCTGTACCAATCTTTCGAAACAATGTAAACATTCATTACATTTTCATTTTAAACTTGAAAATGAGTACAGCGCAAAAGATATTATCAGAGTAACACCATTATATTATTACAGCATATTAAAAAAAATGATAAAATAATTTTCAGGTCATTATTGTAAACAGGAGTGTTGAAATATTAACACAGGGACAAGCTCTTAAAAGTGGTTGAACCCAATATACAGATCAGCAAACCAACAGCCGCGGCCGGTAGTGGGAGTACCGGCCGGGTGGTGAAGTGGGGAGGGGAAGGGGCAAGGTGGGGGGTAGTAATGTATGAATTACGGACTTTAAAAGGTAAGTAACCATAAAAATAAATAAAACAAATTTCGTTGCACACACTGCATCGCATTTGGTGATGCAGTGTGTGCAACGAAAAACCTTCTTCTGCCCTCATAACTTGGTGGGAGCATGTTATTAGATCCTTTTTTAATTGAACATCCATATTCACCAGCCCAAACTCCTATCATATCAATGTCTGTCTTGTTTATTTTTTGGATCCCAAATATTTTCCTATAGGCAGCAATGGGACAGTGCTCTAATGTTTTCTTGCCAACTTTCGCCATAAGTTGGCAGGGTATGCTCAGACGTGAGTCCCTTGCTCACTTTGCCACTGGATTCAAGCAAGCTGGGCTGAAGACGACTGAAATGCCAGGAACCGGTCCTCGGAAGCTTGTTTCCGGTCCAGGGAAGGCATGACTTGGCAGTTCGGGCTGGACTGTTCCCATGAGGCACAGGGTCAGACTGATTTGCATATGGCCATGTCTGAACTGGGGTGGCAGAGTGGGCTAAAGAACGGTGATGGATTAAACCCAGATCTGTTGACTGGGTGTGAGTGTTTGATTGGTTCAGATGCTCTGTCCATCACCACCCCTTTGTGTACCACTTTGTTCGCCATAAGCTGACAGGGTATGCTCAGACGTGAGTCCCTTGCTCACTTTGCCACTGAATTGAAGCAAGCGGGGCTGAAGACGGCTGAAATACCAAAACCAGTACTTGGAAGCTTGTTTGCGGTCCAGGGAAGGCATGGCTTGGCAGTTTGGGCTGGACTGTTCCCATGAGGCACAGGGTCAGACTGATTTGCATATGGCCATGTCTGAACTGGGGTGGCAGAGTGGGCTAAAGAACGGTGATGGATTAAACCCAGATCTGTTGACTGGGTGTGAGTGTTTGATTGGTTCAGATGCTCTGTCCATCACCACCCCCTTTTGTACCACTAATGTTTTCTTGAGCATTTCTGGGAGTGCAAGAAGCCCATAACTTAAAGTGGGTAGCAATTTAGCACAGATTACTGTTTGGATCCCCTCGGCTGTTGGGCTACCAGTTGTAGTTATGTTTAAGGGTCCCAGGTTCCACGGCAGCTGATAATTGTTTACCTGGTTTCCAAACATGAAGACCTTGTTTTTTGCAGCATTTGCTTTTAAGGAGTTTAAAGTAATGTAATTGTTCAATATGCCCAGTACCCTCTTCATGCAATGAATGTATGATCTAGTATTACCTCATGATCTGCATATTGTATGATAGATAACTTAAGGGGCCCGAGTATTGCGGGAAAGAGATTCCTTTTTTTGCAGCTCCAAGCCTAGGTCTGACATGTACAAGTTAAACAAAATTGAGGCGATGACACATCCCTGTCTCAGACCTTTATTTTCACTTATTTTTGGCATGATGTGGGTTTGAGCTAACTTGATCTGGACCCAGGTGTTCATTTATAAGTCTACTATTGCCGCCAATCAGAGTTTGGGGATTTCCAAAGCGGTGTGCTTGGTCCACAATGTTCTTCGGTGAATACCATCAAATCCACACTGTAATTAATGAAACACACGTGTAGTGGGATTGAAGATTTTTCAACAGCCTTATCCACCAGGTATGAAAGGGTGAGCACATCATCCATTGTGGGCGCTTTTGGAAGCGATGGTATTATTGTCCGTGACCCTTGTCTCTAATTCACGCAGGAGTACTTTCGCAAAGGCTTTCTCCTCCGCATCTAATAGGGCGATTAGTCTATAGTTCTCTGGTGTTGTATTATGCATTTTTTTGTGGATTGGGTGTAGGAGAGGACCCCTCCATGACTCGGGATGCTAGAGAATGCATTCTTTAAAAAGTGTGTGCGTGGAAGGTGTCCAGAGTCAACGTCTTCCCTGACGACACTACCAGGTAGGCCATTTTGCCCAGGGACCTCATCCTGGGTAAATTCAATTAAGGATTTCTGCTCTTTCGCCCTCAGTTCGGCGGCCCTGGGTTTCTAAGCATCCGCATATATTCACAATACATGACCTATCCATTTTCAGTGGACACAGCATTCTCTTTGCCGGTAGTTTTGTTTACTGGGCCGTTAATGTATCCCAAGAATTTCCGTGATTTGCATGGTCCAAATAAGGTGCATATGCGCTTTCACTCTTCCTCTATGCATCTGGTTTTATGGTCTCCTTGCCTCTTTTCACTTCATTTCAGTAGCTGGACTTTTCTGCCTTTTATACCTTAGTTCGGCCAAAGGAAAATCATTTTGCTTGCTCAAACTCTTTATCAATTATCATGAGGTTTAAACATACATCTCATCGGTAGCCAAGGTTTTGTTGTGACTTTATTGGAGATTGCTGCTGAATGTAATCCTCTTATTAGGGCCCTTCAGTACTACTATTAAGGTCATTTTTGACCGAGAGGTCTATGTCAGGCTTTCCTCTTTTGAAACAGGTGTGTGCTGCCAGGTCCTCACTTTATTCTTTTCAGTAGTGGATTTGCTTCGGCTGTCAGTGGTTGTCCAGCAGGGATGTCGCGCATGAGGATGTTAGAGCTCACATTGAATTTAATTGTTAAGGGGTGGTGGTCGCTTTAATTTCTGGCTAGAACTTTATATTCCTTGCATCTTGTTCACAGGTGTTTGTTAGAGAACATATAATCCAGTGTTGAAATATTTCTGAATCTGTGCTGTGATCTGATCTCTGAACAACCTTTCTTATTGCATGAGCGCAGGTCAGGTTCTTTTATGCAGGCCTCTGGTATATTTCGATTTGTATCCATTTGGTCACCTCCAGGTTGGCCTAGGTTGCGTGTGATAAAGTCGCTAACCAGAATAACTTCGTGGCCTGGGTGCTGGCAAAGGAGCACCCATATGCGGACGAAGTTGTCCAAAACTACCTTTTTTTAACCTTACTTTTATGGATTGATATAAACATTTATGAGTATAATAGGTGTGGATTATCCATTCCTTTCTAGGCATGCTAGTTCAAGCACCTACAGATCATGGTTGAGAAATTGTACCTCCTTAATTTTTAACTGGAGATCAAGTTTTACAAAGATAGAGACCGCCAGTGGGCTTCCCAAAACGGTTCTTCTGCTGTGCAAGCATGTGAATTTCGAGCTAGCCTGGAATTGATGTGGGTATGCTGATCCAGGTTTACTGCAGGCACAGAACATCCCCTGTGTTCGGATAGTCAAGGACATCTTTTTTCTTCAGCAGAGTGTTTAATCCTACGACATTCCAGCTTATAACCTTCATGCTGTGGCTGGCCTTCTCTTTATTTTAGTTACTTCCATTGTACTAAGAACTCTGCTGATCTTTAGTTACTAAGGCAGCCATTTACCATCCCCAGTTGGATTGGTTGTCGTGGGGGTGTTGACAGTTGTGTCACCGCTAAGTGTTTTTCCCCATGCTTTCTTGTCAGTTTCACAGTTTTTTTCTCCACCTATGCTTGGGCAGTTGATTGCTTAGTGACTCTCAGTATACTACCGCCCCCTTTAGGCACATAAGAGGTGCTTTGCTTTTTAATTGACATGGGGATATTGTTCTATCACAGGCTCATTAATAAATATTCCCAATTTCTCGACTCACTTGCTTTCCTTTATGATGTTTTTAACGTCAGCAGTGTCCATCCACTAAGTTAATGTTGATTCCTTGTAACTGATCCAGGATATAGTTTTAAATTGTATTGCTTTAAGGAACTCCGAGGTGAAGTATGCTAGCGATGGTATATTTTTTAGGAGAAATAGAATGTTCATCTTGTTTAGAGTGTCCCAAACTCTTCTTGAGTTGAATTCTGGTGTGAACGTCAATGTTGCTGGCGTCCATCTTCCTTCTTTTGGGTGGTCCAGCGACCACCTTTAGTACCTGGTTGAGACTCCACCTTCTGTACTGTTTGACTCACATATTTCTCAGGGACATTTTGGTGCTCTCGTTCAACTTCACTGGCTCTTATATTTAAGTGTGGTTCATTCTCCTTGATCTCCGCCGGCTGCAACTTTTGACTTTCAGAGCTGGGACAGTCTGTTTGTGCAGGAGAACCTGCAATGGTGTTGAATATTGCATCTTTTGCAAATGGAGTATGTATGGGTGGTTCTTCAAACGTGCTTTGTTTGTTATTCTCCTTCGCAGTTTACTTTGGATGGAAGATGGCTATCTTTTTTTCCCTGGTTACTATTTTGACTTTGCTCCTCGCATGTCTTGTTGTCGTACGTGGTACCAGCAATGTGCTTTTCTTTATTTCCTGAGTGCTGTATATTTGTGTTTTGTTGCTTTTGTTTCTTTTCATGGATTTTCAATTTTCGCAATTTTGTCTTTTACTGTCATGATAAAGGTCTTTGCGTGTTTTCTGCAGCTTTAGGTCATTCTGAGTTTGTTATATCTAATGATTTCTCATTTGCGCCAACATTTATTTTCAATGTGTCTACTCGATTTGTAAAGGTAATGTCACTGTTCTGTTTGGTTTCACCATTGCCCTTTGGCTAGTTCTCATTCATATTAATGTTATTTTTTTGCATTTCTAATGGGCTTTTGGAAGGGAATACTCCATTCTGTTTGAATTCACCGCTGTCCTTTTGCAGTTCTTTCTTGTTTTCTCCTTCTTTTAATGGAACCTTCTCAGCCTTGACATTTGGGCTGCATTGCTTGCCCATTCTATGTGTATGGAGCATCTCGTGATGCCTGAAATAGGGTAATTACCTGCATGTTCCAGGATCTGTTCTTTTGTATGGAGATATCTGGCCCACATCCAGCACTGTTAAGTTGCTCACAAAAATTGATAGCAGTTCAGGTAGTGTAGATACTTTGTCTGTTAAGGCCTCGTAGCCCACTCTGTCATCATCCTTGAGTCTTCTCACACAGAAATTAGGTTTCTGGATGAGCATTTCCAATTTCTTGTCGAGCGTTTACACACTATGAAATGAAATGAAATGAGGGTTTTTATAGAGTGCGTGTATGCCGTGGCGTCTTAGCGCTTAACTATCAAAAATACAGAGTAAGGAGAAATGCAGCTGGTTATGTACAGCTATGGACAACCATTTGAATAAGTTCTACTTCAACTTCAAATTTATGAGAGTGCCATTTTAAAGCTTTGACAGCTGCTATTAAAAGGAGTTGATGGAGTTGAGGATTGTGTAAGGTGCAATTGTATTTCCCTTCTGTGATCCTAGAGTAGTTTGTAAGGGGTTAACTTCTATAGTTGTGGCCCCCAACTCTCCTCTAGCCAAGCAAGTCACAGCGCCCTCTGTATCTGTTGTATTACCCACTCTGGCTGGTTCAAATATAGATTTCTCAAAGATTCTAGGGCTTAGGGACTGAGAAGCCCATTTAAGGGTCTGATCATTGGTATTAAAGAATGTCCCCACCGCTTCTCCTTAGAGTTAACTATAGGAGTTGAACATTTCAATTTATTACATCCCATGCCCATAAACCATGATCGCCCGTTACCAGGTTGATGGACCTGGGTAACTGATTTCTATCTTTTACCAGGCCCATCGGGGACTGTCCTAATTGATTCATCAATTTTATCTGTCTGAGAAGAGTCAGATTTCGATGCCTTTAAGCGTGCTTTCCCATGACTGGTGTTGAAGAGAGTTCTATGATTTCAGCAATATTTTTGAGTTACGACTTGTTTAGGGGTGGATCTGTTACAGTTTTTGTTGTTTAGGTCATGTGGGTTGCCTGTTGCCTCCATTGATGTAGTTATCTTGGAGGCAAACCTAATTGTGGAAGGGGGTGATGCAATATTTCTGTTGCCTGGCAAATGTTACCCATTGGGGAGTTTGGATGGTGTTCCTTGTGCCAGTGACTGTTTGGCCTGATTTTCCACTAGCTAGGCCGGAGTTAAGGCCCCTTCCCTCCACCTGGCCTACCTCTTGTGTTTTAGTGGTTGCTCTGTCATGGTTTTGTTGGATTGGATATAGTACATTCACCAGAGTATGCAGGCTACTGTATCTGGTCCCTTATTCCTCTTTCCATGGTCATTGCTGTGTGCTTGCTCTGCTGTCTTCTGATCTTGGCATTAAATTTGCGTGTCTCACACAATCTGTGGGAAACTTTTCAATTGGGGGAAAATACCAATGTCCGACCTTGCTGGCACAGCTCTCAATGCTGAGCTATTAACCTTGCCATTGTCGTTGCAATCAGATCCATAGTTATTTGTGTTGATGATTTCACTACCATTGATGTGGTCTGTTCTGAGTGCTTAATGTTGCAGGGTTAATGATGTCTCCCCCCTCCCTTCTATCCAAGAAGGTTTGTGAAATGTAGTGAATCGAAATGGGTGTTAATGAAAGAGTTCTTGCCCATGTGCTGGTAATGCTTGTCTTTTGCGGTTGATAGAGCAGACATGTTATCATTCATCTATTGATAACAATTTTACACTGAAATGGATTGTGGCACTATTTCACATCATAATGACAAAGTGTGTGTTAGGTTCCACATTTCAAGAAACACACACATAAGTTCTGATTTAGACACTACATTGTAAAAACATGCAGAATGTTAGAAGTAGATTTCTGATAACACCTGACAGTCAATACGTTGATGTGAAATTTGGCATTTTAGTGGCGTGTTCTTATGCTTAGATAAAAGGGGCAAATAAATACTAACATAGAATATTTTTACATGAGAATAAAATTGCTTATTGTGTTACGGTAAATGTAAAATAATAGTGGAGAGTAAACATTTTTATAGGTACCTTATGTAGAAAATAGAAACCTTCTCAGGGGTCCCACTGATACTTGGTCCTTTGAAACCAACAAAGAAGAAATTGGCACAGAAGCAGAAATATAAAAAGAACATCTTTATTAACCTCAAATGAGAGACACTACGTCACACAGAAGCCTTAGCAACTGAATGAGGCAGTCTGAGGAGTACAGAAAACAGGGGCCTTATATATGCTTAGGGTTACATAGTCAGCATAAGAACAAGGGGCAGTCCTGGCTCATGTAAGCATGCAAAAATGACTAAGATGGGCATACAAGATCTCGTTGCTCAACAAATTGGGAGGAGAGTTACTTCTCCATACAGCAGCAAAAATAGCCTGACAGTTATACTAGAGAAGCAGGTGCATTCTACTAGCTAGGCCCTTCTGGGCATGTTTGAAGGTGGAAGATGCTAAATATAGTTCGTTTCTAGGCAGATTACAAGAGCAGTCAACACTGACAGAGAACAGAGCACATGGCGAGCACGTGGCAGTACATGGCAAACAAGATGGCTGCCAGAAATACAAAATGGCTTTCAGCTCATGCTAACAAATCCCTCCATTCTTTAACACTTATACTTACTTGAATTTATTGCAATTTATATAGAGATAATATTAATCTTCCTAGTTGAAGAACTAATGTAATATTTTGAATAATGTCAGATTCGTATTTTAACCCAAATTCATCCTGCACAAGCTGTGTTTCATGAAGGCCTTACAATGAGCTTTCTTTCTTAGTATGAATTTATGAACTGAATAATCTACAGCCTATGCTAACCTTTCATCAAGTTTCCGTGTGTGCACTGATACTCAAATGATTTCTTTCACGCTTGTAGCTTATTTGACTAGACTTGCAACCCAATTATTACTTCCAAGAGCACATACTTGGAAAGGACTCATGACGGATGAGAACATCAACTCCCCTATTCCTAAATGTCACAACCAATCATATGACTAAAGTACAGAGGTCCTCAGGAAAATTCAAGTAATGGATTAGCTCATTCTTCTCGATTTGTATACTTTTACCTACAACATCATGTCATCCTATCGAAACTGACCAAAGGGACAGAGTGGTTTGACAATTTAGTGATGTCAAGGGGTGTAAACCTGGAATCGATGGAGTATAATTGTCTACATTTTTAACTAAAGGGGCGGTTCTCCCCTCTGCCCTCTACAGAGACTGACGATTGGGATTTCCAGAAGCAACGCAAACTGTGATGAAGTATTGCATTTGCTGCCGGCTGGTATGCTTGCGTAGTGGAACCTTTTCAGCTGAAAGGGTTTGCGTCAGAGCAGCTGTGGCATTGATGCTACAGTATGAACAGTGGCCGAAAATCTTGTCCATGAACTGCAACTGGTCATTCGGAATTTACAGATTTTTTTTTAATAGGGTTCGTATGAGAGACAACTTATTTTTCTATAAATGTACTTCTTTAGAATAAAATCTCCCTCGGCTGAGGAAGATACCTCCTTTCATACCTGGATTTCACAAGCTTGTTAATGCCTATTAAATCTTATCCAATTTAAATTTAGGTTGTATGCTAATTCATTTGAAACTAGATACAAATACAGTTCAGAGAGAAAATACTCTGCTGATTCTGTTTCATTATTTGTTGTGGCTAAGAATTGATTTCATTTATGATCAACTAAACAGGAGTTAAAAATTACCTGGAAGGTTACATCAACTTATTGAATGTAAACAATTATCTTATTCCAGGTCCTCATATGATAATTGATCATCTCCTAAGTATTCCGGTACCTTTCAGCACAGAACAAGATCCGTCAGAGGACCTAAGAGATTTGGTATGGTAGCTGAGGTTATTCTGATATAAGAGAAACAAGATTGAATTTATGAGGTCCAATACGTTTAAGCTACAACATGGTTGAGCCCCACAGACAATGGGCAATGAGTAGGAACTTACTGGGATTTGCCCCGCAAGCAATTGCTTGATGGCTGTGAGTTGCTGATGCAATTCTGTTGTTGTGTGGCGTTTTAGGCTTCGATTACATTTTCCCGATACATGCCCTTACATAGGTACAATTCACGTTGCCCTTATATAGCCATGGAAATCAAGCCCTTATTTAGGCATAACCCATGCTACCCAAATACAGGCATGGCTACTTCCATCCGTTCACCAAATATCACAACGATTTCTTGGAAAACCAGCTTAAGCCATTAGGGAACTTCCCCTTGCTTGAATATTGATTTCTCCAAGAACTCAGTTACTTTACAATGAACAACTATTCCCCAGGGGTCTATTCATGACATTCATATGCCGGACTTTACATCAAACTATGGCATTCCTAAACACCTTCAAGGTATAAATATACCTTCACTTGCTATAGCAAGACACGGTGGTTCGGAGCAGTTCGAAGACCTACTTGTCTGAAGCAGCTCGCTACAGCAAGTGCCGAAGGAAGCCGACTCTCCAGCTGACGTACTGATCAGGAAGCTGCCTTTCTCCTGCTGAGAAACTAGCTCCAGTGTTTCCGGCTCCCCTTGCAGGGTGTTTGGAAATCGAGTCCCCGAGACAGAGATACCAGGCCTCTTTCATTCTAAGGTATGGAGCTGATTAAAACCTAGAGACACTTTTGTTAGATTCTTGGCAAAACTAAACCTATGCAAAAGACCATACTTCCTTCTTCCCTCATACTAGACTTAGATAGGTACATTGGGGTAGGCGTATTTTAGAAGCACCAGTTCAGTATTTTAGTCTATGTTATTTATGTATGTATTTTTATATGGCTTAGAAACCATACAATGCTCTTACAGTATTATTTCATATTACTGTTTACGCTGTAAGCATAATACTTTGCAGTCTGCCTAATGATTGTAGCAGTTCACTTCTTTTGCATGAGAAAGAAGACTGTTCAATAAAACCTTTTTATTGAAAACGCCTGTATCACTATTTCTCTGCAACTCTGTAGAAACTAAGCATGCACGATTGACTGGGTGAACTAGTTATCTATTGTTTCCACGACTCTGAGAGATATATTCTTATTCTTGGAAAGCAAATGTTGTTATGTTTATACGGTTGTCAGAAACTAATCCCTTCTTGTGTATTCGAGAAAGTTTCTAGTGACCTCTGAGTTAGCTGACACACACACAATTAAGTTTAGTATATTCTATAGAGATCTATTGACATAAGTCCTACGTCAAATCTATAGGATATATTATTACAATGCACAGAGCCTATTGGGAATATAGGAACTACACTACACTGTGGCTAAGGCTAAGACTAGGGCTGTGACTATAGCAGAGCAGCAAGCAACAAGTTCCAGGTCCCAAGTCACTTGGGGCCTCTTTTTGTAGGAGTTTGTGGTCTCAGTCTCTGGTCGAGGGTCTGGGGTCTCATAGTAAGCAGTTGTTTGTCTCCTCTCAACTTCCTCATCACCACCTCCACTCCACACACCTCCTCACCTCCTCACCTGCAAACACCCCGTACCGTGTGTTTTGCTGCGACCCTCCACATACATATCCACGGGACTCAGGTTGGTAGGCAAGAGATTAACTTACCCTGTGGTGTCCTGGCCATCTAATCCCCCTTCCTGGCCCCAGCTGGAGAGAAGCAGAGAGAAGCAACGGTCGGTGACAGTTGCCGGATGCCGCGCATTGATTCTCCGTGCAGCCAGCTGCACACTGCGTGAGGCAAACAGGTGACGTGCTCACGTAGTGTGCTCCTCCTCCTTCTAACTTACCATTAGTTGGCTCCCACCGCACGCCTGTTTTCTTGCTTCCCATTGGGTCTTCGCCTGTGTCCCTGCTGTGGAGGATGGACCCAGAACAGCTTCCTAGCTGCAGGCAGTGTCCTTCTACTGGCTGCAAACTCCTGCAGGTCCACTTTTGTTACTTTTTGACGTGCACTCCTATTGAGTGCATTTCTCCGCAGTCCTTCTCGTTCACCACCACCCTCACTTGTGTCTCCCCCATTCCCCCTGCCCTCTATTGTTTTTCACTCACACCACCCTGCTTTCAATCGCTGTTGTTTCTCAAGCACCCACTCTGCCCATCTCCTGCTCGTTATTGTTTGTCACCCACCCCAGCCTCCTCCTGATTAACGTTAGTATAACCAAGCCCCCCACACCTCTTTCACAATTTTTTTTACATGTTGCATAGTAGCGAGTGCTGCTGTGTAACATGGCTAGAAGGAAGAAAAAAGGCCTTAAGATGTAGTCAGTGCTAGCCTAGTTATAGTGCTCTTTTTTAATTTTTATTTTTACTATAAGCCATGTTGCAGAGCAGCTCCCGCTGTTGTACAACATGTAAAAAACACTGGCAAAGCCAATAGATTTCGCATAGGTGAAACGTATTGGCTTTGCCAATGCTTGTTTTTCTTCCGTTTAAAATCGTTACCACTCTACATGGCTCTTTGCTGCTTTGTCATCATTTATCGCGCGGGACATTATCTCCTTCCGATACGAATAACTCACTATTTAAGTCATAAAATTATTTCTGCAGATCGCACTGCTTTTTTCAACCGAGTCGAAATACCATTCGCATACATACATCCCTCACCCTGCCTTATGTGTAGGCAGGACACAAGGAGCAGGTTAAAAGGAACTTGGGAGGACATGGACCGCACTAACACACGATTGCATAAGATATAGGTGCGTTTGAAGAGAAAACTGACGCACTTAAAAATAATAATACTTTTTCAGTCATTGTTGCCGGTACAAAACACTACTGCAATCGTAAATAAATCTTTCAATAATGTGAAATCAACCATCGCGCACTCGTCAATGCTCAGGTTCGTGAGATAGGTTTCACCTCCTCCATCGTCCATTCACAACAGACTTTCATATCCGGGTTATTCGGGCATGATTATGCGCCATTAGATAGAAACACATTTTTGGATCGAAGACATTTTAATCAATAACATATGTATTTGTCAAATGCGGTTTCTTCCAGAAGAAAGAGTGGTCATCGTGAACAAGATTAATTACTTCACTTACAAAACGTGAAATGAAAGCAAAATGTTCCTTTAATTGTAACTAATCAATATTTTACAAAAATCAGACTAACAAGCAGGAAAACTCTATACAGATCGACACAAAGCAAAAAAAAATACAAAATACATCTCTGATTCAATTTCCTATTTGAGCTCATAGAAATAACTGCCAGTGCATCAATTACTCTCTATTGCCATGGATACAAGCAATGCTTTATTATCTAACTCTACAGCTGGGCTCATATTTAACATGGAAAAAACAGATTTTTCATCTAATTCTCTTTCATAGTTACTGAACTGAGATAATAACATCTTCTTTTTGCGCAGAATGAATTCAGTTCCTTTGCCATTCTCTAAAGTAATATTGATTGGAATTTCATTTGGAAGCATTCAGCAGCAGAACTAGATGTAACTGTTTTGTCAGAAGGACACAGCGGTTGAAGGTCATGTTTTCATTATAAGCCTCCACCGAGTCAATGTAATGCAGATTAAAACATTGAGCATATTCCATTTCAAGGAAGCATGTTATTATTTATTTAGAAACTGCATAATATGTGGTTCAAGGAAATATTAAGGTTGAAAATAATTGAATGTTTTTGCCGATGAAAAGGACAGGCTGCCAATGCTTGTCATCATGAAAGCCTTCTCTACAAAAGTCAACTATGTTAATTAGAATTTAAACAGTTTTGTAAAAAAATAAACATAATTTTTGAGATAGAACAGTTGTACCTGAGGCTACACTGACCAAAATGTCTTCCTTATCACCGTCCTTACAGGGAAACAAGCATTTCACTTACACACAGCAAAGAAAGAAAATATTTCTCACGAAAAATCCTTGATTTTTTTATATCACACAGTCCATATAAATGAACTTTTCCCTTTGGGTGCTTATAAGAACTGCCAGCAATCCCCCAAGGCAGGTCTTATTTGCCCACACCAAGCACATTTACAGGTAAGGGGCCGATTACGATGTTGGGCAGAAGCGGTCGAGGGTCCCGCACACGTCATTAGGATGCGACCAAACACTGTTCGGTCGTACTCTGACATTTCCTTATGGGAGCATGCATTAGGGCAGTAAACGTGCCATAACACATGCTCCTTAGGGAAATGGGAGGTGTGGTTCATCCCTGCACCCCGTGGCAGGCACCTGTAGGTGCCTGCCACGGGGTGCAGGGAACAATAGGGGGACACCCTAAGTACCCCTTTGGCCCCCAAACGGAAGCCACACACACAAGGGGGTCCTGCTGGGGGCCCCCAAACACGCTTTCCGACATGATTTCCGTGTCTGACAAGCCAGCATGGAAACCATTGCTCACTTTGAAAGGCCCGTCCTTGAGGATTACGAGGCGGATCCGACTAGCTTGTTGGAAGCCAGCCGCAATGACCGACGGGTTTCAATTCCGACCTGCTGATACATAATCAGCCAGTCGGAATCGGAGCCAACGATGGGGGTCAGTCGGACGGAGGCTTTCTGACTTCCATCGTAATAGGCCCATAAGTGTTTAAGATAGCTTGCTTAGTCATGCTGAATGTGTTATTTTGCCCAAAATGTGTAATCAATAACACTGTAGAAGTGGAGTAGGGGATTGGTAAATTCTCTTAGGTATCACTCGGTCATGTGACTTCCCCAACGACTGTTCAAATCTGGCATGGGGTGCCAGTATATGTCCTGTTCCATTGGCACACGTGAGTTTTCCTTATTCCGGTAGGTCAAGGCCCGAACCAAGTTTATGCTATTTCGGCCCGTTAGCTTGTCTTTTGCTCCCGTGTTGAGAATGCAAACATTGAATGAGAAGGAGTGCAATAAGTGTTTTGCCCCTGAAAGAAGAACCTTTGCTTCTACGCAATTCCTTTCCCAGAGCTTAATTTGCAAAAAAAATAAGCACCAGGGTCGAAGGTATTTCACGCCACACCACTCCACCTGTGCAACCTGTCAAAGCTGTCAAATGCCTTTGCCCCTCTTACCCTATACCCACAACAATCCAATAAATGTCCCCACTTCCTTGTCACCGAAGCTGTTAGAATGGGCTGGACAAGGTAGTTTTTTTTAAATTTACATATATGTTGAAATTTTAAAAAATATATGGGTGTGCTCTCCTCAAGAATAGGCAAACAGCACCACTATGTGGGAGATTGGCAGGATTATGTGTCAGTGTTGATAAATAAATGCCGGTGCCCAGCATCAAAAAACACCGGCACGTATTAACCCCTCCCATGCCCATGACGAGCTCAGCTCGTCATGAGCCACGGTGCTCCGGTGCTCATGACGAGCTGATCTCATCATGGCCCGTGGAACGCTCGCACGCTGGGCTAATTCCCCTGCTGTGCTGAGCGTTCCATTAAACGGGCGTGGTCGTGATGAGCTGAGCTCGTCATGAGCACTGGAGCACCTTGGCTCATGACGAGCTGAGCTCGTCATGAGCATGGGGGCACTGTGCGCGCCCCCCGCCCCCCAGCACAGCACGGGAATAGCCCCAGCAGCCAAGGGGTTAAGCACTGTCCTCCCCATAAGCAGTATAATCCCAGGACAGATACTGCGCAGTAATCACAAAAGGTTGCTTTCTTTGCGAACTGCATCTAAGCACTTTTTTCGAAAGACTTTCGTGGGTAGTTTAAAAAAAAAATTACTATGGGTGTGAGTAGCACAAACTCGGTGCAAGGGCATTAGAGTGCTTTACGTGAGCTCCAGGTTAAACTGCATAATTTTTTTTAGGATATTAACTGATTTGCCTGGAATCACAGGGTGTTGAGCCAATGCGGGATTTAAGCCTGGTTTCCTAATTACAAAGAATGCTACTCTGGCAGGTAGTCCACATTAGGCCATATCCCCTCCCTGTAAATCAACCATTAAAACATGATCCTAAATAATGAGACACAAGTTAGACCAGAAAAAGTGCCAGGTTCCTCCAAACTTTGTACAGCCAAAGAATACATTTAAAAAAATCTAAACAAACAGACAAAGAAAGATCTTGGCATAGAAGACATAGCTCTTAGCAGAAGTAATTGTTTTGGCCAGGAGCAATCCCAAAGAGACACAAGGCTAATTTGACAAAGAGAAATGTGCACGCAGACATCTCTGCACAAATAGATTTCTACCAATGTATTGTGGTAAATCTTTGCCAAGAAGCAATTCAACAAATCCCGGCAGAAATTTGTGACTGCTAATATGAGTATATGCCCCCCTCTACTTAGCTGATGGGGTGGGGAAATGTACGACTCAAATTGTCAGTGTAAAGTTACAACTTGTGTCTTTTTAAGTGGAGTTTAGGTATATGCCAGAGAAACCTTGGGGTATATTATCAAGGGGTTTTATCTCCGCTTTTTTGGCTTTAAAAGCCAAGAAAGCGGAGATAAAATTATCTCCCTATTACCAAGCTGTCGCTAACACCAGTTAGCGACAGCTAATAGGAGATAGCGACCATCATGGGCCCCACTTTGCATGTCAGTGATATTTATCACTAATGATATGCAAAGTGGGCGTGCCAAGATGTTAGCGACTGGAAACAGTCGCTAACATCGCTATCTCCTATTACCAACTTTTGGAGATATTTGCGCTAAGCGCGAATATCTCCAAAAGCTAACACCTGCCCTGAGCAGTTCTTAGCCATGTTATCCAATGGGAGGTGGATAACATGGCTAAGAGCATTTGCTCGATAATGCATGAATATCGCTGACTTTTCAGCGATATTCATGCATTGCGGGCGTTTTTTATCGCATTTGCGATAAACCTTGCTAATAGCAAGGTTTATCTGCGATAAAAATCGCCGATGTGCGGCGATAATTTTTGTCTCTAAACAAGTTAGAGACAAAAATTATCGCTAGTTGTTGGTAATATGCCCCCTTGTTCTGAATAATGTAGGCAGAGATGTTTGCTGTTGCTATGTGGAACTATTAAGTTATGAGACTAGGAAAAAAGATAATACCTGCAAAAAGAACACACACATCTAACAGGTATTACCAATTCAAGCCCATAAATACAGCTCACCCCCGAGCTCTACCCTCTTCTTTTTGTGCTGTGAAAAGCCATAGAGTCAGACATCACCTGCAGCCACAATGGTCCAAACCATCCGATTCTAGAGGAGGAAGACACTCATTGAGGTGGAACCAGAACTTGTAGTTAATTGTGTAATGGATCTATGTACTGCATAGTCGGTCTTCATACACCTGCGGTGGATTGGACAAGGATACTATGTGGCAGCAGGGCCTGACTGTACATGCATAAATGGTGGAGGTACACACTACAGGAGATATCAAAAGAAATTGGAAAGATGAAAGGAGGCAGGTAAAGGACAAGTTTGCCTCCCTCTCCCCACCTTCGATGAGCATATCCTCTCCATCATGCATTATTACCTCAAAGTAAGGCCTCTCTTTTTTAGGGAATCACCTTCACAACAACATTTCTGAAAATTGTTCATCTTGGATTGTTTTATCTCAGCGTAATTTATCTTGTCTGCATACGTTGAGTCAATCTCCTCACCAAGTAGAGAAAAAAGCAGCGAAGAGGCCTCATAAATAGCTACCAGCATCAGCTAATTTTCTTCTTTGCAGATCCTGCCTTGCCAGGCTCTCGGCTGTCTGCAATGGCCTCTAGTGCTGCTACTCTGCCTGTACTGCTGTTGACTGGCCTCTGACAGAAACGTTTGAAAGCGCATTGTACGTCCACATGCATGTCAATCAGTAAAGTCTGCATCAGGAGCCATGCAGTGGGAGGAATGACCACCTTCTAGAATGGCTTTGCATGATGTACAGTTGAGTTGGTGGATTATCAGAGCACAGATCCACCAGACACAAACAATGCGTCCAAAGATCATTTGAAGAACCACAATGATCAGTGAATTTGATCCTTCGATTAATGAAAATCGGTGGAACAAACGTAGCTGCCGTCCTGTGCCTAATGGTTGGAGGCCCAGCATTGATCACAACATTGCAGCCTGACAAGAAGAGGTGCTGCTGCTGTGAAAAAAACACACCCAAGTGGAGGAAACACTTACCTCAACGGGTCAGGAGCAGTTTAGGACACAAAGAGGTAGATGCAGATGCTAACTGGTCTTATCCCAAAGGGTATCTCCAGCTTTAAAGCTGACATGAGCTCGGAAGAGAAAAAAATCAACAACTGAGGTGCCAATGAGAAAGAGAAAAGAAACGCAGAAATGTGTTGGTGAGTTGAAGACTGTAGTGAAGTGGATTGGCTTCATCTGATGTGTAGTCTGGTGGCAGACAACCCCCTACACCTCAATAAACAATAACGTCTTTGATTGGGAAGGCACCAACTGCTCATGTGCACTCTTTACATGGAGTCAGTCATAGTTCTTAATAGAAGAGCATAACTATGACAACAATGACAACTGCAGCACAAAACAATGATGGGACGATAACATAACAAATACATCTGAAATGAAAAAAACATTCACTTAGGACTAAATTCATCAAAACCCCCAGTAATGCATCTAATGTATTATATTAGGCAAACCACAACCATTGCTGATCATGATAGACTACCCCATAAAGTCACCTGGGGATACACTTGTTCCATGGTAAATGTTAGGAACTAAAGCTTCCAGTAAGTTCCTCTTCTCACTGGCCCTAAGTAACAAGAAACAAACCCTTTGACACATGGATCCTAACGTGACTGCTATATCATTGGAATCCATTATATATGAGCTAACGAGCATTTAATATCAATCTTAACAATAGATCTCTTTATGATGGAATCCAAAATGGTGCTGAAATCAATTTGTAGTGACATTCCTATTTCTAGGCCCCTGTTGGAAGTCTGACAAATGACTTGATTACCCGGAAAATAACATTATGGAAACCGTAAACTGGGGTAATAAATTCTGGAACAAAAAGTTGCAACCTCAAAAAATGATGTTGAAGAAGCTATGTCAGTATGTTTGGGTCCCAGAGATAGGGAAAGGAAATGACATGATACAATTCCTCTCAATATACATAATGAAAGCACTAGAATTGGAAGTAACCCATCTAATAGATTTTCAAAGGCCTCAAACATAAAAACAGACGCTAATGAACATGCCTAGAATTATCATAAGCATGTCTATTGTGAAAGCAGCACACATGACTCTTACATGGCTCTTACTATTAACATCTAAAAGATACGACCCACATGATTATGAGAACCACATGGTAACCCGTGCGGCACACTTTTTGCACCAAACAAATATCCTGTGTAAAAAAGACTTCTTGCATTGATATCCAGACTTTAGAAAAAATATATTAGATATGGTCCATTAGAACCATCTCTAATGTTGGTACCATCATTGGCAAAACAAAATTCCAGAACACGAAAATACTGGAGAGAAAACTGGAACCCGCGGACTCGAGATCTACATCCATGGAAAAAGCATTGCAAGTCATTGATGCCCATGCAATAATGCCAGAATTACTCCACAAGACTCGGGGATGATGAAAGAGATTGCAGTAGATAAGGAGTTCCTGCACAAGATAGAGCCAAGCCGACACCCCCTTTTAAAAACATAACTGATTTTATATCTACACAACGGCTTAACTGCAGGAAAGTGCATGCAGGAAAAAGGCGCAACCCAATTCATATCCACAAACCTTGCATTATAGTTGGGCTGGGGTTCCAGCTCCCACCCTGGAAGCTTTGCACAGCGATATGCTATAGTATACTATAATACACAATCAGGGGTATATAATGAACGACTACCCCAAAAATATATGGGGTACTTACCAAATATATTTGGTGGGGAATTAAACGGGGTAGCCGGAGGGAGAAGAAATGTCAGCCCCATGAACTATGCCAAATGTTGATTGGAGATGTAGACGACCAGGAACCCACATAGTGAAAGGACTATAGATAGAATACTGGGGCGATAATGGTTTATTAAATAGAATGAACAGGAGGGAAGCGATGAGAAAGAAAAGCACATAATCCATGTATGTTGTGCACTGGTGGCCCACGATGCAGAGAGAAGATGCAATGTTAGGAAAATGACTGTAAGTAGGCAATTTGGCGAAACTGGTCACATATTTTAGAAATGCTGCATGCATTTCATATGGCATATACATGATCTTTGTGCCATTTATATTTCACCCATGAAAACAATTTTAAAAACATAAACCCTGCAGTATGATGAAGAGAACTATTGGAATGTACACAGAATATGAATGTCAGGAGGAGCTAAACCAAAAAGTTTCTTGCAGCCTTTCTAAAATATTTGATAGCAACTACTATAGCAACATTGATTTTTGTTCTTTGCACACTTCAGGAATTGAAATATAAAATACATTCACAGCGGCCTAACACAATACTTAGCATCCTAACTAATACCCAAATATGGATTAGCATTATTCTAGACATCAAATGAATCCTTTAGCCTTTTCCCTGTCTAAGAAAGTCAGTATAAACATATATTGAACATTATCGAGGTCACCTACCCAACCAGAACGACCACCAGTCTGTTTTCGAAAAATTATCAGACATCAATGTAGAGAACTTGCCACATGGTTCCTGAATGTGAAAGGTTTACCAAACTACTAGAAGAGGAAAAAAGTCTGCCCCACTCATCAACCAAAAAACCTGATGTAGTTCCCCTTCTTTCACAAAGAGGTAATCAAAAGTGTATATGGGAGGATAAGGACAACTGGCTTTGAGCAGAGAGCAGTGTGTTTTTTCCAAGGTTTGTCCACAGTGGAACTGGTGGACAGGAAGGCAGAGAGAGAGAGAGTATAGGCTTCAGATGACTAAGCTCAAGTTTTATACAGAGGAGAACAAAATGGCTCATTAAAAGAGCCTCAAAGAGCTGGGAATACAAGCTAGGCAAGCAACATCCTACAACAGTGGTGGCAGCATATCCACAGTGTCTGTAGGGGACAAGACGGTTCACATACCTTAAGCTTTGGTGCCCGGCAATGTGGTGGGGAATGACATTGACAAGTGTTTTTCTCCCTTGTGAGGTGGCCCTTAAGATGCATTGCAACCCAGAAGAGTTTTGGGGGACATCACTCTGGAAACACACTGTGGAGGGATACCTTGTTAAACTGGTGGTGGGGGACCAGATAAAGTACACTTCAATTAAAACATCCTTGTCACCAAGTTTGGAGTCACCCCTGAGAAGTACAGCATTATATTTATAGATAGCCAAAAGATGCAGAACCAATCTTGGGTAGTTTTTCTTGATTATGATAGGAGGGAACTGAAAGGTTGAGTGTGGCGCAGCAAAGTGAATGATTACACTGGGTTGTTTAATCTGATACTGAGAGAGCACATTCTCAGTACATGGTTTGTGAAGCTGTGTAGGCACCTGATTGACAGCAAGCTCCCTGAACCCAAAGAGCTTGCAAAGGAGGCAAAACTCTGGATCAGTACCAGAGTATCCAAGAAGGTACCTGGAAGTGACACCATGAAGGGTATTTCAGGCTCCCCCAGCAGAGTGAGGGGGAGGACAAGCAAGGCACAGACGAGTCCTAGAATAAGGTGGGGGGAATGGGATCCCATGCCCCTTCTGAGAAACAGGGAGGAGGATCTGGTGGGCTGTGGTTCAGGGCACTCACTTTCCAGCCTGTTCGTTTGATTGTTCTGAGTTAGTAAATAAGTGGTGGTGGGGGATACTCTTTCTGTTCCAAGAAACCACCCCCAGTTGGGACCTCTACAGGGGTAGCCAGTGTGGCCATTGGGATAAATAGTTCCCAGGGGTAGGTCATAGACTATGACATGACCTCCCTTAGCTGGGAGGTTGCCTCAGAGCATGAGCTTGTGATACCTGAGGGTGGATGCCATCACTTCAACCAGGTGAATGTGAATGGGATCCCTGTCACTGTATTTAAGGACACCAGGGCTAACCAGACCATGGTAGTGGAAAGACTGGTAGCACAGTATAACAGCGAGGTGTGTAGGGTAACTCAGGACCAAGGCAAGACATTTTCCACACAATGGCCCTGGTATCCCTGGAATGAGTTTGGGAGGTGACCCTAGAGGAGGGTTATAGTTATTCTCCAAATGCTCATAGAATGTATCCAGGGAAACAAGTCATCACCTTTGTTAGGAGAACTAGGAGTGGCAGCTACCCAGGGAACCTGATAGATACTTTTTCTGGGGGTTCCACTTAAAGCCTAGGGTATGGGAGCCCAGATAGAGGGGCAGGTTGAGGGAAGACTCACCCATGTCCCTTGTTGAGCCTCAATGTACAGACAATGGACTGAGAAACCAGTGTTAGGTTACCACCCCCTGAAATGGTGGGATGTAGAGTGGACGTCGGGTGCCTAATGCCTGGGCATGTTGCCCTGCACTTTGAGAAACCTCCAAGGTCAGAGAATCCTCAGGAGCCCATAAGGAACTTCTTGCTAGCCCCAAGGCTGGAAAAAGGCTTACCCCTTGTTCCCGCTTGAAGCTTCTGCCCAGGATTGGACAGTCTGCGGCCTGTCAGTGGCCTCTGTTGTTAGCTGTCCTTATGGACAAAGTTTGCTTTGGGTTGGAGACAGCAGCCTGATCCAAAGGGTGGAATGAGCAACATCAAGTTGCTGGCCATGGTGGTACTGTATGCCTAATGGCATACATCTGCAAGCAAGTTGAGGTTTGGTGCTTCACAGAAGGAGTCCACTGAGGAGAAGGGTTACCATTTGGCTAGACCAGTGGCTCAGGACATTGTAGACAGATAGAGCCCACTAAATTCAGAGAGGAGTAAAAATGATAAGTGCCCCTGCATAACAGGGCCTTCATCGATGTTCTAGCATCTATGCAGGGAAGCCCATCAAGGTATTGATTAGTCTAACCTGGGCTTTTGACTGCTGGGGGTCATTTTGGACTTTGTCTTTTCTGCATGGTCACCCCCAAAACCTTTGCAATCATCCTCCTCTTTCACAATCCCATTTCTGTTGGCTTTTAGGACACTGCATACTTTACCACTGTAACCAGTGCTAAATTGCTTGAGCTCTCTCCTACACTAATTTAATTGTTTGCCCTGGAAATTTCAAGTCAAATGCTTTTTTTCTCACATCTTTAGCATATTGCTATATTGCACATGCAGTTTGGTGTGAACATAATCACTCTCATTATGGCCTCAGAGAGTACACACCATCGTCTGGAGGTAGGACAGGTGTATCATAACGTGATGATGGCTTTATTACTATTGCATCAACATCTGAACAAGCACAACAACCAAGGTCTTAGAAAGATGGGCAAAAAAAATGCACAGGAGGATGCATTCACCTTGTGAAAACAGGTGCTCCATAGGGGAAAATATAACATTATTCTAGGCGAACAAGAGGGATGTGGAAGGATCTGAGGGCTATTGGGTAAAACATCTGGTCAGAGATCTGGCCTCTTGCCCAGTGCTCAACTTCATATGTCTGTGCATCATCTGCAATGGGGCTCACCACCTGAAGAAAGAGTTACACATCCTACATGTAGAATATGATAAGAACAAAAATTCACAAAAATGCATTAGTTAGGTATGTAAATAGGATATATAAGTGGGTAAACAAAAACAATAAATTAATTCACAAATCCAAAGGTTAAAATGAATTTGTAGTTAGATAAGGAGGTAAGAGCTTAGCTGCAACAAATAAAATAGAAAAAACTGAAATTCCCTGAAAAAACAAAGGTTAAGTGATGTTATAGTTAGGTGACAAAGTCACACAAGAAATGATGTTTAACAAATGAAAACACACTGAGATTCACCAGTTAGAGTTCAGGGATCTAATTATTAACTTGTACCCCATCAAACACTGTGACAAGTTATATTCCATCATTGATGAGATCATTGTTGACATCTGAAATAACATGACTGATGACATCACTAATTATATCATCCATTAAATGAAACTGTACTCTATGCTTTTTAGACTGAAAGGAACAAGCTACAGCTGGGACCAACTTTCTATCATCACATAGAATCACTACTCAAGTGGTAATGGACATACCTTTAATTGCATGCAGGAAATGAAGCATATTTGTGCAGACATTTACATTTAGAAGGTGCTATCCTTTTTTTACTGGGATCCAGGTGCCTAAGAAACAAAATAGTTATGCACAAATTATTGGGATAAGCCTTGAATACCCTCCAAAAAGTGTTTGTTCTTTATTTACCACAATGGGATGTGTGTGTTGTACAGCTCATCTGACATATCAAATTTAGTCAACGGGTTCAAATGTACGTGTTAGTCACAGATAATGCATATGAAGCGAGGCTCTGTTGACGACCCTCTAGGGTTTGTAGAAACACATTGTATGCATTCCAGAAATGAGCAGAATGGCATAGAATCTTAAAATCATTTTTGTAATCATACTTCGAGTTAAATCATCTCTAAGTGGGTCATCTGTACATTGTACATTCTTCAATATTGTATAATACCTCAAAGAATTAAGGAAATAAATATCCACCCATATAAACCTCCAATTTATATGGAAGGTTTCTATAGCACTGTATGATAACCATGTATCATGGACATTAGTGCAGGTGGTTAATCTGTTGTAAACAGAAGCATTAGAATGTTTCAGATTGTTATGCACAAGACATTGGATTCAAGCAACAATCTATTTGAAACATGCCGTTGCTATTAATAAAACTTGTGGGCACTCTACATTGTTTGACATGAAGTAGTGCTAGCATTCAAAACTTTACTGATTGATAAAGTGTTCAAAATAAAACATTTGGTACGGTGAAGCAAACTTGTCTTCATGGCTACTTTATTCTAGTCACACACACAGGCGCAATGAATAACTATATGCTGTATATGATTGCAGGTCCTTTAATATATTATTTTTAAACATCTAAGGGTTTATTAAGTAATTAAATAGCAGTAGCATGGATGATGCCACCAGTGATGTTATCAGTCATCAATTATGTCATTTAAGATGTTATGAGTGATGTAATAAGTAGGACCATAGGCTGTGAAAGAAGAGGGGTGCAGGTTATGATCACTGAACTATACCCAGGGAATTGCACATTATTTTAAACATTTGTTCTTGTGTGACTTTGTCACCTAACTAGAATTTAATTTTAAAAAACGATATTCGGGTCTTAATTCCACACCTAATTATAATGTCACAATCACTTTGTTTATGAAAATATTAAAATGATTTACTTCACCTTATATGTTATTATTCTCAAACTATTTTGAAGTATTACATTACATTATTACAGAATATATTTTTCAATTAAACAAGACCAAGACCCTGTAATTTGTAATATGAATGGATTAAGCCATTTATAGCAATACATAACAGAAATCTTCTAAATACATTTTAGACAAATGAATATAGATATACAGTATTCTATTTAATACAACTTTGGATTCCAGTCCTTAGAATGTAAAAAACTATAATGTGGGACTTGATATTTTAGTTAAAGTGTCGAAAGATAATGTTGCAGTGACTTTTCAAAAATGTACATCTTAAATTGTCTAATCCTGGGTGAATATTACAGGAGAATAATTCTTGATCTATGAATCAGGAAATTGTGGAATTTACTCTATGTACTTACATCATTTCAGATGAGCATTTGGCTTTAGAAATTGTCCTCATTCTTTTTTGTTACAGCTCTGATCAAGTACTTTCCTGTTGGATTCTCAACAAAACTTGAAGAGATTATACATTTTACTCTGTTTCATGTTATTCTACTTGATAATAGATTTGTTGTTAATAGATATAGATATGACCCAACATCAACAGCAGTGGGATATCTGACCATGGTGCTGTTGAAGTGAATTTTCAGACCATTTATTTGGTCACTCATAATATCAACATTAAATAAAACTAAATTTACAAACTTTGGTGGGACAAATCTAGGGTTGGCTAATGGTCTGTTGCTCCTCCTTCATTGCCGGACTGATCAATCAGGCTGGTGGTTTACAGTCCCCCATATTTAAGGTTTGGGGTGACGGACCGCCATGTGTCAGGACAGATGAAGGACCTTCAGCTTTCATTTACTCCATATCATTCATCGATGGACAACACTGGGAGTTCGTGCTGGACTGTTCCCATGAGGAGCAGGGTTATTTATTTATTTTATTTATTGAAAGTTTTGTATAGCGCGAACAAGACCCGTAGGTATCAGAGCGCTTCACATTCCATGAGGTAGTTTAGAGAATACGCATACATAGTAATATGATTTAAAGAGATACGAAGTACATAATTATTCGACTATAAGGGGGTGGGCATATATATATATATATACATACAATAATGGTAGCAAAAAGTAAATGTCAACGTATAGCTTGGTCACCATGTGTACCGCAGTCCTGGTTCATAGGTATCGTAGGGCATTTATCTCCATTAACGCCGGTAGCATTCCCTTCTAGTTCCCTAGATGTTCTGTATTGGAATGTCAATATTTCTTTGTCAGTTTCAATAGTTCAACAGTTTTGGGGATGGGTTGTCTTACCTATGTAAGGAACTTACTCATCAGGAGGATCTTCGCTTCCCTCTTAAATGTGGCTGTGTTTCAAATTTTCCTAATGTTTGGAGGAAATGAGTTCCATATTTTGGGGGCTGCTCCTGAGAATGCTCTGTCATAAGTTTTCTTCTTCCTGAAAATGGGTGGTCTCAACAACATCTCCTTAGCACTTCTAGCTGGTCTGCTTCCTCCTGATAATTCAATTTTCTCGGCGAGGTATCTTGGTGTATTGTAGTGGAGTGCTTTGTGTGTGATGCAGGCTATTTTTAGCTGAATTCTGGCTTCATAGGGTAGCCAATTTAATGCTTTCAGGTGAGGAGAGATATGGTCGAATTTTCTAGATCCGGTGATGAGTCTTGCCGCTGCATTGAGGCATGCTTTTAATGGTGCTGTGGATATTTTTGGTAGACCGGCTAAGGTAGTGCATCCATATTCAATCCTCGAAATAACTAAGGACTGGACTGCCAGTTTGAGATCCATCTTTGATATGAAAGGTTTCACTTTTCTTATGTAGTTCAAATGAAATGCCAGAATTACTCCACAAGACTCGGGGATGATGAAAGAGATTGCAGTAGATAAGGAGTTCCCGCACAAGATAGAGCCAAGCCGACACCCCCTTTTAAAAACATAACTGATTTTATATCTACACAACGGCTTAACTGCGGGAAAGTGCATGCAGGAAAAAGGCGCAACCCAATTCATATCCACAAACCTTGCATTATAGTTGGGCTGGGGTTCCAGCTCCCACCCTGGAAGCTTTGCACAGCGATGTGCTATAGTATATTATAATACACAATCAGGGGTATATAATGAACGACTACCCCAAAAATATATGGGGTACTTACCAAATATATTTGGTGGGGAATTAAACGGGGTAGCCGGAGGGAGAAGAAATATCAGCCCCAGGAACTATGCCAAATGTTGATTGGAGATGTAGACGACCAGGAACCCACATAGTGAAAGGACTATAGATAGAATACTGGGGCGATAATGGTTTATTAAATAGAATGAACAGGAGGGAAGCGATAAGAAAGAAAAGCACATAATCCATGTATGTTGTGCACTGGTGGCCCACGATGCAGAGAGAAGATGCAATGTTAGGAAAATTACTGTAAGTAGGCAATTTGGCGAAACTGGTCACATATTTTAGAAATGCTGCATGCATTTCATATGGCATATACATGATCTTTGTGCCATTTATATTTCACCCATGAAAACAATTTTAAAAACATAAACCCTGCAGTATGAGGAAGAGAACTATTGGAATGTACACAGAATATGAATGTCAGGAGGAGCTAAACCAAAAAGTTTCTTGCAGCCTTTCTAAAATATTTGATAGCAACTACTATAACAACATTGATTTTTGTTCTTTGCACACTTCAGGAATTGAAATATAAAATACATTCACAGCGGCCTAACACAATACTTAGCATCCTAACTAATACCCAAATATGGATTAGCATTATTCTAGACATCAAATAAATCCTTTAGCCTTTTCCCTGTCTAAGAAAGTCAGTATAAACATATATTGAACATTATCGAGGTCACCTACCCAACCAGAACGACCACCAGTCTGTTTTCGAAAAATTATCAGACATCAATGTAGAGAACTTGCCACATGGTTCCTGAATGTGAAAGGTTTATCAAACTACTAGAAGAGGAAAAAAGTCTGCCCCACTCATCAACCAAAAAACCTGATGTAGTTCCCCTTCTTTCACAAAGAGGTAATCAAAAGTGTATATGGGAGGATAAGGACAACTGGCTTTGAGCAGAGAAGGCAGAGAGAGAGAGAGTATAGGCTTCAGATGACTAAGCTCAAGTTTTATACAGAGGAGAACAAAATGGCTCATTAAAAGAGCCTCAAAGAGCTGGGAATACAAGCTAGGCAAGCAACATCCTACAACAGTGGTGGCAGCATATCCACAGTGTCTGTAGGGGACAAGACGGTTCACATACCTTAAGCTTTGGTGCCCGGCAATGTGGTGGGGAATGATATTGACAAGTGTTTTTCTCCCTTGTGAGGTGGCCCTTAAGATGCATTGCAACCCAGAAGAGTTTTGGGGGACATCACTCTGGAAACACACTGTGGAGGGATACCTTGTTAAACTGGTGGTGGGGGACCAGATAAAGTATACCTTCAATTAAAACATCCTTGTCACCAAGTTTGGAGTCACCCCTGAGAAGTACAGCATTATATTTATAGATAGCCAAAAGATGCAGAACCAATCTTGGGTAGTTTTTCTTGATTATGATAGGAGGGAACTGAAAGGTTGAGTGTGGCGCAGCAAAGCGAATGATTACACTGGGTTGTTTAATCTGATACTGAGAGAGCACATTCTCAGTACATGGTTTGTGAAGCTGTGTAGGCACCTGATTGACAGCAAGCTCCCTGAACCCAAAGAGCTTGCAAAGGAGGCAAAACTCTGGATCAGTACCAGAGTATCCAAGAAGGTACCTGGAAGTGACACCATGAAGGGTATTTCAGGCTCCCCCAGCAGAGTGAGGGGGAGGACAAGCAAGGCACAGACGAGTCCTAGAATAAGGTGGGGGGAATGGGATCCCATGCCCCTTCTGAGAAACAGGGAGGAGGATCTGGTGGGCTGTGGTTCAGGGCACTCACTTTCCAGCCTGTTCCTTTGATTGTTCTGAGTTAGTAAATAAGTGGTGGTGGGGGATACTCTTTCTGTTCAAAGAAACCACCCCCAGTTGGGACCTCTACAGGGGTAGCCAGTGTGGCCATGGGGATAAATAGTTCCCAGGGGTAGGTCATAGACTATGACATGACCTCCCTTAGCTGGGAGGTTGCCTCAGAGCATGAGCTTGTGATACCTGAGGGTGGATGCCATCACTTCAACCAGGTGAATGTGAATGGGATCCCTGTCACTGTATTTAAGGACACCAGGGCTAACCAGACCATGGTAGTGGAAAGACTGGTAGCACAGTATAACAGCGAGGTGTGTAGGGTAACTCAGGACCAAGGCAAGACATTTTCCACACAATGGCCCTGGTATCCCTGGAATGAGTTTGGGAGGTGACCCTAGAGGAGGGTTATAGTTATTCTCCAAATGCTCATAGAATGTATCCAGGGAAACAAGTCATCACCTTTGTTAGGAGAACTAGGAGTGGCAGCTACCCAGGGAACCTGATAGATACTTTTTCTGGGGGTTCCACTTAAAGCCTAGGGTATGGGAGCCCAGATAGAGGGGCAGGTTGAGGGAAGACTCACCCATGTCCCTTGTTGAGCCTCAATGTACAGACAATGGACTGAGAAACCAGTGTTAGGTTACCACCCCCTGAACTGGTGGGATGTAGAGTGGACGTCGGGTGCCTAATGCCTGGGCATGTTGCCCTGCACTTTGAGAAACCTCCAAGGTCAGAGAATCCTCAGGAGCCCATAAGGAACTTCTTGCTAGCCCCAAGGCTGGAAAAAGGCTTACCCCTTGTTCCCGCTTGAAGCTTCTGCCCAGGATTGGACAGTCTGCGGCCTGTCAGTGGCCTCTGTTGTTAGCTGTCCTTATGGACAAAGTTTGCTTTGGGTTGGGGACAGCAGCCTGATCCAAAGGGTGGAATGAGCAACATCAAGTTGCTGGCCATGGTGATACTGTATGCCTAATGGCATACATCTGCAAGCAAGTTGAGGTTTGGTGCTTCACAGAAGGAGTCCACTGAGGAGAAGGGTTACCATTTGGCTAGACCAGTGGCTCAGGACATTGTAGACAGATAGAGCCCACTAAATTCAGAGAGCAGTAAAAATGATAAGTGCCCCTGCATAACAGGGCCTTCATCGATGTTCTAGCATCCATGCAGGGAAGCCCATCAAGGTATTGATTAGTCTAACCTGGGCTTTTGACTGCTGGGGGTCATTTTGGACTTTGTCTTTTCTGCATGGTCACCCCCAAAACCTTTGCAATCATCCCCCTCTTTCACAATCCCATTTCTGTTGGCTTTTAGGACACTGCATACTTTACCACTGTAACCAGTGCTAAATTGCTTGAGCTCTCTCCTACACTAATTTAATTGTTTGCCCTGGAAATTTCAAGTCAAATGCTTTTTTTCTCACATCTTTAGCATATTGCTATATTGCACATGCAGTTTGGTGTGAACATAATCACTCTCATTGTGGCCTCAGAGAGTACACACCATCCTCTGGAGATAGGACAGGTGTATCATAATGTGATGATGGCTTTATTACTATTGCATCAACATCTGCACAAGCACAACAACCAAGGTCTGAGAAAGATGGGCAAAAAATATGCACAAGAGGATGTATTCACCTTGTGAAAACAGGTGCTCCATAGGGGAAAATATAACATTATTCTATGCGAACAAGAGGGATGTGGAAGGATCTGAGGGCTATTGGGTAAAACATCTGGTCAGAGATCTGGCCTCTTGCCCAGTGCTCAACTTCATATGTCTGTGCATCATCTGCAATGGGGCTCACCACCTGAAGAAAGAGTTACACATCCTACATGTAGAATATGATAAGAACAAAAATTCACAAAAATGCATTAGTTAGGTATGTAAATAGGATATATAAGTGGGTAAACAAAAACAATAAATTAATTCACAAATCCAAAGGTTAAAATGAATTTGTAGTTAGATAAGGAGGTAACAAATAAAATAGAAAAAACTGAAATTCCCTGAAAAAACAAAGGTTAAGTGATGTTATAGTTAGGTGACAAAGTCACACAAGAAATGATGTTTAACAAATGAAAAAACACTGAGATTCACCAGTTAGAGTTCAGGGATCTAATTATTAACTTGTACCCCATCAAACACTGTGACAAGTTATATTCCATCATTGATGAGATCATTGTTGACATCTGAAATAACATGACTGATGACATCACTAATTATATCATCCATTAAATGAAACTGTACTCTATGCTTTTTAGACTGAAAGGAACAAGCTACAGCTGGGACCAACTTTCTATCATCACATAGAATCACTACTCAAGTGGTAATGGACATACCTTTAATTGCATGCAGGAAATGAAGCATATTTGTGCAGACATTTACATTTAGAAGGTGCTATCCTTTTTTTACTGGTATCCAGTTGCTTAAGAAACAAAATAGTTATGCACAAATTATTGGGATAAGCCTTGAATACCCTCCCAAAAGTGTTTGTTCTTTATTTACCACAATGGGATGTGTGTGTTGTACAGCTCATCTGACATATCAAATTTAGTCAACAGGTTCAAATGTACGTGTTAGTCACAGATAATGCATATGAAGCGAGGCTCTGTTGACGACCCTCTAGGGTTTGTAGAAACACATTGTATGCATTCCAGAAATGAGCAGAATGGCATAGAATCTTAAAATCATTTTTGTAATCATACTTCGAGTTAAATCATCTCTAAGTGGGTCATCTGTACATTGTACATTCTTCAATAATGTATAATACCTCAAAGAATTAAGGAAATAAATATCCACCCATATAAACCTCCAATTTATATGGAAGGTTTCTATAGCACTGTATGATAACCATGTATCAAGGACATTAGTGCAGGTGGTTAATCTGTTGTAAACAGAAGCATTAGAATGTTTCAGATTGTTATGCACAAGACATTGGATTCAAGCAACAATCTATTTGAAACATGCCGTTGCTTGTAATAAAACGTGTGGGCACTCTACATTGTTTGACATGAAGTAGTGCTAGCATTCAAAACTTTACTGATTGATAAAGTGTTCAAAATAAAACATTTGGTACGGTGAAGCAAATTTGTCTTCATGGCTACTTTATTCTAGTCACACACACAGGCGCAATGAATAACTATATGCTGTATATGATTGCAGGTCCTTTAATATATTATTTTTAAACATCTAAAGGTTATTAAGTAATTAAATAGCAGTAGCATGGATGATGCCACCAGTGATGTTATCAGTCATCAATTATGTCATTTAAGATGTTATGAGTGATGTAATAAGTAGGACCATAGGCTGTGAAAGAAGAGGGGTGCAGGTTATGATCACTGAACTATACCCAGGGAATTGCACATTATTTTAAACATTAGTTCTTGTGTGACTTTGTCACCTAACTAGAATTTAATTTTAAAAAACTATATTCAGGTCTTAATTCCACACCTAATTATAATGTCACAATCACTTTGTTTATGAAAATATTAAAATGATTTACTTCACCTTATATGTTATTATTCTCAAACTATTTTGAAGTATTACATTACATTATTACAGAATATATTTTTCAATTAATCAAGACCAAGACCCTGTAATTTGTAATATGAATGGATTTCGCCATTTATAGCAATACATAACAGAAAACTTCTAAATACATTTTAGACAAATGAATATAGATATACAGTATTCTTTTTAATACAACTTTGGATTCCAGTCCTTAGAATGTAAAAAATATAATGTGGGACTTGATATTTTAGTTAGAGTGTCGAAAGATAATGTTGCAGTGACTTTTCAAAAATGTACATCTTAAATTGTCTAATCCTGGGTGAATATTACAGGAGAATAATTCTTGATCTATGAATCAGGAAATTGTGGAATTTACTCTATGTACTTACATCATTTTAGATGAGCATTTGGCTTTAGAAATTGTCCTCATTCTTTTTTGTTACAGCTCTGATAAAGTACTTTCCTGTTGGATACTCAACCAAACTTGAAGAGATTATACATTTTACTCTGTTTCATGTTATTCTACTTGATAATAGATTTGTTGTTAATAGATATAGATATGACCCAACATCAACAGCAGTGGGATATCTGACCATGGTGCTGTTGAAGTGAATTTTCAGACCATTTATTTGGTCACTCATAATATCAACATTAAATAAAACTAAATTTACAAACTTTGGTGGGACAAATCTAGGGTTGGCTAATGGTCTGTTGCTCCTCCTTCATTGCCGGACTGATCAATCAGGCTGGTGGTTTACAGTCCCCATATTTAAGGTTTGGGGTGACGGACCGCCATGTGTCAGGACAGATGAAGGACCTTCAGCTTTCATTTACTCCATATCATTCATCGATGGACAACACTGGGAGTTCGTGCTGGACTGTTCCCATGAGGAGCAGGGTTATTTATTTATTTTATTTATTGAAAGTTTTGTATAGCGCGAACAAGACCCGTAGGTATCAGAGCGCTTCACATTCCATGAGGTAGTTTAGAGAATACGCATACATAGTAATATGATTTAAAGAGATACGAAGTACATAATTATTCGACTATAAGGGGGTGGGCATATATATATATATATACATACAATAATGGTAGCAAAAAGTAAATGTCAACATATAGCTTGTTCACCATGTGTACCGCAGTCCTGGTTCATAGGTATCGTAGGGAATTTATCTCCATTAACGCCGGTAGCATTCCCTTCTAGTTCCCTAGATGTTCTGTATTGGAATGTCAATATTTCTTTGTCAGTTTCAATAGTTCAACAGTTTTGGGGATGGGTTGTCTTACCTATGTAAGGAACTTACTCATCAGGAGGATCTTCGCTTCCCTCTTAAATGTGGCTTTGTTTCAAATTTTCCTAATGTTTGGAGGAAGTGAGTTCCATATTTTGGGGGCTGCTCCTGAGAATGCTCTGTCATAAGTTTTCTTCTTCCTGAAAATGGGTGGTCTCAACAACATCTCCTTAGCACTTCTAGCTGGTCTGCTTCCTCCTGATAATTCAATTTTCTCGGCGAGGTATCTTGGTGTATTGTAGTGGAGTGCTTTGTGTGTGATGCAGGCTATTTTTAGCTGAATTCTGGCTTCATAGGGTAGCCAATTTAATGCTTTCAGGTGAGGAGAGATATGGTCGAATTTTCTAGATCCGGTGATGAGTCTCGCCGCTGCATTGAGGCATGCTTTTAATGGTGCTGTGGATATTTTTGGTAGACCGGCTAAGGTAGTGCATCCATATTCAATCCTCGAAATAACTAAGGACTGGACTGACAATATGAGATCCATCTTTGATATGAAAGGTTTCACTTTTCTTATGTAGTTCAAATGAAAGCGGGCGCTTTTTGCCATTGATTTAATGTGGGCTTTCATGTCTAGGTTCTCATCTAATGTAATTTCTAGTGATTTCGCTGAGTTAATTAGGGTAGGGGAGCATTTTAGAGCTGTCACCAGCTTGATCCATTCCTTTACTTCTGTATGGTTCTTTGGTGGTGAAATTAGTAGGAACTCTGTTTTGTGTGCATTTAGCTTCAGATGATTGGCTGTTAGCCATTGCAGTGTCATTTTTAATGCCTCATTCATTAGTTTGATGTCTTCCAGAGACGCAATCTTGATATATATTTGCGTGTCATCTGCATACATGTGATAGGATATCTTTGAATTTCGAAGAATTTCTGTAAGTGGCTCGACATATAGGTTGAACAGAGATGGAGATAATGTAGATCCTTGTGGGACTCCAATTGAGTTAGGACAAGATGGTGAAAGTGATTGGTTGACCAGGAATCTTTGTGTTCTGTTCTGCAGGAAAGATTCAAACCATTTCAGCACAATTCCCGACATTCCCATCCTGTCCTTGAGCCTGGTCAGTAGTGCTTCATGGTTTACCGTGTCAAATGCAGACGATAGGTCCAGGAGGATCAGTAGGCATGTTTGATTTTGGTCAAGGGCCTGTAGTGCGTCATCGACAATATGAAGGATCGCCGTTTCCGTGCTATGTCTTGTTCTGAATCCTGATTGGTAGTCGTCTAGGAGGGAGAAGTTGGTGATGTGTCGGCTCAGTTGATCTTGTACGCACTTCTCGACTAGTTTGGCAAGTAATGGAATATTGGTCACAGGGCGAAAATTATTAGGATTCGCTGTGGGTTTTTTGATGATGGGGACGACTTGACCTGTTTTTAGGCAATCTGGAAGGATCCCTTGTGATAACGAGGCATTTATTATATTGGTCCAAATAGGAGTCACAATATGGCTGATTCTTTTTAGGCATTTTGACGGGAGTGGGTCGTTGTAGTGATTGGTAGGTTTGATATCGGAGAGTATTCTGGTGATGGTATTTTGGTCGTATAATTTGAAGGTATCCCAATGTGCCTTGTTTTTTGTACTGTTATCGGCCGTTTTCGATCGAGTGTCGATCGTTAAGACTGGTTTACATATGGCTGGGTCCAAACTGGGGTGGCATGGTGCGCAAAATGAAAAAAATTTATTTAACACAGATTCGTGACCCGGGGTGAATGTTTGACAATGTTCAGCATCCTATCCCTCATCTTTTTGTGTTGCTTTTAGAATAACATCCAGAACCTGGTTGAGGACAGACGAAAATGTTTGCTGAGGTATTCTATTTGACTCACCAACTGTATTCCCGAATGAACAATTTGCACATAAATTCATCACAATAGTCTGGATGACAGTCTGAAATCTTATGCCTGTCATAAAATCAAATTGTAATTACTGTCACAATGCCTCTATGGTGTTGAGGTTAAGCCTATACTTCTTAAGTAGTTGTCTTTCCTGCATTGCCTGTGTGTCCGGAATTGAACACACAATCAATATATTGACATATACTTCTCCGTCATGCCTGAGGTGGATGATGGACATATCTGCAGTATAGAAATGCAAAGTGTAAATGATATCGGTACACACATGTTAGACTGACACATTTGTTGCATTTTAAAGTTAACAAAATGTATTAACAGCAGCACATTTAATTTGACTAGAATTTGAGTAATCTTGGTGAGGTTAATCACACACAAAAATATAACATGGAACCGAAAAAATGATATATTTGCTCTGATTTGCCAAAAACTCCATAATTAATTTGTCATAAATCAACAACTAATGTACATGCACACTCAAACACTTTTTTTTAAATACCACCAATGTTAATGTAAATGTAAAAGTAAATTGATACTTGTATAGCGCACTACTCACCCGCAAGAGTCTCAAGGCGCTTGTACGAATACCGCTGTGGAACCCATCCTGGCTTTCCCTGTGAGGTGTCCACTCCTGGGCACCCCCAGAGTGGAGGCCAGGCATCCTTAGCGTTGTGGGGGCCGTTGTGGAGATTAAGCAAGCTATTGCCCAGAGTTGCAGAGTGGGACTCCATGATTGGAATAGGCACCGACGCGAGAATTATCAGGTCCGTGGAATTTTGAGCCCAAGACCCGCCGAGGCGGGGAATTGAACCCTGGTCCCGGGCTAGACCTCTGCCTCAGGGTCTGCCGCTCTAACCATTGAGCCACACTTCTCCACTATCAACCTATAAGCAATGTATTTTTAATTTGAATTTGTTAATCAGAAAATAATAACTCTTTTATTGACACATATAAAACAATTATATATTTTTTTTTAAATGACTAGAGGTTTGCATAACTCACGTAATTTGCCTTAGTAAAATTTCACAATATGACACCAAAATTACGTGAGATTACTAAGAATAACATGATTATCTTAACTCCACATATAGGGCTATTTTCTAAGCACAAACTGCACCCTCTCATCTAAAATGGACAGGAGGATGCATTTTGCATGATGAAAATAGCTCTAAATGTAGCAGAACACAAACAGTAGTAGCCAGCATCCCCTCGAGTGTGGCTAGATTTGTTGTTCATGTGCTCCTGGCAAATCACTCGAAAGAGCACAATCGCCTAATTTTCTGTAATTTCACGTTAGTAAAGCAAAATTACTGAAATTACTTCAGAGCAATAACATTTCACCTAGGCCTAAAAATTACACAGCTGATGGTGTTAATCTGATGATTTTACTGGGGAATGTCTAGTTGTTATTGATGGAAGAAACAATGGATCACAAATACTTCTTCTAATAATGTCCAGTCAGTCCGCTATATTGTCTGCTATAGCCTATGGTGACAATGATGATTTTTTAAGGAGAACCATTACTGGCAAATGACTAACATATCCGTCATAGATGACAGAATAGCAAGCCAAAAGTGTACTGGTGACTTTGATCTCTCATTAGTTAAACAGGGGATTGAAGGAATCTGTTGGCCACCATGTAAGCATCCATTGATGGAAAATCCATCACATTGAGACACAATTTCTGTAGTCTATAAGATCACTTCACTCATAACCACTATCTGCAGAACACCTTTGCAACTGTTACTGCTCGTACCAAATGCTGGCCTCTTTTTGTAGTTCATACGAGCACTTTCTTCTTAACAGCCATCTGCAGAAGCTCTTCGCAACTGTTACTGCTCACACCTTCTACTGGGGCCAACCATGACTGAAGGTGCAGGAAATAGGACCCCCAACTTCCCTCCAGAGGAGTTGTATATCTTGGCAGAGGGGAGCTGGAAAAATAAAGCCAAAATGTGGTCCAACACTAAGCAAGGTAGGTTAGTTAAACATAATATGCTAAATGTTAATATATTATTACTCTGTTTTAAATGTTGTCAAACTTGACTGTCTGAACCTAATGTGACTAAAACCATGTCAGTTTTAGTGAAAGTGCCTTCTACCTTCAGTCCATGAATTTGAGTTATACACACAGGATACTACACCATAAATGTAGTCTAATATCCTGTATGCCCAAAGATCAGCTTTGGGACTTCCAGTCAAGTTGAGTTAACTATGCACCTTTCGATGACAGATCAATGGGTGACCTCCAATCTCGCCAATGTCAAAGACAGGCTCTGCAGACCCTAATCAAGGACCAGTAGAGTAGTGTTCCTAGAGATGACAAACCTAGAAAATGAAACTGTTTTGGAATGTGGTCAGGGTTTTCAGGGTTGACTTTGGCATAGGCAAACAGGGTGGTTATTCAGGGCAGGGACACTGTGAGGTACATTCAGGGTGTCCAAAAGTCATATTTTTCATGGAATGGGTAAGGGGTGTCATCATTGATTTAGGACACAGCATTATCTGGGCCAGTAGTGCCACTGGCCTTAGGTGTAAACTTTACAACAGCCAAGCAATCAGGGATGCTTCTGGTGGAAAGCTCACAATCTACCCAACTTTAAAGCAATAATGCATACCACCATTTGGAAAAATAAGATAAACCATCAGATATGTGATAAAGTACCCTCTCCATCAAAAAACAAACGAAAAAAACAAATGCCTGATTTTGAGTTTGGCAGATGGGATACCCTCTTACAAACTGATATCATGCTCCCCATAGTGCATGTGTATTATATCCAAAAACACAATACGGCATGCACAATATCTGCCACATTTGTGATGGAGTATCAAATTCGATTCAGAAAAGGGGGTGGTGATGGACTGAGCATCTGAATTAAGCAGGACACTCCTACCCAGTCAAAAGATCAGGGCTTGATCCATCACCGTTTTTTAGCTCACTGCACCATCCCAGTTCAGAACCTGGCTACATGCAAATTAGTCTGTCCCTGGCCCAGTGCATCATGGGAACAGGGCAGACCAAACTACCAAGCCAATTCTTTACTGGAAAGGAAACAAGCTTCCGGGGACCGGTTTCTGGCATTACAGCCGTCTTCGGCCCGGCTTGCTTGAATCCTGATGGTGCAGTGAGCAAGGGACTCATGTCTGAGCATACCTTCCACTCCTATAGTGGCCAAAACGATTCAGAAAAGGGGGTGGTGATGGACAGAGCATCTGAATTAAGAAGAACACTCCTACCCAGTCAAAAGATCAGGGCTTGATCCATCACCGTTTTTTAGCTCACTGCACCATCCCAGTTCAGAGCCTGGCTACATGCAAATTAGTCTGTCCATGGCCCAGTGCATCATGGGAACAGGGCGGAACAGGGCAGACCAAACTACCAAGACAATTCTTTACTGGAAAGGAAACAAGCTTCCGGGGACCGGTTTCTGGCATTACAGCCGTCTTCGGCCCGGCTTGCTTGAATCCTGATGGTGCAGTGAGCAAGGGACTCATGTCTGAGCATACCCTTCCACTCCTATAGTGGCCAAAACGATTCAGAAAAGGGGGTGGTGATGGACAGAGCATCTGAATTAAGCAGAACACTCCTACCCAGTCAAAAGATCAGGGCTTGATCCATCACCGTTTTTTAGCTCACTGCACCATCCCAGTTCAGAACCTGGCTACATGCAAATTAGTCTGTCCCTGGCCCAGTGCATCATGGGAACAGGGCAGACCAAACTACCAAGCCAATTCTTTACTGGAAAGGAAACAAGCTTCCGGGGACCGGTTTCTGGCATTACAGCCGTCTTCGGCCCGGCTTGCTTGAATCCTGAAGGTGCAGTGAGCAAGGGACTCATGTCTGAGCATACCCTTCCACTCCTATAGTGGCCAAAACGATTCAGAAAAGGGGGTGGTGATGGACAGAGCATCTGAATTAAGCAGAACACTCCTACCCAGTCAAAAGATCAGGGCTTGATCCATCACCGTTTTTTAGCTCACTGCACCATCCCAGTTCAGAACCTGGCTACATGCAAATTAGTCTGTCCCTGGCCCAGTGCATCATGGGAACAGGGCAGTCCAAACTACCAAGCCAATTCTTTACTGGAAAGGAAACAAGCTTCCGGGGTCCGGTTTCTGGCATTACAGCCGTCTTCGGCCCGGCTTGCTTGAATCCTGATGGTGCAGTGAGCAAGGGACTCATGCCTGAGCATACCCTTCCACTCCTATAGTGGCCAAAACGATTCAGAAAAGGGGGTGGTGATGGACAGAGCATCTGAATTAAGCAGAACACTCCTACCCAGTCAAAAGATCAGGCTTGATCCATCACCGTTTTTTAGCTCACTGCACCATCCCAGTTCAGAACCTGGCTACATGCAAATTAGTCTGTCCCTGGCCCAGTGCATCATGGGAACAGGGCAGACCAAACTACCAAGCCAATTCTTTACTGGAAAGGAAACAAGCTTCCGGAGACTGGTTTCTGGCATTACAGCCGTCTTCGGCCCGGCCTGCTTGAATCCTGATGGTGCAGTGAGCAAGGGACTCATGTCTGAGCATACCCTTCCACTCCTATAGAGGCCAAAACGATTCAGAAAAGGGGTGGTGATGGACAGAGCATCTGAATTAAGCAGAACACTCCTACCCAGTCAAAGGATCAGGGCTTGATCCATCACCATTTTTTAGCTCACTGCACCATCCCAGTTCAGAACCTGGCTACATGCAAATTAGTCTGTCCCTGGCCCAGTGCATCATGGGAACAGGGCAGACCAAACTACCCAGCCAATTCTTTACTGGAAAGGAAACAAGCTTCCGGGGACCGGTTTCTGGCATTACAGCCGTCTTCGGCCCGGCTTGCTTGAATCCTGATGGTGCAGTGAGCAAGGGACTCATGTCTGAGCATACCCTTCCACTCCTATAGTGGCCAAAACGATTCAGAAAAGGGGGTGGTGATGGACAGAGCATCTGAATTAAGCAGAACACTCCTACCCAGTCAAAAGATCAGGGCTCGATCCATCACCGTTTTTTAGCTCACTGCACCATCCCATTTCAGAATCTGGCTACATGCAAATTAGTCTGTCCCTGGCCCAGTGCATCATGGGAACAGGGCAGACCAAACTACCAAGCCAATTCTTTACTGGAAAGGAAACAAGCTTCCGGGGACCGGTTTCTGGCATTACAGCCGTCTTCGGCCCGGCTTGCTTGAATCCTGATGGTGCAGTGAGCAAGGGACTCATGTCTGAGCATACCCTTCCACTCCTATAGTGGCCAAAACGATTCAGAAAAGGGGGTGGTGATGGACAGAGCATCTGAATTAGGCAGAACACTCCTACCCAGTCAAAGGATCAGGGCTTGATCCATCACTGTTTTTTAGCTCACTGCACCATCCCAGTTCAGAACATGGCTACATGCAAATTAGTCTGTCCCTGGCCCAGTGCATCATGGGAACAGGGCAGACCAAACTACCAAGCCAATTCTTTACTGGAAAGGAAACAAGCTTCCGGGGACCGGTTTCTGGCATTACAGCCGTCTTCGGCCCGGCTTGCTTGAATCCTGATGGTGCAGTGAGCAAGGGACTCATGTCTGAGCATACCCTTCCACTCCTATAGTGGCCAAAACGATTCAGAAAAGGGGGTGGTGATGGACAGAGCATCTTAATGAAGCAGAACACTCCTACCCAGTCAAAAGATCAGGGCTCGATCCATCACCGTTTTTTAGCTCACTGCACCATACCAGTTCAGAACCTGGCTACATGCAAATTAGTCTGTCCCTGGCCCAGTGCATCATGGGAACAGGGCAGACCAAACTACCAAGCCAATTCTTTACTGGAAAGGAAACAAGCTTCCGGGGACCGGTTTCTGGCATTACAGCTGTCTTCGGCCCGGCTTGATTGAATCCTGATGGTGCAGTAAGCAAGGGACTCATGTCTGAGCATACCCTTCCACTCCTATAGTGGCCAAAACGATTCAGAAAAGTTGGTGGTGATGGACAGAGCATCTGAATTAAGCAGAACACTCCTACCCAGTCAAAAGATCAGGGCTTGATCCATCACTGTTTTTTAGCTCACTGCACCATCCCAGTTCAGAACCTGGCTACATGCAAATTAGTCTGTCCCTGGCCCAGTGCATCATGGGAACAGGGCAGACCAAACTACCAAGCCAATTCTTTACTGGAAAGGAAACAAGGTTCCGGAGACCGGTGTCTGGCATTACAGCCATCTTCTGCCCGGCTTGCTTGAATCCTGATGGTGCAGTGAGCAAGGGACTCATGTCTGAGCATACCCTTCCACTCCTATAGTGGCCAAAACGATTCAGAAAAGGGAGTGGTGATGGACAGAGCATCTGAATTAAGCAGAACACTCCTACCCAGTCAAAAGATCAGGGCTTGATCCATCACCGTTTTTTAGCTCACTGCACCATCCCAGTTCAGAACCTGGCTACATGCAAATTAGTCTGTCCCTGGCCCAGTGCATCATGGGAACAGGGCAGACCAACCTACCAAGCCAATTCTTTACTGGCAAGGAAATAAGCTTCCGGGGACCGGTTTCTGGCATTACAGCCGTCTTCGGCCCGGCTTGCTTGAATCCTGATGGTGCAGTGAGCAAGGGACTCATGTCTGAGCATACCCTTCCACTTCTATAGTGGCCAAAACGATTCAGAAAAGGGGGTGGTGATGGACAGAGCATCTGAATTAAGCAGAACACTGCTACCCAGTCAAACAATCAGGGCTTGATCCATCACCGTTTTTTAGCTCACTGCACCATCCCAGTTCAGAACCTGGCTACATGCAAATTAGTCTGTCCCTGGCCCAGTGCATCATGGGAACAGGGCAGACCAAACTACCAAGCCAATTCTTTACTGGAAAGGAAACAAGCTTCTGGGGACCGGTTTCTGGCATTACAGCCCTCTTCGGCCCGGCTTGCTTGAATCCTGATGGTGCAGTGAGCAAGGGACTCATGTCTGAGCATACCCTTCCACTCCTATAGTGGCCAAAACGATTCAGAAAAGGGGGTGGTGAAGGACAGAGCATCTGAATTAAGCACAACACTCCTACCAAGTCAAAAGATCAGGGCTTGATCCATCACTGTTTTTTAGCTCACTGCGCCATCCCAGTTCCGAACCTAGCTACATGCAAATTAGTCTGTCCCTGGCCCAGTGCATCATGGGAACAGGGCAGACCAAACTACCAAGACATTTCTTTACTGGAAAGGAAACAAGCTTCCGGGGACCGGTTTCTGGCATTACAGCCGTCTTCGGCCCGGCTTGCTTGAATCTTGATTGTGCAGTGAGCAAGGGACTCATGTCCGAGCATACCCTTCCACTCCTATAGTGGCCAAAACGATTCAGAAAAGGGGGTGGTGATGGACAGAGCATCTGAATTAAGCAGAACACTCCTACCCAGTCAAAAGATCAGGGCTTGATCCATCACCGTTTTTTAGCTCACTGCACCATCCCAGTTCAGAACCTGGCTACATGCAAATGAGTCTGTCCCTGGCCCAGTGCATCATGGGAACAGGGCAGACCAAACTACCAAGCCAATTCTTTACTGGAAAGGAAACAAGCTTCCGGGGACCGGTTTCTGGCATTACAGCCGTCTTCGGCCCGGCTTGCTTGAATCCTGATGGTGCAGTGAGCAAGGGACTCATGTCTGAGCATACCCTTCCACTCCTATAGTGGCCAAAACGATTCAGAAAAGGGGGTATCAAATTCAACAAAAATATAAACAAGGAACAGAATCAAATATATATTCATTATGCAGCATAAAAATATTACTATTATGCTACTATCCCACTTCATTTTAAACCATATTTGAAGATCCTCCCAACAGAAAAAAGGGCGCTGTCATCACTGCTCTCCATAATGGAGTCATTCTTGCAGTTTCCTACTCCAATGTGAAATGGAGCTGAAGGCTATGAGGCAGTGACAAGGGGGTAAGTTTCATCACCTTTGATAACAATTGTGCTGCTTATGACCCTTCTTTGCAGTTCGATGGATCACATACTGCATCTCAAACGTTTGACTTGTACTGTCCCCTTGCATTACAAATGCCATAGGATATAATGGACTTGTTAGTCAGTGAAAGTGATATCCATCACATTTGACACAGATTACTGATCCACTAAACTGTAAATCGGGCCTTATGTATCTAGACAATGGTATCAGTGTCAATAGTAACCTTGCTTTACTAAGGTTGTGCGTGCAGGTTAGCACATTAACTTGTTTGAAAAGTAATGTATGTACTAATATATATATATATATATATATATTCACTGAAAAAACCATAGGTTATAGACCATATATAGTTAGGAATTAGCATTTAGAAAACCTTATTTTACTCACACAAAACCATTGAAATTCCATATATAGTTAGTTGCACTAACTATATATCGCGCACCCGCAATCCACTGCTGATGATGTCACATATTACATCATTCATGACATGGTCAGTGACATCACTGATGACATCACTGATGACATCTCAAATGACATCACTGATGACATCACTGATGACATCTCAAATGACATCACTGATGACATCATGACACACCAATACCAGTTACTACATACGCACTCACTGATTCCTACGTCTACACACACATTCACTCATTCACCAATACAATCACTCATACATACAGTCACTCATTATTACAACACTATCATATGCACTCATACACCTATACAGACACTCACACACTGCCACTCATCCATGGAGTTACTCACACACCTAGTCAGTCCTGTAAAGAATCAATCACACTTCCATTTCCTCATCTATACAGTTAAACACAGAACACCATACTTCAGTGACATCACTGATGACATCACTGATGACATCTCAAATGACATCACTGATGACATCTCAAATGACATCACTGATGACATCATGACACACCAATACCAGTTACTACATACGTACTCACTGATTCCTACGTCTACACACACATTCACTCATTCACTCATTCACCCATACAATCACTCATACATACAGTCACTCATTATTACAACACTATCATATGCACTCATACACCTAGTCAGTCCTGTGAAGAATCAATCACACTTCGATTTCCTCATCTAAAAAGTTAAACACAGAACACCATACTTTTCACACATATACTAACACATACTTACAAGTACACATTGATATGCACAGAGTCACACACCTCCCAGCCAGCCACACACACACTCAGTCTTCCATACATCCACTCATTCTTCAATATGTAAAACATATTTAAACTTTATAAAAACACACAGACACTAGATGATGTCATCAGTGATGTCATTTGAGATGTCATCAGTGATGTCATCAGTGATGTCATTTGAGATGTCATCAGTGATGTCATCAGTGATGTCACTGACCATGTCATGAATGATGTAATATGTGACATCATCAGCAGTGGATTGCGGGTGCGCGATATATAGTTAGTGCAACTAACTATATATGGAATTTCAATGGTTTTGTGTGAGTAAAATAAGGTTTTCTAAATGCTAATTCCTAACTATATATGGTCTATAACCTATGGTTTTTTCAGTGAATTTTCAAGGTTTTGTAAATGCTAAGTCCTAACTATATATGGTCTATAACCTATGGTTTTTTCAGTGAATTTCATTGGTTTTTTAACAGCTAATATCTGTAGCTGTAAAATGTATTCTTCTTTAAATCCAAAAATATATTTTATATGTTTATGAATAATTTTTTTTTTAATATTTTTTTTTCTTCGTTCCCGCTTCGCGAATCGGGAAGCTTCCCGTTAGCTGACCTTGATGCCGCGAAATAGACCGCGAGCCGGTAAACGTTTCTTTACCGCAAGTGCCGCGTTAGAAAACAACATCGTGACGCCTCCCGTCCGCATGACGTTTCGCGTTGTCGCGTGATACGTCATATGACGTGCTACGTTAGCGAACTGGTACGCGAAGCGAGTCGCAAAGCGCAGGTTTCTGGAAGCAAACCGGGAGGCCCTGCAAAGCGCTTAACGTAAACACAGCAAGTCATGTGACTTGGTAATAACACTTTTCATTGGTTCATTTCACTTTTGGTTTCCTAATGATGTAAGACTAGGTCATATAATCTAAAATGAACACTTTTGATTGGTTGAGAACTCTTGTTTTTCCCAAATGATGAAAATCACTCCTTCTTTCCTCACTCTGACTTTCATCATTGTGAGAGAAAGACCCTTTGTGATCACTGAGCAATGGCTTCTTTAGTAGCTTCAGCTGGTGCTTCCCCACCACCTCCACCACATCCAAGGAAGAGTGGACCACCTGCTCAAGTTATAATTCAGCAAGAAGAGGAAGAAGAGGAAGACGAGGAAGAGCAGGAAGAGAGGCAGTTTTTGCCTGAGGAACCCAGGACGTCTCACCGGAAAGAAAACTTCATTTGGCAATTTTTTAAAATTCCCAAAGGTCAGAAAAAAGTAAATGCAAGATACGTAACTTGCCTTATATGTCAAGATAGACTGTCCAGAGGGACCGACAAAAAATACAGTTTCGGAAACTACACAATGCATCGCCATATGACTAGGTGGCATCCTAACAACTACAGTGCTGCACAGTTTCGGAACGACCTAGATAATCTCCCTATTATGGCCAGAAGATCTGTTGTACCGGAAGTAACGGGACCAGAGGGCAGGGAGATGGTGCCAAATATACAAATGAGATTTGGTGAAGTAAAACACATCTGCGTATTTTGCGATGGATTCATTTGCTACGGAGAAAGAAGCATCACTCTGATCAACAGAGCTATTGACTATTATATGCAAGTTTGTACGAAACGCCCAAAATAATAAATACTTTTTTTTTGTTTTGTTGCTCCTGTTGAGCCCTTTACAATGAATCGTTTTCATTGCCCCCTCCAAGAAAAACCCCAAAAAATATAAAACTGTTCAGAAAAATTCAAAAAAAGTAAAAAAATGTTCTGAAAAATAATAAAAAAAATATAAAACAACAAAAACAATAAAAAAAAAGTTCTTTTCAGAACTACCTCCCCGTTATTAAAAAATTGGTACAATATTTGGAACTGTGCCAACCTCTATTTCTCTTAGTTCGCTTCCCAGTTCGCTCGCCGGTACGCGAACCGGAAGCGAACCAAAAACAGTAAGTATAAGGGAAGGAAACAGACACTTATGTTAAAAGAAAGACAGCTATAGGGGAGTAAACTAGAGATACTATTACCCGTAATCCACTGCTGATGATGTCACATATTACATCATTCATGACATGCTCAGTGACATCATCAGCAGAGGATTGCGGGTTTTTTGGCAACGTGCCTTATCCACGGTTTAATAACGCTGCCTTTTGCTTTATATAAGTTTTCAAATTGTATGAAATATATACCAATAGGTCGTTATGAACCTTTAGGTAGTGCTTTTCTTCATGAGGTCTGGTCGCTTCCATACACATACAGATGTTTCAAAGATGATCAAGAAGTTTATCTGAATGGAGAGGAATGCACTGAGACGCCAGATCATTCACTAATGTGTAGGCACATACAGTTACACGGTTCATGCAACAAACACCGACCAAATATGGCTTGCGTGTTGCAAGGCACGCCAGTTCCTGCTATCATCCCCACGTTCAAGTTGTTGGAAAATGGTAGTTATTTGATGCTCAATAATGAAGATTGTTCTGAGTTAATTAAAAGTATTCCTTTTATCGTAACAGTAAGTGAACGGGTTATTTGCTGCAGAAATGTTCTATTTTCTCCCACACATGAACATAGGGAGTTTTCAATCTGGCCACAAATACCAACCTTGGGAGAGATTTCAACGGCATGGCAAGAATAAGAGCTCTTTTGTCTCAGAGAGAGGTGGCCTTGAGTTCGGCCCGTGAAACTTTCGTGCTTCACATAGCGAACACCCGTACAGAGGTGCAGACCCTTTTCAATTCAGATTTGCCTTTCAATTTCAGCAAGATGGTTCGGACTATCTTTAACGCATCCTCCACAAAGGCCCTGGCGCACTTTTTTAAAGTTGTTACCAGTGGTCTCGTGACTTCATTTGAGAAAATCTTTGGAGTCATCCCTGCTTTCTTTCATTCTATTTTCTCCACTCTGCTTCGTGGATTGGCATTTTTACTTGCATTACCAGCGGACGCTCTTGTGCTTTTTTACATTTTTAAATATGGATGTCCCTCCTATGTAACCTCCCACCCTGCAGCTGCTGACACTGTTCCGCAATCGCATGCTAGAATATTATGGCACAATGCCGTTGGCGATATTAAGCACGGCATATGGATTATCTTTTCGATTCTCCTACTTCACCTGTGTCCAGCCTGTATTTCACTGCCTGACCTGTGATTTCGATTGGGCCATTGATTAGTGTCTCTTCGGACCGGTTTCTCCTGACGTCGACTTTAATCAGCTGATGACTCCTATCATTACTCACGAGTTGGTTTGTCCTGGCGAAAGGATTATGGCTGTGGCATTGATGCATGGACTAATTGGTCCCTGGAATTTATTGGCGGCAGCACAGTCTTTCTTGGAACAGAGCTTTCTTGAAAACCCACCGAGCTGTCCTCTGATGGTGATAGAGGATCCGGTGCTGGGAGAGCACGTATGTTCTTTTCCGCTTTTAAATTGGATGGCTGAACTGTTTTCGGATGAAGACGGTGACTTCCTATTGGAGGCTGTTGCAGCTTATTTTGCATACACAGTTATGTCATAGACCTTTTTCATGTTTGATATGCTGAGTACTAGCATTTCATTGACAATTCATTGACTTATTTGTCAAGTTTTTATTATTTACCTTGCCTATTGGCTTAAGACTCGATAAAGTACTTGGCTGTTTTATTTTTCTTTAGCATTAAATTTTCCTAGTTTTTAATGCTTTACCTTGCGGACCGTCCACATATAAACTTGCAATCTGCTCTCATGAGATGGCACTTCTATTATCTTATTCAGTTCGTTTCCGGATCATGGGGAGGTGTCATCTAGGTCCTGGATATCTTTACACCGTGTTAAGTTAGCATGGGCTCATTACCGGTTTAAACGCCATTTTTCCTTTTTTGCAACTTCTGCACACGACACTTAGTTGTTGCTTTAGCTTTCCACCTAGTAGTTCATCGTGGTTTACATGAGAATAATATGTTATTGCTCTACTATCTGCTTTGCTTGTTAAACTATATCTGTACAGCGAGTGCTAAAGTTTCAAGAACAACACGATACAGAATTGTTATGAGGTCTGATCTCCACGACTTCATACTCATAACATAAGTGCAACTTCTGCCAATTCTGGGCATGAGGCGGGTTTTATATTGCTTTGCCGAACACACATACACAACAGTTGATGCGGTTCACATGAAGAGAGAGCTGGTGTATGCTGATGTGATTCCTTCAAATCTAAGACACTAAAGTATGGGCACACCCTAAACCAACACAAAGAGACCTTCTTAGCAAATAATATAATATGTGTATTAGGGAGGGTGAGATATAAGCAGCCGCGGGCCGTGGAGGGAGTTACGGTGAGGCAGGGAGGCGGGGAGGGGGAGAAGCAGGGTGGAGCCCTCTCTACCCTGCCCCTCCCCCTCCCCGCCTCCCTGCCCCACCGTAACTCCCTCCACGGCCCGCGGCTGCTTATAAGTGTTGCTAACTCTTATTCATTTACAGCATGTTAACATACTGTCACCATTCGCTTTTTATGTACTAGTAACTATGCTGGTAATTTTGCTACTGATAATATGTGTACTTGTATTCTCCACCCTGCTTCTCCCCCTCCCCGCCTCCCTGCCTCACCGTAACTCCCTCCACGGCCCGCGGCTGCTTATAAGTGTTGCTAACTCTTATTCATTTACAGCATGTTAACATACTATCACCATTCGCTTTTTATGTACTAGTAACTATGCTGGTAATTTTGCTACTGATAATATGTGTACTTGTATTATCTAAGATACTACGCCTGAGAAGACGGCATTAGTAAATAAACATTTCAAATACACATGTGTTCTTCTTAACTCCATGTTCTGGTTTCTAAGAAATATATAACGACCGACTGTTCATGAGTTCCACGTATCCTGAGGTACTATAAGTTCATATTCTGGATTGTCTAAACATTGAGAGTTTGTTATATCCAATGTGACACTGTACCTAGCTTGCTAAGGAGTTTTTGATTACTAACGTGAGTTTTGGGACACCCTAATTCGCCGAGGTTCCAATCCTCTGTCCACAGTTCTGTGTGAGAACAGAAACCCTGCGACAGGGGCACCCCCGACCCTTGCTGGAGCTTCATCACACTTGCGATACAACTCCAGCAATGCGCCACCTTTACGGCACAGATACATCACGCATCTGTGCTGTTTTTGCCCCATGATGCGCCGCATTGTAAATGCAGCACACCATAGGTGACGGAACAGCAGCACAGAATGACTAACACATCCCTGGTGATGCGCCAGTCATCATAAATGTATCCCTATGCTTCTTATCTTGTTAGAGATGAACCGCCATATGTATCATCAAAGTTTTTTGCATTTCCTAAATAGCGAACTTTAAGGAATAAATAGCGATTCTTTACCATTCCTAGTTTGCGATTAGCTATTTGCTAATTACAAATTACCCATTCATTTCCTTCATTTCCATAGGGCGGTTGGACTCACTTTTAGCTCGAACGGCTGAATGGATTTCCACGAAACTTGGCAAAATTGTAGGGACTGGTAGCCCGATGTGCCTTTGCTATGTCTCAAGATATATGCTCCAGTGGTTTTTACGAAAATTAACTTTGAAAAATATATATTGGGCGACATTGGCCTATATATATGTTGGAGCCCAAATGTAGCCCAATGTAGCCCAATGAAGCCCAATGTAGCCCAATGTAGCCCAAAGATGGCCGCCAGACACACAAAAAAACAAATGTAGCCCAAATATCAGCCAGATGTAGCCCAACTATAGCCCAGTGACAGAATGACCAATCAGCTTCGCAAACCTCCGTTACGCGAAGCGGAGCGCTGTTACAGATATATATCTTTTTTTGAACGTTAATTTCTCAAAATCCACTGGAGCACATATATTGAGACCTAGCAAAGGCACATCGGGCTACCAGTCCCTAATATTTTGCCAAGTTTCGTGCAAATCCATTCAGCCGTTCGATTATTATTATTATTTTTTTTTTTGCCCCGCGGGGCCCTTTTAAAACCTCCACATCAAACCTAGGGGGTCAGCGAGGATCTACTATGCCCCCTTATGGTTATTTCCCCCTTTGTTTTGGCCTCCTCTTGTCTCTCGATCCTACCGAGAGACAAGATGGCGGCCGCTACGGACTTTTTGGAATGTTGACAGACGCCAGAGAACCAATCAGCTTCGCTTCACAAAGCTCCGTTGCGCGAAAAGTACGCGTCCTGGGACGCTGCCCGGTCCGCTGTTACAGATATATATCTTTTTTTAAACGTTAATTTCTCAAAATCCACTGGAGCACATATATTGAGACCTACAAAAGGCACATCGGGCTACCAGTCCCTACAATTTTGCCAAGTTTCGTGAAAATCCATTCAGCCGTTCGGGCTAAAAGTGAGGCCAACCGCCCTATGGAAAACTCAATGTTAAAAACACGTTTTGGGACCCCCCTTTTTTCTCGGCCCCCCCTTGACGAACCCCCCCCCAAATTTTCAAGGGCTGCTCAGAAACAAAATGTGCCATTTTCCTGAAAATTTCAGCCAATTCCGTCCACAAACGCCAAAGTTATTAGACATAGAATTTTCAAAAATCCCATAGAGAAAAAATCCTAACTATATATACCTACTGGCGACCGCCAGTAGGTAATATATATATATATATATATATATATATATATATTCCAAACGGATGTATGACGGTACGACGCGTACCGTCACAACGCATCCCTTTACACCGCGTCCCTTACAACGCAAGTCGTTACCACGACTTGCGTTGGGGGCGCGGATTTCTAATAGTATAATTTACAATTCTAACACCAGTCCCCGAGGACACTAGGGAAGGTGTTGGGATAGTAAATTTACTTTTTTTTAATCCTTTAGCGCCCTCCAGCGCAAGTCGTGGTAACGACTTGCGTTGTAAGGGACGCGTTGTAAAGGCCACGCGGAGTAAAATCCCCGTGGTAAAGGTTGTTTCCCATTCCAAACAACATTGCTCCTTCTGAAAATCCTTCGCCTTAGGTGGGGTGACTCGCAGTTGGCGTCGCAGCCGGTAATGAATATGCCACAAATATTCTTACCCAGGATCCCTAGCAAACCCCAAATTTAGCTACATAATCATGCTTTCCTCACATTTCTGTGGGGGAAAGTTATGGGATCACCAGGCCGGCACAATATGATAATGTTAATGTCTCCATAAAAGGTTTATTCCCTTCCCTGTAATTGGCACTTGGCCCACCTACATAAGTGAGGTAGAATTTTTATCAGGAGACTTGGGGAAAACCTGGGTAGTAAGACATTTTTTGTGGCCCATTGATCAACCAACTTTCCCACGTAGAAATGTGAGGAAAAGAAGATTTCTTTAGCTAACTTGAACGTTTGCAGGAGATTCTGGGTAAGAAAACATTGGGACATTCACGCAAGCCACACCTCCTTGGACTCCCCTGGCTGTATTATTTTCAGAAATGTTTGTGTTTATTTGGTTTCTCTTGATGGTCCCCAAGCCCGTGACCAGAAACGCAGGTGACCCCCTTGCAAAACCATGTTGTTTTGTGATAGACAATTTTGATGCCTCCACAATATTTTTTGGGCCCTTCTCTGTCATGGGCCAACCCACACAGGTGAGGTGAACTGTTATTGGGAGACCTGAGGGCATTTTGTGCCTATCTAGTGACCCCACAATTTCTCCACCCAGAAATGTCAAGAAAATATGATTTTGTGTGGTTTGCAGGAGATTCTGGGTAAGAAAACTTTGGGGATCCACACAAGCCACACCTCCCTGGACTCCCCCCCCCCCCAGGTGTCTAGAACTGTTTGGCAGGGCAGGGAGCAAAAAACACAGGTGCCCCTTGTGTAACCAGGTCATTTTGTGATAAATTATTCTGAGGGCTCCAGTAAATCTTCTGGGCCCTTCCCTGTCGCAAGCACTAGGCCTATCCACACAAATGAGGCAGAAGTGTTTTCAGAAGTCTTGGGTGAATGCTGGGTGGAAGGAAGTTTCTGGCTCCCCTCAGATTCCAGAACTTTCTTTCAAAGAAATGTGAGGAAGAAATGCTTTTTAGTCAAAGTGTGAGGTTTGCAAGGGATTCTGGGTAACAGGACCTGGTGGGAGCCACAAAAGTCACCCCATACCGGATTCCCCAAGGTGTCTATGTTTTCTAGGATTCCCTAGATTTCAGCTGAGCTAGGCCCCAAAATCCACAGCTAGGCACATTGCAAAAATAGGGTTGGTTTTTAGTGGAAGAATGTGATGCGTCCACGTTGTGTTTTGGGTCCTTACCAGTGGTGGGCACTAGGCCTACCCACACAAGTGAAGAGCCATTTTTATGGGGAGACTTAGAGGAACTCACAAACAAAAATGGCCTGCCCCTAGTAGGCTCTATGGCTATAAGGAATTTTTCTATTTAATTGTAGCGGAGGATGTGTATATACCTTCTGTCTACATAGATTGCACTCTGTTGCCAATTCGACCCGGCAGAATTGCCTACATGTGTGTGTCTAAGAGGTCCACCACCCAACTATATGTGCCCACTATTTTCCAATCGTGAAAAAAAGGGGGAGGGAAGGTTGACAGTGCCTCACGGAAGCAACACCAAGGGGAGTATTCTATCAGGCTGGTACTCGCCTGATTCCTCACTTCTCATCATCAGCTACTGTCAACCCCGAAATGAAATGGGAGAAAAGGAAATACAGAAAGTGCATTCAAAACATAAAACCATCAAGTGTTATATGTGATAGAACCCAAAAATGATATTCCCATTACCCAAATGGTGAAGTACAAGATATACCACAATTAAAAAGAGCAAGGCTAACTGGCAACTACTGTCTTTATTCTGTGCTGTTAGCTCACTCTGTTAAAAGTCAACCGACATGTTTCATCACTGTGTCTTACTTGTCAGTGATTTCTTCAGGGTTTTGGGTCAGCATATGAATTGCACCTTTCAAATTCTTCCCTTATTGTACCAGGTGGCCTCCTCTGACAAGCCTACCAGGCCCCCGTGGAAGAATATATTGTCTTCTACAGGCCCCTAACTCGATAGTGGGTCCTTGTAAACCGCCGGATGGTCGGTATCGCTTTCGCGTTCAGGTGTGGTCTGTGCTCACCCCTCGTGCGTCGCAGTAGCTCAAAGAAGAAAATAAATGTGTTAGGTCCTTGTTTAATTTATCATCTAACACTCCTTTATTACATGTATGTTTTGACCTAGTGTAGAACTGGGTGGATTTAGAAGTATATCTGAAAGCATTAAAGCACTGGCTACATCTGTGGCCAATGGAGAAGTTGACCCCCTATTGTGAAGCTTTGACTAATAGCCTTAGACAAAACTGTTACCCCCTGCCTAAGTATGATTAGAAATATTTGCACTTTGATTAATATAGCAGTCACCGGCCTCAATTGTCAATGCCATATTTACTAGGGTGGGCAGCATATACTGGAAGCACATGTTGTAAAAGATGTGGAACGATCAGAGGGAATGCAAACTTCCTCCAACATAAATGTACACCTAGGTTTGAGCCCAATAAGGACAGGATTAGACCTAGTTATGCTAAATATCTGTATATAAGATTCAGAATTGGGACCTTACCCCCAATACATTTACTGATAGATGTTTTAAGGAGGCATCTCTATCCACTTCCTGACACTTTTGTTCACAGACAGGAATATTTCTCATTCTTTTTTCCTGGTTCTCTAATCCTGGGAAAAAAGGTGGGTAGCTCATTTGTGCAGACACCTAGGCATCCATCACCTTTGGGAGGCCCAGTGATTACTGAAATTATTGGTTTTGCCATCTCTAGATACTTAAAGTGGACCAAGCGTACTAGATCTAGTGAAGCTGCTAAGAGTGCTAAATAGCTGGGCGCCTGGCTCAAGCACACATAGTTGACTGACTTAGGTAGCCAGACCCTAGTGGCATTTAGATGGCCGCAGTCATTTGCTGATACCACCTTCATAAGTTGTTGAATTTTGCTGTCCTACAATGGATATTCCCTAGCTGGAAAAAAACTATTAACTATTATTACTGTAACAAATGTCTTGTATGATTGACTGTGCACTTTAGGAAATCCTTGTTATTTGCTATACATAATCAATATCTTCTATATTCATAAAGATGTTATTGATTGCTCTTTCTTAGCTGATGGGTTTTAGTAAACATTTTAATCGTGCTTTATGCTGTACTTTGACGGATTTCAATAAACCAAAATAAAATAAATATCTTATATTTGATTTGAAAATAGCACTTAATTAGTAAAGTCAGCAATGCCGCACAGGAATCATATTGCAATTGAAAAAGGGCACATTTTGAAGTTGCATTATAAGATGTGGACCAGATTTCAAGATTTTATAGAACATCATGAATACTCCTAATATCGTTCAGGGATCTTAAATACATTCAACTACATAAATGTTTGAAGAACTATAAAATAATAGAGTACATGTAAATGCAACAAGTGAGATAAGCTCTATTCATTTGGTTTACAATTATGCATTGGTTATTTGTTTATGTTATATATTTCGATCAAAAATCATAAAGAAGGAAAGACGATTGTAAGCAATAAATGAATGCAGATAGCAAGAAAGAAAGTAAGGAATGAGGAAAGAAAGACCGGAAAGAAGGAAGTAGGATATGAAGAACTTAAACAATGTAGGCTGAAAGAAAGAAGGATGGAAGGAAGGAAAGAAAGAAAAGATGAAATCTAGGCGAGGGAGGACAACATGATTTATAGAAAGAGTCTGTAGCTGCTCGTTCATAGGAAAAGGTTAGGGAAGGTTTAGCATTTCGGGTAAAGAATGGGTTGATTGGGGTTCACACTGCTTTACATTCTGGGACATTAAAACAGGATACAACCAGTAAAATTCCAATAGTTTCCCATTAGAAGTCGTAAAATCTGAGAACAAATATAATGGCGTATGAACAAAAGCAACCTGTTGATGCTCAGAGCAATGAACAGGCTGCATCTGTCTATGAACAGACTGAAGAGCGTTTATGACTGAAATAATCTAGCCAGATTGAGAGCCAAGCGATGGTAGGGGTGCAGATATACTTCATTTGAAAATTGACACATTTGAATAGATAAGTGATTCAGACAGCAACATTTTCTACTTCTTAGGCAATAAAGAAAGTGGTTGATATGTTTCATGCAATAGCTGCACGGAAACACGAAAATGGATGTGCAAAGGTTTCAGCAACTGATGATCAATGCACATGACCCTGAGAAAGAGGTATGGATGGGGACAGCAAAAAAGGACATTATCGTAAATGTTCTTGTCATTAAAGACGCAGATGGCCTCAGGAAACAAAACATACATAACACGTTTTAGTGCTAAAACAGAGACTTTCTGTATGTGTATAGCCCGAGTCCTTCTGGGTCCTTTGCAGCCAAAGTGACCTAAGACAGTCACGAAAAATTAAAACTGGCTTCCCTTGTTTATTAAGAGGACAGAGTCCTCTCATTATATAATAAACATGGATGCAATGTTCTCAGTCAACAAAGGGCATTTCAAAACATATGCAGTGACGCACAGGAATAATTGTCTGAAGTATGTGCGCATAATGTACTCACCTGTATCTAACGTGCGGATGTTTTTTTTTATATTACCTTTTTGGGGTTTTCTAAGAGTGTTCCAGAGGTTTGGACTGGCATACTTATTTCAAATGTTGCAAACAGCCACCGAATCTTAACCCAGTTGGTATTCAAATGTATTTATTAATATGTTGATCATACTTTTTAGTGCATTCATGTTAAACCTTAAGAAAGCAGGTGTACGCTTTTCCGAGGATTGCCATAAAGGGCCGTCCTCCGAACCAGTCAGACTTGCAATTCCCCAACTCAGGGGCATATTACCAACGATGAGCGATATTTATCGCTAACGATGTTTAGCAACGAATTTTTTAACGCTAAGCATCGCCGGAAATTATCGCAGAGATAACTTGCTATTAGCAAGGTTTATCTCAGAAGTGATAAAAATCCTCACGCTAACTGCCAAATGAGAGATTATCGCTGGAAAACCAACGATAATCTCTCGAAGTTTGGCGTTAGCTTGATGATAGGGGCTCACAAACTTAGCCATGATATCCACCTTCCATAGGATATCATGGCTAAGTCAGGAAAATACCAGGTGTAAAAAAAGCAGTGCTAACCGCGGTTAGCGCTGCTATTTTTATCACTAACAGGGTTAGCGAAATCCTTGATAATAGGAGAAATGTCGTTTAACAACATTTTGTCCTATTATTTTTCTCTGGAACGCCCCTTTTGCATCTCATTAGAGATGCAAGGGGAAGCGTAGAGAAAAAGGGTGCTAACATGCAAATTTGTGTGTTAGCACCCTGTTGCTGATAGTGAGTTAATTATATCTCCGCTTTCTTGGCTTTTAAAGCCAAAAAAGCGGAGATAAATCCCTTGATAATATGCCCCTCAGTTTCAAGGCGGTAAGCATCAGATATACAGCCGCAAACATCTACTGATTTCACTGGTGTGAAACCTTCCATCAAAGGCCGCCAGACCACAGTGACGTATACCCCATCCTTTTAGGGGCTGAACAACCATCAAACATTTGAAGAGCTCAGCATAGAATGTCCCCCACCCCCCCTTCGCAGTTAAAACTCACTGAGTGTTCAGCCGTTTATTTTTTGTTTTGAGAAAACAAACTCGTTTATTTTTGATATTCCATGCAATGCAGGGAACCACTGCAGTAGCAGCTCTCTTCAGAGCACAGCGATGTCCCAGCAGGCAGACAGGGTTCCCTCTGAAAGGCTGAGGTTCCTCCGCCAGGGTGGAGAAGGCCAGGGACTCTGCCACCTAGGCAAATCCCCCCCTTTGTAGTGTCACATGAATATGTTATGCAAGCAGAGTTTGAAAGGTTTTGAGTAATGTTAACAATTGTAACATATGTCAATGAGAAGGCCTAGCCAATATCTGGCTTAGGAGACATGCTTTTGTGAATCAGACTCTCTGACTGCAGCAGACACATGATGAATACATGCTTCTCTACACAGTGGTGGCCTGTCCTTGTCTTGAGACTTTTTATGAAAATTAAAAAAAATGTAGCACTGTCTTGCTGAGGGCTCTTTTCTTCTCAAGTCTTTACTGTTGATATTTGTTGCTTCAATAATTCAGTTTGTATCGTAATAGTATTTTATGTGTAGTAATGTAGCTTTAATTTTAGCAAGTGCAAGTTTGAATCTGATTTTACAGACTTCCTCGTACGGTTTGCTTTACTGTCTTTTTAACTGGCGTAATTTAAGCCTGGCTTCCTTCAATTCCTGTGTGAATCATGTTATGCGCAGTTGATAGTGCATTGTTCTGCACAGGAGCCTGTTAGCTGCACGCCAGATTTAACCAACTCGTGAACTCTTGTTCTGCCTCAACTGTAGAGTCACTTAAAGTAGGTAGAGTATGATGAATTCTGGCTGTCGTCTCCTCGATGTTAATTTGTTTTCACTTACGAATGAGTTTTTTCTCAACTTTATTCTCATAATTGTTTTTGAAAATTAAACTGTATCTATGAGTGACTCATGACCAGATGTAAGGTTGTATTTTGATGTTTATAATATCTAACTTAAGTGTCCGTACAAGATTCGGAGATCCAGGCAATTTCTTTTAATATGACTGTGATCGAAAAAGTGCTGCTGACATTTTAACTAAGTCTTTGGTTCCGTGAATTCCTGGCCCCTTGCATACAGTGGTCAAAGTCTTCAATAAGGATCAGTTGTGAATAGTGTATTAGTGAGGGACAGATTAAATCAAGTATTTGTTCAGGAGATGTGAGCATGTATTGGGGGTGGTTGGTACATTTGCAAGCATGCTATGGTGCTGTCTTGAGCTAATTTTGATTAAGTAATAGGTCTACGTTCTCAGTTGATCTTGCTTTTAGTTGAGCAGTTTGTATCCATCGATGTATGATTGAGCAATCCCCTTGCCTGCCTTTTGACTTTCCCTGTGTTGTTATGTAGTAAATAATATTCTTACAGGAGCATTTCTAGTAACTTTGAGATCAGGAGAGGTTCGTGTCAGGGAAGAGGGGAGGCGGAGACAAATAAAAAAATAAGTAAATAATAACTTACGTGCCTCCCTCCAGCATCGCTTCACGTTCTTCTGCTCCTCTCCAGTACACTGCAGGAAGGCACAGGCTCCCAGCCTACCCTGCAGCCAATCCTGAAGCTGTTCTTATGCATGACAGCAGCTCTAGGATAGGCCAGAGCGCTGATGATTTGCACTCCAGGACAGCTAAGAGCATGTGCGTGCTCTCTCCAACCCGAGCAATGCAGCTGAGGTTGGAAAGAGCTTCACTGCGCATGTGGGTTTGGCCGGCCCGAGACAGCCGGTCAAACCCACATGCGCAGTGAATAGAACTGCCCAAAATTCCCCCTTCCGCCTGTGATTACCCTGGCCCCACCACAAGCCTCGGCACAAGAAAAATAAAATGATAACAAAAATGGTTGTAAAACCAATTTTATTATGGTTTTATTTTTCATGTTTTTTAGAAGCTGGTGGGGGGTGATGCTCCACCACCATGGCGGAGGAGCCGCCGCTGTCTGTGATAGACTCATTGGTTAGACCTGTTTCAGTTAACAAACGCAAATCTGGGTTATTTAATTCTACATAATCAGTTAATTCAAATCTATGCTGGGCTACAGATTGTGTGTATAGATACGCCACATGAAAAGTTTGTAATGAAGGAGGAACCCTAATTAGCTTATTTTTTCCGGGTACCATGTGTGGAGTTTCATATTGGATATTATGAACTGTTTGTTCTGGGTATAAGCATATCATTTGTCTTTAACTTATTTACAAGCTCAAGTGAGATAAATAGCCCTACTATGTTTATGGAATGTAGTGCCTTTGTGGTGTAAATTCATTTTCCAGAATAATATTTGGCCCCTAGACCCAGCTGGGCATGCACAGAATAAAGAAAGGGTAACCAGGCAATCTTCCTATATTTCTAAAGATAGAGCGATTTGAAAATGTCACCATAGCCCCGAGATTGTAATAAAGAAATATATGACATGTTACATTTTATTCATTTTTACATTACATGTTTACTTTGATGCAGGTAGCATAAAAACAATATTTTTTCCAATAGGTAAATGCAGAATACTAAACCAAACGGATTAAAGGATAAAGCACAAACGGATACTTAAACTCTTGAATGTTATAGATGTGACATCGATGTCCATAGCACTCACAACGGGGTGAATTGATGTGGGGCTCACATCCAAGAACCTGGCACCAGAGTAGGAGCTGTTGTGTGTGTGTGGTGCTATGGTGCACCCAAGCTCAGGCCCAAATACCCCAGCTACCCACAATGCAAAGAAAGAGTTGGTTTTTAGTCAAAATATTGTATCTGTCAATGTTGCGTTTTTGGCCTTTCCTGTCATGGGTACTAAGCCCACCCACACAAGTTATCAGAAGATGTAAGGGAATACTGGGTGGTAGGGAATTTGTGGACCCAATAGATTTGGGTACTTTTCCTCACAGAAATGTAAGGAAAATGTAGGTTTTCAGTAAACGTTTGAGGTTTGTATGAGCGTCTGGAAATTGTTATTTTTTTTTTTGTCCTCATATTCCACCAGGTTTCAAATATTACAGGTTCTTCGTGCACCATATGCTGTCTCAGTACAAGACTGGCAAGGGTTATAAACTGTTCCTATCTCGCGACCCTTCAGCATAATAAAAGTACCTTAATCCTGCAATTGAAAACCATGTGCTTGTGGATGTTACTGCCATAAAAAGAAAAAAGAAAACTGGGAAAGTAGGACCCAGTATAGCGGAGAAGGTAAACCTTAGCAGCATAATCATTGGACCAGGGAAAAAAAAAAACCTGGACAACTAGTTCCATTTCAGCAAGAGCCAAAAGGATCTTTTTTGCGGTTCCCAGCTCTTGCCAAGTCAAGTTTAGACACTTGAAGGACTGAAGCTCGCCAATCAGGTAGTGACGGAGGTTGCTGATCCTTCCACTTTATACAGATCTCCCTACTTGCCAGCAAAATGGAGTAGAAGATAAGATTTTTAGCTGGACTTCGAATTCCATTACTCACTCCCAATATGGCAAGGGGTAGATCTATAGAAATTTGGAAACCCAGTGAATCAGAAAGCAACTTGCTAATGGAATCCCCAAAAACTGAAATACAGGGGCATTCAAAAAACATATGTTTGTCGGTGGCCTCCAACAAGCCACATCTAGCGCAGGCCACCGAGGAACCTTGGACACATTTTGAAATCCTTTGTGGAGAATAATATGCTCTATGAAGGGTGTATAGGTGGTTTCTACGCAGCCATGTAGGCTTCACAATATCCCATAGGACTTGAAATGATATGGTCCACAAATGAGTTAGGTTAGGGCATGCAAGGGCAGAGCCCCACAATGCCTCCGGAAGTTGAAATTCACCTTCAGACTCCTCCAGTATCCAGTTATACCACACAGAAACCTCTTTTTTGCCCGATGGTTTGTCTAAAAGTAGAGCCTCAAGTTGGTTGCCACCGTCAATTGGAGTTCGACTTCGGGCTGATGTTTGCGAGGTATAATGCTGCATCCAGCTGGTAATCTGGATATATTTAAATTTGGAGAGGTTCAATCTTATTTTCATATTTAGAACTTCCCATGGTAACACGCTTCCCTCCACAAATATGTCTCCCCATACCTCCAGACCACCAACACGCAAGGGAGCAGACAAACTGTCTTTCTGCCACACAGGACTTCCAGGAGAATCCCAAAGCGGGGCCCTGCTAGAAAAGTAACCAAGTTTAACTAAGGTCCTCACCTTATACCATGTTTTCGCCATCCCCTGCAAAACTTTCAACTTAATTTTCTTAAAGAATTTGGGGTCTCCAAATTTAAACAAAAAACCTGATTGTGAAACCGCTTCCCCTTTGAGCATAGCTGAGAACAACAAGCCAATTCCGTGATCCACCGGCATTTTCAACAACATTCGGCTATGACTAAGTTGGAAAGCCCAAGCATATACCTGTAGGTTCGGTGCTGCCAAGCCCCCCTTCTCCCTGCGCCGCCTGAACTTCTTCCATGCAATTCTAGGGATATTTTTATCCCAAATAAAAGATGTTATGTCTCCCTGTAACTTGGAGATAACAGTTGGGTCGAAAAAAAGAGGTATAGTATTGAAGAGAAATGACACCTTTGGCAAGATAGTAATTTTAACTAAATTAACACGTCCTAACAAAGTTAACGGAAGATGGGACCAAGTTTGCATGAGATTGCGACATTCCCTTGCGACATTGGTGAAATTAACTATTGCCATTTTATGAATGTCTTTGATTATATTCAGACCCAAATACCGCAGACTAGCAGTAGGCTGTACTTCCAGTATACTATCAGTATCATTCCAGATCATTACCTCAGTCTTGGAGGCATTAACCTCATAGCCTGATATTTCACCAAATTCTAGCGCACGATTAATGGCTGCTGGAAAGGCTGAGCTAATATCTGAAGAAAATAACAAAATGTCGTCAGCATATAAAGCCACTTTCCGCTCCCACCCTCCAAAGACAAACGGCTTAATAGTCTCCTCTTCCCTCAACCGCGGAGCGAAGGGCTCTATATATAGATCGAACAATAGAGGGGAAAGAGGGCAACCCTGACGGGTTCCCCTCGTAATAGGAAAGGGATCTGACAGTTCGCCATTCACCAACCCACAGGCAGAAGGCTTAGAATATAAGAGTCTTACTGCGCGACCAAAGTTCTCTCCAATATTAAACTTATCCAACACCCTCGACAGGTACGCCCAGTTCACCCTGTCGAAGGCCTTGGTTGCATCCAGTGTTAAGACTGCCAGAGGGAGTGAATGCGTTGTTGCTATATCTATAGCCCCTATCAAATCATAGGTTAGCTCGTACAATGGCGGCCCTTCACAAACCCCCTCCGGTCCTGGTGCAAGACATCTGGAGCTACTAAACCAAGCCTCTTCGCGAGAATCGAAGCAAAAATCTTTTAATCCCCATTCAGGATGGATATAGGCCTGTATGACCTGCAGGTTAGTGCTGATTTTCCTGGTTTTAAAATTATGGTTATCGAAGCACTATCCCAGGAAGCAGGTGGAGATGTTCCTTCCTGCAAGATTTGGTTAAATAGCCTAGTTAGAAAAGGGACGACTGATTGCTCTAGGACCCTATAGATCTCGGCTGGTAGTCCATCTGGGCCTGCAGCCTTCCCCTTACCACTATTAAGGATGGCAGCCCTGACCTCCCCCTCGGTAATGCTAGCATTCAGAGAGGCCTGTTGCTCATCGGATAGGGATGGAAGAGATATCTTATCCAATCAGTTGCCAATAGTTTAATTCTCCAATATTTTATCCTTGTGATAGATGTTTGAAAAAAAATCTCTAAAGATTCTCCTGATATCCCCATCCGATGAGTACCGTGTGTTATCCTGAACTATGGACTCGATATTATTGCGAACCCTGTCGGTTCTGCCCTTCCATGCCAGCAATTTACCAGCCCCCTCTCCAAATTGGAAGTGAACTATCTTGCTAGCCTCCCATTTCTCCTGCAAGCATAGATTCAACACAGACCCCAATTGTGCTTTCAAAGATAGCAACTTGCTGTCAAGAACTTGAGTAGAGATACCAGATGGAACCTGATCTATTTCCTCTTGCACTACCAGCATTTCTGCCTCTTTGAACGCTACCTTCTCTTTGTAGCACTTCCTTCGATATGAGACCTTGTTTGTGATAAGGCCTCTTAAAAAGGCCTTAAAAGCATCCCAAACTATCCCCGGGGCAGCTGATCCTACATTGGTCTCTATAAACAGCTGTGTTTCAGTAAGTAAAAAGGATATATCATCTGCTGCTGATAAGAGCGAACGATCAAACGACCAAGATCTAGACGTCTTAGGAAACCCACCAAGTTCTATCAGGATGGCCGAATGATCTGATAGGTGAGATGGAAGATATACAATCTTTTTCACGCTTTCGACCAAACGTTGATTAATTAGAACAAAGTCAATCCTAGACTGATGGTGGTATTTCAAGTTTCGAAAAGAGACCCCCTGCTTATTTCCAGACATACATCTCCAGATATCGACAAGCCCGTACTGTTTCATGGACCTAAGTAAGAACACCCTTGTTTTTGAAAGAGTCAAAGGTTGGCTGCTTGGGGTTTTGTCTAAACGGGGGTCCAGCACTATATTAAAATCTCCAGCCAGGATAGTCGGTTCGGGAAAAGACAATAAATGAGAAAAAATGTACTTTAGTACAGATGGATCGTCAATATTAGGTCCATAATAGCCCACTAACGTAATTGGTGCACCTGCTACCAACACTGAAGCGATGACCCATCTGCCACCTGGATCTGCTATTTTAGACATTAGTCTAACTTGAAGAGGTTTTTTTTAAAAATGATTGTCAGTCCTCTAGTACTGGAAGATTGAGAGGTAGAGATAGAAAAATCAATCCACCTATTTTTCTTTACCAATGAGAGTACTTCCGCCTCAGTCAAGTGGGTCTCCTGGAGAATGATGACCTGCACATCTAGATCCTGCAAATACTGCATGATCTTATCTGACCTAGGTCTGGTGCGGAGGCCATTCACATTCCAGGAGACCACTTTGACATTACTCATAAGGAGGCAGCAATTTCATGCCCCAAACACATACGGCCACCACAAGTTGAAAGACAGAAAATTGCCAGACTACTACCAATAATTCTTTACCAGCAACAACAAATCAAAAACTTATCGGAAATGAGGTTTTTGTTTTACTTCTCCCTACCCACCCCTCCCCCCGTGCCCTGGACTACCCTCCACCCCCCCTGGGAAACCCTTGCCCTATTAATCCGGAACTAGTCCAGAAGATAGTGCCCCGACCCAATACTCCCATTGTGCAATTATACATGTAAACTTCGGAAACTCCCAAAGTGATGATTTGTGTGGGGTAGCGGTTACAAAACTAGACCAAATTTCAAATATGCTAGCCCTGAATCTAACCTATGTGCTCACCCCATTTTATTTTATTTATTTTTTTCTCCTTCTTTTCCTTCCTTTTTCTTTTTCCTTCCTTTCTTCCTTCACTTCCCCTACCTTTCCCCTTTAAGTTTAATTTATTTTTCCAAGTGAGATAGAGAGATCTAAACATAAAAAAAGGATAGAAACCTCTAAAGAGTACTAGAGGGGAGCAATAGATAGAAAAACCCTCAACCTGTAGAGCCCTTCGCACCACCCTTAGACCCTCCAATATTAAGCAGTAGCTCATCTGCTTCTTGGACTGACCTAATGTTAAACATTTTATTGTTATACATTATTCTACGTGAAGCAGGGAACTTAAGCTGAGCTGATGCGCCTGCACTTCTGAAAGCGTCCAGACACCTGCCAAGTTCCCATTGCTTCTCGAGAGTAGCCCTTGAAAGATCAGATCTAAATTGGAAGTTGAACCCTTTCCCTGTCAGTATTTTGTGCTTCAGTGCCGCTGTCAGAATATTTTCTTTAAAGGTGTACGTGTGAATCCGTTGGATGTCCTTGGCCAGATCTTCAGATTACTCCACTAAATTCAAAGCTTCTTTCAAAAGAGAGACCACATACAACTTGATATCGGACCCTTGCCTCAGGGACATTCAAAATACGTAAATTACTACGTCTAGAATTGTTTTCGAGAATTTCCATTCTCTCAGCAATTAACAGATCTTCTTTCTTAAGTTTAATGATGTCACTTTTGGCCTGATCTAGATGTAGTGACAGTCCCGCCACGGTCTCTTCCAGGGCTGATGTTCTTGCATACAGGCCATCTATCTTGTTGTCCAGGGACTCACAGAAATTCCTTATCTCCAGTTGATTAGCTTTAGAAGCTTCAAAGCCATTTTTAATGTCACTGGTCAAAGCTAGAAACATAGACTGCAAAGTGGGAGTCGTGGGGGCATCAGTAACAGCCTGTAGGGGCTCTACCTGAGCACTAACCAATTCCAATAATTTCTCTGCTGCCATATCCTCTGAGCTCACCCCTGCCCCTTCTAGTGGTATTGAGGTTTTTTCGACATCCTGGAAGGGCGGTACAGTTTCTGCCTCCCCTGCAGTATAGTCAATATTTGTGCTTACAATTACGTCGGCGTCCGCGACTTCACCCGAGCAGAAACCGTCTGCAAGGGCCGTAAAAGGGGACTCATCCATACTGTTGGCGGCAGCTCCGCTTAAATCCAGCATTTTGGCAACCGAGGAAATAAACTGATCCGGGCGAAAGCCCTCCTTAAGATGCAGCACTTGTGGAATGGCCTTGAAGTAGGAGCGCAGTGAAGATGTACATTTGGCCCCAGCACCTATAGGTATATTAGAGCCTTTTAGTGTCTTAGATTCTTTTGCGCACTTTGCTTTAATTTCTGTATTCAAATAAGAGGAGGGCTTCTTAGTTCTAGCTGGACCCAAAACCTTTAGGCTTGGAGAAACAGGTGCAGCAGTCACAGATTTAACAGACTTGCCAGGCTTAAAATATATTGTAACTGGCACTGGCGCAATTGATGTAGAGGCTGACTCACTTTCACTCTCGCCTGATCGTACCGTGTCCCCCTTGACTCCCAAAACCTTCTTTTTGCCCCCACGCTTACCTCTTTTTTTTGTAGCAGACTGTACAGCTTTCACTGAGCTTGCTGCTTTATTTTCGTTTTTGGCTTGTTTAACACTTGATTTGTTCTTGTTCATTTAATGCGCTAAGGGCCATTTATTGATTGTTGTGATTTCCACACAGACAGGCGCATGAAAAAGGCATGCCCTGGCGCAGCCAGTCCCTAACTATACCGAAGTAATACACTAACGGTCTGGCAGTAAAAATTGTTAGTAGGGTCTAGTAGGATTGTGTTGTATAGTATATGTAAATACAAGTAATCATGTATAGTAATGTAAAGTGTCGTTGTTTAAATGGTTAATTTTGAATGTTGTTTGTACAAATTGTATATAAAAGAGTAGCCTCTGGTGTATGACAAAAATAACCCTCGGACTAACACACGGAATTGTTCAAGTGAAACAATTTGTAAAATTGTTTACGAATAAATAAATCATAAACACCCACGAATTTTGAAAAAGTTGGGTGACATCTGCTTCAAATAAAATAAAGCAGCAGTAACAAACAGCGACTGGGTTCCCTTCATTCATTACATGTTATTTTCGTTTTTAGCAAAAACGCCACAATCCCTATTAACCTCGAAAATGGGCTTTGTTAGGGCATCAAAAAACTTGCTTGGACACCCCTCTCCAGCAGACTCCGCAGGTACAATTGCGCTATGGCAGTGAGCCATCCCAAAAGTCCGTGAAGACCCCCTTAGACTTCAAAGTATCCAGCGTATATCATTGCGGTATACGCAGCCCGAAGCTAATCCGAAACTAGAGAAATAACGGGAGGTATCGGACGGGGCACCGCAGCAGCTTAGCTTGCTGCCACCATGTTTCCCTGCCTTGATCGTCTGGAAATTGTTGTGCGATTCATGCTAGTCACACCCCCTTGGACTCCATTGGATATTTAGTTTTCATAAATGTTTGGGGTTTGTAGGTTTACTGGGTGGTGGCTGAGCCAGCCCAAAATCATAAATTACTCGCATTGTGAAAAAAGTGTTGACTTTGAGTGGAAAAATCTGATCTGTCCATATTGTGTGTTTGGTCCTTTCCTGCCACAGGTACTAGGCCTACTCACACAAGTGAGGTACCACTGTTATTTAGAAACATATGGTAATACTGGGTGGTAGGAAATTTGTGGAACTCTGCAGATTCCAGAACATTCCCTCACAGAAATTTGAGAAAAATATGTGTTCTTAGCCAAAGCTTGAGGTTTGAAAGATTTTCTGGGTAAGCAAATGCTGTGGAATCCATGCAAGTCACACTACCTAAACTTTCCCAGGTATTTAATTTTTAGACGTTTTTGTAGGTTTCCAAAGTTGGCAGCCAAGCCCAGCCTAAAAAAATCCACAAGTTTAGTCCTGGTCCGGTGGCTTAGTGGCTCATGAGTCCAATGTAGGGGCTGTGTTCGACTTCAAGGCCACTGGTTTAAATCCCAGCATGTCTACTCAGTCTTTCACCCTCTGAGGTCAATAAAATTAGTACCATTGAGATGGGTAACAATAAACATCTGTTATTCAGCACCAAGATACCCTTGGGTAAAAGTACGGTTTACAAATACACGCAATGGGGCTCATTAGGATGGTGGGCGTATCACCCTCGCCATGCCAGCGGTAGTCACTGCTGGCCCAGCGGGGGCGATCCACCTGCCATCCACTCTTCAAAGACGCCCCCGCCATATTAGGATAGTTGGGGGGTCTGTGGCAGATGGAAAGACCATCCACTGGTTTTCCTCCAGTCAAGTCGTCGACTGGTGAAAATATAGTTAATGGTGGGGGTGTCTGCAAGACACCGCCATCCATATTAGGATTACAGCGGAGATCAGCCTTTCCATGGCGGCGTTGGTACTATGGAAAGGCTTGCGATCTTTGCCTTTGGGAGCCTGTAGCGGGCCCCCAGAAAGTTGGGGTTGTGGGGGGTACACATGGGGGGTACCTATGGTACCCCACTGCATTAGCATGGACAAATTGGCAGGCACCGCGCGGTGCCTTTCACCTTGTGCATGCCAATGCACAACGTGCATGCCCAGCATTGTGGTGGGCGGTTTTGTGAGCACCGCCCGCCACAATGCTGGGAATAGGGGATGCCACCATCACAGTGGTGGTGGCATCCTAATTGCAGGTGCGAGACTGACACACCCCTTGGGGACGGTCCTGTATTCCGTAATGGACCCCTATGTTATGTTACATTGCCAGTTTTGCGTGAAAAAATTCGAGCTCGGGCCATTTTTTTGTTGTGGGTGCTAGACTCAGCCACACAAATGTTTTTATCAGGGGACATGTGGAAATATGGAATAGTAAAATATTTGATATTACACATATGGATTTCTCTGTATTTGTGGCTTTCAAATCTCAGCCAGTGTGCAAGAAAGAAGACATTTTACTCAATGCCATTTGAATCACATAACAGTATTTGTACTATTCAGTGATGTACAAATAACTACTGTTTCTAAAACTAATTTTGATGTGTACATTTGAGAATTTCATAGGTTACCTTAATACTAATTTTCCATTAATTAGTTTTTACCATATAAATGGCTGTATAATCGGTTCACAATGAAAAATCCTTATAGGATGTGGCACAGTTGTTGACTCTGGGTAGCCCGGGTTTTTGGGAACCTAGACACCTATAAATCCCCATTTACCAGAACAGTTTATAGACTCTAAAATATTGTTTTTGTAAACAAATTACAGTTGTAAATGTTGTCACAAATAGCTTTTTTCCATTTATTTTCATTATTTTTTATTTCAATGATTAGTTTCTTTGGAAAAACCTTGAGATGGCAAAACAAATGTCCCTTTGCTGAATTCAGAAGTGTGTCTGTTTATCAGAAATATCCACACCTGTTTCCAACATAAACCACAAGTAGATTGAAACCACAAAAATTCGAAAATATAGACTACCTCTGAGAAAAAGTCAAAATCTGTGGTAAAGAAATTGTGCTTTTGATACAACTCTGCTTGTCCCTGAAATGTGCTTGTTTCCGAGAAGTAGGAAGATTGTCATATGAACACAGCAAATCTTTCACTGTAATGCATGATTGCCCATTTTTCTTAAAAAATGCAAAATGTAATGTAGTTTGGCTATTTTTACTCCATTTCGTGGAGAAATTGTAATGGAAGTTGTACAATTTGGGTATTTTAAATGTAGGCAACAGTGTTTTGAACACAAGCAGTAATTATTTTAACATGGGCAGTCAACATACATTTCAGGTAATTTTTTCACCTGAGCAGACCATTTGAGTAATTTTTGAGCCTGAAACTACAAATCAGAAGGCGAACAGCGGTGTTTTGAATGTGAATGACAGAACATCAATTCAAAATTACATTTTGAGTAGAATTTTTACACATGATATGGTGGCAATTTGGTTCAATTACGTGACAGCAAATTACATTATTAAGCCGCAGCCACAACACCACCCACCTGAGAGACCCCTACGGGCTCCCAGTCAATAAAAGGATCACCTTCAAGCTCCTCACACACGTGTACAAAGCTCTACATGACACGGGACCTACATACCTCAACTACCGCCTTTCATTTCACTCACCCACCAGAGACCACCGCTCCGCTCAACTGGCCTTAGCTGCCATCCCACATACCTGCAAGACCACGGCGAGGGGAAGATTCTTCCCCTACCTCGCAGCAAAGACCTGGAACACCTTGCCTCTCTCACTAAGACAATCACCATCACTGCCACAATTCAGGAAGGACGTCAAGGCCTGGCGCTTCGACTGAATTCCAGTGTCTTGCGACAGATCTTCATCCATCCAACCCCCCAAAGCACCTTTAGACCCTTACAGGTGAGTCGTCATGCTTTACAAGCCTCTTGATTGATTGATTGATTGAGTTTTGGATATAGTTCGTAGGCTATTGATTAAACAATGGAGCTCTGAAGTTCCTGAAGTTGTTTCTTTAATATTCAGCTACCAATGGACACAGAGTGCAATTATTATGTTCAGGTTTTGCATAGCTTTCAGTAAATGGTTTAGCTCTGGAGGGAGGTTTAGAACTACTAGTATATAAATGCACGTGGTATATACACTGTAATCGCACTGTGCTACCCGTTCTTTTAATTTGTGTAGCTTACAATACATGATTAAGCTCTGTAGAGAGGTTTAGAACTACTAGTATATACATACACTGTCATTCTTAGACCTTAATTAGCTGGAGCAATAAGTGGTACAGGAAACACGAGCAATTATCTGGATGCCTTACAAGTAAGAAGAAAATGCAACAAAAACCTTACCTGTACTGATCCTTATTCAGAGAAAAAAATCACCAAGGTGACAACAACCAAATTAATGTCAACCTCTTTGAATATTATTCAAAAATATATATTTTATTTGTAATCTTCAAAAAACATTTTGCATGCATTTTATCACAATTCAACATTTTTACACATTACACCAAAAGACTAAACACATTTGACCAAACAAAAACACTTAATGACTCTGGGTCGATACACCATTAATGGACAACATCAAAAACAACTCACTCACAAACAATACGTAAAACACAAAACACATAACCAAGTGATCTTTTTTGTTCCACAATTTATAACATTGGTTTTTCAATCCAAAAAACCCAAAAAACAGTGTGGGTTCTTAGAAGGAAAAATTTCTGCAAAGCGCAAATTTATGGACACTATTTCACAATTCATTTAACCAGGCAGAAGAAAATCATATCATTAGTCACACTTGTTTTTCAAAACACAACAAAAAGGTTGACGCGTTTTTAACCCCGTAAGTTGTTGACTGGGGTTTCTCTTCAGGACCAAACACTAGAAAAGAATAATAAATAAAAAAGATTTAGGAGCATGTCCTTCTGTGTTCAAGCTGTTTAATACAGTAAACCTTAAATTACCTTGAGCAAACAGTTCCAGGGCGACTATTTGGCGAAATCAGCCGATTTCACATTTAGACTCAATCAATTGCTGTCTTATAAGTTTCTGAAACAACACAAAAGAAAAAAGAAAAACGTCTAAGAAAGTTTCACAGTCATGTCATGCAGGCAGCAACATACTTGGTAGCTCAGCTACTTAGTTAATGTAAGAAGAGCCTGTGAGGCTTCATGGTGGCTTGAGGAAACGTTATGGGAGGAATGTTTTCCTGAAATGCAATGAAGGCAATATAAAAACGAGTGAACCAAAGGAACTGCTTGTCTGATAGTTCAGTATCTGCATTACGAATTCGCAAGTACCTTGTCGTGTTTTTGTTTGATCAAATGTTTTTGGTCTAGTGGTGTAATGTGTATAAAATGTATGCAAAATGATTTTTGAAGATTAAAAATAAAAATAATTTTTTGAATAATTTTCGAAGAGGTTGACATTTATTTGGTTGTTGTCACCTTGGTGATTTGTTTCTCTGAATACGGATCAGTACAGGCAAGGTTTTTGTTGCATTTTGAATAGAGGCTCAGCTTGCTGATTAGAGCCAGACCCTCTGTTGTTAGTCTTACAAGTAAGAACAGCGTTAATATTAAATTACCACCTCAGTTCGTACTAGCAGTGAGATAATATATCTTATTATTCTGTTCTGTCAATACAGATTTTAAGCCTGGGTCATCTTTAAGAACTTTGTTTGTTCTATATAATCTTCGTGCCACCCTTACCTAAATATCTAATTTGTGAGCATTACGACCTTATTCCAGCAACTATGACACTCTTTCATAGTAATCAGCCATTGCATGGAATAGCGTTTGTTCGATAGTCACACTACCAACAATTCTAGAGTGATAAGATATATTATTTTTTCTTCCCTCAATAGAATTAGAGTGTATGTTCCATCTTTTGTACTTGTGAACTACCACAAAAAGCATGGCAATTTCTAACCACCATTGAGACACGTTATGGGCAACACACCTTCTACCTTTAAAATTCCCGTAAGAGATCTCACGTGTTATCCTTAACTTTAAGAAATATGACTACAACAATAAATCCTTTTATTTAAACCAGCTCAGCATCCATACATTGATATACAGCCAGGGCCTATTTGCTATACCAATGATTATATGATAATGGGATGTTTCTTTTTTGGCAGCACATCATATCTACAACAAATAAATTGAAGTACCTACTTGTGGAAATTGAATTCGTTTTTTGTGCCAAATTAATGCGATTGAAAATATTGTCCTTACAAAGACTTTCAAATACAAAACAAAAGGTAAAATTGGCTAGCCCGGTAACCACTATATTTTAGTATATAGCCCTAGTATCATTTCTTTAAACATGCCATTCTTGTCTATTCTTTACTATATATATAACGATACGGAAACAGAACTACAGAGCTTGAGTTATATTATTTATCGTGGAAACTTATGATAAACAAAATGTTAGGTAACTCGACCATTCTTATCTTTTAACCAGCATGATTAAGACCTTAATCTACCTTGTGTCACTAGCAACTGTGGCTAATAATTAAAATCATGATAAATGCATGTATAGTGGACACTCTTGCAACCCTTAAATCTAAACCTGATGGTATCACAAAACTTTTTTCTCTCAGTCTTCTTTTCATGCCTTTTTCAGTGAACTATCCATTTGGGACTACTCTGGATGGGTAACCTAAACACTTCTCCATGTTACATAAATCTTTGAGTTTTAGATTTTGAAAAAAACAATCCTCACATACCCCCCTACTAAACTTGTGAACCTAGAACGATCTTTCCAAAGACATCAATATAATATAATACATTGTGGGCAAACCTAATTAAAATATGTATACTTACTTTTCTTTGTTCTTTCTCTTTTTTATGTGTTCTATATAGTGAATGTTACAATGGCCCCTGATGAAGGCACCCCAGTCGAAACGTGCATAGTCTGTTAACCTACCACCAACCACCTTCTTTATTTCAATCATTCACACTCCGGATCTTTCTTTTTTCTAATTGTGTTATGGTCAAATGTATTTACAATGTATAAGGATAAAAGAAAGTTTAAAAATGTGCAATGAAAGTATATCGCTTTACATGAACACAGAAATGTTGGATAATAAATGAAAATGTGATGATGGTTTTTACTGTGTAAATTATTCACCTTGGTCTATTTTTGATAAATGAAATAAAAATCAAAAAAATTTGTATAAAAAAACACAAGAGATATGTATAATATCTCCATGCACTGCAAATTAACCTGGACATAGTAACCATTGGTTTGCATGCGTATACATATAACTGTGTACACTTGCTTAGGCTTGTTCCCATTTTGCAATAGGTGGTGTATATACATTGTAATCACCAGTAGCGGTCGGCAGTAGGTGTTTCCGTTGGGCGGTGACGTGGGCAGGGGCAGTGTGGGGGGTAGTAATGTATGGATTACGGAGTTTTACAGGTACACATTTGGTGATGCAGTGCACGCAACGAAATTCGTTTTATTTATTTAAATGTTCACTCACCTGTAAAACTCCGTAATCCATACATTACTACCCCCCACCCTGACCCTCCCCCTGCCCACGTCACCGCCCTAATGAAACATCTACTGCCGACCGCTACTGCTAATCACATTGTGCCAACCCTTCTTTTGAGTGAATCAATTATTTTATAGAGGCCCTCAAACTCCCCCTCAATTAACCTGTGTCTTCATTCAAGCAGAAATACAAACTGTAAACTTATTGACAGGATAAAACTGATCACCAAGATAAATACATCTTAGCTTTTCCAATTATGCCTTTCAGGAATGCATGGACAGCAGAATTAATTAATCAAAAATACATAGTATGAATATGGTCAATTGCAAATAAAGTTGTAATGGCTTTTGGATTAGCTGGAGTAAATTCGTGTACATGACAGAATCGCTAGCCATCTGACCAACCTATATTTTTTGCACAAAGTTGTTACAAAGGAGTTTGTCAGATGAATGTATTGAGACATGTATTTAAAAAAAAACCAGCATTCATTTAATATGTTTTCAGCAGGAGTTCTCGTAATCTCGTTTACATTAGGTCTTCACTAAAAGGTAACGGCACTTTGTGTACAGAGGATATCATGAAAGAGAGAACACATCTTTCTATTTGGTTGTGAAATGTTAAGTGTAAAATTGAATCCTTCTCGGTAGAACCGAACCACGTATACATTTTTGCTTCATGTTGGAGTCTCTTCAAATGATTTATTAAAATGATAAATGTTCGATAGGTGGGAAAATAGTTGTTACTTTTCTCCTATGACTAACTTGAATTTTCCAAGCATTATCGTTAATGTTTGAATGTCTTAATAGTCTGTCCATTATGCAATCTTTTATTGAATAGGTAATTTGAGTTAATCTTCTGCTGGCATAAATGACGCATTTTCTTAGGATGACAATGTGTTCTCCTTTTCTTGTGCATGGATGATAATTTGCATTCTTCGGGACATTTGATCTTAAAAACTCCATTTGTACTAGACCTCCTTCCTGCAGCGCAGCAACGCAAGCCTTTTGGCTGCGCCACGCTGCAGTACTTTCAAAGCACAGGAATGTGTCATATTTAAAATAATATGTTGTGTACTTGTGCTCTCCCCTGCGCTGGCGCACTAACAGCTGCCAAGTGCCAGCGCAGGCAACCTTGCACCATGGTGCAAGGATGCCTGCGTCATGGGGAGATTGTTTTTGTGCTGGAAAGGGCACCTTCCTGCACAAAAACAATTACTAAAGGCATTTTCCTCTTTCAATGCATGCTATAGAATGCAGCACTCATTGATAGAGGAAAAAAATGGGGAAAAATTAAAACATTTCTCCTCATTGCGCCTAGGTTGGCATAGCATTCTGACGCATTTACAGATTTACGATTCCTCGTAAATCTGGAAATGTGTCTGGTTCCATAGGTGTTGCATGGGAACTCCCACTGCAACACCCATGGAACACCCCTTTCACGCAAAGTGTTGCGTGTAAAGGGTTTGTAAGTACAAGGACAGGAAAATTAACGCAGCTTTTCCTGTCCTTGTAAATATGGGGCAGTGAAATGTGCCGCTGGTGCCTCAACAAAAAGAGACGCAAGGGGCGTGTTAATCTGTCCCAAAGTAGTTTTGAACAACATGCTTCATAAACAAATTAATGAAAACGTTTTATAAGAAAAAAAACATTTTTATTGCAAAATCAGTGCACACTATGACACAGATAAAAGGTATATGTGTGCAAATGCAAAAGTAGCTTAGAACTATTTGAGGATGTACAGAGAAGGAGGCTAACCTGAATAAAGAGTTATTTTTTCTAGAACACGCAAAGCTTTGAAGATGACTATGCTGCTTACCATGGGAGGTGATGCAAGGAAACGTGGGTATAACATATTTAGGGTGACCAAACCCCAACATCACTTTTCCATTCCTTCACTCAATTAAATTTAACTAGGACTTCAGCTCCCAGCATACACTGATTCTTTTCAAATGTATTTTTATGATCCAGGTACAGACTGAATAAATACATTCAGAGAAGAAAATGGATAGCATTCATGCATAATGCTACATCACACAGGCTTCAGAATACACGATTTGGGACAAAATAGCATAATTGATACAGTAAAGCTTAGTGCGTAAAGAAAGTGAGTGCCTAGTGCATAAAATATCACAGTGCAGGCTGCAATATTTTGCCATGAGATAAACAATGAGCCCCAGATTTTCAAAATCGTATTCATTGATCCAGCTCATGTTGCATACATTTCTTCATGCTGGTATACCCCGATCATTTTTGCAAGCAAATCTGCTAAAATGGAAGGTCACTATGGTTTCCAACATGGCAATGTTAATGAACGAGATACCAACGTCGCAATATATATCAATTTTTGGAATCTACCTGCTGCACCTCGCATAGGATATTAACTGGTTAGAATAAAATTGATGTTACGGAAGATTGTGCCTCCAAGCATCGAAAAGTTAAACTCTTTAATTGTTTACCAGATGGTTTCTGAGATATTTTGATTTTCCTTCTTTCACCATCTATTAGAGATTTTAACAAATATATATATAGTTGGTTTTACACTCATTACAAGAGCTTTCAGCTCTCTCAATTTATAAGAATAGGATTTTCCAAACAATCATACAACAGTCCCTCCTGCTCATATGTCAGTGAAGGAGGTATCTTCTTTAGTAACTAATAGATCACATTATACAACTATTGCATCCATTTCTCATCCAATGTCATTGACTCGGCTATATCATCCCATGTTTTCCATGCGTTATTGGATAGAAAATATGAGATTGTGTAATACCCATTCATTTTCTATTTGGTTATTATTGGGTGGTCTAGCTCAAAATGGTTTTGCAAAAACAAATCTGCAAGGCTAGTTGAAACATGACCTCTTGGTACCTCAAACTTTTTTAAAAACTGCGCTCGCCTAATTGAGAACCAATACCTTATAATTTACTTTTTGGAGATTTAGTTAAGACCTGCATATTATGATCCTTCATCATAATTTCCACTAATGAATTATCATAATAAGAATTAATTTGAACACAATTTTACAATTAGGCATTGCTAACTCTCCCTTCCTTGATAGAACAGTATAAAATACATCAAATGTCATGCTGGTATCAGTAAGTTTGCTGACGTGCGCAGCCCACAGAGTACACTGTAAATGTGTGCTCAATGGCGTAATAGAATCAAAGGGCACATAGCATTTCACAGTTTTGGTATGAATGAGGGTAGTGTGAGCCTCTGAACAGTTGAACAAGATTGTCAGCCATCTTTGGGGTCACTGATGGGAGCGGCTGTGAGTCCTGACGGGTATCATAGCAGGCAATGGAATCATCCTCGGGGCGAGACAATGTGTTGGCCAATCTCTTCTTCGTGGATGCTGCTGTAGAACCCAAGTTGGCTGATGCTTGCAATGCTTTTTTACAGTCCGCTGTGATTTGCTCAAGGTCTGGGGAGGCAGAGAAGGAAGGGCAGGAAATGGTGTTCACTCGGGCCAGATGCAGGCGGACGAATCTTGGGTGCGATGGGTGTGGGGGTGTTCAGAGCATTGTGGAGGGTGATCTCCGCTATATTGATCTGCCCAGTTCCAGGCATCTTTAGGATTTGTAGAATGTAGTTGTTCCTTGGACAAGATCTTCAACAACAGTGAGTCCTGGACCTCCATCTGCCTAAGACAATGCTTAACCTCCAGAAAGAAGGTCCACCTATGTTGCACTTCATGTGTAAAGTCTGGGAACAAGGTAACAATTTTATCCTTGACACGTAGTGGAGTGGCCAGTCTGGCTGCTTTTTGAATGGCATCTTGGTCTCAGAAATGCAGGCGTTTTGCCAGAAAGGAGCGTGGATGGGCTACAAGGGAGTAGGAGGAAGCCTGGACCCTGTGGGCCCTCTCAAGTGTGTAGAAAGGAGTTTGATCCATTGCTGGGATGAATGTCCTGAACCAGGCCTTGAGGTAGGAAAGGGGTAATGTCCCTCAACTCCCTCTGGCAGGCCCAATATCTGGATATTGTTCTTCCAGGAAGGGCCCCTCTGCGTTCTCTGCCCAGTCTTCAAGTTACTGGACTCTGATATGTAAGTCTCACATCACTGCCAGGTTGCATGTTATTAAGGATTGTATGGAAATCAGTGCCTTTTCTCCATCTGAAACCTTTGGCCGCAAACGTACGATTATCATCATGCAGAAAGCTCAGCTCACTGGTTAGTGTCCTGAATCTAGTTTCCATAGAGTACCTGATCCAGCTTGTCTGATGTGAAAAGTAATGGGTAGGCTTCATCAATAGTTTGTCTAGCACGACGGAGGGGGGAAAAGATGTGGCCGGAGGTGGTGCTGGCATGACTGACTGCAATCAACCCATTGTACTCACCTTAAGGTGGGCACGGAAGCAGGTCAGTGGGGTAGAAGGGGAAAGGGATACTTTGTGGAGAATGTGTAAGTCTCCCGTATTGGAATGCAGCAGAGGGTGTTCGAATTAGGAGCCTGTACAACCGGGTTCCTTAAGTCTTGCATCGGTGGCAGTGGTGTCATGATCATCTAGAGATCCATCATCTTCTAGACCATACCCAATGCTAGTTGTGCAATAGCGAGGTCTGGGCTTGAATGTGGTCCTCTGGGTTGTCCCTGTGCACCCTGATCTGACATGGGGTGACTTGAAGGGTGGTCCCTGCACACCCCAGTATGGGTGCTGAGGTGGGGAGAAGGACAAGGAGGGGTCCCAAGGTGGAGGCTATTCCAGCCACCTCTGATCACCCCCCCTGTGAGACAGCTGTAGCAATCATAGTTTCCTAGTGCAGTAGCAAGATCCCATGTGCGGGAGGTGTAAGGAGAGAGTCTTCCTCTGGTGTTGGCCAACCGTGAGGTTCTTATGAAGTTTGGGCAGAGTCCTAGGCGTGTGGCACACCAGTCTGGTGTGAGGCCGACTATATAAAATCTATACCACAAAGGCCAGCCCCCTTTCATTGGCTCCATCGCATCAACTGTGTCTTGCTGAGACGCACGGATCACCTCTTTAGTGTTGGGCCTCAGGCCCTTAATTTAAGGAGTTCAGGGGCTGATGTACATCCATCCCTAGTGGTGATAGGCCCGTTGGTCATAGGGTGCTGCTGCAGTGTTCAAGGGAGGTGGCTGGTCTGTTGATATGCCTTTCAGGCCGCTGTAGGGTGACACTACCCAAGTACCAGGAAGCTAATTCATCCTGCCCAGTGATCAGGTCCAAACTCCAAGAGCAGCATCTACACAAGGTGAATCCGGGCTGACAAACGAAAGGGTGGCAGACCAGGCACCCAAAGCTTCCTTCTGCTGAGATCTCTGCTGGCTGCGGGGATCTCAGATGGGCCAAATGTGGGAGAGAGCCTCCCAGGTGCTTTTGCTTTTGATGATGTGCTCTGTGTAGCTTGCGGGTGGCAGACGTATCCAGATGGGTCCGCAGTGATGCCCTGGTCTGTGCTGGTGTCCCCAGATAGGTTTTTAAGTGGTTTGCCAGGCAAACAACTCAGATTCTGGCTGAATGTCCAGGCTTGATGATGGAGTATTTTGAATACGCGTACACCATGTTAGCCGACTTGGCAATGCCCTCCCCCAAGTTAAAATGCCTCATAACCTAAAAAATACTTATCCTACTTAACTATAGTACCCAAAAAGCATCATCTGTGACCCATGATGTATTATTCTGCCAAATTTCATGCACTATGTCAAATACAAGTCTATGGAAAATGCATTGGTGGTAAAATAGGTTTTGGGGCCCCCCTTTTATTTTTGCACCCTTTTAACGATTCACCACAAAAATGTAATTCTTCTCCAAATGTAGTAAGTGCACTGGGGCTGGAAAGTTGTTTCGTGATTTGTCAAATAGGTGGAAAAGTATTAGGGAGCCAACATCCAAGGAATTCTTAGCTCTGGGAATACTAAATATAATTAAAAGCCCTAGTACATAATAGGGCAGTGGGATTAAAACTACCTTCAAGTCCCTAGCATATAATAAGGCATGACAGTTTAGAGGCCAGCAGCCCTTTTCTGCACTTCATTGGCCCTGGGGACCAGGTTTCCTGCTCTCACTTCCACGAAGCAAAGCAGTGTTTTCTGTGGCAGGGCGGGATCTTGAATGTCTCGTCAGTACTGCATGGCTGATTTATGAAGTGCAGGGGTAGTGCCAGAGGGATTAGAGGAGTGTATGTGTACTGCTTGGGTGATTCGGTGAGTGCAAGGATAGTGCATGGAGATTTTATAAGTGCATAGATAGTAACTGGGTGATTGCAGTAGTGCTTGGGTAGTGCCTGGGTAATTAAAGAAGTGAATGAGTAGTGTCTAGGTGATTAGAGGAGTGCATGGGTAGTGCACAGGTGATTGGAGCAGTGCATGGGGTGGAGCATGGGTTATTGCATGAGTGCATGAGTAGTGCCTGAGCAATAGCAGGAGTACATGGGTAGTGCCTAGATGATTTTGTAAGTGCGTGGGTATTGCTTGGGTGATATTGTAAGGGCATGGGTAATGCCTAGGCAATTACATGAGTTTATAAGTAATGGCTGGATGATTGCATGAGTTTATATGTAATGCCTGGATGATTGCATGAGTGCATGGGTACTACCTGGTGATTGGAGGAATGTAAGGATACGGAATGGTGATTTTATAAGTGCATAGATAGTAATGGGGTGATTGCAGGAGTGCTTGGGTAGTGCCTGGGTAATCGAAGATGTGAATGAGTAGTGTCTAGGTGATTATAGGAGTGCATGGGTAGTACACAGGTGTTTGTAGCAGTGCATGGGTAGTGCCTGGGTTAATGCATAAGTGCATGAGAAGTGCCTGGGTGATTGCAGGAGGACATGGGTAGTGTGTGGGTGATTTTGTAACTTCATGGGTATTGCTTGGGTGATTTTGTAAGTGCATAGGTAATGCCTGTGTAATTACATGAGCTTATAGGTAATGCTTGGATGATTGCATGTCAGCATGGGTACTGCCTGGGTGATTGCATGAGTGCATGGGTACTGCCTGAGTGATTGGAGGAGTGCAGGGATAGTGTACAGTGATTTTATAAGAGCATAGATAATAACTGGGTGATTCTAGGAGTGCTTGGGTACTGCCTGGGTAATCAAAGAAGTGAAGGAATAGTGCCTAGGTGATTAGAGGAGTGCATGGGTAGTGCAAAGGTAAATGGAGCAGTGCATGGGTAGAGCCTGCGTTATAGCCTGAGTGCATGAGTAGTGCCTGGGTGATTGCAGGAGTACATGGGTAGTGCCTGGATAATTTTGTAAATGCATGAGTATTGCTTGGGTTATTTTGTAAGTGCATAGGTTTTGCCTGAGTGATTGCATGAGTTTTTGGGTAATGCCTGGATGGTTGTATGAGTGCAAAGGTAGTGGCTGGATGATTGCATATGTGCATGGGTACTGCCTGCATGATTGAAGGAGTGCAATGATAGTGCATGGCTATTGTCTGGATAATCAAAGGAGTGAATAAGTAGTGTCTGGGTGATTAGAGGAGTGCATGGGTAATGCATAGGTGATTGGAGAAGTGCATGGGTAGTGCCTGGGTTATTGCATAAGTGATTTGGGGAGTAAGTTGATTGAGTGTAAATAAAGGAATGACTGCAATAAAAGTGATTGTAAACAATATTTGTTATTATTATGTTATTTCATTATTTCATCTTACCTTCTGTATTGAAGTAGATATCACTCTCATTGAAACTATTTTACAAATGTTTCATTGTAAAGTAAATTAAAAATATTTTCAAAGTTTACTTTCCTTTCTCTAAAAGAGAAGAAAATATACTGTTATTGCAAATAATATTATATGATTAAGAACACAATATCATTGTAGACTTACATAACATATTCAGGTCCTCTTTTTTGCCTCTATTGAATTTTTACCATACACAGTGATTTCAATATTGATCATCATATGACAGCGACCAAAAAATACAATCAATAAGATTGTAAAAACAAAAACAAATCTGTGTTCAAAATATTTACAACAAACTCAACTATCTCTTTACATTTTCAAAAACAAATACTCTCATTTACATTGCATATAATACAAAGATCAATTATACAAACTATTTTTTTCAAACACAATTTTCCAAATGCAATATCAAAGAATAGAAACCGAATGATGTTTCCGAAATCATTTGCATAGAAAATATCCAAAATCAACTTGTTAATTCATGTTTACATCTTCCCACTAGGCCAAATGATGTTTTCAAAACTTTGGCACTAAAAATATCAGATATGAATTCGGCAATTCGTAAGGTAACCGACATTTGAATTTGCAAATGGACATCATTACAATGTGTTTGCATCTTAAATATACAATATAGTGTCCAGATTTTGTACTAGGTCCATCATGAAAAATAATAGCCGCTGCTTTAAAAGTTCTTTCTGAAATTGACACTTGACTTGCCACACATTTTTTGGGGGGGTTTCCAATTTTCTTCCATTTGCTCTACAACGTTGTACCATTAAAATGACACATTGTCCAAATCTTTCTATAAATAATGTTGACAACATTTCTGATTTGCAGTGATCACATTTCATATCTTGATTAGCTGATTGGTTTTACTAATTTGTTAAAAGACACTGTTTTGCAATCCGCTATTGTCAAATGTATGAATCGTTCAGTGTCTATTTCAGTGGTAGAAGAAAATGAACAGTCTTCACAGTTATGATCCCATCTGTAATGTAATCCAAACAGATTTTCAATTTGTATTCCCTCATCTTCCAATACTGCAAGCATAAACATAAGACATTTTCTTGAGCATCTTGTTGTATGTTAAGTGTAAATTGTGAAGAAGCAGTACATATATCCAAAAGATGCTGTATGCCAGTAGCAGTATAGATTTTAGTTTTTATCAGTTTTCAACTTTTCAAAAATATAATGTAACAAAGAACAGAATCTTTTTTCCATAATTTGATGTTGAATATCTTCTAGAAAAAACACGATATTCACAATTACATTTGTATAGCAGTTGATACTTGTACTATGTTCTAACTGGTATCCTACAATATCATCAATAGTGTCCATTTTCATTTTCATTTTCTTTGCAGCCTCAACATTCTCTTGAATTGTTTTCTTCTTTCCAACCTCACTGGTGTGTTTCTCATATGATAGTTTTGGACATACTACACGCCTTTTATTTATGGGATATTCCCCTAAGTTAGGAGCATACAGTCTTCTTAACCGATTATACTCTCTTCCACTATTTGCATCTGCACTAGCCTTTTTATCATCAAAATCAATCAAATACAATCCAGATAATGTTCATATTTGAGACAATGCAACATATGCCATACCCTCCTTAAAAACTGTACTTCTAATGTTTACCAAAGCACTGCCTAGACTTAAACCTTGGGATTTATGAATGGTCACTGCATATGCTAAAGAAAGAGGAAACTGTTTTCTACGAACATACAAGTCTTTAACACACAAAAAATGAACAGCGCAACGTCCAATCTGCTTTACCTCTTCAATCTGATCAAATTAAATCTTCAAGAATTCAATCCCATCGCTGTTTGGATAATTAACAAAATGAACAACTTTTCCCATTGCTCCATTTACTGAATCTTTTTCTGCTTCTAAATTACACTGTAAAATTTTCCAACAGTATTCACATACATATAAATTCTTTTCTAAACCAATAGTCTTAGATATAGACTTTTCAAAAGAATCCAATTTTGATTTTAATTTTTCTGACAGAATAATAGTAATTCCTTTATGTTCTATTTTCTCAATGTCGTCCATTTTCATTATTTGTTGTTTTTCCAGCTTCAAAGGGTCTTGATTGAATGTAGAACACTCTTGCAGTGTTGCCATTAGGCAAATTATAGACTTCTTTTCTCCAATTTTTTTGTACATTATTTCACGACCAACATTTTCATTTGGAAACAACTTTGTAAGTGGCCGACTTTGTAAGGCTTCTTTACCATGTTTTGTCAAAACACCAATTCTTATAACTTGAAGAATGCTTCCATAATGTTCATCACTTGCTTACCACATATTCTTAATAAGTTCTTTATATACAAAATGACACAAAATATTGAAATTTCCAATACTTCCCAAAGATTTCCTAGTATATTCATGCACAAGTTTAGACTTACAGACAATGGACATTGGGCCATATACGAAGTGCAGCACCCATACCGTCAACCACCCATATAATATAAACCATAGACAATTGTGTTTGCCATAAGCCAAATGAGCCCCCTGCCCAGGAGCATCTCCCCACTAAAGGAGAACCAAGACAAAAACCACTGAATGGGCTCTGCACCACAATTTGTCAACAATAAAGTCCACAAATGAATCTGCACATAATCATTAAAGAAAACTGATTTAATATAGAAAATCACTGCTAATGCAAAGTCTTCTTGTTTTGTTCTTCTTATTTATTCCATTTTAACCAAAGGTGATCAGCCAACACGTTTCGTCCTCTAGAGATAGGACTTCTTCAGGGCGAAGCGAAAGACCAGCCACTAACCAATCAGATCTGTTGTGGTCCAATTGCAATTGATGCTGTCTCATGCGGAAGAATATTACAACCAAGTGATTTCTGTTCACAGAATTTCACAGGTAAATCAAAAGAAAATGATATATAGAGCTATGCAGTTATCCAATATCCTAAAATGTTCATACCCAGATGTCCAAAAGCAAATGGCATGATAACCATAGACTTAGAGGAATGTAAAGCTGATAAGTTCAATTAAGAGCTCACAGCAAAGGTGGATAATATCCAGCACGACTTGGATCCAAGCCGGACGCGCTCTCCAGAATAGCAGTCAGAGCTGTGAGCATAGCTCTATTTTGTTTTCTTTGGATTACCTTTGAAATACTGTGCAATCACTGAGAAGGGCATTTTTCTACTGTATTCTGCCGCATGCGGAGCTCCCTTTAGTGTAATAGAGTTTTTTTTGCACATAGCGTAGCTCCGCGTAGTGCAACTCCGCAAACTCTGCCCAGGGTTAGTTATTTTTATTGCAGATAAAAGTCATCATAGCTTGAAACCTATGATTAAAATATCTGCACACATTTACAGGTTTCAAGGAACACAGTTCTCCATCTGTCTTGAATTCAATGTTTTTAATATTTGAATTTGCTTCTAGTAGAAATTCAAGTAAATCGGCCATTGCATATTCAGCACAGCTAATGTAACAACCCATGTAGAGGTTCCGAAGTTCCTTAACGTACATTTAATTTCTCCATGACGATGATACCAATACTCATTAGTACCACGCTGACAAGCCATCAAATTAATCAATTGAGATTTTAAATGATCTTTTCTTTGTTGTACTTTGTCCATGAGTTCTTTTGCAGTAACATGTCTAAGATGAACTCCTGTTTTCCATATGTAGTTCATTGCATATGAAAGTCCAGACAAGTCACTTTCAAACAAAAGATGAAATACATCGAATACATTGTCGAAATCTTGGCTTCTCTGATTACAATCTTGTGCGATATTCTGAAGCTCGAATCTGCATAGGTCGTTCATCATATCGTCCACCTTTTCCAGTGGGTAAGAGCTGTGGAAAACAACGCGCTTCTAAAGTTCTATCTCAAAAATTCATAGGAGTTCCCTTCACTTTCTTAATTTGGAATACTCCAAAAGTATTTCCAAACACTTCTTTTGAATGTAAAGGATGTACACTATAATGCTCATAAATTTCTTCACTCCTGGAGATGTACACTTTTTTTGATTTGGCCAGTTCTAATTTCGCTATCATCTCCTAAAAATATTTCTTGTTCTTCCAGATATACATTTTTATAGATTGTTTTTTATGAGATTTAACGTAACCTTTTGAACTTTGGTGATATCTACTAACTCGTCATATTTTCTGACTCTTTGTTGGAACACCATTAACTAGAATAACTACAGGTTCAGTTTCCTCTCTCTCTACACCAATAGTTTCAATATTTGTCTTTAAATATACAACTCTTCCTTTTAATCCTCTTTGTAAATCTGTGGGAGGCAACTTACCTATTATAGGCTCCATATGAATAATAGCCTTAAACGGGTGTACAGATTGAACCAGAATTAATTTTAAATGGTATATATTTTTAACAACTCTATCAATTATATTATTGTCATTAACTTCAATCACAGTACCTTTTTAAAACAACTTCCCAAATACAACACTACCTTCTACATTATATTCTACTTATTTATATATTTAAGGTGGATTTGCAAAGCCAACATGACGTTACACGGGGCCATGCTGAGAGCCACGTTGAAGTTGCGACTCCAAACTCAAAAATAAAATATCCCCCTTAATTATTTTGTATTTGCCCCATGGACCCCATCCCCCGAGGCCTAACATCATTTTATCATTAATAAAAAAAAGAAGGGGGACTGCAGGCCCCCTCCTCAGGTCAATAGTGGCCCCGGGGAACCAACCCCCCGGGGCCAAGCCTCTTCTTTAAAAAAAAAAATTTTTTAATTAGATGGGGCCCTCCGCCTGGGCCACTTCTGCCCCCGGGGACCCATCCCCCTGAGGCCGGCCCGTATAAAAATTAATTAGAGGAAGGGGTCCGTGTGCACCCCTACCGGGCCACTTCTGGCCCGGGGTGATGCCGACCCGTATACAAATTAATTAGAGGAAGGGGGTCACGTGCCCCCCTCTGGCGCCACTACTGTCCCCGGGGACCGTATCCCCGGGTGACCCTTATAAAAATGAACTAGAGGAGTGGGGCCATGTGCCCCCCACCGGGGCCACTTTTGGCCCCAGGAAACCCATCCCCCAAGACCTGGCCTCACTGTTGGGGACTGTGGAGGGAGCTTCAGTGACCCCACAGTCCCATCAGCGCCCTGCCTCCTGCGGGAGCCGGCATTGCTTTTGAGCAAGGGGAGCTGCTGACATGCAGCTCCCCTTGCTCAAAAACTATTTTGCTTTGCTTTGTTGAAGCAAGAGAAGGTTTTCCTGATCTCGCTTCAACAAAGCAAAGCAAGTTTGCTATGGCAGGGCGGGAGCCATGCTCCTGCCCTGCCACAGCAAACGGCAATATCCCGGGGTTGGCATCCTGGGACATTGCAGGAGCCTGGAGGGTGGTGGTTCTTAGGACCATCAAGGGCTCCAGGAGGGGGGCCGCGCAACACCCCTCCCTAAATTTCCTTAGCCCGAGGGAGGTTGTGGTCCCCAGGGTTGGGGGGGCTGTGTGCCCCTGCATTCAAATAACTAAGCCCTGGGGAGGTGGCAGTCCCTGGGGCTGCAGGGGCCCCTGCAAGATAATTTGGCATTGCCTCCTGACCTTGCCCACCCGGGGCTTATAAAAAACAAAGCGGGGGAGCCCGCGCTTCGTTTTTTAAATTTTCTCATCCAGATTTGCGCACCCAGTGGCACCCACCTCAATGGTGGTTTTTTGTAATGTTTTTCTGGGCCTGGGGGTCCTTCTGGAACCCTCTGAGCAGGCGTAGAGTGTCAGGGTGTTTCTACTCTGCCCCCTTTTCCTGTTTTTCAACCTTTTTTCCACTCTTTTCTTGTGACTCATTTACCGAGTCACAAGATGGATGCCAACACTTCCTGGTTTGGAGTGTTGGCAGCCAATCAGAAGTCAGCTCATGCTCGGGAGGAGTCACGTTTCCTGCTTGGTGCTCAGATGGCGATATTTTTTCTTTTTTGAATAGTTTAGCAACTACTGAACGGATTTACACCATTTAAATGAACGAGTGCATTCTGGACGGAAAACTACCTTTTTGCTGAATTTGGTGTAATTCCGTTTAGCAGTTCGGGCTGTAGCTGTGTCTAAAGTTCCTATAGAAATTAACATGGGGAAAACACATTTTGGGACTCTCCATTTTTCTCGCCCCCCGCTTGATGAATCACCCCGAAACTTTCAGGACTAGAGCTAACAATAGCACTCCATTAGTTTTGAAAATGTTGCAAAGATTCGTCAAACTGCGCCAAAGTTATTGGCAAATCAAAAAACACTTTTCCTATTGAAAGTAGGTTCTAACTATAACTACCTACTGGCGACCGCCAGTAGGTGATATATATACATATATATATATATATATATATTCACTGAAAATACCATAGGTTTCAGCCACGTTATAGTTAGGAATTAGCATTTAAAAAACCTTAGAAATTCACTGAAAAAAACATAGATTTCACACATGTTATAGTTAGCTGGACATTTCACTCATACAAAACCATTGAAGTTCCCCCGTTATAGTTAGTTCAGCTAACTATAACTCGCGCGCACACAATGCACTGCTGATGACGTCACATATTACATCACTCATGACATGGTCAGTGATATCACTCATGACACCACTGATGACATCTCAAATGACATCACTGATGATATCACTGATGACATCACTGATGGATTTTCTTTTGTAAAATTGATTGTATAACTGACTTATTAAGTATATCTTAGTGAATGCATGTATTAGTGAGTAATGTTCAAATATGTAAATATCTGTATCAGTGCCTCACTTTGTGTATAAGTGGCTGCCTGGGTTGGTGAGTAGCTACATGAGTGTCTACATGGGTTATTAGTTGTTTTTTTGAGTATCAGAATGAGTGTCTGTATGGTTTGGTGGGGGTACTACTTAGCACACAGATGCATGAATGACTGACTCACTGTATGTGTTTTGAAGACAGAATGTGTGCAGGACTGTTGTAGTGTAGCTCCTATTTTCCCAATAGGCTCTGCGCATTGGAATAGTACCTACAGCAGTAAAGGCCTAGGCCAGACGTTAACTAGGTCTACTACTGTCGATACTAGACTTAATTTTTGGGTTTGCCAGCTAAGCTCAGAGTTCGCTAGAAACTTTCTCGAATGTTTAAGGAAGGAATTAACTCCCCTGATTAGACAAGAAGGGATTTAGTTTCTGACAACCATAGAACATGACAACTTTGCTCCCCCCTAATCAAGAGTCAATCTCGAGAGTCGTGTGAGCACAAGGCAATTATTTTACTCAGTCAGTACGTGCATTCTTAGTCTCATCAGAATGTAGAGAAAAGGAAGAGACGGGCGTGTTCAATAAAAAGGTGTTATTTATTGATCAGTCTCTTTTCTCATACAAGAGAAATGGATCGATATTATTGCAATACTTATAGTTAAGTAAAGTGCATACATTAAAAGCAATAGTATAAAATAATACTGTAAAAACATTGATATGGTTTCTGAGCCATATGATGTTTAAAATGATTAAAATATATTTACATACACATATACATTTTGACTAAACGTGCTCAACTGGTGTTTCTAAATACGCCTACCCCGTGTACCTGACCTAAGTCTAATGCGTGGGCGGGAATAGAAAGTTACAGTTTAAGTTAAGTTTGTTTTTGCCAAGTGAATAACTAAAGAATTCTCTGTGAGGGGTTATTCAGTTCTGTACCTGGAATTTAGGATGGATGAGGAATAGTATCTCTTTCTCTGCTCTCGATATTCCAGGCTGCCTGCGAGGGCTGCCCGAAAGCGCCGGTGCTGGGTCTCTCGGCTTGAGATAGCAGCGCGTCTCTCAGCGCGTCAGGAAGGCGGGGCTGCTGCCAGCGGGGTCTGCTTCTGCTCTCGGCTTCGGCAAGTATGGCTGCTCCGTCTTGTCACCACGCGTGTGTTTGCATAGGGCAAGGTCGGCAATATTTATACCTTAAAGGTGCCGAGATTGACGTAAGGATGGACATAGATACGTCAATAAAGATGTCATACGACTTGCTCGTTAGCACATTCTTTACTAAAGTTCTCTGTTAAATCAAAACAATGGCCGCACGGATTATCCAGGTTGTCATAGGTATGATTTGTTATGAGAACGTCGTATGCCTTATCAGGGGCTGGAGGAATGTCGCTTGTCTAATTAGATCTCAAGCGTTATGACCTAATCAGATAACACGTTCCTGTGCTGTAGTGTGACTGCGTCAGATAACGGTATCTGCATCATGGGGGTTTTCTTGCCTCATGGGCTGACTGTTAGTTAACTTGATAGTTAGTTTAACCAGAATAGGGTCAGGAATAGGGGGACTGATTCAGAACCTATAGAAATACACGACACCCACTCCACGCTAACTATGGTCATATCTACTAATCTATGCATAGTATAACATAGTACAACATACTATAGAGTATAGTGTATACCTTACCACCCCAAAATACATAAATGCATTTCGAAATTTTCAAATATACTGAAAAATTGCAGTCATATATATTGTATGCACTTAAGCTATGAATTAAATGCAAAAGTAAACACGCATTTTTATGCATTATTGCTTATTGGTATATGAGAAATACACATGAAATGGCTCTTAATATGGCTATACAGAAAGGAAGTTCGAGACCATTTCATCACAGAATAAAATATTTGTGAACATCCCAGCGAGCAGCTAAAGTCTATAAAGTATCTAAAAATAGAAATTTTAGTTCTCTAGGAATAGTTTCTTACTTTAAGCAGAAGATCAGTGTCCCGGGGAAAAAATATGTAGAAAAATATTTGAAGGGGCTTGCTGAAAAATATTGCTGTCCGTGAGCTGGAGTGAAATTGTTCATGTGACTTTATTTTTAAAGTTGAAGGCCGAATTCAGGGAACGCCGTGTGCGAGTTTACTCAAAAGTCTCTATTTCTGTTCTGGAGAGAACATCATATCATTCAGGCTTTCGAAAAAACTGTCAACAGCTTCATGGGAAAGTTCCACTAAGTCGGAAATAGGGGTAACCATGCATTCGTGCGCATGATTGTCTCCATTGACATTCTGATTCGCATTGCTGACAGAAGGTCGTACCTGTTCGATGCTGCTTTCATCTTGAACTTCACTACTCTTCAATCGTAGTGGTGAAGATTCCAGGAATGCCGTCATCAGGATTGGCAGCCTTTGAGGGCAGCACAAAGCGTGAACCTTGGTAGGAACCAACAGTGTATCTGCATCCACTGGCGCATCCGATTGTAGCGTCAGACAGGTGTCTAACACGCATTCTTCTCCGCATAGCAGACACCTTAGTACAGGTAAAACACACCTTTGCCACATTGGTCGAAATGATAGAAACCAAGTCATGTTCAGGTCTCTAAGCCGGGAGAGTCCCAGGATTTTTGATATCCGGTCCCGGTATCCAATGGCTAGGATCGTATCTTCCATTGTCGTGAGAGTTTGATCTGTGACATGGGTTGCCATAACGAAAAATAAGGACTAGGAATAGGATTCCGACAATTAGTCCTAGGATCAGGGGAAGTCCGCCAAAAATCGAATGGACGCAATCTGGAAAAATACCCAGTATGGCTTTGAATGGTGTTAATGCCATCGAAAATACTGTCTTAAATACCTTTGAGACCCCAGTGGTATCAGAAATATTTAAGATTTCGCTTAGGATTTCCGCGAAATGTACGGGGGAATTAGTTGATAATAATGTATGTATCTCTGCAGTCGTCCTTGCGACTTGTAGATCATACGTTTCTTTTGATGACGTGAGCCTTGTAGGCGTCTGAAGAAGCACTGTTTTCATTCTGCTTAAAGCATCTATTCGAATAGAAGTAATTTTCAAACTGGGCCATGCCCTTGCCTCCCTGTCTGGAAAGGAGCTGGGGAATAAAGAACGTCCACAGCACTTGACCTTCGCCGTTGTAGTTACTAGATAAGGAGTCCCGGGCATAAGACTGCAACATCTGCGGTCTACAATAAGAATGTAACTCCCATTATAGAGTCTTTGAAAGAATGGTTCTATTTCAGTTGCAGGTGCGCCTTGCTGGTGACATGAAAGGTTGTATGAATTCCCTTCACAGGCTCCATGCAAACTAATTCCGTTACACAGAAGCGTGCCGCTTAGTGACATAGCACAATTGTTGCCACTAAGAAACACTTTCTGTCCTTTATTACTGACACATGCATGTGAATAGGGCAGGTTCCAAGTTGTTTTAAGGTACCCCTTTCCCAATTTCTCGTACATGCCAGCCTGTATATATTTTTGGCAGTATTGAAACCTGAAGGTTGAGATTGGAATATTTATGATTCCGTGGATTATCCATTCACTGACAGGTCGTTCTGACATTGTCATTGGTAATCTTTCTAGTTTTTCAATGCTCAAGATTGTATAATCAGCACCCTTTTGCGCCATACCGATTTGTCTATCAGTAAGGTTAAAGATTTGGAATAGTGACGTTGTGTTGATTAAACGCCAAGGCACATAGCCTGAACGCAGATTTTGTAACGTCCAGCCAAGCTGTACAATGGAACGCAATTGTGACTGACCATGTTGTAATAACAGTAAGTCTTGCGATAATATATCGATTGCTGAAGACACAATGCTGTCCAATGAAAAAATTCTGGAGGACAAAGTCATTAACCCATTGTCCACTACAGAAAGTGATTTTTCCAAATTGATACGGTCAATTTCCCGTATTCTTTCTGCTGTCTCAATTTGAGTAACCTTCCAGGCCTCATTGTATGCTGCATATACAAAGGCTGCTATGAAACGCTTTTGACGCTGTTTGCGTGGTCCCAGTATGAAATCACGCAAGTCAGCACCATCAGTAAGTAAAGTTAGGTGTTGCTTAATTTCAGGCAGTGTGGAAGTCTGTAGCCATTGAAGGCATAATTTGCCCACACTGTAGGTTGTTATTATCCCTGGGTGATGTCTTTGGGGATATCTAGGGTCTGGCCTGGTCATTTTGAAACCCTGTGTTTTATTCAGGAATCTATCTTGACAGTAATTTGTATCTGTGGGCCAGATCAACCATTGTTTCCAATCAGGATGTGTTCTGTTTTGGTTTAATATATGGTTTACGTCTATCTCTTCATCTGTATCAGAGCTATTGCTAAACATTGTTGGCTTCGGAATAGACGGTTTAATTAAATCTTTGATTTTGGCTAAGCCAAGACAGGTGGTTTGTTGAACAGTGTCATTTAAAAATATCATTTGTTCTGGGATCATGCAGGCTCTAAACAAAGCTTCTAAACCCTGTACTTGCCATTCTTTTGTACCCCAAACACTTTTCAAATCAACATTTTTGTCCCAATAATCAAATCCAAATGTATTCATTTTTTCAAAGAATGAATCTGAATATATCAATTTTGTGTTGGTTATCATGGTTTTCATCCCTGTCTTGTTTGACAATTTAAAATAAAATGTTTCAGCATTACTTATGTTAAAACCTGAAAAATATGAATATTTGTCATATACGGTTCTAGAGCTTCCTTTTGGAGGTGTTGCACAATGTTCCCATTGATTATAACTTAAAACATTTCTAGGTTGTGCAGATTTATGTAAAAAATGGTTACCATAATGGTTATAACAGTACATACTATCATAATTTGTAGAACCTTGCAAATAATCATGTTTTGTAAATTTAGCAGACATTACTAAGTCAGACATCATGTTGTTAATACTTTCGAAGTCCCAATCATCAGCAAATGAGTTTGGTTTTGCAAAGTCACTCAAGGAGATCTTGATTTGGTGTGGATATTTCAGGATCTCGACCGGACCATAAATTTCATAGTCAGTGTTGTCCCAGGCTACCCCACCAGGTATAGGATTGGCTGTGAAGTTGGCTGAAGAAAGTTCTGAAGAAAGTTCTCTTTTCTCGACGTGTGAAGATGTGTGTGGTTTGAGGATCAAGTTGATGTTCTGACTTGCTGTGTCCATTTTAGCATATTTTCCCTCAATGAAGCGTCCCAAAGTAAATACCATGATGAGCCAAAGTATGCCAAAACCCACCCAAAATTCAATCCATGGAGAAACCAGATATGTTTCTTTCAGATGTTTCAAAAGTTCCTTCGCTTTGTCTTTAAAGGATTTTGATGATGGCTGTGTCTTTGATTCACTCAGGCTTTCAGAGGAATCATCGAAGTTCATGAAGTAACCGGATGCAGTTCTGTCAATTGTTCCAATTGGTTCAGGATTTCTGTTTTTTGCATTTTCACTTGGTACTTCAGTATAGATTGGTGTGTCTCTGCTAAATGTCTTTATTTGGGTTTTCAGAGGTCTGAGTTCTATTGCATTGTTGCATAGTCCTTCTTGTTCTTCTACAGGCGTTTCGAATGTGATGAGCCTTTTTGTTAGGACCTGTGTACTGGTAGCAAACCTTGGTGTTCTGCTACTTATTGGGAGTCCACTTGGCCTACTGTTTGTTATCGGCCACATGTTGTGGTTTTACCAGGTCGATGGATACAACTCGGTTCTCCTTTTTTCCAGCAAGTGGCGGTAGTACAACTGATCTTGTCCCGTTGACAGACAAGACAGGAACTGCTTTTCTGTAAGAAGGCCCAAATTCCTTCTTTACCGCGATCTTCTCCCTGACTAGATCCCCGACTTTTGGAATCCAGACAGGTCTTGCCGGGACAGGTGGTGATTCTTCAGTGGTTGTTGGCTGTTGTTTCAACTGTATGTTGCTCAGGTCTTTTCTTGTTTTGTTTAAGTCCTGCAAAATAGCCAAACGGTCTTTGACATCAAAGGTTTTTTCTATTACCACTGAAGTCTGACTATCAAGGTCAGAGATCAACATCCTAGTTCCGAATAATAATTCGTACGGACTGAATCCCTTCAGAGAATTTCTTGGCAAGTTATTTAGACTACGTTGGACACTTATTAGATGTTTGACCCACCCAGCTCCCGAACCTAATATCCTTTCTATTATAGATTGCTTTCTGCCTTGGTTTTTTCTTTACACCATCCCGTACCCTCAGGAAGGAAGTGAGAAGATTCCCGCTGGGCTGTGCTCATTTGGCCATGTTTCCCCCCCAGGCTGGATTGCCTGAGTGAAAACAATGGTCGAACGTAGCATGCTCTTAGCGTATATGCCATTTAGACTCGCAAATCTTGTATAATAGTCCGGACGTCAGCCGAGTGCTGGTGATCTACATTATAAGTGGAAACTAGCCTGTATATGTTAATCGCAAGCCATTCTTTTTGCTGGTAATATTATCTGCCTTGAAACGACGAGGTATTAAACTGCTTCTCTCCCCACTGCGATCTCTGTTGCAGTTTGGGCAGTTTTTTACAAACATGGTGTAGTGCAGGCTCATGCCTGGCCACCAGTACCGTGATTGTAATTCTTCCAGAGAATCTTTTAATTTAAGGTGTCTGAGACCCTCGCCCATGTGTGCGTCTGCGATTAACAAGTTTCTCCTGTCCATGTTTGGAATCACTCTATCCCCCACTCCAGGGATTCGAGCAAAAGGGACGGAGTTTGCATCGATTATGTATGTATAATTGAGTGGATAGTTGATCGGTAGTGCTGAGCAGTCGCCGTTTGATGACGTTTTCACCGCCAGCAATGTTTCACCGTCAATGTATTTTAATGTACGCTTTTTTCGATCTACGGGAGCCGGTTTAGTGGCTGCCGCTGCGGCTGCTTCAGCCAATGAATTCCCCACAACGTGAACGCCATCACGTTGATGACTCAGTGAGTGAGTCACGTGAGTCTTTGGTAGTTCTTTTTTCAAAAGAGCTACTTGTTCCCAGAGCAGTTTCTGCTTTATTGGTGCATCTGTGTCATCTTTGTAACCGTTCTGAATCCATGTCTGCAAATCCTTGTTATATGCTTTGACGCAGTAATATGAATCTGACACTATAAGTGTCGGGAATTCGCGATCCGCATTATCCAGCGCCATTTTTAATGCTATTATTTCAGTTTGTAGTTCTGAATTAGTTTCTACTGAGTGTGATTTTGTTAATAGAGGTCTTAGTTTACCTCCGCGCCACACTTCTTTTGTAATCTCACATGTGGGATTGTATGCATGTTCTCCCCAAACGGAGGGTTGAGCATGTCCGTCTGTATAGATTACACAGGCGTAATGTCGTAGAGGCAGAATGTCGATTGGCAGAGGATACGTCTTTTCATATTTTAGATTTTTTAATTCTTCTAGTTCTGGATCAAAGTAGTAGTATACTTTGACCGTTGTGATTGAATTCACCCATTGTATCCATTCCGGATTCAATGTTGTTGTTGGTAAATTACAAGGTGTTGTTAGTGCCTCAAAGGCTGATTCTGCTGTTCTGACTGTGATATGTCTACCGTCAGCTATGTCTTTTTCTCTAGCTATTGCGGTTTGAACTGCACGAATGATTTTTTCTGTATTACTGAATTTCTGTTCAGCTTCTGTGTACAAGTGTGATTTAAATGCAATTGGTACCTTTTCTCCTTCATTAGAGGTCAGGTATGTGAATCCGCATCTCCCTGGGATGACTCGGATCACAAGGTTGCGTGTGTTATCACGTGTTTCTAATTTTGTTTTAATTAGCATGTCTGTTTGTAAGGATCTCAAAATTTCTGTGTGTGTTTGAGTCCAATTGGATCTTTTAAAGTCTGGTTTAATTAGATCATAAAGGGGTTTGACCCTTTCTGCGTAATTTGCAATGTATGTTCTTCCGAAATTTAGGAAGCCTAGAATTGACTGTAGGTTTTTTAGTGTTTTAGGAGCTTGGATTACGGCACATTTCTCTAGGAAATTGTCTGCCAGGCTTTTACCTTCACTTGATAACTCATATCCTAAGAATAGGACCGTCAGATGGGCAATTCTGGATTTTTTAAAGTTGAATTTGTAACCCTCTGCAGCGAACCCAAGTATTATGGTGTTCACCCTTTTCAAGTGAGTCTCCAAGTCATCATCTGTTAAGTAAATGTCATCGACATAAGATAATGCTTCATCATCATATAGTTGTAGTAATTCTGTTACTCTCGCTGAGAATACCCCCGGGCTGTTCTTGTACCCCTGGGCTAACCGACAGAATTGTTTTTGAGTGCCATTTACTGAGAATGCAGTTAAATATCTGCTCTCTGGTGCTATGTTTTGACAAAAGAATCCATTGGAGATGTCCAGGGTTGTTTTGTATTTTTTGCGCACTATGTTATTCATTAGTGCAGCACTGTGTGAGTTTTGCACTGCAAAGGTTTTGCAACATGTGTTAAGGTGTCGGTAATCCAAAACTAGACGATATGAATTGTCTGGTTTGGAGACCGGAAACAAAGGATTGTTCATTTGTGAGGTGCAAGTTTCAATCACCCCCTGGTATTCTAGCTGATCTAGTATTTCATTTACTTGTTTTTTAGCTTCTTGCTTAATTGGGTACTGCCTTTGTGCAGTAGGTTGTGATTTTAACTGGATTTTGTGAGGAGGAGAATCCTCATCCCATCCTACATGATTTTTATATAAAGCAGGTGCTAAGGCCACTGCCCACTTTCTAGCAAGTGTGTATTTTTTATGAATCGGTATTTGATTCGAGAAGGCAGGCATAATTACTTCTTCGCCATGAGGGCACTCCCTGACAAACTCTGGTGGCCAGTCTTTTTCAGCTAGAAGGATGTCATAGCCTTTGGAGAGGTTATCCCAAAATAGTCCCCTTATTTTCCTAGTCTTATCTCCCTCTATACGTAATGTTATCTCGTATATCTTGTGGGGCTTGCTAACTCTGGTGTCTGCAGTTTCCACTTGAAGGTATTCATTCGTGTCCACTGTCTCCAGATGATTCATAAGGACTTTGCGAGCTATGCTCACCTCTGCTGCGCTGTCTAGCATTGTCTGAGCCCACTCTCCGTTTTTCAGTTGTGTCCTCAGTATTCTCGGCATTGTTAACTACCTTGATACTGGCTACCTTCTTTTTTGGAAATTGTAATTTCTTTTTTTGTTGAGCAGGTTCCTTGTCTTTGGACTTGGCGTGCTCTTCTGATCGTCCTCTTCTTTCCGATTTCTGCGAGGAATTCTGAAAAGATTGAGAGGGACGTGTATCAATGTCTTGATATCTATCAGGTTTTTTAATATTATCCCTATTTCTAAGGTTATATCTATTCCCCGAGGGGTCACTCTGCGGTGACCTCTGTCTTTGGTTTGGAGATTTCTCTCTTCGCCTAGGAGACCTTCCTCGGGACTGGAATTTCTTTTCTTTAGGATTGGATTGTTTGTTTCCATCCCAGTTCTTTTTTGGTGAATTATTATTATTAAAAAATATTTTTTCTGGACTTGTAGTCAGTTGCGGTTTTACTGGTATTCCACCTAGACTATCTCTGCCTAGTTCTTCATAGGATTTTTCTATGATTCTGGCAATTTCAGCTGGTTGGTCTGCTATATCTGTCTCTTTTAACCTCTGGCGGATCGCCACGTTTGCTGCTTCACCTTTTATGTTGGCTAGTAATATAGCCGAGACCTGCTTGAAGTCTTTCAGTAATTTCATACCAAGAGTTAAAGCAGGTTCTGGACCGTATTCATCTTGAATTTGTTTTAGCACATCTGGTATTACCGAAATGGATGGAACACCGTGCGTTTTTGTGTAGATGGAAGCAAAGACTGTACCCCAAGTGTCACAGTCCTCAATGTGTGGTGCGATTCCCATTGGGAGACATATAGTCAGAATCCTGTGTTTTTCTAATGGGGTGGTGTCAGGAAACACCGCCTCTATTTGGGTAATTTTCTGTGCCAACCAGAATGGTATCTGTTCCCGTTTAGCTGGAACTTTACCTAGGCAGGATTGGATGTTCTGTGGTGTAATTTTATTTGTGTTCCCCTGGTGAGGGGTCAGCTGTGGAAGTTTAATCGCTGGCTGAATTGTTGAAGTCCGCATTACATACTGAACTAATTGTCTATGAATTTTTAGTAGTTGTTTTAGCTGTATTAACAGCTCTGCTGCAGGCATTCTTTCGATGTCTGGATGTGGTGTGTATCCGGCTAAGACCGGCCACGTTGCTCCTGGTCTTCCTAAAGGACCGAGCCTTGTAATGTGATTGTTATGTATTAGGGCGCCATCAAATAAGAGCAAATGCTCTTGGAATTTGAGTGGTACTTCCACCTCCTCGAAAGGAGTGTATGTTTCAGGAGGTTCCTCTACTTTGTAATAGTGGAAGTACTTTGTTACATCATTTGCTGCCGGAAAATGTATCCATGAATAGTATACCTCTGTCTGCCGATATTCGTGTGCCTCAATTACGAATATGACTGTGCCACCTCTAGGTGTCAGTCCATTTTCTATAAGTTTTAAGGTTATAGATCTCCTTTTAATGACCGGAATGAGTGTTATATTCGGGTCTGCTGCTTGCATGGTAGCATCAGCATCTGCGAGTTCAGTTGCTAATCTAACTGCCTCTCTTTCATCATCACTCTCTGCCATTTTACAGACAGGATGGTATTATGTTTGTTTGCAGATCAGGTTTCTTTATGGAACAAAGATTAGATGCACAATATTTTGGAACTGTTTATCCTTCAACGTTGACTTGACCAAGAACCATACATAGGAGTTCCCTCCTGCGAGGTTTTGGAGGATATAACCTTTCACCCACTCCAGACGTCTTTGGAGTATTTGGGAAAAGGGGTCTGAGTGAGAAAGCACGACTGAGTTACTCTAAATGTCTTACGTTAGTTTTATCGCCCTTTCCAAACGCGTTGGGCGCCATGTAGTGTAGCTCCTATTTTCCCAATAGGCTCTGCGCATTGGAATAGTACCTACAGCAGTAAAGGCCTAGGCCAGACGTTAACTAGGTCTACTACTGTCGATACTAGACTTAATTTTTGGGTTTGCCAGCTAAGCTCAGAGTTCGCTAGAAACTTTCTCGAATGTTCAAGGAAGGAATTAACTCCCCTGATTAGACAAGAAGGGATTTAGTTTCTGACAACCATAGAACATGACAACTTTGCTCTCCCCTAATCAAGAGTCAATCTCAAGAGTCGTGTGAGCACAAGGCAATTATTTTACTCAGTCAGTACGTGCATTCTTAGTCTCATCAGAATGTAGAGAAAAGGAAGAGACGGGCGTGTTCAATAAAAAGGTGTTATTTATTGATCAGTCTCTTTTCTCATACAAGAGAAATGGATCGATATTATTGCAATACTTATAGTTAAGTAAAGTGCATACATTAAAAGCAATAGTATAAAATAATACTGTAAAAACATTGATATGGTTTCTGAGCCATATGATGTTTAAAATGATTAAAATATATTTACATACACATATACATTTTGACTAAACGTGCTCAACTGGTGTTTCTAAATACGCCTACCCCGTGTACCTGACCTAAGTCTAATGTGTGGGCGGGAATAGAAAGTTACAGTTTAAGTTAAGTTTGTTTTTGCCAAGTGAATAACTAAAGAATTCTCTGTGAGGGGTTATTCAGTTCTGTACCTGGAATTTAGGATGGATGAGGAATAGTATCTCTTTCTCTGCTCTCGATATTCCAGGCTGCCTGCGAGGGCTGCCCGAAAGCGCCGGTGCTGGGTCTCTCGGCTTGAGATAGCAGCGCGTCTCTCAGCGCGTCAGGAAGGCGGGGCTGCTGCCAGCGGGGTCTGCTTCTGCTCTCGGCTTCGGCAAGTATGGCTGCTCCGTCTTGTCACCACGCGTGTGTTTGCATAGGGCAAGGTCGGCAATATTTATACCTTAAAGGTGCCGAGATTGACGTAAGGATGGACATAGATACGTCAATAAAGATGTCATACGACTTGCTCGTTAGCACATTCTTTACTAAAGTTCTCTGTGAAATCAAAACAATGGCCGCACGGATTATCCAGGTTGTCATATGTTTGATTTGTTATGAGAACGTCGTATGCCTTATCAGGGGCTGGAGGAATGTCGCTTGTCTAATTAGATCTCAAGCGTTATGACCTAATCAGATAACACGTTCCTGTGCCGTAGTGTGACTGCGTCAGATAACGGTATCTGCATCATGGGGGTTTTCTTGCCTCATGGGCTGACTGTTAGTTAACTTGATAGTTAGTTTAACCAGAATAGGGTCAGGAATAGGGGGACTGATTCAGAACCTATAGAAATACACGACACTGTAGGGGTGGATGAGTGTGTGTATGGGTGTGTTAGTGAATGAATGACTGTCTCAATAGTATCTTTATGAGTAATTACATATGTTGTAAACTAGTATATGTGAGTATTGATGCATATAAGTGAGTATATGTGAGAGTGAGAGATTGGAAGAGTTCCTATATAAATAAGTATGTGTTTCTATAAGTGATTGTTTAAGAGAGTAAGTATGTGTACGTTTCTGTAGAAGTAAGTGTAGTGGTGTGTTTATAGCTGTATATGCAAGTAAATAAATGTTTGATAGTTTATTTGCATGTGTGAGTATGTGTGTGAGTAACTCTATGGATGAGTATCGGTGTGTAACAAGATGTATAGGTGTATGAGTACATATGATGAGTGAGTAAATGTATGAGTGACTATATAGAACTGTTGGTGAATAAGTGGATGTGTATGTAGATGTTGGAATTACCTAATAGGTTGTTGTAACTGGTATTGGTATCTCCATTTTTTGAAAATGTTAGTTTATATTTTTGAATGTGTGTATCAAAGGTTATATTAGGGTGAGAGGAGGTCTGCCACTCTTTTACAAGGATGATGTCATCAGTGATGTCATCAGTGATGTCATTTGAGATGTCATCAGTGATGTCATGAGTGATGTCACTGACCATGTCATGAGTGATGTAATATGTGAGGTCATCAGCAGTGCATTGCGGGCACGCGAGTTATAGTTAGCTGAACTAACTATAACGGGGGAATTTCATGGGTTTTGTATGAGTGAAATGTCCAGCTAACTATAACATGTGTTAAACCTATGTTTTTTTCAGTGAATTTCTAAGGTTTTTTAAATGCTAATTCCTAACTATAACTTAGCTGAAACCTATGGTTTTTTCAGTGAATTTCAAAGGTTTTTAAATGCTAATTCGTAACTATAATGTGGCTGAAACCTATGTTTTTTTAAGTGAATTTCGAAGGTTTTGTAAATGATAATGTTTAGATGTATTAATTGTTATGTTTTTTTATACTAATTTACTACATTGTTTTAAAGTATATATTTTTAGATGTTTTATTTTTTAAATTACATTACATATTTTTTATATAAATTGAAAAATAATGTTTTTAAAAATATTGAAATAGCATTTTTTTTTATTTTATTTAATATTTTTTTAATTCATATATATTTTATATAGCAGGCAATGATATCCTATGGAAGGAAATTCAAGATACTGGTAAGTACAGTTACATTTACTTTTCAGGAATAGTAGTGGGCTGAAAGATGCAGCACTGAGGTCTCTCCTGTTAACAGGTGAGTAAATCGGAATTCATAGTTCGGTTGATTTTAAAGGAATTTTTTAAAGTTCCAAAACTCCACACTTTAAAAAAAAATTCTAAGTGAATTCAGCCAAAGTTAGCCTATGGAAGGAAATTCAAGTTACTGTAAGTATGGTTAGAATTACTTTTCAGGATCAGTAGTGCACTCAAAGATGCAGTACTGACGTCTCTTGTCATAACAGGTGAGTACATCGGAATTCTTAGTTCGGATGATTTTACAGGAATATTTTGCTCAATAGTGAAGGAAGGGGTGGAGCCTGAGGTCACATGTGTGCAAACACGCCCTGTGGCGCGTTTTAGGTTGGGGAATTAATTCCTCTTTAATCCTGAGGTCCCCTGTGAGCCAACTAGCCCACCAGGTACCTCCAGTATGCGCCAGGGAGCTGTGTTGCAGAGAGGTGTTCAGAGGGCACGCCCCCTTTTTACAACACTCTGCAACACAGCTCCGTGGCGCTGACTGAGATACATGTTGGACTAGTTGCCCCCAAGGGGACCTCTGGATTGAAGAGGAATTAATTCCCCAACTTAAAACGCGCCACAGGGCATGTTTGCACTCACATCACCTCAAGCCCCGCCACCTACCTTCACCACTGTGCAAACACGCCCTGTAGCGTGTTCTAAGTTGCGGGATTAAGTCCCCTTGCATACTGGGGGTCCCTGGGGGGCAAGTAGCCCACCAGGAACCTCCAGTATGCGCCAGGGGGCTGCGTTGCAGGGATGTGTAAAAAGGGGCGTGGCCTCATACACCTCTCTGCAACGCAGCCCCCTGGCGCGTTTGCAGAGGGGGAACTAATTCTGCTTGCACACTGGAGGTCCCTGGGGCCCAACTAGCCCACGAGGAACCTCCAGTATGCGCCAGGGGGCTGCCTTGCAGAGAGGTGTAATGAGGCCACGCCTCTTTTTACACCTCTCTGCAATGCAGCCCCCTGGCGTGTTTGCAGAGGGGGAACTAATTCCCCTTGAATATTGGGGGTCCCTGGGGGCCAACTAGCCCACCAGGAACCTCACATCACCTCAAGCCCCGCCACCTACCTTCACCACTGTGCAAACACGCCCTGTAGCGTGTTCTAAGTTGCGGGATTAAGTCCCCTTGCATACTGGGGGTCCCTGGGGGCCAAGTAGCCCACCAGGAACCTCCAGTATGCGCCAGGGGGCTGCGTTGCAGGGAGGTGTAAAAAGGGGCATGGCCTCATACACCTCTCTGCAACGCAGCCCCCTGGCGCATTTGCAGAGGGGGAACTAATTCTGCTTGCACACTGGAGATCCCTGGGGCCCAACTAGCCCACGAGGAACCTCCAGTATGCGCCAGGGGGCTGCCTTGCAGAGAGGTGTAATGAGGCCACGCCTCTTTTTACACCTCTCTGCAATGCAGCCCCCTGGCGTGTTTGCAGAGGGGGAACTAATTCCCCTTGAATATTGGGGGTCCCTGGGGGCCAACTAGCCCACCAGGAACCTCACAGATGCGCGAGGGGGCTGCGTTGCAGAGAGGTGTAATGAGGCCATGCCCCTTTTTACACCTCTCTGCAATGCAGCACCCTGGCACGTTTGCAGAGGGGGAACTAATTCCCCTTGCATACTGGGGATCCCTGGGGGCCAACTAGCCCACTAGGAACCTCCAGTATGTGCCAGGGGGCTGCGTTGCAGAGAGGTGTAATAAGGCCACGCCCCTTTTTACAACTCTCTGCAACACACCCCCCTGGCACTTATTCAGAGGGGGAACTAATTCCCTTTCAATCCTGGGGGTCCCTGGGGGCCAACTAGCCCACCAGGAACCTCCAGTATGCGCCAGGGGGTTACGTTGCAGAGAGGTGTAAAAAGGGGCATGGCCTTATTACACCTCTCTGCAAGGGAGCCTCCTGGCCCATACTGGAGGCTCCTGGTGGGCTAGTTGCCCCCCAGGGACCCCCAGTATGCAAGGGGAATTAGTTATTTTTTTATTTTTTTTGTGGAGGGGGCTGCAAAGCCCCCTTCCTATGCCCCCTTATGGCCCAGGGGACCCCGTCCCCCGGGGCCTGCTTTCTTTTTTTTTTAATAGTGGAAGGGGGCCGCGTGACCCCCCTCCTTGGCAACTTATGGCCCCAGGGATCCCATCCCCCGGGGCCTGCCCTCTCCATTGGGGACCATGGGGGGTCACCAAGCCCCCGACGGTCCTTGCGGGCTCACCGCATCCTGCGGGAGCCGGCATTGCTTTTCTGTTTGGGGAGCAGCTAACATGCTGCTCCCCATGCAGAAAAGCATTACGCTTTGAGTTTTTGAAAGGAAACCTGCTCTCTCTTTCAAAAATCAAAGCAGTTTACTTTGGTAGGGCGGGAGCCGCGAGGCTCCCGCCCTACCATAGCAAACAGCAGTGTCCCAGGGGTAGGCAACCCGGGACACTGCAGGAGCCGGACCTGGGGGGTGGCGGTCCCCAGGGCCATCAAGGCCTCCAGTTGGGGGTCTGTGCAGCCCCCTCCCACCTGTTAAAAGCCCTGGGGGGTGGTGGACCCCGTGGCTGGGGGGTCAATTACGGACACCCATATTTAACATATTAGAGCCCTGGGGAGGTGGCGGTCCCCGGTGTGTGTGTGGGGGGCTTGAGCCCCCACACAGGTTTTTTTTATTTAAAAACCCGAAGCCCCGGGGGTGGCGGTCTCCGGGCCTGCGGGAGGGCCATGAGCCCCCACATACTTCATAATGAAGCCCTGGGGGGTGGCGGTACCTCGGGCTCGGGGGCCTTAGAGGCCCCCATCATACATATACAAGTCCCCGGGGGTAGTGGTCCCCGGGCTGCGGGGGGGCCCGTGTGCCCCCTGCTAATATAATTACTTTGCCCCAGGGGTGGCAGTCCTCATGGCAGTGTGGTGGGGATTGGGGCCAACCCCACTCTTTTTTTTGTTATGCCCCGGGATTTGGTCCCCTCGGGGGCTAATTTGACAAAAACTCAGACTGGGTTTTTTTTTATGGGGTATGCGTACCTACGCGTACCCAGCGATATAAAAATAAAATAAAAAATGTTTTTGGCCTTGGGGGTCCTTGTGGAACCCCTTTTCAGGCCTAGGGGGTCAGGGTTTTCTACCCTGCCCCCTTTGCATGTTTTGCACGTTTGTTTCACTGCTTTCTTGTGCCTCGATGGCTGCCAACACTTCCTGGTTTGGAGTGTTGACAGACAGTTGACCATGCAGCTTGTGCTCGGGAAGGTACAGAGTACAGTACAGAGTACGGTACTTCATCTATAGATATATCTATGATTTTACTTTTGATTTTCTCAGGAACTACTGAACGGATTCACACCATTTAACAAAAAGGGTAATCTGCGAACCGAACTCTACCTTTTTGCCAAATTTGGTGTAAATCCGTTCAGCCGTTCGGGCTGTAGCCCTGGCTAAAGGTCCTATGGAAATTGCATGGGACAAACACGTTTTGGGCCCCCCTTTTTTCTCAGTCCCGCTTCACGAATCACCCTCAAACTTTCAGGGAAGGAGCGGAGTGGAGCAGGCCATTTTCTTGGAGAATTTCACGTGTATTTGTCCACCGGGACTAAAGTTATTCCAAATAGAATGTTGTGGATATCCTATGGAAACTAGGTCCTAACTATAACTACCTACTGGCGACCGCCAGTAGGTAATATATATATATATATATATATATATATATATATATATAAATTACCTACTGGCGGTCGCCAGTAGGTATATATAGTTAGGATTTTTTCTCTATGGGTTTTTTGAAAATTCTATGTCTAATAACTTTGGCGTTTGTGGACGGAATTGGCTGAAATTTTCAGGAAAATGGCACATTTTGTTTCTGAGCAGCCCTTGAAAATTTGGGGGGGGTTCGTCCAGTGGGGGCCGAGAAAAAAGGGGGGTCCCAAAACGTGTTTTTAACATTGAGTTTTCCATAGGGCGGTTGGCCTCACTTTTAGCCCGAACGGCTGAATGGATTTGCACGAAACTTGGCAAAATTGTAGGGACTGGTAGCCCGATGTGCCTTTTGTAGGTCTCAATATATGTGCTCCAGTGGATTTTGAGAAATTAACGTTTAAAAAAAGATATATATCTGTAACAGCGGACCGGTTAGCGCTCTGGTTCGCGGACTTTTCGCGCAACGGAGCTTTGTGAAGCGAAGCTGATTGGTTCTCCGGCGTCTGTCAACATTCCAAACAGTCCGTAGCGGCCGCCATCTTGTCTCTCGGTAGGATCGAGAGACAAGAGGAGGTCAAAACAAAGGGGGAAATAACTATAAGGGGGCATAGTAGATCCTCGCTGACCCCCTAGGTTTGATGTGGAGGTTTTAAAAGGGCCCCGCGGGGCAAAAAAAAATAATAAAAATAATAATTGAACGGCTGAATGGATTTGCACGAAACTTGGCAAAATATTAGGGACTGGTAGCCCGATGTGCCTTTGCTAGGTCTCAATATATGTGCTCCAGTGGATTTTGAGAAATTAACGTTCAAAAAAAGATATATATCTGTAACAGCGCTCCGCTTCGCGTAACGGAGGTTTGCGAAGCTGATTGGTCATTCTGTCACTGGGCTATAGTTGGGCTACATCTGGCTGATATTTGGGCTACATTTGTTTTTTTGTGTGTCTGGCGGCCATCTTTGGGCTACATTGGGCTACATTGGGCTTCATTGGGCTACATTCGGCTAATTAGCAAATAGCTCATCGCAAACTAGGAATGGTAAAGAATCGCTATTTATTCCTTAAAGTTCGCTATTTAGGAAATGCAAATAACTTTGATGATACATATGGCGGTTCATCTCTAACAAGATAAGAAGCATAGGGATAGATTTATGATGACTGGCGCATCACCAGGGATGTGTTAGTCATTCTGTGCCGCTGTTCCGTCACCTATGGTGTGCTGCATTTACAATGCGGCGCATCACGGGGCAAAAACAGCACAGATGCGTGATGTATCTGTGCCGTAAAGGTGGCGCATTGCTGGAGTTGTATCGCAAGTGTGATGAAGGTCCAGCAAGGGTCGGGGGTGCCCCTGTCGCAGGGTTTCTGTTCTCACACAGAACTGTGGACAGAGGATTGGAACCTCGGCGAATTAGGGTGTCCCAAAACTCACGTTAGTAATCAAAAACTATTTAGCAAGCTAGGTACAGTGTCACATTGGATATAACAAACTCTCAATGTTTAGACAATCCATAATATGAACTTATAGTACCTCAGGATACGTGGAACTCATGAACAGTCGGTCGTTATATATTTCTTAGAAACCAGAACATGGAGTTAAGAAGAACACATGTGTATTTGAAATGTTTATTTACTAATGCCGTCTTCTCAGGCGTAGTACCTTAGATAATAAAAGTACACATATTATCAGTAGCAAAATTACCAGCATAGTTACTAGTACATAAAAAGTGAATGGTGATAGTATGTTAACATGCTGTAAATGAATAAGAGTTAGCAACACTTATAAGCAGCCGCGGGCCGTGGAGGGAGTTACGGTGAGGCAGGGAGGCGGGGAGGGGGAGAAGCAGGGTGGAGAATACAAGTACACATATTATCAGTAGCAAAATTACCAGCATAGTTACTAGTACATAAAAAGCGAATGGTGACAGTATGTTAACATGCTGTAAATGAATAAGAGTTAGCAACACTTATAAGCAGCCGCGGGCCGTGGAGGGAGTTACGGTGGGGCAGGGAGGCGGGGAGGGGGAGGGGCAAGGTAGAGAGGGCTCCACCCTGCTTCTCCCCCTCCCCGCCTCCCTGCCTCACCGTAACTCCCTCCACGGCCCGCGGCTGCTTATATCTCACCCTCCCTAATACACATATTATATTATTTGCTAAGAAGGTCTCTTTGTGTTGGTTTAGGGCGTGCCCATACTTTAGTGTCTTAGATTTGAAGGAATCACATCAGCATACACCAGCTCTCTCTTCATGTGAACCGCATCAACTGTTGTGTATGTGTGTTCGGCAAAGCAATATAAAACCCGCCTCATGCCCAGAATTGGCAGAAGTTGCACTTATGTTATGAGTATGAAGTCGTGGAGATCAGACCTCATAACAATTCTGTATCGTGTTGTTCTTGAAACTTTAGCACTCGCTGTACAGATATAGTTTAACAAGTAAAGCAGATAGTAGACCAATAACATATTATTCTCATGTAAACCACGATGAACTACTAGGTGGAAAGCTAAAGCAACAACTAAATGTCGTGTGCAGAAGTTGCAAAAAAGGAAAAATGGCGTTTAAACCGGTAATGAGCCCATGCTAACTTAACACGGTGTAAAGATATCCAGGACCTAGATGACACCTCCTCATGATCCGGAAACGAACTGAATAAGATAATAGAAGTGCCATCTCATGAGAGCAGATTGCAAGTTTATATGTGGACGGTCCGCAAGGTAAAGCATTAAAAACTAGGAAAATTCAATGCTAAAGAAAAATAAAACAGCCAAGTACTTTATCGAGTCTTAAGCCAATAGGCAAGGTAAATAATAAAAACTTGACAATTAAGTCAATGAATTGTCAATGAAATGCTAGTACTCAGCATATGAAACATGAAAAAGGTCTATGACATAACTGTGTATGCAAAATAAGCTGCAACAGCCTCCAACAGGAAGTCACCGTCTTCATCCGAAAACAGTTCAGCCATCCAATTTAAAAGCGGAAAAGAACATACGTGCTCTCCCAGCACCGGATCCTCTATCACCATCAGAGGACAGCTCGGTGGGTTTTCAAGAAAGCTGTGTTCCAAGAAAGACTGTGCTGCCGCCAGTAAATTCCAGGGACCAAGTAGTCCATGCATCAATGCCACAGCCATAATCCTTTCGCCAGGACAAATCAACTCGTGAGTAATGATAGGAGTCATCAGCTGATTAAAGTCGACGTCAGGAGAAACCGGTCCGCAGAGACACAAATCAATGGCCCAATCGAAATCACAGGTCAGGCAGTGAAATACAGGCTGGACACAGGTGAAGTAGGAGAACCGAAAAGATAATCCATATGCCGTGCTTAATATCGCCAACGGCATTGTGCCATAATATTCTAGCATGCGATTGCGGAACAGTGTCAGCAGCTGCAGGGTCGGAGGTTGCATAGGAGGGACATCCATATTTAAAAATGTAAAAAAGCACAAGAGCGTCCGCTGGTAATGCAAGTTAAAATGCAATCCACGAACCAGAGTGGAGAAAATGGAATGAAAGGGAGCAGGGATGACTCCAAAGATTTTCTCAAATGAAGTCACGAGACCACTGGTAACAACTTTAAAAAAGTGTGCCAGGGATTTTGTGGAGGATGCGTTAAAGATAGTCGGAAACATGTTGCTGAAATTGAAAGGCAAACCTGTGTACGGGTGTTCGCTATGTGAAGTACGAAAGTTTCACGGGCCGAACTCAAGGCCACCTCTCTCTGAGACAAAAGAGCTCTTATTCTTGTCATGCCGTTGAAACGTGTCCCAAGGTTGGTATTTGTGGCCAGATTGAAAACTCCCTATGTTCATGTGTGGGAGGAAATAGAACATTTCTGCAGCAAATAACCCGTTCACTTACTGTTACGATAAAAGGAATACTTTTAATTAACTCAGAACAATCTTCATTATTGAGCATCAAATAACTACCATTTTCCAACAACTTGAACGTGGGGATGATAGCAGGAACTGGCGTGCCTTGCAACACGCAAGCCATATTTGGTCGGTGTTTGTTGCATGAATCGTGTAACTGTATGTGCCTACACATTAGTGAATGATCTGGCGTCTCAGTGCATTCCTCTCCATTCAGATAAACTTCTTGATCATCTTTGAAACATCTGTATGTGTATGGAAGCGACCAGACCTCATGAACAAAAGCACTACCTAAAGGTTCATAAAGACCTATTGGTATATATTTCATACAATTTGAAAACTTATATAAAGCAAAAGGCAGCGTTATTAAACCGTGGATAAGGCATGTTGCCAAAAAACCCGCAATCCTCTGCTGATGATGTCACTGAGCATGTCATGAATGATGTAATATGTGACATCATCAGTAGTGGATTATGGGTAATAGTATCTCTAGTTTACTCCCCTATAGCTGTCTTTCTTTTAACATAAGTGTGTGTTTCCTTCCCTTATACTTACTGTTTTTGGTTCGCTTCCAGTTCGCGTACCAGCGAGCGAACTAGGAAGCGAACTAAGAGAAATAGAGGTTGGCACAGTTCCAAATATTGTACCAATTTTTTAATAACGGGGAGGTAGTTCTGAAAAGAACTTTTTTTTTTATTTTTCTGAACATTTTTTTAATGTTTTTGAATTTTTCGGAACAGTTTTATATTTTTTTGGGTTTTTCTTGGAGGGGGCAATGAAAACGATTCATTGTAAAGGGCTCAACAGGAGCAACAAAACAAAAAAAAGAAGTATTTATTATTTTGGGCGTTTCGGACAAACTTGCATATGATAGTCAATAGCTCTGTTGATCAGAGTGATGCTTCTTTCTCCGTAGGAAATGAATCCATCGCAAAATACGCAGGTGTGTTTTACTTCACCAAATCTCATTTGTATATTTGGCACCATCTCCCTGCCCTCTGGTCCCGTTACTTCCGGTACAACAGATCTTCTGGCCATAATAGGGAGATTATCTAGGTCGTTCCGAAACTGTGCAGCACTGTAGTTGTTAGGATGCCACCTAGTCATATGGCGATGCATTGTGTAGTTTCCGAAACTGTATTTTTTGTCGGTCCCTCTGGACAGTCTATCTTGACATATAAGGCAAGTTACGTATCTTGCATTTACTTTTTTCTGACCTTTGGGAATTTTAAAAAATTGCCAAATGAAGTTTTCTTTCCGGTGAGACGTCTTGGGCTGCTCAGGCAAAAACTGCCTCTCTTCGTGCTCGTCCTCCTGTTCCTCTTCTTCTTCTTCTTGTTGAATTACAACTTGAGCAGGTGGTCCACTCTTCCTTGGATGTGGTGGAGGTGGTGGGGAAGCACCAGCTGAAGCTACTAAAGAAGCCATTGCTCAGTGATCACAAAGGGTCTTTCTCTCACAATGATGAAAGTCAGAGTGAGGAAAGAAGGAGGGATTTTCATCATTTGGGAAAAACAAGAGTTCTCAACCAATCAAAAGTGTTCATTTTAGATTATATGACCTAGTCTTACATCATTAGGAAACCAAAAGTGAAATGAACCAATGAAAAGTGTTATTACCAAGTCACATGACTTGCTGTGTTTACGTTAAGCGCTTTGCAGGGCCTCCCGGTTTGCTTCCAGAAACCTGCGCTTTGGCACTCGCTTCGCGTACCAGTTCGCTAACGTAGCACGTCATATGACGTATCACGCGACAACGTGGAACGTCATGCGGACGGGAGGCGTCACGATGTTGTTTTCTAACGCGGCACTTGCGGTAAAGAAACGTTTACCGGCTCGCGGTCTATTTCGCGGCATCAAGGTCAGCTAACGGGAAGCTTCCCGATTCGCGAAGCGGGAACGAAGAAAAAAAAATATTTTAAAAAAAAATTATTCATAAACATATAAAATATATTTTTGGATTTAAAGAAGAATACATTTTACAGCTACAGATATTAGCTGTTAAAAAAACAATGAAATTCACAGAAAAAACCATAGGTTATAGACCATATATAGTTAGGAATTAGCATTTACAAAACCTTGAAAATTCACTGAAAAAACCATAGGTTATAGACCATATATAGTTAGGAATTAGCATTTAGAAAACCTTATTTCACTCACACAAAACCATTGAAATTCCATATATAGTTAGTTGCACTAACTATATATCGCGCACCCGCAATCCACTGCTGATGATGTCACATATTACATCATTCATGACATGGTCAGTGACATCACTGATGACATCACTGATGACAACATCCAGTGATTATGTGTTTCTGTAAAGTTTAAATATGTTTTACATATTGAAGAATGAGTGGATGTATAAGTGTCTGAATGAAGGTTTTAGTAGGTGCGTGATTGACTGTATGAGTGAGTGATTAAATGCGTCTTACTAAATGCACGGGTTAGTGACTAAACTGTCTGAAAGTGTGCATCAGTATGTCTGTTGTTGTGCAAGCTGCTGCATGTGTTGATCAGTAGCTATATAAGTAGCTATATGGGTTATTGATTGGTTGCACAAGTATTTGTATGGGAGACTGAGTGTGTGTATGGCTGGCTGGGAGGTGTGTGACTCTGTGCAGATCAATGTGTACTTGTATCAGTGATTCTATAAGAGAGTAAGTATGTGTTAGTATATGTTTGAAAATGTAAGGTACTCTATGTTTAACTGTGTAGATTAGAAAATGGAAGTGTGATTGATTCTTTACAGGACTGACTAGGTGTGTGAGTAACTCCATGGATGAGTGGCAGAGTGTGAGTGTCTGTATAGGTGTATGAGTGCATATGATAGTGTTGTAAAGATGAGTGATTGTATGTATGAATGATTGTATGGGTGAATGAGTGAATGTGTGTGTAGACGTAGGAATCAGTGAATGCGTATGTAGTAACTAGTATTGGTGTGTCAATGGTTTCAAAAATTATACTCTGTATTTAACACTGGGTGTAACAGAGGTTATATTAAAGTTGAGGAGATGCATTGTATTGTCACATTAATGATATCATCATTGATGTGACCATTGATGTCAAAAGAGATATCATCAGTGATGTCATTTGAGATGTCATCAGTGATGTCATCAGTGATGTCACTGACCATGTCATGAATGATGTAATATGTGACATCATCAGCAGTGGATTGCGGGTGCGCGATATATAGTTAGTGCAACTAACTATATATGGAATTTCAATGGTTTTGTGTGAGTGAAATAAGGTTTTCTAAATGCTAATTCCTAACTATATATGGTCTATAACCTATGGTTTTTTCAGTGAATATATATATATATATATATATGTATATATATATATATATATTCAATAAGAAATAAAGTTATAACGCGCTCTCAGAAGTCAGGATTTACACACAGTGTCGGTTTATTGCTGTGCAATAGCAATAAACCGACACTGTGTGTAAATCCTGACTTCTGAGAGCGCGTTATAACTTTATTTCTTATTGAATACATATTTCTGGCAGGACTCTGCCAGTTTTGACGCGCCACCAGTCTACGGGCGATTCCCCTTCGAATGAGCCGTAAGAAATGAAGCATATATATATATATATATATATATATATATATATATATATATATATATATTTATATATTGTCGCTCCAAGGTTGTCCACCTTTGAGTAGCACACGATCAGCAGCTTGATTTATGTGTAGGTGAGGACGGGGATGCGCTTGTAGATGCCGCTCTAACGGAAGCGGAGTGCGCAACCGCTGACCCACTTCTCCATTTTCCATATGAAGTCCTGTATGGACCCCGCAAGTGGGCCCGTCCTCGATCCCGTGTACGGCTGCTGTTTCACTTCCGTGACCCCCAAGGATGACGGGGTGGTGCGTACTCCGCGGCTGGACGGCCGCGTATAAATTGTCGCTCCAAGGTTGTTCACCTTTGAGTAGCACACGAGCAGCAGCTTGATTTATGTGTAGGTGAGGACGGGGATCCGCTTGTAGATGCCGCTCCGTAATGGATCTGCCCGACGCGTTTCGAAGCTCCATATGCTTCTCTTCAGGGGCTTTAACGGAAGCGGAGTGCGCAACCGCTGACCCACTTCTCCATTTTCCATGTGACACACCCACCAATGGGAGGCTCAAATGAGACTGTGCATTATGGGAAGTGTGGTGCGGAAAGCACATAATCAAGTCCTGTATGGACTCCGCAAGTGGGCCCGTCCTCGATCCCGTGTACGGCTGCTGTTTCACTTCCGTGACCCCCAAGGATGACGGGGTGGTGCATACTCCGCGGCTGGACGGCCGCACATAAATTGTCGCTCCAAGGTTGTTCACCTTTGAGTAGCACACGAGCAGCAGCTTGATTTATGTGTAGGTGAGGACGGGGATCCGCTTGTAGATGCTGCTCCGTAATGGATCTGCCCGACGCGTTTCGAAGCTCCATATGCTTCTCTTCAGGGGCTTTAACAGAAGCGGAGTGCGCAACCGCTGACCCACTTCTCCATTTTCCATGTGAAACACCCACCAATAGGAGGCTCAAATGAGACTGTGCATTATGGGAAGTGGGGTGCGGAAAGCACATAATCAAGTCCTGTATGGACCCTGCAAGTGGGCCCGTCCTCGATCCCGTGTACGGCTGCTGTTTCACTTCTGTGACCCCCAAGGATGACGGGGTGGTGCATTCTCCGCGGCTGGACGGCCGCGTATAAATTGTCGCTCCAAGGTTTTCCACCTTCGACTAGCACACGAGCAGCAGCTTGATTTATGTGTAGGTGAGGATGGGGATCCGCTTGTAGATGCCGCTCAGTAATGGATCTGCCCGACGCGTTTCGAAGCTCCATATGCTTTCTCTTCAGGGGCTTTAACGGAAGCGGAGTGCGCAACCGCTGACCCACTTCTCCATTTTCCATATGACACACCCACCAATGGGAGGCACAAATGAGACTGTGCATTATGGCAAGTGTGCTGCGGAAAGCACATAATCAAGTCCTGTATGGACCCCGCAAGTGGGCCCGTCCTCGATCCCGTGTACAGCTGCTGTTTCACTTCCGTGACCCCCAAGGATGACGGGTGGTGCATCCTCCGCGGCTGGACTGCCGGGTATAAATTGTCGCTCCAAGTTTGTCCACCTTTGAGTAGCACACGAGCAGCAGCTTGATTTATGTGTAGGTGAGGACGGGGATCCGCTTGTAGATGCCGCTCCGTAATGGATCTGCCCGACGCGTTTCGAAGCTCCATATGCTTCTCTTCAGGAACTTTAACGGAAGCGGAGTGCGCAACCGCTGACCCACTTCTCCAATTTCCATATGACACACCCACCAATGGGAGGCTCAAATGAGACTGTGCATTATGGGAAGTATGGTGCGGAAAGCACATAATCAACTCCTGTATGGACCCCGCAAGTGGGCCCGTCCTCGATACCGTGTATGGCTGCTGTTTCACTTCCGTGACCCCCAAGGATGACGGGGTGGTGCATACTCCGCGGCTGGACGGCCGCATATAAATTGTCGCTCCAAGGTTGTCCACCTTTGAGTAGCACACAAGCAGCAGCTTGATTTATGTGCAGGTGAGGATGGGGATCCGCTTGTAGATGCCGCTCAGTAATGGATCTGCCCGACGCGTTTCGAAGCTCTATATGCTTTCTCTTCAGGGGCTTTAATTGAAGCGAAGTGCGCAACCGCTGACCCACTTCTCCATTTTCCATATGACACACCCACCAATGGGAGGCTCAAATAAGACTGTGCATTATGGGAAGTGTGCTGCGGAAAGCACATAATCAAGTCCTGTATGGACCCCGCAAGTGGGCCCGTCCTCGATCCCATGTACAGCTGCTGGTTCACTTCCGTGACCCCCAAGGATGACGGGGTGGTGCATACTCCTCGGCTGGACGGCCGCATATAAATTGTCGCTCCAAAGTTGTCCACTTTTGAGTGGCACACGAGCAGCAGCTTGATTTATGTGTAAGTGAGGATGGGGATCCGCTTGTAGATGCCGCTCAGTAATGGATCTGCCCGACGCGTTTCGAATCTCCATATGCTTTCTCTTCAGGGGCTTTAATGGAAGCGGAGTGCGCAACCGCTGACCCACTTCTCCATTTTCCATATGACACACCCACCAATGGGAGGCTCAAATGAGACTGTGCATTATGGGAAGTGTGCTGCGGAAAGCACATAATCAAGTCCTGTATGGACCCCGCAAGTGGGCCCGTCCTCGATACCGTGTACAGCTGCTGTTTCACTTCCGTGACCCCCAAGGATGACGGGGTGGTGCATCCTCCGCGGCTGGACTGCCGCGTATAAATTGTTGCTCCAAGGTTGTCCACCTTTGAGTAGCACACGAGCAGCAGCTTGACTTATTTGTAGGTGAGGACGGGGAACCGCTTGTAGATGCCGCTCCGTAATGGATCTGCCCGACGCGTTTTGAATCTCCATATGCTCCTCTTCAGGGGCTTTAACGGAGGCGGAGTGCGCAACCGCTGACCCACTCCTCCATTTTCCATATGACACACCCACCAATGGGAGGCTCAAATGAGACTGTACATTATGGGAAGTATGGTGCGGAAAGCACGTAATCAAGTCCTGTATGGACCCCGCAAGTGGGCCCGTCTTCGATCCCGTGTACGGCTGCTGTTTCACTTCCGTGACCCCCAAGGATGATGGGGTGGTGCATACTCCGCGGCTGGACGGCCGCATATAAATTGTCGCTCCAAGGTTGTCCACCTTTGAGTAGCACACGAGCAGCAGTTTGATTTATGTGTAGGTGAGGACGGGGATCCCTTTGTAGATGCCGCTCAGTAATGGATCTGCCCGACGCGTTTCGAAGCTCCATATGCTGTCTTTTCAGGGGCTTTAACGGAAGCAGAGTGCGCAACCGCTGAACCACTTCACCATTTTCCATATGACACACCCACCAATGGGAGGCACAAATGAGACTGTGCATTATGGCAAGTGTGCTGCGGAAAGCACATAATCAAGTCCTGTATGGACCCCGCAAGTGGGCCCGTCCTCGATCCCGTGTACAGCTGCTGTTTCTCTTCCATGACCCCCAAGGATGACGGGGTGGTGTATCCTCCGCGGCAGGACGGCCGTATATAAATTGTCGCTCCAAGGTTGTCCACCTTTGAGTAGCACACGAGCAGCAGCTTGATTTATGTGTAGGTGAGGACGGGGATCCGCTTGTAGATGCCGCTCCGTAATGGATCTGCCCGACGCGTTTCGAAGCTCCATATGCTTCTCTTCAGGGGCTTTAACGGAAGCGGAGTGCGCAACCGCTGACCCACTTCTCCATTTTCCATATGACACACCCACCAATGGGAGGCTCAAATGAGACTGTACATTATAGGAAGTATGGTGCAGAAAGCACATAATCAAGTCCTGTATGGACCCCGCAAGTGGGCCCGTCCTCGATCCCGTGAACGGCTGCTGTTTCACTTCCATGACCCCCAAGGATGACGGGATGGTGCGTACTCCGCGGCTGGACGGCCGCGTATAAATTGTCGCTCCAAGGTTGTCCACCTTTGAGTAGCACACCAGCAGCAGCTTGATTTATGTGTAGGTGAGGACGGGGATCCGCTTGTAGATGCCGCTCCGCAATGGATCTGCCCGACGCGTTTCGAAGCTCCATATGCTTCTCTTCAGGGGCTTTAACGGAAGCGGAGTGCGCAACCGCTGACCCACTTCTCCATTTTTCATATGACACACCCACCAATGGGAGGCTCAAATGAGACTGTGCATTATTGGAAGTGTGGTGCGGAAAGCACATAATTAAGTTCTGTATGGACCCCGCAAGTGGGCCCGTCCTCGATCCCGTGTGTGGCTGCTGTTTCACTTCCGTGACCCCCAAGGATGACGGGGTGGTGCATACTCCGCGGCTGGACGGCCGCGTCTAAATTGTCGCTCCAAGGTTGTCCACCTTTGAGTAGCACACGAGCAGCAGCTTGATTTATGTGTAGGTGAGGACGGGGATCCGCTTGTAGATGCCGCTCCGTAATGGATCTGCCCGACGCGTTTCGAAGCTCCATATGCATCTCTTCAGGGGCTTTAACAGAAGCGGAGTGCGCAACCGCTGACCCACTTCTCCATTTTCCATGTGACACACCCACCAATGGGAGGCTCAAATGAGACTGTGCATTATGGGAAGTGTGGTGCGGAAAGCACATAATCAAGTCCTGTATGGAACCCGCAAGTGGGCCCGTCCTCGATCCCGTGTACGGCTGCTGTTTCACTTCCGTGACCCCCAAGGATGACGGGGTGGTGCATCCTCCGCGGCTGGATGGCCGCGTATAAATTGTCGCTCCAAGGTTGTCCACCTTTGAGTAGCACACGAGCAGCAGCTTGATTTATGTGTAGGTGAGGATGGGGATCCGCTTGTAGATGCCGCTCCGTAATGGATCTGCCCGACGCGCTTCGAAGCCCTATATGCTTCTCTTCAGGGGCTTTAATGGAAGCGGAGTGCGCAACCGCTGACCCACTTCTCCATTTTCCATATGACACACCCACCAATGGGAGGCTCAATTGAGACTGTGCATTATGGGAAGTGTGCTGCGGAAAGCACATAATCAAGTCCTGTATGGACCCCGCAAGTGGGCCCGTCCTCGATACCGTGTATGGCTGCTGTTTCACTTCCGTGACCCCCAAGGATGATGGGGTGGTGCATACTCCGCGGCTGGACGGCCGCATATAAATTGTCGCTCCAAGGTTGTCCACCTTTGAGTAGCACACGAGCAGCAGTTTGATTTATGTGTAGGTGAGGACGGGGATCCCTTTGTAGATGCCGCTCAGTAATGGATCTGCCCGACGCGTTTCGAAGCTCCATATGCTGTCTTTTATGGGGCTTTAACGGAAGCGGAGTGCGCAACCGCTGAACCACTTCTCCATTTTCCATATGACACACCCACCAATGGGAGGCACAAATGAGACTGTGCATTATGGCAAGTGTGGTGCGGAAAGCACATAATCAAGTCCTGTATGGACCCCGCAAGTGGGCCCGTCCTCGATCCCGTGTACAGCTGCTGTTTCTCTTCCATGACCCCCAAGGATGACGGGGTGGTGTATCCTCCGCGGCAGGACGGCCGCGTATAAATTGTCGCTCCAAGGTTGTCCACCTTTGAGTAGCACACGAGCAGCAGCTTGATTTATGTGTAGGTGAGGACGGGGATCCGCTTGTAGATGCCGCTCCGTAATGGATCTGCCCGACGCGTTTCGAAGCTCCATATGCTTCTCTTCAGGGGCTTTAATGGAAGCGGAGTGCGCAACCGCTGACCCACTTCTCCATTTTCCATATGACACACCCACCAATGGGAGGCTCAAATGAGACTGTACATTATAGGAAGTATGGTGCAGAAAGCACATAATCAAGTCCTGTATGGACCCCGCAAGTGGGCCCGTCCTCGATCCCGTGAACGGCTGCTGTTTCACTTCCATGACCCCCAAGGATGACGGGATGGTGCGTACTCCGCGGCTGGATGGCCGCGTATAAATTGTCGCTCCAAGGTTGTCCACCTTTGAGTAGCACACCAGCAGCAGCTTGATTTATGTGTAGGTGAGGACGGGGATCCGCTTGTAGATGCCAATCCGTAATGGATCTGCCCGACGCGTTTCGAAGCTCCATATGCTTCTCTTCAGGGGCTTTAACGGAAGCGGAGTGCGCAACCGCTGACCCACTTCTCCATATTTCATATGACACACCCACCAATGGGAGGCTCAAATGAGACTGTGCATTATGGGAAGTGTGGTGCGGAAAGCACATAATTAAGTTCTGTATGGACCCCGCAAGTGGGCCCGTCCTCGATCCCGTGTGTGGCTGCTGTTTCACTTCCGTGACCCCCAAGGATGACGGGGTGGTGCATACTCCGCGGCTGGACGGCCGCGTCTAAATTGTCGCTCCAAGGTTGTCCACCTTTGAGTAGCACACGAGCAGCAGCTTGATTTATGTGTAGGTGAGGACGGGGATCCGCTTGTAGATGCCGCTCCGTAATGGATCTGCCCGACGCGTTTCGAAGCTCCATATGCTTCTCTTCAGGGGCTTTAACAGAAGCGGAGTGCTCAACCGCTGACCCACTTCTCCATTTTCCATGTGACACACCCACCAATGGGAGGCTCAAATGAGACTGTGCATTATGGGAAGTGTGGTGCGGAAAGCACATAATCAAGTCCTGTATGGAACCCGCAAGTGGGCCCGTCCTCGATCCCGTGTGTGGCTGCTGTTTCACTTCCGTGACCCCCAAGGATGACGGGGTGGTGCATACTCCGCGGCTGGACTGCCGCGTATAAATTGTCGCTCCAAGGTTGTCCACCTTTGAGTAGCACACGAGCAGCATCTTGATTTATGTGTAGGTGAGGACGGGGATCCGCTTGTAGATGCCGCTCTGTAATGGATCTGCCCGACGCGTTTCGAAGCTCCATATGCTTCTCTTCAGGGGCTTTAACGGAAGCGGAGTGCGCAACCGCTGACCCACTTCTCCATTTTCCATATGACACACCCACCAATGGGAGGCTCAAATGAGCCTGTGCATTATGGGAAGTGTGCTGCGGAAAGCACATAATCAAGTCCTGTATGGACCCCGCAAGTGGGTCCGTCCTCGATCCCATGTACAGCTGCTGGTTCACTTCCGTGACCCCCAAGGATGACGGGGTGGTGCATACTCCGCGGCTGGACGGCCGCATATAAATTGTCGCTCCAAGGTTGTCCACCTTTGAGTAGCACACGAGCAACAGCTTGATTTATGTGTAGGTGAGGATGGGGATCCGCTTGTAGATGCCGCTCAGTAATGGATCTGCCCGACGCGTTTCGAAGCTCCACATGCTTTCTCTTCAGGGGATTTAATGGAAGCGGAGTGCACAACCGCTGACCCACTTCTCCATTTTCCATATGACACACCCACCAATGGGAGGCTCAAATGAGACTGTGCATTATGGGAAGTGTGCTGCGGAAAGCACATAATCAAGTCCTGTATGGACCCCGCAAGTGGGCCCGTCCTCGATCCCGTGTACGGCTGCTGTTTCACTTCCGTGACCCCCAAGGATGACGGGGTGGTGCATACTCCGCGGCTGGACGGCCGCATATAAATTGTCGCTCCAAGGTTGTCCACCTTTGAGTAGCACACGAGCAGCAGCTTGATTTATGTGTAGGTGAGGACGGGGATCCGCTTGTAGATGCCGCTCAGTAATGGATCTGCCCGACGCGTTTCGAAGCTCCATATGCTTTCTCTTCAGGGGCTTTAACGGAAGCGGAGTGCGCAACCGCTGACCCACTTCTCCATTTTCCATATGACACACCTACCAATGGGAGGCACAAATGAGACTGTGCATTATGGCAAGTGTGCTGCGGAAAGCACATAATCAAGTCCTGTATCGACCCCGCAAGTGGGCCCGTCCTCGATCCCATGTACAGCTGCTGTTTCACTTCCGTGACCCCCAAGGATGACGGGGTGGTGCATCCTCCGCGGCTGGACTGCCGCGTATAAATTGTTGCTCCAAGGTTGTCCACCTTTGAGTAGCACACGAGCAGCAGCTTGATTTATGTGTAGGTGAGGACGGGGATCCGCTTGTAGATGCCGCTCCGTAATGGATCTGCCCGACGCGTTTTGAATCTCTATATGCTTCTCTTCAGGGGCTTTAACGGAAGCGGAGTGTGCAACCGCTGACCCACTTCTCCATTTTCCATATGACACACCCACCAATGGGAGGCTCAAATGAGACTGTTCATTATGGGAAGTGTGGTGCGGAAAGCACATAATCAAGTCCTGTATGTACCCCGCAAGTGGGCCCGTCCTCGATCCCGTGTACGGCTGCTCTTTCACTTCCGTGACCCCCAAGGATGACGGGGTGGTGCATACTCCGCGGCTGGACGGCCGCATATAAATTGTCGCTCCAAGGTTGTCCACCTTTGAGTAGCCCATGAGCAGCAGCTTGATTTATGTGTAGGTGAGGATGGGGATACGCTTGTAGATGCCGCTCAGTAATGGATCTGCCCGACGCGTTTCGAACCTCCATATGCTTTCTCTTCAGGGGCTTTAATGGAAGCGGAGTGCGCAACCGCTGACCCACTTCTCCATTTTCCATATGACACACCCACCAATGGGAGGCTCAAATGAGACTGTGCATTATGGGAAGTGTGCTGCGGAAAGCACATAATCAAGTCCTGTATGGACCCCGCAAGTGGGCCCGTCCTCGATCCCATGTACAGCTGCTGGTTCACTTCCGTGACCCCCAAGCATGACGGGGTGGTGCATCCTCCGCGGCTGGACGGCCGCGTATAAATTGTCGCTCCAAGGATGTCCACCTTTGAGTAGCACACGAGCAGCAGCTTGATTTATGTGTAGGTGAGGACGGGGATCCGCTTGTAGATGCCGCTCCGTAATGGATCTGTCCGACGCGTTTCGAAGCTCCATATGATTCTCTTCAGGGGCTTTAACGGAAGCGGAGTGCGCAACCGCTGACCCACTTCTCCATTTTTCATATGACACACCCACCAATGGGAGGCTCAAATGAGACTGTGCATTATGGGAAGTGTGGTGCGGAAAGCACATAATCAAGTCCTGTATGGACTCCGCAAGTGGGCCCGTCCTCAATCCCGTGTACGGCTGCTGTTTCACTTCCGTGACCCCCAAGGATGACGGGGTGGTGCATTCTCCGCGGCTGGACGGCCGCGTATAAATTGTCGCTCCAAAGTTTTCCACCTTCGACTAGCAGACGAGCAGCAGCTTGATTTATGTGTAGGTGAGGACGGGGATCCGCTTGTAGATGCCGCTCAGTAATGGATCTGCCCGACGCGTTTCGAAGCTCCATATGCTTTCTCTTCAGGGGCTTTAACGGAAGCGGAGTGCGCAACCGCTGACCCACTTCTCCGTTTTTCATATGACACACCCACCAATGGGAGGCTCAAATGAGACTGTACATTATGGGAAGTATGGTGCAGAAAGCACATAATTAAGTCCTGTATGGACCATGCAAGTGGGCCCGTCCTCGATCCCGTGTACGGCTACTGTTTCACTTCCGTGACCCCCAAGGATGACGGGGTGGTGCATACTCCGCGGCTGGACGGCCGCATATAAATTGTCGCTCCAAGGTTGTCTACCTTTGAGTAGCACACGAGCAGAAGCTTGATTTATGTGTAGGTGAGGACAGGGATCCGCTTGTAGATGCCGCTCCGTAATGGATCTGCCCGACGCGTTTCGAAGCTCTATATGCTTCTCATCAGTGCTTTAACGGAAGCGGAGTGCGCAACCGCTGACCCACTTCTCCATTTTCCATATGACACACCCACCAATGGGAGGCTCAAATGAGACTGTGCATTATGGGAAGTGTGGAGCAGAAAGCACATAATCAAGTCCTGTATGGACCACACAAGTGGGCCCGTCCTCGATCCCGTGTACGGCTGCTGTTTCACTTCCGTGACCCCCAAGGATGACGGGGTGGTGCATACTCCGCGGCTGGATGGCCGCGTATAAATTGTTGCTCCAAGGTTGTCACCCTTTGAGTAGCACACGAGCAGCAGCTTGATTTATGTATAGGTGAGGGCGGGGATCCGCTTGTAGATGCCGCTCCGTAATGGATCTGCCCGACGCGTTTCGAAGCTCAATATGCTTCTCTTCAGGGGCTTTAACGGAAGCGGAGTGCGCAACTGCTGACCCACTTCTCCATTTTCCATATGACACACCCACCAATGGGAGGCTCAAATGAGACTGTGCATTATGGGAAGTGTGATGCGGAAAGCACATAATCAAGACCTGTATGGACCCCGCAAGTGGGCCCGTCCTCGATCCCGTGTACGGCTGCTGTTTCACTTCCGTGACCCCCAAGGATGACGGGGTGGGGCATAATCCGTGGCTGGACGGCCGCGTATAAATTGTCGCTCCAAGGTTGTCCACCTATGAGTAGCACACGAGCAGCAGCTTGATTTATGTGTAGGTGAGGACGGGGATCCGCTTGTAGATGCCGCTCCGTAATGGATCTGTGCGACGCATTTCGAAGATCCATATGCTTCGCTTCAGGGGCTTTAACGGAAGCGGAGTGCGCAACCGCTGACCCACTTCTCCATTTTCCATATCACACACCCACCAATGGGAGGCTCAAATGAGACTGTGCATTATGGGAAGGGTGGTGCGGAAAGCACATAATCAAGTCCTGTATAAACCCAGCAAGTGGGCCCGTCCTCGATCCCATGTACGGCTGCTGTTTCACTTCCGTGACCCCCAAGGATGACGGGATGGTGCATACTCTGTGGCTGGACGGCCGCGTATAAATTGTCGCTCCAAGGTTGTCCACCTTTGAGTAGCACACGAGCAGCAGCTTGATTTATGTTTAGGTGAGGACGGGGATCCGCTTGTACATGCCGCTCCGTAATGGATCTGCCCGACGCGTTTCGAAGCTCCATATGCTTCTCTTCAGGGGCTTTAACGGAAGCGGAGTGCGCAACCGCTGACCCACTTCTCCATTTTCCATATGACACACCTTGGAATCGAGGACGGGCCCACTTGTGGAGTCCATACAGGACTGGATGGTGTGCTTCCCGGACCACACTTCCCAGAATGCACAGTTTCATTTGAGCCTCCCATCGGTGGGTGTGTTATACATAAAATGGAGAAGTGGTTCGGCAGTTGCGCACACCTCTTCCGTTAAAGCCCCTGAAGAGAAGCATATGGAGCTTCGAAACGTGCCGGACAGATCCCGTATGGAGCGGCGTCTACGAGTGGATCCCCGTCCTCACCTATACATAAACCAAGCTGCTGTTTGCGTGCTACTCAAAGGTGGACACCTTCGAGCATTGATTTATACGCGGCCGTCCAGCCGCGGAGTATGCACCACCCCGGTACCCTGGGGGTCACTACAGTGAAGCAGCAGTCGTACTTGGAATCGAGGATGGGCCCACTTGTGGAGTCCATACAGGACTTGATTGTGTGCTTCCCGGACCACACTTCCCAGAATGCACAGTCTCATTTGAGCCTCCCATCGGTGGGTGTGTTATACATAAAATGGAGAAGTGGTACGGCGGTTGCGCACACCGCTTCCGTTAAAGCCCCTGTAGAGAAGCATATGGAGCTTCGAAACGCGTCGGGCAGATCCCGTACGGAGCGGCATCTACGAGTGGATCCCGGTCCTCACCTATACATAAACCAAGCTGCTGTTTGCGTGCTACTCAAAGGTGGACACCTTCGAGCATTGATTTATACGCGGCCGTCCAGCCGCGGAGTATGCACCACCCCGGTACCCTGGGGGTCACTACAGTGAAGCAGCAGTCGTACTTGGAATCGAGGAAGTGCCCACTTGTGGAGTCCATACAGGACTTGATTGTGTGCTTCCCGGACCACACTTCCCAGAATGCACAGTCTCATTTGAGCCTCCCATCGGTGGGTGTGTTATATATAAAATGGAGAAGTGGTTTGGCGGTTGTGCACACCGCTTCCGTTAAAGTCCCTGAAGAAAAGCATATGGAGCTTCGAAACGCGTCGGGCAGATCCCGTACGGAGCGGCGTCTACGAATGAATCCCCGTTCTCACCTATACATAAACCAAGCTGCTGTTTGCATGCTACTCAAAGGTGGACACCTTCGAGCATTGATTTATACGCGGCAGTCCAGCCGCGGAGTATGCACCACCCCGGTACCCTGGGGGTCACTACAGTGAAGCAGCAGTCGTGCTTGGAATCGAGGACGGGCCCACTTGTGGAGTCCATACAGGACTTGATTGTGTGCTTCCCGGACCACACTTCCCAGAATGCACAGTCTCATTTGAGCCTCCCATCGGTGGGTGTGTTATACATAAAATGGAGAAGTGGTTCGGCGGTTGCGCACACCGCTTCCGTTAAAGCCCCTGAAGAGAAGCATATGGAGCTTCGAAACGCGTCGGGCAGACCCCTTTCGGAGCGGCATCTACGAGTGGATCCCGGTCCTCACCTATACATAAACCAAGCTGCTGTTTGTGTGCTACTCAAAGGTGGACACCTTCGAGCATTGATTTATACGCGGCCGTCCAGCCGCGGAGTATGCACCACCCCGGTACCATGGGGATCACTACAGTGAAGCAGCAGTTGTACTTGGAATCGAGGACGGGCCCACTTGTGGAGTCCATACAGGACTTGATTGTGTGCTTCCCGGACCACACTTCCCAAAATGCACAGTCTCATTTGAGCCTCCCATCGGTGGGTGTGTTATACATAAAATGGGGAAGTGGTTCGGCGGTTGCGCACACCGCTTCCGTTAAGGCCCCTGAAGAGAAGCATATGGAGCTTCAAAACGCGTCGGGCAGATCCCGTACGGAGCGGCGTCTATGAGTGGATCACCATCCTCACCTATACATAAACCAAGCTGCTGTTTGTGTGCTACTCAAAGGTGGACACCTTCGAGCATTGATTTATACGGGCCGTCCAGCCGTGGAGTATGCACCACCCCGGTACCCTGGGGGTCACTACAGTGAAGCAGCAGTCGTACTTGGAATCGAGGACGGCCCACTTGTGGAGTCCATACAGAACTTGATTGTGTGCTTCCCGGACCACACTTCCCAGAATGCACAGTCTCATTTGAGCCTCCCATCGGTGGGTGTGTTATACATAAAATGGAGAAGTGGTTCGGCGGTTGGGCACACCGCTTCCGTTAAAGCCCCTGAAGAGAAGCATATGGAGCTTTGAAACGCGTCGGGCAGATCCCGTACAAAGCGGCGTCTACGAGTGGATCCCCGTCCTCACCTATACATAAACCAAGCTGCTGTTTGCGTGCTACTCAAAGGTTGACACCTTCAAGCATTGATTTATACGCGCCCGTCCAGCCGCGGAGTATGCACCACCCCGGTACCCTGGGGGTCACTACAGTGAAGCAGCAGTCGTACTTGGAATCGAGGAAGGGCCCACTTGTGGAGTCCATACAGGACTTGATTGTTTGCTTCCCGGACCACACTTCCCAGAATGCACAGTCTCATTTGAGCCTCCCATCGGTGGGTGTGTTATACATAAAATGGAGAAGTGGTTCGGCGGTTGCGCACACCGTTTCCGTTAAAGCCCCTGAAGAGAAGCATATGGAGCTTCGAAGCGCGTCGGGCAGATCCTGTACGGAGCGGCGTCTACGAGTGGATCCCCGTCCTCACCTATACATAAACCAAGCTGCTGTTTGCGTGCTACTCAAAGGTGGACACCTTCGAGCATTGATTTATACGCGGCCGTCCAGCCGCGGAGTATGCACCACCCCGGTACCCTGGGGGTCACTAAAGTGAAGCAGCAGTCGTACTTAGAATCGAGGACGGGCCCACTAGTGGAGTCCATACAGGACTTGATTGTGTGCTTCCCGGACCACACTTCCCAGAATGCACAGCCTCATTTGAGCCTCCCATCAGTGGGTGTGTTATACATAAAATGGAGAAGTGGTTTGGCGGTTGTGCACACCGCTTCCGTTAAAGTCCCTGAAGAAAAGCATATGGAGCTTCGAAACGCGTCGGGCAGATCCCGTACGGAGCGGCGTCTACGAATGGATCCCCGTTCTCACCTATACATAAACCAAGCTGCTGTTTGCATGCTACTCAAAGGTGGACACCTTCGAGCATTGATTTATACGCGGCAGTCCAGCCGCGGAGTATGCACCACCCCGGTACCCTGGGGGTCACTACAGTGAAGCAGCAGTCGTACTTGGAATCGAGGACGGGCCCACTTGTGGAGTCCATACAGGACTTGATTGTGTGCTTCCCGGACCACACTTCCCAGAATGCACAGTCTCATTTGAGCCTCCCATTGGTGGGTGTGTTATACATAAAATGGAGAAGTGGTTCGGCGGTTGCGCACACCGCTTCCGTTAAAGCCCCTGAAGAGAAGCATATGGAGCTTCGAAACGCGTCGGGCAGACCCCGTACAGAGCGGCGTCTACGAGTGGATCCCGGTCCTCACCTATACATAAACCAAGCTGCTGTTTGCGTGCTACTCAAAGGTGGACACCTTCGAGCATTGATTTATACGCGGCAGTCCAGCCGCGGAGTATGCACCACCCCGGTACCATGGGGGTCACTACAGTGAAGCAGCAGTTGTACTTGGAATCGAGGACGGGCCCACTTGTGGAGTCCATACAGGACTTGATTGTGTGCTTCCTGGACCACACTTCCCAAAATGCACAGTCTCATTTGAGCCTCCCATCGGTGGGTGTGTTATACATAAAATGGAGAAGTGGTTCGGCGGTTGCGCACACCGCTTCCGTTAAGGCCCCTGAAGAGAAGCATATGGAGCTTCGAAACGCGTCGGGCAGATCCCGTACAGAGCGGCGTCTATGAGTGGATCACCATCCTCACCTATACATAAACCAAGCTGCTGTTTGCGTGCTACTCAAAGGTGGACACCTTCGAGCATTGATTTATACGGGCCGTCCAGCCGCGGAGTATGCACCACCCCGGTACCCTGGGGGTCACTACAGTGAAGCAGCAGTCGTACTTGGAATCGAGGACGGCCCACTTGTGGAGTCCATACAGGACTTGATTGTGTGCTTCCCGGACTACACTTCCCAGAATGCACAGTCTCATTTGAGCCTCCCATCGGTGGGTGTGTTATACATAAAATGGAGAAGTGGTTCGGCGGTTGCGCACACCGCTTCCGTTAAAGCCCCTGAAGAGAAGCATATGGAGCTTTGAAACGCGTCGGGCAGATCCCGTACGGAGCGGCGTCTACGAGTGGATCCCCGTCCTCACCTATACATAAACCAAGCTGCTGTTTGCGTGCTACTCAAAGGTGGACACCTTCGAGCATTGATTTATACTCGGCCGTCCAGCCGCGGAGTGTGCACCACCCCGGTACCCTCGGGGTCACTACAGTGAAGCAGCAGTCGTATTTGGAATCGAGGACGGGCCCACTTGTGGAGTCCATACAGGACTTGATTGTGTGCTTCCCGGACCACACTTCCCAGAATGCACAGTCTCATTTGAGCCTCCCATTGGTGGGTGTGTTATACATAAAATGGAGAAGTGGTTCGGCGGTAGCGCACACCGCTTCCGTTAAAGCCCCTGAAGAGAAGCATATGGAGCTTCGAAACGCGTCGGGCAGACCCCCTACGGAGCGGCGTCTACGAGTGGATCCCCGTCCTCACCTATACATAAACCAAGCTGCTGTTTGCGTGCTACTCAAAGGTGGACACCTTCGAGCATTGATTTATACGCGGCCGTCCAGCCGCGGAGTATGCACCACCCCGGTACCCTGGGGGTCACTACAGTGAAGAAGCAGTCGTACTTGGAATCGAGGACGGGCCCACTTGTGGAGTCCATACAGGACTTGATTGTGTGCTTCCCGGACCACACTTCCCAAAATGCACAGTCTCATTTGAGCCTCCCATCGGTGGGTGTGTTATACATAAAATGGAGAAGTGGTTCGGCGGTTGCGCACACCGCTTCCGTTAAAGCCCCTGAAGAGAAGCATATGGAGCTTCGAAACGCGTTGGGCAGATCCCGTACGGAGCGGCGTCTACGAGTGGATCCCCGTCCTCACCTATACATAAACCAAGCTGCTGTTTGCGTGCTACTCAAAGGTGGACACTTTCGAGCAATGATATATATATATATATATATATATATATATACACATATAAAGTTTTTTTCTCCCAAATGCACCCTCCTCCTGTGAGTCACATGACCTTATCCATAGACAGTGAAGAAATACTGCTTAGAGATTTCTATAGAGGTTTGCAAACCATATATACATACTTTTTCTGAATACAACAATTATTTTGACTGTATAAATACATAATTGAATCCAAAACATACTTCCTAATAATACATAAGGAGTTTGCACAAAATAGATTAAAAAACGGTAGACAATTGAATGATTCATTATGAGCAGCATAAATGCAAAAACCCGTATACATGTGTTTAGACAAAGTGACTAGTGCGATAAATATCTATAATTAACCATAAATATCTATATATAATATATACAACTTCAAATGTATTACACAAATATATACTTTGCATTTCAAAACTCAACGGTGGCCACTTTTTAAATATCCGCTTAAAACAGTATCTTCCAAATTGAAAAAAGAATTGTAAAACCGATAAATTGGCATTATTAGATGTCATTTCATTATGTCACAATCCTCCTCATAGTATATGTCATGCTTTGCTCCTCATACTATGCTTCCCACTTGGGCTGACCTGACTTTACCTAACCCTTTAATGCCACCTCAAATTTCAAAAATAGCACCGTCCTTTGACTGAACTCATTAATTGAAAAAACTTCATACCGTTAATATGGATAAATAATCACATTCAGCTAAAGTATTTTGTATGCTCCCTTATTACCTATTATCTTTTTTCTTTTTCATCTTTATTGTTGTCCTAGGATAAACATGACATGTGTATTAATAATCCGTGTAAACAACATGTGACACCCTCCAAAGTTCAGTCTGTATAAGGTCTTTCTCATACTCCTGATAAGCAGACCTTATTGTGATAAAAAGCCATTAAGAAACAAAGCCGAAGTGTATGTGCATTAAAATTATAAGTGACACCTAAAAAGTATTTGTGTATATGTACACAATTTATATTTTTCGGAAAGAATTCTATTTGTTGTTGAATCCATCTTAATTCTGTTAAAAAACCACATAGACATTCATCAGGATATAAGTTTCTCATTAAATTCGAAAATCAGTTTCAGTTAGAGTTTATCACAAAAAGGTTAAAAAATAATATGGACAAGGTTACATAGTGTATAAAAAGTTATGCAGATCTTCTGTCGTATTTAATCAGTTTGGATATTTACTATCTAATTCAACTATGTACCTTGTCTCCCTTCTCCTTAGCATTTTGTCCCTGTTGCCTCCTCTTCTCAGGGAAACCACTGCATCTATCACAAAATAAGATAGGCAACCTAAATCATTATTGTGCGTAGATTTAAAATGTCGTGCAACCGGGTAAGTGTTATCATTGTTTACGATTGCTCTGAGATGCTGCAGAATCCTGACGTGCACCTGCAGCTTGGTGCTTCCCACATATCGTAAGCCGCAGGTGCACGCCAGGACATAAACCGCATACTCAGTTCGACAATTAAAATTGCCTTTAATTGCAGTTTGCTTATTGGAGAAGGAAGTTTCAAAATGAGTTGTGTTGGTCCCGAATTTGCACGCACGACAGGTTGAGCATTTGAAAAACCCATCTTTTCATTTTAACGAGGTACTGCCACAACCTAGTTCTGGGTTTGCTCTAACTAATCTATTGCGCATGCTGTTTGCTCTCCTATCTGTAATGGTTGGGGTATATGGCAATTTCTCACCCAGGATGCCACCTGTCAGAATAATGGGCCAGTTTTTCTTAATGATGGATTTAATTTTTCTTTCTTGCTTGCTAAATGACATTATCAAGCGTGGAGCATCATCATTGTCCAACCCATTAGGATTGATTGTTGTTAACAGAGACTCCCTAGATCGCTCCCGGGTCTTAGATAGAGCCTTTGCCAGTGTTGAATCGCGACACCCTCTTGCTTTTAGGCGCCCTACCATTTCATGAGCTCCTTTCTCAAAACCTTCAGGATTACTGCTGATTATATTAAGGCGCAGAAGATCTCCATACGGTATACTTTCAATCACGTGTCGTGGATGTAAGCTGCTGGCATGCAAAATGCTGTTGCCAGCAGTCGGTTTTCGGAAAAGAGATGTTGTGATGGTGCGGTTTGTTATTGTGACTTGTACATCTAAGAACTCTGATTTACTCATACTCACATTAGATGTGAAAAGAGGTTAAACTTATTATTGTTCAATGCTTTCACAAACTCTAGTGCACAGTGTTCGTCCCTCTCCCCCTCCCACACACAAAACACATCATCTATAAATCGCATCCAATGCCGCACGTGATTAAAACCTGGAGTGACGATGAGATCCCGCTCCTCCCACCAGCCTACGTGTAAACACGCATAGCTGGGGGAGAAGCAAGATCGCATCGCCACACCCCTGATCTGTCTCCAAATATCCCTGCCGAACATAAAGAAATTGTTATGCAAACATCATTTACCAAATCAGTTAGCATTTTGTTATGACTGTAATACTCACAGGATCTACGTCCCAAATAATGATCTATTGCTTCCACCCCTTTATTGTGGTCTATACAGGTGTATAACGATTCTATGTCTAGTGTAAGCATACACCAACCATCTTGCCATTCAATTGAGTTCAATTTGTTTAAAAAACTCCAGTGTCTTTGATGTAGCTGGCCAGATTTTTAACATGATCCTGCAAATAAAAGTCAATATACCGGGAGATATTCTTGCTCATGCTGTTGATTGCTGATATAATCGGTCTTTCTGGTGTTGGATTTTTCATCTTATGTATTTTCGTTATCAAATACAAGTTTGACATCACTGGATTTTCATTAGGTAAAAAGCCATGCTCCGTTGATGTTATCAAACCCTCTCTTTTATAAGATGTCATACTTTTTTTAAATCATCCCTTGCTTTTTTGTATTCCACATCATTTGTTCTAATATAGCAATCAACATTATCCAATTGCCTCTTGGCCTCCTCTATATATTCTTTTTTTTGCCAGAGAACAATATTATCTCTTTTGTCGGATTTATTTATTACAATTTCTTGATTCTTACTGAGTTTGCCAATCAGATTGGTATATTGAACTTCATTGTATGTTCGGACGTGCTTGTTGTTCTTTACCTTCCGATTTAAATGTTTCAATTCCTCGACCACATACTCATGAAATATATCTACCCCATCTTTAGGCATCATCGGGACAAACATACTTTTCACTTTGAAGGGGCTCTCTCCCGCTCCTTTTTGTGTAATGCCAATTCCTCGTTACTCGCTCTGAGTATTTTATATTTCGTTTGTCTGTATTTGTGTCGCTGCGCTGGTTGTTTTTTTTTTAGATTTTTTACCCAAATCACTTAGAGTTAACAACAGTTTTGCATCTGCGGCCACTGCTACCGGCGGATCACGTTGACTTTTTGAACTCATACCGCTGTTATCCTCTTCAGCAGTGTCTCTCGCTTTTGATGCAAAAAACTTTTTTAGTTTGAGCTTCCTTATAAAGCAAAAAATGTCTGCCCTCGTGTTTGTGTAATTAAAATTGCTCTCGGGTCAAAAATTTAGCCCCAAAGCAAACAGTTGTTCCTCCGCTGCTGTTAATGTTTCATTGGACAGGTTTGTGATTGTACAGTCATTTATTGCTTTTTTTTGTTGTTAAACCAAGGTTTCTTTTTTTGATATTGCTGTGGCGGCTTTGCGGCATTTTCTCCTTGCTCTCCGCCTTGCGTTGCGCCTCTTCCTGCTTGATTGCTCCGCGTTCTGGGACGGAGAGTTTGTAGACGATCCTCGACTAAAAAATCAATTTCTTCGCCCAGATTAAGTATTTTGTTTACGCTGCACCCTTCTTCTATGTTGAACTCCGAGCCCGATGTGCTTGACATGCTCGATATCGATGTTGCATCCACATCCAAATCTACCGCAATGTCTCCTTGGCTGACTTGGACTTGGTGCTGCGCTTTGCCACTGCTGGTTGCATTGAACCTTAGTTTTTTAGCATGGTCAAATTTTCGGGAAAAAGTATTGATCTGTCCAAGTTCATAATCTTTCTGATCTTGTGCAAATTTGTGAACCTTGCGTATTTTAATTCTTTCCTCGTGTTGCCGCAGCCGCAGCCGTTCGCTTATTTCTTTGTGCGTTTTAGCAATCAGGTCCTTCTGATCTACCTGAGTCACTTGATCTAATTCATCATTGATCTTTGATATTTCATCCAATAATGTTTGACGATCCAGCAAGGCATACTTAATTACAAATTTTACCAGGTTCATCAAGGCTAACAAATTGCATTCTCCCCACTCTCTTAGCATCGCGGGGTTCGGGTCTTTAAAAATGGGCGCTAGTAGTATTCTTAAGCCTCTGGGAACGCGGCCTACCTCTTCATATTTGGTAAGCAACTTATGTTCCCACCACTTTGTTATCTCTGATTTGGGTTTTTTCTCCAGGGCTTTTAAGAGTAGTTTTATATCCTGATTGGCATTGGTTACTTCATTAGTTAACGCTTTAGTGTTAGCGCTGATTTGCGGCAAATTCCCAAATAGTTCTTCTGCGGCCGCTTTGCGTTCCCGTTCCAAACTTGCTGACATATTGTATACGGTGCTTGAGAGGATTTATGTTATATAATGTTTTCGGCGTGAGCCGTTCGTGCTGCCTAATCCTTTAAGCCGCTACCTCCCCACCTGCACCTCGCTCAATAACACCACTCACCATTGGTTTCACGCTACAACCGGTCCTCCGATCCGTAGTCCACGCTTACACCTTCGGTTTCCGTCAAAAAATAGGCAGCTGCAGGGTGCCACGCGTAATATTCCTCCCCGGAATCTCAGCGTCGTTAGTTGTATCACGTTGCCACTTCAGCGGAGGGGGTACCATCAACGGAGACAACTGGCTTCTGTAATGAAATCCACAACAATCTTCACAACCTCCTCGGATGGCGAAATGAAGAGACAGACCCCACGGCTTCAGGTTAGGCAAAATGATTTATTGTTGCAACCTCTTAACGATGACGCATTTCAAGTATCAAGTGCTCTTGATCACACAATGAGCACCGCGCCAGCTTTACTTTTTAAATTTTTTTTCTCCTAAATGCACCCTCCTCTTGTGAGTCACATGACCTTATCCATAGACAGTGAAGAAATACTGCTTAGAGATTTCTATAGAGGTTTGCAAACCATATATGCATACTTTTGCTGAATACAACAATTATTTTGACTTTATAAATACATCATTGACTCCAAAACATACTTCCTAATAATACATAAGGAGTTTGCACAAAATAGATAGAAAACGGTAGACATTTGAATGACTCATTATATATATATATATATATATATATATATATATATTCACTGAAAAAAACCATAGGTTATAGACCATATATAGTTAGGAATTAGCATTTAAAAAACCTTATTTTACTCACACAAAACCATTGAAATTCCATATATAGTTAGTTGCACTAACTATATATCGCGCACCCGCAATCCACTGCTGATCATGTCACATATTACATCATTCATGACATGGTCAGTGACATCACTGATGACATCACTGATGACATCTCAAATGACATCACTGATGACATCATGACACACCAATACCAGTTACTACATACGCACTCACTGATTCCTACGTCTACACACACATTCACTCATTCACCCATACAATCACTCATACATACAGTCACTCATTATTACAACACTATCATATGCACTCATACACCTATGCAGACACTCACACACTGCCACTCATCCATGGAGTTACTCACACACCTAGTCAGTCCTGTAAAGAATCAATCACACTTCCATTTCCTCATCTATACAGTTAAACACAGAACACCATACTTCAGTGACATCACTGATGACATCACTGATGACATCTCAAATGACATCACTGATGACATCTCAAATGACATCACTGATGACATCACTGATGACTACATCCAGTGACTGTATAATTCTGTAAAGTTAAAATATGTCTTACATATTGAAGAATGAGTGGATGTATAAGTGTCTTGATGAAGGATTTAGTAGGGGCATGGCTGACTGTATGAGTGACTGATTAAATGTGTCTCACTGAGTGCATGGGTTAGTGACTAAACTGTCTTAATTTGTGCATCATTATGTCTGTTGTTCTGTAAACTGCTGCATGTGTTGATCATTAGCTATATGATTAACTGTATGGGTTATTGATTGGTTGCCCAAGCATTTGCATGGGAGACTGAGTGTGTGTCTGGGTGGCTGGGAGGTGTATGACTCTCTGCATAGATGTGTGAGCAGTTGATTGACTAGATGTATGGGTTCAAAAGTGCATGTGGAAACAGCTGTATGGGCGGTTGACTGTGTGCATGAGTGTATTGGTGAGTGAATGGATATCTCAGTGCTACATGTCAAAGTAAGTACATATGTAAAACACAGTACATGTGAGAGTTGACATATATAAATAACTGTGCATAAGAGCCAGTGAATGTGTGAGTGGCTGTATGGATCATTGTGAACTTGTATCCAGGATTGTATAAGTGAGTAAATATGTTTTAGTATATGTTTGAATAAGTAAGGTGTGTATAACTGTATAGTTGAGGAAATGGAGGTGTGATTGATTCTTTGCATGACTGACTAAGTGTCTGAGTAACTCCATGGATGAGTGACAGTCTATGAGTGTCTGTTTACACTGAGTGTATCTAAGGTTATATTAGAGTCTGAAGAGGTTCATCGTATTATCACATGAATGATGTCATCAGTGATGTGATCAGTAATGTCAAATGAGATGTCATCAGTGATGTCATTTGAGATGTCATCAGTGATGTCATCAGTGATGTCATTTGAGATGTCATCAGTGATGTCATCAGTGATGTCATTTGAGATGTCATCAGTGATGTCATCAGTGATGTCACTGACCATGTCATGAATGATGTAATATGTGACATGATCAGCAGTGGATTGCGGGTGCGCGATATATAGTTAGTGCAACTAACTATATATGGAATTTCAATGGTTTTGTGTGAGTAAAATAAGGTTTTTTAAATGCTAATTCCTAACTATATATGGTCTATAACCTATGGTTTTTTCAGTGAATTTTCAAGGTTTTGTAAATGCTAATTCCTAACTATATATGGTCTATAACCTATGGTTTTTTCAGTGAATTTCAATGGTTTTTTAATAGCAAATATCATAAGCTGTCGAATGTCAAGTACGTGGTAAGTGAAAACATTTTCGTGTTTATGCACACTGATCTGCTTTGAATGGTGCCCCCCCCCTCATTTCTATTAGGAGTACTCTCTCTTTGCAGATAGTGAAAGGTAGTTAACGCAGGCCTTTGCCCCCGTTGTAATCCGTCGTGCCTGCTTCTCTCTCCATTTGATTGATTGTTATCCAAGTATTTACTGTTTTAGAATTAGTTCTCTTTGGTTGAAAAGACAAGATGGCGCAGACAATGTTTTTCAACACTTCCTGATTTCCTTCGAATCGAACGTTAACAGACGTTGGGGCATATTACCAAAGTTAAGCGATATTTATCCCTAACGATGCATTGCAAAGATTTTTTTACCGTCAGAAATTATCGCAGATAAACCTTGCTATTATCAAAGTTTATCGCAAATACGATAAAAACCGACCGCAATGCATGAATATCGCTGAAAACTCAGCGATATTCATGCATTACCGAGCTAATCCTCTTAGCCATGTTATCCACCTCCCATAGGATAACATGGCTAAGAACTGCTCAGGGCAGCTGTTACTTTTTGGAGATATTCGCGCTTATCTTGAATATTTCCAAAAGTTGATAATAGGAGATAGCGATGTTAGCGACTGTTTCCAGTCGCTAACATCTTGGCATGCCCACTTTGCATGTCATTAGTGATAAATATCACTCACATGCAAAGTGGGGCCCAAGATGGTCGCTATCTCCTACTAGCCGTCGCTAACTGGTGTTAGCAACAGCTAGGTAATGCAGATATAATTTTATCTCCGCGAAGCGGAGCGCTGTTACAGATATATATCTTGTTTTTGAACGTTAATTTCTCAAAATGCACTGAAGCACATATATTGAGACCTAGCAAAGGCACATCGGGCTACCAGTCCCTAATATTTTACCAAGTTTCGTGCAAATCCATTCAGCCGTTCGATTATTATTATTATTTATTTTTTTTGCCCCGCGGGGCCCTTTTAAAACCTCCACATCAAACCTAGGGGATCAGCGAGGATCTACTATGCCCCCTTATGGTCATTTGCCCCTTCGCTTTGGCCTCCTCTTGTCTCTCGATCCTACCGAGAGACAAGATGGCGGCCGCTACGGACTGTTTGGAATGTTTACAGACACCGGAGAGCCAATCAGCTTCGCTTCGCAAAGCTCCGTAACGCGAAAAGTACGCGAAGCGGTGCGCTGTTACAGATATATATCTTTTTTTGAACGTTAATTTCTCAAAATCCACTGAAGCACATATATTGAGACCTAGCAAAGGCACATCGGGCTACCAGTCCCTACAATTTTGCCAAGTTTCGTGCAAATCCATTCAGCCGTAAGATTATTATTATAATTTTTTTTTTTTGCCCCGCGGGGCCCTTTTAAAACCTCCACATCAAACCTAGGGGGTCAGCGAGGATCTACTATTCCCCCTTATGGTCATTTGCCCCTTCGCTTTGGCCTCCTCTTGTCTCTCGATCCTACCGAGAGACAAGATGGCGGCCACTACGGACTGTTTGCGGCCACTACGGACTGTTTGGAATGTTGACAGACGCCGGAGAACCAATCAGCTTCGCTTCACAAAGCTCCGTTGCGCGAAAAGTACGCGTCCTAGGCCGCTGCCCGGTCCGCGCTTACAGATATATATCTTTTTTTAAACGTTAATTTCTCAAAATCCACTGGAGCACATATATTGAGACCTACAAAAGGCACATCGGGCTACCAGTCCCTACAATTTTGCCAAGTTTCGTGCAAATCCATTCAGCCGTTCGGGCTAAAAGTGAGGCCAACCGCCCTATGGAAATTAACATGGGAAAAACGCGTTTTGGGACCCCCCTTTTTTCTCGGCCCCCCCTTGACGAACCCCCCCCAAATTTTCAAAGGCTGCTCAGAAACAAAATGTGCCATTTTCCTGAAAATTTCAGCCAATTCCGTCCACAAACGGCAAAGTTATTAGACATAGAATTTTCAAAAATCCCATAGAGAAAAAATCCTAACTATATATACCTACTGGCGACCGCCAGTAGGTAATATATATATATATATATTCACTGAAAAAACCATAGGTTATAGACCATATATAGTTAGGAATTAGCATTTACAAAACCTTGAAAATTCACTGAAAAAACCATAGGTTAGAGACCATATATAGTTAGCTGGACATTTTATTGACATAAAACCAATGAAATTCCATATATAGTTAGTTGCACTAACTATATATCGCGCACCCGCAATCCACTGCTGATGATGTCACATATTACATCATTCATGACATGGTCAGTGACATCACTGATGACATCACTGATGACATCTCAAATGACATCACTGATGACATCTCAAATGACATCACTGATGACTACATCCAGTGACTGTATAAGTCTGTAAAGTTAAAATATGTCTTACATATTGAAGAATTAGTGGATGTATAAGTGTCTGGACGAAGGATTTAGTAGGTGCATGACTGAATGTATGAGTGAGTGATTAAATGTGTCTCACTGAGTGCATGGGTTAGTGACTAAACTGTCTTAATTTGTGCATCATTATGTCTGTTGTTCTGTAAACTGCTGCATGTGTTGATCAGTAGCTATATGAGTAACTATATGGGTTATTGATTGATTGCCCAAGTATTTGTATGGGAGACTGAGTGTGTGTGTGGCTAGCTGGGAGGTGTGTGACTCTGTGCAGATCAATCTGTACTTGTATCAATGATTGTATAAGAAACTAAGTATGTGTTAGTACATGTTTGAAAATGTAAGGTGCTCTATGTTTAACTGTATAGACAAGAAAATGGAAGTCTCATTGATTCTTTACAGGACTGACTAGGTGTGTAAGTAACTCCATGGATGAGTGGCAGACTGTGAGTGTCTGTATAGGTGTATGAGTGCATATGATAGTGTTGTAAAGATGAGTGATTGTATGTATGAATGATTGTATGGGTGAATGAGTGAAGGTGTGTGTAGACGTAGCAATCAGTGAGTGCGTATGTAGTAACTAGTATTGGTGTGTCAATGGTTTCAAAAATTATACTCTTTTTAACACTGGGTGAAACAGAGGTTATATTAAAATGTGAGGAGATGCATTGTATTGTCACATGAATGATATCATCAGTGATGTGGTCATTGATGTCAAATGAGATGTCATCAGTGATGTCATCAGTGATGTCATTTGAGATGTCATCAGTGATGTCATCAGTGATGTCACTGACCATGTCATGAATGATGTAATATGTGACATCATCAGCAGTGGATTGCGGGTGCGCGATATATAGTTAGTGCAACTAACTATATATGGAATTTCATTGGTTTTATGTCAATAAAATGTCCAGCTAACTATATATGGTCTCTAACCTATGGTTTTTTCAGTGAATTTTCAAGGTTTTGTAAATGCTAATTCCTAACTATATATGGTCTATAACCTATGGTTTTTTCAGTGAATTTTCAAGGTTTTGTAAATGCTAATTCCTAACTATATATGGTCTATAACCTATGGTTTTTTCAGTGAATTTCAATGGGTTTTTTAATAGCAAATATCATAAGCTGTCGAATGTCAAGTACGTGGTAAGTAAAAACATTTTCGTGTTTATGCACACTGATCTGCTTTGAATGCTGCCCCCCACCCCTCATTTCTATTAGGAGTACTCTCTCTTTGCAGATAGTGAAGGGTAGTTAACGCAGCCCTTTGCCCCCTTTGTAATCCGTCGTGCCTGCTTCTCTCTCCATTTGATTGATTGTTCTCTTTGGTTCATTCTCTATTTACAAACAAGCACAGAGTCGCAATACTCTGTTTAGTCTTTGCAGATAGCGAAAAACCGTGTAAAAAAACAAAAGGAATCGAGCAAAATCAGTAGGCCACTAATGGGATCTCTTTTTGACCTCGCTAAAATAGAAACATTAGGAACAACCTGTTGAAAATAGCAATGCGTATGTACATAAGCGGCATTCATTTGTGTTCACAGTACCCCTTGTTGATTGTTTGAATCGAGCATTGAATTGTTCGAAGTTGGTTCTCTTAAGGATCTTCTCTGCCTGCAAACGAGGAAGAATAGGAATATTCTCTCTCCCTTTGCAGATAGTGAAGGGTAGGTAACGCAAGCCTTTAACACGTCGTACCTATTTCATTCCTCATTGATTGATTGATTGCCCGAACATTGACTGTTTGGGAATTAGTTCTTTTTGGAGGTATTCCCTGTTTGCAAATAAACGTAGGAAAATCTTTGCAAGTAGTGAAAGGGTACGTAATGCGGACCTTTCTCCCCCGTTGTAATCTGTCATGCCTATCTACTCCCCACTGATTGATGCACCTGTTTCACCCAGACCATTTACTAGACATACGTCATCTGGCCCGACCAGAGAGCACCCCTAGTGAAAAGGACATATGCAATAATAACGAAGTGATCACTGTATCCTGTTAACAGAAACTTTAGCATGAAACAACCTGGAAAGAAAAGAATAGGAAAACGAAAATCAGTAGGCCACTGATGAACATGAACTTTTATTAAACAACGAACAAAGAAACGATAACATAACGTAATGATAAAACCTGTTAATGTCCTAGAAACAAGAAAACGTTAAAATATGCCATTGGTGAGAGACCAGAAAAACAGTAAGAGAAACCAAATCACCCCTCGCTGTCCCACCGCCTGCCACGCCAAAAAAATCGATAGACTAGGGAAAATGCAAGTCAGTAGAACATCCGCCCCCACTCTGGAAACTTCCAAGGTGGAGCAGGGTTCCGGCTACGCCCAGCCGGGAGCAGCCCATATAAGGCAGGTCCTGCTGCCACGCCTCGGCCAGGAGATCCTAACGTAGGGTGTAGCCGGAGGAGAGGCCGAGACCAGCGGGACCCGGCCAGGGGATTGCCTTTACAACGCTGAACAGTTGCAGGGGGGGGGAATGTCTCCTCGACCCTCCCCTCTCTCTCCGAGTCCGGCCGCGGTGGCCCTTGAGAGTTGCAGGTAGATCCGCCACATGCTCTTCCGGTCCGGCCACCAACGGTCGGGGGGCCGAGGCCGACGGGATCCGGCTGCAGCCGATAAACCAAGAAACCCGTTCATGGGGCCAGAGCCAGGGGCGTCCGGCCGACATCTACCGGAAGCCCGGCCCGAAGACGGACAAGACACTTCTTCTTTCTTGTATAATTGCTGCAACAACCCTGGGGGGGGATGTCTTGCACATGCCTCCGACCCCCCCCCCCTCGTCCTCATCGCCTGGTCCGGCCATAACAAATATCAAGCGAGACGCCGTGGGGTGCACTGGGAGGGAGAGACGGTGCGAACAGGCCTCTCCCGCCTCCCCAGTGGAGGCTTCCCAGCTGCACCCTCAGCGCTCCAGGCGCCCGGAAAAGAGTTCTTCCACTGTGGCCATGCTGCAACGTCTCGCCCGGCAGGGTGGAGCCCGTCCGCTCATTTGACCCCGCGATCGCCAGTAGCTACCGAACTCTCAAAATGGCGGTCGACCTGGCAAGAGCGGGCCCAGCATAAAGAAATGGCCCGGTCACTGGTTGACTCCACCACCGTAGTCCTCCACGACCTTGAAGATTCTAGAGGAGCCGCGGGAGTCTCCGACTCCCAATGGGGAATGACTGCCATGATCACCCGTGGAGTGACGAAACTGTATTCGCGGGACGTCGGCGCCAGCCTCACTTTGAATTACTAGAATCCTGCAGACCTCACTTCCGGTAAAAGCACAGTGTGACCCGGTAGGAAAAATTGTTGCACCCTCTCCCCTTTTTGACTGATAGTTCAAACCACCGATCCTTTCCTTTGCCCTTTTAACGGAACTTTGGACTGCCTCCCCCTCTTTTACATTTTCTAGAGAAAACAAAACATTAACCACTACATTAGCATAGCAGTTGACACCAGAACTGTTTTCAAATTGAAAACCAACAACATCTTCAACAGAATCCTTTTTGTTTCTGCTGTGACCCTGCTACAGCACAGGCATTGTCCCCAGCAGTAATTCTGCAATGCCGGTAAGAATAGCTGTGGTGCCTACTGGACTCACTCACCCCCGCGGCGCCCCACGCCGTTATGTGCTGGGCGGCAACTTGCTAGACATCACTTTAGTGCCATCTAGATTTCAGCGCGTTCTGCTGCCTTGGAACTATTCGCACAACAGACCGCTACTGACAAGAATATTTCATTATTGGTGCTGTCAATTTCAATAAATCTATTGGATAATTCAAAAGAAATTGCCACGGTCTCTTCGTTGTTTAAATGTTTTTACTGTTTTTGTTTTGTTGTATATATTTATATGTTATTAAAGTTTTATATTCCTACTACTTTGTTGGAGTGCTATATATTTTTAATGTGAGACATAATTGTAAAAACTTTGATGTACAAAGAGTCATTCCTGGAATCTTCCGCTTCAGGCTCGATCCCCTCCCCAATCACAATACAGGATAGTTTTCAGATAGTAGGAACACGTGTGGTGTGACGGATCTCATCGGGTGTGGGCCTTGATCTACTATAACTCCTTTGAAGAGGGGTGATTCTTTACAGCTGAGGCCATAAACTACATCTGCAGGGCTAGCTGATAGCCTGGACAATCGGACACAGAGGAAGAGGAGTGTCAGAGGGTGCGGTAGTGAATAGGGCGAAAGGGAGGTGTCGGGCGGGCACAGAGTGTGATTCTCAGGGAAGAGCAGCGCAGATGGGGGGAGGTTTATTGCCCATGCATAAGACAGAGAGCGGGGGTGACCAGTGCCTGGGGAAGATGCTTGCGAGGGTGAGGACCCATGCTACGAATCGACAGCGTGCAGAGAGTGGGTCTGGTCAAGACATCTAAAATGGCTGCCGTGCACGACAAAAGTGTGGCATTTCAAAAAAGGCAAGATGGCGCAGACAATGTTTTTCAACACTTCCTCATTTCCTTCGAATCGAACGTTAACAGACGTTGGGGCATATTACCAAAGTTAAGCGATATTTATCGCTAACGATGCTTACCAACGAATTTTTTACCGCTAAGCATCGTCAGAAATTATCAAAGATAAACCTTGCTATTATCAAGGTTTATCACAAATGCGATAATAAACGGCCGCAATGCATGAATATCGCTAAAAACTCAGCGATATTCATACATTACCGAGCTAATGCTCTTAGCCATGTTATCCACCTCCCATTGGATAACATGGCTAAGAACTGCTCAGGGCAGGTGTTACTTTTTGGAGATATTCGCGCTTAGCGCGAATATCTCCAAAAGTTGGTAATAGGAGATAGATATCTTGCATGTTGTAATGCAAGTTATTGTGGTATATGGAACTCATACCATAATCTCTCAGGAAAGCAGAAACTGATCCTTTTGGGACCGCCTAAAAAGGCCTAGGGGGTGAGGAGTACTCTACTTTGCCCCCTTTTCACGTTCCGAACTATTTTATTTTACTCTCTTCTGTAATTACACAAAATAGCACCGATAAGATGCATCGGAGACACACAGTGAGAGAAAGGAGGCCGGAGATGAAGAAGAGATGTCAAATACACATTGGAGATAATATAGTGGCAAAAGGGAAGTAAATATGAGTAAACTTACCATGTAACATAAAAATGTTGCACTCTATACTATAAGTCTCATTTTATACTACAATCACTTTGCTACAACCTCATAAATTAAAAATAAAAATGAATAATGTCTCAAACAATTTTTGATTTCTAAATATAAATTTATTCTTCAGAATTTTCTAAATTTGAAAGAACTAGTAACATGTCCTCATCAGCAATGTCCTCATGAAAAGTCTGCAATAATGATTCTTGTAACTCTATCGTCTCCAAACACTCGATAAATTCGCCATCAAGAGATTGATCAAAAAAATCATTCAAGTCATCTCCTCCTTCTGACAATATTTCATTATTGGTGCTGTCAATTTCAATCAATGTAGTGGAATCATTCAAGTCATCTCCTTGTGACAATATTTCATTATTGGTGCTCTCAATTTCAATCAATGTAGTGGAATCATTCAAGTCATCTCCTCCTTGTGACAATATTTCATTATTGGTGCTGTCCATTTCAATCAATCTAATGGAATCATACAAGTCATCTCCTCCTTGTGACAATATTTCATTATTGCTGCTCTCAATTTCAATCAACGTAGTGGAATCATTCAAGTCATCTCCTTGTGACAATATTTCATTCTTGGTGCTGTCCATTTCAATCAATCTAATGGAATCATACAAGTCATGTCCTCCTTGTGACAATGTTTCATTATTGGTGCTCTCAATTTCAATCAATGTAGTGGACAATTCAAAAGAAATTGCCACGGTCTCTTCATTGTGAGCCATTTTATTTTGAAATTGCTTGCTGTAAATTGCAGAAAAAAATAATCACTTTCATTTATCGTTTTTAGTAATACATAATATAAAACTAACTTTATCAAGTATTTAGTATAACAGAAGGACTGCAAATAAATAACAGAAAACATTTTTCAAATTATCTTCAAGTGTACAACATAGTTCCCCTTACAAATTAACAACTCACCTTTTCAAAAGTAGGAAAAGTGTTAGTACTGTGAAATCAAACACCAGAAATTCACCACCAAAAATTCCTCACAAATGTACCTCAGACAGTAGTATCACAAAATGGCTGTGGTTTCCTCTCATTTGACATATATACATAACCAATTAACTTTCATCACACACAAATACAAAACCAAAGTAACATTTTAATTGGTTCTAAATTTCAACACTTTCAAATGTGTTTTCCCCATGCAATTTTCCATAGGACATTTACATACGTCTACAGCCTGAATGGCTGAACGGAATTACACCAAACTTGGCAAAATGGTACATCAAACCTAAGAGGTCAGGAAGGATCTACTATGCCCCCTTATGGTCATTTCCCCCTTCGCTTTGGCCTCCTCTTGTCTCTCAATCCTACCGAGAGACAAGATGGCGGCCGCTACGGACTGTTTGGAATGTTGACAGACGCCGGAGAACCAATCAGCTTCGCAAAGCTCCGTAACGCGAAAAGTACGCGAAGCGGAGCGCTGTTACAGATATATATCTTTTTTTGAACGTTAATTTCTCAAAATCCACTGGAGCACATATATTGAGACCTAGCAAAGGCACATCGGGCTACCAGTCCCTAATATTTTACCAAGTTTCGTGCAAATCCATTCAGCCGTTCGATTATTATTATTATTTTTTTTTTTTTGCCCCGCGGGGCCCTTTTAAAACCTCCACATCAAACCTAGGGGGTCAGCGAGGATCTACTATTCCCCCTTATGGTCATTTGCCCCTTCGCTTTCGCCTCCTCTTGTCTCTCGATCCTACCGAGAGACAAGATGGCGGCCGCTACGGACTATTTGGAATGTTGACAGACGCCGGAGAACCAATCAGCTTCGCTTCACAAAGCTCCGTTGCGCGAAAAGTCCGCGTCCTGGGCCGCTGCCCAGTCCGCTGTTACAGATATATATCTTTTTTTAAACGTTAATTTCTCAAAATCCACTGCAGCACATATATTGAGACCTACAAAAGGCACATCGGGCTACCAGTCCCTACAATTTTGCCAAGTTTCGTGCAAATCCGTTCAGCCGTTCGGGCTAAAAGTGAGGCCAACCGCCCTATGGAAATTAACATGGAAAAAACGCGTTTTGGGACCCCCCTTTTTTCTCGGCCCCCCCTTGACGAACCCCCCCAAAATTTTCAGGGGCTGCTCAGAAACAAAATGTGCCATTTTCCTGAAAATTTCAGCCAATTCCGTCCACAAACGCCAAAGTTATTAGACATAGAATTTTCAAAAAACCCATAGAGAAAAAATCCTAACTATATATACCTACTGGCGACCGCCAGTAGGTAATATATATCTACACATATATATATATAAAAGAGATAATTACTTTGATATATACATATATATACACCTATATTCATATATGCACCACTCCTGCTAAGCCATAGCAAACACTGCTCCGCTTCATGAAAGAAACAGCATTGAAAATCCTCCTGCTTCCATAAAGCAGAGCAGAATTGCTTTTGGCCAGAGGGAGCTGCATGTTTGCAGCTCCCTCTGGGGAAATATCGGCCAGAGAGGCGGGCCACACAAGTCACGGGTCTAGGTGGCCCCTTCTCTTTTTAAAAATAAATGAATAAAGGCAGGCCCCGGTAAATGGGTTCCCCAGGGTCAAAATTAGCCCAGGGAAGGGGGGCCATGTGCCCCCTTCCCTTAATTACACGAATAAATAAAAGGAAAAGCCCAGGCCCCGTTATCGGCCCGGGAAAGGAGGCCACTCGGCCCCCCTCCCCTTTAAAAAAAGACTGGTCACGGGGATTTTTTAAAACTTTTTTTTAAACTCATGTAAGTCCCTGGAGGACATGACCCCTACACCACCACTCTGCAAACATACCTGCCGGCATAGTGGTGGTTGGGAAATAAAATTCCCTTGAATGCTAAGAGTCTTTGGGGGCCAACAAGCCCTCTTGTTACCTCCAGTGAGTCCCAGACAAAAAGGCATGGCCAACAAACATGTCTCAGAAAAGCCACTGTGTGGGACTTACAGGAGTTAACAGGAGGGGCAGTTGGCCCCCAAGGGTCCTCTGGAGCCAAGGGGACTTCATCCTTCTACTAGTAGTGCAGCAGGAGGCATGTTTGCATAGTTGTGGAGAAAGGGGGAGTGGCCTCTGACAACCGCTCAGCAATCCTGCTGTATGTGACTTCCTGGAAGTAACAGGAGGGGCATTTGGCCCCCAAGGATATCCTTGAGGGCCAACTACCCCTCCTATTACCTACAGTAAGTCCCACACAGAGGAATTGCTAGAAAGTCTTTGAAAGCCACTCCCTCATTCTCCACCACTCTATAAATGCCGCTCAGCTCATGGTGCACTACTGGTTGGGTTATGAAGTCCACTTTACTCCTGAGGGATCTTGGGGACCAAGAAGCCCTCCTGGTACCTCCTGTAAGTCCTACACAGCAGGACTCATGAGAGGTAGTCAGAGGCCCAGCTTCCTTTCTTTACCACTCTGCAAACGTGATTACTAGTTAAAAAAAAATAGATATTCACTGAAAAAGCTAAAGGTTACAGGGACGTTATAGTTAGCAAATTAAATTTTTTTTAAACTTAGAAATTCACTGAAAAAAACAAAGGTTGCAGGGACAATATAGATAGGGTCAGAGTTCACTCATACAAAACCAGAAAAGTTCAGTAGTTATAGTTAGCTGTGTTAACTATAACGTTTGGTCCTGCAATGCACTGCTTATGACATCACATATTACATCACTGATGACATAACTGATAAAATCTCAAATGACATCACTGATTACATAATCCACAGAATCACTCACACACCTGCTCACACCCCATAAAACCTCTTGTGCACCGACTCACATGCCCATACAACCACTGACAAACCCATTCACAGAACTATACCAGTACTCACATACCCACTCAGTTCTCCATAGAGCCACTCACACACCCAGTCTCTCACTCATACAGAGACTCTCACAACCAGTTACTCACCCATACAGCCATCCACCTAACCACACAATAACCCATACAGCTACTTATACATCTACTTATTTATCTACAGTCATACACCTACTCACTCATCCAATCAGCCTCTCAACACAGTCACTCACTCACCCATAGAAGCCCTCACACACTCACTCACACAACCACTTAGATACCCATTTACATATCCATATATGCACTCACACACTCCCGTACTCACCCATACAGCCATTTACGCAGACACTCACTGTCCAATACAGTCACTCTTAGATGAAGTGAAAAAATGAGAAAATAGTGAAACACATACTCAAAGAGCCACCCACACAACCCTACAGTCACTTACACACACAGTTCATTACTCATACATCCATTCAGACACCCACTCACTCACCCATGAACAAAGCATGATGCACTTTGTGCTGTTTTGTAAGCTCTATAAAGACCCAAGGGTGCGTTTTAATAAGCCTGTGTTGAGGGTGATTCGTCTCTGTTCTTACAAAGAGGGTTTTAACTATTTACGATCTCTAACTACTGCTGCTATTTGTATTGGTGTGCTCAACTTCGTTTGAACTGCTTTAGTAATTAGGACACGCTGTGAATTGTAACAAGAGTCCAAAGTTTGTGTTTTAAAATTTTAAACTCTGAAGCTCATATATATATATGTATTTTATGCCAGACCTTTTCATAAGTTTTTATGTACGTTTAAATTATTTTTTGTATGTATGCAAACTTATGTTTCAAATGAATCGAATAAAGTTATTTTGACTGACTACATTAACTCTATTATTTATCTCAAATGATTTTGGCCAAAATGTATACTCTTATTTACATTCTGTACAATATTGACCATAAATATATAAACTATTTGCTTTTCAACACAAATTTCCAAATGTAATACCAATTAGCACAAATAATAATCAAAACACTAATTATAAATGCTAATAGTTTGAAATGCTGTCTACTTTCTGTTCACATCTTCCCCAATAGGCAGAATGATATACTCAAACGTTTGGCTGATTCATAAGACAATCTAGCTTCAAATTCCAAGTGGGCATCATTGTAATATGTCCATCCTTTATCACACTTTAAATACACAGTAAAGTGTCCAGATATTATAGTAGAACCATCATGGAAAACAATAGCCACTGCTGTAAAAGTTCTTCCTGAAATGAATATTTGACTTAAATATTTGAATTTTTGTTTCCAATTTTCTTCCACTTGCTCTACAGCATTGTAGCATTAAAATGATATATTTTCCACATCTATCTATATGTAACGTAGACAGCATCTCTGCTCTACAATGTTAATATCTCATATCCTGATTGCCTGTTTTTGTCAACTTGTTAACAGGTACTAATATGCAGTCTGGTATTGTCAAGTATCAGAATAATTCTGTTTCTATTTCAGTGGTACAAGTAAATGAACACTCTTCACACTTATGATCCCATCTGTAACTTAGCCCAAATATGTTTTCAATGTGTATTCTTTCGTGTTCTAATACTCCAAGCATAAGCATTAGAAATGTGTGTCCTTCTTGTTGTATGGTGAGAGTAAATGTCAATGAACCAGTACATATATCTAAAAGATGCCAAATGCCAGAAGCATTATGCATTTTACTCTGTCACTTACCAACTGTTGAAATACATGATGTAGTGCAGAGCAGAATATTTTTTCACGATTTCCCATGATTTCATGATCAATATCTGGTAGATGAAACATAACATTCACTCATGTTAGCATAACAGTTGATATCCTACAATCTCATCCGCACTTTCCATTTTTTGTTTCTTTACTCCTTTAAGTTTCTCTACAATTGCTTTCTTTTTTTTGATCTTTAGTTGGATGTTTGACATATTTCCGTTTCTCAAATATGGGATATTCACCTAAATCAGGAGCATAAAGTTTTCTTGAACAATTGTATTCTCTTACACAATTTGCATCAGCCATGACCTTTTTCTCATCAAAATCTATGAAATACAAACCAGACAATGTTCCTACTCCAGACAATGCAATGTGTGCCATGCCCTCTTTGAACACCGTACTTCCAATATTTTTAAAAGCTCTGTCTATACTAAAACCTTGAGATTCATATATAGTTACTGCATATGCTAGAGACAGAGGAAACTGTTGACTATGAACATACAATTATTTTACAAGCAAAAAATTAACAACACAGCTCCCAATCTGTCTTTCCTCATTTATCTGATCAAATTGTATAATCCATTCCATTAGTATTTTTTATTTTGGGCGAATAGACCATAAAAGTGCATGTGCAATAAATTTACACATATTAAACCAATCCTAATAAAATGGGCGGACCAGTTATTAAATATGCAAAGAAAAAAGTTTTACAAGGTTCACAATACAATAGCCCCAAACAGTCCAAATCTTGTTACATCATGTACCCCCTCCCACAATATCACCAGCCCTCTGCTTCCCATTAGCAGCCAGCTGAGTAAATATTTGCCTCTTGTGGAAAACAATTGTGACAAGAATCACTACACACACGATATTAATAACATCTAAAAAAACTTTTGTAAACAAAAGCAGCTTTAAAAAGTTTGGAAGGAATGAAGTTTCAAACTACACAGGAGACAAAAACAATGCATCAGCCTAAGACTGTGAAGAGGAATTCAAGGACAACCTGCACGGACACCACATAGAGGTTAAAAATCACGACACTGCATATACAATTGGCATTTGGGTGTCATATTTTAGGATCCTAAATACATCTACACAGTTCTCGGACCCTATTGGGTTAGCCAGCGCTGCTTGGCTATTTTATAACCCGGGCAGAAAAAAAAGATGTGTAGTTCTGTCTCTACCTCACAATTACAAGCGGGACATCCTGAAGGGGTGGCGTCAGACCATTTATTGGAAAATTCATACAGTGGGAGAGTCACAAACCTAAATTGAATATATAATTTCCTGGCAAGAACTGGTTAAATGTCATCCAGGAAAGACTCTAATGTATACTGGTCCTAAATTCTCATTAATTTGTCAGTGAAGGATCCTGTGGCATGGTTCTCCTATAATCCAGCAAGTTTGCCCACCCTATGGCACCTTACCAGTTAGGTTCTTGAGATCATACGGCACGCTTCATCTGGGTTACTCCATAAGCTGATCTGCTCATCATACGGATTACATCCTTGACATAAACAAACCATGCTATTTTTCCTGCGCCCGATTAGATCGTGTCATACTGGCTGGATTGAATACCATGAATTTAGTTTTCTGTGCGTTAATCTCCAGTCTCCTGATTTTACAAAAGGCATCAAAACTATTGAGGATCCTCTGGATGCCCATGGGTGACTTTGAAAGCAAAAGACTGTTGTCAGAAAACATCATTGCTGGCACTTTTCTGTGTGCTAGCTTCGGGGCATCATTATCCTTCACCTTGATGAGTTGATCAGCCAGTGCATTGGTAAATAAGCAAAACAGGGCAGGTGCAAGGATACACCCCTGTCTTACCCCTCTATTAATTGGGAGTGGAGAGGTAAGTTCACCATGCTTCCCCTACCTAATATTTGCATAATTGCCTTTATGCAATCTCAAAGCATACAACAAAGATAGGCAGGGACCCCAAGTTCACTAAGTACAACCCATACTTTGTCTTTGGGTACCATATCAAAAGCTGTTTTTAAGTCCACAAATATAAGATAGAGGCTGCCACCCTCTAATGTTATCATTTTCCAATATAAAAGTTGGAGTCTATATATTTGGTCAACGATGGAGATGTTTTTCCTAAAGCCGACTTGGTACGGACTCAGGATGTCATGATCATCCATCCATACCTGGAGATGATCCAATAGTAACCATTCAAATATCTTTTGGGTTATATCAATCAAACTGATGGGTCAGTAGTTGGTGGGCAAAAGTGGGAATCCCTTTTAAAAACTGGCAGAATTTCTACACCAGCCCAGGTTGCAGGGTTTGCCATTCCCTTCATGATTGCATTAAATAATACCCATAGATGTGTTACCATATTTTTGGTCCTGCCCGAAAAAGGTCCCCTGGTATTTTATCAAACCCTGTAGCTTTGCCGGGGGATATCTTGCTTATGGCATTTGCTATTTTGATCAGGGTTATCTATCTTGGGGCCCTCTTTGTAGGTAATCTGTAGGGAGGTTATTGATTTTTCTATACTGGCACCCTCTGCTTTCACTGTGGTGTATAAAGCCTGGAAATGTGTCTTCCATGTGCCTGCTGCTACATTTGGCTCTATGGCTGACTTCCCTTCACTACAACCTGTCTTGACTATGCTCCAGAATGCCTTCAAATCTTTATTTGATATGGCACTTTTTAATTTATCCAAATTATACAGTTCCCATGTCTTTTTTTCTTGGTAGATGCTAATTCTATACAGTACCCTCTTTTTCTTAATCTGACACATATCCTTGGATTTGGTGGCATCTATCAAAGTCTGCTTAGCCACTCGACAACTACCATCAAACCAAGATTGATTTGCCATTTTTCCCCCCTAAAGATCCTTTTGGAAAGAATATTTTGACCACTTTAGATGTCAATGCAATATATGGAGCTGTGCAACTCTGTTCAGAGGGGGTAAAATGCCATCTAGAACAGTGATGTTTCCCATTTCCATTAGGGTCGGGATGATGGTTGAGTATAGGGAGGCCAGCTTGTAAGAGGAGTGTTGGATTACCGCTCACCATATTCTTCTCCTCTTATTGGAAAATGTTAGTCTATCATCTGGTGGACTACTGGGAGCCAAATGATTTCCCAAGTTCGGCAACTCTAGTTCTATGATCAGAGCGAAGTGGTCACTGTTGTGTCGAGGCAGGACAGCAAAATCGACAACCCTATGCCATATCCTGGTTTCCACTAGGATGTAGACTAAAAGGGAGGATTGACCAACTCTATTAAACCTTAACTTCCCTTGTGTATTAGATTCTGTGCGGCCATTACAAGCTCTTAGTGAGTGGTTTAGTGTGAGTGAATTTATCTGGAGTGCTAACAGGGACAATGCCTTGATTGTGAAATTTGTGGATCAGGGATTGCCCAGCACAAGTCTTCTTCACAAAAGTTTACATCATTAGGAAAATTGACATTGTTGCAGTATATTTTAGATTTGTTAGAAACGAATGAACAAAAAAATTGTTTATTTTATCTTGAATTACCTTCCAAACGACAAACTTTGGGGCACTCATATGAATTATGCAATACATATGCATTACTGAATTGTAGGCACAGTTTGGTATCTAATCATTAGATCTATGCAATATAGGAGGTGTCAAAAAAGATCTGCTACACTTGAACAAAAACTGTGTCTGACCTTCTGTGTGAAAGATAACATCCACTTTTGAACAAATATAATTCCATACATTAGTGGAATATATAATATCTATTTTCTTTTCCCATCGTTCTATTTTAGAATGTTCTCACTCAGAATAGGAAATTACAATAACTCATTACAAATAGAACCCATAGGAGGGCAAGAAATCAAACATACCATGACAGTCCCCTAGACTATGCTATATTCAAAAATTCAATTCCATGTTTATGTTGAAACTTTACATAATCAACAACTTTTCTCATTGCTCCATTAACTAATCCCTCATCAACATTCAAATTATGCCGCAAAGTCACTCAACAGTTTTTACATAAATGTAAAGTCTTTTCTAATCCAGCAGTTTTAGATGCAGACTTTTCTAAATAATCCAATTTAGCCTGTAGTTTCTCAGTAAGAACAAATGTTACTCCCTGGTTTTCAATTTTGTCAGTAGCTTTAATTTCCACAATTTCTTGTTTTTCCAGTTTCAGAAGTTGTTGATTTAATGTAGAACATGTTTGCAGCATAGGCATTGGCCAAACTATAGACTTATTTTCTGCAAGCATATTGTTCATTGCTTCAGCTGCTGTTTCTCCAGTTATACACACGCTCCTTAGTAGTCGACGTCCAAAAACTTGTTTTCCATGATCTGTCAAGACACTAATTCTTATATCTTTAGGAAGATTTCTATAATATTCATCACTTGCTTGTTGCATATTCTTAACAGGTTCTTTGTATTCAAAGTGTAACCAAATATTTACATTCCCAATAGTTCTCAAAGATTGTCTTATGTTGTCATGGAAAAGAAAATTAAAACCAGGTTTTCCCTTTACAGGAGTTAGTTGCAGTAAGTCCTCAAATACAATTACATGTTTTTCTCTAAACAGAACAAAGTAATCTGTTTCTAAAACTTATTGCATTCTCAAGTATACAAAGGCAAGCATTAAGTTTGATACGATGCTAACCTCATCAATTAATAAAAGTTTCATTTTCTTCAGTCCTCCTGAGACTTCATAACAAGCTTCTCCAGATAGCTTCTGATATTGCAATTTATTGTCATGTTCAACAGGTAGCATAAGTAATTGATGTAAAGTAATACCTTTAATGTTGTGTGCTGCTAACACAGTTGGAGCTGTTTCAACACTAGATAAATGTGATTCTGTAGTTTTGTGTAGATAACTGTACAAAACTTTAATTAAGAATATTTTTCCTGTTCCAGCTTGAACACTGATGCACAATAGAAAATGTGTAAATAATGAACATCGGCATTCTTTTTTTCATGCAGCAAACTAGGTTGTACCTGCCGTTTGACTTCTAGATATATTTTGTTTTGCTCAATATTTAGTCGCTCTCACTTTTCCAACTGAGTAACACCCTGTTTTTTGCTAGTTGCATTTCAGTTTCTACTTTATTCATGACTATTGCTGCTTAATTTCCAAAAATTGGTTGTCCCAGTGGATCTCGACTCAGTGTACCACAACTTTGACTGCTTTGGGAATTTTCTCTAGCTATTTCAGCAGCAATAGTAGTTTCTTGTTCAATCTCATTGTTTAACATTTCTAGATAGGTTGGACAAATTGTGCACTGAATGCTGTCTTTAGTTGCATTAAAAGAATCTTCATAGCAGTCAAAATCTCCAAATAATTCTGCTTCACTACGCCAAGGCTTGAAAAGTTGCAAAATTGCTATATAGAACAATTCTCTCTTATCTGGAGTTTAGCAACTGAGTTTTCTGTAGTTTATAAGATTTCCTTTTGCATGTTTCACTAAACATCCATCAAATCCAATTACTGCATATTTTTTATCTTTTATATTTCCAGTAACTTTCTTTTTAAAGCTGTAATGTTGAAGTATTTCACATAGACATACAATATATTACTTTTAACAATATCAGTACTTTCTGGCTCATTCTGTGCTAAGTATTCAATTTTTTTTAAAGATTTCAATGTTCTTTTTCGTGTACAGGCAAGACCTAGACTTATCCAAATTATTCCTCTTGAATTTGAATATAAACTGGCTGACCTCAACCAATCTGAACATTCATAGGATCCAATTTCTCTATGGGAAAGCGTTTTCAAGCTGTAGCTGTACAATTTATTGCTAAGACTCTTCTCTGCCGAAATGTCGTCCCACATTTCTTTAATCTTTGTATTTCCAGATTTTGTAATATATGTTGTACCATAGCGAGCAACAGCAATTGAATTATCTGCAACATACTGAATATCCATGTTTGCATTCCACATTTTCATAATAACTGGATTGTGGTCATCAAACTCTTTATTGCGGTAAAAATACCATAAAAGAAAACAAAGATTCAAGGGATAAGTTTCATACATACCAGTCTAAATCAATCAGTGCACATCGATGATAGAAACAGTACAAATTAAAAATAACATTACGTTAAAAGTTGAGCTAACAAACGGTAAAAAGCATGAAGTTAAAAGCTACAAGTGCTCTGTGAATCTCGGTTTTCGTCTCAGGTTTGAACTAACAGAGATGATTAAAGTGCAAACAAAGCAAGGTACCATTTCTAAAATGGAAATGTGTTTTCATGATAGCAATTGCGTTATCCAGTGAAGCGGGTCAAGGTATTCTTCACAGGTTCCATCCAGCGAGGATCATTAAAGTGCAAATTTAGCAATGTCCTGTTACTAAGGTGCAACCAAACTTAACTGTGCATTCTTGGCAAAGACACAATTCTAATACAGATGTCTCGGGTACTAGCAATTACGTTAATCAATTAGGCAAGTCATTAAATTCATCACAGGTTCTTACCACCATGAAACGTGAGTGTACATAATTTGGCAAAGAAACCGTAATTAGGAGGCAAATGCTAAAGGTTTCAGTTGCCAGTCGATATAGTAAAAACATTTTGTATTTACTTGTAAACAGAACTGAGACATATTATGTGCATTTTTAGGATTACTGGCCTACAAGGCAAATTTAGTTTGCAGGGAATTAGTCGTGTACGCTACTCACAGGGTTTGGGCGGGGGGTGTCAGCGCCCTCCTTCTAATTGCCCATGTAATTCCCCAAAATTTCGCAGTTGCACACACAAATAGTAATCTTGTGTCTAATTTCAGTATACACATGGCCACTCTACAGTCTCGGGTACCGAGTTCTTTACAGACAGGAGAAAGCCATTTGCTCCTTGGTTTAGTGTATGCTTTACATGCAAAGAGAAAGTGGAATGTGGATTCTTTTGGGCAGGGACAGCAAGGGCAGCCCTTTGGCTGTGCTTTGTTGTGCAGCCATGAGTTTGTGAATGCGTTGATCGGCAGGCTGCCAAACCTGAACGAGATGTATAACTTCCTGTCGGCTGGCACTTTCATGATGTCAAAGTAGCTTTCGAGGGTACAGCTAAGCTTAAAATCACTTAATTCTTGATTCCATCTCCTCTGATTGCCAGCCATATGGGCAGTTTTCTCAACCTCTTCCCAGTAGAGTGATTTAATCTGATTTTTAGTGAGGTGTATTGGACAACCAATGTTGTGGCCTGCAAGACCCATGGACGACATCAAACTTTTGACATGTTTAACTCAACCTGAGTGCTCTGTGGCAGGGAAACCTAATCTTTAAGAAACTTGTGCTCCAGGGATGTCAGGTCATTTGCTCTTGCCATACCCCATAGTTCAGCTCCATAGAGTGCTCTACCCAAGGCCTTGCAGCTGTACAGTTTCAGTGCTGGTGCAGTAGGCTCGGTATGGGAGGGACGGTGTTCGTTGCGCAGGGCCCCGATCACCTGGGAGAATTTGAGGAAAGCCTTATTAAGATAGTGCTTCCAGGCCATATCCTCAGATAATTTGAATCCCAGGTAATCGAAGGAACTGACTCTCTCTTAAGGGACATTGTCTAGGAGTAGATTACCCTTGAAGGACTCGTGGGGATTTAAAATCAGAAGCTCAGTTTTTAAAGTATTTATTTCAAGCCCCCTCCCTTCGCAAAAGAGCTTGAAATGATCTAGTAATTTTTGCAAGCCCTTTGGAGTCTTCGAAACATGAAGAGTGTCGTCAGCAAATAGGAGTGTCGGTATTCTTTGCTTGACTAAGGACGGGGGATAGCATATGGAAGCTCGGCAATATGATTGATGTACAGTGAGAATAAAGTTGGAGCCAAGACACATCCTTGGCGTACTCCCCGCTGAACCTTGATAGGATTGTAACCTGTCCCTGGCTACCCCATCGGGCTCTAGCGTAGTTCTCACCATGGAGCCTGATTAAAAGTGTGAGGATGCCCGGAGGCATGCCCATCTTCCTGAGACCTGCCATAGGTTGTCCCTGAGAACAAGATCAAATGCGGTTTTTAAATCAATAAATGCAATATAGAGGCTCCCTTTACCCAGCTGGCCATCAGCATAAACCATCGAAAGACCTGGTCAACTGTGCCAGTTTTCCAACGGAAGCCCAGTTGGAGGGAAGAAAGGATGTTGTTTTCTTCCATCCAATCTGTTATTTTAGCTAAAAGCGAGCAACAGACAGCTTTTTGGACACAGTTGATCATGCTAATTGGTCGATAGTTGGCCGGAATAGACCTGTCACCCTTTTTGAAAATGGGATCACTTCGGCCCCTTTCCATGATTCTGGGATGCTCCCTCCTTCCGCGATATTATTGGCAAGGGTCAATATGCAATATGTATGTGGCCCAGTTTTCCCTGTCAGATCGGAAGAGATCCCCTGGGATGTCATTGGGGCCAGAGGCCTTGGCGGGTATAATTGCATCCAGTGAGGCCAGTATTTCCTCTCTAGTGAATCAGAGGTCGTGTGGTAGTTGCAATAGATCAGGAACTGCAGAATCCATAGAATGACTTGTGAGAGTTGAATACAGAGAACCAAAATGTTCCTGCCAAGCATGGGCCGGGATGTTGTTGGCTAAAGGAGGAGACCGTTCATTATTGCCCTTGATCACGAGTGACCAGAACAGTCTGGCATCTGGACTTAAAATGGACTCGCCGAGTTCTGCCCACCTCATTTTCATCCAAATCCCTCTTGGACTTCAATTGGGCCAATTTTATAATGCCTCCTCAGTTCTCAAATTGACGGAAGTCCCCTTGCCGTAGGGCAAGCGACAGCCGACTTTTTAGGGATCGACAATCTTTTGAAAATCATGAGGTCGTTTTTATAATTTTGGCTTTGCTCGACCTATGCTTGTGTTGATGGACAATAAGGTTTTTGGCCAACTGGCCAAAAGAATTTAGAGTGTAAGTCACTGCAGCTTGCTTGTGTGGGAAGGTCACTTGGGCGGGTAGACATCAATCCCAGATGGTTCTCAAGATCGTATTTTAAGGTTTTGAGCTAGATTCGTCCGCCAAGATTGTGGACCATTTTAGCTGGCGATTATCATTGGAGGAGGTCACCTCCCTTGTGAAGAGGAGGTCATGGGCTGTCCTGGCCTTTTTGACCCCACGGATACTCATTTGTAAGGTCCAGAGGGTTGTGATCACTTTTGCATGACTGAATGATAGACATGTCTATTATGAGTGGCCAAAGATTGAGATCCACAAGAATAGTAATCAATCCAGCTCGGCCCTTTGGGCCCAACAAAAATTATTCCCCCTTCTTGATGAAGGGGTCCTTACATTGGCAGCCCATAGCCTGTGTGTGAGGGTTAGGGAATTTAACTGGATTGCTGCTTGTGACCATTTCTGTATTGGTGGCAGATCCAGTGAGGGAACTGACCACATGTTGTCCTCCTCAATAATCTCTAGGATATCTTCCCGATCAAGGGGCTCAAACGTTAGTTTAAAATCACCTGCCACTATTAAGGGGAGATCAGTCCGTCTTGCACACAATAACTTGTCTAATGACTGGAGAGTTGGTGACCTACCTAGTCTGGTACTCCTTGTGTAGACATTAAAAATGTCAAAGGACTTTCATAAGAGGCCTTTGAGTTTGACCCAAAGGAGGTGACTGGTGTTAGTGGAAATCTCCTCTGTTACATAATTTAGTGCAATTTGGATCAGAGTGAGTAGGCTTCTGGAGGGGTGGCGTTGTTTGGAGCGAATTGCTGGTTTGTAAAATGAGACATACCCTGGGATATAAACAGGGGTCAAACTAAAGGTTTCCTGCAAAATTCAAATACCATGCTGATTAATCACCCCCAGCCTGTGGGGGAGACCTAATTTCCCCCTTATTCCTGCCACATTCCAAGAAGCAATTTTAGGTTTCCTTGTGTCCAAGTGGTGCATGGCACTGGGGGACAGTAACTAGTTAGACTATATCGGAGTTCAAATGATTGTGTGTGGTTTCCTTCCCATCTGGATCATTATCTCCTAGTTGCTGGGATGTTTCAGCACATAGGATGGAATGGGGCCTTTGCGTCTCTACCTCATGCTCAAAGAGACCACCCTCCAAGCCCGTTTACATCAAAGTGGGAATTAAATCAGAATCTGTATTAAAATTGCATGCATGTTTAATAAGGGGATCTGGGGATAGTCAGTCATTCTGTGATAGGAAAGAGGAAGGTAAATCCCTTTGAGACATGCTGCATTCTTACAATTGGCTTCAGGTATAGGGATGTTCGGCTTCAATTGGATGTTGGTGTTAAGTGGGGGCAGGATCTAGCTTCTAGGGCAACTAGTTCATACACTAGATTTTCATTTATCAAAGTTAATTATACTGCATTAACTGCGCTATTTTTCAGAACACATCTCCTAGCCCTCAGGATGTCATCCCTTATCACCAATCGGCAACACTTTAAGCGCCTAATCCAATGGATGGCTTTATTTTTTATGAAAAACAAAAGGTGATGATGGACGGAGCGTTGACAATACAAACACTCACCCCCAGTCAACTGATCTGGGTTTAATCCATCACCGTTCTTTAGCTCACTCCGCCACCCCAGTTCAGACATGGCCATATGCAAATCAGTCTGACCCTGTGCCTCATGGGAACAGTCCTACCCAAACTGGCAAGCCATGTCTTCCCTGGACCGGAATCAAGCTTCCCAGGACCAGTTTCTGGCGTTACAGCCTTCTTCAGCCGGGCTTGCTTGACTCCAGTGGCAAAGTGAGCAAGGGACTCACGTCTGAGCATACCCTGCCAACTTAGGGCGAACAAAGAAAAACCAAAGGTGATGATGGACGGAGCGTTGACAATACAAACACTCACCCCCAGTCAACTGATCTGGGTTTAATCCATTGCCGTTCTTTAGCTCACTCCGCCACCCCAGTTCAGACATGGCCATATGCAAATCAGTCTGACCCTGTGCCTCATGGGAACAGTCCAGCCCGAACTGACAAGCCATGTCTTCCCTGGACCAGAATCAAGCTTCCCAGGACCGGTTTCTGGCATTACAGTCATCTTCAGCCAGGCTTGCTTCACTCCAGTGGCAAAGTGAGCAAGGGACTCCCGTCTGAGCATACCCTGCCAACTTAGGGCGAACAAAGAAAAACCAAAGGTGATGATGGACGGAGCGTTGACAATATAAACACTCACCCCGAATCAACTGATCTGGGTTTAATCCATCACCGTTCTTTAGCTCACTCTGCCACCCCAGTTCAGACATGGCCATATGCAAATCAGTCTGACCCTGTCCCTCATGGGAACAGTCCAGCCCGAACTGGCAAGCCATGTCTTCCCTGGACCGGAATCAAGCTTCCCAGGACCGGTTTCTGGCATTACAGCCATCTTCAGCCGGGCTTGCTTGACTCCAGTGGCAAAGTGAGCAACGGACTCACGTCTGAGCATACCCTGCCTACTTAGGGCGAACAAAGAAAAACCAAAGGTGATGATGGACGGAGCGTTGACAATACAAACACTCACCCCCAGTCAACTGATCTGGGTTTAATCCGTCACCGTTCTTTAGCTCACTCCGCCACCCCAGTTCAGACATGGCCATATGCAAATCAGTCTGACCCTGTGCCTCATGGGAACAGTCCAGCCCGAACTGGCAAGCCATGTCTTCCCTGGCCCAGAATCAAGCTTCCCAGGACCGGTTTCGGGCATTACAGCCGTCTTCAGCCGGGCTTGCTTGACTCCAGTGGCAAAGTGAGCAAGGCACTCACGTCTGAGCATACCCTGCCGACTTAGGGCGAACAAAGAAAAACCAAAGGTGATGATGGACGGGGTGTATGTATTGCATTGTTCTGCATTCTGTCCATCAACTGTTGTTTTGCATTTGTTACCCCGAGTGGGATGGGTATGCTCAGACGTGAGTCCCATGCTCTCCACACCACTGGAGTCAAGCTATCCTGGCTGAAGAAGGCTGATAGCCAGAAACCGGTCCTAGGATGCTTGATTCCGGTCCAGGAAAGACATGGCTTGGCAGTTCGGGCTGGACTGTTCCCATGAGGCACAGGGTCAAGGCTGATTTGCATATGGCCATGTCTGAACTGGGGTGGTGTGGAGTGCAAAAAAACTATGGATTTAGGCCCAGATCTCTGTACTGGGGTGTATGTATAACATTGTTATGCATTCTGTCCATCAACTGTTGTTTTGCATTTATTTTTTATGACCTCACCATATTCAAATGTGTTGTTACAATCAAGCTTTGGTACATTAGTCATGTAAATAATGGACTTGGGGAACAGCTTTGGGGATTGGGTTTGGCTTTGAAAGTAGAAGTGCTGATGTCCGATGGACTGGATCAGTCGCTGTGGCCGTGGAGGTCCCGGTCTGGCCTTATGGCATTCCTTGGGACCTTTTAAGGGAATGTCTCTGGGAGCAACGTAGGTCCCCTTTGCAGCCACCTCAAGTATCAGCTTGAGGTGGGGGATTAGTGATTAAAGTATTAGGTATTGTTTGTGTGCTATGAGTGGTTGGGTGGTTCAATTTTATGGTCCTACATGTACTCGGAGGGCACTTGGGTAAGAGTATCTTGGGTGTGTCGCGATCTTCTACGATGAGGAATAGTTTTGAGATAAGTGTAGTTAAAGTCCCTATTGTTTCTTTAAGGGCAAGGATTTCCCTCTCGAGGTCAACATTAGTTGGTGTTAAATCAATGACCAAGACCCTACGTCTCCCTTGATCTGAGATTGTGTGCCTCCCACAACTTCTATATCGCCGGGGTCCATGTCCTTTTTGTGCGTGTGGCTATCAAGCATAACTGTGTGTTCCACAAGGGGTGCAAATCTTTTGCTCAGGAGTAGGTCAGATGGAATCCTGCCTTGGGGATCGCTGTGGTTGCCCGGGTAGTTGGCAGGGGGCGCTTCCGTGTGTTCAAGGGCTTTTGTAATCCGTTTCTTGTTAGCTGCCTTTTTGAATAGGCTAGGTATACAACCTGGGCTTCTTTTTAAATTGTATGTATTCTTGGGCGATCTCTGAGTTATTGTACGTTTCACTGATGGCAACAAATGATTTACTCTTCCGTTAGAAATATAGGACATGGGTATCCAAAACATTTTGTATAAAAGTCTCTTTTGCATTTATATTTCTGTCGGCTGTATTTTCCGCTTCGATTACTTTGAAAGAGTAAAACGTGGTGTCTCAAGTTCTTTTCTCCTCCTCCTGTTTGAATGGCACATGTAACATATTGTTCAATGAAAGACAAAACAGTTTCATCACTATTTGTCCCAAATTTTGGTTCATTCCTTATCCATAATAGCATGCGTACATAAAGAGCACCTCTGGCTTTGAACTCTTTTTGCCAAAAGAAATCAGTTACCTCTCCAAGCGGTTGAACGCTTTTATTGCAGAAAAATTACATCATAGCTTGAAACCTATGGTTAAAATATCTGCAGATATTTACCGGATCAAAACAACAGAATTCTCCAGCTGTCGTGAGTTCAATGTTTTTCACATTTGAATTTGCTTCTAGAAGTTTCTCAAGTAAATCATCCCACGCATATTCAGCACAGTTGAGCGGTACAAACCATGTAGGTGTACCTAACTTTCTTAACATACACTTAAGTTCACCATGACGATGATACCAATATTCAATTAATTAACTGACGTTCTAAATGTTCCTCTCTTTGATTAACTTTGTCCGTGAACTCTTTTGCAGAAATATTTTTCAAATGAACTGTTTTTAATATGTGGTTCACTACATATGAAAGTGCAGACAAATCATTTTCAAACGATGATGAAATATATATGGGATACACTGTTGAAATCTTAGATCTTCAGAATGCATTCTTGTTGATCAATTTTCTGAAGCTGGAATCCGCACACCTCGCTAATCAAATCGTACACCTTTTCCAGTGGGAAATAGCTGTGGAAGACAATGAGCTTCTAACCCTTTTCCCCACACAGTCATGGAAGCTCCCTTTGCTTCTTTCATTGAGATAATTCAATACAGTTTCCTATTATTTCTTTTGAATGCAAAGGATGCATTGTATAGTGTTCAAAAATCTCTTCAGTTCTGAACTTGTCCACTTTTTCCAATTTGGCCTCTTGAAGGTTCTGTTTCATCTTCTAAGCATATAATCTGTTCATGAACATTTACATTCTTATAATAAATAATATTCTGTAGTGGTTATAGTGTAACATTTTGAGGTTCGTATATGTGTGTGAAAAGGTACACTCATAGAGGGGTGTATTAATGTAGGTGCTTGTTTGAAACGGAAAGTGCCGACTGTCAAGTTTAAAGGTCTGAGTGCTCTTGTCACTGAGGTATGTGTCTACTTGTACATTGATTCTCATAGGAATTATGCATGTGAACATGCTAGCTTCAAAATCTGATACCTTCTCCTACAGGTCCCATTTCAAGCAGATACCAGAAAGAAGCATGAGAGCTGAAGAGGCAAGCGGGGTGCAGAAAGAAGCAAAAGAAGTGCAGAAAGAAGCAACAGAGGTGCAGAAAGAGAAAAGAATTGCATACAAAATCCACAGAGGTGCAGAAAGAAGCAAGTACAAAAAGAGGCAAAAGAGATGCAGAAAAAGGTAAAAGAGATGGTGAAAGGGGGATGAGGGGTGCAGAAAGAGGCAAGAGGGGTACAGAGAGAAGCAAGAAAATTGCCAAAAGAAGCAAGACAAGTGCAGAAAGAAGCAAGAGAAGTGCAGAAAGAAGCAACAGATGCAGAAAGAGGCAAGGGAGATGTTAAAAGAGGCAAGAGGGGTGCAGAAAGAGGCAAGGGAAATGCAGAAAGAAGCAACAGAGGTGCAGAAAGAAACATGAGAAATACACAGAGGCAAGAGTGTCTAAAGAGGCAGGAGAGGTACAGAAAGAAGAAAGGGGAGTACAGATAGAGACAAGAGGGATGCAGAAAGAAGCAAGAGAAGTATAGAAAGAAGGAAGAGAAGTACAGAGAGAGCCATCAGAGGTGCAGAAAGAGGCAAGAGAAGTGTAGAAATGGGAAGGATATGCAGAAAGAGGCAAGAATGGTGCAGAAAGAAGGCAGAGGAGTGCACCAACCAGCAAGAGGGGTACAGAAAGAAACAGTAGAAGTGCTGAAAGAAGCAAGAACGATGCAAAAATAGGCAAAAGAAATGCAAACGAGCAAGAGAGTTGCAGAAAGAGGCAATAGAGGTGCAGAAAGAGAGATAGAAGGGTGGAGAAAGAGACAAGAGGGTGCAGAAAGAAGCAGGAGAACTCCAGAAAGAGGAAGAGAGATACAGAAAGAAAAAGAAAGGTTCAGTGAGATTTCTTCACCTGTAAAAGAAGATACTAGCTTTTTAAGCTAGCATCTTCAGATGCATAACACGTACGAGAATATATGTACAAGTAGACACATACCTCAGTCACTAGATCGCACAGACCTTTAAATTTAACAGACTACACTTCCCATTTCAAGCAGACACCTACATTTCTCATATGAAGTAGCCTAATCACTAATCCCTCTGGTAACAGGTCTTAATCCTTACTTTTGTTGTGCAGCTTCACTATTCACCGATGACTCTGAATGTTAGGCCTAGCAAAATTTAAAACAGCAATCCTTCCCATATCACTCTCGTAAGTCCCAACATATGCCTGAATGCATTCATGTGTGTGTCTGTACCTTTTGCTAGTACCATGATACATAAAAAGAATACAAATAGTTGAATTCCTTTGTTCCAGACTGCATAATCTCTAAATTTGAGTACAAGAAACAGTGAGGGGCTCTATACCACCTACATATGTAAGACATGTCTACTTGTATGACCAAATGACAGAAAAAGAACTAGAAGATGTCATCACTTGCACGAGAAGCCACCAGCTTTTTAAGCACACACCTAAATTTATACTGCCTTCTTCGAGTGCTCCTTTCCACACACTCATAAGAAGTAGCCTAATCAGTAATCCCTCTGCCAACGTCTTAAACATCACTTTCATCTTGCAGCTCCACTATTCACCAACTGCTCAGAATGTAATTTGCAATAAAAGTATAGGAAGAAGTAAGACAAATGCAGAAAAAAGGAAGTAAAGTGCAGAAACAACCAACAGAGGTGCAGAGAAAGGAAAGAAGGGTACACACACAGGCAAAAAGGGTACAGAAAGAAGCAAGACAACTGTTGAAAGTAGCCAGAACAATCTTGGACGAGCTAACATCTTGGGCTTCAGATAAATCCATCATCCACATTAATCAAATTGGGTTCTGCTGTTGCCAAGGTACTACAACTAATATTCTGGCTCTTACGTTGTTAATGGATGCAGCAAAGCATCAAAAATGCCCCTCTTCCTGTGTTTTATTGATTACACAGCTGCTTTTGACCATGTCGATCGCTCCAAACTGTGGGGAAAACTGGAAAATAGGGGTATACCAAACACACTTCTGGATCGGCTAAAGCAGCTGCATACAGACACATGGATCAGGGTCAAACTAAGGACAGGGTCACATATCTCAAAACAAATCATGACCTCGAAAGACTTGAAGCAGGGGTGCTTCCTTGCCCCGATCCTTCTTAACCTCTTTTTGGCCCATCTACCTGGGGAGTTGGACAGCTGTGTATGCCATGCTCCAAAACTGGGAAACAAGCTAATGTAAAAACCTGCTATAAGCTGATGACCTGGTTTTAATCAGTTGGACATTAATTGGCCTTCAGCACTTACTAAACACAACAAGCAGTTTTTCTAACCCAAACTCCCTCAAAATTAATCTCAAGAAGACCAAAATTATGGCAGTCAACTACGATAAAAAGAAGAACAATAGCTGGTTCCTTGATGGCCAATGCTTGGATCAAGTACGAAGTTACAAATACCTGGGAATATTAATGGACCGTAATAGCTCATTCAAACCTCAGCTAGAGTCCATGCGAAGAAAGGGGATCACAACGTATTTAGCACTGAAGTCACTGAAGAGACGGTTTTCCGACCTCACGCTTGACCCCCTATTACAGGTCCTGAGGGCCAAATTGCTGCCGTCATTGACAGACGGGAGTGAGGCTCTCAAAGGTAAAGATGCAGCAGCCTTAGACATCATAACAGCCAACTCCTATAGAGCAATATTCCATCTCCAAAAATATGTCTCCCCAGCTCAAATCTGGTTAGAATTTGGGATCCAAAGACAAACGGTGGAAAGAAGGAGTACCTACGTTAAAAGTTGGCACAAAATCCGAAGTGCTGAGGCTGGATCTTTAAATTCCCATCTCTGGAAAGCCTTGCACAATCAAGAATAATGTCCAGCCAGGGACTCTCTGTTTGACTCTATTGAGTTACTGGGCTTGACCGAACTTTGGGCTGTTCCAACAGATCATCTTTCCTTCAAAAAAGCGGTGAGAAAAACAACATCCATGCTTTCTGTTCTAGAAGACAAAGCAATTCTTACCAATAAGGCACGTGGCTGGATAGTGCTCAGTGACTATGTAAGGCAAAAACCCCAAGCCTACTTGAGTGCCAGAATGAAGATAAGCAGGAAGGAAAACTTTCTAAGGTTACGCTTTGGGGGTAATTGCGATCAAACCCCATCTTCTACCTTGGGAAAGGAAAGGAGCCACTCTGACCTGTCGTCTCTGCGGAACTGGGAACGAAGACATCACTCACATATTTTCCCAATTTAAAGGACTTAAGATACACCTTGCTACGTCCCTTTTTCAGGCATTACGGCATCCGGTCCTGCAGGCAGGCAGTGAAGCTTTGCTTCAATCCTATTGACTTTCAGCTCAACTGTCGGCTTACAACATTTATTTAGCTGGTAACTAAGAGACTTAAGATCTTGTTGTTATCTGAAACAAGCTAAAATGCTACTTAAGTACATCAATTCCCTAACTTGTATTAGTTGTAGTTGCACTTTTATCACCAAGCCTCTAACTTGGACAATGGACCTGGTTAAGCTGTGCCATCCTACTTGAGAAGTTGCGGTAGGCACTGCTGTTAGTTATAATTGAGATGTAAAAGTTTATGAGAATCTTTTTTTTAAACGGCTGATTGTACACATTAGGAATATGCAATTGTTGACCCTTTATATATTATACAGCTGTCAATAGTTTGTATAGGTATTTATCTGTGCGCAATGTATCTTTCTGACATGTATTTGCAAAGATTTTAATTAATCAAGGAAAATAAAATATTATCTTATCGTATCTTACCTGTTAAAAGAAGCAACCGAAGTGCTAAAAGAGGCAAGAGAGGTACAGAAAGAGGAAACAGAGGTGCAGATAGAGGGAAGAAGCATGCAGAAACAGGCAAGAGAAGGAGAACTGCAGAAAGAGAAAGAATGGTGCATGAGTAATTAAATCAGTACATGGGTAGTGGCTCAGTGATTGCATGAGTGTATGGGTAGTGCTAGGGTGACTACAGCAGTGCATGGATATTGCCATAACGAATGAAAAAGTGCTAAGGTAGTAACTTGGTGATAGAATGATGCCATGGAAAGTGCCTGAGTGAAAGATTGAGTGTAAGGATAGTGTTTGAATGAATAGATAAATTCATGGGCAGTGCCGGGTGGACTGGATGACTGCATCAGTAGTGTCTGCATCAAACTGTATATATTCCTTTCTACTGGTAATACAGGGCACAAAGGTACAGTCTTATATAGACAGGGATACCGTTCAAAACATCTTCCAATATATTCTAAACCTCATTTCTCTCTAGTACTTTGATTACAGGCTCAAGAGGTGCACATATTAGTATGCACAACTATTTAAATTTTCATTTCAGTACAATAAAGTAAGCTACAGTACACATTTGTACATTTCTCTAATGGTTTGCAAGCTTTATAAATAATGCATTACAAAGTAAAAAATAGCATTACAAAGCCTGAAACACTCTTACACAATACATAACACACCTTACACATATGTAACTCACCTCTAAAATACTAATGCAGATTGTGAAAATTTCAGAAACTCCTAAAAGATTTTCTTTCTAGCACAATACATGTGGTGCACCACTCTCAACAAGGTAAAACCAGTAATGGCAGAATTTCCCTCCCTTTTTGCACACAAATGCATGTAAGTAGCAAATCAAACTACTGCCTTCAGTTTTTCAAATTCTAAAACCCATTTTATTGGTTACACATATGTACCCTTTATTACTCTCTTCTAAAACTACTGAATATGTTTCTGTAATTTATTGGAGCTGCCACTCCACCAAGGTGCTACGGTGTAGCATCGCAAAGGAATTGCAAACCCTTACATGAGTACAAAAACCTATTTGCAACAATATTAGAATTATTGTTTAAGAACACACCACTTCTAAACATAGTAATGAGTTGGTAAATCTTACTTTAGTAGCATATCACTTTTATTTTAAAACACAGTTACGTTTCAACCCTCCCCCATTCTGATTAATACTAATTTCCATAGTAACACTATCTGCAACATTCAACTGGACCAGCAGGTCACAATTTCATCATATTTCGAAATTCAATACACTAGCGTAAAAATTCAAATAGAAGGTATGGTTGATTTTTGCAAAATATTAGCTTATCCAGTCTACTGTACCATCCAAACTTTTTTCCATAACCAATCAGAAAGATACTTGTTCAGCAAAGTAACATGAATCCTATTTTTGAGTGCACAATGTCGATTAACAATCAGTTATCAGCTTTTCCAAAAACAGCATCTTCTGCACCATTTTAGATACCTCTAGTTCTACCAACTGACTTCCTTAGCTTCCAGACATCCCTTCAAAATGCTTTTAGTATGGATTGTAGGGCACAGCTATGTTTTCTGGAGCAAAAGATACTCTGAACACAGAGGTATTGACAAAGACCTAGGTTTGCAAAATGTGGGTATGAAATGATTTGCACAGAGAGGATTAAAGTAGCACCAATTGATGCTTATGGTTAAAACATTTTTGCATCTCCCACCCCCTGACCTCATGATTGTACACTGTGGTGGCAGTGACCTTGGCACATTGACTGGGGTAGGAATGGAAATCATAATGAAGGGGACCTTTACACAAATGATGTCACTCTTCCCTCACATTGTCTTTATATACTCTAATATATGCCCAAGACAGAAATGGAAGTGGTCAAATAAATTATGTCCACAGATTGAGAAAGCTAGGAAGAATGTCAATAAAGATGTTTCTGCTCACCTCAGTGACCATAACATGGGCCCTATCTATAACAACAACTACATTTTGACATGCACAACATCTACAGAAGTGATGGAGTTTACTTCAAAGATGAAGGAAACAGAGTGTTTCTCAAGAACCTTAAGCTGTGCATACAGACTTACATGTAGCTGGATCAGAGTCATAATGAACACTATGGGTCTTCTTAGAGCCAACCTATCACCGAACAGGGAAAGATATACATTTTTAAGCATGTATACTCTTTCTAAATATTTCCCAGATTCACAAACCCGTAGCGAATCTGCAAAACAAATGTACAAATTCAATGTACTACAACACATTTCACTTTCCAATTTCAACTTTTAATTTATATTTTTAAATATTATTACTAACTTTCTCAATTTTAATATTATTATCAACTTCAATCTCACTAACTCTACAAAAAACTTCACAACTGCAGCACTACCTTACACATTGTATACTATTTAAAAATTTATTTAAGAATGACCCGCAAATTCACCACAACGCCGTGAAAGGTTTGAAAAATATATATATATAATTATTGCCACCTAGTTCCCTTGGCCTATTTTAGCCCTCTGGACCCCATTCCCTGAGGTCCAGCCATTTTTTACAATATTTTTATAATTAATGGAGGGGACCTGATCTCCCGGGGCTTGGCCATTTTTTAATATTACTTACATTAAGTAATGGAGGAGGGCATGTGGCCCCCTTCCCAAGCCAATATTGGCCACTAGGACACCATATCCCAGGGCCCGTCCGTTTAAAAAAATCTTTAAAAAAAGGGAGAGGTCGCTTTCCAAACCTCCCGGGCAATTTTTGGCCCTGGGGACACCATCCCCTGGTGCTTGGCCTTTTTGCTGGGGAAATGCAGGAGGAGCTCCAATGCCACTGTGGTTCCTGCAGTTCCTGCTGGCTCCCTGTCTCCAGCAGGTGCCAGCATTGCTAGATGTCCCTCACTAGTCAAATGCAAAAGCATTGAAACCTTTCATGAAGCTTTTGCATTTCACTCGTGAGGTACATCTAGTAACAACTAGTGGAACTGCAGCTTGATGTAAGAATAATTTCAATGACTTTGCATTTGACTCGTGAGGGACATCTAGTAACAACAAGTTGAACTGCAGCTCTTTGTAGAATTATTTTGATATTGGATACTATAATATTCACTGCCCACTGCTAATCTCGTCCCATAATGCTTTGCAGGGCCTTTGGTAGGGATTGTTTTTTTCCCAATAACTGTGCTTGGGGTGGTCCTAAGAGGATGGGACCACCACCGAAGTTCAACAAGATGTGCTTTTTGTTTATGCTCTTCGTGATCAAGGCATCTGCTTGGTCCTCCCCCTAGGTTAGGAGGGACCCAAAAATCATCACCTCTCTCATTGCCTTATATTTTTATTCGAAAAGTTCACTTTTGTGGATTGGTTATACGCTTTTTAGAATGTAAAATTGCTTTATCAAAGCATCTGAGGATGTTGTTGATTTTGCTGCTACGCTATGTGATTAAGCACGTTTTTGTACTGTGCTATGTGCAATTTGCGGAGTGCAAATTAGTACAAACTACGTATGCTCCGTTAGCGTAGCGTAGTACTACACCCAAGGTAACATATTACATCATTCATGACATGGTCAGTGAAATCAATGATGACATCTCAAATGACATCACTGATGACATCATCCACGTTATAAACTGATACACCTCCTCACACCCTAATATAACCTTTGATACACAAACTCTAAAATACAGACTACCATTTTCAAAACCATAGACACACCAATACCAGTTACTACATACCCACTCACTGATTCCTAGGTCTACACACACACACATCTACTCATTCACCCATACAGTCATTCATACATGCAGTCACCTATCAATAAAGCACTATCATTTGCACTCATACACCTATACAGACACTCACACATCGCAATTTATCAATAGAGTTACTCACACATCTACACAATCATGCAAAAATCATTCACACTCCCATTTACTCACCTATACAGTTATACACCCACACCACCTCACTTATTCATACAGATACTAACACATACTTACTCTCTTTTACAATCACTGATATAAGCACACACTCATACATACAGCCACTCTCGCAATCACTCACTCTTGTATAGAGTCATTTATATACTCCAACACTCACATATACTACCTTCACATATGTAGTTATTCACACATATACCACTGAGACATCCATTCACTCACCATCACACCCATACATACACCCACCCACCCATACAGCCCCTCATAGATACACTCTTGAACCCATACACCCAGTGAATCACCCACTCACACATCCATGCAGTGAGTCACACCCACCCCACCCACCCACACAGACACTCCAGCACCAATACAGATACTCAGACAAGCAATCAATAACCCATATAGACATTAAAGTAGCTACTCACCAACCCATGCAACCGCTTACAAACCAACAGACAGACTGATACAGATATTCACATAGTTTAGTCACTCAGTAAGACACCTTTAATCACTCACTTATACAGTGTATCACACACCTACTAAATCATCCATTAAGACAGTCATACACCTACTCATTCTTCAATACACCTCGGCCTATATATATACATATAAAACATATTTAAACTTTACAGAAACACACAGTCACTGGATGATGTCATCAGTGATGTCATGTAAGATGTCATCAGTGATGTCACTGACCATGTCATGAATGATGTAATATGTGACATCATCAGCAGTGCATTGCATGGGTGCGAGTTATAGTTAGCTCAGCTAACTATAACGGCTTCATTTCTCAGGTTTTGTACGAGTGAAATGTCCAACTAACTATAACATCCCTGAAACCTATGTTTTTTTCAGGAAATATATATATATCTATATGTTCACTGAAAAAAACAAAGGTTACGGGGATGTTATAGTTAGGTTCAGGTTTCACTCATACAAATCCAGTGAAAATTCTACTGTTATAGTTAGTGAGCTAACTATAACTCGTACCCCTGAAATGCCTTTTTCATGACCTTACATATTACGTCACTCATGACATGGTCAGTGACATCACTGATGACATCTCAAATAACATCCCTGATGACATCGCTTAAAGATCATACAGTGACTCTGAGTGTTTAAAATATTTCTAACTGTTAAATATATACCATGGGGTATTGGTGAATCAGTGGGTGTAAGAGTACCTGCCTAGATGATTCTGTGGGTGTGTGACTGAATGTATAAGTGAGTGATTAGGTGTCTCAGTGAATGTATGGGTGAGTAACTGGTTATGTAAATGTCTGTATCAGTCTGTCAGTTGGTGTCTAAGTGGCTGCATGGGTGTGTGAGTAGGTATGTGAGTTTCTGTATGGGTGAATTATTGGTTGTCTGAGTAACTCTATGGGTGTTTGAGTGCCTATGTAGGTGGGTGAAGTGGTCGGTGACTGCCAGTATGAATGAGTGAGTGGATGAGTCAGTGGTTGTATGGGTTAATGTGTATAAGTGTGAGGGGCTGTATGGGTGAGTGAGTGTGTGTATTCCTGTGTTGGTGAGTGAGGGCATGTGCCAGTAATACATGGGTGAGTAGCTGGGTATGTAAAAGGCATTATAGATGAGTGATGGGATATGTGAGTGACAGTATAGGTGAGTGAGTGAATATGAGATTGGCTGTATGGGTGAGTGTGTGCTTGTTTCAGTGAATGTATAGGTGAGTGAGTATCTGTTATTGTCTGTATGAATAAGTAAGAGAGTGTGTGAGTAACTGTATGGGTAAGTTAGTGGTTGTGTGATTGACTGTTTGACTGTATGTGTGATTGAGTAGGTGTGTGAGTAGCTCTAAGGGTGACTGACTCAGTGTGTGAGTGGCTGTATGGTTCATACACCCAGTAGATATATTAGTGGCTTTATTAGATAGTGAGTTGGTGTATGAGTGGCTGTGTGGGTGTGTGAGTAGATGTGTGTGTGTAGACCTATGAGTCAGTTAGTGGATATGTAAGTACTGGTATGGGTATGTCAATGGGCTTGAGAATGGTAGTGTGAAAGTTGAAATGGGTATGTGCAAAGTTACATGGGGTGTGAGTGGGTGTGTCAGAGATTTTGTAGATGATATCATCAGGGATGTCATCCTTGATGTCACTTTAGATGTCATCAGTGATGTCATCAGTGATGTCACTGACTATGTCATGAGTGATAAAATAGGTAAGCATAAGCATAAGTCATAAGTCATAAGCAGTGCATTGCGGGGGTGCAACTATAACTGCTGAATTTCTCTTGTTTTGTATGAGTGAAATAGAACCCTAACTAGAACTTCCCTCTAACCTTTGTTTTTTCAGTGAATTTCTAAGGCTTTTTTTAATTCTATTTCCTAACTATAACATCCCTGTAACCTTTGGTTTATTCAGTGAATTTCTGAGTTTTTTTAATTTCTATTTCTTAATTGTAATGTCCATTTTATTTTAAGTGAACCTTTAAGATTTTCGTACTTTCTTTCTATAATTGGATAGTGTGTATTTTATTTATATAATACACAAAATACACCACTCATTTTTTGATTTTATATGTGTTTAGCAGAAAGTACATTAATAACTGGTTTTATTTTTAACAATTTTGTAAGTCGGCACAACATTGTTGCGTTTACTGTGGAGATTCTGTCAACAGTAAATGTATTTCACATAGTCAAAAATACACCTTAAGACATTTTTTTTTCAAATAATGTTTAAGTCAAAATATTTAGTAAAATATTGTTTTAACTTTTCTTTCTGTGATCAATGAAGACGGAAGCCACCTTTACCAAGAAAACGTTTATTCTTGACTACCGATGTCATCGTGGTGACGTTGGTAGTCGCGTAGAGTGTGTGGTTTGGATAAAGTGTAAAACATATATATAAACATATGCTACAGTATATTTAACAGGAGAGCTTTATTAGTGTACTTTTTACACTCATATTTTTGTAGTGGGTTTCCAAAATAATTGTCTTCAAACACTATTTTCCATTTCCGCAAAGACAGTGAAAGTCGCGATGACGTCGGTAATCATGGATAGCGCATGTTTTTCAACAACTCTGAAGCATGTGTAGACATATTGTGGACAAGTTTAGTATAGCTGTTTACCTTTATAGTATTGAAAGTTTTGCTTTCAACCTTTTTTTGCATTTCTGCTTCACAGTGGTAACCATGACTATTTCGGTCACCACGAATATCATATGACCGGGAAAGCAAGGAATATCATTGGATAATATACTTTTCAGCAAAATATTCACCCACTCGTCCTTCTTGAATCTTCTTTCATAGAACATCATTCGGAACAGGTGGATTCATTTTGCTGTGTAAAGTTTATGGCCTCTTTTCTATCAGAAATGGCAACACAGCAAGGAGATGGGGGTCAGCAGGAACAACAGCTGAACCAGGATGTAGAGGAGGTGGAGACAGAAGATTTGGAAGAAGAGGAATCTCCACAAAAGAGAGCCAGCGTGGCATGGAACTTTTTTGCAATTCCATCAGGGGAATCAAAAACAGCTGCCAAAGCAGTGAAATGCTTTGACAATGGGTAAACTTACGGTTCAAACATTGAATGTAGGGGGGCTACTGACTACTAATAAACGCTTTCTTTTGGCTGAATTAGTCCGCTTAAACCCGGTCGATGTCCTATGTCTCCAGGAGACGCATATACCCTGGGATAAAAGATCGCTGTTGAGATTAAGAGGGTATAATTTATTAACAAACTCAACACAAACTTCGAATATAAGGGGTGTAGCGATTCTGGCAAAAACTCATCTTGGGACAGCAGTTCGGCATATGTCAGATCCGCATGGCAGGTGGGCGGTGGCTAAATTGGCCTCGGGAATTTCAATTTGTACCATCTATGGTTCTAATCAAGACGATCCAGCTGTTCTTGATTTTCTAGAAACAGAGCTCCCAACCTGGCAAGGCCCACTTATCATCTGTGGGGATTTCAACATCTCTCTGAGAGTACAACCTGATGTAACCCCATCTCAGCAGAGATATACAGGTCGTATACCCAAGGTTTTTAAAGCACTTGTCAGACTGACCAGTAGTCTAGGGTTAGTTGATTTTTGGAATTACTCTAATAAAGATGATCCTGGGTATACGTAAAAGTAAAGTAAAGTCCATATTTGTAAAGCGCACAATCACCCGTAAGGGTCTCTAGGCGCTCGGGGGCCGTCGGGAAGATTAAGCGAGCTATTGCCCCGTACTTCTCGCACCCCCATCAGAAACACGTCAGGATTGATTATTTCTTCGTATCACATGAATTTCTAACACACTCCTCAATTAGCAAATTGCCAAAGATCATCTCGGATCATAATTCCCTCATTTTGTTAACAAATATACCCGATCCCGCCAGTCATCGCAGATCCTGGACATTTGACCGTAAACTGACGGCAAATACCCAATATATCTCTCATATAAAACTTTGGACTACGCAATTCTTTGAGGTCAATCGCTTTAGTGCATCGAGGAATGCAGTATGGGATAGCTTTAAAGCCTCCCTTAGAGGCGAAACCATTAGTTTTCAAAATCATGCCAGAAAGCAGTTACTTAAAGATTTTAATTTAAAGATGCAAGCTCTAGTGATTGCTGAGCAACAACATATCGTACAAATATCAAGAGGTTGTGATGCAAAACAGGAGATGTATCAGGTCATCGCCCTAAAAACAGACCTTAACCACAATCTTAGCCAGAATGCGGGCCAAACGTACAGAGTACATAGAAAGGATGTCTATGAGAGCGGAGAAAAAGTCGGCAGACAATTAGCACTTCGCACTCGACAGAAGATCACCTCCAAAAATATTACTTCTATTCAGGACAGGGGACAGATATATACCCAAACTGATGACATTGCCAAACAATTTCAATTATATTATCAGAAATTATATTCTGAGGATGCCATGTATACCGAAAGTGACTCCGCTACTTATCTACATAATTTACTTAATCTCCCAAATGCTGAAAAACGCCTTGATGATGTTTCTCGCAGAGACCTGGACAAAGAGATCACAATAGAAGAGGTGTTCACCGCTTTATCATTTATGGCTTCCGGTAAGGCCGCAGGCCCTGATAAAATTCCTATTGATTTATATAAAATCCTGTCTCACCAGCTAGGGCCGCTTCTCCATGACTTATTTTTAGGTATTCAATACAACGGGATACCTCTCGAATCTTGGAACAAAGCTAATATTGTAGTCTTTCCAAAGAAAGGAAAACCTCCAGAACTAGTCACCTCCTACCGTCCAATTTCATTAATTAATTCGGACTCCAAATTATACGCTAAGGTGATGGCTGTCAGGCTGAGCAGGGTCGTTGAACATTTGGTCTCCCCGTGGCAACATGGTTTCATTCCAGGGAAAGGGACTACCAACCATATTAATAGAGTTATCACTTTGTTTGATTCCATGTCTGCTACGGGCGGCCGGATGTCAATGATCCTGCTAGATGCCGAAAAGGCCTTTGACCGCGTTTCCTGGTCTTTTCTATGGGCGGTTTTGTCACACCTTAATTTTGGCCCCAAATTTATAAAATCAATTAAAAGCATGTATCACTCCCCTAAAGCTAAGATTCAGTTACCTGGATCTGTTTCTGGTCAGATTAGCATATCCAGGGGCACTAGACAGGGGTGTCCTTGCTCCCCTATATTATTTGCATTATATATGAATCCTTTAATTTTAAAATTCTTAGAGACTCGTTTAATTAAGCCCGTGGTCTGCGGTCAATACCAAACAAAAGTATTGGCTTACGCAGACGACATAGCCATTGTCACTCCTGATCCTTCTGAGGCTATTATCACCATTGAAAACCTTGCAACCGAATATGGTAAATACTCAGGGTATTCCCTTAATAAGGAGAAAACTTTAATTATATGTACTAACAACATAGTCTGCAATGATCCCAGGGTGACGAATAATGCCACATATCTGGGAATTGTGATCAGTCCAGATATTAAAACTATTATTAAAACCAACTTCGACCCTTTCTTAGATAGAATTAAAAAGGATCTTGATCGTGTGAACAGCTTATATCTTACTATTATAGGGAGAGCCAACTTTTCAAAAATGAATGTCCTACCGAGACTTCTTTATGTTTTCCGGGCCATCCCCTTAGCCATTGATGAAAAGATTTTGAAAACATTAAACTCATTTATGTCCAAGTTCATCTGGCTAAACGGCAAGATCAGGAGGTCGCATAAACTATTGTCCTTACCCTTTGATAGAGGAGGTTTAGCTATTCCCAACACAACTCTGTATCATTGGTCTGCCTTTATGCAGATCTTTGCTCCTCTGATTAAAACTAAAAGTGTGACTAGCCATAGCGTAACGGATTCTATTCCCTCTATTTACGAGTTAATTCTGGGGAGTAATGCTGACGGCTTGTTTCTTCTCTACACAGACACTTCTTATTACAGACAATTTCGACAATATATAACTATTACTGATGCTCTTAAAGTTTGGAAGAAGATCCACAAACATATCCAAATTAGCAAGATCACCAGATATACACCTTTGTGGCACTCGTCTATCACTTCCAACATTGGTTTCGATTCTACAGCTAGAAAATGGAAACTCCTGGGTATTTTAACGGTTCATGATTTCTTGTTTAATGGGACTGAAACTTCCTTTTCTGATTTAAAAGTGAAATATAATCTCCCCAATGGAGATTTTCTTAAGTATGCTCAACTATTTACTAAACTCAAATCCAGTATTTCAACTCTAGATCTCTCCAATATTCAATTATTTGAGCTGGTGAATAGATCCAACATAAGAATTGGCACCCTTTATGATACCCTTATGTGTGAAAAGCGAGATGATCTAGAGAAAACAGAAGCAAATTGGGTAGTGAAGCTTGAAAATCCTGATGTTGACCTGTATAAATGTATAGAACTATCCAATCGTCTGCTCATGTCTAGTAATCTTAAAGCCCAGCTATACAAAACTGTGTTTAGTTTGTATTATACCCCGGTTAAACTATTTACGTGGGGGAAAAGAGAAAACGATCTTTGTCCTAGATGCGCAACAGGTCCGTCAGATAATATTCATATGTTTAGTAGCTGTGGTAAACTCGATTTAGTCAAAAGTATGATCGCAGATTATTGGTCGGTTATATTCGGGCATAGACTACCCGAATCTGACTGCTTATATTTAATGGGTTTTGATGGGTCCTTAACATTTACCAGAAGCGAAAAAAGACTCGTTTTTATTGGTACGGCTATACTAAGAATAATCATCTCAGCTTGTTGGAAAGACTCTGTCCCCCCCACTTTCCAAATGTGGCTAGCTCGCTTCCTAGCGGTCTGTAATTATGAGACATCGATTTATGCTACCAGGGGATTGAAAGCTAGGTAATTGGGCGAGGCTATTTGGGATCCTATACGGCGATGGCGGTAAGGTATAAATCCTACCATGAGAGTTAGTTAGTAATCTTTCTGTTTCTTTTGCTTTTAAACTCTTTGTATGTTTTTGTTGTACTGATATCACTTCTTCTTCCTTTGTAATCTTCTATGTTGGTGGATATACACCTATAGATCTGTTTTCCTTTTTTTCTCTTTTATGAAATGATGTGTATCCAATGTACTGTCCTGATTCAAATAAAAAAAGAAAAAAAAAAAAAAAAGAAATGCTAAATCTGTATTCTTGAGGGACAAATTTCAAGATATACCGTCCATAAACCTATCATAAAAAATGCCTCCAACTAGTGATCAAGCAGAGGGAAGCTGGAGTACCATCTACTTCAGTAGCAGCAGCAACAATTCCCGGCCAGAAAGTCCCTTCTGAGGTGCAGGCTACAGCAACAGATATGGCTCAGAGTAGTCAAGAATGGCAACGTACTGCATGGATTGTAGTGTTGTTATAAGTGCTGGTGAGCAGTGTCATACAGCTATTCACAATGCTGCAAAACAGCATATATGCTAATTTTTTCCCTTTTATATGTGTTGCACATTTTTCAGTGCACGTTTTTTGAATTCATGGGGCTGTATTACACATTGTCACTGTTTGCGCCCGATGTACATTTTAAAAGGTGTGCCAGGCTCAAACAGTGATGATGCACCCCATTACTCTGTATGTGCTGCCCTATGAGCAGCCGCAAACTTGGGCTTTCCCAGGGCAGTGCATTCATGTGAAAACACGGAGCAGCTGCTCCTTGTTTTCAAAGTGCAGGTGGCACTTGCCTGTACTTTCAAAGGGGTTTAGAGATCCCCTTGTAGGCAGGTGCAGTAAGTGACTGCACCCACCTACAAGGGGATGTCTCAGGGGTCTATGAAACCACTTTTGCCCCCTGCAGAGGGCTGCTGTCAGGAGGTGCACTGACAGTGCACCACCTTTTAAGTGGCGCACTGTCAGTTAGCCTCCTGAGGGCTTATTTGACTCTATGTCCGCATCTGTAATATGGAGCAGGCGCAGAGTCAACGGAATTCCCTCATTTGCATGGGGCAATTGAACTTAGCAACTTCTTTTGAAAGGGTTTGTAATCACGGTGATGTGGGTATTGTAGTGTGTGATTTAGGAGTGTGTTGGGTATATCATAAACACAGGGGTGGTGGAGTGGTGTGGCTCACTGGTTAGAGGCGGAAGACCCGGAGGCAGAGAATGGCCCGGGACCAGGGTTCAATTACCGACGCGGCAGGGTCGTGGACCAGGGTCAGCGGACTCGATAATTCTCGCCTCGGTGCCTACTCTAACCAGGGATCACACTCGGCAACTCTGGGCATTAGCTTGTCTCATCTCTACAACGGCCCCCCACATTCGCCGGGGATGCCTGGTTTCACCTTGGAGATACCCAGTAGGGACCATCTCACAGGGATAGCCAGGACGGGTTCCCCAGCGGTCTACAGCGCCATCACGCCTCAGGGCAGCAGTGCGCTTTACAAGACACATACATTACATTACATTACATTACATTTTCATTATATCTGTTTGAGATATTGAGAGTTGTTGCACCTCCAGTAGGTTTTGCCAATGATAGCATCATAGTATATTGAATTTTCCACTTTTGGTTTAGATTAATTGGATTTATTTCTTGTTTTATAACATCGTGGCCCCTGAGGAAGGGACTGAGGGTCCTGAAATGCATAGGGCATCGATATTTTTATCTTGTGGACCTTACAGAAGAAGACATCATTGAGGTCTCTCACGAATATGCTGTGTAACCGGAAAATGCTTTGTATTGAACATCATTTAATTGTATTATTTTGACTTCACAACATTGTCGAGAAATATATGCACAAATGCAATCAAGGTGGACGTTGAATATATTTTTTGTTGAACATTTTGGTAACAAACAGTCAATGTTGAATTTTAATCGTTTACATATGAAGGTAAATACATTTTGCAGTACATACTGGTTATTCCGGCAATGATTGTTCGGAATGTATTGATCTTTAGAATTAAGTAGAGACACAAGCAGTTCCCTTTACCTGTTCTGTGCACACTCAGTGATTACACTTAGTTACATAAAAAGAAAAATAGAAAACTTAGCGTGCTTCACTAACCACTTTATTTTCTTTCGAACTGTGCTTTGATAGTACCTAGGTGAATGGATGAGTGCATGGGTACTGCTTGGGTGATTGGATTAGTGAATGGGTAGTAGGAAAGGAACCTGCGCACACATTTATGTTAGTTGATTCAATGATCACAATTCTACTAGGAAACATATAGTATAGTCCAGGCGGTGAAGTCGTTGTACTTGATCGTGTCTGTTTATTAGTCACTTCGGAACAATTTGACTTGAACATTACTCTATGTGTTCGATCTACTCGGCGCCCAGTATTTAATCTGCCACCTTATAGTTGGTTTACTCACCTACTATACTTCCTACGCTTGATTATCCCTTTTGGTTACCCCGCCGGGTTGGAAGTATCACTGGAGGAAGGCCCAATGAGGTGTTAGAATCCTGCCACAGAGCCCTGAAGAGTTGTAGAACATTTTCTTCTACAACGAAACACGTGTCGGCTGGCTGTTTGTACAAAGTATACCATCTACCTGACTAATAAATAAATAATTCCTATTACTAATTGTGTAGTTTTGCTATACAGATTAAGAGGTTTGTGAGGGTGTCCCCTTCCTGCTGCACCATCTGATTAAGCTTTATCACCTTACCTTTATGTGAATACGGCTTGTGCGCACTTCTTCCTGGACACTAAAACCCGTCCCTGGCTACCTAGTGAATGGGTAGTGCCTAGTTCAATGTACGAGTGCATGGTTAGTACATAGGTGACTGGAGTGCAAGAGTAGTGCCTGGGTGATTGAATGAGTACAAGTGTAGAGCCTGGTTCATATGATGAGTGCAGGGGTAGTGGCTTGGTGATTGGGTGAGTGCATGGATAGTGCCAAGGTGATTGGGTGAATACATGGATACTGACTGTGTGATTGAGTGTGTGCATGGATACTACCTGGGTGATTGGATGAGTGCATGAGTAGTGCCTGGATGAGTATATAAGTGCATTGGGAATGAATTAATAGTGTCTGGTTGTTTGCATAGTGCATGGGTATTGCCTGGGTGGTTGGATGAGTGCCTGAGTAGTGGCTGGGAAATTAGATGAATTCAAGGGCAGTCCGTGAGTGATTGGATGACTGCTAAGGTGGTGGCTGGATGATTGATCAAGTGCAACTGTTGTACCTGGGAGATGGGTTGAGTATATGAGTAGTAGTAACTCAATTAATTAATCACTAGATTAGTGATTTGACACAAGAAATATATCTCAACCTCCAACCACTGTGAAAAATTAGAAACAGATAACAATTTATTAGAATTTCATTTCAAACATTAGGCAACCAAACAACATACAATATTTTTTAACCAAAACTTTGATTCAACATAGACAAATGTTTTGCTGTTTTTTATTGTTTTCAGTGTTCATACTTCTTTCCTTTCAACAGTGCTCTGTATGAAGCACCATCATTAAACAGTGGGAAAAACAATCAATGGATTGTAAAAAAAGAAAAAATGTGCACAGAGTACATCATTACAATTATGTCATACTGTTCACTGCACTCACTACAAGTTTTGTAATACTGGTTTTCTGACAGGTTACTACCTTAATGAAACTATGTATATGTAAACACTGTTTCTGATATTGTTATATCTGGTACAAAATGTCCAACAATTATGAAGCAGTCTTAATTTTTGCATATCCTTTTGTAAACAGCATCCCTGTTAGGCCAAATATTGTCTAAAATGTTCTTAGTCCCTGTATGAAAAACATAACTCATAGTACTATGTAGAAGTTGCTGTAGCAGAATTAAAAGGAGACTTTTTTGTGGTGAAAAGACTTTCCACATGCAACTTAAGGCTACTTGTATTATAGTACCTCCATGTCATTGTTATCTGTAGTAACACAATGAAGTTCTCAAATATTTATAAATTCCTTTCCCATAGTTAAAAATAGTCCTTCATTTCTAGAATCATGCTGTAGACAATACCCCCAACAGGCCAAATAATTTTCTCAGAGACCCCCAATCTATATGTATGTCAACAAAATACTACATTTGCATATCCTAGATTCTCCTTAGAATTTTGGTTCTAAAAATAGCAGATATGAGTTTGGTAACTTTTTGGGTAGTATTGATTTGAATGTCACTTGTATGTCATTGCACTAGGTCCATCCTGTTTGACCTCTTAAACATATTTAGTAGTGTCCAGAGGTTAAATTAACTCCTTCATGAAATATGATTGCTATAGTTGTGTAAGTTCTTTTTGAGATGTACATTTTTGTAGCATTAAAGTTTGTAATTTCAATTCCTAATTTAGTACCATCCACTCTGCATCATTGTAGCATAACTATGATATATTTTCCATACCACTGTAGAAACAACGTTGACCTAAGTTCTGATCTGCAGTTGGACAGGTTATATCTCGATGGGCATTTGTAGTCAAATCTTTAAACGGTTAGCAATTCCGTGTAGGGTTTTGAAGTGTGCAAGAAAAAGTGGCGCCTATGCTGGTAGCGGTTAATGTGGGTAAAAACAATAGCAAATTAAAAATAATATGAACGGTGCAACACGGACAGAGGAGACCCCAAGAACCTCTGTAACAGTTGGCAAGGGCCCAACCAAATGAATACAACACAATACCAGTGCACATGTTATAGTGAGTTAGTCATATAGGTTTTCTTCCTTTGTACAATGAACAAAAAAAACGCAAGTCCTGAGTAATAAGACACGGTGGACACAATTAGGTCAAATCTTTCAAGATGTATTAAGCCCTCCTGTTCTGGAAGGGTGACATCAAGACAAAAAAACACATAACCAGCCGACACGTGTTTCCTCAAGCGAGCCAGTTAGCTCGTGACTCTTCAGGGCTGTAGTCGGTTTAAATATAACTGTTTCGGTTAGCCGGTGATAATTCCAACCCGGCGTTGTCGGTGAGTGTACTAGGTAAATGGTGAGGATCACAGGAAGGTAAAAACATGAGAAAAAACAACGGGCGGGTACATTCTCTGTTATTATGGCACTCTAGAATGCAGATGCCACATGTCTACGGTCAAACGGTTCCTCCAGAGCTTTTTGTTCGCTGTACAAAGGAAGAAAACCTATATGACTAACTCACTATGACGTGTCCGCTGGTATTGTGATGAAACCTTTAAAGGGCACAGCTTCACAATTTGGTAATGTCAACAGAGGAATCATTCTGAATTGATTTCAGTGCTATTTGTAAACTCACAATCTTAACAGTTCATGGGTCCATTTATGTTGATCCAAATAGTTCATTGATATTCACATCTTCATCTAACAGTCCTCCGGAAATTCTTGAGCATCCTGCAGATGTTTTTGAGAGAACACTACTGATCCAGTACGGTCATGAGTGAGTTTTCTTATTCCAGTAGCAGAATGTATAATATTTCCATCACTTCTTAATACTTCAAGTAAACTACACAGTTGTGAAGACATTCTTTTGTCCACCTTTTCTTTAATAGAATTTTTAAAATGAGGCAAATGATAAAGTCCACTTGACACTTAATATGCATAACAGTTTACACCAAATTTATTATCAAAGTGATAGCCTTGTATTTCCTCATTGTGGTTTAGTTTTCTTTTCTTTTCTTCGTGTTGATTTTCTTTTTGTTCATATTTCTGTTGAACTCTGACAGACTGTTTTGAAATTTTCTGCTTTGGACACAGTATTGCTTTTTGAACCACAGGATACTGGCCTAAATGAGGACCATATTGAGCTCTTAACCGATTATACTCCGTTACATAGCTCACATCAGCACTTACTTTCTTCTCATCTAAATAAATCTGAAAAAAAACAGACAATATTCAAATTCTCAACAAAGCAACATATTGACATTCTTTCTTTGAATACACTACTACCAATATTAACAAGATCTGTATCTACACTTAAACCTGAATAATTACTGCATACGCTAAAGACACTGGGAACTGCATTCACAGAACAAACACGTTGTTCACAAGTAGGAAATTAACAAAACATCTACCAATCTGCTTAATTTCAGCAAAATCATCAAATTGTATGGCTAAACATTCCGCATCATTTGTCTTCGGATAATTAACACATTTCATAACTTTACCCATTGCACCATTCACTAGCCCGTCTTCAACATTTAAATTACGACGTAAGATTACACAACAATTTTTACAGATATGTAACAGTTTTTGGAATACTGATGTTTTCAACACAGACTTTTCTAAACTATCCAATTTCGATTGTAGTTTTTCTGTTAATAGCACTGTAACTCATTGATTGAGCATTTTATCATTTGGTCTAATTTTGACAGGCTCTTCTTTTTCCAGTTGCAATAATTGTTCATTGAATCGACTACACTTCTCAAGAGTTGGCATCAAATAAACAATAGACTTCTCTTCATTAACAAATGTGTGCATTACTTCAGCAGCTAAAAATTACTTGGAAACAAATGTTTGATGAGACGGGTTTGTAACAATGTCTTACTCTCTTTTGTGAGGACTCCCACTCTTATCTTTTAGTACATCTGCATAATGCATATCTGATGTTTTGTGCATATTTTGGATTAACTCTTTTGGCCCGATTTCAATGTCAGACAGACCTGAATCCTACCGACATCGATTCAGTAGTGGGACTGACCGACCTGTTGTCGGTGGTCCCAACCCAGCAATTAGGATGTGACCGAACGCTGTTTTGTCGCACTCCTATCCTTTACAATGGAAGAAGAGGTGCAGTTAATCCCTGAAACCCTTGGCAGGCACCTCAAGGTGCCTGCCATGGGGTGCAGGGATCATGAGGGGACACCATAGTTGCACCCTCGGCCTCAGACCGGAGGCAGTACATCTATGCGGTCTCTGCTGTAGGCCCCCAAAGTCGGCATCCAACAGTGTTTCTGTGACGGAAAGGCCAGCACAGAGAGGCTGTTGAAATCTGGCATTGTAATCCCTCTGGCAGAAAGAGTCAGCCTTGGGATTCCTGGAGGCTTTACGAATGGCATACAGGCTATCCGAGCCCGTCAGAAGCAGTTTGGAAATCCAGTTCGGATTCCTTTCTGACCGTCTCCATCCGAACAGCTGATTATGATGCCATAGAAATAGAGCAGACTGAGGGTTGGAGCAGTTTACTATGGCATCGTAATTGGCCCCTTTGTATTGAAAGTTTTTTCCAAATGTTTACATTTCTAATACTTCTAGTGAATTCCCTGTTACATTGTGTAGTAGTTTCTTGAATACAGGTTGGTTTTTTTATGGGAGTTAGTTGTAGCAGGTCTCCAAAGAATATTAAGTGTCACAAGCAAACACAAGGAAATGTTGGATGGAGCGCTGAAACTTTTCAGACACTCACCCCCAGCCAGACATCTGGGTTGAATCCATCATCATTCTTTAGCTCACTTTGTCACCTCAGGTCAGACCCAGCTATATGCAAATCAGTCTTGAGCCTGTACCTCATGGGAACAGTCCAGCCCGAACTGCCAAGCCAGGTCTTCCCTGAACTGGAAGCAAGCATCCTGGGAGGGGTTTCTCGGTAATACCCTTCATCAGCCAGGCTACCTTGAATCCAGTGGCAATGTGAGCAAGGGGCGAATGTATGACATTGTTCTGCATTCTGTCCATCAATTGTTGCTTTTCCATATGTACTATAGCTGAAATGGATGTGTAGTTTGGATAAGAACGGACTCATACATATTTAAACCTTGAAGTGCTTCTGGAATGGGAACCAGTTCTAACTTGTTATGCACAGCTCTATCAGGCATTTCATTACCCTATAATTTTTTGTAGCAGTACTTTTATTTAACTTGTTGTGTGGACAAGTCAAATCTTTCTTCTATGAAAAAGTACAGTGCAAACTTTTACCAGTTAATATCATTCTCTATTTCACTTTTTAAATATAAGTCAACAGTTCTTTTTTGATTCTTGTAGTGAGTGCATCAACAGCACATACAAACATACTCTGGTTTTTCAGCACATACTGTCTTAAATTATTTCTTCAAAACTATCAACTGTAGTACCTATGTCATGTTCTACAACTTCTTCTGTTATCAATTCTTCAATTTCCCTACAGTCCTATTCTGGACCAAAGAAACAAAACTGCACATCACAAACCTTTTCTACCTCTGCCACAGTACCATGCACAACTGCCCTATCCATTTCTCCTAAACATAACCTTTTCACATAGTACAGCCTCCTAACTAAATTTCACATTGTTGAGTGAAATACAACTAACATCCTAAAATGATGAAAGGTGCTTTGGCACACTTTCTTTGATAAACAAGCTAGTAGGTCCCCCTGCTAGTTTGTATACTTTCTGAGCATGCAAGGATCCAAACCTTATAAAGTACTTATTTTATGTTTTAAATTTCACCTTGAAAATATACGTAGGAATTTCCTTAGTATATCAATAGATTGCCGTCTAATTCCACAAACACTACTACATTTTCATTTGTGTACAGTGGCCTGACTACACCTCCCTTGTACCTCTTCTGCAATAACTTCTTTTATATTTCTAGGTACAATCACCTCTTTAGCTACAGGACTGACATTCTTCATTTCATAACATTGCTCTCTTTCATCAGTAGCATGAACTAATCTGTTATCCTGGAGTTAGCTTTCTTCATTAAAGAAAGTCTCTCTACTAGAAGTATGCATCCATTCTCCACTAAAAATTGTACACAAGTTACTTCTATTGACTAATCTTTTCTTCTGGTTTTGTCTCGTCCTGCACAGCAGTATTTTGTCAAGAGTCTTCATTCTATTTAGAATCAAAATGAAAAGCTTCCTCTTCTATTGTACATAAATGGCCAAGCTGGAATTGGAAAAAGTTTCTTGATTAAATTACTGACTACAGAAGACAATAGATTCCAATTTGCTGTGTGTAGTCACTGCACCAACAGGCTTAGCTGCTCATAATGTTAAAGGAGTTACCCTTCATTGATATTAATGCTGCCTTTTGAACATGACAAAAAAGTGCAATACAACAAATTATCTGGTGATGCTTGTCATGAAGTGGCAAGAGTATTAAAAAAATGAAAACGTCTAATTATTGATGAAGTCAGCATGGTGTCTAACCTAATGTTAGCTATTATACATTTAAGAATGCAACACATATTAAAAACTGACTACAAACTACATTTTGGAGGAAAACACTAAATACTCTTTGAAGAACAGCTTCAACTAACTCCCATAAAAGGACAACCTGCATTCAAGAAACTACTACATAATGAAACACGAAATTCACTAGGCAGCATTGGAAATGTAAATATTTGGGAAAACTTTCAATACAAAGAGTTATTCCAAAATATGTGCCATGCATCAGATGTGCAGTATGGAGATATATTAAGGACGAAAGAGTGGGAGTTCTCACAAAAGAGAGAAAGACAGTGTTACATACCTGTCTCATCAAGCATTTGTTTCCAAGTAATGTTTCAGCTTCGGAAGTAAAGTATAATTTTGTTAAGGAAGATAAATCTATTGTTTATTTGATGCTAACTTTTCAGATGTCCAGCAAATTCAATGAACAATTATTGCACCTGGAAAAAGAAGAGATCATCGAAATTAGAGTAGAGCAAATGATAAAATGGCACACCAAGGAGGTAGAGTGCTACTAACAGATAAACTACAATAATAACTGGATAGTTTAGAAAAGTCTGTATCGAATACTAGAGGATTAGAAAAACAGTTACATATCTGTAGAAAGTGTTGTCTAATCTTATGTTGTAATTTAAATTAATTATCCAAACAGAAATGATGTGGAATATACATTTGATGATATTGCTGCAGTTAAGCAGGTTGGTAGATGCTTCGTATGTCTCCTACCTGTAAAAGATTTGTATGTACAGTGGAAGCAGTTCTCAGTGTTTTCAGCATATGCAGTAACTATTCACGAATCACAAAGTGTAGATATTGGTCTTGTTAATATTGGTAGTACTGTACTCAAAGAAGGAAGGTCATATGTTGGTTTGTCATTAATTTGAACATTGCCTGGTTTATTTCTGATTTATTTTGATGAGAAGAAAGTAATTTCTGATGTGAGCTGTGTAATGGAGTATAATCAGTTAAGAGCTCAATATGCTCCTCATTTAGGCCAGTATCCTGTGGTTCAAAAAGCAATAATGTTTCCAAAGTGGAAAATATCAAAGCATTCCATCACAGTTGAACAGAAAGATGAACAAAAAAACAACAAGGAGGAAAGAAAAGAAAACTACAGCACAATGAGGAAATAGAAGGGTATGATTTGTTAATAAAATAAATCTGGAGTGAACTGTTATGGTAAAGTAGTGGTAAATGCAGTATACCATATGCCTCATTTCACAAATTCTAATAATGAAAACATAGATATAAGGATGTCTTCACAACTGTGTTGTTTACTTGAAGAATTAAGAAGTGGCAGAAGTATTATACATTCCGCTACTGGAATAACAAATTCACCAATGACTGTACTGGATCAGTAGTGTTCTTTTAAAATATTCAGCAGGAGGATCACGAGCTTCTAATGGTAATGCTAGGAATATTAGATGAAGAATGTGTGTTAACAATTAATTATTGTGTTTAACTTATACATGGACCCATCACTGTGAAGATTGTAAATTTACATCTTGCACTGAAATCAAACCAGAATGAGTCTTCTACTTGATATTACCAAATTGTAAATCTTTGCCCTTTGAAAATATAACTACAATGCCCTTAAAGACATGACCTGTTGAAAAAGCAGCTCAGAACGTAGGTCAACCTTATTTCCACAAGGGTATGGAACATGTGTCATAGTCATGCTACAGTGATGCAGGGTGGATGGTACTAAATTTGGAACTAAAATCACAAACTTTAAAGCTACATAAATTTCCATCAAAAAATAACGTTCACAACTACAGCAATCAAATTTTCATGAAGGAGTTAAAATAGCCTTAGAACACTACACAATATTTTTAAGATGTCATACAAGTGATATTGAAATCAAGATTACCTAAGAAGTTACCAAACTCATATCTGCTATTTCTAGAACTGAAGTTCTAAGGAGAATGTAGGATAAGAAAATTTGGTATTATGTTGACATATATATGGATTATGTGTTTCTGAGAATTTATTCAGCCTATTCGGGGTATTGTCTATAGCAAACTGTTAGAAATGAAAGACTCCTTCTAACTGCTGGAAATGAATTTATAAAACATGTGAGGGCTTCGTTGTGTTATTACAGATAAAAAGTAAATGAAGGTACTTTAATACCAGTAGCCTTAATTAGCATGTGAAAAGTCTCTTCACTGCTAAAATATGTCCCATTTTTTTCTGCTAAGGTAACCTCTAAGTAGTACTATGTGCAATGTTTTTCGAACATGAACTAAATCGTTTTTAGACATCATTTGGCCTAACAGAGATGATGTTTACAAAAGGATATCCAAAAATGAAGACTCCTTCATAATTGTTGGAAATTTTGTACTAGATATGAAAATATCAGAATCAGTTTTAACATATGGTTGCTTTCATTAAGGTAGTAACAGTAAAAAACAGTCAAACATTTGTCTATGTTGAATTAATGTTTTGGTTAAGAAATATTGTATGTTGTTTGGTTGCCAAATGAAATGAAATCCCTTCACTCAGGTATAACCCACCCACTCATACAATCAACCAAGCACTATTCGTGCACTCATCCAATCACCCAGGCAGTACCCATGCACTCATACATGCAATCAAGTACTACCAAATGCAGTCATGCAATCAAACAGGCACTACCCATGTACTCATCCAATTACCCTGGCAGTACCCATGCACTCATCTAATCACTCAGGAACTACCCATGCACTCATGCATTAATTCAGACACTACCCATGCACTCATTCATTCATCCCAGCGCTACCCATGCACTCATCCAATTACCCTGGCACTACCCTTACACTCATTCATTTATCGAGGTGCCTCCCATGCACTCATCCAATCACCCAGGACCTACTCTTGCACTCATCCAGTCGCCCAGGCAGGGCCCATACACTCAGCCAATCACTCAGGCACTATCCATGCACTCAACCAATTACCCAGGCACTACACTTGCACTCATCCATTCACTGTAGTACTACCCACGCACTCATCCAATCAACCATGCACTACCGATGTCCTCATCCAATCATCCAGGTACTTTCGATGCACTCGCCGCCCAATCACCCAGGCACTACCCTTGCACTCATCCATTCAATGAGGCACTATTCATGCACCCATCCAATCACCCAAGTGGTACTCTTGCACTCATCCAGCTACCCAGGCACTACCCATGCACTCATCCAATCACCCAGGCACTATCCATGCACTCATCCAATCATCCAGACACTATCCATCCACCCATCCAATTACTCAGGCACTATCCATGCATTCAACCAATCTCCAGGAACCATCCATGCACTTGCCCAATTACCCAGGCACTCCCCTTGCACTCATCCAATTACCCAAGCACTACCTTGCACTTCATCCAATCACTCAGAAACTACACTTGCACTCTTCCATTCACTCTAGCACTACCCTTGCACTCATCCATTCACTCAGGCACTACCCATGCACTCATCTAGTTACTCAGGCACTACACATGCACACATCCATTCACCCAGGCACTACCTTTGCAATCATTCATTTAGTCAGGCACTATGTATAACCTCATCCATTCACTCAGGCACTACTCATGACCTCCATTGATCCAGAAACTAACCTTGCACTCATCCATTCACCTATGTACTACCCATGCACTCATCCATCTACTCAGGCACTACCCATGACCTCATCCATTCGTACAGGCACTGCTCTTGCACTCATCCATTCACCCGAGCACTACCCATGCACTCATGTATTCACCCAGGCACTACCCATGCACTCATCCAATCACCCAGGCACTACACATGCACCTATTTATTCACCCAGCCCTTATCCATGCACTCATTCATTCACTGAGGCACTACACTTGCACTCATGCATTCACTGGGGAACTACCAATGCACTCATCCATTCACCCAGGTACACATCCAATCACCCAGTCACTACCTTTGCACTCATCCATTCACTCGGACAGTGCCCATGCACTCATCCATTCACTCAGGCATTACCCATGTACTCATCCAATGACCCAGGCACTACTGTTTCACTCATCCATTCACCCATGGAGTATCCATGCATAAATGTTTCATTCATTGCCTCTGAGTATAATGATAAATGCTTCGCACTTCTGATACGCTTAGCTGCTCACCCACACTGCCACAAAAAGAGCATCAGAATTATCTCCTCTAACCTATGCACACCTATTGGGAATCCACTAGACGCTCTGCTGAGTGTGCTTCATTTTAGTGGTCCTACGTGCCAGCTAAATAAAATTCACAAACTGGGATATATTGTGATATAGTGTTCTCTCTCATTCAGTGAGGTATCTTTGACTAGGAACAACATTTTACTATCTCATGCCATCAAAGGCAAGAAATGTTTGGCAGCTTAGTCCATACTGTTTACCTATGTATGTCCCTCTGGAATTCTTTCACTACTGGTATATGGTCCGATAGTAATGCCATCAAATTTAACCATAGATTGGTACATTCAGCAGTGCCCTGAAAATCAGTAGCATTTTGTAAAGCATCCAGTTACCGGATACTGGATATTCTTGCAATAAATAGGCATTGGAAAAGGTTTCTACGTAAACACACGTCAAAGCATCACAGTACATCACAAGAATAACTTGAATGGGCTCGAATGCAGGGACAGGAAGCGTTCCTGGGAAGCTGAGGTATGGGACAAGACAGGCTCACTAGCATCTAATAGCATGGATATAGCGGAAGCGTTTGCATCACACTTTGAAGGGGTCTACACTCTGGTCTGCACAAGGACGGAACAAGATTGTGCGGAGTTCCTGCAGGACTTTGCGTTGCCCACACTGTCTCAGGCACAAATAGATCGACTGGAGGCAAACTTTACTGGGGGGGGGAAAGGAGAGGCCCTCAATTCCCTCCAATCTGGGAAAGCACAGGGACCAAATGGGCTCCCAGTAGAGCTATTTAAGCACCAGGCGAAAGTCATCACAGGCCCCCTCCTTCAGATGTATCGCGAAAGGTGGGAAGGCTCCCGCCCAATCTTAGGGAAACAACAATAGTAGTGATCCATAAAGCAGGCAAACCGGCCTACCAAATTTGGTCTTACAGGCCAATATCACTTATAAACCTTGAAGCTAAAGTCTTAGCTAAGGCCCTGGCGGATAGGCTGCTTCCGGTTCTGCAGGATCTCGTACTTGTTAACCAGTCGGGATTCATGCCACGCAGGAGAACCCGCCATAATCTACGTCGCCTATACGGCGTATTACACATGATAGAAGATGTAGGAAACACTCAGACAGCACTGATGGCGCTAGACGCCTCAATGACATTCGACAGTATCGAATGGCCATACCTATTTATGGCTCTCCAAAGACTAGGTTTTGGCCCGGCATTTTGCAGTTGGGTGCGCCTCCTGTACGAGCAACCAATAGCGAGAGTGAGAGTTAACGGGACGGTGTCCAGAGCCTTCCCGCTCCAAAGGGGAACAAGGCATTGGTGCCCTCCGTCCCCCCTCCTGTTCGTCTTGGTCCTAGAGCCACTGGTTCACTGGATCAGGAGGGACAGGTCATTCTGGGGTCTGGCGTTGAAAGACGACTGAGAAGAGCGTATCTCCTTATACGCGGACAATATTGTGCTATATACGACCAGACCATACCAGTCGATAGCGCCGGAGCTGTATCTTTTTGAACTATTCAGAAGCTACTCCAGATACACTATTAATTGGGCGAAGTCTGTGATCTACCCGTTATTGGGTTCTCCCGCGTGGATCTCGACCAGGTACCCAGCATCAGTCGCTGTAGATGGGTTCAAGTATTTGGGGGTATACATCACTAGGGATAGGGCGGAGTTCCACGCCAGGAATCTGGAGCCCTAACTGACACGCCTGGTAACGGACATGAGTCATTGGCGGTCGCTGCCTCTCTCCCTCATGGGATGAGCTGCAATGTTCAAGATGCTAGCACTGCCTAGACTCCTCAATATCTTACAAAACACGCCGTACCAAATTCCGGCTGGGGTATTCACACAAATATCCCAGGCAGTGCAGACGTTGCTCTGGGATGGTGGCAACCCCAGGATTGGGTTGCGCAAGCTGACGAGAGGAGTGTATGATGGGGGCTGGCCCTCACAGACATACAATGGGGTTAGGTCGGAACCGGCTTACAAAGTTGGCCAGTTCGTAATGCCAGATAAAAACTGTGAGCCATTGCTCTATGCCCGTAAGCCAAGGAAGGACTGGCTCTGGCTCCGTGAGCAATTAACAGAAGTAACCCGACTCAATGGCTTCAGGGGTTTGAAACTAATAGGCATTGAGTACTTGGGAGACGTATGGAAAGGGGATGCCCCCCGCTCCTTTGAATATCTGAAAAAAGAGTACGATCTTCATGACTCACAACGTTACCATTACATACGCCTCATCCACGCCCTACGCTCAAACATACGGAGCTGCACGACCATCCCAGAGTACTCCCCCATGGAGGATAGGCTGTTCCTAGATCCCATCTTAGAGAAACCCACTTCCACTATCTATTGCAATAACATGCCTAACCCAATGGTGTTGGTGCGAGAGAGTTGGGCGAGTGACATAGGTGCCCTGGAGAATGATGATTGGCAGGATGCCCTGCAAAGCCCACAAGAGATAGCAATTTGCGCCAGGTTCTGATTCGTGCAGCTAAGAATTCTACATCGAGTATATTACCCTCGCACCCACTTGTATGCCTGGGAAAGAAGTCAGTCGGCCCTCTGTGCATGGGGATGTCAAGATGACGGCTTCTTCCACAATATATTATGGGAGTGCCCGAAGATAGTGCCTTTCTGGACTAAGGTCATGGACACAATGGCGACGGTTGTGGGTTCACCAGTTCCGCGAGAGCCCAGGTGGTTATTGCTAATGATTAAGGGGGCCACCGACTGGTCCATATATAATGAGATCTGGCTGGCATTGGCAGCCGGGGTTGCAAAAAGGAATATAGCCAGTGGCTGAGGGGCACAGGCTTCTCCCCAATGGGACCAGTGGTTGCGTGATCTAGACTGGTGCCAGAGAGCTAATAAGAGTAGAGGTTGCACTAAGAAATGAAAAAAGATCTGGGGACCTTGGCAAAAATACAGGACGATGGGGTTGGGTTTGGAACAGGTTTTTAACAGTTGAATGCCCTGCTTGTGTCTATGCCAGCCTTACACTACATGGTGAATTGTTGTTCGATCACATGCTATATGAACAATGTTTTGTACTGTCTGATAATATGAGCACAGTTAATAAAAATATTTATTTTTTTAAAGAATAACTTGAATGAGGAATGGAGATAATGTTTCTCTCGAATAGGTCAAGATGCCACTCTTTGGGGAAAAAACAAACATTTCTTCCTTTTTTTAGTTAATTTTTTAGTTTCAATTTTCTTTCCAATATGAGCAAAAGTAAAAAAAAACATGAATAGCACTTCGGTTGTATGAACATACCTTGTTATTTTGCTAACTGTGTGCTCTTGGGTGTTTACTTTTTCACAGTAATGAATTATAACCAAAATATACCCTTACTTTTTTGTCACCTAATGATTGTAACATCAATTGTATTATCTCTAACAACATTATTTATTTTTTTAGGACTGCCTGTCCTGTCATAATGGACTATGTTCTAGTTTTCAATTTTGTTACTCGCAGTTTGGTACCCACTGACACTCCAGAAATAATATGAACCATGTTTATAACATTCCCATTAAAAATGATTGACTGTCAAAGGGATCGTCTAATGATGGCTCAGTGTATGTGTTTTCAAAGGTATTTAATGACTGTATGGGTTTAAACCTGCAATGTTACATTTTTAATGAACAGCAGCATAATAAATCAATCATATTTTGCGTTGTTTGACCTGGATACAATATTCTCGTTTAAAATATGGCACATGAAAAATATGGTTTCAGACGCTAATGCTTAATATGTTCCTGCTATGATACTTTGTATTGCGATTGGAGGGTTTTTTAATAAGGGGTCTGTTTCTTGCATTGTGATTTTCTATCATAGAAAGTAGGCAATCATATTTCTAACCGAATAAAAATGTGTATGAAAGATAGCCAATGATCTATATGTATATACCCCGCTAATAATATATGATTTTGAATCAACAAGGCATCAAAGCTTTGTTCAGTAAACTTGTACATATGCTCAATATTCTGCTATGTAGTAGAGCTAAATGATATGTAGATGTCGAACATCATATTTACGAAAGTTTGCCAATGTGTGGAGGCATGAGATTTGCAAAGAGGATATGAAAGCTAATGTTCGCGAACAAAACATTTTTTTTCACATGTGCTGAAGCTGAAAGAAAATTCTTTCAGGAAGAGATAGACGAGTGTTCACAAAATTATGTCGGCACGCGCGGTGTCCATATATACGATGTGCACTGAGATGCCAGCAGGGAAGTGTGGGTGGTGCATATTTCAGTGCATTCCACGTTTACATGCTTTTCACTGTGGAACATTTTCCCTTAGTGTCCAGGCTTGGGGGTAAGCACAATGCAAGAAAAAAACATAACTGCCCTATCCCTTCCTGTGTTCCTGACAAGTACTCCTATAACCATCAAATTTGTGGGTGGTGAAATCCTGAATACATTTACCACCCCTAAATTAGGTGTGTAAAACTAGTTTTTTATATTAACATGACATAGACTTTCTATGGTGCATGAATGTTGATTATCACACCAAGGCGATGAAGCAAAAATGTAAAAGCCTGTTGATATAAGCTGTAACCAGTCACTGCAAAGATGAGGCACATAGGAAACAATGTTATGTTATGTTATGGTAAATTGTCTTATAGAGAGCACATACACAGATTGGTTTCTTGGTGCTGGTCATAGGATCTGCTGGAGCCCTGTTAATTATTTGTGTGCCTAAATTCAGACATACGCTTGGATAAATAACCATGTCCTAAGGAGCTTTATAAATCTCAATAAGTCTGAACAGGCTCTGGAATGGAGTTCGAAAATCTCGGTGCCAGCACAGCAAACTTGCCTCCACCTTGATGTTTCAATTTGTAAGAGGGTATGGCCAACAGATTCATAAGGGATGAACACAGGTTACGAGTGGGTGCATACCTTTGGATAAGGCTGGAGATAAACTTCGGGCATGTGCCGCGCAGGGCCTTAAAAACAAGGTAGCCGACTTTGAATGCTGATTGTTGAGGGCTGGGAAGCCAATGCAGCTCTCTCATAAAAGGGGAGACATGCTGCCATCTAGGCTGCCGGAAATCAATCTTGCTGCCTGGTTCTGTACCAATTGCAGTCTTTCAATAAGGTATAATGGAATGTCGAAATATAAAAAATTGGCATAATCTAAGTGTGATATGACCAGGGCTAGGACAGCCTGTGTCAATGCCTCCCGGGTAAGTAGTCTACTGATCTTCTTTATCTTTCTCAACTGGAAGAAACAGGTCGAAGTAACTGACCCAATTTGGGTTTGCATAGTCAGGTCACTGTTGATTATCACCCCGAGGCTCTTGGCCGAGGGTGATGGAATAGGGTAGGAGTCTAACTCAATTGGCTAGAAATGGGAGCTCCAAGGGTTCTTGGTGCCTCCTATCACGACAAGTTCGGTCTTGTCTGGATTAAGTTTTAAGTGGTTGCTCTTCATCCAGTTACAGATGTACAGCATGGTAGCTTGAAACTCGGACACAGAGTCGGGAGTGTTATTGATGGTAAACATTAACTGCAGACCATCGGCGTAGTTGTACATACACACCTTTCTCTCTTTTAAAGACTGAATCAGTGGGAAGAGATATAGGCTGAACAGATGAGGTGACAATGATGAACCCTGGGGTACGCCACATGTTATAGTCATATTAGGTGCTGTGAACTGGGCTAGGCAGGCTTACTGGGAACGATCCTCCAAAAACGACCTTATCCAGCCAAGAGCTGAACTCCGGAAGCCAGCGTCCTGGACACGTTCAATCAGAATACCATGGTCGACCGTGTCAAATGCTGTGGAAAGATCCAACAGTACCAGGAGCTGGGGGGAACCTCTGTCAGCTTCCTTCCGAAGTGTGTCCATCAAGGTCAATATCGCTGCCTCTGTTGAGTGGGCTGGACGAAATACTGCTTGATGTGGGTCAAGATATTCTGATTGTTCAATAAAGTCACGGAGGCTTCTAGCCACATGGGATTCCAGTACCTTGGCCAGGTAGGCGGGCAAGGAAATTAACAGATAGTTAGTCACGGTCTGGGGATCAGCCCCTGACTTTTTTAATAGGGGAACAATAATCGCTTCTTTAAAGGCTCTTGGACTAGGCCCTTAGACAGTGACTGATTAAGCAAGGAAAAGGCAGCCCTCGGGAGACAAGAGAAAACTTCTCGTAAGATGTAAGGCGGGCAACTGTCAGTGGGTGATCCTGATTTTATTTTGGAGATGCACATATAGTAGTGGGTGCACCTACTGCTTTGTAATGCATAGAAGGCTGGACTAAAATAGAAGCACAGCATCTGTCTTACTGCCCAGCATTCCCCATGCTTGCATGTTTGGACTGTGAATCAGGCCACACAGGCTCAGAAACTGTGCTCATAGGTTTGCAGGATGCATTGTGTTCCCTCCCAATGTGTGGCTTCAGTTTGATGAAACAGGCACCAAGGGAGTTATTTATATTTTGGCAGTCAGCTCGTCTTCTCCAATTGCAACATAGTAAATTACACCCTTGCCCTGATGGAGGTGCCGACCGGCAAATTTTGAAGTATCCACCTGCATATTCGATATTTCAATTATTGAAAATAACCTCCGTCAAGGCAGTTCCTGCTAATGAATTGTAACTTTTCCAGATGGCTCTGTCAACCATGACCGAGCCTTTTGTCAAAGTTACATTTTTTTTTTATTTTTCAAAGGGGTATTTTCTTTTTCATAACAACAAAAAGAACAATGCCCCCCTCAGCATGGGAGTTTCTTACCATGACGAGAGGGGCATCGAGCGTATTTTGGTGCTCCTCCCAGCCAAGTTTTTCATGACAGTGACTGGCATTAAAAAGCAGTGACATGTCTGCCCCTCAAAATCTGGTGGGCAGTCATTTAACCAAATCTCTGACAGCCCTTACTCTGTCGGCCCGCCAGAGTAGCTTGACCAAGGCGAAATGAAGTAGTCTTTGCTGTCGTCAAACTATGGTCTGCTCACATTTATATCAGACGGGCGGACCATAGTCTTGGTGGGGAAAATAGTCCATCACCATTGCGACGGAGTTCCCTCACCTCTTACATCTAAATCGAACCCAAAGTCTCCCACTACAAGTGTCTTTGAAATTCGAGGATCAGAGGCCCACTGTGTTTGTGCCCAATCATGGTATTCTGAATTGCATAAAATCATCACACATTCACCTTTTTCATTGACAGCATTTCACCAGGTAATATCTGATGATATTAGCATGGGAAACATAGGTTGGAAAAGGGGAAAGTGTTTGATAATTGGGTATGCAAACTCCAATTCCACAGGTTGTCCCTCATTTCAAAATCTAAACCTCAGAATGTCCTCAGGGTATAACTCTAAATTGTTGCATCAGATTTACTTCTGGTTGCAAGTATCACCCGGCAACTCACCTAAAGTCATAATGAGGGCCTTATTGTTTTCATACAGTATCAAGAATAGCATTTTCTGGGTTTTGACTAGTGTTTGCAATGATCACATTTAGATAAATGTGAAATGTTACACCAGATTACTATAAAACTCAATGTAGAAGTAAACAATAAAAAGGAAACGAAAGAGGCCTGAATATCTGGATGAGACTTTTCAGTTTGATATTGACCAAAAAGAATAGTATGAGAGAGTTCACATGGTTGGCTAGGCCAGACAAATGCAAAACTATGGGATCATTTAGACACTGACAAATGGTCTGCTGGTCTCAACAGAGGTTGACACCATGTTGTTTGCCCTATTGAGTGATGATCACCTAATTAGTTGGGATCACCATGCTTGAAGGGAGGCCCCCTGCGGTGGGCCTTTTACAGCACTGCTGATTTGTTCAATGGGCATCATGTTTCAAGTGCCACCATCAATTGTTTTTGTTTAGAGAAATAAATTACCAAAGTGGGATTTTTTTCTCTCTAAACAAATAATTAATGTCTGAATGTACAAGGAGCATTTTTACCGTGTGTGGTATTATACAGTGCAGAGTGAAGACAAAAGTCCTTCAATATAGTGTATGGTGTAGGGAATATCACATTTGGACCTCTTTGTGGAATCATGAACACCTTGAATACCGGGTTAGAGAGTATTTTGAACAAATAATCGAAGGGGGGAGAATGGACCACTTGTCCTGCGTACCAGGGTCATGTTCATCTTTCTATAAAAAACCCTAATTCACGTACACAAGGTGGGGGCGGTATATATTGGTTTTCCGCCTTTGTTTAACGTAACAGCATCATCATAGGGTTTATTCAGAGAATTTGCTGATCTCCACCCAGAGGAATACCAAACTGGTATTACAGTAGGGTCCAGAGATTGAGAGTGACAGGAAGGGAAGTGTCCTCGTGAGGTGAGTATAAAATTCCCTACACCACCTTATCGATAGAAACTTTAATGAATTAGGTGGTGTGAGAAGGTATGAACAAAAAGTGCGTGAGTGCGTAGATAAAGTTACCAATCTACCTCACTGACGGTGGTCGACATGTTTCAGCCTCGTGTTTCATCTAAAGGCTTTCTTCAGGACCGGTGGATTCGGAGTGGCGCGTTGTGGCTACTACCTTGGGGGGTTAACTTATCACTCCATTTTCGAAGAGTCAGGTTGATAGTACCTGTGACTGAAAATACAAAAAAAAAAGTGCAATTGTATTATCTTTTTTTTAACAATAAAACCTCTAGTTGGTGATGCTCATATTGGCCACTAGCCTTTTGTGTTGACAGACCAGTCGGTATGTAGCTAAAACTGTGAATGTTTAGGGGAAACAAGATTCTGGATACCGATTTCTATTGTCAATGAGTGCATGATTAGTGCACTAATGTTAGAATGTCCGTCATCCGATGTTATGGTGTTGTTCAACTTGGAATGTATACCATGTAGGTACAGCTAGAGAATAAAACATGAGTGTGGCTCTCTTGTCTTTGATACATATGTGTGTTTACATGGCTTCATATGTGATATATGGTCGTTCTTACAGACTAATCAATACTTAGCCTGTATATATCATGCTACACTTGTTCTATTGATATAACTGTGGTGGCAAAAGTGTGTATTTTATCATGATGCTCATACTCTTTTGGTATGGCATTGATAGCTTGATGCGGGCCTCATGGAGACTCCTAAGTGATGTGCATGCATTTTGTGAAAGTTGGTATTGCCGCTTCCTCAAGGTGGGCAGTTCTAGTTTTTTTTTGTGAACCCAACGAAACACAATACTCATTAAATGAGGACTTTTTTAGAAATACTTTGCATGACTGTTAGGAAACATTTCACTTCCCATATACGTACATTTTTAAAAAAGAAAGAAAACAGTGTGCACAAATACTTAGAGTTTGTGTTGCTTCCGCAACTTCATGTAGGATTTATCAACTATTTGAGAGTGCCCGACTGCTCAGGGCTGATCGGTATTGTGATTAACATTACTGTGTAGAGAAGGCCAATGGACGCAAAACACATTGTTAATTCTATAGCGCATCGCTGTTAGGGCAGTAAATACCTCCATTCTCCCTGAATCGAGCTTCCACGAGGGACCACACAGCTGTAAAGACCTGCTCCAAATGGGAGAGAAAAGGTTAGGTATTCTTACTTAGTTGCAGTGCATGGGACGCTTGGGGCACGTATGTCGCGTTTCTCACCGACCTGTGCTCAGTCTCGACTTCACAGCACCTCGGGTAACGCAAGCCCGTGATTAGACTGCTTTATCTAGTGACGGAGGCTGTGAAAAGGGTAGAGAGACTCTACAAATGTATTGTCCCACAGTGTTAATGCTTAAAAACTCATATATTTTATATATATTTATATATATATATATATATATATATATATATACTCACATTTTCACAAAGGTATAAATCGCGCATTACTTCTTTTTGGACTTATTATTGTCCGTGAGAAGTAAGTATTCCCTCTGTTATTGTTGAATGGTAACAACAGGCAAACGGGCGCTCAGCAATGTATAGGGGAAAAATCAGGATACCTCAATCCAGGTTCTACTAGGGGGGAAGCTGTGGTTACCACACAACACCCACCTCGACCCACCAAAGCGAATCTAATACTATACACAGTTCTCCCCGAGCACTCAATTATATATTCATAATATCTTGTAACAGGGCGAGGCTGAGTGACAACGAGGGGTGGTGGACTCCCGGAAATGACCCCGTACTGCCTCCTTCGTTACAGACAGACTCCTGGTATTCAGATCAGGACGGACTCGAAGAAGAGGGACACGGCGCCTTTAACTGGGAATACACGGAAGAGGAGGACACACCTTCGGCATACGTCAGGGACGCCGGATTGGATAAACCCCAGGAAGTGATGTACGTGGCGTGTGACATCACCCCGGAGGAGAAGGCGAGGAGCGTGGTTGGAGAGCGGAAGACCGAAGTGCCGAGCCACGAAGAAGTGCACCGAGGAGGCGGAGAAGCAACCCACGGAGAGCCAGGAGGCCAACGACCCCGTGAGCCGCCGTGCCACTCTCCCGGGGGAGGAGCGTGGCTATCCCAGGTACGGGAGCGGATGGCGGCTTGGGTGGGAAAGCGTGTGTAAATAGTGTACAATAACCCCGTGTTTGTTCTTCCTCGTCTTCCCATCCTCTCGTTTCCATTTCCCCGCGTTTACCCCTCACTGTCTGTACGAACCGCCACACTTCACACTTGTATAGCTGTACTTGTTCACCGGTGATTCCCTCCAGTCACTACACACGGTCCCAAGGGAATACCCCAGTAGACTGTAGAACTAACGGCTCCCTCTCTGTTGGTCTTCCTTTGCATGGGTCACCGGAGCCAAGAGCATTGCCACATCGACCAGACCAGAGCTTGAAGGTCCCATACCGACAAACCGGAAAGACGAACAGTCCAACACCTGAACGCCAAAACGGATCCCAGTCAGTTTGCGAAAGAAAGGCTCACCTTTAGAACCAGAAGAACTTTGATGTTACAATCGAGACGTTTGATTCCAATAAAACCTTCTTTACCCACTCGACCCGGTGTTACTCTCGTTCCTGACCCGCAGCCTGGCATTGCAGTCACCCCAGAACCCCAAGCCCAGGTTACATATCTGTAAAAATTAAACAATCAAAATGACACAGTTACAGAAATCCACAGTCCATATATTTGATCCAATATGCCAGATCCTTGTGTTCTCACAACAGGTTTATTTCTCCAAGTTCACATCCCAAAAATTTTGTGCAGCCTTTGTCTTTCCAAGTTCATATCCATATACAGCAGCCAACACGTGTTTCGTCGTGCTGGTTCAAGCACATTGACTTCGTCAGGGCTGCAACCCAAATAAACAATAAGTGTAATTCCATACCCATATATCAGTCTATATGTTATGTTATGTTATGTTATAATAATTTGTTGTGCGCGCAGCTACTCCAGCCAAGGAGCGTCCCGGCGCATAGACAAGGAGAAACATAACACAACAGGAAAAGGTGAGAAAAATTTGGGAACAGCTAAAACAAAAAAGTTTTTATTGCTCTCCGGAAGGTCATAAGGTCCTCTAATAGACGGATTTCAACTGGGAGAGAGTTCCAAGATAGTGCAGCTTTTACTCTGAAGGAACGACCCCCCATACGGCTGAGTCTGAATCTCGGGACTACCGCAAGGACCTGGCCCTGAGATCGGAGGGTGCGAGTGGGGACATAAAGAGAAAGACAGCTGGACAAGATTTCAGGGCCTATACCTCTCAAGATCTTAAAGGTCAAGCAGAGGACCTTAAAGAGAATACGCTTCCTCACTGGAAGCCAGTGTAGGGAGCGAAGGACACTCGCCACCGGGCAAAATCTGGGCAGACCAACAATCGCTCTCGCCGCAGCATTTTGGACCCTTTGCAGGCGAGTTAACTCAGCCTGGTTGGCCCCAACCAAGAGAGAGCTGGCGTAATCCAGGCGAGAGATGATGGTTGCCTGGATCACTAGCTGTCTGGTTGGGGCATCAAAATGTTTTAATACTGGTCTTAGGCCTCTCAACAGACCAAAGCAGCAGGCTGCTGTCTTTTTGGTATGTCCTACAAAGGTAAGGCCCGCATCCAGCCAGACCCCCAGATTTTTCACCTCCGACACCGGGGTCGGAGTAGGTCCCAGCTCAGGAGGCCACCATTGGTCACCCCACAGCTCCACTCCCCTTCCGACAATCATTACCTCCGTTTTAGTGGCATTAAGCTGGAGACAGTTTCCTGTCAACCAGCTAGCCACCTCCTTCAGTCCAGCCTGAAACCTGGGGGCATCTTGTTCCGCGTCCCCGCTGAGCGTAACCGCCAGCTGTGTGTCGTCGGCATATGAGACCAAAGTAAGGCCCCACTGCCTGGCGACATCAGCCAGTGGTCTCACATAGAGATTAAACAGCGTGGGACTCAGCGAGGACCCCTGCGGAACCCCCATGGCCAGAGGCTGGAAGTTGGACTTGAAGGGAGGGATGGAAACACAGAAGGAACGATCGTCGAGGAAGGAGCGGAACCATTGCAGCACCCGGCCACCGATACCATTCTCCTCAAGCCGACGAAGGAGGATGCTGTGGGATACCGTGTCGAAGGCGGCGCTGAGATCTAACAATATTAGCGCCGCCGTTTGACCCTCATCCAACCTCGTCCGAAGATGTTCCACCATCACAAGAAGAGCGGTCTCCGTGCTGTGTCCAGCACGGAAGCCATTTTGTGTGGGATCGAGGGCGTTGGTCCGGGGCAGATGGTCTGACAGGGCCAGATTGACATAGGCCTCTGTAATCTTGGCCGGCCAGGGTAGCAGCGAGATGGGACGGTAACTCTGAGGCTTTGATGGGTCCAAGGAAGGCTTTTTAATAATTGGAGACACCACTGCCTGCTTCCACTTAGTTGGAACTACACCCGACTCAAGGGAGAGGTTGACAAGGGCACGCACAGCAGTGCGCCCCATAAAGGTCTGATCTCGAAAGAGAGCAGATCTTACTGGATCAGATGGAGATCCAGATTTAACTTGCAACGCACGTTTGTCAAATCCATCCACAGTGAGAGGGGGAAATGAGAGCAGGGTGATTTGATGAGGTGTCCCATCAGAGCTTCCCAGACCAATCCCTGTGCTAGGGAATGTCCGATAAATTGCTTGGACTTTCCCCAGGAAATAAGAAGCCAGGGATTCGCATTGAGAGATGGAGCTCACGGTCATAGAGGTGGTTCGCTTCACCATGAGATCTTTCACAGCCTTGAAGATGGCCTTCGACGGGTTAGTGCTGTTTCGAAATTCAGTGGCATAAAATGCCGCTCGAGCTCGACAAATAGCCCGATGATAGAGCTTGACTGACATGGCGTATGCAGCTTTTAAATCAGCCGCATATGTCTTCCGCCATGCCCTCTCCGCCCGTCTACAGGCTCCCTTCAAGGCACGTAAGGCACCATCGTACCAGGGACTCGACTCTCTAGTATTAATTTTAGTCGATACGATGGGTATCAGAGCGTCCAGAGCCCTGGTAAGCCAGGAGCAGAAGAGGTCATATCCCTCTTCTACGCCATTCAATGGGCCCAACGGCTCCTCTAGCAAAAGACGATGGAAGTCTTCTAGCCTGAGTTTGTTCCACAACCTCCTAGGTACCCGTCTCGCTGATGAGATGGAAGGAGCAACCGATATAGGACAAAGAATGGACACCAAAAAGTGGTCAGTCCACTCCACCGGAGAAATAGATGTAATTTTAGTCTCCGGTAGATTGGTGAAGAAGGGGTCAAGAATGTGTCCCCCAGTGTGGGTAGGTTGAGAAACCAGCTGGGAGAGCTGAAAGGCCTCTAAGTCTGCGGAAATGCAGCGTACCGTCAGATTGGAGGGGGCGTCGAAGTGCAGATTCAAGTCACCCAAGATGGAAAAGTTGGCACAATCAGCGACCAGGGTGCCAACAATATCGGGGAAAGCATTTCTAAACGCCACATCACTACCCGGCGGACGGTACACAACCATCCCGGAGAATGTAAACTCGGGGCTCACTGAGAGCTTAAAGGAAGCACTTTCACACCCAGGAATATTAAGGGCATTCCACACACAGGAAAAACTGGACCTGACTATAAGAGCTATACCCCCACCTCTAGAGGATCTATTCAAGGTGAACATAGAATAGCCCGGGGGGCATGCAAGATTGAAAATAGCAGCGTCCGCTTCCTGGAGCCAGGTTTCAGTGATGGCAAAGATGTCAGGGGCTTCATCCTCAATTAGATCGTAGATGTTCTGATGATGTTTCAAAGCCGATCTAACATTCAGATTTAAAATCCGCAGATAGGAAAGAGAACCCCTACTGCGGCGAGCATCTGAGCAGTTATTCCGGAGGATGGACCCCAGAGAGTCAAGAGCCCAACCGTGGCAAGGGCAGCGGTATGGACCGCACAGCGGATGGACAGGCGGAAGAGTACATCTATGGCTCACCTGACCAAAGGAATGTAGGATCTCGCTGGAGTATGTCAGCATTGCGACACAGAGATGTAAATAAGTGTCGTAGCCCAGCAACCGCAGCGACCCGCACGGCCGTAGCGCGGACGGGCGCAGACGGGCAGGACTCTGGCACGACTCCGGCTAAGCGTAGGCGATCCCGCTGCGCGATACCGCTGCGCTAGGCAGGGAGCTTTAAATAGGCGTCCCACCTATGCTACAGCGCACTAGAACGCTCGCTAGAACATGGCGCCCAAACTCCTACCCCACTCCAAGATGTCTGCCACAGATTGAATCCACCCTGAGACCCGGACCCGCTCAAGCAGCGGTGGAGAACGATTAGAGTGCAAGGTAAGGGGCAATTTAAAAACCCAATGCATTCAGCATCAAACCAATACAAAAACGAAAAAATTTAAAAACGCTATACAGCGAGGATGGCGCGAAGCGCTAAGAAGCAGTAGTGCTCCTTCTCCTTGTCAGGCAGAACCCTGGGGCAGCTCGCCTTAAATAGGCGTCCCACCTACGCTACAGCACACTAGAACGCTCGCTAGAACATGGCGCCCAAACTCCTACCCCACTCCAAGATGTCTGCCACAGATTGAATCCACCCTGAGACCCGGACCCGCTCAAGCAGCGGTGGAGAACGATTAGAGTGCAAGGTAAGGGGCAATTTAAAAACCCAATGCATTCAGCATCAAACCAATACAAAAACGAAAACGGAAAATAAGATTTAAAAACGCTATACAGCGAGGATGGCGCGAAGCGCTAAGAAGCAGTAGTGCTCCTTCTCCTTGTCAGGCAGAACCCTGGGGCAGCTCGCCTTAAATAGGCGTCCCACCTATGCTACAGCGCACTAGAACGCTCGCTAGAACATGGCGCCCAAACTCCTACCCCACTCCAAGATGTCTGCCACAGATTGAATCCACCCTGAGACCCGGACCCGCTCAAGCAGCGGTGGAGAACAATTAGAGTGCAAGGATAAGGGGCAATTTAAAAACCCAATGCATTCAGCATCAAACCAATACAAAAACGAAAACGGAAAATAAGATTTAAAAACGCTATACAGCGAGGATTGCGCGAAGCGCTAAGAAGCAGTATTGCTTCTTCTCCTTGTCAGGCAGAACCCTGGGGCAGCTCGCCTTAAATAGGCGTCCCACCTATGCTACAGCACACTAGAACGCTCGCTAGAACATGGCGCCCAAACTCCTACCCCACTCCAAGATGTCTGCCACAGATTGAATCCACCCTGAGACCCGGACCCGCTCAAGCAGCGGTGGAGAACGATTAGAGTGCAAGGTAAGGGGCAATTTAAAAACCCAATGCATTCAGCATCAAACCAATACAAAAACGAAAACGGAAAATAAGATTTAAAAACGCTATACAGCGAGGATGGCGCGAAGCGCTAAGAAGCAGTAGTGCTCCTTCTCCTTGTCAGAAGGTCACAAGATCTCTTATATTATCCACACAGTGGAAAAAGTAAAAAGAATCCCGTGTTGAAGATAAGAATGGAACCAAAGCCCAAGTGCTCACATCAGCCGATTACGGGTAAGGCACAGTAAATGATCCACCACCATTGAATAGTACAGAAGAAAGCACATAAGAAAATTCACCTGTTCTCTAATTTCTCAATAACCAATCCACCGTTCATCCACCGGATATATTATGAACTTGGAAAGAGAAAGGCTGCACAACATTTTTTGGATGTGAACTTGGAGAAATAAACCTGTTGTGAGAACACAAGGATCGGGCATATTGGATCAAATATATGGACTGTGGATTTCTGTGACTGTGTCATTTTGATTGTTTAATTTTTACAGATATTATGAATATATAATTGAGTCCTCGGGGAGAACTGTGTATAGTATTAGATTTGCGTTGGTGGGTCGAGGTGAGTGTTGTGTGGTAACCACACCTTCCCCCCTAGTAGCACCTGGACTATTCAGATATCCTGATTTTTCCCCTATACATTGCTGAGCTCCCTTTTGCCTGTTGGTTACCATTCAACAAAAACTTTTGTATCAGTGAGGAGCAGCCACAGGGGAATTATGAATAGAGACAAGGAAGCCCAGGACTTATTTAGTAATCTACTCGCAGGTGGTTCTATTGGCACAGCCACAGGTACAGTTTAGAATGTGAAGAATGAGGGATTAAGGGATACATTTAAGAAACTTTAATCCCTGAAGATAATGGAATCGAACAAATGGTGGGCTGCTGTGACGCTTAAGCAATATCTCACTTTGAATAGGATACCGCGTGGACTGAGATCTCAAATCATGCCCACGTATGAGGACCTTGAACCCGATCTTTTAGATACTTGGGAGAAGGAATTGACAAATAGTTCTAGGAATTTAATGAACATTTTGATAGAAAAGGCGGAAAGGAAAATTACCAAGCTTTTAGTTGAAATTCAGAAAATAGAAGATGAAATTAAGGAACTTAACCTTCCGGAAGTAACAATTAAAAACTATACGATTCTGCATGATTATTTAAATAACCTACAAGCTGATATTAAGTGCAGGAAGGCCAGGCAGCTTAAGCGTGACGAAAATTACTATAAATCAGGACGGGTTTTTATTTTCACCAAGTGCTTTGACTACTTGGTGAAACTGGATCGGGGTTCGAAACAGAAAATGGTTGCTCCTTCAACTAGTGATGCTGATGCATCATCAAGCCATATATCGAGTAGTGAGGTTGAGGAGACAGAAGGAGTCCAGGTTTTGGCCAACATCGAGAATAATTGTTTAGAAGAGGTGAGGGGATTAAGAATAGGGAATCGAGATACGATAGCCAGGAACCGAGACACAGGTATCAAAAGACAAGGAGAGGGACCAGAGGAAAGGGTGCAGAAAGGAGGAAGACTGGGAATGAGGACCAGATCTTGGAAGAATTAACTGTTGTTGATGATATGTCGAAAAGTGAGATTGAAATTATCAATTTGTCATCATTAGAATTGTCTCAGGATATGAATTCTTTGTTGAAAAAAGGTCTAGGTTTTTGTCCAACCATGTTACCGGATTAGTATGTGACAAAAATTGACATATATAAGTTTCTAAGATTGTTGAAACTAAAGGAGTATTTTGTTAATGTATCTGAGAAAACTAAATGTATGGGAAAAATAAGGAAAATGAGTGACTTAACAATTGAAGGGATCATTGCTACTAGGTTACTTTTATCTTTGACTGAAAATTAAGAAGATCCTATTACAGTTGCTAAATTATTGGAGGATCTAGAAGTGAACAGATTCTTGAGTGAAATCAGTGGTCTTAAATTGAAGTCCAAATGGACACCACAATTAACAACTAGGAATACTGTTGATGTTTTGTATAGATCTGCCAATTATGAACTTGATAAGATTATTGACAAGAGTAGGAGTGTGAGACCTTATAGGAAGAATGACAATCTTTCTGTGGGTGAGAGACATGCACTTAAGGCACTGGCTGCTAACAATGATATTACAATCCGTATGGCGGATAAAGGGGGAAATATTGTTGTGATGGACACACAGAAGTATAACGAAGAAATTTTGTCCCAAGTTAACAATGAGATGTACTATGAACCTTTAAATGGTAACCCCTTAGAAGATCTGATATTCAAAATTATTAGACAGCTGAAAGTGTGGTACGATCAAACGCTTCTAGACTTTGATCAGTACAATCACCTAGTAGCATCTGCCCCACGGGCACCATGTTTGTAAACGTTACCCAAGGTACATAAGAGTAGAGAGAGACCCCAAGGGAGACCCATAATTTCGGGCATAGGGGGTCCGACGGAGAGATTGTCTGAATATATAGATACTTTTCTTAGACCATATGTACATAATCTCCCGTTGTTTATCCAGGACACAAAACATGTATTGAATGTCATGAGTGACTTGACCTGGGAACCAGGGATGTACCTGGTGACCAATTGATGTAGTATCCTTATATTCTAAAATCCAACATCATCTGGGTATTCAGGCTATTGAGACATTTCTTAACAACCGACCGGTAGAGTTCTTGGACCACACAATGATGATTCTACAAATGACGGATTTGGTACTCAAAAATAAGGTTTTTCTGTTGAACAACAAGTGGTACAGGCAGTGCCTTGGGACAGCGATGGGTTCCAGATGTGCTCCATCTTTTGCTAACCTCTTTATGGGGTGGTTTGAGGCGGAGTGGATCTGGGGCCATCGCGGGCACAGATGGGTAGAATATATCCACTACTGGGGTTGTTTTATTGACGACTGCTTGATGATATGGACTGGTACATTGGAGAAACTGAAGGAGTTATTTTTGTATTTGAATGACAATGATGTAAATCTACGTTTTACTACCCATTTTGACCAAGAAAAAATTGTATTTTTGGACATTGAACATTATATCTGTGAAAACAAACTATGCAGTAAAATGTATTTGAAAGAAACAAGCTGTAACGCATTGTTACATGCCAGAAGCTGTCATCCTAAGAGTCAGATTAATACAATACCTTTCAGTGAAATGGTGAGAGCAAGAAGGAATTGTTCAGAGGATAATGAGTTTCAGTGGAATTTGGGAGATATATAACACAGATTTGAGGCAAGGGGCTATGACCAGATGGTTATAGATAAAGCACGGAAAAGAGCATGTGGTCTTAAACAAGCACAAACAATTTTACCAAAGGAGACTAAGATCAAAGGTAAAGAAGGGCAAAAGGTAGGTCTAATTACACACTATAGTGTAGAGAGTCACAAACTTTACACTGTTTTGACTAAATATCGGAATTTATTGAAAGCAGACAAAGACCTGATGCCCTTTATAGGTGAGAGACCCAGTATAACATTTAGAAAAGGTAAAACACTACCTAATACTGTGAGTCCCAGCTAGCCCGTTAGGGGTTCGAGTACATGGTTAAGTAACAAGTTGAAGGGTTTTTACAAATGTGGACGGTGTAATTCCTGTAGATGGCCAAAGAAGAAGGTAACGAACTTTAGTTACAATGGAACTGATATCTATGGAATTGATGTCTTCATTAACTGTGACACCACGTATGTGGTGTATGTGATAGCATGTTCATGTGGTAAAATATATGTGGGCAGCATATTTAGGAGACTTCGAGACAGAATGATGGAACATTTTAGAGCGTGGAAGAATGGTGATAAGAGATATCCCATCGCGGCACACGCCGTCCAGAATCATGACAATATGGACGAACATGTTTTCAGTTTTCATGGAATTGACCATGTCATCCAGGACCCAAGAGGAGGCAATAGACAACTGAAACTTAGACGAAGGGAGGTTCTGTGGTTGATGAAATTGAGAGTTGTGGAACTCTGTATGAATATTGACAACGGATTTCAATACTTTCTGGGACAACAATATATTGAATTCTTTACTGTATAGTGTAGTTGAAAGGAATGTTTGTTTACGTCATGTTCTTATTCAATAGTGTGGAATTTGTTCATATTATTGATTTGTTTATATTCATTTAACCATCTGGATGAGAATGTATAATTATTCTTATCTGTACTGACAATGAATCACCCTTAGGATATGACAATGAAATGTAAAGGACAAATTTGAGATATGACAAATGTACGAGGATGTGGTAATATGGAATTGCTTAAATTGATGTGACCCCTTGTTTACTAATTTAGGATATAACAATACTTGATGGTTATATATATGTGATAGGAATCTTGACAATGTATAAGCCGATTTTCATTGGGGGACTGCTACTTTGAGACAATTGAGGACAATTTTTAATTTTATTGTGCACTGTATGTATTATATTTACAGATGCCTCTTCTTTTCTGACTTTTCTTCTATCCTTTTACTTCACTTCAGTGAACTTATACTCTCATTAAGGATAAGAATGATTAACAAGGTTTTAACATGAAGGTGACTGGAAAACACTCCACATCTCATTGGAGTAGAGTGAAGAGTGCTTGTATTCAATATTGGGTATTCTCCGCGATATCGGTATTATTAGGATACTTCAAATGCGCGGGCAGATTATAATAGTAGGATTTGTGATCACAATCTGCAGATGTCACAACTTGACATAAGATATTTAACATATTATGTTATGGCTCATGAATAGAGGTGTAACACATAACTAGTAACCACCTAGTGCAGGTATAAATACATATTCATAGTACGAGTATCACAAAAGGTTTATATACTTCATGAGTATCTTAATATGTTTGGGTTTGATATAATGTGTGACTATATTCTGGATTTGTTAGGTGAGCTTTTTGTATACTACAAGAAGGCGCCCGCGGGACCTTGCTACTTAATTGGTATTTCAATATGGCGCTGATGATACAATTAGGTATGTGATATTTAGCATACTTTGTCATGACTCCTGGATAGAGTCGTACACATTACTAGTAATCAAAGAGCGCAGTCATTAATATTCATACATGATACGTATATTAGGAATAGCTTGTACTATTTACGATGATTATATTATGCTTGGGTTAGATATAATGTGTGACTTTGTTTGGGCTTTCATGAATTGAAAGATGGCGCCCGCGGGACCCTGCTACTTAATAGATATCCCAATATGGCGCTGATTTTTAACGGCGGCAACCTTAGTGAACGTGCCGATATATGCAATTCAATGCATAAATAGAGAGAGTTATTGCCCGCAGTGACTTTGCTTTATGTAATGCTTATACTGCATTGGGGAGAATTAAGAACTTTATTTAATGTGACTAAGATCATATGTAGTTATATGGATATTGCATATCATAAGATGGCGCCTGTGAAACTAAACTATATAATGGGGATTCCAATATGGCGCTGATGTAGAACGCCGGCTACCGTGGGGAACTGTCGATATACATGACCCGAAGTACATATGGTAAGCGCTATTACCTGTCCAGGCTTTGCTTTTACTTTGTATCGTTATTACAGCATTTGGAAGACGGATGAGTGATAACAAAACCGTCTTAATGTACGTTATTGCAGGTTCGCAAATCGGAATGAATATTGATCGATTATTGGAATGGAGGGAGATTTGTGCTCTTTCTATTTGAAAATATGGGGTGAGTAGGTGGTGCTTTCACAGTCTCTAAATCTTTAATAAATGCGTGGGACGCATTACCTAGACTATAATATTACAATTTGCTTTTTTGGAATTTTTTGTTTTAGGAGCTACCGGTAGTATTGGATATATGAATATTGATTTTGGGATATAGGACAATATGACGTTGGACTTGACTAATACGGTAATCTCAATGTTATACTGCCACATGGTAGTAAGACATACCTTTAGGACTATTTTGGGGTGAATTTTGAAATAAGTTTTGATTTACCATACTGTTACATGACGTAACGTTTGGCATAATTTGATAGACACTTGTGAGGGATGAATTGGGGCAACTTAATCAGGGATGGCAAATGGGTATTATATACTTGGGTGACTCATATTGGGGCATCTTTTTTGAGTATTGATGGTGAATTATTATTTCAGGATGTATGTACTGGAAATATCCGTTGGATGAACGGTGGATTGGTTATTGAGAAATTATAAAACAGGTGAATTTTCTTATGTGCTTTCTTCAGTTCTATTCAGTGGTGGTGGATCATTTACTGTGCCTTACACGTGATCGGGTGATGTGAGCACTTGGCCTTTGGTTCCATTCTTATCTTCAACACAGGATTCTTTTCACTTTTTCAACTGTGTGGATAATATAAGAGATCTTGTGACATATAGACTGATATATGGGTATGGAATTACACTTATTGTTTATTTGGGTTGCAGCCCTGACGAAGTCAATGTGCTTGAACCAGCACGACGAAACACGTGTTGGCTGCTGTATATGGATATGAACTTGGAAAGACAAAGGCTGCACAACATTTTTGGATGTGAACTTGGATAAATAAACCTGTTGTGAGAACACAAGGATCTGGCATATTGGATCAAATATATGGACTGTGTCATTTAGATTGTTTAATTTTCACAGATATTATGAATATATAATTGAGTGCTCGGGGAGAACTGTGTAAGTATTCCCTCTGTTTTGATGTTAAGAAAACATTGGGCAGACTTCTATTGTGTAGTCCGGCAATGTCACTAATTGATGCTCATATTTTAAACTTCTGGTTCTACTCTTTTCTAATGATTCTTTTATAGCTTTCTATTCCTAATTTAGTCAAGATTGTCATCATTTCATTAGTATAGTCGTGGTGACCTTGTTAGGCACCCTTCGTTTGTGGGAGTTTTGACATTATTTAAGAGCTCTTCATGAAGCTCACATTTTGCATTGTTGACATTTTTAAATAACTAGTTTTCATATGAAGGTGGATAGTATTGGTATATCGTGATTGGATGTGGTATAGATATCACGTATTGTATTGTCTCATGTGGTTCTTGGATGAGATCTTGTGTTCATTTTTGCTATTCATCAGTAGTTCAGAGGTGTTTAGCGTGGAGTAGAATCATTGTAGAGATTTTCAAGATCCCTTGTTTTCATGTCCCTGTGGTCAGTAACAACATTTTGAGATTGGATGTAGTGTAGGTATCACCTGCTCTGTAGTCTCATGTGGTACAAGGATGAAGTCATCTGTTCACTTTTTATTCACCAGTAGTTCAAAGATGTATAGAATGAAGATAGAGTCGTTGACTTCTTTATCAGTGGGGTATCACATTAGGGCATGCCAAAGTATGTTGTCATTGAGCCCTTTGGTACTTGTCTTGAGGCGGTGTGGCCATCTTTGTTCTTTTTCGAATAGTACTTTCTCTGAGTTATGACCTTTTACAGTCAGTGTTTCCAGGATTACCCACTGTAGGTCGTCAATTGTGTGGTTCAGATCAATATAATGCCTACTCACTTTGGTTTTCGCCCTTTTGCAATTGACGTTGCTCCTATGTTCACAGATCCATTGTTTAATCTTCCGGGCAGGTTATCCCTATGTACTTAAGGTCACAGGCACAAGTAATCATGTAAATCACATGGGTTGTATTATAGTTACTGTGATTTCTTATCGTCCATAGGAGAGTTATTGTGAGCTGTAGAGTCTTTGTTACTTTTATTAGTTTGCAGACGGAGCAAGACCTGCAAGGGTGATGTCCTGTTATCCAGCTTAGGTTCCATGCTGTAGTGATAGTTTAACTTTTCTGCTTGGGTGCTGGTCTTGTGTGGACAAGTATATATTTTATGCTCCTTGTTCTTCTGTTCGTGAACCTTGGCTTAGGCCATTGTAGGGATCCTGATGTTAAAATTCTCCAGTGTTTTTTACTATCTTCTTTACTGCATTTGTGGCCTTGCTGTACGTTGTGACACATGTCAATCGTTCTTCTGATTGTTCTTTCGGTGTGGTGTCCAAAAGGCACTCTCTTGGTTGATTGCGTGCTATCTTTTGAAATGTGTTTATTGTTTTTATTGGGCAGTTCCTTTGTTGTAATTTCTGGCTCAGTTCATCTGCTTGTATTTTATAGTATTTCAGTTTACTGCAGTTGCGTTTGAGATGCAGGAACTGGCTGTATGGTAAATTGTCCCTCAATGGCTGGGGGTGGAAACTGTTGTACGAGAGCAGGCCATTCTTGGCTGTAGGTTTATACAATGTTTTTGTTTGATGTGTATTATTTTTTACATAGATCGTGATGTCTAGGAAGTCTAGTTGTTTCCTGTCAGCTTGGTGGGTGAACTTCAAACAGTCATCTCTTGTGTTAATCCATTCCAGGAATCTTTCTAGAACTTCGCTGGTGTCCTCCCAGATCATGATGACGTCATAAATGTATCGTCTTCAGAAACGTATCTTTCCAACGTACAGATTTTGGTAATTTTGAATATTTTGTTTTTCAAAATTACTCACGTAGAGCCCTGCCACACTAAGGGGAAAGGTACTCCCCATAGATGTACCGTGGCATTGCATGCATAGGCTACCCTCATATTCAAAATAATTTTCAGTTAGGGCTAGCCTGCAGCATTCCATGAGAAAATGTTTCGGTGACTGACAAAGTACATGTTGTTTTCATCATAGCTTAAGCCTTCCAGTTTATTTAGTAGGTCACGTGTGTCTCTTAAGTAAATGGGTGTCTGTTGTACGAGTGGTCTGAGAAAGTAGTCTGCAAATTGTGAGAGAGGCTCTAATATTGACCCAATACCCGAGACTATAGGACATCCTGGAGCTGGTGTCCTGTTTTTGTGGGTCATTGGAAGTGAGTAAAAGTATGATATTTGTGGTTTTTTCATGTTTAGATAGTCAGCTTCATGTTTTGTTATCCACCTGTTGACTTCAGCTTCGTCAACCATCAGCTCAATTTCACGTTTGAGTCTCTCTGACGGGTCAGTGGTTATTCTCTTGTAGAACCTTTTGTCTGAACTGAGATCAGGGCATTGTGTACTATAACCATCCTTAGTTAAGACGACAATACCTCCCCCACTGTCAGCCGGCTTTATGATGATGTTGGCATTCTGTTGAAGCTCATCAAATGCTTTCTGTTCTCGTTTTGTGAGGTTGACAAAGGTTTTTTTGCTCGTGTTTTTTACACTCCCTGCTTCCTTAATGATCGACTGTTTCAATGCTTGATTTTCAACAGGTACTTGGTAGTTCGCCGGGCAGAAAGTAGATTTCGGTCACAATTTCGTATCGCTCTCATGAGTCTTATCATTTGTGTCTTTCAAGAATGCTTTAAGTTTTAGTTTTCTGCAAAATTATGCAAGCTCACACTGTAATCTGAAAGTGTCTAGTTTTGGCGTTGAAACAAAACCTAATCCTCGTTCTTGGTCTTCGGTGAAAGTGATATTGGTTAGGTTGACTATCAGCGATTCATTTTGCTGGTTCCTGGTCGTGTTTGGGACATGATTAGGTTTCGTACCAATGCCAACACTAGACACTTTCAAATTAAAAAGTGTGAGATTGCAGAACTTTGTACATGAATGAGGGTTTTTTACAGAAAGATGAACATGACCCTGGTACACAGGACAAGTGGTCCATTCTCGCCCCTTTGATTATTTGTATCTTTTTCTCGAAGCTGAATGGACCATTGCTTCTCCTCCCCCCTCCTTGACTATACTACTAGAGAGTAGTTTGGCCAACTAATATGTCTGATTCAGGATTTGGCAGATATAATAGTCCTTCAATTAGAAGGTATAACAATTTCCAAATTGAATGTATTGCAGATTCTATTCCTATGAGATCAATTCTTATTTCAGCATATGAAAGGCCTTGCAAGCAGGATTATTTGTTACCTCATTTTTCATTATAAATTTCACCCCCTTGTTATATACTATGGTGACCTTGATTTTTCTCTGAAGATTATGTCTTTCCTCCTTATCTGTTGCATGGTTCACCTTGCTATTTTGTTCCTTCTTTGTCCTCAAGTAGTTTGAGATCAACTTCGTTGTAGATCATCTGATTCTGGCCCTAGTATCCCATATTATTCAACTGCCTTCTCTGATGTTAGAGAGAGTTTGGTGCCTATCTGATCCCCTAATAAATTGGAGCTTAGAGGGAAAAGCATAGGACCCAGTTTGCCCTCCACTCACATTGTACTCAACAAAAATAACCTGGTCCTAATCAGTATAGGCAATAATGTTATCATCAACTGTGATAGTCACTGATATAGACTTACTTAAATCTAATCGTGATATTCTTTCTATCAACAGAGTGTGCCTTCTTCATATCTTCTAAAAAAAAACTATGTGTCTATGTGTGCCTGCTTGAATATCATTTTTTATTGTTTTGCAAATGTTATCATTTTTTTAGGGTAATATATCTAAAACCGGTCTTTTTAAAAACAATGTTCGCTCTACGAAGAATGCTTTACAGCTATTTTATTCCCTAAAGGATCTAGACACCTGTTTTTTTGTAGCATCATATATACTAAAATGTACAGCTGCCAGGAAGGCCATAGTCATCTGATATATCTGACTGAGCTTTGATTTAACTTTGGCTTCCTGTCTGTATATTTGTATATGTGTCTATATATCTGTATATATTATAAATGAATTAGCTTTTATCAGGCAACAGAATGTTTATTGTCCAAACCCTAATTTTATTGGTTAAATTGTGTTTTTAAGTAAATATCAACTATGCTTACGATGATTTTTAGATAGTTTTAGATTTAGTGATTTTAATGCAATTTTGGAAATGTATGCTATATACAAATTTGCTGCTTGTATGGTTTGTTACAAATCGAATAAAAGCTTTTGAACTGAACTGAACTGAATATCATTCAGGCATTCTACTAAGTGTAGAAAAAATGTGTGTGAGGAAGGAAGGAACCTCACGGGAGCAACCACCAGAGAACTACTGACTGGTACTCGTCAGTTTGTTCCTCTTATCATCATTAGCTCCTTCCAACCATAAATGAGAAAAAAGTTGTAAAGAATGGTGTAAAAGGAAAATGATTATAAACAACTCAAACAGTGATGATACCTAATTACATACATGTGCACCTCAACCCCCAAGGGTGTGAGAGCCGCTATCCGGCACTCTACCAAAGCTTAAAACTGGGTTAGATATCCCTAGGTATATGATACGCTTTATTCTGTGCTGGGTACCTTCTCCTATTAAAACCTACACTCTACAGTTGTGCTTCGTTTTAATATATGGGAAGCCAACATTTTTCGTTGCCTGTCAATCTTGGTCTGCAACTTCATCAGGGCTGGGGGTTACCTTTGCCATCATTTATGGCATATGAAGAAGGCACACTCTGTTGATAGAAAGAATATCACGATTAGATTTAAGTAAGTCTATATCAGTGACTATCACAGTTAATGATAACTTTATTGCCTATACTGATTAGGACCAGGTTATTTTTGTTGCCTATCTGATCTCACCAAAACAATCTATATTTCCAATCAAAATCCACAGATTGCAAAATAAGGCTTTCCCCTTGGCATGCTTTCCCTTCTAGCTGTGACCTTCTAATTGAGGCACCCATCACCTTATACCTATAACATTCTGTGCAATATGGTACTGTGGCTACAGGAAGGAGTTGCCCTATCTTCAGGTAATCTCAAAGGACCTAAATCACATTCAGTCCTTTGCAATTTTGGTCTGCAGATTAGGGGTGGGCACACTGCGTGTAATTCTGTGTAGCATTATCACGCTATTAGGATGGAAAAGTCCTCTTCATGTTAATGGGTGTGCACCCCTGCTCTGAGTGACCAACTGTACCGATGTCTGGATCCCTAATGCTAATTTTGTTGTCATAAGCAAACATGGATCATGAGTGTGTGCCATGCCATAGTTCTGTCTCATGTATTGTGGTCTTGTTGGCCTGAAAGGGGCACCCACAGTGCTACCCTCATATTGCTGAAAGGTAACTGCCTTCACCAGAAGTGAAGCAGCATAAGCGCGGTGGTGATGGCAAACATGTGGCGATTAGTAGGCGTGAACAGTGCCTTTTTAACCTGTGCCACTAGAATGAGGCCTACAAGCTCATTCTTTTTAAAGTTCAGCAGCTGTGCGCTTAACTGCTTAACTCACTCTTGGCTTACATGGGTTTGTTGAGAAGGTCTGGGCAACACAGGAGTGGTGTATCTGTGCTGGGTGTATGTTGTGCTGGGTCTATGTGTGCCTCTGAATTGCACAATACCGGGATAATGCAGTACTGTGCAGTGTGTTTCTGTTAAGTGCACACTGTAGATCTATGTGTGCTTATGAGTGGTAAGGTACATGAAGGGTGTAGTGATATGCAATGCATGAAGAGTGCAGTAAACACATGTGCTGGACTCAGGTATGCCTATAAATGGTATGGTACATGAAGGAAACAGTGCTGTGCAGTGCTGCATGTTAAATGCAGGTGGTCCTGGATGTATCAGTGCCTATGAGTGGTATGGTACATGGAGTATACAATGCTGTGCTGTGTATGTATGCTGTATATATGCACTGGGTGTATGTCTGCCTGTGGATGGTACACTACATGGAGGTGCCTGGGTTTCATTTTGGGAGACCTAGGCCTGCATAGTGAAACATGGAGAGGAGATAAAGAAATCCCCCATACAGGTGTATGTATTGCTGCATTTCTGTAAGCTGAGTAGGATGTACACTGGTGAGGGGAGATCCAGGCTTTTCTCCATATATTTCAAAGGGTGCTATTTGATTCAATGAGAAGTCACAAGGAACGGGACTGTGCACATCTCAAGAAGGAGATGGGTCTGATAAGAGAATCATGAAGAGAAGGGCTAGACCCCTGGCCTGGCCTTCTGATGCACATATCACTGTGTCTGACTTCCAACTTTGATCTCTTGTTACTCCCATGGTATGATTTGTGAGGCTATCAGCTTTAGAGCCACTACTGCAGTGTAAGACTACCTTTCAGAGGAAGAGACAGCAGAGGAGTGGACTCTTCAAAAGAAGCAGACTCCCAACATAAAACCTCAAAGATCCTAAATGCCAAAATCACATTTCATGTTTGGAAATTGGATACAAGAAGGGGAGTTTGAGACCCCAAAAATGGTCACCTGCCATGCAGGCAGATGATCTGTGTGAGGAGGAGAAGCTCTGAAAGACTTGCCTGCTAGCCTGCTCGGTGAGATTACATCACCAAGGGAATCCAAGTTTGCCTGCCCTGAAGTCTGTAGCCCCAGTGCTTGACTGCACGAAGACCAGTATGCCATGTGAGGAAGGGGAGAGTATTGGAGGGAGCACGGTCCCATAAGGAACCCTGTTGAGTGGTCTCCTTTTGCGAGTTGGGAGGAGGCTGCTGCACTGGTCAGGTTGTTTCCCCTGTGCAGGACAATGCTGGCAAGTCCTGTTCACCAAAGGAGGACGGCCATGAATCGGCTGCTGCACCGCTCGAGTTGTTGCCCATGTGCAGGACAAAGCTGGCATCCCCTGTATGCCGGAGAAGGTCTACCAAGAATGAAGCTGTGTGTTGCACAGCACCAACTGAGCCAGAACCCTTGTCTAGTGTCGAGCCGGTAACTCTGTATAACAGTAGGGGCTGCTATGAAAATGCTGAGGAGGGGTATTAGCTGTAGCCTTGAGCTGTAGCCGGCTATGACCCCAAATGTTGGAAGGGGCTGCTGACAAGGACCTCACTGTGCTGATTGGGTGGGGGCCTGTGTACTATGTGGAAACGTTGACCCAGTATGCCAGGGATTATCACAGAGAGAATCAATGATGCCAACGGAAAGGGTTCTGTGTATGAGGGAGTGATTGTGCTCAGCTGTGTACCTGACAGGTTTGCTCGAGAATTACCTAATATTGTGGTGCTACAAGAAGAGGGGTGACCCTAACAACCCCTTAGGAGATGTTGTACAAGACAACATCTGTAACTGGAACACAATGCCTGTGCACACACATACAATTTAACGTATAATATGTCAGTTTATGAGTCCACAAAAAAGAGAAAGAAAAGTTGACGCCTGTAGGTCTTGTTGCTTTAATACTCGTACTAGACAGCGCCAGAGAGAATCAAGAACTGCAACCTGATTTGCAACCACACCCTCAGGAGTGAGGACGTTGTGGTAGCACCTCTCAACCATCATCCAGGTGAGTGACCTGTGTCAGGTGAGTGATTGCAGCAAGCCCAACTGGGAAATTGATCAGACAGTGACCCTGCAGGAGGAACCATCAAGAACCCCCTGTTGCTTTGGGAGAGTGACTGTATGTGAGGAACTCTGCACCTGCTGAGTGCAGCTTGATGGGGCCACATGTGCCAAATTCACCTGAACTCAGCTGCTGCCGCTTTCAGTACCTGTGGTTGGAGCGTGCTTAGGAAATCCAGATGCTTCACGCCTGCAGGTGTGGATAAGAGTGATTTTGGGCCTGTTGGCACTAAGCTGGAACTCTATTGAATTTAAATCAGAAATTGGATTCAAAGCGGACTCTTGAAACTCAGACTACTATTAGGGCATACCATGCATGTTAGCAATAGTGAATGGGGAATAACCATTATCACTAGAGAGAGCAGGGAACGAGAATCACCAAGGAAACATTAGAGTCCCCATCTCAAGGGGGGACTGTGTGATCGATTGTGAATGTTGTATTTTTTCTTTGTGTTGGATAGAGGTAGAAATACAATACTTCTCTTTTTTATTAGAGTGGGTATTGACATGCTTAATACCCCACTGAGCTACAAACGTTTGGAACTCTTTAGAAGTGAACTGCACCCCATTGTTATTTACAAGTTCCACCTGGGCCCCTTCAATAAAAAACGGGTTTGCAAGAACTTTAAAACTTCCTCCGTGTTAGCTGACTGAACAAATTGTACCTCATGCCATTTTGTGTCATAATCTACTAGCACAATCCCAAATCTACAGCACTCATCCAAGACATTCATGGGACCATTAAATCTTAACCCAATTTGAACCAGGGTTTCTCGGGAACCGGAATGGCTTCTACGGAGAAGTGTGGCTCACTGGTTAGAGGAGGCAGACCTGGAAGCAGAGGTCAGCCCGGGACCAGGGTTCAATTCCCGGCTCGGCGGGGTCTTGAGTCCTAAAATGTCCATGGACTCGACAATTCTCGCTCCGGTGCCTACTCGATTCACGGGTTCACACTCTGCGACTCTGGGCAATAGCTTGCTTAATCTCCACAACGGCCCCTCGCGGTGGGATGCCTGGCTTTCACCTTGCGGATACCCTGCCGGGGTTATCTCACAGGGGAATACCAGGATGGGTTCCCTAAGCAAGCGCTTAGAAACGGCTCGGTGATTTGCGCTATATAAATTCCTGTACATTTACATTTACATTACGGGACTGTGGAAAAAAATCACCTGAGTCTTATCACTGACCGCCCATGCTACACAGTCCCTGACAAAATTCTACACACTCCGTTTCAGACCAGGCCACCAAAAGAGTTCCCTAATCCTCCTCTTCATGGCTCTCATTCCCACATGTCCTCCATGGGCTAAAGATAATATCACTTTCTGTAACTTCAATGGAACTACTAGCAAATGCATTCTCTTCAATAATCCATCATCGGGAAAAACATGCTTATATGAGTCCACTCCTATCACAACATCGTTGGGAATCCACTCTCTTCCCAACATGTCAATGAGAACTTGCAAAAGTTCATTGTCCACAACGGAGTCTTTCTATTCTACTTCTGTGATGCATCCAAATACAGCGTTAGTAAACGTGGCTACTAAACAGTCCTCACAATCAATGTTCCCTCTAATTTCTTTCCTCTGTGTGCGGCAGTATAAGGTCTCTGTGCACTGCAACTCAGGCTATGTGCGCCGGGAACCAGACTGCGCGTGTGGGTGCAGCGTCAAATATCACTGCAAACTTTTACTTAAAAAAGTGAAAAGAGAGTGCATTTCCACACATGTAGTGCCACATGAAGTGTCTTAAGGCAGGTTTTCAATTTAGATATACATGAATTGGTTACACAGGCACCTACACTTTGGTTTTAGAAAAGCACAGGACTCCAATAGTGGTACCGTAATACGATTTTACTAAAGATCCTCAACTCGCGCACTGTTCCTAGGGTGGGGAAATGTTGGGAGCCTATACGAGATCACATATATACAAAATTACATACCATATTTACAATTTGATGGGCAAGCTATGGACTAATGTCTTGCTTTCCTGTCAGAGATAGTTGGTCACCAGTCCAAAAACAAGCCCCCTACAGCAAGTTGTCATAACAACTTCTGGGTTAAAGTGACTTGTGGTAAAGTCTCAATCGGGGTAGTGAATGCTTTGCAAGACTGGTCGTTGTTGAGATTGCGAGGTAAAGGAGGTGTTCCGTGATTTATATTTCTGCTGGAGAGAGTTGTTTGTCTAGTTGCCGTTTTGACTCATCATAAAGTAGTACAGAGGGTTAATATGGCTGTTACAAAAATGTGTATGAAGTGTCAAAGAGCTGCTTGTAAACTGCATGGTATAGGCTAAAGAGTTATGTTTTTCCTTATCTTTCACTACACTAATGATGGTAAAAATGGTTGGTTTGGGTAGTAATACATTCCTATTAGAAAAGACAACCCTAACCACTCCGGTACCTTTTAACCCCTAGACTTCTCCTGCAACCACTGGCTCAAATTAAGCACTAGCAACACAGTCTGTTGCCTTCTGCTAGGGCTCTAATTGAGTTGCAGGTTAGAACTTTGAGGTATGAGTTCTGGCCCCAGCATTCAACCCCTTTATGAAAGTATAGCGGTTGGCACAAGCCATGATCCAAACCACCAGCTGCACAGGATTTAGGGCAGAACAGAAAACAGTTCACATAGATGATTTTATAGCTACCAATCCTAACTAAAAGTAATATGTGTATATGCCCGTGTTTTATATTGCAATACAAATATGTAATAGTATTTTCAAGACACATTGTATTTGTTCTTAAAAAATTAACATAAATGCTTTTTAAAATTGGATGAATATATTGAACCACATTCCGCATGCAAAGCAAATAATGACAGCATCCGCTTTACAACTACTTCATTTAAACAAAAACTGTCCTGCGTTTTCATTTTTTCTTTGTTTTGGAATTGTAAAGTAGAAGACCAAAAGGTTCTGAATTAAATATCCATTTGCCTTTTGGAAAGTGATACAAATGGCTCGTGCCTTTGCGTTCTCAAATATGGAAGGCCTCAAGGTATCTCTATTTCCAACTTATGGCAATAAGCAGCAAGATCCTAGCGCCAATATTGTTCTCACTTTCTACTTTTGTTACCTGTTTGCGATGGGTGATAGCTGGTCACTGCAGGGTAATGACACAGTGATGGCTGGTGCCATAATTAATCCATGCAGGGCAGAAGAGCTTTGACTTCCTAAATTGTGTTTTCTCATCTTTTTCATCGAATTTCACAGCTCTATCTGTTATCCCAAGCTACTATATCTTGTATACCCCAAATGCTTCATAGTTTTCTCCCTCTGACTTTAATATAAGTCTGTTCTTTATTGATTGCCATTACTGTCACCCACAGCCAATATTTTCCACCAATTTCTGCCACACTGTCTAAAATATCACACTTAGGGGTCCATTAGGATGACGGGCGGACTTAGTCCGCCTGCCATCCCATCGGGCAAGGGTCCCATAAGGGCAAGGGTCCCGTGGGGGGTATTAGGATGCGCACACAACAGTGGCGGGCGCATCCCGTATTCTTAGCATTGTGGCGGGCGGTGCTGAAAGCAATGCAATGATAAGAATACATCTTGTGCATTTCAAAGCACAATGTGACAGGCACCGCGCGGTGCCTGCCAAGTTGTTCCTTGAAATGCAGGGGGTACCATAGGTACCCTCCATGTGCACCCCCCCTGGAGTACTTGGGGGCCCGCAACGGGTCCCCGCAGGGAGACTTCGCATTGCCGCCACGGAAAGGCATTGTTGAATGCCCATTGTAATATGGCTGGCGGTGTCTGATAGACACCGCCACCATATACAACCCTTTTCCACCCCGGTCGCCTTGCGACCGGGGCGGAAAAGCGGCAGACGGTCTTACCGTCCTCCGCGGACCCCCCAGCCATGTTAATATGGCAAGGGGTCTTTGCTGCAAGGATGGCGGGTGGATCGCCACCCCCGCCAGGCCGGCGGTGGCTACCGCCAGCCTGTCGAGGGGGATCTGTCCGCCATCCTAATGGCCCCCTTAGTCTCTTGGTTCACTCTCTCACACATCCTCCACTCTTTATCGATTTCCAAATGTTCTAAAACTACTTGTCTCTCATTTTTACAAGTTTTCTCACAAATTCTCCTTATCACCTTCAGTTCCGCCTATCACAGCTCAGTTTTGCAATGTGTTCTCTCACACTGTGTCATTCTTTAAATCACGAATTTCAGATCCCACATTATAGTTACCTCAGTTCTGTACTCTCTTCACTCCTCCTCTCTGCCTCTTTCTGCATTACTTGCTTCGTTTGCTCCACTTCTAGACAGCCTCTTCTGATCACTTATAGCTCTTAGTTTTCCCCCTCCCTCTTTCACTCTCTGACCGTTCTCTCTTTTCTCTCCTTCACTCCCTCACTTCCTGCCAACTGTCACTCTATTTCTTTTACTCCCTAAATTCCTGCTCTTACTTTCACTCTACATTTAATTTTTCTCTCTCGTTCTAACTCTCTGTATTTCCATCTCCCCTCTGTCTCTCATTTGTACAATGCATGGCTACATTTGTCTTCTCTCTGTCTTGTTCTCCATATGCCTAACTACCTACATCTTTCCATTTTTATTTAACCCTTGTTGGGAGAAATGAACAGCATGCTAAATAAAACATAACCTACCTAACTGTACCCTGCTACACACATTTGTAAAGTGTATTATGACAAAATTGTTGTTTTTCAACAGTTTCATTTACAATGTCTGTTTCTCACTTTTTCTTTCTGCTTCTGTCCTTTCAACTCTTCCTTCTTTCTTCTCTTACCTATGCCTTTATGTCCACCTCACTCCTCTTGTTCTTTATTGTCGTATCCTCGCGGGGGCTGGGGGGGCCTGTGTTACGCCTCTGACCTCAGCCACGCAACAGCGCACTCTTAAGAAAAGTAATGCAGAAAGTCAACAAGCACGACGTGCTTTCAGGATTTTGAAAACACACGTCGTGTTAGTTAACGTTCTGCATTAATTTTCCTAATGGTGCGCGGTTGTGGGGCTGATGTGGGCCTTTGCGATAGTATTCGTGTTTAATTGCAGCGCCATTGTGCTCTGCAATTAAAATGAATACTATTTCAGAGGTCCACATCAGCCCCGCAACAGCGCACTATTAAGAAAACAAATGCAGAAAGTTAACCAACACGACGTGTGTTTTCAGAATCCTGAAAGCACACGTCGTGCTTTAGATTTGCTGCATTAATTGTCCTAATGGTGCGCGGCTGTGGGGCTGATGTGGCCCTTTCAGATAGTATTTGTGTTAATTGCAGAGCACAATGGTGCTGCAATTAACACGAATACTATCAAAGCCCCACATCAGCCCACAACAGCGCACCATTAAGAAAATGGATGCAGCAAGTGAATGCCAGCCCTCACTAACCCCACAGGAGGTAAGGTAGACATTCACCTGCCGCTCCCTCGTATCACCATCCCGCAACCAGGAAATGACCGTATTTTGCACCGCTCGCGTTTTAAAAGCGGCAGCGCGAACGGTCTTTCTGGGGATCTGTGCGTGCTAAATCAAGTACTCTGCGCGCTCCGGGTGACAATGGTGTGTGCGTTATTGGGAACAGTGCTCACCATACACTGCTTCCATTATATCATCTTCAATGGGCAACCTGGATAAACAATCCACAAACACATTCTTGGCGTCAGGAATGTACTCTATAGTGAATTAGTACTCCATCATCCTGTAATGCCACTTAGCTATGCGGGGAGTGGCCTTACTGACACCTTTTGTAGTGAATACATTCAGGAGCGGTTTGTGCTCCATGCTAATAATAAAAATGGAACACCATGAATTGTTCCTGAAGGGATCCACACCCCACCAACAGGCTAACGCCTTTTTCTCAATAAGTGAGTATGTGGATTCAGCTCCTCTCAGTGCCCCTGAAGCAAAGGCAACTACCACTTCTCTGCCATCCCTCCTTTGCAAAAGTACAGCATCCAGGCCGTGCTCACTAGCATCTGTTACAACAATTGAGGAATCATTAGTATCAAACGGCTGATGGGGCATAGTGTTACCCAATGCACCTTTGACATCAGAGAACTCTTTGTCATGCTCATTGGACCACAGAAAGTGTTGATTCTTTTTCAATAACTCCCTCATGTGTTGTGTCCTGCCACTGCAACTGGGATGAATCTGGCATAAAACTCTAGAATGCCAAAGAAAGACCTCAATTGATCCCTATTGAGGCTGATGTTGACATTTTTAATGGCCCTGACTTGATCCTCTTCAGGTTGCACTCCTTAAGAAGACAACCTGTATCCCAGATAGTCAAAAGTGTTATAAGCGAATTTACACTTGGCGATTTTGAGTGTGACACCTTTATGGTTAAGAATCGAGAGCACCGCAGCAAGAGTTTTATCTTGCGACTCCATATCTTCCCCATACACAAAGATGTCATCCCGAAAGCATTTCACTTGAGGAACACCCTCGAACATTCCCTCTATGATTCTTTGAAACACAGATGCCGCAGATGCTAATCCAAATGGCATTCCTTTTAACCTGTATGCACCAAACGCAGTAATGAAGGAGTTCAAATGCTGACTCTCTTTGTGTAAGGTTACCTGATGGTAGGCCGAGGACATGTCTAACACAGAAAAAAATGTGTCCCCCTTCAAAGAATTTAACATCTCGGTGATGCTTGCCAAAGGATATCTGTCCACCCAGATGTTCTCATTGAGATCCCTCAATACACATCCTTTGAGAGCCATTGGGTTTCCTGGCTAGAACCATGTGGGCTAACCATTCAGAGTTGTCAATAGGCTTAATAATACCTTGTTTACATAAGAGAGTAAGCTCTTGTTCCAATTCTTTCCTCATGGCAAAGGGTACACTTCTAGATTTATGAACAACTGGTTTGGCCCATCTTTTAAAATTTTGCAATGAGAGAATCCTTTAATCTTGCCTAAATCCTTCCAGAATACCCCAGTGTAACTTGTTTCCCATTTCATGTCATGCACAACACACACAGTTTTGGAGTCTTCTCTAAGGAACACTTACCCATGACAATTAGGGTCAAGCTTAATGACTCTATTCTTTTGCTCTAACCATCCCAATAAATCGGGTCCTTCTTTTGCTACAAAAACTGTTGCATGGGTACGTGACTTTTAAAGTTTAAGACAGTGTTGAATTCTCGTAATATCTCTACTGGTTTACCCCCCTATGCTACTGGTATGACAATGACTCCTTCAAGGTGGCATTGACAATTTTGTTCCAAATATTAGGAATGATAAGGGTGAAAAAAGATCCAGAATCTGCTACAGCAGAAATGGTAATGTTTGCCAGACTAATTTTCCAGACAGGTTTCCTCATACCTGCCGATTCTAATTCAAACATTCCGTCAGGCACTACATCAAATGTGTCATAAATGCTTATAACCTTATTGTTCTCATTACTACCAGAATCCAAACTATGTTCAGAAACACACTCAACGGAACGAACACGTTTGAGATTGAATTGACCATGGCTTTAGCGAAATGTGAGCGAAGTATCCTCTCTTCCTCCACTTAGCCAAGTCTTGTCCTGAGCAGGACATGAAGGAGCATTCCCTAAGTTGCTCTTGCGCTCACATATGCTCTCACATATGTACGATTCAAAAGTATTTTGGGATTTGAAGATATTTTTTCTTTCAGTCCTTTTAGGGACAGTGTTAGAAACCACAGTGTGAACTTGAGCTTCCAGTTCCATCTGGTCCATGTATCTGGCTGTGGCTTCCACTCCTTTGGCTATTTCCAAAGCGTTGTCTAAAGTGAGGTTCTCTGCCGCTAAAAGTTTCTCTTGTACTTATTTACTGCTGGTTTTCTCTACCAACTGATCTCTCAACATTTCGTCAATGAAGTGGAGGCTAATACTCTACGGTCACTCATAAAATTCTATACTGTCTCCCCAGGAAGCTGTTTCCTCATATAACATGTGTATTGTTCCATAATGATGTTGCGCTTCTTCTTGAAGCGAGAATTGAACATTTTGATGGCAGAAGCGTACTTATCGATGGCATCCCCTTCCCCGAAAACTACTGATGTAGGTAGATGTTTAAGAACCTTCCTGCCTTCAGTGCCTAAAGAATGCAATAAAAGTGCTAGTTTTTTTTTGTTTGAAAACCTCCCTTTCAATGGCTTCTAAGTAAGTCTCAAAACCCTCTAACCACACTTCCCATTCAACAGGAGGATCGCCCGGTTAGGAACGAAATGGTTTACTTTGTTGCATGTTAGCTGATAGGAAACAATGTAAGATGAACAATTGACAACATTTGTTTTAACACTTAGCAGTAAAGATGAGAATGATAGTTGAAGCAGTCCAAAAAGTACTCACGACACCTAGGTGTCCATATCACTGATGCGCACACAGTCCCCAACTTGAAAGAGGATTGCAGCTCCCCTGGATAGTTTCTCCATGTGAAGACAATATCGTTAGTGCAGAAAAATGGTTGCGCTGTGAATCGTAATGGTGTGCAGAACAAAGTGAAATCACTCATAATGATGTGCAGATCCCCGTGGATGCACCGTCTTTGTAGTAGAGGACAGTGAGAAAAGGTTTCAGCAAGAAACTGTGGCCGGTCACCCATGAACAGCCTAGGGCTAAGAACAATGGGTGCAGCTCAGGAAATGAAACTAAAGTGCCAGTAGGCGTGGCAGGAGGAAGAGCTGAACCCTGCACATGAACCAATCCATGCACTTGCAGAGGTGCAAGGACAGACAGATGTCCCAGCTGGCATAGGCGCCAGACGCCAACCAGATATGCCGCTCAAAGAAAGGAAAGCGGCTCCAAGCCTTCTGGGCACACAGCACAGACTGATCCTCCAATGGTCTGCTGGAAAACGAAGTGGAGAAACAGCTCAAATGCTCCACATTCGAGCTCCACCAGAGGTGCCACAAACAGTCGAGGAAACTGCAACAACCACTCCGCTGCTCTTGTGAAGCTCAGATTGACACGCCTCACAGATTGAGCAAACTTCCACAAACGCTGTGTTGCTTCTTCAGGAATCCACCAGATGAGTCCACGGCCAGTCGAAGAACGAGGGATGTCTCCCGGTCATCACCAATTGAAAAGAAGTCAAGGGTCAAGTCGGAGGAAGGTATGAATTTCCATTTTATTTAGAGAACCAGGTATGCGACCAGCAAAGCAACTGTCCCAGCACCAACTGCTGAGAATCACACTACAATGTTCCCCTCACACGGTTGCAAGGTGGCAGCCACACGCACACTCATGATGCAGACCCAAAACTATTTCTGCGGATGGTGGACTAGAAACTGTAAGTTTTTTAGCAGATATCTGAATGCGTGTCTCAGTCCGTATCTGGGGCAGTGATTGCATGTGGATGTATGTTTGTTAGTAAATCACTGCCTTTCTTTGTGACATACATGCTTCTTTAAATGTATGCTAGATGGATTGCTTTCTAGGTTTATTAAAGCGCATAGGGTTATTTAACTGTGTGTGCAACAGACTCCATTAGTGCTAAATGAATATCAGTTTTACTTGTCCGTGTGATTGACTGTTTAGGTGCTTCTCTTCCTATCTAACTGTTTGTTTCAGTGTCTCTCTGCTTTTGTACTGAGTTGTGTCAGATTGAAATCTTGGTGTCAGGATGGATGTATAATTGGACACAAAAGTCTCTAGGAGTGCATATAGCTCATTCAATCTTCATAGTCCATATGATTTTCTTCTCAGGTATATCAGATTAAAGTCTGGGTGGGAGGGTGGATGTATAATTGGGCAAATGGGTCTCTAGGAGTGTATATAGCACACTCACTCTACAGAGTACATCTGTTACCTTTTAAACAAATAGCACCCTCCCCTTGGGCTAGGTAGCATTCACATTAGATGCTTAAGTAAATGTACCAGCATGTGATTCTCTGTTTTCAAAGCTCTTTCAATCTGTGCATGTACATCTCAATGAATGTCTCACTGTTTGTATTAGGAAGTACAAATGTATTTAGCCATCTGACCAATTGCCTTGCAAAATATTGAATATATAACTAGTTTGGAAGTATTTTATTTGTGTAAATATCCATCTCTAGGGCTGTCAGTGGGTGAGAGAGACCATGTATGCTTTGGAAACATCTGTTTCACCTACATTATAGGTGTTATAGTGTTTGTATTGCTTGCAATAAGGATGTGTGCATGCATAACTAAGTTATTAAAACTCAAAACAACAGCTTTTAATTTTTAAAGCACAAAACACCATACTTCATGGCGTATCTACAGCATATCTCACAGCCTAGTCATACTTTGAAAAACAAGCATTTAGCACTTTACAAAAAAAAATGTTACATGCAAAGTGAAGCTGCCAGTAAGACTCCACAGGGGCATTCTGCACTAATAAACCTGACCGATGTTTAAACAGTTCATGTTTAACTATGTCTAGCAGCATCATACTATGAATGTGACTTAGTACAAGCTTAAAGAACATATGTCAACATCTAAGCATATACAAACCTTTCTTATAATTTAGAAACAGCTTCAGTAAACAGTATCCAATAAATAGCTGTCAAGTTCCACAGGTTCATGATTTATATACACCTACAGGGCATTTTTTTCTCTTTCAATTCTGGGTATTGTAGTCCTCTCTTTTACAATTGAATAACTAGAAGTACATGTCCCAGAATACAAACAAAATCATTCTCTATGACCACCACATCACGTATACACATATAAAACTTTCACATATTCAAATACACTACTACATATACATTAGAGCATTAGAGTACAGTGTTTTTTCTACCATTTACAAAAATGAAGTATAGCAGCACGTGGGAGAATGGAGCTCCATGGCAACACATTTTGAGTGAACTTCAGAGAAACCTACTTTGCACTGGATATAAAGAGTGTCTTACTCTCCTATTATTACATATATGAAACCACTCATACTACCAGTAATACATCTTTTTATGTACTTTAAATTCTTGTATAAAAAAATTCACATTCTTTTTTTCACAATCTTACATGCATACATACCTTCTTAATCAAGTTTTTTTATGTATAATTCACATATCAGAAGATTGAGTTTGTTGATCAAATAGCTTTTATGCTCTTATTGGAGAGCTGCAATAGCCTCAAGTTTCGTAAAAACTAAAAATATAAAAATGGCACACCACTCTCATTCAACAACCATAAATGGCAACCTTTTCAAATTTGCACTGGCTGATACTGCAGAAGACAGCAAATGAAAACATTTCTTTCATACCTTTCATATTTTAGTCTAGTAAGTGCACTTTTCAATGGTTAGTATGTGTTAGCCCTTTCACTCACTTTTACAAAGACCACCAAAATGGATGCCTATTTGTGTATAATCACGATTTATTAACAATCACTGCGATGAATTTGCAAAAACAAATGGGAGTCCAAAAACATATTTACCTTCATTGTTGTATGACTTTAACACTACAGTACACTCTTTTTAAGCAGACCCTCACTAGGAAATAAAACCCTTTGTATGGTGAAAGTAAAGAAATATTGACCTGTGTCATTAACACATCTTCCCCAATACACACTTAGCACTATAACTCCATACCAACCCACTAGAACCATTAGGTCACAAATCCACACCACATCCTAGAAGGACCATACTTGTTACAAAATCAACTTCAGCAGGTGTGGTTCCTGTACAGAGTAAAACGCATATCCTTATCTGTATGACATTTATTTTACCTGAAGCAATCACAGATGTAGTTACTAATCTCTCAGCAAACTACCTAATTGTATTAACCTACATGTTCACAACATGTGTTTTTTAAACCATGAGAACACTTAAATTTTAAATGCCTTTCATTTGGAAAACTATCTCATTCAACTGTAGCCTTTTCCTGTCTGCTATAGCTGCTTCACTGAAAAATGGTCAGTGTGGATTGTGGGCCATAGCTATGTCTTCTGGTTGAGAGACTTGGGTTTGCCTAATGTGGACATTAAATGGATTAGCTAGAGAGGGTTACATTGTTATCAGTTGCTGGCTTTGGTTCAAAGCATTGTGGATTCACAAACCCCTAACCTCATGATTGTGCACTGTGGTGGCAATGACATAGGCACACTGACTGGGGTAAGGATGGAAATACTAATGAAGGATACCTTTGCAGAATTAATGACTCTTTTCCCTCATATTGTCTTGGTGTACTCCGACATATGCTAAAGGCTGAAATGGAAGTGGTCTAACTCTTTTTTTTATTGTTTTTAATTTTAGATACATTTTTATTGCACAATTAATTAAAATCATTGCAATTCTTACAAAAACGTGTTAAAACAATCTCCATTCTCTGTTAAAAAAGAAGTTCATATTAGAAGAAAGTTCATGACTGGCATGGCTAAAATTCATAGCGATCGTCTACAGGTAAAATAGATTGAATTTCAGTCATGCATTTTACAAAACAGGCGGCCATCTGAGCAAAGTCACCCTTCATGCACTACTCTAGGGCTTCTTGGCATGTCCGCACATTGATGATGTGCCAGATTGGGTGCAGCCAAAACAAAACATTTGCAAGGGGGGCCAGGTCAAACAAATGCATAAAACGTGAATTAAGGATTCTTCCCAGTTGCTGCAGAAACATCATTGAGAGGGAGTGTCTTCTTTATACCTTTGGCCATCAAGAGGATTAGACCAAAACTTAGTCTTATTGAGTGATGTTTCACTGATGGCTTCATGGTGGATAACAAATAGCCTGGTGGGGTTTCACGTGCATAGAGCTTTGACGCCCAGCTACCATTGGAGAGATGTTTCAAGGCAAGTGCATCATGTTCCACTGAAAAGATATTTGCTTGTTTGGTCAATTGTTTTGAGGCCACACCTGTGGATAGCAAGCTGGACCATATATTGTGGTCTTCTAGTGCATCTAAGCAGTGTGTTAAAAATGAACTCCAGGTGGTTCTAGGAATATTTAGCAGGGACCAGATGTGACTCTTTAGCGTGAGGTCACAGGCCTTTTTAATTTTTATGCAGGAGGCAATGAATCTTGCTTTCATGATCCAATGTTGGGATGGCAGGCTAAACTCCATGCGGATTTGGGCATGAGAGGTCGAGTTGGGTAGATGGAACACAAAACAGGATGATTGCGCTCTGCCTAACCAAGGGAATATTTAGTCTTTGAAGGTTAGTGCGCCAAAGGCAAAAGTCGGTGGAAGTTTGCCACCTATCACTCGAATTAACAGCAAGTGTTCTAATCAATTTTGTCAACAAATTGACAAAGCCAGGAAACATGTTATTGAAACTGTTTCTGCATTCCTCAGAGACCAGAACATGGGCTCTATCGACAGCAACAACCTGTGTTTTGACATGCATGCAATCTATAGTGGTGATGGGGTGCACTTTACAGACTAAGACAACAGGGTGTTTCTAAGCAACCTGCAACTCTGAATCCAGTTTAATGTGTTGCTGTGATATACACACAATCAGCACAAAGACTCCTGTAAGAGCCATCCTAGAGCCCACAATATTGTCAATTTCCTTTATGAATATTTTTTTTATATTCATGACATTGTCGCGAAATGGCAAAACAAAAGCATACATTCAATAGCCAGCAGCACATTTAAAGTATGCAAGTAAAAAAATTGATTCTAACATCACACTACATACTTTACCATCTAAGTAACTAAAAAAACATGCATGACTCTCTCAATGACTCTATGACCGCATGTATGACTCTTTGACTGGCAACTGTAACTAGATGTATCAGGGTTTCATTTGGTCTCTGAGTAGGTGAATCAGGGACTGTGTGGCTCTGTGGGTGAGTGCGTAAGTTTCTGACTGTGTCTGTCACTGGCTGTATCAGTCAATGAGTAGACCTCTGAATGCGTCCATGAGTGTCTCAGTGGGGTGTGTCAGTGACTATGTGACAATATCAATTAGTCTTTGACTAAGTGCATAAATGTATATATCTGTATCTGAGTGACTCAATAAGAACAAGAGTGTGTCTCTAACTGGAATCATTAGTGTCTGAGTAGGTGTTTGACCAGGTGCATGACTCTGAGTAGTTCTGTGAGTGGTTGCATTACCGTCTGAGTGGGTTTCTGAGTGGGTGTATGAGTCTATGACTGGGTCTGTGAGTGGGTGTGTGAGTGTCTGGAATGGATCTGGTAATGGGTGCATCAGTATCTGAGTGGGTCTGTGACTCTGCGTTAGAGTCTCTAGGTTATTCTCTGAATGGGTGCATCAGTGTCTGAGTGGGTATTTGAGTGGGTACCTGAGTCTCTGAGTGGGTCTGTAAGTGGGTGCATCAGTGTCTGAGTGGCTCTGTCAGTGGTTGTCTTGATCTCTTATTAGGACTCTGACTGGATGTGTTAGTGTTTAAATTAGTGTGTGAGTGGGTGTCTGAATCTCTGAATGGGTCTGTGACTGGGTGCATTAGTCTCTGAGTGGGTCTGTCAATGGGTACATAAGTCTCTAAATGGGTTTCTGAGTGTGCATGTAAGTGGATCTGTCAGTAGATGCACAAATCACTAAGTGGGTCGGTGAGTGGGTTTGTGACCCTCTGAATGGGTCTGTGACTGGGTTTGATAGTGTTGGGGTGAGACTTTCAGTGGGTGTATGACTCAATGAATGAGTCTGTCACTGGGTGCATGAGTGTTTGTGAGTGGGTGTGTGAGCGTGCAAGTAAAACAGGGTGGGTGTGTGAAGATATATATTTATTTCACAAATATTCGTGAAGATGTCACGATGTTTGGGGAATAGTCACAACGTTACATGGGGGTTTGCGAACGGCAGTGGCAGCACATTCCAGAATATCATGCATGGAAAAATACAATCAATTATCGATACATACTTTGTGTTAAGAGCACCCCAATTTATGAACCATTGGGTCAGAGTACCTCTACACTGACACCTTATATGAGCTTTATCACACATTTTCTACCCCGAGAACCATTCCCCAATCCATAACATGGCAGCCACAACTTTCTGTACAGGTTGCTACCAGCCAATCACAGCATTACTATTGATGTGCACAATCGCAATCAATTGCGAAAGCATCGCAAAATTTCCACTGCAGCATCGCAAAATTTCCGCGGCCAGAGATATCACTAACTATATTTCCTCAGATTTCTCAACAGCTACTGAACGGATAGGAAACAGTGGAATCTGTGTAACCACATCTACCTTTTCCTGTGAAATTTGGTGTCATTCCATCAAACAGTT